>NC_044992.1:59698603-60898603 GCF_008728515.1 Papio anubis
TTTTGTATTTTTTTAGTAGAGACGGGGTTTCACCGTGTTAGCCAGGATGGTCTCGATCTCCTGACCTCGTGATCCACCCGTCTCGGCCTCCCAAAGTGCTGGGATTACAGGCTTGAGCCACCGCGCCCGGCCGATAGGAAGAATTATAATAGACTAAGCACGGTGGCTCACACCTGTAATCCCAGCACTTTGGGAGACTGAGGCAGGAGGATTGCTTGAGCCCAGGAGTTGGAGACCAGCCTGGGCAACATAGCAAGACTCTATTTCTAAAAGAAAATTTTTTTTAATTAGCTGGGTGAGGTGTGTGCGCCTGTAGTCCCAGCTATTTGGGAGGCTGACGTGGAAAGATAGATCACTTGAGCCCAGTAGGTTCAAGCTATAGTGAGCATGATCACACCACTGCAATATGGTCTTGGGTCACAGAGTGAGATCCTGTCTCACAAAAACAAACAAAAAAGAAATGTAATGTCTAGACCAGATGCTAATTACTTTCTAATGAGGGATATATCCTTTTAGGGACTAGATGATCTATATTCTTGGCAGTCCCCCTCAATATTTTGTTATTGCAGATATTTACAGTTTGTTTTTCTTGACTGTTACATTTCTTACTAAGATTTTTCTTGATAATACTCCTTTCCGCAGTTTAAATTTGTAGTATTCTTTAAGAGAAAGCACCGTGAGGGGATTGTTTATTTTTCTGGTTGGCTCTTTTATCAAATTGGTAAAATCTTATAAACAATCTAGTACATTTACCTATACTAGATATAGAAATATCCTTCAATAACCAACAACAAATGCTTATTTCCAACAGGCTCTGATGGTTGTATATATGAAACCTTGATACCAATACGTCCAACTGACCCAGAAAAAAATCAGACCTTAGTTAGATCACAGCTGCTCAAGGCTGTTGTATCTGGTAACACTCGAAACGGAGTTGCACTCACTGCCCTGGATCAGGATCACATCGCAGTCCTAGGAAGTCCACAAGCAGCTTCTAAGGGTAACTGACATCCAATTCATTAAGAAGGCCTTTGTATGTTTCCTTTACAGTGTACCTTTTACTCTTCTTTTCTTTTTCATTTTGTTATTACCCAGACTAATTCATTCTCTTTATCAGCATACTTAATTTTTTTGTACCTTCCCAATTCTCCTTGAATTGGTTTTTTATTTTTATTTTGCATTGATTAATCTTTCAAAAACACTTCTTGGTATCACCACCATGCTCATAACTATAATGTCATAAATAAATAAAAATGGTGAATATACTAGTCACCATCATACTAGCCTGCAGGCATTTGCAACATTAGTAAGCCTTGCGTTTGAGGATTGGATTCTTGGCAACATTTCACAGCATGGAAATCGACTGGACATGTACACCTTGAAATGTGGGAACTAATAGTGTACCTTTGATCTCCGTGACTTCTGAACAGGATTCTCATCACCACCTCGCCTCCTTACCCACCAACTCCCCTCCAGACTTCCTAGTCGGTCATGAAGAACACGATTGCTCCTTGCCAGTACAGGATCGCAGACCCCAGCCTTCACTAGAAAACTCAGACTCTATCGTTTAGCATAAGTCCCTTCATAGCCTAGACCCACCTTTTCCAACCTATTCTCCCAAATTCTGAGCAAGAACCCTCGGTTTTATTCAGGCGAGGCTCTCTATTGACCACACACTTGATACGCCCATCCTCACCTGTGTACTTTGTTCTGTTTCTCCTGCTTATTATTAAGATAGGAGCAAGGCTGGGTGCAGTAGCTCACGCCTGTAATCCCATCACTTTGGGAGGCTGAGACGGGCAGATTGCTTGAGGCCAGGAGTTCGAGACCAGCTTGGCCAACATGGTGAAACTCCATGTCTCCACTGAAAATACAAAAAATTAGCTGGGCTTGTTGGCGCACAAACCCGGGAGATGGAGGTTGCGGTGAGCCGAAATTGCACTATGCACTCAACCTGGTCAACAGAGTGAGACTCTGTCTCAAAAAAAAAAAAAAGACAGGAGCTCCTGGTTGTAGTGTAATTATACCATGTGCCTGGCACTTTACTAATATTATCTCATTATTTGTATCATTTACTCCTCTAACAACCATATGGGTGGAAATAAAGTTGTTACCATTCCCCTTTACAAAACAGGAAACTGAGGTAGGAGGTAACTAAGTAGTGGAACTAGGATTCAGCCTGAACAGGTGAATTCTGTTAAGCCATGTACCCTGCTGCTCTTAAGTCCTGACTCTTCACCACTTCACTAAGCTGTGCCTCTCCTCTCTCTCCTCCCATCTTCCTCTCTTATTCCTGCTCTACCTCCCTGCCAAAAAACCCCACTAGCTACTATAGAGTTTTCTGCATCCCTTTCTGTGGTTTTATTGGTCCATATATGAGGAAATACTACTACTTAAGGGTTTTTCCCCTCCTCCTATGTATGCTAGCACACAATACATAACAGTTGTGTACCTTGTTTATTCACCTGGCCAAGATCTCTCAGAGATCTTTCCATATCATATTATTTTTTAATCTTCCTTGCTTTTTGAATAGCTGCATAATATTTCACTGAAGGGCGGCCCCACAGTGTGCTTCATCACTCTCCTATTGCCAGACATGAACATCTATTCTGCTTTTTTAAATTAAGATGAAATTCATATAACATAAAATTAATCGTTTTGTTTTTTAAAATTTTTAATGCTCTTTCATTTTTCATTTTTTACTTTCATTTATCTTTAATTTTTGGTAGGCCCTTATAGACGAAAAATTAACTAAAGTGAACAAGTCACTGGTATTTGTTGTGCATCTACTTCTGTCTAGGTCTTTTTTTTTTTTTTTTAGAGTTTTAGTCTTGTTGCCCAGGCTGGAGTGCAATGGCAGGATCTTGGCTCACTGCAACCTCTGCCTCCCAGGTTCAAGCGATTCTCCTGCCTCAGGCTCCCAAGTAACTGGGATTACAGGCATGTGCCACCACACTTTGCTAATTTTTTTCTTTCTTTTTTTTTGGAGACGGAGTTTCACTCTGTCGCCCAGGCTGGAGTGCAGTGGCGCAATCTCCACTCACTGCAAGCTCCGCTGCCTCCCGGGTTCATGCCATTCTCCTGCCTCAGCCTCCCTAGAAGCTGGGACTACAGGCGCCCGCCACCACACCCGGCTAATTTTTTTGTATTTTTAGTAGAGACAGGGTTTCACCATGTTGGTCAGGCTGGTCTCGAACTCCTGACCTCAAGTGATCCACCCACCTCGGCCTCCCAAAGTGCTGGGATTACAGGCATGAGCCACTGCACCTGGCCAACTTCTGTCTAGTTTTAAAACATTTTCATCATGTCAAAAGGAACCTCTGGACCCATTAAGCAGTTGCTCCTCATTCTCCTCTGTCCACTACCCCTGGCAACCACCAATCTGCATTCTTCTGTGGATTTACCTTTTTGGGATATTTTGTGTAAATGAAATCATACAATACTTTTTGTGTCTGGCTTCTTTGACTTAGACTTAGCCTAATTTTTGTTTTTGTATTTAGTTTTTAGTAGCACTGAGGTCTTGCTATGAGCTCCTCCTGCCTCAGCCTCTGAAAGTGTTGGGATTACAGGGAAGAGCCACCACATCTGGCTGGCCAAATGTTTTTGAGGTTCATCCACATTGTTGCATGTATCAGTGTTTCATTCCTTTTCGTAGCAGAGTAATATTCCATTGTATATATATAACACAGTTTGTTATCTGTTCATTCATGAATATTTCAGCTGTTTCCACCGTTTGGTTATTGTGAATAACGCTGTGAACATTGGTGTGCGTGTATTTGTGTACCGGTTTGTTGTTGTTGTTGTTGTTGTTTAAGACAGAGTCTCGCTCTGTTGCCCAGGCTAGAGTACAGTAGTGTGATCTGGGCCCACTGCAAGCTCCACTTCCCGGGTTCATGCTGTTCTCCTGTCTCAGCCTCCTGAGTAGCTGGGACTACAGGCGCCAGCCACCACAGCTGGCTAATTTTTTGTGTTTTTAGTAGAGACGGAGTTTCACCGTGGTAGCCAGGATGGTCTCGATCTCCTGACCTCGTGATCCGCCCGCCTCGGCCTCCCAAAGTGCTGGGATTACAGGCATGAGCCACCGGCCCCACTGTGTACCAGTTTTTAATTCTTTGGGATATATACCTAGCAGGGGAATTACTGGGTCATATGTTAATTCCATGTTTAGCTTTTCATTTTTTAATGTTTATGGGTACATAATAGGTGTATGTATTTAAGGGACACATGAGATATTTTGATACAGACATGCAATGCATAATAATCACATTAGGGTAAATGGGGTACCCATTACTTCAAGCATTTGTCATTGCTTTGCTTTGCAAGCATTTTAGTTATACTCTTCGTTATTGATTGTGTTTAACTTTTTGAAGAAGTGCCGAATTCCACAGTGGCTAAACCATTTTACATTCCCACCAGCATTGTACAGTGGTTCCAGTTTCCCTGTGTTCTTGCTCACACGTGGCTGTTTTTCCATAATTTGGATTCTGGCCATTCTAGTGGGTGTGAGATAGTACTTCATTTCTGTTTTGATTTGCATTTCCCTAATGACTAAGGGTGTTGAACATTTTTTCATATGCTCATTGTCTATTTATATGTCTTCTTTGGAGAATTGTCTATATGAGTCCTTTGCCTATTTTTAAATTAGGTTGTCGTTTTGTTGTTGAATTCTTTTTTTTTTTTTTTTTTTTGAGACGGAGTCTTGCTCTGTCACCCAGGCTGGAGTGCAGTGGCCGGATCTCAGCTCACTGCAAGCTCCTCCTCTCGGGTTCACGCCATTCTCCTGCCTCAGCCTCCCAAGTAGCTGGGACTACAGGCACCCGCCACTTCACCCGGCTAGTTTTTTGTATTTTTTAGTAGAGACGGGGTTTCACCCTATTAGCCAGGATGGTCTCGATCTCCTGACCTCATGATCCGCCCGTCTCGGCCTCCCAAAGTGCTGGGATTACAGGCTTGAGCCACCGCGCCCGGCCTTTGTTGTTGAATTCTAAGCGTTCTTTATATATTCTAGATACTATACCCTTATCAGACATATGATTTCCAAATATTTTCTGCCATTCCATAGGTTGTCTTCACTTCGTTGATAATGTCCCTTCGTGCACAAAAGTTTTAATTTTCTTGAAGTCCAATTTTTATTTTTCTCTGGTTGCTTGTGCTTTTGGTTCTACATCCAAGAATCCATAGCCAAATCCAAGGTCATAAAGACGGATCCCCACGTTTTCTTCAAAGAATGTTTGGTTTTAGCTCTTATATTTAGGTGGTTGATTCATTTTGAGTTATTTTTGTGTATAGTGTAAAATAAGGGACTAACTTTGTTCCTTTGCATGTGGCTCTCCAGTTGTCCCAGCACCACAGTGGTCCTGGCACCTTTGTTGAAAAATCATTTGGCCCTAGATGACTCTCAGTCTGTTACACTGGGCCAGTACCGCACTGTTTTGATTACTGTTAACTTTATAAGCAGTTTGGAAATCAGGAAGTATAGGCTCTCCAGCTTTGTTCTTCCTTTTCAAGTTTGTTTTTGCTGTTTAGGCCAATGGAATAATTGCAATTATTCCATGTGATTTTGATTGGCTTTTCCATTTCTGTAAAAAAGACTGTTGGAATTTTGATTGAGATTAAACTGAGCCTGTAGGTTGCTTTGTGCAGTATTGCCATCTTAATATTAAGTCTTCCAATTGCTGAACACAGGATGTCTCTATTTGTTTATGTCTTCTTTAATTCCATTCAGCAATGTTTTATAACTTTTAGTGTACAATGCTTTCACTTCCTTGGTTAAATTTGTTCCTAGGGGCCGGGCGCAGTAATCACACCTGTAATCCCAGCACTTTGGGAGGCCAAGGTGGGCAGATCACCCGAGGTCAGGAGTTCCAGACCAGCCTGACCAACGTGGAGAAACACCTTCTTTATTGAAAGAAACTACAGAATTAGCCAGGTGTGGCGGCACACGCCTATAATCCTAGCTACTTGGTGGGGGCAGGGGCTGAGGCAGGAGAATCACTTGAACCCGAGAGGTGGAGGTTGCGGTGAGCCAAGATCGCGCCACTGCACTCCAGCCTGAGCAATAAGAGCAAGACTCCGTCTGAAAAAAAAAAAATTATTCCTAGGTATTTTATTCTTTTGGATGCTAATATACATGGTATTATTTTTCTCTTTTTTTATTTTTATTTTTAGAGATGGAGTCTTACTCTGTCACAGGGCTGGAGTGCAGTAGCGTGATCTTGGCTCACTGCAACCTCTGCCTCCCAGGTTCAAGCATTTCTCCTGCCTCAGCCTCCCGAGCAGCTGGGACTACAGGTGCATGCTGCCACGCCCGGCTAATTTTTTATATGTTAGTAAAGACGAGGTTTCGCTGTGTTGTCCAGGCTGGTCGCCAACTCCTGAGCTCAGGCAATACGCCTGTCTCAGCCTCCCAAAGTGCTAGGATTACCGGCATGAGCCGCCATGCACTGCTGGAATTTTTTTTCTTGATTTGCTTTTTGTTTTTAGTATATAGGAGCATCTGATTTTTGTATGTTGATCTTGTACCCTGCAACCTTGCTGAATTTGTTTATTAATGCTAATCTTTTCCTGTGGATTCTTCTCTATACAGGATCATGTCATCTGTGAATAGAGTTAGTTTTACCTCCATTTAAATTTGGATTTTTGGCTGGGCGTGGTGGCTCATACCTGTAATCTCAGCACTTTGGGAGGCTGAGATGGGTGGATCACCTGAGGTCAGGAGTTCGAGACCAACCTGGCCATCATGGTGACATCCCCGTCTCTCCTAAAAATACAAAAATTAACTGGGTGTGGTGGCATGTATCTGTAGTCCCAGCTACTGGGGAGGCTGAGGCAGGAGAATCACTTGAACCCAGGAGGTAGGTTGCAGTGAACAGAGATCGTGCCACTGCACTCCAGCTTGGGCGACAGAGTAAGACTGTCTCAAAACAAACAAAAATTGGATTTTTGTTTTTCTTCTTCTTGCCTAATTATTCTGGCTAGAACTTGAATAGCAGTGGTAAAAATAAGCCTCCTTCTCTTGTTCCTTATTTTAGGGGGATAGTTTTCAGTTTTTAACCACTCAGTGTAATGATAGTTGTGTAGAATAGCAGTGGTGAAGCGGGCAGAGCAGGCACCCTTGTCTTTTGGCTTACCTTAGGGGGAAAGCATTTAGTCTTTCACTGTTGACTGAAGGTAATTGTGGGTTTTTCATAGATGCCCTTTATCATGTTAAGAAAGCTCCTTCCTCTTTCCTAGCTTTCTGAGTTGTTTTTTTGTTTTGTTTTGTTTTGTTTTTTTATGAAAGAGATTCTACAATGCCTTGTGTCAGCTGAGGTGGTCATATGGTTATTCCCTTTGTTCTGTTGATGTACATGCTACACTGATTGGTTTTCTTCTGTTAACTACCCTTTCATCCCTGGAATCAATCCCTCTTGGTCATGGATTCCCCTTGGATTTGGTTTGTTGGTATTTTGATGAGGATTTTCTTTTTGCATCTATACTCATGGGGTTATTGCTCTGTAGTTTTTTTGTGTAGTGTCTTTGTCTGGCTTTGGTATCAGAGCATCCAAAAGCCTGAGTGAGTTTAGGAAGTATTTCCTGCTCTTTTATATTTTGAAAGAGTTTGGGAAGATTAGTGTTAATTTTTAAATTTGTAGAATTTACCAGTGAAGCCATCTGGTCTTGGGTTTTTCTTTGTTGGTTGTTTTTCATTGTTATTCCTGATTCATAAAGCCCTCCCTTCCTCAGGGCTCACCTTTCCAGGCTGCTTCTTTTTTTTTTTTTTTTTTTTTTTTTGAGACGGAGTCTTGCTGTGTCGCCCAGGCTGCAGTGCAGTGGCACGATCTCCACTCACTGCAAGCTCTGCCTTCCAGGTTCATGCCATTCTCCTGCCTCAGCCTCCCGAGTAGCTGGGACTACAGATGCACACCACCACACCCAGCTAATTTTGTATTTTTAGTAGAGACAGAGTTTCACCGTGTTAGCCAGGATAGTCTCGATCTCCTGACCTCGTGATCCGCCTGCTTCAGGCTCCCAAAGTGATGGGATTACAGGCGTGAACCACCGCGCCCGGCCTTTCCAGGCTGCTTCTTACCAGGAGCTCTCATTTCTTCCAGCTCCTGTGGCAATCACTGTCTTCATAATACATTTCTATACTAAATAAAGCAAAATGTATATATTTAACTATAACTCCCCCCTTCCCCAAAATATCATATATTTATATTTGGGACTCTTTCTGAATTTATGTCTTATTTTATAGAATGCCTCTCTGTATGGAACATAAAATTTCAAACACTACAGACTTCAAAAGAGTTACCACAAGGGACCAGTGGTCAAGTAAGTTTTTTCACTTAAAAAAAGTACTTTCTCTGATTTAGTTATTTTGTTGTGTTTTGCTTTGCTTTGTTTTGAGATGGGACCTCACTGTGTTGCCCAGGCTGGTCTTTTACCCTTGGGCTCAAGTGATCCTCCTGCTTCAGAAATGTAGTTATTTTTGTGCCTAGTAAATATGCTGTAAGGGAAGAGATGTCTTCGGACCTAAATATTTTGGCAGCTTTTCACACCAGGTGTGGTGGTGTGTATCTGTAGTCCCTGCTACTGAGGAGATTGAGGCAGGAATATCTTTCGAGCCCAGGAGTTCAAGGCTGCAGTGCTGTATGATTGTGCCTGTGAAGAGCTGCTACAGTCCAGCCTGGACAACACAGTGTGATCCCATCTCTGTAAATAAATAAGTAAATAGCTTGGCAGTTATTGATCAAATTAAGAATTATTTTTTACCTGAGGGATTATGTTTAGTTTGGTTATTGTTGAAATCACTTCCAAAATTCTAAATTATTGCCAGAACAATTGGCTATTTAACAGCTTTTGTTTTTAGCTGCTCTTTGGTTTTGTCTTTTTACTTATGTATTTTGAACTATACCCTCAAGCTGTTACTTTTCCTAATAAACTGGTCTTTTAGATTATGTGTTAAATGTTACCATGAAATTACATAAAAATACTTAAAAGAATTAAAATTGAAGCTGGGAAGACTATGCACTTCCTGAGGCAGGGTTCCTTGTGAGTTTTTTTCTCCAGTGTATTTTCAGTGCTTACCAAGGTGCACAGTAAGTTTTAGTTACTTAGTGAATGAATATTCATATACAAATAAAATGTAAATCAAGGCAATAGGATGTTTTGGTAATTTTAATTTGAGGATAAAGAGACAAGGTTTCTCAGCATACAATTTAATTATAATTTATATGTAAACAAGTAATTTTAACAATTATTCACAATTTTTTATTGTGAATAAACTCACACTTTTTTGTTACAACTTATTTTATCATTTTATTATTTATTATTACAAATATTTCCTTGTTCCGTCAGGCTTTTTTTCACATACCTGTCTTATTTTTACAATCATAAGATATAAGGTGTTAAATTCTGGTTTGTAAATTTAGTGCATTAGAAGTTTGCCCATGCTATAGTAGCCTTGGTAGTTATTATGTTAATAGATGTATAATAGTGACCACATTAATTTTAAACAATTGAGGTTTTTAAAATGTGTATGTTGATTAGATTCTTCTGAGTTGAAAGTATTTAAATTATGCTTCATTCAGACTTGAGCAAAAATAAGAGCCTATTTAATAAGTTCTACATAGAAAATTATTCTGGGAAGTTGCTTACTTTGCCTTGTTTTTAATACTGAGAGCTTATACAGTAAGTGATAAGGCTTTATTGAGTCAGACCTTAGAAGAAGAAAAACTTTGCTTATGTTTTTGATAACTTTTTTGTAGCTCTGGTATTATGGAGAAAATTTGTTTATGCTACATGGAAAATCTCTGACTGTGATTCCATACAAGTGTGAAGTGTCATCATTAGCAGGTGCTCTTGGAAAACTCAAACATGGTCAAGATCCAGGTAGAAACTTAACACTTGTTTTATTAATACAAACCATTTTATTAACCTCTAGTTTCATATAGATTACCACAGCCTTCTATTTGTAAAGCTTGTTTTTAATTTTGAAATTTACCACTGTTTATTGAAACTTGTGAACAGGCCGGGCACGTTGTCTCATCCCTGTAATCCCAGCACTTAAGGAGGCAGAGGTGGGAGGATAGCTTGAGCCCAGGACTTCAAGACCAGCCTGGGCAACATAGACCCCGTTCTCCACAGAAAAAGGAAAAACAAAAAGTTTGAAACTTGTGAACAGTCCAAATTGCAGGTTCTACTGCAAGCTGAAGAGCTATACTGTTTTGAATGCCAGTGTTCTTCTGACTTTTGGGGCAATGGGAGAACTCCTAAACACAATCAGTAATACCTCCGTCCTCCCTTGTTTACTGATGGCCTCATCTGTTAGCTTCATGTTGTTGGACATACAGCCTTTTTACTGTGTTATGGTTTACTTATCTGAGGTTATCAGTAGAATTACACGGACTTTTAAAGCCTCTCTTAAATTGTAGGAGTGTTTTTTTTTTTTTTTAATTGTTTAGTTGGTCAAAAATCAGTAAGTCGAAACATTCCAGAAATTGTGCATTTTGCATTTTCTTAGGAACTCATGTCATGCCCCGTTTTGTAAACTGGGAAACACCTCAAGGATGTGGACTTGGATTCCAAAACTCAGAGCAGTCAAGAAGAATTGTAAGTTTCGTAGTTGAAATTGAAATGTTAGTGCAAATGTTGAAAAACAGAAAAAGACTGAATTATTTTAATGAATCATATCCTTACAACTCTTATAGCTTTGACTTTAATGACAGGACAGTTTGAGGCTTGAACCCAGTAACCTCACATTCTTTATCCAGAAATGCCCCAAGTTGTCTATTAGTTATATTTACTTTTAAAAGTTTTTGATGAGAGCAAAAGTGTGCTTTGGGGTGTTTCATAGCCCTCTAAATGTATATTGGATCTCTTACATTGTTTTGTGATCCTAATCGGTTTACTTAATTCCAGTTAAGGAGACGAAAAATTGAAGTGAGTTTACAGCCAGAGGTTCCACCATCCAAACAACTTTTGTCAACCATAATGGTAAATAAATAATATGAAAAACAAAACTCAAGTGTTTCAAAGAAATCACGTCTAATCTCTATTCTGTCTTATTGTTATGATCATCTTGATAGCGATAGCTATAGCTAACATCTGTGTAGTATCTTAAGGGTGTCAGAGTTGATCCAATATTTTGGCTTCTTTGATGCTCGCTATCACCTCATGAGATTGATATGGTGTTAGTCTTCTCTCTTTCTCATTTAACTTTGCAGTGTCAGCTTCAGCTTTGCAGGAATGCATGAAAACTGTTAGTCATTTGAGAAAATGTTGTGCTAGGAAACTTTCAAGTTCAGAGTGACATTCGTTAATGTGCCAAACTGAATTCTTGAATTCTGCCCTTTCAGGAAGATTCAGAAAAACACATTGAAGTAGAAGTACGGAAATTTTTGGCTCTGAAGCAGACACCTGACTTTCATACTGTCATTGGGGACACAGTAACAGGACTTCTGGAAAGGTGTAAAGCAGAACCGTCATTTTATCCCCGGAACTGTCTGGTGCAGCTTATCCAAACGCATGTACTTTCTTACAGGTAGCTGTTTGTGTGTACCACACTGTACGTGCATAACTCTTCTGACCTTGTTTTTTATAGTTCTAATCTTCTGGAACTCTGAAAAGGCTTATAAATGATCTGCAGTTGAGATTTTTCTTAATATGTAATAGTGATTCAGATTTTTTTGTCTTAGTTTGTGCCCCGACTTAATGGAGATTGCCTTAATAAAGAAAGATGTACAGTTGTTACAACTCTGTCTACAACAGTTCCCTGACATTCCTGAATCAGTCACCTGTGCTTGCTTAAAAATTTTCTTGAGGTAAGTTAGACTCCAGTGGTCCTTTTTCTTCATTACATTTATAATCTGTTACATTGTTTGATTTCCAAAACTTTGATGCTTAGGAAATGAAATTTTTCCCAAAAGTTTGGTGATAAGGATTAACCTCTTGCTTTCAATTAACATTGTAGCATTGGTGATGACAGTCTTCAAGAAACAGATGTCAGTATGGAGTCAGTTTTTGACTATAGTAATTCTGTGCATGATGAGAAAATGGAAGAGCAAACTGAAATTCTCCAAAATGGCTTCAATCCTGAAGAAGATAAATGCAGTAACTGTGATCAAGAGTTAAATAAAAAGCCTCAGGACGAAACAAAGGAGAGCACTTCATGCCCTGTGGTACCAAAAAGAGCAGCTCTACTGTATCCTTTGACATAGAGCATCCGTCTGTTTCTCTTTATAGGGTATAGTTATATGCCAAGCAATAACTAAGGAAGGAGTAACTCAGTAATGTAAGGTTTTTCTTTCCTTTTCCAGTTGTGTTTTGTTTCTGTTTGAAGATAGATTATGTTCAATGCTACGTTAAGTAAGGTTTACTTAAACCTGTTTAATTTAACTAGGCTGGGCATGGTGGCTCATGCCTGTAGTCCCAGCACTTTGGGAGGCCAAGGTGGGAGAATTGTCTGAGTCCAGGAGTCCGAGACCAGACTGGGCAACATGGCTAGACCCCCATCTCTACATCAGTTTTAAAAAAAAGAAGCAGCAGCAGCAGCTATACTAACACAGAAGCTCTATCAATTCTGAAGATCAGTATTCTGAATAAATACCAATTAAAGTATTCCACATGATCTCCGATGATTAGGAGAGTGTTTGGCCATAGAGGTCTTTTAGAGACGTAAAACTTTTGTATAAATTTAGAAAACTAACATTGAGGAAGGAAGTTACTCATAAGTTCAATAGAATAGCTTCTATTTATTGAAGTAAGATTTTCCTTTAGTCCTAAGTAATGCAATTCTTCATTCAGCATATAGCGAAACATTTCTTCTGCCTCATTTGAAAGACATCCCAGCACAGCATATCACAGTAAGTGTTCATACAAGTTGTATAGAATTTTACTTCTGGTTTAAACTTTGCTATTTAACTCTAACCAGCTGTTAGGGCATTCTAAAGGTTATCAGATTCTTTCATGTGAATAAGAGGTTGCCCAGCTCTCATGGCAAAAAATTGTGCTGAGAAAACTCGAGCGATTCTAGGGTGATAGACCATGGCATATTCCTTGTGCCAAACTTGAAGGCCAAGTTAAGCTTCCTAAGTTATACATGAATAAACACTAGAAAGAATTGCTGAGAGAAGGGTTCTGTCTTCTCTACCTATTATTTACAAACAATGAGCTCATCACCACCACTACCCCCAAACCAGATGAGCTCCGCATTAATGGGAGGGACTGCATTTTATTCATTTTTGTGTCTCCAGATGTCTGGTGTATTTGTTTGATATATAGTTAAATTGAACATTTTTTTCAGTCTTCGTGATGGGTTTATATAATAAGATAAATTTTTTCTATCAAAGTGATAAATTGTCCATTGTTTTTCCACCCAGCTGTTTCTCAAGTATTTGTATTTCCTGTATCTGAAGTGTAGCGAAAATGCTACTATGACTCTTCCTGGAATACACCCACCTACCTTGAACCAGGTGAGATTATGTTTTTACTTCGATTTGGTGCTGGGAAAAATTCGTAAAAAAAAAGTTGTATTCAAGGTCAGCACCTGCATTCATTCTTCTTGTTTCCTAGGCCATAAGAATCTCTTCCCTCATAAAATCAAACCACTGCAGTTAGAAATGGGGAGTCTCTCGTTTAATAGATTTCTAGATCCATAATTCTACACCACAGAATTTTAATTTATCTTAAATTCCTGATTCTTCATTATGACCCTTTTCCAAGAATTTCCTTAGCCTTGATGGGAGACAACAGGAAGGAGCTGATAATATAAGTTGCCCCCTTAATAATCTCTTAAGACTAAGAGAATAGGCAGGGCCTGGTGACTCACACCTGTAATCCCAGCACTTTGGGAGGCCGAGGCAGGAGGATTACTTGAGGTCAGGAGTTTGAGACCAGCCGGGCCAACATGGTGAAACGCCATCTCTACTTAAAACACAGAATCAGCCAGGCATGGTGATGCATGCCTGTAATCCCAGATACTTGAGAGGCTGAGGCAGGAGAACTGCTTGAACCCAGGAGGTAGAGGTTGTAGTGAGCCGAGATCGTGCCACTATACTCCAGTCTGGGCAACAAGACCAAAACTCCATCTCAAAAAAAAAAAAAAAAAAGGAGTAAGAGAATAAAGGTTAGTGAAAAAATATTCCCAGAGAATCCCATGGTAGTCCCTCTTTAAAAATAATACTGGCTGGGTGCGCTGGCTCACGCCTGTAATCCCAGCACTTTGGGAGGATGAGGCAGGCGGATCACAAGGTCAAGAGATCAAGACCATCCTGGCTAACACGGTGAAACCCCGTCTTTACTTAAAATATAAAAATTAGCCAGGCGTGGTGGTGGGCGCCTGTAGTCCCAGCTACTCGGGAGGCTGAGGCAGGAGAATGGTGTGAACCCAGGAGGCAGAGTTTGCAGTGAGCTGAGATCACGCCACTGCACTCCAGCCTGGGTGACAGAGCTAGACTCTGTCTCAAAAAATAATAATAATAATAATAATACTTATAGGCCAGGCGCGGTGGCTCACGCTTGTAATCCTAGCACTTTGGGAGGCCGAGGCGGGCGGATCACGAGGTCAAGAGATTGACACCATCTTGGCCAACATGGTGAAACCCCGTCTCTGCTAAAAATACAAAAATTAGCTGGACGTGGTGGCAAGCACTGGTAGTCCCAGCTATTCGGGAAGCTGAGGCAGGAGAATCGTTTGAAGTAGGGAGACAGAGGGTGAGCCAAGATTGTGCTACTACACTCCAACCCTGGGGACAGAGTGAGACTCTGTCTCAGAAAAAAAAAAAAAAATACTTATGCTGGGCATGGTGGCTCATGCCTGTAATCCCAACACTTTGAGAAGCCAAGGTGGGCAGATCACCTGAGGTCGGGAGTTAGTGACTAGCCTGACCAACATGGAGACACCCCGTCTCTACTAAAAATACAAAATTAGCTGGGTGTGGTGGTAAATGCCTGTAATCCCAGCTACTTGGGAGGCTGAGGCAGGAGAATCACTTGAACCTAGGAGGCAGAGCTTGCGGTGAGCCCAGATGGCACCACTGCACTCCAACCTGGGCAACAAGAGTGAAACTCCATCTCAAAAAAAAAAATAGTTATTTAAAAAACAGTAAAAACATTTAAAAATAATGTATTTACCCTCCTACAAAGGCATGTCTATAGTTCCTTGTCTTTGGACATGTAAGAATTGGAGGCAAAGAAATGTGGACTTGGAGAAATCTGGGGCCAGCTTGCTCCCCGCAGGCTCAAGATCAACCTTCCCACATAGAAGCAATAAATTGTTTTGGTTTGGTAATATGTTATTCTAACAAAGGATTTTTAAACACTTAAATTGGCTCTTCTTCATTTAAAAAATAACTTTTTTTTTTTTTTCCTTTTCAAGAAGGCAAGATCTCACTCAGTCAACCACACTGGAGTGCAGTGGGAATCATAGTTTGGTGCAGACATGAATCCTGCCCTGAAGCAGTCCTCCCCGCTTAGCCTCCCAAGTAGCTGGGACTGCAGGTGCATGCCACCACACCACATGAAAATACAATTTTTTTTCCTTTTTTGAGATGGAGTCTCACTGTGTCTCAGGCTAGAATGCAGTGGCACAGTCTCAGCTCACTGCAACCTCTGCCTCCTGGGTTCAAGCGATTCTCCTGCCTCAGCCTCCCAAGTAGCTGGGATTACAGGCATGCACCACCACGCTCGGCTAATTTTTGTGTTTCTAGTAGAGATGGGGTTTTACCGTATTGACCAGGGTCATCTCAAACTCCTGACCTCAGGTGATCTGCCCATCTCAGCCTCCCAAAGTGCTAGGATTACAAGTGTAAGCCACCACAACCGGCCAAAATACAGTTTTTTTATTTTAAATTTTCTTGTAGAGACAGGGACTTCCTATGTTGCCCAGGCTGGTCTCAAACTGCTGGGCTTAAGTGATCTTCCTGCCTTGGCCTCCCAAAGCATATGGATTACAGGGATGAGACACTTACTTGGCGTAAAAATAAGTTAAATTTTTAAGTAGTTTTTTGCTTTTTTTGTTTTTGTTTTTGTTTTTGTTTTTTTTGAGACAGAGCCTTGCCCTGTCACGCAGACTGGAGTGCAGTGGTGTGATCTTGGCTTACTGCAATCTCTGCCTCCCAGGTTCAAGCGATTCCCCTGCCTCAGCCTCCTGAGTAGCTGGGATTATAGGTCCCCACCACCACGCCCAGCTAGTTTTCGTGCTTTTAGTAGAGACAGGATTTCACCATGTTGGCCAGGCTGGTCTCAATCTCCCGACCTCAAGATGATCCACCCGCCTCAGCCTCGCAAAGTGCTGGGATTACAGGTGTGAGCCACTGCACCCAGCCCACTCAGCACTGTATCAGACATTTCTTGGACCAATAGACATACATCTGCCTCATTCCTTTTAACCAATGCATACTATTTCATTTTACAAATATAAATTAATGTATCTATCATTCCTCTATTGATGGACATTTAAATTGTTTACCATTTTTTGCTGTCGTAAATCTTCAGTGGGCATCTTTATACAGATATTCTTGTATATTTATGAGAATGCCTGTTGAATAAATTTCCACAAGAGAAATTACTGGATGAAATGGTACATGCATTTTTAGTTTTCAAAATGCCAGACTTTCTGAAGAGTTGTGACAGCTACCACCAGCAAGGTCTGAAGCATTCTTTTTCACATTCTTACTGACACCCAGTTTTGTCAAACTTACTTTTTGCCAATCAGATGGGTAACAGGTGTTACCTCATTTTAATTTGCATTTCTTTGATAATGAGAGAAGGGAACCATTTCTTGTCCATTTATATTTGTTTTTGTGAATCTGCCTAGTCGGGTTCTTTGTCCATATATTTATTGCATTTCCTGTCTTTTGGTTTATAAAAAGTTCCTTTTATATTAAGGAAATTAGCCTTTTTCTATCAAATGCATTGTAAGTTATTTGTCTTTTTATTCTCTAGTATAATTTTTGACAGACACTTTCATGCGATTAAAATTAATTAAACTTTTCCTGTATGACTTCTTTATGGCTTATGTTATGTTTAAGGCCCTTCCCACTCTAAGATTATGAAAATAGTTACCAGCTTTCCCTACTACATGGTTTTATTTCTTGTGTTTAACTCTTTGATACATATAGAATTTAATCTGGAATAAGGAGTTTCATAGGGATCAGCTCCCCCTCCCAAATGGATAACCAGTTTCCTGGGTGCTTTGATAGTTGCACGTTAACTACACCATTGGAAGATGTAGGACTACATAAGAAACTTTTATAAATGCTTAGTAATAATTCTAGTTTATGGTAGCTCATCTATAATACACAACACCTTGTCCTTGGGGAAAAATGTATCTTGCAGAATAGAAGATGAGTGGTTATTTTGTTTTGTAACTGAAAATTATCGAAACTAAAAACTAAAATTTTTAAAAATAAAAAGGCAACTACTGGCCAGGCGCGGTGTCTCAATCAAGCCTGTAATCTTAGCACTTTGGGAGTCTGAGGTTGAAGGATTGCTTGAGGCCAGGAGTTCAAGACCAGCTTGGCAATAAGGCAAAACCCCATCTCTACAAAAATTGTTAAAAATTAGCCAGGTATTGTGGTGCGTCTGTAATCCCAACAGCTCTGGATGATTGCAGCTACTCTGGGGGGCTGAGGCAGGACTCCAGCCCAGGTGTTTGGGGGCTCCAGTGAGCTATGAGTTGTGCCACTGCATTCCTACTCCAGCCTGGGTGACATAGCAAGATTCCCGTCTCTAAAATATTTTCTTAATTAAAATAGATGTTTTAAAAGCCAGAAACGAGCCTTTTTATATTTCGTAGAAATTCCTCCATCTCTAAATTAAAATGTTCAGATTTTATTTATAAAGACTTATTTTTCTCATAACTGTTTGATATATTTATGGACTTGGTAAAGTGAATTAACCTGAAGTTAAATTTAAAATCTTAACTTTCCTTTTTCTATTCATTTTCAGATTATGGATTGGATATGTCTACTTCTGGATGCAAATTTTACTGTTGTAGTAATGATGCCAGAAGCAAAGAGGCTACTGATAAATCTTTACAAGCTTGTAAAATCTCAGGTTTGTGATTATTTGATATACACTGATTTTATTTGTACCTAAGTATCACCTGAATTACAATTTATTCTTAAAATTTGTCCTTACTGGCCGGGCGCGGTGGCTCAAGCCTGTAATCCCAGCACTTTGGGAGGCCGAGACAGGTGGATCACAAGGTCAGGAGATCGAGACCATCCTGGCTAACATGGTGAAACCCCGTCTCTACTAAAAAATACAAAAAACTAGCCGGGCGCGGTGGCGGGCGCCTGTAGTCCCAACTACTGGGGAGGCTGAGGCAGGAGAATGGCGTGAACCCGGGAGGCGGAGCTTGCAGTGAGCTGAGATCCGGCCACTGCACTCCAGCCTGGGCGGCAGAGCGAGACTCCGTCTCAAAAAAAAAAAAAAAAAAAAAAAAAAAAATTTGTCCTTACTTACTAATAGTCATGGAAGATTTGTTTCTATGTAGACATTATGGTAAAAGTTACTCTGAAACTTTTTTCTTTAGATATCTGTTTATTCTGAGCTCAACAAGATTGAAGTAAGTTTTCGGGAGCTACAGAAATTAAATCAAGAAAAGAATAATAGAGGATTATATTCAATTGAAGTGCTGGAGCTCTTCTGATATTACCAACTCTCCTTTATAGACATTTTATAAAGTTCTTTTATGTGAACTCTTGCTTCATCCAGGCAAGAACGGTGTTTTGTTTGCGACCATCTCGGTGTCAGGAGAAACGTGTCAGTGAGTACCTGGACCATCACTTACTGATGCTCCGGGGTAGGACTACAGGTTTCACACGAACCTATTCTAGGTTGTGGACATTGGTGCGGAGAGGTTCTGCAATTTTTTAAAAATATGTAACTGGGTTGATTTTAAGTAAAATTATTTGTGTATTGATAAAAGTCTAATTTCTTATGTGTTTTGAATTGTTTTTCTTTTAATAAAAAACAACCATTGAAGCAGTGATTCTAGCAAGAATGTAATTTTATCAGAGTCAGAAACTGCCCCTGCTCATTTGTTCCACAGCTCATCTTTCACACATTCGCAGTGTGTCTTCTGCAGGGACCTCTTCCGCCACAAGCAGGCAGAGAGGGGTCCTCACACAGGCACATGCTTGCCTCCCGCCATCTCCCCTGTCCTTTAGGACAAATGAAAACTTCAAGTGTGATTCTGCAGCCCAGCTTTACAGAAAGAATCCTGACGGCTGAATTTACCTTGCAGTAGTGAAAGGCTGCGTTTTAGGTCAGGCACTGTATGTAAACTTAGTCACACATGTGGCCGTTAATAAACAGGTTCTCCTCCATCATTTTTAATCTCTCAGTAGGCCTTAATGAAAAGAAATCCCAATGGAACAGGGTAAAGTCTCTATTAATGAGGACATTCTCAGCTGGGCACAGTGGCTCACACCTATAATCCAAGCACTTTGGGAGGCTGAAGCAGGCAGATTACTTCAGGTTAGGAGTTCAAGACCAGCTTGGCTAACATGGTGAAACCCCATCTCTACCAAAAAATACAAAAATTAGTTAGGCATAGTGGTGCGTGCCTATAGTCTCAGCTATTCGGGAGGTTGAAATGGGAGACTCACTTGAACCCGGGAGGTGGAGGTTGCAGTGAGCCAAGATTGTACCACTGCACTCCAGTCTGGATGACAGAGTAAAACCCTGTCTCAAAAAAAAAGAAGAAATCAGCCGGGTGCAGTGGCTCACGCTTGTAATCCCAGCACTTTGGGAGGCTGAGGCGGACGGATCACCTGAGGTCAGAAGTTCAAGACCAGCCTGACCAACATAGAGAAACCCCGTCTCTACTAAAATACAAAAAAATTAGCCGGGTGTGGTGGTGCATCCCTATAATCCCAGCTATTCAGGAGACTGAGGCAGGAGACTCGCTTGAACCTTGGAGGCGGAGGTTGCGGTGAGCTGAGATTGCGCCATTGCACTCCATCCAGCCTGGGCAACCAGAGTGAAACTCTGTCTCACAAAAAAAAAAAAAAAAAATCACTTTATGTAGTGGGACCTTTTGCTCAGCGGTAATATAGTACTCAGCAGAAATGAAAAATATGGTCTCCATGGTGCATATCCTCTTTTTATTTATTTACTTATTTTTTTGAGATGGAGTCTTGCTCTGTCTCCCAGGCTGAGAGTGCAGTGGCTTGATCTTGGCTCACTGCAACCTCCGCCTCCCAGGTTCAAGGAATTTTCTTGTCTCAGCCTCCTGAGTAGCTGGAATTGTAGGCATGCGGCTAATTTTTGTATTTTTAGTAGAGACAGGGTTTCACCATGTTGGCCATGCTGGCCTGGAACTCCTGACCTCAGGTGATCTGCCCTCCTTGGCCTCCCAAAGTGCTGGGATTACAGGCATGAGCCACCATGCCCGGCCCCCCCTTTTTATCTTTTTTTGCTGAACCATTTAAGAATTATTTGCAGACATCCAGATTATTACAACATTATGAGTTCCTAAGCTTTTCTTTATAAGAATATTGAGCTTTAGTGTAGTGGATTCTTATTATATATCTAAGAACCCATAATTAAAGAGACAAGTCTCATTGATCTGTGAACTCTAAGCCAGTAAAAAGAAGATAAACAACAGAAATGCAGAGGCAGTCAGTTCACAGATTGACATTTTACTCTTCCTGACTTTTGATTTGATTGTGTACTTAAAGACTGGCTTCTCCGTTGAAAAATAACTTATGTGGTAACGAATCAGATACTTGACGAAATGTAACTACCACAAACAAGACTATACACTATATTATGGCTTACAGAATTATATGCCATTTTAACTGAAGTAGAAAATTGTAACTGCCTTTATTTCATTTATTTTTGAGATAGAGCCTCACTCTCTCACCCAGGCTGGAGTGCAGTGGCACGATCTTGACTCACTGCAACCTCTGCTTCCCAGGTTTAAGTGATTCTCATGCCTCAGCCTCCCAAGTAACTGGGATTACAGGCATATGCCACCATGCCCAGCTAATTTTTGTATTTTTAATAGAGACAGTGTTTCCCCATGTTGGCCACGCTGGTCTCGAACTCCTGGCCTAAAGTGATCCACCCGCCTCGGCCTCCCATAGTGCTGGAATTACAGGTGTGAGCCACTGCACCTGGGCATAATTGCCTTTAAATAGTAGTTGTAAATTATTTCTAGGTTACCTGCGATCTAAATTACTAAAATTAAACTAGGATTTTGAAAAGATATGCAGAGACTCTGATAGGCTGTTCTTCAAGGCAAGGACTAAGCTCAGGACCACTGGGATATAACAGGTGTTCAGTAAATTGTTAGTGAATAAAGCCTTTGAATAATAGATTTTTATCTAAGTACAGGGTAAAATTCTGAAAGTTTGCTATAGTTCCTTTTCTTGGAAAGTAAATCATCTATGTTCATCATATATAGGCAGTGTGTCTTCTTCCTCTAGGCCATATAACACCATATCTCAGATTTATTTCTGATTATATAATATATACTACATCTATATAACAATAAAAGAATTTTCTTTAAACTGAAGTTCCATCTAGAAACTGACTTTTGACTGGGCGTGCTGGCACACTGCTATAATCCCAGCACTTTGGGAGCCTGAAGGGGGCAGATTACTTGAGGTCAGGAGTTCAAGACCAGCTTGGCCAACATGGTGAAACCCTGTCTCTACTAAAGATGCAAAAATTAGCCGGGCCTGGTGGCGTGCGCCTGTAATCCCAGCTACTTGGGAGGCTCAGGCAGGAGAATCATTTAACCCAGGAGGTGGAGTTTGCAGTAAGCCAAGATTGTGCCATTGTACTCCAGCCTGGGCGAAAAGAGCAAAACTCTATCTCAAAGAAAAAAAAAAGAAAATGACTTCCTGTTATGAACCTTATCTGTTTTCCGAAGGAAATGTGGGCTAACGGGTTATTACTACTTAAGATGTGACACTTGCTTTTTGCCTCCTTAGCCTTCTTTGTAAATGTTGGTGACATCATTTTTGTTGAGTTCATTCTGGATCATATGTCCATTTCTTTTTTGAACAGTTTAAATTTTTTTAACAATTGCAAGAGAAAACAATGAACACCCATATACCCTTCATCTAAATTAACTGGTAACAGTTTATCATGTTTGCTTTGCTAATCTCTGTATTTTTTCTTTCATTCCTAAACCATTGGAGAGTTATTTGCAGACATCCAGACACTTCAGCTTAATCCCATAAATACTTCAGCTTAATCCTCTAAAACAAGGGCATCTTCTGCATGACCACAATACAACGATCAAATTCAGAAAAATTATATTAATGGAGTACTGTTCTCTAGAGTGATTACAGTCTGTATTCTGATTTCCACAGTTGTCCCAGTAATGTCTTTCATAGCTGAAGGAAGGAGGAGGGAATCTTTCTGGTAGTCGCACATTGTTGCCAAAATGAAATTCTTTTTTCTTGGAAGTATCTTTCCTCTAATTCCATACTTGCCAAGCAACTGACACTGATTTACTCTCCCAGAAACACAAATACCAGGATGGGGAGGCTCTATATGAGAGGTAATTACAATTTCCTAAATTGGCATAATCCCTGTAAATTGACAAATTGAAATTCTTGTCTAAATTTAATTTCATGTGAACCTAATTATCCTTGGCTACTTTTCATCTCTGGATGAATTCATATGCTTTGGGTTGTCAGTGCCAAATTTGTTATGCTTTGTTTAATATGTTCAGATCGGGAGGCTGAGGCAGGAGAATGGCGTAAACCCGGGGGGCGGAGCTTGCAGTGAGCTGAGATCTGGCCACTGCACTCCAGCCTGGGCGACAGAGTGAGACTCTGTCTCAAAAAAAAAAAAAAAAAAAAAAAAATATGTTCAGACCACAGAGCTGACAGCATCTATTTCTTCTGGTTATACACCAGGTAAGGTATAGTTAATATACAGATGTTTTATACTACTTCAGAATGAATTTGGACCAACCGGACACAGTGGCTCATGCCTGTAATCCAAGCACTTTGGGAGGCTGAGGCAGGCAGAACACTTAAGCTCGGGAAATGTAACTACCACAGTAGTCGGGTAACACGGGGAGACCTTGTCTCTATAAAAATTTATAAATTAGCTGGTTGTGTTGGTGTGTGCCTGTAGTCCCAGCTACTTGGGCTGATGTGAGACAATCGTTTGAGCCCGGGAGGTTGAGGCTGTAGTGAGCCATGTTTGTGCCACTGTACTCCAGCCTGGGTAACAAAGCAAGACCCTGTCTCAAAAAAAAAAAAAAAGAAAGAAAGAAAGAAAGTAAACTTGGGCTAGCGTAGTGGCTTACGCCTGTAATCCCAGCTCTTAGGAAGGCCGAGGCAGGCAGATCACTTGAGGCCAGAAATTCAAGGCGAGCCTGGCCAACATGGCGAAACTCCATCTCTACAAAAAATACAAAAAATAGCTGGGTGTGGTGGCACATGCCTGTAGTCCCAGCTACTCAGGAGGTTGAGCCACAAGAATTGCTTGAGCCTGGGAAGCAGAGTTTGCAGTGAGCTGAGATTGCGCCACTATACTCCAGCCTGGGCAACAAAGTGAGATGCTATCTCAATAAAATAAGATTAACTTGGAGTACAATAAACTTGAACAAAATGTTCTTGGATTTGCACAGACCACATGCACCATTTCTGTACTTTGCATTACTGGGTTGGACAATAGCACATAATATGCAACAGCATACTCTACAGAATTAAATTTGCACCATTTTCTTTTTTTTTTTTTTTTTTTTTTGAGACGGAGTCTCGCTCTGTCGCCCAGGCTGGAGTGCAGTGGCCTGATCTCGGCTCACTGCAAGCTCCGCCTCCCGGGTTTACGCCATTCTCCTGCCTCAGCCTCCCGAGTAGCTGGGACTACAGGCGCCCGCCACCTCGCCCGGCTAGTTTTTTTGTATTATTTAGTAGAGACGGGGTTTCACCGTGTTAGCCACGATGGTCTCGATCTCCTGACCTCGTGATCCGCCCGTCTCGGCCTCCCAAAGTGCTGGGATTACAGGCTTGAGCCACCGCGCCCGGCCAATTTGCACCATTTTCAAGTTTAGTGCATGATTCCCTTAGGAAAATCAGGAAGTTTAAGTCTTCTGTTAGCTTTGGTATAAGGCTTTTAATTTATTTATGCATTGCCTCTTTCACAAAAAGACATGTACAATAAAATAGTATAATAAACCTAGGAAAGGTGGATACAAACACAAAACTGCAAAAGTCAACAAAATTTCAGCTCACAGAGACTCTGATTATATATTTTAAACTTGTATAGGTTCCTCCTTTTTTTTTTCTTTTTATTATGGACAACTCCAAACAACAACAACAAAAGAGTTTAACAAATACCATACGTGTAGCGCAGCTTCAACAGTTACCTTTCTTTTTCTTTTTTTTTTCTTTTTTTTTTTTTTTGAGATGGGGTCTCAGTTTGTAACCCAGGCTAGGGTACAGTGGCGTGATCTCAGCTTATTGCAACCTCCACCTCCTGGGTTCAAGCGATTCTCCTTCCTCAGCCTCTCAAGTAGCTGGGATTTCAGGCGTGCACCACCACGCCCAGCTAATTTTTGTATTTTTAGTACAGATGGGGTTTCGTCATATTGGCCAGGCTGGTGTCGAACTCCTGACGAGGTAACCTGCCTGCCTCAGCCTCCCAACGTGCTGGGATTACACGTGTGAGCCACCGAGCCTGGCCTTAGACTTACCAATATTTTTCCAATTCTGTTTCATCTATACCCCTACTTCCCCTCCCATGTTATTTTATATATCAAATCATTTCATCATTGAATATTTCAGTTATTTATTTTCACAAATTATTTGAATCACTACAAGCAAAATTTACACATTGTAGTGATTGGTTGATAGCTCTCAGGACTTAATCTATAGATTTCCTCACCATCTCTTGTTTTTCTTTTTTTCTTGTTCGCATTCACTTGTTGAAGAAATCAGGTAATTTGTCCAGTAGAATTTTTACTGTCTGGATTATGCTGATTATTTTTCCAGAGTATCATTTTTTATGTTCTGAATTTGTATTTCCTCTAAATTGGTATTTGGACCTAGAGGCTTTACAAGAGACTGGTTTCTTTGGAATGCAATGTAAGATTTTAAAATAAGCTATTTAAACCTTTCAGGATATCATAAATGAAAATTAACCGCAATTTATTTATATTAGGGATAAGCGTGTGCTGAAATTGATTGTGCTTCAAGAATTGTAGGTTAATTTCCTAGGATTTCAAAAGTTCTGTCTATGCCTCTACACCTTTAATAGGTAGTAGTGTTTTCTGAGGTGTTTTTTTCTTTTTCTTTTTCTTTTTTTTTTAAGATGGGGTCTCGCTTTATCGCCCAGGCTGGAGTGCAGTGGCAGAATCTCAGCCCACTTCAACCTCTGCCTCCCAGGTTCAAGCAATTCTCCTGCCTCAGCCTCCTGAGTAGCTGGGATTACAGGCATGCGCCACCATGCCTGGCTAATTTTTATATTTTTAGTAGAGATGGGGTTTCACTGTATTGGCCAGGCTGGGTGTTTTCTGAGGTTTTTTTGTTTTGTTTTGTTTTGAGACATGGTCTCACTGTGTCACCCAGGCTGAAGTGCAATGGTGCAAGTACAGCTCACTGCAGCCTCAACCTCCTAGGCTCAGGTGACCCTCCCACTTCAGCCTCCCAAGTAGCTGGGACTACAGGTGCGTGCCACCATGCCCGGCCAATTTTTGCTTTTTTTTTTGTAGAAATGGGGTTTCATCTGGAACTCCCATACTCAAGTGATCCGCCCACCTTGGCCTCCCAAAGTGCTGGGATTACAGACGTGAGCCACTGCGCCTGGCTCCTATCGTATTCTTGATGCTATATATTTCTCAGACATACTTGTATTGCCTATGCTTGGTTGCATTTGCTATCGGATGGTATGGTTCTGGAAATCTTTAAGGGGTGAGTTTTCTTACCTGGTCTCTCGTACAGATTTTGTGATCATTTTTGCCTCAAATCTATGGTTTGGTTTTTTTGGTTTTGTCTTCCTTAATTCTGCTATAGTTTTCCTTTACATAGAATGGCAGAAAAGGTTACAGGCAGGCCGGGCGCGGTGGCTCAAGCCTGTAATCCCAGCACTTTGGGAGGCCGAGATGGGTGGATCATGAGGTCAGGAGATCGAGACCACCCTGGCTAACACGGTGAAACCCCGTCTGTACTAAAAAATACAAAAAAAAAAAAAAAAAACTAGCCGGGTGAAGTGGCGGGTGCCTGTTGTCCCAGCTACTGTTTAGACTGAGGCAGGAGAATGGCGTGAACCCGAGAGGAGGAGCTTGCAGTGAGCTGAGATCCGGCCACTGCACTCCAGCCTGGGTGACAGAGCAAGACTCCGTCTCAAAAAAAAAAGAAAAGGTTACAGGCAACTTTTTAGATCATTACTGCTCGAGCTCTTTATGACCAAAGAGATATTTTAATGAAACTGTGGCCGGTGTCTGTAATCCCAGCACTTTGGGAGGCTGAGACAGGTGGATCACTTGAGCCCAGGAGTTCGAGACCAGCCTGGGCAACATGGCGAAAACCTGTCTCTACAAAAAACACAAAAATTGGCAGGGCGCAGTGGCTCACGCCTGTAATCCCAGTGAGAGGAGATAACATGCTAGCAGTCCTCGCTCTCCGCGCCTCCTCGGCCTCGGCGTTCACTCTGGAGGCGCTTGAGGAGCCATTCAGCCCCCCCACGGCACTGTGGGAGCCCCTCTCTGGACTGGCCGAGGTGGAAGCCGGCTCCCTCTGCTTGCAGGGAGGTGTGGAGGGAGATGTGCGGGTGGGAACTGGGGCTGCATGCAGCGCTCACGGGCCAGCACGAGTGCCAGGTGGACATGGGCTCGGCAGGCCGTGCACCTGGAGCAGCCGGCTGGCACCGCCGGCCCAGGGCAGTGAGGGGCTTAGCACCCGGGCCAGCAGCTGCAGAGGGTGCACCAGGTCCCCCAGCAGTGCCAGCCCGCAGGCGCTGCGCTGGAATTCTCGCCTGGCCTCAGCTGCCTCCCCGTGGGGCAAGGCTTAGGACCTGCAGCCCGCCATGCCCCAGTCTCCCCCGCGCAGTGGGCTCCTGCGTGGCTGGAACCTCCCCCGAATGAATGCTGCCCCCTGCCCCAGGGGGCCCAGTCCCTTCAACCGCACAAGAGCTGAGGAGTTGCGGGTGCAGGTCACGGGACTGGTGGGCAGCTCCCCCTGCGGCCGGTGAGGGATCCACTAGCTGAAACCAGCTGGGCTCCTGAGTCTAGTGGAGACTTGCAGAAACTTTATGTCTAGCTAAAGGATTGTAAACGCACCAATCAGCACTGTGTCTAGCTCAGGGTTTGTAAATACACCAATCAGTACTCTGTGTCTAGCTCAAGGTTTGTAAATGCACCTATCAGTACTCGTATCTAGCTAACCTAGTGGGGACTTGGAGAACTTTTCTGTTTAGCACTCTGTGTCTAGCTAAAGGATTGTAAATGCACCAATCAGCACTCTGTATCTAGCTAATCTAGTGGGGATTTGGAGAACTTTTCTGTCTAGCACTCTGTGTCTAGCTAAAAGATTGTAAACACACCAATCAGTACCCTGTCAAAATGGACCAATCAGTTCTCTGTAAAATGGACGAATCAGCAGGATGTGGGTGAGGCCAGATAAGGGAATAAAAGCAGGGTGCGTAGCTAGCCGGTGGCAAGCTGCTTGGGTCCCCTTCCATGCTGTGGAAGCTTTGTTCTTTCACTCTTTGCAATAAATCTTGCTGCTGCTCACTTTTTGGGTTCACGCCACTTTTATGAGCTGTAACACTCACCACAAGTGTCTGCAGCTTCACTCCTGAGGTCAGCAAGACCCCGAACCCACCAGAAGGAAGGAACTGTGGACACATCCGAACATCTAAAGGAACAAACTCCGGACTACCAACTTTAAGAACTGTGAAACTCACCGCGAGCATCCGTGGCTTCATTCTTGAAGTCAGCGAGACCAAGAACCCACCAATTCTGGACACACCAGCACTTTGGGAGGCCAAGGCGGGTGGATCACGAGGTCAGGAGATCAAGACCATCCTGGCTAACACGGTGACACCCTGTCTCTGCTAAAAAGAAAAAAGAAAAAATTAGCCAGGCATTGTGGCGGGCACCTGTAGTCCCAGCTACTTGGGAGGCTGAGACAGGAGAATGGCGTGAACCCGGGAGGCAGAGCTTGCGGTGAGCCGAGGTCGCGCCACTGCACTCCAGCCTGGGCAACAGAGCGAGACTCCGTCTCAAATATATATAATATATATGTATTTTATATATATAAGCTGGATGTGGTGTTGTGAACCTGTAGTCCCAGCTACTCGGGAGGCTGAGACTGGCGGATCATCTGAGCCCGAGGAGGTCAAGGCTGCAGTGAGCTGTGCACTGGACTCCAGCCTGGGCAACAAAATGAGATCCTGTCTCAAAAAAAAGAAAAGAGAAAAACTGTAACTGTAAAGGTAGTCTCTTTGTAGGAAGGCTGAAAATACTTGCATAGCATTTGTACATAGTGCTAGAAGTGCCTTACTGTTGGAGTTTATAGAGAAGCTGAGAGGTTTGTTCAGGATTGCTTGCTACTCAGTGGCAATGGTGTTTGGGCTGAAACTCAAATTTTGGGGCAAATACCCTAAGCTCCTGAGGAAAGCATCAATGAGGACAATAGGTGTTTGGTTTAAGGGCTAAGCCTCTCCCTGGTAAGCCCTTGTTTCAGGGATTATGGCTCAGGAAGAGGCTAGGGATGGAGAAGATGCTGAAGGAGCTGTTAGATGAATATGAAGACGACACAGAGGACATGCTCCTTAAATAATTGAGTGATTGGAGAAGATGACAGCTGGGGTAGGAAACAAATATGAGATGGAGGAAAAGTTTTCAGAAAGCAGCAGCTAAGTGAGTAACCAAGTGATCGTTTAGACACAAGCAGAAAGTCTGGAGGGGACCGTTTACTGATCGTTTAGACACAAGCCTGGAGGGCAAGAGCAGGAGCTTGACTTAGTAGCAGACATTCTTCTGCGCCTCCTTCCAAGAACTTCTATTTGCTCAACCCATCTACTCTCCCCACAGGCATCCGGAAGACTTCTGGAAAACTGTCAGATATAAAAAATATAAGGACACAAAAGGCAGGCCAGCGGGCAGTGTCAAGCCTAATCCCAGCACTGGGAGGCTGGCGGGTGGATCACGAGGTCAGGAGGTCGGAGACCATCCTGGCCCAACATGGTGAAACCCGTCTCTACTAAAAATACAAAACTAGCGGGCGTGGTGGTGAGCCTGTGATCCCAGCTACTGGAGGCTGAGGAAGGGCAGGAGAATGCGTGAACCTGGGGCCGAGGAGCTGCAGTGAGCGAGATCGCCACTGCACTCCAACCTGGGTGACACAGCCTTGAGACTCGATCTCAAAAAAAAAAAAAAAAAAAAAAAGGCGGGCTGGGCATGGCAGCTCCGCGCCTGTAATCCCAGCACTTTGGGATGCTGAGGCGGGTAAATCACTTGAGGCCAGGTGATGTTGGGACCAGCCACGAGCCAACATTGTAATCCCATCTCACCAAAAATAAAATTAACCGGATGTGTGATGTTGGGTGCCTGTAATCCCAACCTCAGGAGGCTGAGAATGGGAAGAGAATGCATTAGCTGGTGGAAGTTGCAGTATGAATCACGTCACTGCACATCAGCCTGGAGTGACAGAGCAAGCCTCTGTCTCAAAGAAAGCAAAGAAAAGGCAGTAGAGAAAAGTGGGAGAAAACTTTTCCGCATTTGTATTGCTTACACTCTGAAAGAAGAGACCTTGAAGCAAATCAAATCTCAATACAAATTCATCTTTGTCAAATAGGTGACATTCAATGTTTCCTAGAGTTCTGTGGAAGGATAAATGTATCATAGTGTTTCCCAAGTGATTTCATGAATCAGTAAAATTTCCAGAAGATTTTGGGATCTGACATGCGTGTTGCAAAGGTTTTATTTTGCTTATTAATCTTTAAAACCTTTATATTGCCCTGTGATTTTTCTAATTACTCATTTCGCTAACGGTCACAGCACATCAGTCTTCCATTAGGAACCACGGAACTAGAGTGGTGTTAGAGAGAACAAGAAGAAATCAAGCTAGGCTTTGAATGGATAAAAGATTTAATAATGGGCAAGAAGTATTTAAAAAGGCGGACGGCGTGTCGCCTGGTCCATGGGAGGCAAGGCAGGTGGATAGCAGGTCAGTAGTTCGAACCAGCCCTGACCAACATGGTAAAACCCCATCTCTACTACAAAAATTAGCTGGGCAGAAATCCCAGCTACTTGGGAGGCTAGGAGGCAAACCACTGAACCCAGGAGGCCGAGGAGGAATTTGCAGGCGAGATTGTGCCACTGCACTCCAGCCTGGGTGACAGAACAAGACTCTATCTCAAAAAAAAAAAAAAAAAAAAGAAATATTTAAAAATTACTCAAAACATGGTGAGACCCCATCTCTATTTAAAAAGAAAAAAAAAAAAATTGGCCCGGGCAGTGAAGCATGCCTGTAATCCCTAGCACTTTGGGAGGCCAAGGGTGAGAATCTGGTGGGAGTTGGGGTCAGCTCTGACAGGTGAAACCCCATCTTTGCTAAAATAAAAATTAGGCTGGTGGCTCAAGCCTGTAATCCCAGCACTTTGGGAGGCGAGAGGCAGGCGGATCCGCAGTCAGGAGATCGAGACCATCCTGTCAGGTGGTGCGACCGGGCGTGAATGTCAGCTGCTCAGGGCGAGGCATAAGAATCGCGAATCCGGGCGGAGGTTGCAGTGACCAATCAGCCACCACCGGAAGGTGGGGCTGTCTCAAAAAAAAATTGGCCGGGCATGGGTGGCACCAGCTGGAGGTAGAGGCTGCAGTAGGTTCTATTTGGCCTGCAGTCCAGCCTGGGTGACAGAGCAAGATGCTGTCTCTAAAAAAAGAACACACACACACAGAAATCTATCATGTGTTTTGTTTGTTTGTTTGTTTTGTTTTGTTTTGTTTGACATGGAGTTTCACTCTTTTGTTGCCCAGGCTGGAGTGCAGTGGCGCGATCTCGGCTCACTGCAACGTCAGCCTCCAGGCGCGATCTCAGCTCACTGCAACCTCAGCCTCCAGGTTCAAGGGATTCTCCTGTCTCAGCCTCCTGAACTTAACTATTGTGAGCTCTATGAATTTTTGTCAGAATATCCTGACTTCCCAGATGACATAGCAGTCCAGTGAGAAAGTGGGACATACACTGGAGCCTCAGCTCATGCCCAGTTCCCACCACCGCCTCCCCACCCACCTGGGATGGGTTTTGGGCTACCAGCTTCTCAACCTTCTGGTGCCCCAGGCTCCACCCACCTGTAGCATCCCTGCCCCATGACTGAACCACCGTCTGCTATGCTTTCGGTCTCTACCTCCACAGGGACCTGGGTGCAGGGAAGGTTGGGGTTGGGTACATGTACCCCATGGGCATTTTGGGCAGGGTATGGCAACCAGGCTGGCAGAGCCAAAACGTATTGGGCAGGCCCCTTGGCAAGGGTTAGCATCTTGTCTACCTTTATCTAGTTACAAAGCACGTTTGGGCACAGAGGCTGCAATGCCTCCGGGGTCATCTATCTATCATGAATTGAGTGTCAGGTCTGTGGGACAGGGCGATTGACTTCACTGCACCCAGCCAGGGCATGCCAAATCGGGTCCAGCTGTTGGTGGAAGGAGGACCTTGGCAGCTAGTGGACCCCCTCATTCGGGGTCTGGTTTCTAGGTAGATAAGGGAACTTCAGAGAATAGCCTCATTCTGTGTCTTGGGAGAGACAAAAGGTTGAGAGACAGGAGGAAGATGGGAAGACCAGGGAGACCTTGAGGCTGCTTCTTTAGTTTAACCTTGTTTTGAGGTGAAATATTCTGGTTTCCTTCATCCTAAAGGTTCCTCTAGGCTGGGTACGGTGGCTCACGCCTGTAATCCCAGGACTTTGGGAGGCCGAGGAGGTGGATCACTTGAGGTCAGGAGTTCGAGACCAGACTAGCCAACATGGTGAAACTCTGTCTCTACTAAAAAAAAATACAAAAACGTTAGCAGGGTGTGGTGGCCTGTGCCTGTAGTCCCAGCTACTCAGGAGACTGAGGCAAGAGAATTGCTTGAACCCGAGAGGCAGAGGTTGCAGTGAGCCAAGATTGTGCCACTGCACTCCAGCCTGGGCAACGGAAGGAAACTCTGTCTAAAAAAAAAAGAAAAAAAAAATTATCTATGTTGTAGTGAAGGAACCCAGAGAATTTCACCCCAAAATATGTCACCCTGGTATGCTAATTATTTTAAGAGCCCTTGAAAGACAGCAGGTACTGGAAGAGATTCTACTCTAATCTTCCCTTGCCTACCTTAAGACTAGACCCACCAAAGAAAATGCAACTGCCTTCATTTCTTCCCTGAAATTTCATTATCTATCCAGGAAAAGACGGATGGACTTTTTCACAAAATAGTATCTGCCTCTTATGCTCATTCAAATTCCAAAGAGAGTCATTTACAAGTTAATTTCTGTTTACTTGGCACCGTTCATTCTCTCAAACAATCTTGTTTTTTTTCTTTTTTTCTTTTGAAGATAGAGTCTTACTCTGTCGCCCAGGCTGGAGTACAGCAGTGTAATCAGAGCTCCCTGCCGCCTTGACCCCCTGGGCTCAAGTGATCCTCCTGCCTCAGCCTCCCACGTAGCTAGGGCCACAAATGCGTGCCACCACATCCAGCTAATGTTTTTATTGTTTTTAGAGAGAAGGTCTCACTTTGCTACACAGGCTGGTCTTGAACTCCTAAGCTCAAGCAATCCCCTTGCCTCCGCTTCCCAAAGTGCTGGGATTACAGGCATGAGCCACTGCACCCCATCTCTCTAATAATCATTTATTATCTCTTAAAAATATTGCCTACTGGCCAGGAGCGGTGGCTCACGCCTGTAATCCCAGCACTTTGGGAGACCAAGGCGGGCGGATCACGAGATCAGGAGATCGAGACCATCCTGGTTAACACGGTGAAACCCCGTCTTTACTAAAAATACAAAAAATTAGCTGGGCATCGTGGCACACACCTGTAGTCCCAGCTACTCGGGAGGCTAAGGGAAGAAAATCACTTGAACCAGAGAGGCAAAGATTGCAGTGAGCTGAAATTGCACCATCGCACTCCAGGCTAGGGGACAGAGTGAGACTTCGTCTCAAAAAAGGAAAAAAATATATATATTGCTTACATTCCCCACTTCCCCCCTCCTGTATAGAAAGAGGACAGATAGGCCGGGCACGGTGGCTCATGTCTGTAATCCCAACACTTTGGGAGGCCGAGGCAGGTGGATAACCTGAGGTCGGGAGTTCAAGATCAGCGCGACCAACATGGAGAAACCCCGTCTCTACTAAAAATACAAAATTAGCCGGGGTGGTGGTGCACGCCTGTAATCCCATCTACTCGGGAGGCTGAGGCAGGAGAATTGCTTGAACCTGGGAGGCAGAGGTTGCGGTGAGCTGAGATCTTGTCATTGCATTCCAGCCTAGGCAACTAGAGCAAAACTCTGTCTCAAAAAGAAAGAAAGAAAGAAAGAGGACAGATAAGTATCTGTACCCCACCGAGTTATATATTGGGTAATCACTCTGATTCCTTATGGAGGAATTCCTTCCATGGTTCCTGTCATAAGCATACTCACGTATAGGCCCGTCCTTCATGGCCTCCTGGCTCCATTCTGTTAGAGTTTGACATTTGTGACCACATTTTAATATTGACAACTTTTTTTTTTTTGAGACGGAGTTTTGCTCTTGTTGCCCAGGCTGGAGTGCAATGGCACAATCTCGGCTCACTGCAACCTCTGCCTCCCGGGTTCAAGCGATTCTCCTGCCTCAGCCTCCTGAGTAGCTGGGACTACAGGCTAATTTTTGTATTTTTAGTGGAGACAGGGTCTTGCTATGTTGCCAAGGCTGGTCTTGAACTCCTGACCTCAAGTGATCCGCCTGCCTCAGCCTCCCAAAATGCTGTGATTACAGGTGTGAGCCACCATGCCCAGCTTAATATTGATAACTTTCACAGAGGATTCACAGATGTTAGCCAAAGGACACAAAATTTCATTTAGACAGGAGGAATAAGTTCAAGAGATTGTTGCAGCCTAACAGGTTCTTCTTGCTCACTGCCCCAAAAAAGAAAACCAATGGATCGAGAATAGCAGGTGTTGCAGCAAAGAAAGAGTTTGATTATCACAGGGCCAGCCAATTGGAAGAATGGGAGAAATTCCTCAAATCTACCTCCCCAAGAATTCAGAGGTTAGGGTGTTTAAGGGTACTTTGGCAGGCTGGGGGCTGGGGAACCAAAACCATTGACAGGGTGGGAATGAACTCATAGTGCTGTCTAAACGGTCTTTGTGCAGCCGAGTCCATTTCCAGGAGTCTCAGGATCGGGTGGTGTCTCTTGGTCTGCCGAAATGCTAAATCTGAAGAATATCTCAAAAACCAATTCTTTAGTTTTCACAATAGTGATGTTATCTAGAGTTACAGTTGGGGAAGTTATAAATCTTGCAACCCCCAGTTATGTGACTCTGGGGTAGTAATCAACTTGTAGAAAAGCAAGTTAAGCCATGGCAGGTCATTGTTTATGCCTATTTTTGTTGTTGTTGTTTTTAGACGGAGTCTTGCTCTGTCACCCAGGCTGGAGTGCAGTGGTGCAATTTTGGCTCACTGCAACCTCCGCCTCCTGGGTTCAAGAGTTTCTCCTGCCTCAGTCTCCTGAGTAGCTGGGATTACAGGTGTCCACTACCACACCCAGGTAATTTTTGTTTTGTTTTGTTTTGTTTTGTTTTTTTGAGACAGAGTTTCACTCTCGTTACCTAGGCTGGAGTACAATGGCGTAATCTTGGCTCACTGCAACCTCCACCTCCGGGGTTCAAGTGATTCTCCTGCCTCAGCCTCCCGAGTAGCTGGGAATATGGGTGTATGCCACCATGACTGGCTAATTTTTTGTATTTTTAGTCAAGATGGGGTTTCACTATGTTGGCCAGGATGGTTTTGAACTCTTGACCTCAGGTGATCCACACGCCTCAGCCTCCCAAAGTGCTGGGATTACAGGCGTGAGCCACCATGCCTGGTAACCATGCCTATTCTTTAGCGAAGTCCAAGCCCCTACTGTCAGAGGCGTTTGAACTAAAGCAACTCCATCTTGAATAGGGTAAAATAAGGCTGAGACCTACTGGACTGCATTCCCAGGAGGTTAGGCATTCTAAGTCACAGGAAGAGACAGGAGGTCGGCACAAGATACAGATCACAAAGACCTTGCAAAATAGGTTGTGGTGGCTGGGTGCAGTGGTTCACACCTGTAATCCCAACGCTTTGGGAGGCCAAGGTGGGTGGATCACTTGAGGTCAAGAGTTCAAGGCTATCCTGGTCAACAAGGTGAAACCCCATCTCTACTAAAGATATAAAAATTAGCCGGGCATAGAGGCACGCACCTGTAGTCCCAACTACTCAGGAGGCTGAGGCAGGAGAATCACTTAAACCCAGGAGACGGAGGTTGCAGTGAGCTGAGACTGCACCACTGCACTCTAGCCTGGGCAACGAAGTGAGACTCTGTCTCAAAAAAAACAAACAAACAAAAAAACAGGTTGTGATAAAGAAGCCAGCCAAAACCAGGATGGCCACAAGAGTGACCTCTGGCATCCTCAGTGCTCATAGGCTAATTATAATGCATTAGCATGCTAAAAGACACTCCCACCAGTGCCATGACGTTTACAAACGCTACGGCAACATCAGGAAGTTACCCTATATGGTCTGAAAAGGGGAGGAACCATCAGTTCAGGGAATTGCCCACCCGGTTCCCAGAAAACCCATGAATAATCCACCCCTTGTTTAGCATATAATCAAGAAGTAACAATTAGTATAAGCAGCTGAGCCGCCCAAGCTGCTCTGCCTATGGAGTAGCCATTCTTCATTCCTTTACTTTCCTAATAAGCCTGCTTTCACTTTATGGGTTCACCCTGAATTCTTTCTTAGGGTCTGGATCAGGACCCCTTTCTGGTCACACTACCATAATTCCAACCTTGTGACCTTATGTTAGTCTTTACAAATACGATTTCAATTTTTTTTTTGAGATGGAGTCTCGCTCTACAGCCCAGGCTAGAGTGCAGTGGTGCAACCTTGGCTCACTGCAACTTCTGCCTCCAGGTCCCAGTTCAAGCAATTATCTTGTCTCAGCCTCCTGAGTAGCTGGGATTACAGGCATGTGCTGCCATGCCCAACTAATTTTTGTATTTTTGGTAGAGTCAGGGTTTCACGATGTTGGTCAGGCCGGTCTTGAACTCCTGACCTCGTGATCTGCCTGTCTCAGCCTCCCAAAGTGCTAGGATTACAGGTGTGAACCACCATGCCCAGCCTCAGTTTCAATTTTTTTTTTTTTTTTTTTTTAGTTGGAGTCTCACTCTGTTGTTCAGGCTGGAGTGCAGTGGCACGATCTCGGCTCACCACAACCTCCACCTCCCAGGTTCAAGTGATTCTCCCACCTCAGCATCCCGAGTATCTGGGACTACAGGCATGTGCCACCTTGCCTGGCTAATTTTTATATTTTTAGTAGAGATGGCATTTCACTATGTTGGCCAGACTGTTCTCGAACTCCTGATCTCGTGATCCACCCACTTTGGCCTCTTGAAGTGCTGGGATTACAGGCATCAGCCACCATACCTGGCTGATTTCAATTTTTGAACAAGGAGATTAGTTCAAGGGAAGGACTATTATGGCCTCTGCATAAAAATAAGCAAAAGCACCAGCCTGGCCAACTTGGTGAAACCTCACCTCTACTAAAAATACAAAAATTAGCCAGGCGTGGTGGTGGGCGCCTGTAATCTCAGCTATTCAGGAGGCTGAGGCAGGAGAATCGCTTGAACATGGGAGGCAGAGGTTGCAGTGAGCTGAGATTCCGCCTCTGCACTCCAGACTGGGTGACAGAGCAAGACTCTGTCTCAAAAAAAAAAAAAATGGAATGACCAAAAGCAAGTTAGTCTGGTAGAAGCAAGATGGAGTCAGTTATGTCAGATTTCCCTTACTATTATAATTTCTGCAAAGGCAATTTCAAGATCTATGGTGATTATGGTTAATAACAATATATTATATACATGAAAATTGCTAAGAGAATAAATTTTGAGTATTCTACCACAAACAAAAATAAGTGAGGTAATATTTATGTTAATTAGCTTGATTTAGCCATTCCACAAGGTACATATATATAGCAAAACATTATGTTGTACACCAAAAAAACAAAACAGGAAAAATAAAATTATTTTACTGGGAAACACATTGTGAATTTTTTTTCCTTCCATTAAAGCAAAGGTTGGCCAGGCATGATGGCTCAGGCCTGTAATTGCAGTACTTTGGGATGCCAAGGTGACAGCGGCAGGAGGCAGACAAATCCTAGGCAAACAGGGGCAGATCCCCAGTGAAACCCAAACTTCAAGCCAAAGACAGTTTAGAGCCTAGCTACTGTGGGTAAGTCCACAGACTGGATTGAGAACCTGTCTTCTCATTTGGTGCACTTTCCTCTGATTGATCCCCACCCTTCCCCTGTTTTACATGTACATACCCTTCCCTAATTGGTTTATTACACTGTCGTGCCCATCTTTGAGTGGTGCCTTTGTTTTAGCCTTTTTTGCTTACCCACAAACCAATCAACACATACTCCCTATTCTGAGCACATAAAAGCCCCAGACCCAGCCACACTGAGCGAGAGACCATCTGACTTTGGGTAGGGGACCACCTTCACATCCCCTCTCCACTGAGAGCTGTTTTGTCACTCACTAAAATTCTTCTCCACCCTCCTCACCCTTTGATTGTCAGCATAACCTCATTCTTCTTGGACAGGGGATAAGAACTTGGGACCCACCAAGCACAGGTGCAAAGAAGGCTGTACACCCTCCGCCAGTGGAGGGCAGCTGCCTCATGTGATGGGAAGCAGCAGCAGGGTTGAGCCAGCCCTGGAGCCATAGGCCAGAGCAGGGCGACAGGACTGATGGAGCTCTTAACATGCTGTTGTCCATCAGGCTGTAGACAAAGGGACTAAAAGAGCTAATTTGCATGCTGTAACACCCCCTCTGGGGCTTCAGGGTCATGGGCACCCCTGCCTGGATGCCACTGTGTTCCTCTCATCTGGATGCCAGAGTCCACCACGGGAGTCACTTGTGACATGCCTGGTCCAGCCACAAGCCCCACATGGAGCCCACTCCTCTGCCAGCACTTGGAACAGCCAGCCAGACCCCACACTCGCTCACTCACACACTCCCTCCTGCCAGGAGCTAAACACGCAGTAGTGGCGGCCATGGGACCTGCACTGGAGTGCAAGCCAGGTGCGGCCCGGCAGGCTGAGTAGACAGGGTGTCTCCTGCAGCAATCCCAGGCCTGAGCAAGGCCTGGGCAGGGGAATTGCCCCCTGGAAATCTCCAGCTGGCAAAGTGACTAAGAAAAATCCTGCATCAAAGGTGGGAGGATCTCTTGAGCCCAGGAGTTTGAGACCAGCCTGGGTAACCCCATTCCTGCAAAACATAAAAATTAGCTGGTCCTAGTGGTGCCTGCCTGTAGTCCCAACCACTTGGGAGGCTGAGGTGGGAAGATGGCACGAGCCCAGGAGTTCCAGGCTGCAGAGAGTAGCACGCCACCACACTCCAGCCTGGGCGACAGAATGAGACCCTGTCTCAAAAAACAAAAAAAGAAAAGTTTGATTTCTTTGATGTTAAGTGACCTCAATGAACATCAGGAGCCTGACCCACTTTGTTGGTTTTCTTTTCTTTCTTTCTCTTTCTTCATTTTTTTTTTTAAGACACAGTTTCACTCTGTCACCAGGCTACAGTGCAGTGGCGCGATCTTGGCTCACTGCAACCTCCACCTCCCAGGAAGCGATTCTTCTGCCTCAGCCTCCCGAGTAGCCGGGACTACAGGTGCACACCACCACGCCCACCTACTTTTTGTATTTTTTAGTAGAGATGGGGTTTCACGGTGTTGGCCAGGATGGTCTCAATCTCTTGACCTTGTGACACCCACCCACCTCAGCCTTCCAACGTGCTAGGATTACAGGCTTGAGCCACCGTGCCCCGCCCTGGTTTTCTCATTGAAAGGTAACATTTCTTTTACTTACACACTGGGTGAGTGTTACCTGGTTGTTGGGCTGATTGACTACAGTAGCAATAAAAATGCAAAGAGGTGTGTGGAATGGGGCTATGGGCTCTGAATATAGTCCTCTGTGGATGTCTTTGTGAATGCTGAGTACTCATTCAAATGCAGAATATTCTGCTTTTTGCTAGGAGCTGAGAAGTAATAGATTTATACACCTCTTATTCTTGGTCACCCTTGAGGGTGGAAATCGCTTTATTATAATGCATATAATTCAATACATATTCTCCTGGATTTAAACTCAATCTTCTGGCTAGTGATCCTTAAATTTTTATCTCTAGGAATTTCCCACTAATTCCTAAATTTGAATTTCCACTGCCTGATTAACATTTTTGATGAGATATCTGAAGCTTAATGTACTCAAAATGGAATTCTGGATTTTCCCCCCACTTTTTTTTTTTTCGAGATAGAGTTTTGCTCCTGTTGCCCAGGCTGGAGTGCAGTGGCATGATCTCGGCTCACCACAACCTCCGCCTCCAGGGTTCAAGAGATTCTCCTGCCTCATTCTCCTGGGTAACTGGGATTACAGGCGTGCGCCACCACACCCAGCTAATTTTTGTATTTTGGGTAGAGACGGGGTTTCAGTATGGTGGCCAGGCTGGTCTCAAACTTCCGACCTCATGTGATCCGCTCACCTTAGCCTCCCAAAGTGCTGGGATTACAGGCATGTGCCCCTGCGTCCAGCCAGTTTTCCCCCACTTCTGTTCCCCTCCTCAATCCCACCTTGGACTTCCTGGGTGCTTGGCACCTCATTTCTCTAATCCCTCATCCATCAGCAAGTCCTGTGCACCTCCCCTGTGAGATATTTCCAAGGTGCAGCATGTCTGGTCCAGCCGCAAGCCCAACATGGAGCCCGCTCCCCTGCCGGTGCTTGGAACGGCTGGGCCCCATTCCCCACTTCATTTCCACTGCAGCCACCGACCCGTTCTCCAGCATCTCTCGTCCTGCCCACTGCAGCAGCCCCCAACTGACTGCTTTCCCTCTGGCTTCGCTCCTATTAGAATATTCTTTTCACAGCAGATGATCCTAAAACATAAATCGTATCAGTTCATATGCCCTTTAAAAAGTTTCCTTATACTACTCTTAGCGGTGTATAAAGAAAGAAAAACAAACAAAAATTATAAAACAAAAAAGTTCTGGCTAGGCATGGTGGGTCATGTCTGTAATCACAGCACTTCCGGAGGCTAAAGCAGGAGGATCCCTTGAAGCCAGAGGTTTATGACCCGCACGGGTAACATAAGCAGATCGCATCTCTATGAAAAACAAAGAAATAAAAACTGAGGCTCGGCACACTGGCTTATGCCTATAATCCCAGCACTTTGGGAGACCAGGGTGGACAGATCACCTGAGGCAGGAGTTTGAGACCAGCCTGGCCAACTTGGTGAAACCCCATCTCTACTAAAAATACAAAAAATTAACTGGGCGTGGTGGCACACACCCGTACTCCCAGCTGCTTGAGAGGATGAGGCATGAGAATTACTTGAACCCTGGAGGCGGAGGCTGCAGTGAGCAGAGATTGCACCACTGTACTCCAGCCTGGGTGATGGAGCCAGATGCTGTCTCAAAAAATTAAATAAATAAATAAATAAATAAAAATAAATTAAATAAATAAAAAGTTTCCATGTACTGATCCACGCTATAACATAGATGAATCTAGAAAACATGACGCTGAATGAAAGAAGCCAGTTTTAAAAGGCTGTGTGTTGTATGACTCTACTTGTATGAAATGTTCAGAAGAGGCAAATTCACAGGAGCAGAAAGCAGGTTAGAGGTTTCCAGGGGCTGGGGCTGCGGGGGGCAGGCAGTGGGTCCGGGAGGGAGGGGGAGTGACTGCAGAAAGGGTTTGGGGCTTCCTCTTGGGGTGAGGAAAATGTTCTGGAACTGGATAGTGATGAAAATTGCACAACATTGAGTGTGCTAAATATCACCGAATTGTACACATTTAAATGGCAACTTTTATTTTGTGAATTTTACCGTTTTTTTTCCTAAGAAACGTTTAATGACTTCTCATTGTGATCTTAAAATAGAAACCAGGGCTGGGCATGGTGGCTTATGCCTATAAGCTGTGCTTTGGGAGGCGGAGGTGGGTGGATTGCTTGAGGTCAGGAGTTCGAGACCAGCCTGGGCAACATGGCAAAACCCTGTCTCTACAAAAAATACAAAAAATTAGCCAAGTGTGGTGGCATGCATAGGTGGTCCCAGCTACTGGGGAGGCTGAGGTAGGAGGACCACTTGTGCCCCGGAGGTGGAGGATGCAGTGAGCCTTGATCACGTCACTGCACTCCAGCCTAAGCAATAGAGCGAGACCTTGTCTCAAAAAAAAAAAAAAAGTACAATCCAAATTCCTAACTAAAGCCCACAAAACACTGCATGATCTCGCCACCCCACCTCTTCTCCTCCTCGTGCTCTGAGCCTTGCTCTACCTGCTCTAAGCTGTGGGCTGAGAAAGTGATGCACTAAAGTATGGCGCTTTGGGCCGGGTGCATAGTCCCCGCACTTTGGGAGGCCGAGGTGGGCGGATTTCGAGGTCAGGAGTTCAAGACCAGCCTGGCTAACATGGTGAAACCCCGTCTCTACCAAAGATACAAAAAATTTAGCCAGGCATGGTGGCGTGCACCTGTAGTCCCAGCTACTTGGGAGACTGAGGCAGCAGAATCACTTGAACCCGGGAGGCAGAGGTTGCAGTGAGCCAAGATCGTGCCATTGCACTCCAGCCTGGGCGACAGGGTGAGACTCCATCTCAAAAAAAAAAAAAAAAAAAAAAGTATGGCACTTTGGCGTGCTGAGTATTTTGAACTAATGGAGATTGGAGGCAACCTCAGAACCAAGGTTTCTCTGACCTCCTACTGTCCTGTCTCTCACCCCTCTTTCTTCCCTAAAACGCAAGAAGAGATCTCCCTGAATTTCCCTTGTCTGCCTAAAGACGTGAAACTGCCCTTGCAAAAACTATGACAGTGAGATGAATCTGACATAGTGCCTTCATCTTGCTTCTAACCTCACAAGCTGTCTTTTGTGCTCATTCATGGGCCTAGGCCAAGTTAACTATGGAAGTTTAGTTTACAGTTTAACTTTAAAAGATGATTAACAGTTCCTTCCCAAAATGAATCCCGTCTTTGCTCTGGGACCGAAACCACCTTTGTAAATCTAACAAATTTGCCACAAGGTTGGAATTACAGTTGAGGAGTCATGTTGCCAGAGGTGACAAGATTTATAACCCACCCCCCAACTGCTCCTCTAGGTAACATCATTATGATAAAATCTAAGAGTGGTATTTGAGGTATTTTTCAGACCTTGCATTCTGATGGACCAGCTGGCAGCACCTGGACCAGTAACCTACACCAAGAAACTGACTCCACTGGTCCTGCCACCCGACCCTGGAACTGACTCAGGGCAAAAAGACACCTTCAACCCCCTGTGATTTCATCGCAGACCCAACCAGTCAGCATTACCTGTTCCCTAGCCACCTGCTCGCCAAACGATTCTTGAGAAATCCCAGCCTCTGAATTCTCAGGGAGGCGGATTGAGAATTATCTCCTGTCCTTCCACTCGGCTGCCTTGCAATCATTAAATTCCTTCTCTGGTGTAACACTCCTGCTGTTCTCATTGTATTGGCTTTTCCAGGCAGCAGGCAAGAAGAACCCACTGGGCGGTTCCAGACAGACTTTCTAAAAGGAATAGAATTGTCATGAATCCCCTCCCCAAGAGTCTTATCAACAAGAGAAGATTAACTGTATCATAGGAGAGACTGAAGGTTGACCCCATACCTAGAGTTCATCACAGACCATCATCTATTCTTCTGAGGGCTGCTGCAAGAGAACTTCTATGACCCGTGAGATCTTTTAACTGCATAACAAGACAACCTCTACTCACCATGCATTTCCTCTCCTCATCCTCCCATAACTTGTCACCACTACTCCCCAGAAGCCACAGGCCCCTCTATTGCTTTCAGTAGCTCCAGTCTTATATTTTGGGACTCACCTGCAGAAGAATATAATTAAAATGATTATTCTCCTATTAATATATTCACTTTCAGTTGATTTCATAGACTCCATTTTATTTTATTTTTATTTTTTGAGATGGAGTTTCGCTCTGTTACCCAGGCTGGAGTGAAGTGGTGCAATCTTGGCTCACCACAACCTCCACCCCACTGGGTTCAAGCGATTCTTGTGCCTCAGGCGATTCTGAGTAGCTGGGATTATAGGTGCATGCGACAACACCCGGCTAAATTTTGTATTTCTAGTAGAGAAGGGGGGTTTCGCTACTTTGGGAGGCCAAAGTGGGCAGATCACTTGAGGTCAGGAGTTTGAGACTAGCCTGGCGAAACTCTGTCACTATTTTTTTTTTTTTTTTGAGACGGAGTCTCGCTCTGTCACCCAGGCTGGAGTGCAGTGGCCGGATCTCAGCTCACTGCAAGCTCCGCCTCCTGGGTTCACGCCATTCTCCGGCCTCAGCCTCCCGAGTAGCTGGGACTACAGGCGCCCGCCACCTCGCCCGGCTAGTTTTTTGTATTTCTTAATAGAGACGGGGTTTCACCGTGTTAGCCAGGATGGTCTCGATCTCCTGACCTCGTGATCCGCCTGTCTCGGCCTCCCAAAGTGCTGGGATTACAGGCTTGAGCCACCGCGCCCGGCCCTCTGTCACTATTAAAAATACAAAAGTTAGCTAGGTGTGGTGGTGCACACCTGTAATCCCAGCACTTTGGGAGGCTAAGGCCAGGAGTTTCAGACCAGCCTGGCCAACATGGCGAAACCCTGTGTCTACTAAAAATACAAAAATTAGCCGAGTGTAGTGGCGCATGCCTGTAATCCCAGCTACTCAGAAGGCTGAGGCAGTAGAATCACCTGAATCTAGGAGGCAAAAGTTGCAGTGAGCCGAGATCATGCCACCGCAGTCCAGCCTGGGCAGCAGAGGGAGACTCCGTCTCAAAAGAAAATAAATAAATAAATAAATGTGTGTGTGTAGAATAAATGAATGAAGTTTTAAAAATAAAGAATACAAAACACTTCCTTTGTACCTTTTTTTCTTTTTTTTTTTTAAGATGGAGTCTCACTCTGTCATCCAGGCTAGAGTGCCGTGGTGCAATCTCAGCTCACTGCAACCCCCACCTCCCGGGTTCAAGCAATTCTTATGCATCAACCACCTTAGTAGCTGGGATTACAGGCATGCACCACCATACCTGGATAATTTTTGTATTTTCAGTAGAGATGGGGTTTCATCATGTTGGCCAGGCTGGTCTCGACCTCCTGACTTCAAGTGATCCTCCCGCCTTGGCCTCCCACGGTGCTGGGATTACAGGTGTGAGCCACCTTGCCTGGCTCCTTTGTAATTTTTAATGGAGAAAAATATATATACTACCTATGTAAGAAATCTTAAATCTGCAAGGCATTTTGTGTATTTGGCCAGGAACTGGAGAAAGTGTGTTTGTCAACCAGACATTGGGTAAGAGACTAACCAGTGCTCAAGACTCGGCTTGAAGCCGCTGGTAATATACAGAACTTAAAACTTGGCCTGACTCTGAAGAAGGTGCAGCCTCTTCAGGAGCAAAAGCCTTTTAGCACAAGGGCTAATTCAGGAAAAGTACAAATGTTTACAGGCCTCATTATTTTTATTTTTATTTTTTTCTGAGGCGGAATTTCACTCTTGTCACCCAGGCTAGAGTGCAGTGCTGCAATCTCGGCTCACTGCAAACTCCGCCTCCTGGGTTCAAGTGATTCTCCTGCCTCAGCCTCCAGAGTAGCTGGGATTACAGGCGTCTGCCACCATTCCTGGCTAATTTTTGTATTTTTAGTAGGGATGGGTTTTTGCCATGCTGGCCAGGCTTGTCTCAAACTCCTGACCTCAGGTGATCCACCTGCCTCAGCCTCCCAAAGTGTTGGTATTACAGGCCTGAGCCACTGCGCCCAGCCTACAGGCCTCATTTTTTTATTCCTCAGTCAAAATGAGCTTTATTGCATCTTATGAAAAAAGACAGATACAGTGAGATGACCTACTTTCTTAACTAGAAGATTTCAGCAAAGAAATCATTACCCCTTGTTACCAAGAAAACGTCTGGGTCTGTCCTGAGCAAGCAGCATTCTAACCTTCTTACCTCGTTTTTAGATAGTGCATTAGTTCACCAAGTGACCTTCCATGCATTAGTTCATTTTTTCTTTGAATTCATTTCTGTGGGTAGGTATTCCTTTTTTTTTTTTTTTGAGACAGAGCCTTGCTCTGTTGCCCAGGCTAGAGAGCAACAGCGCCATCTCCTCTGCCTCCTGAGTCAAGTAATTCTCCTGCCTCAGCCTCCCAAGTCGCTGGGATTACAGGAACCCACCACCATGCCCAGCCAATTTTTTGCCTTTTTAGTAGAGATGGGGTTTCACCATGTTGGCCAGGCTGGTCTTGAACTCCTGACCTCAGGTGATCCACCCTCCTCGGCTTCCCAAAGTGCTGGGATTACAGGTGTGAGCCACCACAACCAGCCGGTATTACTATTTTTTAAAAAGTGCTTAGAGGGCCGGGCGCGGTGGCTCACGCCTGTAATCCCAGCACTTTGGGAGGCCGAGACAGGCAGATCACAAGGTCAGGAGATTGAGACTATCCTGGCTAACACGGTGAAACCCCATCTCTACTAAAGATACAAAAAAACTAGCTGGGCGTAGTGGCAGGCACCTGTAGTCCCAGCTACTCGGGAGGCTGAGGCAGGAGAATGGCGTGAACCCAGGAGGCGGAGCTTGCAGTGAGCCAAGATTGCACCACTGCACTCCAGCCTGGGTGACTGAGCAAGACTCTATCTCAAAAAAAAAAAAGAAAAAAAAAAAGTGCTTAGAGGCAGTGTCTTGCTCTGTTGCCCCGACTGAATTGCAGTGATGTGATCATAGCTCACTAGAGCCTCAAAATCCCAGGCTCCAGTGATCCTCCCACCTCAGCCTCCCAAGTAGCTAGGACCACAGGTGCACACCACTACACCCAGGTGTGTGTATGTGTGTGTGTATGTATGTGTGTGTGTATATATATGTATGCGTGTCTATATGTATATATGTATGTGCATATGTGTGTGTATATATATGTATATATTTTGTAGAGATAGGGTCTCACTATGTTGTCCAGGATGTCTTGAACTTTTGGCCTCAAGTTATCCTCCCACCTGGGCCTCCCAAGCAGCTAGGACCACTACACCCAGGTGTGTGTGTGTGTATGTGTGTGTGTGTGTGTGTGTGTATTTTTTTTAGAGATAGGGTCTCACTATGTTGTCCAGGATGGTCTTTAACTTTTGGTCTCAAGTCATCCTCCCACCACGGTCTCCCAAGTAGCTAGGACCACAGGTGCACAGCACCACATCCAGGTATTTTGTGTTTTTTTTGAAACAGGGTCTCACTACATTGCCCCAGCTGGTGTTGAACTTCTGTCCTCAAGTGATCCTCCTACCTTGGCCTCCCAAAGTGCTGGGATTACAGGTATCACTATTATTCTCCCTTTGCAAATGGGGAAACTGAGGCTCAGAGAGACCACATGATGTGCCTAGAATCCCAGAGCAAATTAGCTGTAGAGCAAGGGCCGAATGTGTTCAAACTCAACTTCGAGCAAGTTGCTTGGCTTCACCAAGCCTCCCTCTCTTTGCTTCCCTCCAATCCTTTCCACGTACCTCTGAGATGACAGAGCAAAATGAAATGAAGTAATGCAAGCAAAGTGCCTGGCTCTGGTCATATACCTTGAATCTAGATTTGCTGTTGTGATATTTCCATTTAATAAAACTGACACAGCGCTTCCAAGGTGGCCCATAATAGACTAAGAGAGGACTGACAGCTCCTTCTCGCTCGCTCCGCATCCAAGTTTCCTGAAAGGCCAGAGAGCTAAGGGCTGGGATCTCAGGGCCAGAAAGTCTGTAAATACGGGTCTTCCCAGCTTTTTCCTTCTGTTTTTCATACCACACATGTGCTCACACACACACAGATGCTTGTGCAATGGAATTTCCAACTTGGACAGAGGGAAAGGAATGTATATTGAGGCCCACGATAGCCAGAAAAATAATCTGGCCTGGCCCTATTCCCAGGGCCAGGCGTCCCCGATGTCATCCACACCAAAGTCCACATCCAGTCACCCCGACCTACTGCCCGCGCAGCAGCTCCACGGCTCTCCCGGAGCCACCCTCTTTTGGGACAGGGTGTACATTGGCTAGATTCAAAGGGCAGGAGGTGACAGACCCCAGGGAGGAGAGGAAGGAAGGGAGGCCCTCTCCCTAACACACTGCAGGATAATCCCCTGGACCACAGCACTTCAGCCAAGAAGCTCTGCTCACCACACCCTTGCAATGGTGTTCCAGAGACAAAGCAGCTCCCAGACCCTTGTTTACATTGTAGACAAATGAGGATTATCTCTGTTTTCTACTTTGCCTATATGACCATAGCAACCAGGTGCCTTTCAACTTTTCCGTTTCTCAAAGCCTCAATCCCCTTAATAAGGAGCAGCTAATCTGGAGTCGCTTTCATGTTCTTATCCACACCGAACACTCTCTGCCTTGTGCCCTGGCTGTTTCCCTCGACAGTAACTGTAGACCCCACTCTTTCACCTAAAATGAGCCCAGTGATTTCATTTTACCTTTTTAGAAACCATCACTGAATGGCCAGGCACGGTGGCTCACGCCTGTAATCCCAGCACTTTGGGAGGCTGAGGCGGGCAAATCACAAGGTCAAGAGTTCGAGACCAGCCTGGCCAACATGGTGAAACACCATCTCTACTAAAGATACAAAAATTAAGCCGGGCACGGTGGCTCACACCTGTAATCCCAGCACTTTGGGAGATCGAGGCGGGTGGATCACGAGGTCAGGAGATCGAGACCATCCTGGCTAACACGGTGAAACCCCGTCTCTACTAAAAATACAAAAAATTAGCCAGGCATGGTGGCGGGCGCCTGTAGTCTCAGCTACTCGGGAGGCTGAGGCAGGAGAATCGCTTGAACCCGGGAGGCGGAGCTTGCAGTGAGCCGAGATCGTGCCACTGCACTCCAGCCTGGATGACAGAGTGAGACTCCGTCTTAAAAAAAAAAAAAAAAATACAAAAATTAGCTGGGCGTGGTGGTGGGTGCCTGTAATCTCAGTTACTTGGGAGCCTGAAGCAGGAGAATTTCTTGAACCTGGGAAACAGAGGTTGCAGTGAACCGAGATTGTGACACTGCACTCCAGCCTGGGCGACAGAGCAACACTCCGTCTCGGGGAAAAAAATAAAAAAGAAACCATCACTGAGAGAACTCGATAGAGTTTAGGCCACTTAAAAACTGGTTTATAAAATGAAAAAAACGATTTTAAATAAGTATATCTGTGCATATGAATATTACAATGCAATATTCTCTTTCTATGGATTATTGCCTTGTGAATGAATCAGTGTCTCACTACAAAAGGGGGCTGGACAGTATGCATGCCTGAACTTTCCTAATTGATATTATTTGGCTTTAAGGCCAACATATCATCTCAAAATAATTTTAATGTAATGTTTAAAAAAAGAATTTAGCACAGGATGATAGGGAGAACAAAAGAAAAAAATAATTTAGGTTTTCTACTACAAAGAAATCACAAGGGTAAAATGGAGAGGGGAAGGATAATATATGCATTAAAAGAAACTGAAAAGCCATATCAGCCAGACACTGTGCCTCATGTAACCCCAGAAAGGGGTGCTAAGGTGGGAGGATCAATTGAGACCAGGAGTTCAAGATCGGCTTGAACAACATAGCAAGACTCCATCTCTAAAAAAAATTAAAGGCCGGGTGCGGTGGCTCACACCTGTAATCCGTGCACTTTGGGAGGCTGAGGCGGGCAGATCACGAGGTCAGGAGATCGAGACTACCCTAGCCAACATGGTGAAACCCCGTCTCCACTAAAAATACAAAAATTAGCTGGGTGTGGTGGCACATGCCTGTAGTCCCAGGAACTTGGCAGGCTGAGGCAGGAGAATCGCTTGAACCCGGGAGACGGAGGGTGCAGTGAGCCGAGATCGTACCACTGCGCTCCAGCCTGGGTGACAGAGTAAGACTCCATCTCAAAAAAAAAAAAAAAATTAAAAATAGTTTTTAATTTTAAAAAAGGACATATCAACCAATTGCAATATGGAAACTTTAATTGTATCTTAAACAACAAATCTTTAAAAATGTCTGACTTATGAAACAAACAAAGTTGATTTCCTTTTTTCTCTTTGCTTTGCTTTCTTTTTTCCCTCGCAACAGAGTCTCACTCCATGGTCCAGGCTGGAGTGCAGTGGCACGATCTTGGCTCACTGCAACCTCCACCTCCCAGGTTCCAGTGCAGCCTCCTGAGTTGCAGGGATTACAGGTGTGTGCCACGATGCATGGCTAATTTTTGTATTTTCAGTAGAAATGGGGTTTTGCCAGGCCGGGTACTGTGACTCACACCTGTAATCCCAGTACTTTGGGAGGCCGAGGAAGGTGGATCACCTGAGGTCAGGAGTTTGAGACCAGCCTGGCCAACATGGTGAAACCCTGTCTCTACTAAAAATACAAAAATTAGCTGGGCGTGGTGGAAGGCGCCTGCATTCCCAGCTATTCTGGAGGCTGAGGCAGGAGAATCACTTGAACCCAGGAGGCAGAGATTACAGTGAGCCGAGATTACCCACATTGCACTCCAGCTTGGGGGATGACAGCGAGACTTCGTCTCAAAAAAAAAAAGAAATGGGGTTTTGCCATGTTGGCCAGGTTGGTCTCCAACTTCTGACCTCAGGTGATCCATTTGCCTCGGCCTACAAAAGTGCCAGGATTACAGGTGTGAGCCACTGCACTCAGCCATCTTTTTTTTTTTCTTTAAAAATAATTGTTTCAAAGAGACAGTATCGGCTGGGCACAGTGGCTCAAGCCTGTAATCCCGGCACTTTGGGAGGCCGAGACGGGTGGATCACGAGGTCAGGAGATCGAGACCATCCTGGCTAACATGGTGAAACCCCGTCTCTACTAAAAAATACAAAAAACTAGCTGGGCACAGTGGCGGGTGCCTGTAGTCCCAGCTACTCGGGAGGCTGAGGCAGGAGAATGGCATAAACCCGGGAGGCGGAGCTTGCAGTGAGCTGAGATCCGGCCACTGCACTCCAGCCTGGGCCACAGAGCGAGACTCTGTCTCAAAAAACAAACAAACAAACAAAAAAACCAAAGAGACAGTATCTTACTTCTAGAATCTTCAGAGAGAGAGAAAAAAAGAGAGAGACGTATCTTGCTCTGTCACCTAGGCTAGAGTGTAGTGGTGTGATCATAGCTCACCGTAACCTTGAACTCCTTGGCTTAAGGGGTCCTCCTGCCTCGGCCTCCATCCTTCTCAGCCTCCCCTGTGCCACCATGCCTGGCTTTTTTTCTACTTTTTGTAGAGGCATGGCCTCCATATGTTGAGCAGGCTGGTCTCAAACTCCTGGCCTCAAGCGATCCTCCTGCCTCTGCCTCCCAGAGCACTGGGATTATAGGTGTGAGCCAACTCGCACAGCCAGAATGTGCATTTTTAACAAAATTCCCAGAGTACGAGAGACAGATTTCTTCAGGGAGGTCACATGCAACTTAGTGTCAGCATTTTCATATATCGTTGTTGTATAGTCTTTCTAGAGGATGACTTACCGATATGCATCAAAAACCTTACAGTTGGCCGGGCGCGGTGGCTCAAGCCTGTAATCCCAGCACTTTGGGAGGCCGAGACGGGCGGATCACGAGGTCAGGAGATCGAGACCATCCTGGCTAACACGGTGAAACCCCGTCTCTACTAAAAAAATACAAAAAACTAGCCGGGCGAGGTGGTGGGCGCCTGTAGTCCCAGCTACTCGGGAGGCTGAGGCAGGAGAATGGCGTGAACCCGGGAGGCAGAGCTTGCAGTGAGCTGAGATCCGGCCACTGCACTCCAGCCTGGGCGACAGAGCGAGACTCCGTCTCAAAAAAACAAACAAACAAACAAAAAAAAAAACAAAAACCTTACAGTGCAGCCAGGCGCAGTGGCTCAGGCCTGTAATCCCAGCACTTTAGGATGTCGAGGTGGGTGGATCACCCGATGTCAGGAGGTCAAGACTAGCCTGGCCAACATGGTGAAACCCTATCTCTACTAAAAATACAAAAATTAGGGTGTGCACGGTGGCTTACCTCTGTAATCCCAGCACTTTGGGAGGCTGAGGCAGATGGATCACGAGGTCAGGAATTCGAGACTAGCCTGACCAACATGGTGAAACCCTGTCTCTACTAAAAATACAAAATTAGCTGAGCATAGTGGTATGAACCTGTAGTCCCAGTTACTCAGAGGACTGAGGCAGGAGAATCGCTTGAACCCGGGAGGCAGAGGTTGCAGTGAGCTGAAATCACACCATTGCACCCCAGTCTGGGTGACAGAGTGAGACTCCATCTCAAAAAAAAAAAAAAATTAGCCGAGTGTGGTGAGGTGTGTGTGCCTGTAGTCCCAGCTACTTGCAAGGCTGAGCAGGAGAATCACTTGATCTTGGGAGCCGGAGGTTAAAGTGAGCAAAGATCATGCCACTGCACTCCAGCCTGGGTCCTGGGTAACAAACCAAGACTCCATCTGAAAAAAAACAAAACAAACAAACAAAAAAAACCTTACAGTGCATACATGCTTTAATCCAACAATTGCATTTCAAGGAATTTATCAGAGATCTGTACAAAGATATATGTGACAAGCGTGTCCATCGTCGTGTTCCTTATAGCAGCACAAAGTGTGAGCTAAATAGCCAATAATAGAGCAGCAATTCAGTAATTTATATGAAGAAATGATATGCAATCTTTAAAAATTATGTTGTAAGGCCAGGCGCAGTGGCTCATGCCTGTAATCCCAGCACTTTGGGAGGCCGAGGTGGGTGGATCACAAGGTCAGGAGATCAAGACCATCCTGGCTAACACAGTGAAACCTCGTCTCTACTAAAAACACAAAAAAAAAGCCGGGCATGGTGGCGGGTGCCTGTAGTCCCAGCTATTCGGGAGGCTGAGGCAGGAGAATGGCGTGGACCCAGGAGGTGGAGGTTGCAGTGAGCCGCGACCGCGCCACTACACTCCAGCCGAGGCAACAGAGCGAGACTCTGTCTCAAAAAAAATAAAAATTAAAATAAAAAATAAAAAATAAAAAAATAAAAAATAAAAATGTTGTAAGGTTATTTATTAGCATAGGAAAATATACATGATATATTTAATGGAAATAAGCAGGCTTTAAAACAGCTTATGGATTCTGATACTATTTACTCAATGATACTATTTATACACGGAAAAATACTTTACATCATGATTATTTTGATAGGTAGCATTATGGGAGATTTTCTTTGTGTTTTCTATTCCCTAAATGTTAGACACAATAGTTATTTCCTATTGTAATTAACAGAACAACTATTCTCTGTGATTCGTTTTTTAAAAAAAGGTGTAAGGAAGCAGTGTAATTTACAACAAAAACTATTCTCTTAACATAGGAAACGACAGAAAATGAGGAAATGTTCCCTTCGGATAATGTATCATTTCCCTTCCTTTATTTATTTAATTAATTTATTTTTTTGGAATGGTGTCTCACTCTGTTGCCCAGGCTGGAGTGCAGTTGTGCAATCTCAGCTCACTGCAACTTCTGCCTCCGAGGTCCAAGCAATTCTCTTTCCTCAGCCTCCTGAGTAGCTGGAATTACAGACGTGTGCCACCACGCCCAGCTAAATTTTTGTATTTTTAGTAGAGACAGGGTTTCACCATATTGGCCAGGCTGGTCTTGATCTCCTAGCCTCAAGTGATCCACCTGCCTCTGCCTCTCAAAGTGCTGGGATCGCAGGTGTGAGGCACCGCGCCTGGCCAGGGACTCACTTGTTTTATGAAGCAGAAGAAAATCTCCTGAACCTGTGTCTTTATTTTATTGATAAGTCAGCCAAAGCATTTTAACCTGGTCTTCACAAAGACTGACTGGGAGACAAGGCCCAGGGTCCGGGTGGACCTGATGGGCTTAATAAACTCTGGACTTTAGAAGGACAAGTGGGTACATCTGAGGAAAACTGCAGAAACCAGGGCCTTAGGAATGTCATCCCTCCCAAGATAGTTTGCTGAGAAGCCCCTGTCTCCACACATTTGGACAGTGTTTAGCTCATGCTGGAGGATGGGCTGGCCACACTAAATCTCAGCTTTCCTAAACCCATGGCAGCTCCCAATGGCAACCCGAGGTTAGGGAAGCCCAAGAGGAATGAGTCAGGCACTGGAGAAAAGACCTGAGCCCTGTGAGGGTCACCATCAGTAGCAAACATTTATGGGATGCCTGGTGTACAAGTAAGGCATGCAGAGCCAAGCTGGAGTTTCATCGTTGCCATTAGCTAGCAGCATGATTTGAATGAATGGCTTAAACGGAAGTTCCTTTGGTCCTGTTGTCCTCCACCACCTATCTCCAGCAAGGCCAGGCGGCTGTCCTCCACAGTCTATCTCCAATTCATCTGCTCTTCTCCATCCATCCCCCTTGATATGATTTGGCTGTGTCTCCACCCAAATCTCATGTTGAATTGTAGCTCCTATAATTTTCATGTGTTATGGGAGGGACCCAATGGGAGCTAGTTGAATCATGGGGGCGATTTCCCCCCATACTGTTCTCATGGTAGTGAAGAAGTCTCATGAGATCTCATGGTTTTATAAGGGGAAACCCCTTTCGCTTGCCTCTCATTCTCTTTTCCTCTGGTGCCATGTAAGACGTGCCTTTGTTCTTCCCTCACCCTGATGATTCTGAGACCTCCCCAGCCACGTGGAACTGTGAGCCCATTAAACCTATTTTTCTTTATAAATTACCCAGTCTTGGGTATGTCTTTACCAGCAGCATGAAAATGGACTAAGCCCTCATCACCACCTTAATCCAAGCCAACATGACCTCTTCTGGACAACTGCAAAGGTATCCATATCAGAATCGGCTTTAAGTATCAAAAAACCCAATTACAGCAGGTGAAAGAGCAAAATGTTACCTTACTCATGCGATAATGACCATGGAAAGAAGCAGCCCAGGATAGTTCCGTCTTCCTGCCCCATCGTCTGCAATGCTTCACAAGATAGCCACTCACCTCCAGGGACTATGTCTGTCACCCAAACAAGAAAAGGGAAGGTCAAGGATCAAGGGCAAAAGCCTTCTCACCTGGTCTTTGTTCCTTCATTTGGGAAGGGAAACCCTCCCCCAGGGACCTTTGCCTGCATCTCATTGGCCAAAGCTGTGTCACATGACATGGCCATCCCCAGCTGCAAGGGAGCCTGGGAATGTGGGGTTTTGCTCTCTAGCCAGTATAGCAAGGGAAGGCAAAGGAGACAAGGTTGGGTGAGCCATCCTACAGAATCTCCCACAGCATCCTTACTGCCTCCCTGGAGCCATCCTTCCTTCCCCCAGTGCATAAGCCACCAATTTTTTTTGAGTGGGGAGGTCTTGTTCTGTTGCCCAGGCTAGAGTACAGTGGTGCAGTCTCAGCTCGATGCAGCTTCAACCTCCCAGGCTCAAGAAAATCCTTTCCCTCAGCCTCCCAAGTAACCGGGACCACAGGCAAAACCCACAACATCAGACTAAGTTTCTGATTTTTTGCAGAGACAGATTCGGGTCTCCATATGTTGCCCAGATGGGTCTTGAACTCCTGAGCTCAAATGACCCTCTTGCCTCCACTTCCCAAAGTGCTGGGATTACAGGCGTGAGCTACTGTGCCCGGCCTATACCACCAACTTTTTATTTATTTATTTTGAAATGGAGGCTTGCTCTGTTGCCTAGGCTGGAGTGCAGTGGTGCGATCTCAGCTCCCTGCAACCTCCACGCCCCGGTTTCAAGCAAATCTTCTGCCTCAGCCTCCAGAATAGCTGAGATTATAGGTGTCCACCACCACGCCTGGCTGATTTTTGTATTTTTAGTATAGACAGCATTTCACCATGTTGGCCAGGTTGGTCTCGAACTCCTAACCTCAAGTCATCCGCATGCCTCAGCCTCCCAGAGTGCTGGAGAAGTGCTGCAGGTGTGAGCCACCGTGCCCGACCACTACCAGCTTTTTAAAAGCTCAAATCAGAGTGCACTGATGATAGCATAGGTGACCTGTAAGACTGGATGATCCACTTCCTTGCTGCTTCTCCAAATCCCTGCCTCCCTTCTCTCATAACCCCACAGTGCTCCAGGCATACAGGTCTTCCTTCAGTCCTGTGACTATATCAAGCTTTTTCCTATTGCAGGTCCTTTGCACATGCAATCCCCTCAGCCACAGCACGGCTGACTGCTTATCTCTGAGGTCTCAGCTTGAATGTCACCTCCTCAGAGAAGCTTCCCCTGACCACTCTTTTTTTTCCCTTTCTTTTCTTTTTTGAGACGGAGTTGCACTATATCTCCGAGGCTGGAGTGCAGTGGTATGATCTCAGCTCACTGCAACCTCTGCCTCCTGGGTTCAAGTGATTCTCCTGCCTCAGCCTCCCAAGTAGCTGGGATTACAGGCATGTGCCACCACGCCCAACTAATTTCTGTATTTTCAGTAGAGACAAGGTTTTGCTGGGTTGGACAGGCTGGTCTTGAACTTCTGACCTCAAGTGATCCACACCCACCTCGGCCTCCCAAAGTGCTGGGATTATAGGCGTGAGCCACCGTGCCTGACCTTCTTTTTTTTTTTTTTTTTTTTTGAGACAGAGTCTTGCTCTGTCACCCAGGCTGGAGTGCAGTGGCGTGATCTTGGCTGTCTGCAACCTCTGTCCCCTGGATTCAAGTGATTCTCCTGCCTCAGCCTCCCGAGTAGCTGGGATTACAGGCGCCTGACACCACACCCGGTTAATTTTTTTTAATTTTTTTTTTTAATAGAGACAGAGTTTCACCTATTGGCCCAGCTGGTCTCTGACTCCTGACCTCAGATGATCTGTCTTTCTTGGCCTCTGAAAGTGCTGGGATTACAGGTGTGAGCTACCATGCCCAGCCCTGACCACTCTATCTTAGCAGAGTAGGTTTACCCTCTTCCCTCCATGCCTTATCTCTTTTTTTTTTTTTTTTTTTTTTTGAGATGGAGTCTCGCTCTGTCGTCCAGGCTGGAGTGCAGTGGCACGATCTCAGCTCACTGCAAGCTCTGCCTCCTGGGTTCACGCCATTCTCCTGCCTCAGCCTCCCAAGTAGCTGGGACTACAGGCGCCAGCCACCATGCCCGGCTAATTTTTTGTATTTTTAGTAGAGACGGGGCTTCACCGTGTTAGCCAGGATGGTCTCGATCTCCTGATCTCATTATCTACCTGCCTCGGCCTCCCAAAGTGCTGGGATTACAGGCATGAGCCACTGTGCCTGGCCACTTTTTAAAATTAATTAATTAATTTATTTATTTTTTTTTTTTTTTGAGACGGAGTCTCGCTCTGTCGCCCAGGCTGGAGTGCAGTAGCGTGATCTCGGCTCACTGCAACCTGCATCTCCCGGGTTCAAGTGATTCTCCTGTCTCAGCCTCCTGAGTAGCTGGGATTACAGGCGTGCGCCACCACGGCTGGTTAATTTTTGTATTTTTAGTAGAGACAGGGTTTCACCATGTTGGCCAGGCTGGTCTCAAACTCCTGACCTCATGATCCGACCGCCTTGGCCTCCCAAATGCTGGCATTACAGGCATGAGCCACCACGCCTTATCTTTTATCCCTTCAACCTCTTCAATTCCTTTTTACCATGAATTTCTACTTGTTATAATTTACTTGCTTCGTCAGGCAGGGACAATGTCAGTACAAAAAAAAAAAAAAAAAAGCATTTCCAGTACCTAGCACAATGCTAAGTACTCAATAAATATTAGTTAATTTTTTTTTTTTTTTTTTTTTGAGATGGAGTTTCGCTCTTTTTACCCAGGCTGGAGTGCAATGGCTTGATCTCGGCTCACTGCAACCTCCGCCTCCCGGGTTCAAGCGATTCTCCTGCCTCAGCCTCCTGAGTAGCTGCGATTACAGGCATGTGCCACCATGCCTGGCTAATTTTGTATTTTTTAGTACAGACAGCGTTTCTCCATGTTGGCCAGGCTGGTCTCGAACTCCTGACCTCAGGTGATCCACCCACCTTAGCCTCCCAAAGTGCTGGGATTACAGGCATGAGCCACCACGCCCGGCCTCTTTCATTTGTTTGTTTTTTTGAGACAGAGTCTCGTTCTATTGCCCAGGCTAGAGAGCAATGGTGCGATCTCAGCTCACTGCAACATGTGCCTCCCAGGTTCAAGCAATTCTTGTGCCTCAGTCTCCTGAGTAGCTGGAATTACAGGGGCGTATCACTATACCAAGCTAGTTTTTGTATTTTTAGCAGAGACAAGGTTTTGCCATGTTGGTCAGGCTGGTCTCGAACTCCTGGCCGCAAGTGATCTGCCCGCCTCAGCCTCCCTAAGTGCTGGGATTACAGGTGTGAGCCACTGTGCCCAGCCAACATTAGCCAAATTCTTGAAAAAATGAATGAGGAATGGTGGCTGTTGCATCCACAACCTCGGGGTTTCAAGAAACATCCTAATTATGTTCTTTAAATCAAATCAACTTAAATCCTACTTCAAGCCTTTATTTCACCAGACTAACAGGAAATCCAGTCGCAGTCATATTTGGGTTTCCCTCATTGATATGCTTCGGATACCCTGCCCAAATCTCATGTTGAAATGTAATCCCCAGTGTCGGAGGTGGTGCCTGGTGGGAGGTGATTGGATCATGAGGGTGGATTTCTCATGAATGGTTTAGCATCATCATCTTAGTACTATTCTCGAGATGATGAGTGAGTTCTCATGAGATACGGTCATTTAGAAGTGTGTAGCTAGGCCGGGCATGGTGGCTCAAGCCTGTAATCCCAGCACTTCGGGAGGCCAAGACGGGTGGATCACGAGGTCAGGAGATCGAGACCACCCTGGCTAACACGGTGAAACCCCGTCTCTACTAAAAAATACAAAAAGCTAGCCGGGCGTGGTGGCGGGCGCCTGTAGTCCCAGCTACTCGGGAGGCTAAGGCAGGAGAATGGCATAAACCCGGGAGGCGGAGCTTGCAGTGAGCTGAGATCCGGCCACTGCACTCCAGCCTGGGCGACAGAGCGAGACTCCCTCTCAAAAAAAAAAAAAAAAAAAGAAGTGTGTAGCTCCTCTGCCCCTCCCTCTTGCTCCTGCTCTGGCCATGTGACCTGCTTGCTCCTCCTGCTTCTGCCATCATTGGAAGTTTCCTGAGGCCTCCCCAGAAGCAGATGCCGCTATGCTTCCTGTACAGCCTGATGAAGCGTGAGCCAATGAAACCTCTTTTTATAAATGACCCAGTCTCCGGTATTTCTTTACAGCAATGTGAGAACACACGAATACACTCACCTTCTATAGCCACTAAGCGACTTAAATGGTGCCAAGGACATAGGAGAAGGACAGTCCATCATGGTCTTTGACTAAGCCCCTGAGGTTTCTTATAGTCTGGCGGATCTCTGTTTCAGTGCAATGCCTGGGATTCAGGAATTTTTGCCAAGGTGAGGGTGGTACCCGCCTTGAGTACCCCAGAGCCAAGGATCTAGTGTCTCCCTCAATATTGGCCACTCCCCGCTGAGCACCAGCCATTTCTCTGGAGTGCTGCCAGTATGTAAGTGTGGGGGCCCTACTCTTAACCAAAAGTTTTCTCCCCTTTCCTTCTTTCCCTCCCCTCCTCCCTCCCTCCCTCCCTCCCTCCCTCCCTTCCTTCCTTCCTTTCTTTTTGAGACAATTTCACTCTTGTTGTCCAGGCTGGAGTGCGATGGTGCAATCTCGGCTCACTGCAACCTCTGCCTCCTGGGTTCACGCGATTCTCCTGCCTCAGCCCCTCTAGTAGCTGGGATTACAAGTGCCCGCCACCATGCCCAGCTAATTTTTTGTATCTTTAGTAGAGACGGGCTTTCACCAAGTTGGCCAGGCTGGTCTTGAACTCCTGACTTCAGGCAATCCACCTGCCTCAGCCTCCCATAGTGCTGGGGTTACAGGCGTGACCCACTACGCCCGGCTGTTTCTCCCTCTTTTCTATGTTCCCCTGTGTTGCTCTTAAAGTCATTCCTTCTCTTTCTTCCTCCTTTTTATTTTTATCTAGTTATTTATTTTTTTGACACAGAGTCTTACTCTGTCGCTCAGGCTGGAGTGCAGTGGTGAAATCTCAGCTCACTGCAACCTCTGCCTCCTGGGTTCAAGCAGTTCTCCTGCTTCAGTCTCATGAGTAGCTGGGACTACAGGCACACATCACCACACCCAGTTAACTTTTGTATTTTTAGTAGAGATGAAGTTTCACCATGATGGCCAGGCTGGTGAGCTCCTGGCCACAAGTGATCCACCTGCCTCAGCCTTCTAAAGTGCTGGGATTACAGGCATGAGCCACCTCACCTGGTCATCTTCCTCCTTTTTAAATCAAAGTGATTGAGGCAGCTTGCTTCTGCAGTATTCAACATGGCCAGAGAAAAGCCTCTTCCATGTTATATTACTTTACTCTCCTTTAAGTTCTTTTTTTAATTTTTCTTATGGACAGAAAGAAAAGACTCATACTCATTTGGCTTCATTAATAAACGTCTTCTGGCCGGGCACGGTGGCTCAAGCCTGTAATCCCAGCACTTTGGGAGGCCGAGACGGGAGGATCACGAGGTCAGGAGATCGAGACCATCCTGGCTAACGCGGTGAAACCCTGTTTCTACTAAAAAAAATACAAAAAACTAGCCGGGCGAGGTGGCGGGCGCCTGTAGTCCCAGTTACTCGGGAGGCTGAGGCAGGAGAATGGCGTAAACCCGGGAGGCGGAGCTTGCAGTGAGCCGAGATCGTGCCACTGCACTCCAGCCTGGGCAACAGAGCGAGACTCCGTCTCAAAAAAAAGAAAATAAATAAATAAATAAATAAATAAATAAATAAATAAATAAACGTCTTCTAAACTTCACACACCACAGGGAGAGTGAAGGGGCTATTAGTCATTTCTGGAAGCAGAGTCAAAGACTGGGAAAAGTATTAAATTAGAAGTCACAAGGTATTCATTTTAGCACCACCACTTAGTCAACAAACTTGGACAATTCATTTCACCATCTTCTTCTTCTTCTTTTTTTTTTTTTTTTTTGAGCTAGAGTCTTGTTGTGTCACCCAGGCTGGAGTGCAGTGGTGCCATCTCGGCTCACTGCAACCTCTGCCTCCCAGGTTCAAGTAGCTGAAATTACATGCATGCGCCTCCATTCCCAGGTAATTTTTTGTATTTTTGGTAGAGACAGGGTTTCACTATGTTGGCTGGGCTGGCCTTGAACTCCTGATCTCAAGTAATCCACCCACCTCGGCCTCCCAAAGTGCTGGGATTACAGGCGTGAGCCACCACGCCTGGCCCACTTCACCATCTTCAAAATAAGGTGAACTAAACCATTCTTTTTTTTTTTTTGGAGACAGACTTTTGCTCTTGTTGCCCAGCCTGGAGTGCAATGGCGCCATCTTGGCTCACCACAACCTCTGCCTCCTGGGTTCAAGCTATTCTCCTGCCTCAGCCTCCCGCGTAGCTGGGACTACAGGCATGCACCACCATGCCCGGCTAATTTTTGTATTTTTAGTAGAGACAGGGTTTCTCCATGTTGGTCAGGCTGGTCTTGAACTCCCGACCTCAGGTGATCCGCCCGCCTCGGCCTCCTAAAGTGCTGGGATTACAGGTGTGAGCCACCGTGCCCGGCTAACTAAACTATTCTTATGTAGCTCATGGGACTTCTGTGATAATCAAAGGTGATGACTTGCTAGCAGTTGTTTTCTATGTGGTGTTAATTGCCATAAGTATACAATTTTTTAATTATTATTTTTAATTATCCTTTAAGTTCTAGGGTACACGTGCACAACGTGCAGGTTTGTTACATATGTATACATGTCCCATGTTAGTTTGCCGCACCCATCAACTCATCAATTACATTAGGTATTTCTCCTAATGCTATCCCTCCCCCAGCCCCGCATCCCACAACAGGCCCTGGTGTGTGATGTTCCCTGCCCTGTGTCCAAGTGTTCTTATGTTCAATTCCCACCTATGAGTGAGAACATGTGGTGTTTGGTTTTCTGTCCTTGTGATAGTTTGCTCAGAATGATGGTTTCTAGCTTCATCCATGTCCCTGTAAAGGATATCATCCTTTTTTATAATGTTTTTATATGGCTTAGTGATTCATTTAATCAGATTGCTTTCTTAACATAGCAAAGCATGTGTAGAGAAGACACTGCTGTATGTAACCAACATGACAAGTCTGCCAGGTATATAAGGAGCTTGGTGCCAATTAGAGGAAGCCAACAGGTCACAGTGCTTTGGTGTATGGATGGGAGCTTGCCTCAGGAGCTCCAAAGCAAACAGGGGAAGGAACTGGGTAGCAAAGATATAATCGGGCCATTCAATTTTGGAGCATGAGGAGATTGCCCCTGGCCAGAAAGAGCAGGGCCATTTCTAGTAGAAACAAGGGGGATGGGCGTGGTGGCTCATGCCTATAATCCCAGCACTTTGGAAGGCCGAGGCAGGTGGATCACCTGAAGTCAGGAGTTCAAGACCAGCCTAACCAACATGGTGAAACCCCCATCTCTACTAAAATTGCAAAAATTTGCTAGGCATTGTGGTAGCTTGTGCCTGTGATCCCCGCTACTAGGGAGGCTGGGGCAGGAGAATGGCTTGAACCCAGGAGGTGGAGGTTGCAGTGAGCCGAGATTGCACCATTGCATTCCAGCCTGGGCAACAAGAGCGAGACTCTGTCTCAAAAAAATAAGAAAAAAAAAAAAAAGGACCAGGCTTGAAAAGGCAGAGGTCAGGTATACAAGGTGTAGGTAATAAGAGCGGCAGAATCTCAGGCCCAGAGGAACTGGTTCATGAGAGCCAACCTCGAGCACAGGATTGTGAATCTGCAGCTGAGGATGCAGGTGGAGGGACTTGGCAGAGATCAAACCCCAGGCACAGAAGGACTGCTCAGAATAGGTAACCAGCTGGGTGTGGTGGCTCACTCCTGTAATCCCAGCACTTTGGGAGGTCAAGGCAGGTGGATCAACTGAGGTCAGGATTTTGAGACCAGCCTGGCCAACATGGTGAAACCCTGTCTCTGCTAAAAATACAAAAAATTATCTGGGCGTGGTGGTGCATGCCTGTAGTCGCAGCTACAGGGAGGCTGAGGAAGGAGAATCACTTGAACTGGAAGGTGGGGTTGCAGTGAGCCAAGATTGTGCCACTGTACTCCGGCCTGGGCAACAGAGTGAGACCCTGCCTCAAAAACAAATAGCAGGCAATGACCACTATTTCTGTACTGTGTTCCACACTTTCAACACATAATCACATGTCTTTAAAAAAAATTTTTTTTTTTTTGATGAAGTCTTGCTCTGTCACCCAGGGCTGGAGTGCAGTGACGCAATCTCAGCTCACTGCAAGCTCCACCTCCTGGGTTCATGCCATTCTCCTGCCTTAGCCTCCAGAAGAGTGGGAACTACAGGCGCCCGCCACTACACCCGGCTAAGTTTTTGCGTTTTTAGTAGAGACAGGGTTTTGCCGTGTTAGCCAGGATGGTCTCAATCTCCTGACCTCTGCGTGATCTGCGCGCCTCGGCCTCCCAAAGTGCTGGAATTACAGACGTGAGCCACCGCGCCTGGCCAAAAATAAATCGTTTTGAGACAGTCTTGCTCTGTTGCCCAGGCTGGAGTGTAGTGGAGCGATCAAGGCTCACTGCAGCCTCAATCCACTGGGCTCAAGCATTTCTCCTGCCTCAGCCCGCCTGAGTAACTGAGACTATAGGTGTGCAGCGCCACATCTGGCTAATTTTTTTTATTTTTTTTGTTTTTGAGACAGAGTCTCGCTCTGTCCCCCAGGCTGGAGTGCAGTGGTGCGATCTCGGCTCACTGCAAGCTCCGCCTCCTGAGTTCACGCCATTCTCCTGCCTCAGCCTCCCGAGTAGCTGGAACTACAGGCATCCGCCACCATGCACAGCTAATTTTTGTGTATTTTTTGTAGAAATGGGTTTTCACCGTGTTAGCCAGGATGGTCTCGATTTCCTGACCTCATGATTCGCCCGCCTCAGCCTCTGAGAGTGCTGGGATTACAGGCGCGAGCCACCGTGTCTGGCCTTAATTTTTTAAATTTTTAATAGAGATGGGGTCTCGCAACGTTCCCCAGGTTGGTCTTGAACTCTGGAACTCAAGCAATCCTCTCACCTCAGCCTCCTAAAGTTCTGGGATTACTGGCGTGAACCACCGGTCCCGACCTCAGTATTGCCAACAGCCCTGTGAAAAGGGGAAACTGAGAGGTGCAGAGATGTTAAGTGATTTGCTTGTAGTCACTCTGCTGTGGGGCTGAGCTTGGTTTTGAATCCAGGACTGCTAACTTCAATACCAATGGAAATGGGTATCAGAAACGAGGAGGGAGGGGGAGTTGAGGGGTGCTGAGGAAAGAAGAAGCTGGCAAAGTGGGGCGCAATCCTACCATCGTTTTTGAAAGAGGCCCATGGAGGGGACCCTTGTTCACACATGGGCAGGACTGAGTCTTGCAGGCAGGGACCCTGTGAAGCCAGACAGTTCTGGACACAAGGGAACTATTGAGAACAAATCCCAATTCAGACAATCATTTCGGCACCTTTCCAGAAATGCTTGAGAAGTCTGCTGCTGGGAAAACTTGGAAAATGCTAGTAAGGCTGAAAATATCTGTAAGCAAAGACAATTTTGCAAGATGAGTAGGTAACAACATGGGAAAGTGCTTATGACATAATGTCAGGAAAGAAGGACATATGATGACTGTTCCGTACCAAACGCATAGAGAGAAACATGTAGGAAAGGGACGAGGGGTTTAGGTTGTGGGATAAGATCTTTTTCTCATGATTTCCCAAAATTTCTATAATGTGTTACATTTTAAAAATTATAAATAGCCGGGCGCGGTGGCTCACGCCTGTAATCCCAGCACTTTGGGAGGCCGAGGCGGGCGGATCACAAGGTCAGGAGATCGAGACCACGGTGAAACCCCGTCTCTACTAAAAATACAAAAAATTAGCCGGGCGCGGTTGTGGGCGCCTGTAGTCCCAGCTACTCGGGAGGCTGAGGCAGGAGAATGGCGGGAACCCGGGAGGCGGAGCTTGCAGTGAGCTGAGATCGCGCCACTGCACTCCAGCCTGGGCGACAGAGCAAGACTCCGTCTCAAAAAAAAAAAAAAAATAAAAAATAAAAATAAAAATAAAAATTATAAATAATCATGGAGACTGTAAAAACAGGAATAATGCTTTGTTTTTTTAAACTGATGTTTATTTTCCCTCAACCTTATTTCCATTTCCTGTTTAAAAGCCTGTGGAAGAACATCTTAAGAGCCTTTTTTTTTTTCTTTTGGACAGAATCTCGCTCTGTTGCCCAGGCTGGAGTGCAGTGGTACGATCTTGGCTCACTGGAACCTCCATCTCTTGGGTTCAAGTGATTCTCCTGCCTCAGGCTCCCAAGTAGCAGGGACTACAGGCATGAGCCACCATGCCCAGCTAATCTTTGTATTTTTAGTACAGTCGGGATTTCACCATGTTGGTCTTTTTTTTTTTTCTTTTCTTTTTTTTTGTGACAGGGTCTTGCTCTGTCACCCAGGCTGGAATACAGTGGTGAAATCATGGCTCACTGCAGCCTTGACCTCCTGGGCTCAAGTGATCCTTCCACCTCAGCCCCGCAAGTAGCTGGGACCACAGGCTGGCGCCCCCACACCCAGCTCATTTTTGTGTTTTTTGTAGAGACGGGGTTTTGCCAGGTTGCTCAGGCTGGTTTTGAACTCCTGGGTTCAAGCAATCCATTCACCTTGACCCTCCGAAATAGTAAGATTACAGGCATGAGCCGCTGCGCCTGGTCTAGACCCATCTTCAATGGCAGTCTGAGTGCTGTGTTCTTCAGTAGGGACCTGCTGAATAGGGACAGAGGGCACCTGCACACCTTCAGACAAGTCTGCAACCTCGGATGGCAGTTCATTTGCCCTTAAGGTCCTCCTTGGTCACTGGCTTTCGGCAGTGACCTGTTCTTTTTCAATATTGTGAACCCAAAATATCTGAGACAGGTCTCAGTCAATTTAGAGAGATTTTTGTTTGTTTGTTTGTTCTGAGACAGAGTCTCACTCTGTCGCTCAGGTTGGAGTGCAGTGGCGCAATCTTGGCTCACTGTAGCCCCTGTCTCCAGGGTCCCAGTGATTCTCCTGCCTCAGCCAGAATATCCCAGGTATTCTGGGATTATAATCCCAGATAGCTGGGATTACAGGTGCCCACCACAATGCCCAGCTAATTTTTGTATTTTTTTTTTTTTTTTTTTTTGAGACGGAGTCTCGCGCTGTGTCACCCAGGCTGGAGTGCAGTGGCGCGATCTCGGCTCACTGCAAGCTCCGCCTCCCAGGTTCAGGCCATTCTCCTGCCTCAGCCTCCGAGTAGCTGGGACTACAGGCGCCCGCCACCACGCCCGGCTAGTTTTTTGTATTTTTAGTAGAGACGGGGTTTCACCATGTTAGCCAGGATGGTCTCGATCTCCTGACCTCGTGATCCGCCCGCCTCGGCCTCCCAAAGTGCTGGGATTACAGGCTTGAGCCACCGCGCCCGGCCAATTTTTGTATTTTTAATAGAGATGGGGTTTCACCATGTTGGCCAGGCTGGGCTTGAATTCCTGACCTCAGGTGATCTGCCCGCCTCAGCCTCCCACAGTGCTAGGATTATAGGCATGAACCACCACACCTGGCCTAGAAGGCTTATTTTGCCAAGATTAAGGACATGCTGTGATCAGCATTGATTGATGTGAGACATCAGTCAATACATGTAAGATTTACACTGGTTCGATCTGGAAGGGTGGGACAACACAAAGGGTGGGACAACTCGAAGGGTGAGAGGTACTTTCAGGTCATAAGTAGATTTTAAAATATTCTGATTGGCGATTGGTTGAAAGTTATTATCAGTAGAAAGGAATGTCTGGGTTAGAATAAGAGGTTGTGGACACCTAGGTTATTTCATACAAATGAAGCCTCCAAGTAGCAGGCTTTAGACAGAATAGAGATGTTTCTTATGAGACTTAAGGTCTGTGTTGGTGTTAATGCTGGAGGGGTATAAGGAGGCATGTCCAACCCTCTCTTCCATCATGACCTGAACTGGATTTTCTGGTAACTCTGGAATACCTTTGGCCAAAAGGACGGGTCCATTCAAATGGTTGGGGGACCTTAGAATTTTATTTTTGGTTTAAAATATCTTTTTTTTTTTGAGACCGGGTCTTGCTTTGTGGCCCAGGCTGGAGGGTAGTGGCGCCATCTCAGCTCACTGCAACCTCCACCTCCTGTTTTCAAGGAATTCTCCCACCTCAGCCTCCCTAGTAGCTGGGATTACAGGTGCGCACCACCATGCCTGGCTAATTTTTGTATTGTTTAGAGATGGGGGTTTTGCTACGTTAGCCAGGCTAGTCTCGAACTCCTGACCTCAAGTGATCCGCCCACCTCAGCCTCCCAAAGTGTTGGGATTACAGGTATGAGCCACTGTGCCCGGCCTATAATATCTTTAGAATCTCTGCAGAAGGAGAGCTCAGGCATGAGATCCTATGGTGATCACGGGAGATGGTGCTACACATGTACAGAACTTCCCACCCAGCACCCACCACATCAGACCCACTCAGGAGCTCCTTTCTTGTTGCTTGGGATGGCAGCATCCGCACAGTGCCGAGGAGAATCTTTGTGACCAAGAGCCATGGTAGGCCGGTCACCATGAAACACTTCTGTGACGGGCTGGTGGTCAGCCCCAGTATCGGGAACCATCAGAAGACTGTCTGGATCTGGTTAGTGAAGGTTCCAAGAGTGAAGTGGCCAACAGTGAGAATGGCTTCAGTGGCAGCAGTAAACTTCAGCACAGCCCGCTGGCCAGTATTCCTGGAGGGTATGACACGGGCAACAGCTGGGTTTTCAAAGGCCACAGTGGTATGAGTGGCCAGCAGAAGCTTCTCCCAGGTCCTCTGCAGTTATTTTTGTTTGTTTTGTTTTTCTTTTGTTGTTTTGAGACAGAGTCTTGCTCTGTCACCCAGGCAGGAGTACAGTGGTGCAAACATAGCTCTCTGCAACCTCAAACTCCTGAGCTCAAGTGATCCTCCCGCCTCAGACTCCCAAGTAGGCAGGACGGATGAGTGCCACCATGACTGGCTGATTTAAAAAACTTTTTTTTTTTTTTGTAGAGACGGAGTCTTGCCATGTCACCCAGGTTGGTCTCAAACTCCTGGGTTCAAGCTATCCTCCTGCCTCAGCCTCCCAAACTGTTGGGATTACAGACGTGAGCCACCTCGCCCAGCCTGCTTCAGATTTGTAAGGTAGATGCCATCACTTTTCCTTTTGGAGATGTCCTGTTCCATTTGGAAGTCAAGATTGGTGCCACCTAAGTGGGTTTCTGCCACAAGGAATTTGACAATATCTTTCTCCTTCATTTGCAGGATATCAAGGGTACCAGACATTGTAAACATTTCCCTTTATGTGACAAAAGAACCCAGGACAATGCTGTAGGGACCCCTCTCTGAATAGCGTAGAAAGCCAAAAAAAGTTTATGCGTCAGTTATGAGTCTCCTCTTTCAAGAAGAGTATATAATAGACTAAGATTATAACTAAGAACATTGTGCAGGGCTGGGTGTGGTGGCTCAGGCCTGTAATCCCAGCACTTTGGGAGGCTGAGGCAGGAGGATCACTTAAAGCCAGGAGTTCAAGACCAGCCTGGGCAAAATAGTGAGACCCCATCTCTAACCCCCCCAAAAAAAAGCACTGTGCACAGTGATGTATACTCAGTGACTGGTGCATAGGTGCATAGTAGATGTTCAAAATTTAAATAAATAATAAGGGACTGGGCATGGTGCCTCATGCCTGTAATCCCAGCACTTTGGGAGGCCGAGGTGGGTGGATCACCTAAGGTCAGGAGTTCGAGACCAGCCTGGCCAACATGGTGAAAACACATCTTTACTAAAAATACAAAAATTAGCTGGGCATGGTGGTAGGCTCCTGTAATCCCAGCTACTCGGGAGGCTGAGGCAGGAGAATCACTTGAACCAGGGAGGTGGAGATTGCAGTGAGCCAAGACTGTACCATTGCACTACAGCCTGGGTGACAAGAGCGAAACTCCATCTCAAAAAAAAAAAAAAGAGTGATTGTGCAACCATTGTGCTAAGGTGGTTGGGTTAGGACGAGATGTTTTCTTCATCCAAAATTAAATTTGCTGTAATGTTACATTGGCTTTCAAAGCCATAAAGAAACCACAATACTTTACTAAAGGCCTATTTGCTAGGATTCTTTACATATTAGACTGTGAAACAAAATTCTTAGCTGAGGCTGAGTGCGGTGGCTCATGCCTATAATCCCAGCACTTTGAATTCTTAGCTAAGGCTGGGTGCAGTGGCTCATGCCTATAATCCCAGCACTTTGACTTCTTAGCTAAGGCTGGGTGCAGTGGCTCATGCCTATCATCCCAGCACTTTGGGAGGTTGAGGGAGGTGGATCACTTGAGGTCTGGAGTTCAAGACCAGCCTGGCCAACATGGCGAAACCCATCTCTACTAAAAATACAAAAGTAGCTGGGCGTGGTGGTGCACACCTGTAATCCCAGCTACTTGGGAGGCTGAGGCAGGAGAAATGCTTGAACCCGGGAGGCAGAGGTTGCAGTGAGTCGAGATGGCGCTACCACACTCCAGCCTGGGCAACAGAGCGAGACTCTGTCTTAAAAAAAAAAAAAAAAAGTTAGCTGAAAATAAGTCAATGTAAGCTGAACACACTTTCTTTGTATGCAAAGATGATGCTTCAGCTCACCTTTTAGGAAGCACAGTCATCTGTGTGGAGAGACACTCTCGGGCCCCGTTTCCTCTTAGATGTACTCGATCACCAAACAGAAGTTTCTGTGACATTCAGGGTCAGAACAGGAGCCTGGAGCTGTAAACTTCCAGCTGTAATGGCGCATCTGGGGGCCAAGATCAGGGCCCTGGCCTCATCAGCTTAGAGACTTTAGACTCTGTTATGAGGAGACCAAGGAATGTCACAGTGGCCCCTGGCAGGGAGCAGGCATTGGCTGCATCTGGTGGCTTTGTGGAGTCCCCACAGACCGTCAGCATTTCAGAGGCAGCCCTGAGACATCAGGGACCTGGTTCCAGGGAAGCTGAGGGGCAGGATGGCATCAGACAAGCTGGAGTTTTGGAGAGTGGAGGGGAGGGCGGACGGGCAGAGTAGGCATCACCAGTGGGCAAGGCAGAGATCAGTCCCCATCCAGGACTGGCCACATAGTACATGCTCAGTAAATAGTTAAAGAAGTAATAAGAGGCCGGGCACAGTGCCTCATGCCTGTAATCCCAGCACTTTGGGAGACAAGCCTTGGAAGCACTATTCATGACTCCAAGCAGTGGCGGTGCCAAGGAAGTGACTGAAGGGTTGGAATCCCTCCCACAATCTCCATTAGCCCGCCGAAGCCACCCCAAGCAAGCGTATTATCTTTCCCAGTCCCTATCAAGACCAGCTAGCCCCTGGCTCCATCCAACCCACTTGCCTCCCCCAAATCCCTGCTAAGCAGAAATTCCAGAGCATCACTGGCTCCAGCGAAAGCTGTAGGACAAGAAAGGTTCTGCTGGACTAAAGTCTTACATTTGGGAAACATTACCCCCGTCTCAGCCTCAGTTTTCCTATTGGTAAACAGATAACTTTTACCTGTGGTTCTTAGGGTTACTGAAAGAACCAAGTCAAAGAAATATGTATTTCTAAGATTCTAAGGTACTTGTTCTTTCACATATTATCTACGACATTGACATGTGCCTTACAACCAATGGCCTCTTTTATTCAACGTTATTTTATTTTATTTTATTTTATTTTATTTTATTTTATGAGACGGAGTCTCGCTTTTGTTGCCCAGGCTGAAGTGCAGTGGCGTGATCTCGGCTCACTTCAACCTCCACCTACCAAGTTCAAGCGATTCTCCTGCCTCAGCCTCCCGAGTAGCTGAGACTACAGGCACGCACCACCACGCCCGCATAATTTTGTATTTTTAGTTGAGACGGGGTTTCACCATGTTGGTCAGACTGGTCACGAACTCCTGACTTCATGTAATCCGCCGGCCTTGGCCACCCAAAGTGCTGGGATCAACGAATTTATAAAACCATTGCCTTTCCGTGACTTTGCCACCTTTCCCTCTCCAGAAGGGCCAGTAGCGCCCCCTGCTGCCTGATCCGGCGCACTCCACTCTGCCCTAGTGGAGGGGGGCCGGGTGATGGGGGCGGCAATAACGGGAGCGGTCCCTTAGGTTAGAGCAGTGCCTCCAACCCCTGACCCCCTCATCACAGCCCATTTGTCGGGGCCAGGGCCAGGGACTCGGCCAGATACAGGGAGACAACCCCACAGGAACGTCATGGAAGGCGGTGCAGTGGAGACTTGCTGGTGTCCTGTCCCAGACCATGATGACGTCCATCTGTGCTACTGCCAAGTTAAACCAGAGTGCGCTGGTTAACCTGGATTTGACCTTGGAGTTCTGGCCTCTGATTTGCCTTCCCTAGGACTCCATGTGCTCACTCTGCCTACAGATATTCTTGATGCATCTGCTAGTCTGATTTTGGACTTCTTAAATGTCTTGGTGTTTTTTGTTTGCTTTTTTTTTTTTTTTTTTTTTTTTCCCCAGACAGAGTCTCACTCTATTGCCCAGGCTGGAGTGCAGAGGTGTGATCTTAGCTCACTGCAACCTCTGCCTTCCGGGTTCAAGCAATTCTCTTGCCTCAGCCTCCCAAGTGCTGGGACCACTGGCACGTGCCACCATGGCTGGCTAATTCTTTGTATTTTTTGTAGAGATGGGGTTTCGTCATGTTACCCAGGCTGGTCTCAAACTCCTGAGCTCAAGCAATCTGTCTGCCTCAGCCTCTCAAAGTGCTGGGATTATAGGTGTGAGCCACCACACCTGCCCTTTATTTGTATTTGTTTAAGTACATTTAAAAATTAAAAAGAATCAATGCTACAATTCACAAATTTCTTCTTCCTCAGGGAAAACTCAGTTCTGAAGACTTTTCAACTGATTGAATGAGGTCCACCCAGGTTATTATATTTTTGGGGAGGATTAGCACAGGGTCTCACTCTGTCACCCAGGCTGGAGTGCAGTGGCGCCATCTCAGTTCACTACAACCCCTGCCTCCCAGGCTCAAGCGATTCTCACACCTCAGCCTCCCAAGTAGCTGGGATTACAGGCGCACACAACCACACGTGGCTAATTTTTGTATTTTTTTGGTAGAGATTTTTTGGGATTTTGTCATGTTGCCCAGGTTGGTCTCAAACTCCTGGGCTCAAGTGATCCTCCTGCCTTGGCCTCCCAAAGTGCTGGGATTATAGGCTGACCCACCTCGTTCGGCCTCCACCCAGATTATTGAGGATAATTTCCTTTTCGTAAACTCAACTGATAGTAGATGCTAATCACATCTACAAAATACCTTCTAGGCCAGACACAGTGGCTCACGCCTATAATCCCAGCACTGTGGGAGGTGGGTGGATCACCTGAGGTCAGGAGTTTGAGACCAGCCTGGCCAACATAGTGAAACCCGTCTCTACTAAAAATTAAAAATTAACCAAATGTGGTGGCATGCGCCTGTCGTCCCAGCTACACGGGAGGCTGAGGCAGGAGAATCACTTGAACCCGGGAGGCAGAGGTTGCAGTGAGCCTTGATCACACTACCGTACTCCAGCCTGGGTGACAGAGTGAGACTCTGTCCCAAAAAAACCAAACAAAACCTTCTAGCAACACCTAAATTAGTTTTAACTGAATAATGAGGTACTATAGCATCGCCAAGATGACGGAGGGAACGATCACAGATGGGTACTGGGTACCACCCATGTTGATGAACAGGCCAAAGCAGCACTCCATTCTCTGGCAAACTCAATGGGCTGAAGCCATGCTGTCTTCCCTGGTGTGTTCTCATACAAGTGGGGAGCAAGGCCACTCTCCCGACTTTACCAATGTACTTTCCCACGTGGACAAGGTGAAAGGGAAAATCATCGCTTCTGGGCCTGTATCTTATAAAATTCGAATTGAAAATAACTCTAGTCGAATGCAGTGGCTCATGCCTATAATCCCAGCACTTTGGGAGGCCGAGGCAGGAGGATTGCTTGAAGCCAGGAGTTTGAGACCAGCCTGGGCAACATGGCAAGACCCTGTCTCTATAAAAAAATTCAAATATTAATGAGGTGGGGTGGTGCAAGCCTGTAGTCCCAGCTATTTAGGAGGCTGAGGCAGGAGGATCACTTGACTCCAGGAGGTAGAGGCTGCAGTGAACTCTGATCGTACCACTATACTGCAGCCTGGGCGACAGAGTGAGACCTGTCTCTAAAAAAAAGTTATACATATAAAAAGAAGAAAGCTTGGCCGGGCGCGGTGGCTCAAGCCTGTAATCCCAGCACTTTGGGAGGCCGAGATGGGCGGATCACGAGGTCAGGAGATCGAGACCATCCTGGCTAACACGGTGAAACCCCGTCTCTACTAAGAAATACAAAAAATAGCCGGGCGAGGTGGCAGCGCCTGTAGTCCCAGCTACTCGGGAGGCTGAGGCCGGAGAATGGCGTGAACCCGGGAGGCGGAGCTTGCAGTGAGCTGAGATCCGGCCACTGCACTCCAGCCTGGGCGACAGCGTGAGACTCCGTCTCAAAAAAAAAAAAAAAAAAAAAAAAAAAAGATGTATAATTAAGAGCTTATGAATAGATACATCTCTCACATGTCATTATTTGTTTTTCTGAAACAAAGTCCAAGAAACTGTTTGCCTTTAAAAAAAGGGAAAGGTGGTATGGACAAAAGATTTTACTTTTCTTTTTTTTCTTTCTTTTTTTTTTAGATGAAGTCTTGCTCCAGGCTGGAGTGCAGTGGCGCGATCTCAGCTCACTGCAACCTCCAGCTCCCTGATTCAAGCAATTCTCCTGCCTCAGCTTCCCAAGTAACTGGGATTATAGGTACGTGCCACCACGCCCAGCTAATTTTTGTATTTTTAGTAGAGACAGGGTTTCACCATGTTGGCCAGGATGGTCTTGATCTCCTGACCTCGTGGATCCTCCCGCCTCAGCCTCCCAAAGTGCTGGAATTAAAGGCATGAGCCATCATGCCCGGCCAAGATTTTACTTTTCACTTAGCTTTTATTTGTAATTTTGGATTTCCAAATCTATATATCTATATCTATCTATCCACAAATATATATATATATAGAATTTTGTCAAGTATCAACCAAGATGCCCTAACATAATTTAACGTAGTTTAATTAATTTCACATACCTAAGTCACTTTAGATTACTTATTTATCTGTTTCTGTGACTGTGCCTCTGTCACCCAGGCTGGAGAGCAGTTGCATGATCTCAGCTCACTGCAACCTCCCCCTCCTGGGTTTGAGCAATTTTCCTGTCTCAGACTCCCAGATAGCTGGGATTACAGGTGCACCCCACCACACCTGGCTAACTTTTTTTTTTTTGGTAGAGACGGGGTTTCACCATGTTGGCCAGGCTGGTCTTAAGTGATCCTTTCTCATTGGCCTCCCAAAGTGCTGGGATTACAGGTGTGAGCCACCATGCCCAGCCCACTTAACTCATTTTAATTTAGTACTTACTATATTTGAAATGCTTCTGATAACTCTCCATGAAGGAAAAGTAAGATATATAAGAATTGGGAGGAAAAAGTACATATATCACCTTTGGCAGTCAATATATTTATATTCTGGAAAATCAAGCCAAAAATGACTTGAGTTTGCCACGGGATTAGCAAGATTTCAGGTTGTAAGAGTCAACTGAATTAATATAAACTAGACTGAGCATGGTGACTCATGCCTATAATCCCAGCACTTTGGGAAGCTGAGGCTTTTTTTTTTTTTTTTTGAGACGGAGTCTCACTCTATCACCCATGCTGGAGTGCACTGACGTGATCTCAGCTCACTACAACCTCTGCCTCCTGGGTTCAAGCAACTCGCCTGCCTCAGCCTCCTAAGTAGCTGGGATATAGACGCATGACACCACGCCCAGCTAATTTTTTTTTTTTTTTTTTTTGAGCCAGAGTTTCTGTCTTGTTGCCCAGGCTGGAGTGCAATGGCGTGATCTTGGCTCGCTGCAACCTCCACCCCCCAGGTTCAAGTGATTCTCCTGCCTTGGCCTCCCAAGTAGCTGGGATTACAGGCATGCACCACTGTATCTGGCTAATTTTGTATTTTTAGTAGAGATGGGGTTTCTCCATGTTGGCCAGGCTGGTCTCCAACTCCGTCCGCCTCGGCCTCCCAAAGTGCTGGGATTACAGGCATGAGCCACCGCACTCGGCCTATATATATATACTTTTACTTATATATATATGTATATGTGTATATATAGTATATATACTAGTAACTATATATATACACATTTTCACTACACTGGTCAAAGTATACACACACACACACTTAGCAGTATATATATTATATATATATATATTCCAGTGTATATATCTACATGTAAAAGATAAATATAGATATATAAAATATATATGGATATATATATACTGGAAAAGTCAGTGAGGAGAAAACGATCCATTGACCATACTAAATAAAAACCAAACCAACCAGGAAACATTTAGGAACTAGCTTCACTTTCAACATATAACCGGAAAAACACTAAATGTTGTTGCCTAGGAATTAGAAGTGAAACACCACGCCCAAATGGCTCAAGCTGGTGGCCAGAGATAAGAACTTAAAGGCATCTGTCCCGCCTAGCAGACAGGGCCCCCTGTTTTCCCATCGCTTCCTGTAAACAAACTATTCAGGCATTTGCCCACCAACTTAAAGGGGCTTTAAGTTCAACTTTAAGTGACACCCTGTTTGTTGCAGGTGGTAAACGAATTTACCAAGACAGCTGTAGGTAAAGAAAGGCAGATTTAACTACTCTTCCTCTTTCTCTTTTTTTTTTTTTTCTTTTTTTTTTTGAGACGGAGTCTGGCTCTGTCGCCCAGGCTGGAGTGCAGTGGCGCGATCTCGGCTCACTGCAAGCTCCACCTCCCGGGTTCACGCCATTCTCCTGCCTCAGCTTCCCAAGTAGCTGGGACTACAGGCGCCCACCACCGCGCCCGGCTAATTTTTTGTATTTTTAGTAGAGACGGGATTTCACCGTGTTAGCCAGGATGGTCTCGATCTCCTGACCTCGTGATCCGCCTGCCTCGGCCTCCCAAAGTGCTGGGATTACAGGCGTGAGCCACCGCGCCTGGCCCTCTTCCTCTTTCTCTAAGCGGCCTGAGGTAATCTGTGAAAATGGTTCGCTATTCACTTGACCTGGAGAACCCCACAAAATCATGCAAATCAAGAAGTTCAAATCTTCGCGTTCACTTTAAGAACACTCGTGAAACTGCCCAGGCCGTCAAGCATATGCATATACAAAAAGCCATGAAGCATCTGAAAGATGTCACTTTATAGAGACAGTGCGTACCATTCTAATGTTGCAATGGTGGAGTTGGCAGAGGTGCCCAGGCCAAGCAGTGGGGCTGGGCACAAGGTCGGTGGCCCAAAAAGAGTGCTGACTTTTTGCTGCACATGCCTAAAAATGCAGAGCGTAATGCTGAATTTAAGGGTTTAGATATAGATTCTCTGGTCATTGAGCATATCCACGTGAACAAAGCACCTAAGAAGCACCCCCGGACCTACAGACCTCATGGTCGGATTAACCCATACATGAGCTCTCCCTGCTACACTGAGATGATCCTTACTGAAAAGGAACAGACTCTTCCTAAACCAGAAGAGGAGGTTGCCCAGAAGAAAAAGATATCCCAGAAGAAACGGAAGAAAGAAAAACTGATGGCATGGGAGTAAATTCAGCATTAAAATAAATGCAATTAAAAGTGAAAAAAGAAAAAGGCAGATGTATTAGAGAAAGTGTGAAAATATATTGTAAGGGTGCAGTGGGCAGCACAGCAAAGAAGGGACTGTCTGCCAAGAGGTAGGGTCTAGTGGGAGGTTTTATAGGGTCTTGCAGGAGGGGGCTACATGCAGAACAAGGTTGTAATGCTGGGGCTACATGCCAAACAGGTCATTGTGTCCACAAGTTTGTGATTAGCACTTTCTCAGAACAATTGTTCGTTATTCTCCCCCACCTGGGACCCCGTCCTCATTTTGCTTACTTATCAGGACTCCATACTATTCTGTTATACATACCACTAGTTGCCTCTCTCACTCTCTGCCTGACTCTTAATTTCTGGCTTGCCTGACCTGAGGACAGAGGATGACACTCCTGAAGCATGGCGCCCTTCCTTCCCAGGATCTGTAAGTAATAAACCTTTGATCATATTTCCTACTGTGGTGGATTGAATGGGTGCCTTTCATCTGAAAAACCAGGGGCTACCTAGGTTTTCCAGGGACACTGGGAAGAACACAAGGCTAGGATCTCAGCATCGAAGCGATGGTTAGACAGTCATAAACTGAACACAGACCAGACAACAACCACAAGGAGCGTCTGCCAGGATAAACACATTTCCCATGAGAAGGAACCCCTGAGCACAGGTTGGACAACTAAGCATTAGACCTTCCACCAGGTTAAAGAAGTACCCCATGAGAGACGCACTGTAGACACTCATGCCCAGCTCCCTTCATTTCCCATTAGGGCAGGGCTGCTAGCTGCTCTGGTACTGAAACCCCAGTTTAGCTGGGGGCTGTCGAAACAGACACATAAGAGCCATTCATTGAAAATAAATGTTTCTTGGCCGGGTGCAGGGACTCACGCCTGTAATCCCAGCACTTTGAGAGGCCAAGATGGGTGGATCACATGAGGCCAGGAGTTTGAGACCAGCCTGGCCAATGTGGTGAAACCCTGTCTCTAATAAAAATCCAAAAATTAGCTGGGTGTGGTGGCGCACGCCTATAATCCCAGCTACTCGGGAGACTGAGGCACGAGAATTGCTTGAACCTGGAAGGCAGAGGTTGCAGAGAGCCGAGATGGCCCCACTGCACTCCAGCCTGGGCAACAGACTGAGATTCTGTCTCAATAAAAAAGAGAGAGAAGAAATGTTCCTCAAAAGAGAAATAATATAGCCATTCTAAAACAACACTGACTTGGAAGACTGGTGTGTGATTGAGACCTTAATTCTTGAAATAATGTAGAGCCACATTGTTTTCATCCTTTTTAATTAATTAATTATTATTATTATTATTATTATTTTTGAGATGGAGTCTCACTCCGTCGCCCAGACTGGAGTGCAGTGGCATGATCTTGGCTCACTGCAACCTCCATCTCCCGGGTTCAAGCGATTCCCCTGCCTCAGCCTCCCGAGTAGCTGGGATTACAGGTGCCTGCCACTATGCCCAGCTAATTTTTTTGTATTTTTAGTAGAGGCAGGGTTTCGCCATGTTGGCCAGGCTGGTCTCGAACTCCTGACCTCATGATTCACCTGCCTCAGCCTCCCAAAGTGCTGGGATTACAGGTGTGAGTCACCGTGCCCAGCCGTTTTCACACCTTTCTTAAAGTGGCAGAAGTTTTCTTCATGTGAAGTTCTTCCAATTCAGGGGCTTTATATATAGGACAGTTACTATTCTTTTTTTTTTTTTGAGACGGAGTCTCGCTCTGTCGCCCAGACTGGAGTGCAGTGGCCGGATCTCAGCTCACTGCAAGCTCCGCCTCCCGGGTTTACGCTATTCTCCTGCCTCAGCCTCCCGAGTAGCTGGGACTACAGGCGCCAGCCACCTCGCCTGGCTAGTTTTTTTTTTTTTGTATTTTTTAGTAGAGACGGGGTTTCACCGTGTTAGCCAGGATGGTCTCGATCTCCTGACCTCGTGATCCGCCCGTCTCGGCCTCCCAAAGTGCTAGGATTACAGGCTTGAGCCACCGCACCCGGCCTGGACAGATACTATTCTATATATAAAAAGTGCAATTGCTTTTGTGCAAATTAAAAGAAAATGGTATATATACATAAACACATTTGTTGATATATGACAGGAAAGTTTCTGGAGGGATACATAAGCCATTGTTAGTTTTATTTTATACCTTTGTGTACTGTTTAAATTATTTTACCCTTAGTATACCAGCAAAAGTCATCACTGTTGATCATCTGGGGCCAATAGAACCTTCAAATTTAAAAAATATTTCCTGTAAAGCAATTTATAATAGTAAGAATAAGGGATAGTGAAAAACAACTTTGTTAGAAACTTTAACAAGAATGCTTTATCTCATTACTGGGTCAGTATATAAACATGGTGTTATTTTTCCTATGTTAAAACCTCTCTCATGATCCATCCCACAAGCCCCTCCTATTTCTGCCCCCATTTCTCTGCTTTTTTTTTTTTTTCTCTGTGAGAGGGGTTCTTACTCTGTCACTCAGGCTGGAGTACAGTAGTGTGATCATAGCTTGCTACACCCTCAATGTCCTGGGCTTAAGTGATCCTCCCACTTCAGCCTCCCAAATAGCTGGGACTGCAAGTGCATGCCACCCCATGCTTGGCTAATTAAAAAAAAAAAAAAAAAGGCCAGGCGAGGTGGCTCACTCACACCTGTAATCCCAGCACTTTGGCACGGTGGCTCACACCTGTAATCCCAGCACTTTGGAAGGCCGAGGCGGCGGATCACAAGGTCAGGAGTTCAAGACCATCCTGGCTAACACAGTGAAACCCCGTCTCTACTAAAAATACAAAAACAAAAATTCTCTGGGCGTGGTGGCGGGCACCTGTAGTCCCAGCTACTCGGGAGACTGAGGCAGGAGAATGGCGTGGACCCAGGAGGTGGAGCTTGCAGTGAGCCGAGATCATGCCACTGCACTCCAGCCTGGGCAACAGAGCGAGACTGTCTCAAAAAAAAAAAAAAAATTAGGCTGGGCACTTATCCTTGTAATCCCAGCACTTTGGGAACCCAAGGCGGGCAGATCACTTGAGTTCAGGAGTTTGAGAACAGCCTGGCCAACATGGTGAAACCCCACTTTTACTAAAAGTACAAAAATCAGCCTGACATGGTGGGACACAACTGTAAACCCAGGTACTTGGGAGGCACGAGGCGGAGGTTGCAGTGAGCCAAGATTGCACCACTGCACTCCAGCCTGGGCAACAGAGTGAGACTCCATCTAAAAAAAAAAAAAAAAATTATAGAGATAGGGTCTCACTATGTTTCGCAGGCTGGTCTGTTACTCCTGAGCTCATGGGATCCTCCACCTTGTACTCCCAATCCTGCTCCTCTTGAGAGCAAAATCCCTTGAGAGAGTTGTCAATACTCCCTCTTTCAATTTGTCTCCCCCATTCTCTCCTAAACCCCCTGTAACTAGGCTTCGAGCTCCCACCACTCTTCTGAAACTGCCCTCGTTCCAGTTGCCAAGGACTTTCATGTTGCTAATCCAGTGGTCGTCTCAGTCTTTACTTGTCTTGAACTGTCGGTGGCATTTGACGTGGTCGATCATTTTCTCCATCTATTTTCTTCATTTGGCTCCTCCAATTCTATTTCTTGCTAGTTTTCCTCCTACCTTGCTGGACCCTCATTGTCAGTTTCTTTTGCTGGTTTTTCTTCATCTCCCAAACAATGAATGTTGAAGAGTGCTGGGGTGTGGTCCTCGAACCTCTCCTCCATCTATAGTCACTTGCTTGTGATCTCATGCAGTTTCTTGGGTTTGAATATTATCTATGTGCTGACTCTCAAACTTAATTTTCCAACCTGGATCACCCCCACTGGACTCCAGGTTTGTATACCCAGCTGCCCTCCTTTTTTTGAGACAGGGTCTGGCTCTGTCACTCAGGCTGGAGTACAGTGGTACAATCATAGCTCACTGCAACCTCTGCCTCCTGGGCTCAACCTCCACCTCCCAGCTCAGTCTCCTGAGTAGGTGAGATTACAATCATGTACCACCATGCCTGGCTAATTTTTGTATTTTTTCTTTTTGTAGAGATGGGGGTCTCATCTTATTGCCCAGGCTGCTCTTTAACTCCTGGGCTCCAGTGATCTTTTCACCTCAGTCTGTCAAAGTGCTGGGATTACAGGCATGAGCCACTGCACCTGGCCTGAATATCTACTAGGTATCTCAAGCCTAATAAGTCTACAATTAAACTCTGATCTTCCCCAACCTGTTCCTCCCTTAGTCTTCCCTACATTAGCTAATGACAATTCTCCTTCCAGTTGCTCAGGCTAAAACTTTGGAGTCATCCTTAATGACTCTTTTTCTCTTGCACACTCTCTGCATTTTATCCACCTGCAAATTCCATCATCTCTATCTTCAAAATATACAGAATCTGACTCCATTTTGCTGCTTCCACTGCTAGCCTCCAGGCCCACGATGCTGGCCACTATTTTTCACTTGGAAAATTGCAGTAGCCTCTTTTATTCCCCCTTTTTTAAAAAAACTTTTTTTTTTTAATTATTTTTTTGAGACAGAGTCTTGCTCTGTTACCCCAGGCTGAAGTGCAATGGCGTGATCTTGGCTTACTGTAACCTCTGCCTCCCAGGCTCAAGCAATTCTCATGCCTCAGCCACCCAAGTTGCTGGGATTATAGGTGCCTGCTACCATGCCAGGCCTACTTTTTATATTTTTAGTAGAGATGGGGTTTCACCGTGTTGGCCGGGCCAGTCTTGAAGTCCTGACCTCAAATGATCCGCATGCCTTGGCCTCCCAAAATGCTGGGATTACAGGTGTGAGTCTACATACATTAGCTCCTTTAATCCTCATTTAAAAATTCTTGTGGTAGATATGAAGAGTCTTCAAAAAATTCACTAAAATGCATATAATGAATGAAAATACTATACATGGATTTCAAAAATTTTTTTTGTATCAAAATAAAAGCATGCTAATTTGTCATAACCTTTCGCAACAGGATCTGGTTTGAGGCACTAAGGATAAGACATTTGTTTGAAAAGAGCTCCTATCAGAGCAACATGAATTCTGCTAAAAAACCCCCTTCTTTTTTTTTTTTTACATAGGGCCTCACTCTGTTGCCCAGGCTGGAGTGCAGTGGCATCATCACATCTCACTGCAGCCTTGACCTCCTCCGCTCAAGTAATCCTCCCACCTCAGCCTCCCAAGTAGCTGGGGCTACAGGTGTGCACCACCACACTTGACTAATTTTTTTGGGAGGAGGGGGATGGAGTTTCACTCTAATCGCCTAGGCTGGAGTGCAATGGCACGATCTCGGCTCACTGCAACCTCCACCTCCCAGGTTCAAGTGATTCTCCTGTTTCAGGCTCCTAAGTAACTGGGATTAAGGTGCGTGACACCAGGCCTGGCTAATTTTTGTATTTTTAGTTGAGATGGGGTTTCACCATGTTGGTCAGGCTGGTTTCAAACTCCTGACCTCAGGTGATCCACCTACCTCAGCCTCCCAAAGTGTTGGGATTACAGGCGTGAGCCACCATGCCTGGCCAATACCACAGTTTCTTTATCCACTTGTTCATTGATGGACATTTGGGCTGGTTCCACATTTTTGCAATTGCGAATTGTGCTGCTATAAACATGCATGTGAAAGTATCTTTTTCATATAATGACTTCTTTTCCTCTGGGTAGATACCCAGTAGTGGGATTGCTGAATCAAACAGTAGATCTACTTTTAGTTCTTTAAATAATGGCCACACTGTTTTCCATAGCAGTTGTACTAGTTGACATTCCCACCAGCAGTGTAGAAGTGTTCCCTGTTCACTGCATCCATGCCAACATCTATTATTATTTTTATTTTTTGATTATGGCCATTCTTGAGGAGTAAGGTGGTATCACATTGTGATTTTGATTTGCATTTCCCTGATCATTAGTGATGTTGAGCATTTTTTCACATGTTTGTTGGCCATTTGTATATCTTCTTTTGAGAATTGTCTATACATGTCCTTAGCCCACTTTTGGATGATGGGATTGCTTTTCTGGCAACAGTTTTTGATGCTCAAGGCATTTTGCTTGTTGACTTTCTGGAGAGCCAAAGAACAATAACATCTGCGTATTAGGAGAGTGTTTTAAGGAAGTTAGTCAAAGCTTCTCCAGCAAAATGGCTGGCAGTTGTACTGGAGAGTTCTCCACCACCACAGTGCTTCTGCTCATTCCTCTCATCAAACAAGGGCAATTTTACAAAAATTTCAATGAGAAATCATTAGGAATGCACCTTACAGTCCTGATTTGAGCAGTTTAGAAATATGTTTCACAAAATATTAAATATTTTTATCTCTTGACTCATGTATTAGTCAGAACTCCTCTGGTTGCAAGTGACAGAAATCCAACATAGACTACGGAAAAAAAAAATTACCTTAAAGAATTAATTGATCCTGGGCTGGGTGCCATGGCTCATGTCTATAATCTCAGCACTTTGGGAGGCCGAGGTGGGTGGATCATTTGAAGTCAAGAGTTCAAGACCAGACTGACCAACGTGGTGAAGCCCCATCTCTATAAAAATACCAAAAAAAATCAGCTGGGCGTGGTGGTGTGCACCTGTAGTCCCAACTACTCAGGAGGCTGAGAGAGGAGGTTCTCTTAAGCTCCAAGGCAGAGGTTGCAGTGAGCTGAGATTGCGCCACTGCACTCCTCTTTACAGAGGGAGACTCTGTAAAAAAAATAAAATAAAAATAGGAATTGATCCTGGATCCAGGAGCTCAAAGCATGTGCCCAGGAAACAGGTTCTTGGCTCTCCCTGCCTCTGACCTTGTTTCCATCAGCCATCCTCCCTCTGTTTGCTGGGGAAGACGCCCTGCCAGCTCCATGCTAACAGGAGTTGCACCGTTCTAGTCCTCAGAGTCTTCCCGAGTCCACAACAATCCAACAATCCCCTCAAAAGACTCTGAATAGAGACCAGGTGTGGTGGCTCATGCCTGTAATCCCAGCACTTTGGGACCCCGAGGCGGGTGGATCACTTGAGGTCAGGAGTTCAAGACCAGCCTGGCTTATATGGTGAAACCCCGTCTCTACTAAAAATACAAAAATTAGCCAGGTGTGGTGATGAGCTCCTGTAATCCCAGCTACTCGGGAGGCTGAGGCGGGAGAATTGCTTGAACCTGGGAGGTGGAGATTGCAGTGAGCCGAGATTGCAGTGAGCCAAGATTGCGCTACTGTAGTCCAGCCTGGGCAACACAGCGAGACTCTGTCTCAAAAAAAAAAAAAAAAAAAAAGACTGATAGAGCTGCCTAGGTCCTATGCCCATTCCTGAGCAACCTCATGTTCAAGGATGGAGTACTCTAACTGGTAAAGACAATGCCGTGTGTACCAGAGGGTTTCATTTCTTCCTGGCTCGGGAGAAACTACGTTCCCCAGACACTCTTAAGTCTGGTGGAAGCATGTGCAACAATGAATGTGGCACAAGAGAGGCTTACAGCTTCTGAGCTGGATCCTAAAATGCATCCCCCTTCCCCCCATCTCCATGCTGTCTCTTTGCTTGTCTACGGTGGATGCAGGCTCAGGTCTAATCAAGGGTTCCAGGGAAGCCCTAAGTAACACTGGAAGCGATAAAAGGAAGGAGCTTGGATTTCTGCTTAGAGGAAAGTCTTCTCAGGTCCTCCCCCAACAACTTCCCAAAAAACCCTCATTGAGCTGTGATATAACCAAGAAACAAACTTCTTATTCTATTGAGCCACTGAGATTTGTGGTTAGTGGTTATCAATCAACCGTGAGTAGATTAGCTCAAATGCTCACTCCTGAGACAGGAGAGGTGGGACTTTTGCTTTAAAACAAGGCATACTGGACAGGCGCGGTGGCTCATGCCTGTATTCCCAGCACTTTGGGAGGCCAAGGCTGGCGGATCACTTGAGGTCAGCAGTTCGAGACTAGCCTGGCCAACATGATGAAACCCCATCTCTGCTACAATTACAAAAAATTGGCTGAGCATGTTGACATGCACCTGCAGTCCCAGCTACTCAGGAAGCCGAGACAGGAGAATCACTCGAGCCCAGGAGGTGGAGGCTGCAGAGAGCCGAGATTGTGCCACTGCACTCCAGCCTGGGTAACACAGCAAAACTCTGTCTCAGAAATAAACCAAAAATAAGGCACACCAGAGCCATAAAGTGTAGGAGGGGCTGTTCCCAATGGAAAGGCATATGGGTCAGACAATAAAAGAGCAGATAAACAACCCACTTATCTTGAGTTTGGGAATCAGTCCAAAGGAAATAATCCAAAAGGAAACTAAATTATTTTGAATAAAGATGTTCATTGCAGAGTTATTTATAATAGCAACAGATTGGAAATGTCTCAGAAGCTCAAAACATGGATGTGATAAAGCAAAGTATAGTTGATCAGTATAATGGACCCATGGATATGTGGAACTGTGTATCGGAAACCTCGCTGAATGACAGATGTTAAGCACAAAAGGATTTAGTCCTCTCCTTACCCCTTACAAAGGCGCTGGGGGTTGGGCCTCCCCCTGCAGCTGAATTGAGGAGTGGAATCTTCAGAACTGGGGACCTGAATCAGGGAGTTCCCCCTAGATCTGGAGGAGGAAACTGAGCCAAAAGTTGTTCAGCAAACTGGGCTTCACATTCATGAGAAGAGACCCAGGAAGAGACATGGGATCAAGGTGTGGAACTGGGGAGAGAAGACAAAACTTTGATCAGATGAGGATCAAATTGGGAGGCAGGGAGGATGTGTGGGCTGTTAGATGATGCTCAGGATTGGCTTTTGAGGGTGGCTGGGCTGGCTAAGCAAAGGACCGGAACTGGGGCAGGAACCAAACCCTTCTAAGTCCTCCTCTAGGCAGGGCAGGGCATCCCTTCACTCACCTGGTGAACTGCCTTTTTGTTTGTTTTTTGAGACGACGTCTTGCTCTGTGGTCCAGGTTGGAGTGCAGTGGCGAGATCTGGGCTCACTGCAACCTCCACCATCCAGGTTCAAGTGATTCTCCTGCCTCAGCCTCCAGAGTAGCTGGGATTACAGGTGCAAGCCACCATACTCAACTAATTTTTTTTTTTTTTGAGATGGAGTTTTGCTCTTGTTGCCCAGGCTGGATTGCAATGATGCAATCTTGGCTTACCGCAACCTCCACCTCCCGAGTTCAAGCAATTCTCCTGCCTCAGCCTTCCTGAATAGCTGGGATTACAGGCATGCGCCACCACGCCCAGCTAATTTTGTATTTTTAGTAGAGACGGGTTTCTCCATGTTGGTTGGGCTGGTCTCGGACTCCCGACCTCAGATGATCCGCCCACCTTGGCCTCCGTAAGTGCTGAGATTACAGGCGTGAGCCATCACACGTGGCCAATTTTTGTATTTTTAGTAGAGACAGGGTTTCACCATGTTTGCCAGGCTAGTCTCGAACTCCTGACCTGAGGTGATACACCTGCCTCGACCTCCCAAAGTGCTGGGATTACAGGCATGTGCCACTATGCCTGGCCTGAAATATCTTTTTTGAGACAGGATCTCACTTTGTCACCCAGGCTGGAGTGCAGTGGTGTGATCTCGGCTCACTGCAACCTCTGCCTCCCGGGTTCACATGATTCTCCTGCCTTAGCCTACCAAGTAGCTGGGACTACAGGTGCGTGTCATCTTGCTGGCCTTTTTTTTTTTTTTTTTTTGTAGAGACGGGGTTTCACCATGTTGGCCAGGCTGGTCTTGAACTCCTGATCTTAAGTGATCTGCCTGCTTCAGCCTCCCAAAGTGCTGGGATTACAAGTATGAGCCACCATGCCTGGCCTAAAAGCTTCTCAGATGATTCTGATCTGCATCCCTTAGATGTAAGCAGTTAAGGTCCTAGCCATTTGCTTATACAGTGGTTGATTTAGAAGGTACAAGGAATGGAGGCCATGGCTGATGTGCGTCAGTGTGTTTTAGACATGGGAATGTAGTGAACTCTGTGCAAATTTTGCAGAATAAAGGAAGGTGATGTCCTGTGTTTCCTAGTGGTCAGGAAGCACAGCGTTCTCTACAATGTAATTGATGAATTTCACCAGGCACCAGGTGGAAAGGTCCAGTATGGGGCATGAAGCGTGACATCTTAGGATACTTCCTCCTATACCATGATGGTGTGATGGTCACAGGCATGGAGAGGGCCCTCTCCATTAGGATTATTGCTGTCTATCCTTATCCAGAGTACCTGTAACTCAAGAACTGATGAATTTGGGAGACCATCTCTAGACCACAGGGCCACCAAAAGTTCCACGGGCCCATGGTCAGGATTTTGAAGGACACACAGTGGCATACTGAGTAGTGTCCTGCCTAATCCCAGAACTGATGTGCAGGTTACTACTGCCAGGACATTGATGGCTATACTGGTGGAGGAGGATCCTGTGCATTTTTTTTTTGATGGAGTCTCGCTCTGTTGCCAGGCTGGAGTGCAGTGGCGCAATCTCGGCTCACTGAAACCTCCACCTCCCAGGTTCAAGCAATTCTCCTGCCTTGGCCTCCCGAGTAGCTGGGTCTATAGGCACATGCCACCGTGCCCAGCTAATTTTTGTATTTTTAGTAAAGACGGGGTTTCACCATGTTGATCAGGCTGGTCTTGATCTCTTGACCTCATGATCTGCCTGCCTCGACCTCCCAAAGTGCTGGGATTACAGGTGTGAGCCACTGCACCCAGCCGATCCTGTGCATTTTTTAAGCTTTGAGCAGGCTTGGAGCTCAGCCAATTGGATGATGGCCTTGCAGAACTGTTTAGACTCGCAGCAACAAAGCCGGCATGCCTGCAGAGTTCCCAGGCCACGGTGCTTTGGATGCGGGACTTCTCTGCCATCCCTTGCCATTGTGGCCTTGCTGGCAGGATATCTACCAAACAGTTTAGGTTGCTCAGCTCACAAATATGGGAAGCAAACTATTTGAAGACTGCGAGGAGGCATGAGTTGAGCCAAGTGTATTCCAAGCACTCCTAGGTGTCAGCTAATGGGGAATTCCCCTCCTTGAAGGCCGCTTAGATCACTAGCAATGCTATCTTCTTCACCATGAGGTCACTGACGTTAGTCATCCCAGTTTTCTTGCTGTGGAGTCACAGAAGAGTAAGTCATTTGGGCTGAAGACTTTTTTTTTTTTTGGTCCTCCTCCTGCCCGCTTGAGAAGGCTGGGGACTTCTTGACATAGGCTGGATGAGCTGGCCTTGAGGCTATGAGGCTAGGCTGACCTTAGGGAAGCCAAGGACAAGTTAGAAAGAGTTCTCAATCTCTGAAACAAAGCACACAGTGAAGCTGGTAGCAAAGAAATCCAATTTTGGTTTTTTTTTGTTTGTTTGTTTGTTTTTTTGAGACATGGTCTCCTTCTGTCACCCAGGCTGGAATACAGTGCATGATCATAGCTCAGTATAACCTTGAAGTCTTGGGCTCAAGAGACCCTCCTCCTTCAGCCTCCCGAGTAGCTGGGACCACAGGAGTGCACCACCACAACCAGCTAATTTTTTTATTTCTGTAGAAACAGGGTCTAGTTACGTTGCTCAGGCTGGTCACAAACTCCTGGGCTCAAGTGATCCTCCCGCCCTGGCCTCCCAAAGTGCTGGGATTACAGGCATGAGCCACCGCATCCAGTGAATCCTAGATTCTAGAATTGCTTGGGGTAAGGGGTCTGCTAATCCTGGAACCCAGACCCTTTGCTCTGCTTGAGAACGCACTGCCTGAACTGAACGTAAACCCACGTCAGTCCAGCTCACAAAACTACACTTATGGGGATTGGCCTGGAGGTGGCGCCCCTGTTTTTGGTCTGGAAATGCTGGCCTGAGCCTCAGGCCAGTCTGGCAAATGGATAAGAACATCACCCAGTGGAAGAGGATGTCACAGCTCAGAAGGCTGGACTGGGCTGCACCCTTTATCAGCCCCTGGAAGAGAGCAGGGGCACTACCCGAGCCTGAAAACACTGCACTTCCTCAAACTGCTCAACATTTATCTTGACATCTGTGGGTTTTTTTTTGTCTTTTTTTTTTTTTTTCCTGACGTGTCTCACTCCGTCACCCAGGCTGGAGTATAGTGGCACGATCTTGACTCACTGCGACCTCCACCTCCCAGGTTCAATGGATTCTTCTGTCTTGGCCTCCCGAGTCGCTGGGATTACAGGCATCCACCACCATGCCCGGCTAATGGCTAATTTTTGTGTTTTTAGTAGAGACGGGGTTTCGCCACGTTACCCAGGCTGGTCTCGAACTCCTGACTTTAAATGATCCACCCGCCTTGCCCTCCCAAACTGTTGGGATTACAGGCGTGAGCTACCACGCCCGGCCTTGACATCTGTTTTTAACTTCCATTCCCAGGTCCAGAGCGATCTGGATTTTAAATATTACACCTTGATGTCTTAATAAAACATTCCAAATCCAGCCTTCCCAAAAAATTATTCCATGACACAGCTTAAACACTCTTCTGATCAAAATATACTGAGTGATTTTAGGGCAAAGATACATGTGACATCTTTGGTGGGTTTGTTTGTTTGAGGCGGGATCTCTGTCACCCAGGCTGGAGTGCACTGGTGCAATCTAGGCTGACTGCAACCTCTGCCTCCTGGGCTCAAGTCATCCTCCCACCTCAGCTCCGAGTAGCTAGGACTACAGGCGCGTGCTTGGCTAATTTTTGTATTTTTTGTAGAGATGGGATTTTACCATATTGCCTAGGCTGGTCTCGACCTCCTGGTGATCCACCCACCTTGGCCTCCCAAAGTGTTGGGCTTACAGGGGTGAGCCACCACACCTGGCCACATCTGACATCTTTAATAAAAAGACTCCAAGCAGGGAGGGCCTGAGACAGAAGAATTGCTTGAACCCAGGAGGCAGAGGTTGCTGTGAGCCAAGATTGCGCCATTGCAATGTAGCCTGGGTGACAAGAGCAAAACTCTGTCTCAAAAGAAAAAAAAAAGACTGCAAGCAGGTTAGATTGAAGGGCTGGTAGTACTTTCATCACCCCATGTCCCGCAGCCCGGCCAGTTTCGCCCTGTGGTTATGTTGAGCACCTCCTAGTGGAGGAGTCAGGTAGGTCAGGTAGCTGCAGGTGGTCTGAGAGATTCCATTCATTCATTTCTGGGCCACTGCTCTGGCTAAGGGATTCAATCTATGCAAACAGGTTGAGGCATGTCTGCAAGACTGCCTTCTGTTCCTTGCCTCTGTGATCCGGGTCTGCTTTTCTGAACACGATGGAGTCAGAGAATCAGCAAAGCAAGGCACAGTCCTGGGGAGTAACTGCTATAAGACTACAGTAGCTCTGGCTGAGGTCAGAGCCCATGGAATTTGGTCCAGCCTGGCCATACCTGTTCGTGAGGGCAATCTACTCTATGTACATGGATGTGTGTTTTCCCAGGACTAGGCAAAGAAGATCCGTTCCTTCCAGCCTCAATCTGTATTAGTCAGGGTTCTCCAGGGAGACAGATCAAACAGGAGAGAAATAGAGAAAGACAAAATGGAGTTTATTTATTAGGGAAATTGGCAAGAAGTTCCATGACAGGTCGTCTGCAGACTGGAGACCCTGGGATGCTGGTAGTATGGCTCAATTCAAGTCCTGAAGGCCTCAGAATCAGGGAATCTGATGGTGTAACTCAGTTTGAGACCAAAAGCCTGAGAAGCCAGGAAGGGTGGAGGAGAGGGGAGAAGTCCTGGAGTTTAAAGGCTGGGGAGCCTGGAGTTGTTGTCCAAGGACAGGAGAGGAAGAATGTGTCCCAGCTCCAACAGATAGCTTGACATAGTTACCTCCCTGTTTTTGTTCTCTCCAGAGCTCTGGGAGACTGGATAAATAATGCTTTACCAGGTTTCTAGATATTCTTTAATCCATTCAAGTTGGCACCTAAAATTAACCACCACACAATCCATAGATCCCAGTCAAGGCAAAAGAAGCTTTACCCCAGGCTGGGTACAGTTGCTCACGCCTATAATCCAAGCACTTTGAGGGGTTGAGGCAGGAGGATCGCTTGAGCCCAGGAGTTCCAGACCAGCCAGGGCAGCATAATGAGACCCCGTCTCTATAAAAAAAAAAAAAAAAAAAAAAGCTGAGCATGGTGACAAGTGCCTGTAGTCCCAGCTACCTAGAGGCTGAGGTGGGAGGATCACTTGAGCCCAGGAGGTCAAGGCTGCTGTGAGCTGAGATCATGCCACTGCACTCCAGCCTGGGCAACAGATGAAGACTCTGTGTCTCAAAAAAAAAAAAAGAAAAAAGAAAGAAAGAAAAAAGAGGCCGGGCATGGTGGCTCAAGCCTGTAATCCCAGCACTTTGGGAGGCCGAGACGGGCGGATCACAAGGTTAGGAGATCGAGACCATCCTGGCTAACACGGTGAAACCCCGTCTCTACTAAAAAATACAAAAAACTAGCCGGGCGAGGTGGCGGGCGCCTGTAGTCCCAGCTACTCGAGAGGCTGAGGCAGGAGAATGGCATAAACCCGGGAGGCGGAGCTTGCAGTGAGCTGAGATCCGGCCACTGCACTACAGCCTGGGCAACAGAGCGAGACTCCGTCTCAAAAAAAAAAAAAAAAGAAAAAAGAAAAACGAAAAGAAAGAAAAGAAAAAGGAAAAGAAGCCTCTTTTTTTTCCCCAGCCTCTTTTTTTTTTTTTTTTTTTTTTTAGGGAAAAGAAAATCCTATATGCCTTCAACATCAGCTGGCAAGTGTAAATATATGTTTTATTTACTGCCTTCCCTTCCTCTAAAAAAAAAAAAAAAGAGGTCATTCATATTATGATCAAGCTACTATAAATTCACTTTTGAGCAATGCAAATAAATGTTTAATTAAATTCTGAATATCATAAGATATCAGCTTTATAGATTCCTGGCTGAGAAAGTGGTATTTGTGAGGGTGAAAAGATAATGAAATGGCTGAAATGACTCAAGGTAGCTTTAGTCAATCAGGAAATCAACATATTTTTGCCCTTATAATGCTCAGTGAGAATGAGCCATTAGGAAGACTAAATGGGGCTTTGAAAAACCAGTGCTTGCTTCACTTCCTATTAGCCAGGCCTGCTCAGGGAGCACCCAGAGCCAAAAGAAGTAACTCGAGTATGACGGAAGCCCAGTTCAGAAGAAAAGATTATGTGTAACTTCCCCCTGGAAACAAAATTTGTTTTCCACTGCCAGGCGAGCTGGGCTGCAAATTCTTGAATGGGATGCCTGCGGTGGGGAGGATCAGAGGAGACTCTGTTTGAGTGACTGTCCTGACAAGTTGGAAAAAAAAGACATGGGGCATGATTAAAGGCTGGCAGCTGCTTGTAGGGGGGTGTTCCCAGGAGCTTCAGAGGACTCAAGAACGAAGGAATAAAAATCACCTGGAACATTTGAAGGCATCAAGACTTTACTTTCAGACAAAACAACACTAGCTTGAAATGTATGATATGCCTCTTGCCAGTTTGCTTCATTCTCCCCGTTTTGGTTATTATGATTTTTAAAATCCTTTCATTCTTTTCACTCAGAATGAAGCAAGTAATTGATTTCCTTATCAAGAGGCCAGGCAGTCCATTTTTCATGGCGTTCAGGATGCACAGCAAATCTAAAACCATTGTCTGGCAAATGCAGCTTGCAGCCGCAATCATTATTTTCATCAGGTAAGCCGGCTGGCGTATGTTTTTAGAATTTTATTGTTAAGTATTGTCTTTTACTGGTTAAATCAATGATAACATTCTTTACTTTGTGGTTGTGTTACTCAAAATGAGGATTTTTTTTTTTTTTTTTTTTTTTTGAGACGGAGTCTAGCTCTGTAGCCCAGGCTGGAGTGCAGTGGCCGGATCTCAGCTCACTGCAAGCTCCGCCTCCCGGGTTCACGCCATTCTCCGGCCTCAGCCTCCCGAGTAGCTGGGACTCGCCACCTCGCCCGCCACCTCGCCCGGCTATTTTTTGTATTTCTTAGTAGAGACGGGGTTTCACCGTGTTAGCCAGGATGGTCTCGATCTCCTGACCTCGTGATCCGCCCATCTCGGCCTCCCAAAGTGCTGGGATTACAGGCTTGAGCCACCGCACCCGGCCAAAATGAGGATTTTTAACAATGATAAAAATAAAGCTTGTTAGATCATTTTTAATGGTAATAAATTGGTTCCTGGAGATTTGATTAAAGAGAAAACTAGGTCAATCTAAGCAGAGTCCAAATTAGGTAAAAAGTCCGTAGAGAAGGGGGGAAAAAAGGAAGTTGTGGAACCACAGACACAGTAAAAGGAAAAAAACTGGCCAAGTGCAATGGCTCACTCCTGTAATCCCAGCACTTCGGGAGGCTGAGGTGGGTGCATCGCGTGAGCCCAGGAGTTCGAGACCAGCCTGGGCAACATGACAAAACCCCCATCTCTACAAAAACCGTACAAACAAACAAACAAAAAAAATTAGCCAGGCGTGGTGTGCACCTGTAGTCCCTAGCTACTTCATAGGCTGAGGTGGGAGTATCACTTGAACCTGGGAGGTGGAGGTTACAGTGAGCTGAGATTGAGCCATTGCACTCTAACCTGGGTGACACGGTGACAGAGTGAGACCCTGTCAAAAAAAAAAAAAAGAAAGAAAATGTTTAAAAATTATTTAATGAATTAATTTATGTTTGTGACAGTCTCTTTCTGTCTTCCAAGCTGGAGTGTAATGGCATAATCATAGTTCACTGCAGCCTCAAACTCCTGGGCTCAAGGCATCCTCCTGCCTTAGCATCCCAAAGTGTTGGAATTACAGGCACGAGCCACTGCAAGGCTAGGCTTTTTTTTTTTTTTTGGAAACAAAGTTTGGCTCTGTCACCCAGGCTGGAGTGCAGGGGTGCAATCTCGGTTCACTGCAATCTTTGCCTCCCGGGCTCAAGCAATCCTCCTGCCTCAGTTTCTCAAGTAGCTGGAACTACAGGCACGTGCCACCACACCTGACTAATTTTTGTATCTTTTGTAGAAAAGGGGTCTCGATATGTTGCCCAGGCTGGTCTTGAATTCCTGGGTTCAAGTGATCCACACACCTTGGCCTCCCAAAGTGCTTACAGGTATACCACGCCTGGCCAGAAAAATATTAAGTGTTAAAATCAAAAAGAAAAATCAGCAAGCCATTTTGCATATTTTTCTGGGGAGATATAGATACAGACACAGATATATATGTAGAGAGAGATAGAGATACACAGATAGATCTGGACTGGACACCTTATGATAATACAGTATCAGTTGGGTATAACTTTGTTCTGGAAAGGCCAAAGGGAACTGATTAAAGAAGGCTTAAGGCATATATATATATATATATATATATATATATATATATATATGTATATATAAATATAAATATATATAAATATATATAAAATGTTTTCCCAATTTCTCATACCAGTCCTTTTTATTAATTTTTATTGAGATATAATTAATTTATCTACCATAAATTCACCCTTTTAAATAAGTACACAATTTAGGGGGTTTTAGTAGAGTATTCACAAGGTTATACAACCATCACCACTATTTGATTCCAGAACATTTGGCCGGGCTCGGTAACTCACACCTGTAATCCCAGCACTTTGGGAGGTTGAGGTGGGTGAATCACCTCAGGCCAGGAGTTTGAGACCAGCCTGGCCAATGTGGTGAAACTCCATCTCTACTAAAATATATATATAAATTAGCCGGGTGTGGTGGTGCATGCCTGTAATCCCAGCTACTTGGGAGGCTGAGGCAAGAGAATTGCTTGAACCAGGGAGGCGGAGGTTGCAGTGAGCCAAGATTGCACCACTGCACTCTAGCCTGAGTGACAGAGCGAGACTCCGTCTCAAAAAACAAACAAACAAACAAACAAAAACAGAACATTTTCATCACCCCAGAAAGAAGCCCCAGAATCATTGGCCCTACTCCCCATTTCCTCTTCTGTTTCCTGGCAAGTATTTATTTACTTCCTATGAATTTGCCCATTCGGGATGTTTTATATAAATGAAATCATATAATATGTGATTTCACTAAATAAGACTTTCGTGTGTGGCTTATTTCAAATAATTTTTTAAATTGTGGTAAAGTATGCATAACTTAAAATTTACACTCTAACCACCCCCCTCCCCCGCTTTTTTTTGAGACAGGGTCTCACTCTGTCTTCCAGGCTGGAGTGCAGTGGTATGAGCACGCCTCACTGCAGCCTCAAACTCCCCAGGCTCAGGTGATCCTCCTACCTCAGTCTCACAAGTAACTGGGACCAGAGGCACGCACCACCACACCTGGCTAATTTTTGTACTGTTTGTAGAGATGGGTTTCACTATGTTGCACAGGCTGGTCTTGAACTCCTGGACTCTTGTGATCCACCCACCTCGGCCTCCCAAAGTGCTGGGATTACAGGTGTGAGCAACCACACCTGGTTGTCTCTAACCATTTTTAAGTGTACATTTGAGTAGTGTTAAGTATATTCACATTGTTGTACAATCAATCTCCAGAACTTTTTCATCTTCCCAAATTGAAGCTCTGTACCTATTAAACACTAACTCCCCATTCTCTCCTCCCAGCCCACGGTAACCCACCCTTCTACTTTCTGTCCTTTTCTTTTTTTTTTTTTTGAGATGGAGTCTCGCTCTGTCACTCAGGCTAGAGTGCAATGGCGGGATCTCGGCTCACTGCAACCTCCGCCTCCCGGGTTCAAGCGATTCTCCTGCCTCAGCCTCCCGAGTAGCTGGGATTACAGGCAACTGCCACCATGGCCAGCTAATTTTTTTGTATCTTTAGTAGAGATGGGGTTTCACTAAGTTGGCCAGGCTGATCTTGAACTCCTGATGCCATGATCCCCCTGTCTCCGCCTCCCAAAGTGCGGGGATTACAGGTGTGAGCCTGGCCTACTTTCTGTCTTTATGAACTTGACCGCTCTAGGTACGTCCTATGAGTGGAATCACACCGTATTTATCCTTTGGTGACTGGCTTATTTAGCTTAGCATAATGCCCTCAAGGGTTCTCCATGTGGTAACGGTGTCAGAATTTCCTTCCTTTCAAGGCTGAATAATATGTCCATTATATGGATCAATGGCATTTGGGTTATTCATTCACAGTTAATGCACATGTAGGCTGTTTCCACCTGTTGGTCATTGAGAATAATGCTGCTATACACATATGTGTATACGTTTTTGCATGACCATTTGTTTGCAATTCTTTTGACTATATACTTATGAATAGAATTACTGGGTCATATAGCAGCTCTAAATTTAACTTTTTGAGTAACTGCCAAAGCATTTTCCACAGTGCTACATGGTTTTACATTCTCGCTAACAATATATAATGGTTCCAATTTCCCCAAATCCTCCCCAACACTTTTTATTTTTATTTTTTTAAAACAATTACAGCCATGCTAGTGAATGTGAAGTGGCATCTCATTGTGGTTTGGGTTTTAATTAATTTTTAAAATCAAAAGAATAGACTTGGCCGGGCATGGTGGCTCATACCTGTAATCCCAGCATTTTGAGGGGCCGAGGTGGGCAGATCATCCGAGTTTAGGAGTTTGAGACCAGCCTGGCCAACATGGTGAAACCCCGTCTCTACTAAAAGTACAAAACTTTACCGGGTATGGTGGCATGCACTTGTAATCCCAGCTACTCAGGAGGCTGAAGCAGGAGAATCACTTGAACACAGGAGGTGGAGGTTGCCATGAGTTGGAATCACACCACTGCACTCCAGCCTGAGAGGAGACTCTGTCTAAAAATATATATATACATATGTGTGTGTGTGTATATATATATACACACACACATATGTGTATATGCAAAGCACAAACATCTAAGGGCAGGGCATGGTGGCTCACACTTGTAATCCCAGAACTTTGGAGGCCGAGGCATGCAGATCACTTGAGGTCAGAAGTTCAAGACCAGCCTGGCCAACATGATGAAACCTCATCTCTACTAAAAATACGAAAATTAGCTGGGTGTGGCGGCAGGTGCCTGTAATCCCAGCTACTTGGGAGGCTGAGGCAGGAGAATCGCTTGAACTCGGGAGGCGAAGGTTGCAGCGAGCCGAGAGTGTGCCACTGCATTCCAGCCTGGGCAACAGAGAGAGACTCAGTCTCAAAAACAAAATGCACATCTAAGATTATATTGGTACAAACAGGAGAATTATTCACATAGCTAACAAAATGTTAAAGAGTAAGTCAGAGATGGGCTCTGGGTTGACATGAACTGATGGTATTCCTTCTAGGAGGATGAGAGGATTTAAAATCTCTTAGCCAGGCCAGGCATGGTGGCTCACGCCTATAATCCCAGCACTTTCAGAGGCTGAGGCAGGTGAATCACTTGAGGTCAGGAGTTTGAGACCAGCCTGGCCAACATGGTGAAACCACATCTCCATTAAAAAATACAAAAATTAGCTGGTTGTGGTGGCACACACGTGTTATCCCAGCTACTAGGGAGGCTGAGGCAGGAGAATCGCTTGAGCTGGGTGGTGGAGGTTGCAATGGGCTGAGATCGTGCCATTGTACTCCAGCCTGGGTGACAGAGCGAGACTCCATCTCAATCAATCAATTAATAAAAATAAAATTTCTTATCCAGGTGCAGTGGCTCACACCTGTAGGCCCAGCACTTTGTGAGGCTGAGGCAGGAGGATCACTTAAGTCCAGGGGTTCAAGATCAGCCTGAGCAATATAGTGAGACCCCCATTTCTACAATAAATACATTATAAAAAATAAACAAAAAAAAGAAAATCCTTGCAAGCTTAAATGACAATTAAAAGACAAAAATTTTGAGAATTTCCCATGTTATCAGGTCCCCAAGTTAAATATATATGCATACTATTTCATTTAATCCTTAAAATAATCCTATGCAATAAGTTCTATATTTACCTTCATTTAACAGCTGAAAAAACTAAGACTCAGGGAGGTAAAAAAAAATATATATATATATACACATATGTATATGTATATGTATATATAGCTACACATGCAAATTATAACAGTATGCAGTATCCCTGGGACTAAATCCAGATCTGATTCCATAGCATTTACATTGAACTCTACCATGTGACTATTCATACATTCCTAAATGTTCTATTAATAAAATAGTAAATTATAAATTCATAATTATTGTTACCACTAACCTTCATTAAGTGTTTACTAGGTTTCAGGCATCACGCTAACTTCTTTATATTCATTATTTCATTTAATCCTCATTTTATTAAACTCTGTGAGGTGAGTGGGTACATTCCATTTTACAGATGAGAAGACCAAGGTCAAGGAATCTGCCCAGGCTGGGCGTGGTGGCTCTTGCCTGTCCTCCCAGCACTTTGAGGGGCTGAGGCTGGTAGATCACTTGAGGTCAGGAGTTCAAGACCAGCCTGGCCAACAAGGTGAAACCTCATCTCTACTAAAAATACAAAAATTAGCCTGGTATGGTGGTGGACACCTGTAATCTCAGCTATTCTGGAGTCTGAGGGTGGAGAATCGCTTGAACCTGGGAGGTGGAGGTTGCGGTGAGCCGAGATTGCGCCATTGCACTTCAGCCTGGGTGAGCAAGCAAGACTCTGTCTCAAAAGAGACCTGCCCAGGATCACAGAGCTGGCCCCCAAACATTTTGTCTTCCCATTGTTTCCCAAGCAAGCTGGATCCACTCTCTTCAGAATGTTCTTCTCCAGCTCTTCACATTGACCGCTTCTTGTATATTCAAGTTTGAGCTCAAATGTTACCTCCTTGCAGAAGCCTTCCCCCTTGACCTCATCCAAAGTAGCATTTATTGTATACCTACCAGCATACAGTAGGCACTCAATAAATATTTGAGTGAGTAAGGGAAGGCATTCCATGAACATTCCTACTGCCCAAAATTGCTTCCTCCATTCCCAAAGTTCAGAATGCCTTGCCAACCTGACTCAGTTCCTCCCTGACTCCTGGTAATGCCGCTTTCTTTGAATACCTATAAGACTGTCAACCCTCACTCATCCAGAAGTTCCAGTCTCCTCAATTCTGAAATAGTCCTCCCCTTCACTCTCAACCAGTGGAATTCTCCTTTTATTAATTAATTAATTAATTAATTTTTATTTTATTTATTTATTTTTTTGAGATGGAGTCTCGCTCTGTCACCCGGGCTAGAGTGCAGTGGTGAGATCTCGGCTCACTGCAACCTCCGCCTCCTGGGTTCAAGCGATTCTCCTACCTCAGTCTCCTGAGTAGCTGGGATTACAGGCACCCGCCACTACACCCAGGTAATTTTTTTTTTCTTTTGAGGTGGAGTCTTGCTCTGTTGCCCAGGCTGGAGTGCAGTGGTGAGATCTTGGCTCACTGCAAACTCCACCTCCCGGGTTCAAGCTATTCTCCTGTCTCAGCCTCCTGAATAGCTCGGACTACAGGCGCCCGCCACCAAGCTGGCTAATTTTTGTATTTTTATTAGAGAAGGGGTTTCACCATGTTGGCCAGGCTGGTCTCAAACTCCTGACCTCGTGATTCGCTCACCTTGGTCTCCCAAAGTCCTGGGATTACAGGTGTGAGCCACCGTGCCCAGTCTATTTATTTATTTATTTATTTATTTTATTTATTTTTTTGAGATGGAGTCTCGCTCTGTCGCCCAGGCTGGAGTGCAGTGGCACGATCTCTGCTCACTACAAGCTCTGCCTCCCGGGTTCACGCCATTCTCCCGCCTCAGCCTCCCCAGTAGCTGGGACTACAGGCGCCCGCCACCACGCCTGGCTAATTTTTGTTGTGTTTTTTAGTAGAGACAGGGTTTCACCATGTTAGCCAGGATGGTCTCGATCTCCTGACCTTGTGATTCGCCCGCATCGGCCTCCCAAAGTGCTGGGATTACAGGCATGAGCCACCGTGCCCTGCCATTTATTTATTTATTTTTGAGACAGAGCCTCACTCTGTCACCCCAGCTGGAGTGCAGTGGTGCGATCTTGGTTCACTACAACCTCCGCCCTCTCCGCCCTCAGTCTCCCAAGTAGCTGGGATTACAGGCACCTGCCAATGCGCCTGGCTAATTTTTTGTATTTTTAGTAGAGACAGGATTTCACCATCTTGGCCAGGCTGGTCTTGAACTCCTGACCTCGTGATCCACCTGCCTCAGCCTCCCAAAGTGCTGGGATTACAGGCGTGAGCCACCACGCCCAGTCCTATTGATTTATTTTTGAGTTGGAGTCTCGATCTGTTGCCTAGGCTGGAGTGCAGTGGCATGATCTTGGCTCACTGCAACCTCCACCTCCTGGGTTCAAGTGATTCTCCTGCCTCAGCCTCCTGAGTAGCTGGGATTACAGGTGCATGCCACCATGCCTGGCTAATTTTTGTATTTTTAATAGAGACAGGGTTTCACCATGTTGGCCAGGCTAGTCACAAACTTCTGACCTCAGGTGATTCACCTGCCTTGGCTTTGCAAAGTGCTGGGATACAGGCGTCAGCCACCACGCCTGGCCTGGAGTTTTCCTTTTTATACGTTCAACAACAAATTTCTCTTGAGTCTCTACTATATCTTGCTAGATGTGTTGGAAAAAGATGAATAAATGCAGTTCTACCCTCCACTTGTAGGTGGAGCGGAAGTGTAAACAAGCAATTTCAACACAGTGGGAGAGGTGCTAAAGAGAGACACGCGTGGTCACTGGGGCAGCACTCATAACCAAAAATAGAGACATATACAAGGCTCAGTGGTGGCTCAGTAGAGCAAAGCCAGGCAAAAGATGACACAGTCGTAAACAAACCAAAATTCGCCATCAACATATTTTGAAAGTAGGTGGTGGTGTTGATGTCAAATTTTGGTTCCATCACGCACTAGCTATGTGGCCTCGGGAAAATTACATAACCTCTGAGCACTAGTTTCTACCTGGAGAAAATATTACCTGCTCCAGAGTGTTATTTATGATGAGATTTAAAGGAAATAATGCATGTAAAGTGCTTAGCACTGTCTCTGGCACGTAATGGTGCTTCCAAATTACTACTGAAAAAATGTATATTTTGCCGGGGGCGGTGGCTCACGCCTGTAATCCCAGCACTTTGGGAGGCCGAGGCGGGCGGATCACAAGGTCAGGAGATCGAGACCACGGTGAAACCCCGTCTCTACTAAAAATACAAAAAATTAGCCGGGCGCGGTGGCGGGCGCCTGTAGTCCCAGCTACTCAGGAGGCTGAGGCAGGAGAATGGCGTGAACCTGGGAGGCGGAGCTTGCAGTGAGCCGAGATCGCGCCACTGCACTCCAGCCTGGGCGACAGAGCGAGACTCCGTCTCTAAAAAAAAGCGGGAAGCTCAGATGAACACAACCATCCAAAACAAATTTTTTTTTACTTTTTAAGAGACAGGGTTTTGCTCTGTCACCCAGGCTGGGGTACAGTGATGCAATCATAGCTCATTCATTGCAACCTTGAACAGTTGGGCTGGAGCGATCTTCCCTTCTCAGCCTCCCACGTAACTGGAACAACAGGGGCATGCCACTATGTGTGGCTAAGTTTTTAAAAACATATTTTGTAGAGACAGGCTCTCCCTATGTTGACCAGACTAGTTTCGAACTCCTGGCCTCAGGCAATCCTCCTGCCTTGGCCTCCCAAATGCTAAGATTACAGGCATGAGTCGTTGCATCTAGTCTGAAAAAAATCTTAAATATAGGAAAAGAAAAAACTTTTAGCACCAAGATATATTTATAATAGGAACATTTCTGGAACATACTGAAAATCCTCTTATTTTCTTTTTTTGTTTGTTTGTTTGTTTGAGACAGAGTCTCACTCTATCACCCAGGCTGGAGTGCAATCTCAGCTCACTGAAACCTCCACCTTATGGTTCAAGTAATTCTTGTGCCACAGCCTCCCGAGTAACTGGCACTATAAGCATGTGCCACCACATGTGGCTAATTTTTGTATTTTTAGTAGAGATGGGGCCTTATCATGTTGACCAGGCTTGTCTCAAACTCCTAACCTCAAGTGATCTGTCTGCCTCGGCCTCCCAAAAAGGCTGGGATTACAGGTGTGAGCTACCGCGCCCAGCCTAAATATTCTCTTGATGGAGTATTATGTAGCTGTTAAACTGTGACAATGTCTGGCAGAGTCACAGATACAAAAAGTACTAGATAAAATGTGAATCCAGTGTGATCTTGGCTATGTAAATAGATACCCAAAGTCCCTGGGCCTTTCCAGCCTGCGGTTTTAAATGAGGTTACATTAGCCTTTTACACAAATTTCACTGCCCCATTGCCCCCACCTGCTCTTATAGACCTCTGCAAAGGCCCTGAGGGCCCTAGGGAATAGTTAAAAGTCTATGTCCCACCCACCCAAGAATTCATAAACTGTCTGTGTTTGATGGGCACAGCCACCCTTTGCCAAGTCTTCGCCCTTGCCATGCCTCATCAAGAACACCTCCCTGTGGGGTTGACCAAACCACCCGGTTTGCCTGGGACTAAGAGGTTTCCTGGGATTTGGGACTTTTAGTACTAAAACTGGGAAACTCTTTGGCAAACTAGGAGAAGTTGGTCACCCTGACTCACTGTGCAAAGCTGCAATTTTTTTTTTTCTTTTTTTGCACTTCCAAGCTGCAAAATGTTTAAACCCCGAATGAGTTTTTTTTTTTTTTTTTTCTCAGCTAGAGCTCAGCTCCATTCTTCCCGAAACAGGGACTGCTGGAGCTCCCAGAGGACTGGGTGAGGGGAATATTCATGTTTTAATTCAGGGAACTTTTATCCCTGGTACCAGGGAAGAACAAAAAACAAAACAAAACAAAAAAACAGTCAAAAGGTTGCTTGAGAAACAGCTAATTAGACCGTAGGTCTAGACAAGAGATGCTGGTTTGGGAAACGTGAGCGTATTGGGTGGCAAGTATCATGAGACTGGACTGGATGGTCCAGGAAACCAGTAAACAGGAGAGAAGCCTGAGGGTAATGACATTTGAGCCAGTCTGCAGAGGTAAGTGAACCCACTAAAGACACCGAGGCCGGGCCTAGGGGCTCACACCTCTTATCCCAGCACTTTGGGAGGCCAAGGCAGGCAGATCACTTGAGGCCAGGAGTTCAAGATCAGCCTGGCCAACATGGTGAAACCTGTCTCTACTAAAGATACAAAAAGTAGCCAGGTGTGGTAGTGACAGCCTGTAGTCCCAGCTACTCAGGAAGCTAAGGTGGGGGGATTGCTTGAGCCCAGGAGGTTGAGGCTACAGTGAGCCATGATCACGCTACTGCACTTCAGCCAGGGCGACAAAGACCTTGTCTCAAATAAATAAATAAATACAAATTACAGGCTCACACCTGTAATCCCAGCACTTTGGGAGGCCAAGGCAGGCGGATCACCTGAGGTCGGGAGTTCAAGACCACCCTGGCCAACAAGATGAAACCCCGTCTCTACTAAAAATAAAAAAAATTGGCTGGGCGTGGGCCAGGCGCAGTGGCTCATGCCTGTAATTCCAGCACTTTGGGAGGCCGAGATGGGCGGATCACGAGGTCAGGAGATCGAGACCATCCCGGCTAACACAGTGAAACCCCATGTCTACTAAAAAAATACAAAAAATTAGCCGGGCGTAGCAGCGGGCGCCTGTAGCCCCAGCTACTCGGAAGGCTGAGACAGGAGACTGGCATGAACCCGGGAGGCGGAGCTTGCAGTGAGCAGAGATCATGCCACTGCACTCCAGCCTGGGCAACAGAGCGAGACTTCATCTCAAAAAAAAAAAAAAAATTAGCTGGGTATGGTGGCATGCACCTGTAATCTCAGCTACTCAGGAAGCTGAGGCAGGCGAATCACTTGAACATGGGAGGCGGAGGCTGAAATGAGACGAGATTGCGCCATTGTGCTCCAGCCTGTGCAACAGAGCAAGACTCTGTCTCAAAAAAAAAAAAGGAAAAAGAAAAAGAAAAAAGAAACTGAGGGGAGTGGCCAAAGAGATAGGAAGAAAACTAGGATGTGAGGTTTGTAAGTTTTGGTGCATAGTGTCTGAAATTTGTCCAGTTTCCAATTTGGCTCTGCCTTCACCCTAAAGCTAGTATTGATACTGATTGATCATGCTTCATATCATCAAGTAGACCACTCTCTCTCCTTCCGGCTTCTGAAATGTAGGTGATTCCCCAGGGTATATATGAGGTGCTCTTAGTTTCTCTGCTTTCTCTTTTATAATAGTTTAGTCTGAGGCTGGGCGTGGTGGCTCACACCTGTAATCCTAGTACTTTGGGAGGCCAAGGGGGGGCAGATCACTTGAGGTCAGGTGTTCGAGACCAGCCTGGCCAACATGGTGAAATGCCATATCTACTAAAAATACAAAAATTAGCTGGGCATGGTGGCGCATGCCTGTAATCTCAGCTCCCGGGGAGGCTGAGTTGGGGGAATTGCTTGAACCAGGGAGGCGGAGGTTGCAATGAGCCAAGATTGGGCCACTGTACTCCAGCCTGGGTGACAGAGTGAGACTCTGTCTCAAAATAAATAGATAGTCTGCCTGGCTGCAATTTTCATCTCAATGAGACTGGTTTCCAAATTATACCCTCAGCTTCAATCCTTCCAGAGCTTCAGTCTACCTTTTTTTCTTTCTTTTTCCTTTTTTTTTTTTTTTTTTTTTGAGACAGGGTCTTACTCTGTCACCCAGGCTGGAGTGCAAGCAGTGTAATCTTGGCTCACTGCAACCTCTGCCTCCTGGGTTCAGGTGATCCTCCCACCTCAGCTTCCGGAGTAGCTGGGACTACAGACACGTGCCACTACGCCTGGCTCATTTTTATATTTTTTGTAGAGACAGGGTCTCACCATGCTGCCCAGGCTGGTCTAGAACTCCTGACCTCAAGTGATCTGGCTGTCTTGGCCTCCCAAAGTACTGGGATTACAGGTGTGAGCCACTTCGCTCAGCCTAGTCTACATTTCAAACTGTCTCTTGGCCGGGTGCGGTGGCTCAAGCCTGTAATCCTAGCACTTTGGGAGGCCGAGACGGACGGATCACGAGGTCAGGAGATCGAGACCATCCTGGTTAAACAGTGAAACCCCGTCTCTACTAAAAAATACAAAAAACTAGCCGGGTGAAGCGGCGGGCGCCTGTAGTCCCAGCTACTCGGGAGGCTGAGGCAGGAGAATGGCCTGAACCCGGGAGGCGGAGCTTGCAGTGAGCTGAGATCTAGCCACTGCACTCCAGCCCGGGCGACAGAGCAAGACTCCGTCTCAAAACAAAAACAAAAACAAAAACAAACAAACAAAAAAACTGTCTCTTGGACATTTTCACCTCATTATCTTGTCAATAACCCAAATTCAGCACACTTAAATAGGAGCCATAGCCAGATTATAATCATAGAGATTAGTATTGGAAGGAACCTTAGAGATGATCTAATGTAGACCTTCCTGATTGGAGAGCTATGGACTGATACACAGCAAACAGGGTTCGGGGTGGATGGGGATAGACATTCATCCTCCAAGCGCTCAGGGTGTCCACAGCCTCTGAGCCACTTTGTTCATGATAACCTCATCCTCTGATAGGCTTAACAGGGTGGGGTCTGATGGTGGGCAGGAGCCCACCATTGGCATTCAGTTGCATAGCACATTATTGCCTGTGTAGACAAAGGACCCACAAAGATGCTAGAGGAGTTTATGTCTCAGGAGCCCAAGGAGCATAAGGAACGATCCAATGTGGAGGAAGGGGTGTGTGTGTGTGTGTGTGTGTGTGTGTGTGTGTGTGTGTGTGAGAAAGAGAGACAGAAGAGAGAAAGAGATGGGGGCCGCATGCGGTGGCTCATGCCTGTAATCCCAGCACTTTAGAAGGTTGAGGCGGTCGGATCACTTGAGGTCAGGAATTTGAGATCAGCCTGGCCAACATGGTGAAACCTAATCTTTACTAAAAATACAAAAATTAGCCAGGTGTGGTGGCTTGTGCCTGCAATCCCAGCTACTCTCGAGGCTGAGGCAGAAGAATCGCTTGAACTCAGGAGGTGGAGGTTGCAGTGAGCCGAGATCGTGCCACTGCACTCCAGCCTGGGCAACAGAGCCAGACTCCATCTCTAATAATAATAATAATAATAATAATAATAATAAATAAATTAAGAGATAGGGGTTGGGGATTCTGGGACAGGCAGCTTAGAAACTATCTTCACATACTTTTGTATTGGATAATTTTGGCCAATTTACCACAGATGATGTCCAGGGTGTGAAATGATTGTCCTAATAATGCATTTGTGTTCTGTCAACCTCATCATGATTTTGAAATACTCACTATGGTAAGTTCGATTGGATCCCTATGGTAAGTTTGATTGGATCTAAAATCCAGAAGGAATATTCTAACTACATTTGTCAATGAAAGAAACAAAAGAGCTTTAAATATAACTTAAATATCATTTCCACTGTTGTGAATGTTTGGTTATAAAAGATGACTTAAATTATTTTAGCACATACAGTTGCAAATGGTTTCTTGTCATTTAAAGAGATCACGCACCCGGGGTGGTGGCTCAAGCCTACAATCTCTCGGGAAGCTGAGGTAGGAGGATACATTAAGCCCAGGCTGCAGAGAGGTGACTGCACCATTGCACTCCAGCCTGGGTGACAGAGTGAGATCCTATTTCCCATTTCTTTTTTTTTTTTTTTTTCTTTCTTCTTTTTTTTGAGATGGAGTGTTGCTCTGTCATCCAGGCTAGAGTGCAATGGCATGATCTCCGCTCACTGCAACCTCTGCCTCCCAGGCTCAAGCGATTCTCCTGCCTCAGCTTCCCCAGCAACTGGGATTACAGGTGCCCACCACCACGCCCGACTAATTTTTTTTTTTTTTCCTAGTAGAGATGGGGTTTAACCACATTGGCCAGGCTGGTCTTGAACTCCTGACCTAGTGATCCACCCACCTCAGCCTCCCAAAGTGCTGGGACTACAGGCGTGAACCACTGCTTCCGGCTGTAAGATCCCATTTCTAAAAACCAAAAAAGAAAGAAAGATAAAAAGAAACAGATCAGCTAAAGAGACTCAATCAGGACTTACCTTACATGAGCTATTTAGAGTGCAAAACTGAGAATAAAAAGTTAGGTATAAGGATTCAAGTTCAAATTTCTCATTAAAAAATACGGCTTTTTGGGGAAAGTGTTACAAATGCAATATTTAGTATCTTCTCCAATGATATATTTTATTTTTATTACAATTGTACTCCTTAAAGAAATGTTTTAAACCACATTCCATATCCCCTGCTAATTTTCTTTGGGTGCTGTAATGTGGAAAGTATTGGAAAGTCCGGTTCTAATCCAGCCCCCTTAACTGATTTGTGAGCAAACTGGGGCTCAGTCAGGCTTGATTGACCTATCTGACATTATAGAGCTAATCACTGCCTTCATAAATCAGTTCCTGTCCTCTGACTTTCTGAGCCTTAACTGTAGATGTGTGATACATCACCCAACTCATCTAAGTTTAAATCAAATCAGGTTGGTTTCTCTCTGCGTGGCTGTTTTGTTTTGTTTTGTTTTGTTTTAAGAGACAAGGTCTTGCATAGCTGCCCAGACTGCTGGAGTGTAGTGACACCATCGAACCTCACTGCAGCCTCAAACTCCTGGGCTCAAGCGTTCTTCCTGCCTCGGCCTCCCAAAGTGCTGGGATTATAGGTGTGAGTCACCACACCTAGCCTGTCATACTCCATCCAATCTGAACTCCCTCCCAGGTTTAAGGAACCCTTCACATTATGTGTAGCCTGTAACCCACTGTGGGAGCTGAGATGCCAGGCACTTGCCATCATGATCCCTCCTGCTGCTAGACCCTGCACTCAGGTATACCCAGCCCAGCCTTTTCGCTGGAAGCCAGAACAGCTATGAAGCAGTGGCCAGTGCCCAGGATTGATGCTTTACCAGGACAAGCTGGGCTTTCTGCCAGGCAGCTGCCACCATGCTGTCCTCACTGGTCCAATTCTATAGCCTGATTTTGGACACTTGTTGGCTGCAAAGTCTCAGAGCCTCATTCCTGGGCACTTTCAGAGATTCTGTGAGCTTGAAGTAGGCAGTGGTTCTGTTGCTTGCCATCAAGAACTCAACTGATATGCCAGGCACGGTGGCTCACATCTGTAATCCCAGCACTTTGGGAGGCGGAGGTGGGCGGGTCACCTGAGGTCAGGAGTTCAAGACCAGCCTGGCCAACATGGTGAAACCCCAACTCTACTAAAAATACAAAAATTAGCTGGGCATGATGGTGCGTGCCTGTAGTCCCAGCTACTCAGGAGGCTGAGGCAAGAGAACCACTTGAACCCGGGACGCAGAGGTTACAGTGAGCCGAGATCATGCCACTGTACTCTAGCCTGGGCATCAGAGTCAGACTCCATCTAAAAAAAAAAAAAAAAAAAAGACAAATGCCATAAAAGGCTCACATTTGCCAGGCGCGGTGGCTCACACCTGTAATCTCAGCACTTTGGGAGGCTGAGGTGGGTGGATCATGAAGTCAGGAGTTTGAGACCAGCCTGGCTAACATGGTGAAACCTTGTCTCTACTAAAAATACAAAAAAAAAAATTAGCCAGGAGTGGTGATTCACACCTGTAATTACAGCTACTCGGGAGGCTGAGGCAGCAGAATCGCTTAAATCCAGGCGGCGGAAGTTGCAGTGAGCCAAGATCATGCCACCGCACTCCAGCTGGGTGACAGAGCAAGACTCTGTCTCAAAAATAAAAGAACTGATAAAGAAATTGGTACCAGAGGCCTGGCGCAGTGGCTCACGCCTGTAATCCCAGCACTTTGGGAGGCTGAGGCGGGCGGATCACGAGGTCAGGAGATCAAGACCATCCTGGCTAACACGGTGAAACCCTGTCTCTACTAAAAATACAAAAAATCAGCTGGGCGTGGTGGCGGGTGCCTGTAGTCCCAGCTACTTTGGAGGCTGAGGCAGGAGAATGGCGTGAACCTGAGACCATCCTGGCTAACACGGTAAAACCCTGTCTCTACTAAAAATACAAAAATCGGCTGTGTGCCTGTAATCCCAGCTACTTAGGAGGCTGAGGCAGGAGAATCGCTTGAACCCAGGAGGCAGAGGTTGCAGTGAGCCGAGGTTACGCCACTGCACTCCTGCCTATGTGACAGAGTTAGACTCCATCTGAAAAAAAAAAAAAAGAAGACTATATATACCACGTTTGTTTGTGTTGCCTTAACCCATTTTCAGAGTGACCTGAAGCCTTGCTAACATTGAGCCACAAGGCAGAGCAAGAGAAGATTCTTCAGCAGGTCCAGGCTGTGGTGCAATGGGTTCTGCTAATTGGTCCTCATGACCCAGTGTATCCAACAGTGCTCTCTGTACAACCACATACTGGGGTGCTGTATGAAGGGCGCATGGAAACCCTGCAAAGGAGCATCATATGGTTGTGCTTAGGGTTTTGGATCAAATCCTTGCTCTCCTTGGCTAATAAATATTCTTTCTGGAAACTGCTCTTACTTTGCTCCTGAGCCCCAGCAAAGATTGAAAGCCAGGTGACCACATACCTGTGCAGCTTGTCAGGAACTGAATCTGTTCCACTGAGCCAAAAAATGTCCAGTCGCGCTCCCTTCCCCAAGAAGACATGATGTAGCCTGGGCGCGGTGGCTCATGCCTGTAATCCTAGCACTTCGTGGGGCTGAGGCGGGTGGCTCACTTGTGGTCAGGAGTTCAAGACCAGCCTGGCCAACGTGGTGAAACCCTGTCTCTACTAAAAATAATACAAAAATTAGCTGGGCAAGGTGGCAGTCACCTGCAGTCCCAATCACTCAGGAGGCTGAAGTGGGTGAATGGCTTGAGCCCGGGAGGAGGAGGCTGCAGTGTGCCAAGATGTTGCCACTGCACTCCAGCCTGGGTGACAGAGCAAGACCATTTCTTGGGGAAAAAAAAAAAAGTTATAGAAAACACCTCTCATTCCATCTATTGTATATGTTTTGTAAATTGTTTTCCTCTACTATTCAATTATAAATTTTGAAAGGTATTCCCACTTCTAATATCTTTGCATTCCCTGTAATACATAGCATTCTTATTTTATTTTAGAGCTGGGGATCTCGCTATATTGCCTGGAACTACTGGGCTCAAGTGATGCTCCCACCTTGGCCTTCCAAAGTGCCGGGATTACAGGTGTAAGCCACCGCACCTGGCAGTACATAGCATTTTACACACTAAATAGGATATACATTGCAAACTAGTAAACTCTGGGCTATATCCAAACTGCCTATTCTTTTTTTTTGGAGATGGAGTCTCCCTGTGTCGTCCAGGCTGGAGTGCAGTGGCATGATCTCGGCTCACTGCAACCTCCACCTTCTGAGTTCAAGTGATTCTCCTGCCTCCCTAGTAGCTGGGATTGCAGGCACACAGCACCACGCCCAGCTAATTTTTGTATTTTTAGTGCAGACGGGGTTTCACCATGTTGTCCAGGATGGTCTCAAACTCCTGACCTCAGGTGATCCACCCACCTCAGACTCCCATAGTGTTGGGATTACAGGTGTAAGCCACTGCGCCGGGCCAAGACTGCTTATATTTTTATCAATCTGTAGTGTTTGTTCTGAGACAGGGTCTTGCTCTGTCACACATGCTGGAGTGCAATATAAACATACATTAATATTTATTGAAATAAGTGGCTACCAAAAAGTAATTTAAAGAAAAATAATTGTCTGGGCATGGTGGCTCACACCTTCAACCTCAGCACTTTGAGAGACCGAGGCGGCAGAATAGCTTGAGGCAGGAGTTCAAGACCAGCCTGCGCAACATAGTGGGACCTTGTCTCTAGAAAAAATTTGAAAATTAGCTGGGCATGGTGGTGCGCACCTGTGGTTCCAGCTGCCCGGGAGCCTGGGAGGTGGATTGGGAGGTGGATGTTGCAGTGAGCTGCAATTGCACCATTGCACTCTAGTCTGGATGACAGAGCAAAACCCTGTCTCAAAATTTAAAAAGAAAGAAAAGAAAAAGAAAAATAAAAGAAAAAAGAAAAGAAACCTAATAGGATTCTGATTCTGTCCACCAAATGGATTGTTTTTTTCTTTTTTTGAGACAGAGTCTCACTTTGTCACCCAGGCTGGAGTGCAGTGGTGTGATCTTGGCTCACTGCAACCTCCGCCTCCTGGGTTCAAGCAATTCTCCTGTCTCAACCTCCAGAGTAGCTGGGATTACAGGCAAGGGCCACCACGCCCAGTTAATTTTTGTATTTTTAGTAGAGATGGGGTTTCACCATGTTGGTCAGGCTAATCTTGAACTCCTGACCTCAGGAGATCTGCCCGCCTCGTCCTTCCAAAGTGCTGATTATTACAGGCAGGAGCCACCATGCCTGGTGGCTTATTTCAATCTAGATAGGAAAATATAACACATATGTGAAATGAAAAAATATAAGCACTAATTGCCAGGTAAATACATTCAATATAATTTGGTTGAGTACCACGGTTGACAAATGTGTATATGCCTCCAGGAACCAGGTATGTAATGACAGTCAATAAAGTAGGGCAAGATGAGGACTTTGGCCAATGGAAGCGCCTTTTTTTTTTTTTTTTTTAGACAGAGGATCGCTCTGTCACCGTCTGGAGAGCAGTGGTGCGATCTCCACTCACTGCAACCTCCACCTCCCAGGTTAAGCAATTCTCCTGCCTCAGTCTCCCAAGTAGCTGGGACTACCGATACCCCACCACACCTGGCTAGTTTTTAGTAGAGACAGGGTTTCGCCATGTAGACCAGGCTAGTCTCGAACTTCTGCCCTCAAGTGATCTGCCTGCCTTGGCCTCCCAAAGTGCTGGGATTACAGACATGAGCCACCACGCCCAGCTCTGGCCCCATATTTTGTTTAAAGAGGGTGACCGGGCACGGTGGCTGTGGCCTGTAATCCCAGCACTTTGGGAGGGAGGCGGGTGGATCGCTTGAGCTCAGGAGTTCGCAGTGAGCCAAGGTCGCTGGGATAATATATGCATATTTAAGGTTTCAATTTTTGTGTCTCCCAAAAAAAATTCTCAGTTCCTATTTTTTTTTTTTTTTTTTTTGAGACAGAGTCTTGCTGTGTCACCCAGGCTGGAGTCCAGTGGCACAATCTTGGCTCATTGCAGCCTCTGCCTTCTGGGTTCAAGCGATTCTCCTGTCTGCTTCCCGAGTAGCTGGGATTACAGGCATGAGTCACCACGCCCAGCTAATTTTTGTATTTTTAGTAGACAGGATTTCACCATGTTGCCCAGGCTAATCTCGAACTTCTGGGCTCAAGTGATCCTCCCATCTGGCCTTGTAAAGTGTTGGGATTACACACCTGAGCCACCGTGCCTGGCCACCCTCTTCAAACAAAATATGGGCACTTCCATTGGCCTACGTCTTCATCTTGCCTACTTTATTGACTTGGATTACTTACCTGGTCCCTGGAGACATATACACATTTGTCACCCTTAGAGCTCAACCAAATTGTATTGAATGGATTTATTTGGCAATTAGTGCTTGTATTTTAATCTTCATTTCACATATGTGTTCCATTTTCCTAACTAGATTGAAATAAGCCATTTGGTATACAGAATCCTGTTAGATATCTTTCTTTTCTTTTCTTTTTTTTTTTTTTTTTTTGAGACGGAGTCTCGCTCTGTCGCCCAGGCTGGAGTGCAGTGGCCGGATCTCAGCTCACTGCAAGCTCTGCCTCCCGGGTTCACGCCATTCTCCGGCCTCAGCCGCCCGAGTAGCTGGGACTACAGGCGCCCGCCACCTCGCCCGGCTAGTTTTTTGTATTTCTTAATAGAGACGGGGTTTCACCGTGTTAGCCAGGATGGTCTCGATCTCCTGACCTCGTGATCCGCCCGTCTCGGCCTCCCAAAGTGCTGGGATTACAGGCTTGAGCCACCGCGCCCGGCCTTCTTTTTTTTTTTTAATTTTATTTTTTTTGAGACGAGTCTTGCTCTGTCGCCAGGCTGGAGGGTAGTGGCGTGATCTCGGCTCACTGCAACCTCCACCTCCCAGGCTCAAGCGAGTCTTCTGCCTCAGGCTCCAGAGCAGCTGGAACTACAGGCGCGCACCACCACGCCTTGCTAACTTTTGTATTTTTAGTATAGATGGGGTTTCACCATATTGGCCAGGCTGGTCTCGAACTCCTGACCTCGAGATTCGCCCTCCTCAGCCTCCCAAAGTGCTGGGATTACAGGCGTGAGCCACCGCACCCAGCCTCTTTTTAAAAAAATTTTGAGACCGGGTCTTGCTCTGTCACCCAAGCTGGAGTGCAGTGGTGCAATCACGGCTCACTGCAACATCCACCTCCCAGGCTCAAGCAATCCTCCCACCTCAGCCTCTCCCCAGCTGGGACCACAGGTGCGCACCACCATGCCCGGCTAATTTTTCAAATTTTTTCTAAAGACGAGGTCCTGCTATGTTGCCTAGGCTGGTCTTGGACTCCTGACCTCAATCTATCCTCTGGTCTTGGCCTCTCAAAGGACTGGGATTGCAGGTGTGAGCTGCCGCGCTCGACCAACTATTTTTCTTTAAATTACTTTTTTTTTAAATTACTTATCTCAGTAAATATTAATATATGTTTATAAAACCTTTCTCTTATCTGAAGACCTGACCTCAACCACTCAGGGTTGAGTTCCTGTGATAAGGTTTGAGGGTGCCTGAAATGTCATCATGATTCGTCTTTTGGGCTAAGCTGAAACCTAGTGACCTGTCCGGTAAATCAATTAAGGCTATTTTCCTATAATACAAACATTTAACACTGTGAAGTAGGTTTTAGGCAGGATTCCCTCTTTTCCACTGCAAAGGAAAAGTAAGTTCTTGCTGAGGTGATCGAGGTCCTCGCTGGGGCACTGGGAAGGTGGCGGGGCACTGGGAAGGTGGCGGGACATTGGAACGTGCAGTAGTTGCGTTCTGGAGCTTACTGAGGCTTTCCAAGTAGGGATTCCACGCAACAGGTCTTAGGGCTCCCCTCCCTCTGGGCGTGGCAGCCCGGGGCGTGGCTCCTGGCACAGATCCGGAGCAGTTGTCATCGGAGTCATTTTCAGGACTCCAGCTCCAAGCTTCGGAGTTTCCTAAATTAGGGGGGCTTGTCTCCCTGTCCTCTCGATTAATTTCCCTCCGTCGCTGGCGCTGCCCTCGGTCGCTTGGGCCGCCCCTCTCCGCAACTTTTTTTTTCTTTCTCTCGCTGGCTCTTTCAGCATCAGTTTCCCTAGGGGGCGGGAGGGGAATGATATTTGGGGGCTCCCCTGCCTTCCTCTCCGAGCCGCGGAAGGGGAGACGCGGGGAGGAGGTCCGAGCGGCTTTGGGCTCCAGCCAGGGGTCCGCGGAGACTTTGGTCTCCGAAAGCCTTTGACGCCGGGCATTTCGCGAGCTGCGCGCCCCTCTCAGCCGCGCCACCCGCACCCGGAGTCCAGCCGCACCGCGCTGTGCTGAGCCCAGGCGCCCAGGGCTCCCCGCCCCCGACTCGACGCTCCCGCGCTCCCCCTAGCGGCCGCCGTGCCGTCTCACTCCGTCCCAGGCTCGTCGGCGGCGCAGCTCACGTGACCGCGCTCTGGGCCTGCGGCCGCTGTCGGTTCCCCCAGTCACCGAGCGAGAGGGAAGAAACAAGATGGCGGCTGAAGGCGATCCGGAGTGGGGCCCCAGCAATTCGGATTGAGCCTTCTCCCTCCACCCGCTTCCGTCGGCCGGGCCCCTCCCGCCCGGCCCCGCGGGCCTCCCCACCCGGCCCCGGGGCTCCCCACCGCCCCCCCTGCGCCCGCCCCTCCCCCCCCGCTTTCCTTCTCCCCCCGCCTCGGCTCCGACATGAGGGGCCGGCGGGGCAGGCCGCCCAAGCAGCCCGCGGCTCCCGCTGCGGAGCGCTGCGCCCCGGCCCCGCCGCCGCCGCCGCCGCCGCCCACGTCCGGACCCATCGGGGGGCTCCGCTCGCGGCACCGCGGCAGCAGCCGGGGCAGGTGGGCCGCCGCCCAGGCTGAGGTGGCGCCCAAGACGCGGCTGAGCTCGCCCAGGGGGGGCAGCAGTAGCCGGAGGAAGCCGCCGCCGCCGCCGGCCCCCCCCAGCACCAGCGCCCCGGGCCGGGGGGGGCGAGGAGGCGGGGGCGGCAGGACGGGGGGCGGGGGCGGCGGCGGCCACCTGGCCCGGACCACCGCGGCCCGGAGGGCCGTCAACAAAGTGGTGTACGATGACCACGAGAGCGAGGAGGAGGAGGAAGAGGAGGACATGGTCTCCGAGGAGGAGGAGGAGGAGGACGGCGACGCCGAGGAGACCCAGGATTCTGAGGACGACGAGGAGGATGAGATGGAGGAGGACGACGATGACTCCGATTATCCGGAGGAGATGGAAGACGACGACGACGACGCCAGTTACTGCACGGAAAGCAGCTTCAGGAGCCATAGTACCTACAGCAGCACTCCAGGTACCCACCCAGCCCAGTTGCTGCAGACTCCTTCCCCACCTCCTCTGCCCTCCCCCCTTGCTCACTCGTGTGCTGTGCATCCTGCTCCGATCTCCCCCCAACCCCGCCTCCCCCCCAAACGGAGGGGAAATGCGACGGCACATCAAGTGGCAAAAAACTAGATTTACAAGAGGAAAGAGGCGCATTGTTCAAAATGGAGATTGCATTGTTGCAGTTTGCAGGCCACACTCGCTCGCTCGCTCTCTCCCCCCCACCCCCTCTTTTTCCTCTTCAAAATTTGTGCCAGTGCAGTGTCTCCACCGGGCAGGATTGAAACTTTGGCAAACACATATCCATTGCATTCATTTTTCTCCCCTTGTTTTGGTGTGGTTTTCTGGAATGAAAGAAGCCTCTTGTTTTGCAAACCTCTTTGCATTTCTAATGTGGTTTCTTTCGGATTTTTATTATATATCTGTTACTTAAAAGGGAATTAAGAATTTGGACAGATTGTGGCACACAAACACACACACAAATGGGTTTTCACACCCCTAGCTGTGGTTTTAAAATTGTGTTAAGGAAACGGATCATTTGGGTTAGTAGGGGAACCTTATCTGGTCCTGTGTGTTTGTTTTTATTCTTCGAGTGCTAATGGGCCCGTGCAACAGTTGTTGGTAAATGGCTGATTATCAAGCAAAGCAGAAAGCCAAATAAGACCTAACCAAATTCGGGAATTCATCCGATTCAGAATTATTTTGGTTAAATCAAAAATAAAAGTACAGAACCTCAGGAACGCGCGTCTTAACTCATTTAATCGCTTTGCGTTGCTTGGGAAATGTAGTTTCGTGTCACCTGTTGCAGAAGATGTGTAGTTGATCATCTAGACATGGTTGCCGAAGATGAACTTTTGGACCAACTTCTAAGTCACACAGCGTCAGTATCTGATTTATTACACGACGACTTTTTCTTTTGACTCTATTTCTGAGGGAAAAGCCCTCCCGAAATCCGTAATGAATTTCTCCATGGTAACCCCTCTTCTGTTTTCTCACAGAAAGTTTCTCTAGGCTGGTGCTGAGATGCATTTTGTTAAACACCCCCGACCCCCGCAAAAGGCTGCTTTGTACGTAGTTGCAATTTACTAAATTGTGAAATTAACCAAAGCAGCAACCGGCAAGACCTTTCCTTTATAATTTTGCAAATCTAGATTAATTAAATTAGAATCTGGTTTTAAAAGCATTTAAAAAATAAAGTTTATGAGAAAATATTTGTGAGGAAAAAAGACCTTTTTTTCCTTGAAGTAAGGTGTGTCATGTCTTTCTTAGAGAGACTACTGTATTAGAAGTGGTTAACTTGAAAAGTTTCTGATTTTAATAAATGCTTAAATACTTATTGGAGAAGTAGGGTAGTATTAAGCCAAATGTAAACCCACATAGGTTGTTCTAACTAACACAAACTGAAAAAAGGTCATTTCTTTTGCCCGATGGTCAGAATCGTTGCCAGTCTTGTCTGGGGGAGGCTGTAGGAGTACCCTTTTTTTTTTTTTTTTGAAAGGGAGTCGCTCTGTCACCCAGGCTGGAGTGCAGTGTCCCGATCTCGGCTCACTGCAACCTCTGCCTTCCAGACTCAAGCGATTCTCCTGCCTCAGCCTCCCGCAGCTGGGATTAAGGCACCCACAAGTACACTCGGCTAATTTTTGTATTTTTAGTAGAGATGGGGTGTCACCATGTTGGCCAGGCTGGTCTCAAACTCTTGACCTCGTGATCTGCCCATCTCGACCTCCCAAAGTGCTGGGACTACAGGTGTGAGCCATCGCGCCCAGCCTAGTGCGTCTTTTATGGTAATAATTTTTACTGTACTTCACATTTTGGTCTTCTTTGTACCCAGAGCTGGTAATTGAAATATGGAGACTGAATTGCATACACCCCTGGAGGAAGTTTTTTTCTGGTTAGAAAGAGCTGAGACATTTTGGCAGGGCAGTTCAGCTAACTTTAAGTCCCATTTGAAGGCCTATCAAATAATATTTAAGATTGAAGACTGTTCATATGCTGACTGAAATTACCATTTGTAGCTAGGTGTCTTTTAATAAAATGTGTTTACTTTTGATACTTTTGTGACATTTTGTTTTTCTTTTTTTGAGAAGGAGTTTTGCTCTTGTTCTTGTTGCCCAGGCTGGAGTGCAATGGCACAATCTTGGCTCACTGCAACTTCCACCTCCTGGGTTCAAGCGATTCTCCTGCCTCAGCCTCCCGAGTAGCTGGGATTACAGGCATATACCACCACGCCCAGCTAATTTTGTGTTTTTAGTAAAGACAGGGTTTCTCCGTGTTGATCAGGCTGGTCTTGAACTCCTGACCTCAGTTGATCCGCCCGCCTCGGCCTCCCAAAGTGCTGGGATTACAGGCATGAGCCACGGTGCCTGGCCTGACAGTTTGTTTTTCTTAATGACACTTGTAGCCTACCATGTGTCTACTTGTCTTATCCTTATATGAAATTATTTTTTTTTTTTTTGAGACGGAGTCTCGCTCTGCCGCCCAGGCTGGAGTGCAGTGGCCGGATCTCAGCTCACTGCAAGCTCCGACTCCCGGGTTCACGCCATTCTCCTGCCTCAGCCTCCCGAGTAGTTGGGACTACAGGCGCCCGCCACCGCGCCCGGCTAGTTTTTTGTATTTTTTAGTAGAGACGGGGTTTCACCGTGTTAGCCAGGATGGTCTCGATCTCCTGACCTCGTGATCCGCCCGTCTCGGCCTCCCAAAGTGCTGGGATTACAGGCTTGAGCCACCGCGCCCGGCCTCCTTATATGAAATTATTAACTGGAGATAGGTATTGAGCTTATTCAACCCCTGCAGCTCCTGTAAGTGTTTTGCACATAGCAGAGGTTCATCAAAGATTGGTTGGATAAATTGTTAGTAGATGTGAACTTGTAATAGATGAAATTTTGATCATTCTACAGTGGGTGTCATAACCACTAAATACTTTGGATTTAGGAAACTAAAAATTGATCTAATTGGTTTTTTTTGTGTGTGTTTGTTTTTTTAATTGGGTTTTGATGGACAATTTGATCAGTGAATGTTTTTCTTTTTTTTTCAGTGAATGTTTTTCATTGCAAGAGTTACTTTGTTTTTGAGTTGCTATTTCATATTGCTTGTTAGGCATTTTCCTTTATTGACTGTGATGTTAGTTTGGATGTTTTACCTTTTGCAGCACATTATTTCTTAAGATTATGGTAAAATGGTTGTGACTTTTTTTTCCTTATCTCTTGTAAGAAAAAAAGAAAAGGGATACATGTGCAGAACATTTGTTGCATAGGTATATACGTGTGCCATGGTGGATTGCTGCATTTACTGACCTGCCCTCTGAGTTCCCTCCCCACACCCCCCGGATGTGAGTGACATTTTGAGTTCTAAACTTTTAGAACATGCCCACTTGCCTCGAATGAGTAACAACGCATGACAGTGAGTTGTTTAGGCTAAGTACCAGTTTCATTGGTTTTATAGTCTGTACTTCCTGGAGGAAGGCTGTCAGGTAAATGTGTAGATAGAAGAAAAAAAGTTTTAGAACTGGTTTAAGATATCCAAATAACACATCAAGAAGTATGATGAATTTGAATCCTGTTGTACTGTGAAGGCTGAAAGAGGAATTTACTTTATTGGTGATTTAGAGTAATTTGATTAATTTTTATAGTTTACAGTGTTGGGTTAAGTACTGACATGTGACATTCCTAACATCATAAATAGCTCACTCCTAATATAAGAAATAACTCAGTATTTTGTAGGTAATATAACTTAATGCAAAGACATTCGTTGACATTACTAAAGTCATGAAAGGTTTATTCATTGAAGATTGTTTTCCTTTTATGGAAAAAATGTAAGGATGGCAACTTTTTAGTATAAAATTGAAATCACCTAGTTTTGCTTAAGCTAAAGGCATATGACTGAATAATGCTTTAATTCATTTTTACTTTTTAAATTTAGAATTACTTCAGCTTATAGGTTTTATGACATTGCCAGTATAATGAGAAGGATTGTATAGGAAGTGTTTTCAATAGGCATTTGGTAAAGTTCTGACAGCACTTTGAAATTAAGCATTTGCTAATTTTAAGAAATTATATTTAAAACAGAATGATTCTTGTGTTTCAGTCTCAGTCTCGTGTGAGACTTCTGAGAATACTTACTGGAATTTTAAAACTTGGAACCCCCGATAACTTAATAAAACAAAAGCCCTGGTGTTATCCTGGGAGAGTTAGCGATTTATGTCCTCTAAGGATTGTGACAATGGAGATCAGTGGCAGAGATGCCATGAATGAACCATAGATTTACTTCAAACAGAATTTGTCACTGGTTTGACAATATTATTCCCACCAGTGCCAACTTAATATCTTTGCAGTATAATTTCTGATTGCTACATGCGAGTTACAAAGTGCAGTAGACATTTAAAGGAGGGCGAGATTATATACCCTGTTTAAGGGGATTGGTGTGGGCATAGGCTTCCTGGATGGGCATGTGGAGAGTAAGGACAGGCAGATGGAGGGAGGGAGGGGGAGGGAGCGGGAGGGAGCAGCAGGCACTGATAGTAAAGTGTGGGCAGTCTCAAGTAACTCGGTTTAGCAAGAGCCTGAGTGTGTGAACAGGAAATAAACCAAAGCTCCTTTGTATGCTGTGTTGGGCAGTACCTAGAGGATCAGGCTATAGCAACTGTACTTTCCCCCTCTTCTGTAGAATAAGGATTGCGCTAGATCGTGATCCTCAGGCCTTTTTCACTCCTAAACACCCCGAGGAGATATGCTGTATTCCCAGCAGCACCATACACAAACGTGAAACAGAACCACATCAAATCACAGAGATGCTGTTGAACCACTGCTGTAGCCCTTTTTCCCAAATTGAGGGAATTACTGAGGAAATGGCCTGGAGCTCTCTCTCTTTCAAATCTATTTCAAATTTGTTTAATTTTGGGTATTGGGATGACCGGAAGATCTTGAAAGAGGAGGGCATGATTTCAGAGGGATGCCACGAAGTTTAGCTTAGATTCTCTGCTGCGGGATGGATTGCCAAGGACAAGATAGCTGGTGAGTTTTGTAGCCCTGGATGGAAGACCTGTCCAGGAGGTACTTCAGAGTTCTTCAGGCCTTGACACATAGATGTGTAGAGAGAGGAATGCATTACATATGCCTCCCTAAGAATGGTAGCACTTTCAGTAACAATAGGGAGGTCAAGATTATAAGGGAAATTAATGACATCTTGTTTCAGGTATCAGCACCTCAAGAGGTTAAACATGAGAATTAAACAAAATGAGAGCCAAAAGGGTTACGAAAAAGTTGGGCAATATGATTTGTGAGTAGTAGAGAGGCGTGTCCTAGGTATGCATTAATAAGTAGTCTTGCACACAGTTCGTGCTTTTCTATTCTTCTGCTCACCCATGGGTGTGTTTGGAAGTTTGTATTGAAACATGCATATCACAGGACTGGGGATGTTAAGACCAGGAGCTCTGGTCTCTTCTGTTAGGTTCTCCTTTCCTCACTCCTCAAGACCCTGTGTCTTCCCTTTGACTAAAGACCCTTAATGGTGGAGACATGGGGGTGAGAGAGTGGTAGTCATGGTGGGCAAGTAGTAACCTGGGTGACACAGGAGCAAATCCTAGCTGATGCCCTTTTCCCTTCCTACTCCTTAGCCAGGCTTGAATCCCTCTTCCTGGGAGATCTTCCCTGAGTCCTGTTTGCACCTTGGTCTTCCTTCTCTTTGAGTGCCTGCTTACAGTGGTTATCATCTCAGCACTAGCTTAACGCTGACACTCATTATTCTAATTTTATTTATTTATTTATTTATTTATGAGACAGAGTCTCAGTCTGTCACCCAGGCTGGAGCGCAGTGGCATAATCTTAGCTCACTGCAGCCTCCACCTCCCGGGTTCAAGCGATTCTCCTGCCTCAGCCTCCTGAGTAGCTGGGACTACAGGCGCCTGCCACCATGCCTGTCTAATTTTTGTGTTTTTAGTAGAGACAGGGTTTCACCATATTGGCCAGGCTGGTCTCAAGCTCCTGACCTTGTGATCCGCCCGCCTTGGCCTCCCAAAGTGCTGGGATTTCAGGCGTGAGCTGCTGCACCCGGCCTCTAATTTTTTTCATGCTTTTGGGTTTTTAAAATGACAAGCCTCAGGAGGCAGCATGTTTCTTAACTAAAATAAAAAAATATATATATACATCAAAATGCACTTTATTTTTTATTTTTTTTTTTTTTGAGACAGAGTCTCGCTCTGTCGCCCAGGCTGGAGTGCAGTGGCGCGATCTCGGCTCACTGCAAGCTCCGCCTCCCGGGTTCACGCCATTCTCCTGCCTCAGCCTCCCGAGTAGCTGGGACTACAGGCGCCCACAACCGCGCCCGGCTAATTTTTTGTATTTTTAGTAGAGACGGGGTTTCACCGTGGTCTCGATCTCCTGACCTTGTGATCCGCCCGCCTCGGCCTCCCAAAGTGCTGGGATTACAGGCGTGAGCCACCGCGCCCGGCCATCAAAATGCACTTTAAAAGATAGAAAGTGACCATATAGAAATAATTAAAATGCATGTAATTAAATATAATTATAATGTTTTGTTTCGTCTGCTGGTATATATCTAAAATTTTTATGTTTTTCTAGATAGTAAGCTATATTCAAATATTAATTTGTGATTGTCACAATTTAAAAATAGTGACAGTAATAGCTAACATTTATTGGACATCTTCTAAATTGCTGAATGATTTTCAAGCAATATTTATGAAAATTCAGTTTTTAAAAGGTAACAGCTTTATGGAGATATAATTTACATACTGTAAAATGTACCCTTGTAAAGTATATAATTTAGTGGCTTTTTTAGTATATTGATAGAGTCGTGCAACCATTAACACTGCTTAATTCCAGCATGTTTTTATGCCCCCTCAGAAGAAGCCCATACCTATAGCAGTCACTCCCTATTCTTCACCTCCCTCCTGCTCGTCCCTGGCAGCCACTAATCTACTTTCATTCTTTGTCGATTTGTAGCTGGGATTACAGGCGCCCACCAGTACGCCTGGCTAATTTTTTTGTATTTTTTTTCATAGAGACAGGGTTTCACCATGTTGGCCAGGCCGGTCTCGAACTCCTGACCTTGTGATCCACCCACCTCAGCCTCCCAAAGTGCTGAGATTACAGGCGTGAGCCACGGCGCCCAGCCTGATTTGCCTCTTATGGACATTTCTTAATAAGTGGAATAATATACTATGATAATATATGGCTTCTGTCATTTAGCCTAATGTTTTCAAGGTTTATACATATCTTAACATGTGTCAGTACTATATATATGTATGTGTATATATGTATTTTTTAATTTAATTTTTTTTTATTTTACTTTTTTTGAGGCGGAATCTTGCTCTGTCGCCCAGGCCAGAGTGCAATGGTGCAATCTTGGCTCACTGTAGGCTCCACCTCCCGGGTTCACGCCATTCTCCTGTCTCAGCCTTCCGAGTAGCTGGGACTACAGGCGCCCACCACACGCCCGGCCAATTTTTATATTTTTAGTAGAAATGGGGTTTCATGGTGTTAGTCAGGATGGTCTCGATCTCCTGACCTCGTGATCCGCCCACCTCGGCCTCCCAAAGTGCTGGGATTTGAGGTGTGAGCCACTGCGCCCGGCATCAGTCCTGTATTTGAATAGCACTTCATTGTATGGCTATACCACTTCTTTTTTTTATTTTTTATTTTTATGGAGACAGGGTCTTGTAATGTTGCCCAGGCTGACCTCAAACTCCTGGACTCAGGCAATCTTCCTGCCTCAGGCTTCCAGCCTCCAGAGTAGCTAGGATTACAGGCACACACCTCTGTGCCCAGAGACCATGTTTTGCTTATCCATTTCTTAAGTTCATGGACATTTGAACTGTTTCCACTTTTTGGCCATTAGGAATAATGCTGCTGAGCACATTCGTGTACATGTTTTTGTCTATACATATGTTTTCATTTCTCTTGGGTATATGATTAGGATTATTTGCTGGATTATTGCAAATTCAATTTTAATTTCTTTCTTTTTTTTTTTTTTTTGAGACAGAGTCTCTGTCGCCCAGGCTGGAGTGCAGTGGCATGATCTTGGCTCACTGCAACCTCTGCCTTCTGGGTTCAAGAGATTCTCCTGTCTCAGCCTCCTGAGTAGCTGGGACTACAGGTGTGCGCCACCATGCCTGGCTAATTTTTGTATTTTTAGTAGAAGAGGGTTTCACTATGTTGGCCAGACTTGTCTTGCAATTCGGACCTCAAGTGATCCACCTGCCTTGGCCTCCCAAAGTGTTGGGATTACAGGTGTGAACCACCGCGCCTGGAAGAAAGTAATTCAGGAGTTAGAATGACTCCTTGGTGATAGATTGGTTAGGCTGGGATGTGGTGAGTGGGAGAAAAGGATTCAAGGATGAACTGACTTCTGAGTCTCCCTTATTTCTCTTTTCCTTATTCACTCCTTATTTCTTCTCCATCTCGAATGGATATAGTAATACTGATTTCTTTGTAGTTCTCACATACCTAACTCCTAGTCACCTATCTATCACCTTCTCCAGCCTGCCTTCTCAGATCACCATTCCCTTTACCGCCAGGTGGGGCTAAGTTCCTTTGTTTCCCACTCCCTTAACCTCCAGGACCTTGTGCATTAATTGCTTTGGTTTCCAAATATTTGGGGATTTTTAAGGTATCTTTCTGTTACTGATTCTAATTTAACTTCATTTTGTTCAGAGTATACTTTGTATGACTTTAATTTTATAAAACATTTTTAGAGGTTTGTTTTGCACCCCAAAATTTTGTCAGTCTAAGTGAATGTTCCGTATGTACTTGAAAAGAATTTTGTATTCTGCTCTTGAGGGGTGGATTATTGCATAAATGTCAATTAGGTCAAGTTGGTTGATAGTGTTATTACGATCTGTCTGACTTTCTACTTGTTCTGTTGATTACTAAGAGAGTCTACAGCTATTGTGAAGGATTTGTCTGTTTCTCCTTGAAGTTCTAGCAATCTTCAGGTATTTTGAGGCTCTGTATTCATGTATTTTGAGGCTCCTTCCTAAAGTCCATAAATCTTTAGGAAGGATCCCTTTATCCTCTTAATTATGTAACCCCTTTATCTATATGTTTATCTGTTAAGACATGGAACTGAAATGGGCTTTTGATGATCTGGCCCTTCATTACAACCTAGTTTGGGCAGGGACAGTCTCATTCAGTCTCTGTAGTGCCTGGTTCAATCTCTTGAATGCAGTAGGCAGCACAGGTAATTGTGGAGCTGAATGACGAGTCAAAGAAAGCCTGTGGATTCTTTTCACCCTCTGTACCGTCCAGTATGGTAGCCACTAGCCACATGTAGAGAGTTAAATTAATTAAAACTAAGTAGGCCAGGCGTGGTGGCTGACACCTGTAGTCCCAATACTTTGGGAAGCTGAGGTGGGAAGATCACTTAAGGCAGCAGTTCAAGACCAGCCTGAGCAGCATGGTAAGACACTATCTTTACGAAAGAATTAAAGTAGTTGGGCATAGGATGACATGCCTGTAGTCCTACCTAATTGGGAGGCTGAGGTGGGAGGATTGCTTGAGCCCAGGAGTTTGAGGCCCTAGTCAGCTATGGACCATGCCACCACACTCCAGCCTGGGTGACAGAGTGAGAACCCATCTCTTTAAAAAAAAATTTAAGTGAAATGAAAACTTCAGTTTCTCCAGTGGCACTAGCTATTATACGTTCATTTCAAGTGCTCTGTAGCCACGTGTATTGCACCACACAGATGTAGAGCATTTGGGGCATTTCATATCATTGCAGAAAGCTCCCCAGGACTCATTGTAGGCAGTCTGCCTGTGTTAGACCAGTGAGAATTTACCTAACATCTCTTTTTCTCTAGCCGTTTACTTGCCCTAAATCCTGCACAACTTGGGTAGCCCCAGTGGTCTGGCTGAGTGAGGTTCTCCTTTGTGGAGACTCTGGGCCCCGCGTTATTTGTGTATGTGATGGTATTGCTTTTCTGCAACAAGATTTGGGGTCATGTGTGAGATGACTTTCCATTATTTGTTGTTCTTGTGGTAGGATGAAGAGGCAGTTAACATGTGATTAGAAAATCTGCCGCAGTCCTAGTAAAGTTAAGCTAAAAGTTATATATATAGGCCAGAAGAGAAGGAAGGATTAGGATTCAGAGACTTTTGGTTGAGAAATTAAATGTGATAATTCAGAGAATTTCAGTGTTATAAAAGTGTAAAAGCTGATATACAAACTGAATTGTGAGATGTTAGTATGTCCTAGTGTGTCTGGGTTCTCCTGTATAAAATCTCTTTCTCAGGAGTCACTGGCCAAATTATTTATCTATGGAACCCCCTTGAGATTTGCTAAGAAAGTTATTCTTAGACTCCTCTCTACTCATGGATATGTTCTGTAATTCACACACTTGGGAAATGGCGTGGCCATGTGATTCATACCAAATGGCAATGGTCAGTAGATGCAGTTTATATATTTTACTAGAAATATGGCTTCCTGCTTGATTTCAGTATGTTCATAGTGCCTCTTTTGAGGTCTGTGTATAGTATATAGTATATTCTATTTATGGAAGTTAAAAAAGTATTTCAGAAATGCATGTATTAATCTGTGTGGAATTTCTCTTGTCCTTTTGCCTTTCTAATTCTTGCATAGATACTTGTCTCAAGAGATGGTCCAATATTTAATACAGTGAATGACAGCCCATCCTAAAACAATTCTTTCTAAAGGTTTATGAGGTACATGAGACTGATAAAACTCCAAGGAGAAACAGACAAATCCTTAACAACATTGTAGACTTCAACACTCTTGTCACAGTAGTCAAGAGATCAAATAGACAGAAAGAAAGTACACTTTTCCCTGTTTTTGTAGACATTAAAATTATTTCACACACTTCTTAAAGTCTTATTCAGTAAGTTACTCATTTCTCCACCTTATGACTGTGCTGTGCTTTCAAAGTGCTGTGCAAAGAATAAAAAGTTTTAAAGTGGTTTTACTGTAATTTCAGATACATATTTGAACTTTTGAGTCTGAATTATCCAGGTGAAATGCATTGGATTTCTGATCCTCTGTAAACTTGGAAGATTATCTGCTTCCAGGTATATTGGTTTTCCTTAATTGCCTTAATAGCGTGAGTTATGAATCTTCTCTGTGTCTCAGAAGAAACCTAACAGTGGAGATTGTTTATGGCAAGGGTCACACATTTACCTGCTCAGGTTAGGACCCTCTGTAAGGTAAAGACATGAAGCGCCCCCCTCTTTATTAATACATAACTGCATTTGCTGATAATATTGATTTGCCTTAAAAAACTAGACCTGGCCGAAATTCAGGCTGTTTTTTGTTTTCAATTTCAGTGCTATGCAATGCTAGAGATGTACATTTAGCCTCTTAAACTGGTGTTTCTGTAGGGTCGATTCCTAGGAGTGGGATTGAATTTTTATGTTATAGTGTGTGCCATTTAAAAGACTGAACCAGATTATACTCTCAACATCTGTTTTTTTTTTTGGGGCAAGGTCACAACCACCAGCCAGGCTGGAAGCAGTGGCAGATCTCAGCTCACTGCAAGCTCTGCCTCCCGGGTTTACGCCATTCTCCTGCCTCAGCCTCCCGAGTAGCTGGGACCACAGGCGCCCGCCACTTCGCCCGGCTAGTTTTTTGTATTTTTTAGTAGAGATGGGGTTTCACTGTGTTAGCCAGGATGGTCTCGATCTCCTGACCTCGTGATCCGCCCGTCTCGGCCTCCCAAAGTGCTGGGATTACAGGCTTGAGCCACCGCGCCCAGCCTCAACATCTGTTTTTAAGCCTTCCCTAGTCTGTGCTTATGTGGTATTTTTTTTTTTGAGATGGAGTCTCCCTCTGTTGCCCAGGCTGGAGTGCAGTGGCATGATCTTGGCTCACTGCAACCTCCACCTCCCTGGTTGAAGCAGTTCCCCTGCCTCAGCCCCCTGAGTAACTGTGATTAAAGGCGCACATCACCACGCCTGGCTCATTTTTTTTGTATTTTTAGTAGAGATGGGGTTTCACCATGTTGGCCAGACTGGTCTGAAACTCCTGACCTCAGGTAGTCTGCCCACCTTGTCCTCCCAAATTGCTTGGGATTACAGGCGTGAGCCACCGTGCCTGGCCTGTGTGGTTTTAAATTAACTTTTTCTAGAATCTACTGAGGTTTGCTCAGACCTTTAGCAGATGTTCTTGGATACTGACTAGGCCCAAAGTCCTCTTCTCATCAATTTATTGGCAAATACACTCATTTGCGATGTGATATGAGAGCCTGAGGTTTGCCTCCCAAACGGCGGGATGTCTGTTTTGAGAGTTTCCTGGCCAAGTGGTGGAAAGTACCGTAGAAATGGAGTTCTTCATTGCTTCTTACTTAACTTGAGTTTGGACCATAGAGAAACCATTCTTCTGTGGACCTCAGTTTACTCACCTGTACAGCATAGGATAGACTCGATGATCTAATGGGCAAGGGATTGGCATACTTGTTCTTAGGTTACCAATTAGTAAATATTTCAGGTTTTGCAGGCCTCCTGGCTCTGTCATAGCTGCTCATCTGTGCCCTTGTAGCATGAAAGCAGCCATAGACAATAAGTAAACAAATGAGCATGGCTGTGATCTAATAAAACTTTATTTACAAAAACGGGCTGTGGCTGGCCATAGTTTGTTCACCCCATTTTTGAGCTCTTGACATTCATTAGTCTGTGATTTCGGTAATTAGTTTAGGAAAAAAGCTTTGACTTTTATAAATAATGCTTCTGAAAATTTGATAAAACCTTTAAATTTTGTTTTTGCTTTTCCCCTTTATCAGGAAAGTAATGTAGACAATTTAGAAAACTCAGAACATTAATATTTTGGTTCCTCTCATTAGGTAACCATCTTTGTGTGAACATGTGTACGTACATACTTTTATTTATTTATTTATTTGAGCTGGAGTATCACTCTGTCACCCAGGCTGGAGTGCAGTGGCGCAATCTTGGCTCACTGCAACCTCCACCTCTTAGGTTCAAGTGATTCTCTTGCCGCAGCCTTCTGAGTAGCTGGGACTACAGGCGCTCGCTGCCACAACTGGCTAATTTTTTGTATTTTTTTAGTAGAGATGCGGTTTCACCAGCCCAGGCTGGTGTCGAACTCCTGAGCTCAGGCAGTCCTCCCGCCTCGGCTTCCCAAAGTATTGGGATTACAGGCGTGAGCCACTGCGCCCAGCACAGGTGTGCATATATACTTTTTACAAAATTGGATGAAGTACAATTCATTTGCTAAATATTTTCACTTATGCCATGAAATCTTATTTTATCTTTGTCTATAAAAGTACCTGCTCTCCTGGGGCTTCTAGTTGAAAACTAATGAATTTTAAAAATTAATTTTGTAGTTGTTTCTTGTAGCTTTTGCTTTGATTGGAATAATTTTATTCTAGGAATAAAGTTGTATCATCTGCGAAAATGAATCATATGTACACCTCTGATTTTCTTATATTTATATCTCCTTTTTCTCTTCAAATTACATTGCCGTCTACCATTGATGGGAACCTGGGTGATTAAAAAAAAAAAAGAAAAAGAAGCAAATTGCATTGCGTAGCATCTCCAAAACAATGTTAAATGTTAGTTATAACGATAGTCATCTTAGTATGCTTTCCGAATTTAATGGAACTGATGTGACTATTTCGTGGTTAACTGTTGGTTTGAGACCTTCAATATGTTGAGTATATTCACCTATTTCTCTTTTTTCCCTGTTTAAGTTAGAAAAAAATATCAGATACGGCTATTGTATTTTGTCAAATGTCATCTTAGCATCTTTTAAGATGATCATATAGTTTTTCTCCTGCATGCTACATATTAATTGCAGTGGTGTATATTCATATAATAATATTAGATTTTATAATATTGATCCACCCTTGCATTCCTGCGGCGAACCTCTCTTGATCATATTTTTTTCATGTACTGTTTGACTTTTAAAAAGGTATTTTAATTTTTAAATAGTTTATACATGTACAGTGCCTAATGTATTTGTGATTCATCCATGTTGGTGTGTGTATCAGCAGTTTCTTTATTGCTGAGTAGCAATAAAGATAAACCTTTATTGCTGGGTTTTCACCGTGTTGCCTAGGCTGGTCTTGAACTCCTGAGCTCAAGCAATCCGCCTGTCTCGGCCTCCCAAAGCGCTGGAACTACAGGCATGAGCCACCATGGCCTGGCCAATTTCTTATTGTTGAGTAGTAAGAGTTCTTTATATATTTCAGATATAAGTGCTTTGTTAGGCTGTGTGATGTACATGTATTTTCTCCCCATCTGTGCCTTGTGTTTCATTCTCTTAACAGTGTCTTTTTCCCAGAGTATAAGTTTTAAATTTTGATGAAGTCTAATTTATCTAATTTATCACTTTTTTTCTTTTACATATTTGGAGTTCATCTAACAACTTTGCCTAACCCAGAGCTTGCCAGACTTTTTGTGTAAAAGGTCAGATAGTAAGGCTAGGTGCGGTGGCTCATGCCAGCACTTCAGGAGGCTGAGGCTGGAGGATCACCTGCAGTCGGGAGTTCGAGACTAGCCTGACCAACATGGTGAAACCCTGTCTCTACTAAAAATACAAAAAATTAGCTGGTCGTGGTGGTACATGCCTGTAATCCCAGCTACTCGGGTGGCTGAGGCAGGAGAATGACTTGAACCCAGGAGGCAGAGGTTGCGGTGAGTCGGGATCGCGCCATTGCACTCCAGCCTGAGCAACAAGAGCGAAAATCCATCTTAAAAAACAATAATAATAAAAATAAATAAATACCACTATTTAATACTAATATAAAATTAGCATTTTATATTAGTAATATAATACTTTTTTTGACTAGTGATGGAATGACATATCTCTTTCTACCTTTTTGCTTTTAATCTATATATCATGATATTCATCTATTTTTTAATTTGTAAAAATAAAGATGGGATTTTGCCATGTTGCCCGGGCTGGTCTTGAATTCCTGGGCTCAAGCAATCCACCCACCTCAGCCTCCCAAAATGCTGAGATTACAGGCGTGAGACACCATACCTGGCTGTATCATTATATTTTCAGATGGTTTCTTGTTTGTTTTTCTTTTAAATTTAATCTGACAGCCTCTTTTAATTAATAAGTTTTGGACCATTTACGTTTAATATGATTGATAACTATTGGATTTAGGTTTCCTATTTTATTATTTGTTTTCTGATTATCTGTTTTTTGGGGGGATTTCTTCTCTTTCTTTTGTCTGCCTACTTTTGGATTAATTGAATTTTGTTTTTTTTTTGAGATGGAGTCTCGCTCTGCTGCCCAGGCTGGAGTGCAGTGGCGCGATCTCGGCTCACTGCAAGCTCTGCCTCCTGGGTTCATGCCATTCTCCTGTCCCACCCTCCCGAGTAGCTGGGACTACAGGTGCCCACCACCACGCCCGGCTAATTTTTTGTATTTTTTAGTACAGACGGGGTTTCACCATGTTAGCCAGGATGATCTCGATCTCCTGACCTTGTGATCCACGCACTTTGGCCTCTCGGAGTCCTGGGATTACAGGCGTGAGCCACTGCGCCAGGCCTAATTGAATATTTTTTAGTGTTACGTTTTATTAATTGGCTTTTGATTATATCTGTACTGTGTTTTTGCTGTAGGAATTACAAAATATGTACCTAAACTATCTACTTAGAGTTAGCATTTTACCTCTAAATAAGATGTAAAATAAAACATAAAAGTATTGCAACCATATAGGTTTCTTTATTCTAGCACCCCCCATGTTATAATTGTACATATGTGTTTATGTATGTGTATGTATATATCTTTATACACTTTCGATGTGTGTAGATATATATAGATATGTATCTATATACACTTTCAGTGTATGTTATATCTATGTGCATACATTGTATATATACATAGACATTTATCTACATACATTGAAATATATATATCTACATACAGATATGATGCATGCATGTTACCTTTGGCCACTACATCCTTCTTAAATTTCCTGTTGCCACTCATGACTCAATTTCCTTGACCGGTTATTCCTCCTTCAAACATCCCTCTTACGTGTGATAGTCCTCAGCATTTAGTTTCCCCAACTTTCCCCTAATTATCAGTTGACTCAGTTACCAGTTATGTATTTCCAACTTCCTGTGCTGTCCCAGATAAACTCCACATTGTAGGAAATGGAAAGGAGTTATAAAAGTTTAGGTTCAAAGCAAAATTTAAAAACTCATAAATGAGACAAAGATTTTGTGATGATAAAGGCTATGGTCCACAATGAAGATATAAAAGTAATGAACCTTTCTATAAAACATATATGTGATAGAGTCAGTCCCCAACTTTCAGCCTTTCAGCGATTCAAGTAACTGCAGAACATCTTTAAAGTACTGAGAGAAATGTCAATCCAGAATTCTATATCCAGCATAAATACCCTTCGACAATTAAGGCCAAAAAAAAAAAAAAAAGAAATTTCGGATGAAGAAAATCTAAGACAATGTGTTGTCAAAAGTTCTGCTCTAAAATAAATGTAAAAGAAGGTCTTTAGGCCAAAGGAAAATTATACCAGAGAGAATACTAGAACTTCAGAGATAAAGAGCACAGAAATGGTACCTGGGAAAATTGAAAAACACAGTTTCTCCTCTTAAGCTCTTTAAAATATGTATAGTGGTTGAAAGCGAAAGTTAGAACACTGGTGAGACTTTCAATGTATGTAGATATATATGTAGATACATATATCTGTGTACATGTAGATGTATATAGATATAAAGGTATATATCTACATACATGTAAATATATATCTAGATATATTTTTACATATATATCTACATATCTAGATATGTAGATACATATAGGTATGTAGACATAGATACATATAGATATATATCTACATGAGATTGAGTCTAGCTTTATTGCTCAGGCTGGAGTGCAGTGGTGTGATGTTGGCTAATTTTTGTATTTTTAGTGGATATGGGGTTTCACCATGTTGGTCACACTGGTCTGGAGCTCCTAACCTCAAGTGATCTGCCCTCCTAAATCTCTCAAAGTGCTGGGATTACAGGCATGAGCCACTGTGCCCGGCCTTACGTGAGACTTTGAATGTAGATACATATTTAGATATATATATATGTATAAATATCTGTATATATCTAGATATATATACAGAAAAGCTGAAAGAGTAGTACAACAATCACCTAGTATATCGTCTCGAGGGATCTGCCAGTTTTTCATATTTTGCCATGTGTGTGTTCTCTCACTCATACCGTATTTTAAAATATTATTTTTGCTGAGAGTAAGTGCAGTGTTCACGCTACTTTTCAAAATGTTTGGGCAACTCAGGGGCATTTCATTTGTAACACATGATATATTCCATTTAATTGCCTTTGTCGATCTTTCCCTCCTTAACTAGGATTCGTGTATTTCATTTAGTTAATGTCTCTTTAACACTTTTACCCTAGAGCAGTTCTATCACCTTTGCAGGAGATTGAGGGTGTTTTAATGATAATTAAAATTTTTTAAATTATTTTTTTTTTTTTTTTTTTTTTTTTTTTGACCACGGGTTTGCTCTCTTGTTGTTGCGATTACAATATGCACAAATCTTCCGTACTTAACAACCTCCATGCCTCATAATTCAAGTGATTGTTCTGCTCCAGCCTCCCAGTGACTGGATTACCACCATGCTGTATTTTAGCGGGATGGGTTTCTCCATATTGTGGTTGGAATGCGGTCTGGTTTCTCTTTGTGTTGATCTGCCTCGGCCTCTCCTGGTGGTTTGATTGTGTGGGCCACCAGCCCGCCTCCCCATCTCCCGCCCTTTCTTTTTTTTTTTGAGATGGGGTCTCACTTTGTGGCCCGTAAAGTTTCTGGAGTGGCGTGATCTTGGCTCGCAGCCTCCTCGGAATCCCAAGTGGATTCTCCTGTGTGGTTCACAATTTGCACCACGCCTGGCTAATTTTTTTTTTTTTTCTTGTGTTTTCAGTAGAGACAGAGTTTCACCTTGTTGCTCAGGCTGGGCTCAAACTCCTGAGCACAGGCAATCCGCCCGTCTCGGCCTCCCAAAGTACTAGGATTGCAGGCATGAACCACTGTGTCCAGTCTGTTGTCTTACAGAATAAATCCACCATTTGAATTTATCTGATTGTTTTTTACATGATTGATTGATTTTTACATGATTGATTGATTGATTTTATCTGATTGATTTTTACATAAATCCACCATTTGGATTTATCTGATTGTTTTTTACATGCATAGATTGAGTTTAGATACTTGTGGTAGGAATGCTGTATAAGTCCGCATCTCCTTCTCAGCACATCTCATGAGGAGGTACACCATCAATTTGTTCCATTATTGATAAGTTTGAACACTTGGTAAAAGTGACGTGCTATAATTATCCCTGTAAGGTACCTTTCACCTTTGAAGGTAGTAGTTATCTGTGAGGTGATTCTTTGAGAATATCCTGTTGCCCAACAACCTTTCACCCAATGGTTTTAGGATCTATTGATGGTTCTTGCCTGAATGAATTACACCGGTGATTGCAAATGGTGACTTTTCTATTTCTGTCATTTATTCGTTCATTATCTGGCATTTGATGACATCTCCCTTTCTTCCTCCCTCCATTTGGAGTCTTACTGAAGAGTGGGCTTGAGTTCTTTTTTTATTCATTGTGTAAAACAAGGGGCCAGGCATGGTGATTCACCCTTGTAATCCCAGCACTTTGGGAGGCCCGAGGTGGGAGGATTGTGTGAGCCCAGGAGTTCAAGACCAGCCTGGGCAATATAGGGAGACCCCATCTCTACAGAAAATGTAAAAATCAGGTAGGCATGGTGGTGCACGTCTTTTGTCCCAGCTACTCAGGAGGCTGAGGTAGGAGGATCTCTTGAGCCCAGGAGGTCGAGACTGCAGTGAGCAGTGATAGCACCACTGCACTCTAGCCTGGGTGACAGCAAGACTCTGTCTCAAAATATATATATATATATAAAATATATATATATATGTATAATTATATGTCTATATAAATGTATACTTTAAAAAAGAAAAACAAGGGATCTTTATGTCATAGTTTTTGAGCCACATTTTAGGAATGTTTACCAAACTGTCCTAGAGTCATACTTATTTGGGGAAAAGACTAAAGAGGTATATGAAAGACATTTTTATCTTTCAAAGGTTAGAAGACATTAAATGAGTTCTTAAACTTTTTTGAAGGCAAAATTTTTCTTTGTCCTGTTTTTCTATTGAAGCAAAATTTTATCTTGAATATGTGGAAAGTAACATTCACTAGTGGTTGGTGAATCATTGTATTTAGTGGCAATCTTCGGTAAATAAATCTTTCAAATATAAAAAGTTCTTCCATTAAATTAATTATACAATAGTTCAAACATTCAGAAAATTTTAAAAATATAGGCTGGGTGTGGTGGCTCACACCTGTAATCATTTGAGCCCAGCAGTTTGACAGCAAGCTGGGCAACATAGAGGATACTGAACGTATCTTAGCTTTGTGTTGATAACCCAATGGGTTATTTGAACTTCAGTTATTGTGTGGTAGTCCCTAGATATATCTCTAGACCAAGGCTGTCCAACAGAACTTTTTGTGATGATGGAAATATTCTATATGTGTACTGTCCTGTATGGTAGCCACGAGAAATATGTGGCTATTAAGTAAGCACTTTAAATTTTTGTTCAGGTCTCATACTTTGTAACATTGTCACTTCACTGATTTGTCTCCTTTATCTGTCATTTCTCCCACCTGCACAATAGGCATTTGTTATTTCTCAAATTCCCTTTCACTGAGAGGTCAAGTCAGGTGGTTTTTAACAATATGGGAGGAAGTCTGATATGGTAGTAAAGACCATAGCTTAGGATTTGTGTGGGTTTGTTTGGAGACAGAGTCTCTGTCGCCTAGGGTGGAGTGCAGTGGTACAGTCTTGGCTCACTGCAACCTCTGCCCTTTGGGTTCAAGCAGTTCTAGTGCCTCAGCTTCTGGAGTAGCTGGGTGCGCACGTCACCACACCCAGCTAATTTTTGTTTTTTTAGTAGAGACAGAGTTTTGCCGTGTTGCCCAGGCTGGTCCCGAACTCTGGACCTCAAGTGATCTACCCACCTTGGCCTCCCAAAGTGCTGGAATTACAGGCATGAGCCACCAAGTCCAGCTGGACTTGTGGGTTTGTTGTTGTTTTTTGTTTTATATGGGACCTGTGTTTTAGTTGTAACTCTTAGTGGTACTGGCTGTGACCTTGGACAAGTCATTTAGCCTCTCTATAAACATCTTTGAAAGGAGGTAATAATGGTATCTATTTTATGGAGTTGATCTGCGGATAAAAATGAAATAATGCACTTTAAAGTGCTTACTTAGTACAGTGGCAAGTAGAAAGCTCTCTATAGGCCAGGCGTGCTAGCTCACGCCTGTAATCCCAGCACTTTAGGAGGCCGAGGCTGGTGGATCACCTGAGTTCAGGAGTTCGAGACCAGCCTGGCCAACATGTTGAAACCCCATCTCTACTAAAAATATAAAAATTATTTGGGCATGGTGGTGGGCACTTTCAATCCCAGCTACTTGAGAATGAGGCAGGAGAATGGCTTGAATCTGGGTGGCGGAGCTTGCAGTGAGCCTTGATTGCGCCACTGCAATCCAGCCTGGGTGACAGAGTGAGACTCCGTCTCTTAAAAAAAAAAAAAAGACAACACTCTATAAAAGCTGGCTGCTGGTTGTTATATTATTACTGACACAGAAGATAGGGATTGGGAGCAAATGGAATGTTCGAAGAGCATAGCCTTGTTCAGTAATGTTAATACTAGATTGGGACACTATTCCACATCAAAAGGTGAATCCTTGTTACATTTGACAAGTAAGTTTCATAATTTTTAAAAGATTTCAGTGCATCACAGATTATTTCTTCTTAATATGCCATTCATGGTTTATATATATGTAACAGTAGATTAAATAATTAGATTTTATTAGTTCTGGAGTATTAACTTCTGCTGGAAATGAACTTCCCCCTTCCCTATACCAGTGCTGAGTGAGGCCTCTTTCTCTCAGATACCAATTAGAAATAAGGGGACAATGACATTTTTTTCCTTCTAGAAACACACATTATATAGAGAGTTGTCTTTTGAGGTCTAGAAGTCTGAAAACACTGTAATTTTTTTTTTTTAATTAATACAATAAATGTAGGGTTCAGCTCTAAAAAAATCGACAGTGGTTTCTGGGATTTAATATTGGCATGACTTTACCCCTGCATCTCTGCGCTCTGCAGGTAGTTTTGTTTATGGGTGTCATTGGTTGAGCAAATATTTTTTTAGTTGCTACAATAACTAAAACATGATCTGTGCTCTAAAGGAGTCAACAAATGAGTCGGGGAGGGGGCATGAGTAATTGCCTGTAATATAATGGTGCTCACGCTGTCATGGAGGACCATACAAAGTGTAAGAAGCACAGCGCCTGGAGGCACAGCAAAGGGTAGTAGAGGTGACATTTGTGTCCGGGCTTGAAAACTGTCTAGGATTTCTCAGAATTTCAGCAAAGTAAGGCAAAATCTGTCTATATAGGCAAACTTTTTTTTATTAAAAGTATGAGAAATTAATTAAATAACAGGTTATGACTACAATGCATATTTAAAAACCAAGGAATGATGAGTGCTGTTGATTAGTTCATCCAAACAGTTCAGAGAAGAGAATATCCATGTGGATCCCTCTGGTATTACAGAATACAAAGGAGCAGAAAATTTTGCCTCAGTAAATGCCAGGTCATTCTAATTGGAATACCTATACATTATAACATAATTCCTCCATTGAGGTAATAACCGCCAGGTGGTCCAGAGTCTGCCATTCAGTCAGGAAATTCACTCCCTTAAGCTAGACTGTGCTGGAAATTCATTGACAAATTTTGTTCTTTGGTTCTCCATTTTTCTTCAGAATTCATGCAGACCACTTGACTTCCTTAGCATTTTCTTTTGTCGGCATATATTAATGTCTTTGATTAAGCTTCAACTTCCCTTTGCATCAATCCTATTGTAATCATGCCTCCTGAGGCATCTTTTTGCTTCCCTTGCATGAATTTCCAAAGCCCTTTCTGCTTGGTAAGGGGAGTATCCATTTTCTTTAAAGTAGTGGTTTTCAAACTTGCCTGCACATCAGAATTATTTGGGGAGAAGGATAAAAATACAGATTACTGAGCTTCACCTGGGGTTCTGTGAATTTGGGTTGCATTTGAGATTACTTTTAACAATTTACCAGATGATTTTTGCTGCACTTCCATTTCAAGGCAGCTTTTCTTTTTTTTCTTTTTTTTTGAGACGAAGTCTTGCTCTGTTGCCCAGGCTGGAGTGCAATGGCACGATCTCGGCTCGCCACAACCTCCGCCTCCTAGGTTCAAGTGATTCTCCTGTCTCAGCCTCCCGAGTAGGTGGGATAACAGGCATGCGCCACCACGCCTGGCTGATTTTTGTATTTTTAGTAGAGACGAGATTTCTCCATGTTGATTAGGCTGGTCTCGAACTCCTGATCTCAGGTGATCCACCGCCTCGGCCTCCCAAAGTGCTGGGATTACAGGCGTGAGCCACCACGCCCGGCTCAAGGCAGCTTTTCAAACTTTAATGACCATATAAATTACCTGAAGATGGTGAGAAACTGCAGATCCTAATTTAGTAGGCCTGGGCTTGGTCCTGAGATTCTGAATTGCTCTCAAACATGATAATGCCAATCACTTGTTGAGTAGCAAGGTTTTTGTTTCTTTTTGTTTGTTTGTTTTTTCCAATATTTTCATGACATTCAATGAATAGCAAGGTTTGAAGGTAACTTCTGGAATTTCATCTAATGTGTATTAATTTTTACTCACCTGGATCTCAGGGGAAATAACCTATCAGGTTATAGGGAGGTGTTTCTCAGAGTATGGTTCGCCAGAACAGCACAACCTGGGAATTGTTAGAAATGCAAGTTCTCGACCGGGCGTGATGGCTCACACCTGTAATCCCAGCACTTTGGGAGGATAAGGTGGGTGGATCACTTGAGGTGAGGGGTTTGAGACCAGCCTGGCCAACATGGGGAAACCCCGTCTCTACTAAAAATGCAAAAAAAAAATTAGCCGGCCATGATGGTGGGCACCTGTAATCCCAGCTACTCGGGAGGCTGAGGCAGGAGAATCACTTGAACCTGGGTGACAGAGGTTGCAGTGAGCCGAGATCGTGCCACTGCACTCCATCCTGGGCAACAGAGCAAGACTCCATCTCAGGAAAAAAAAAAAAAAAAAGAAATGCAAGTTCTCCGACTCTATTCTAGACCTATTGAATCAGTAACATATGCACTCTGAAGTTTGAGAACCATGGTTTTAAGGCTTCTCACTGTAGTCATGTATTTACTTACATAGAAATCAAAACACATTTCTAATGTCATCAGATAATGCAAGGATATAATTTTCTTGTGTAAGTGCATGGGCTAGCACTTTCAAAACTACTAATTCATTCTTTCAATAAATGTTTATTTAATAGCTTATTATATGCTAGCCACTGAACATTGGCAAACAGCTTAAAAAATCCCTGCCCTTAAGGAGATTATATTCTAGTGATGATGTTAACTATTAGTTCATATATGTATTTATCCATAAGTAGTATATAAAACTATTTTTCCATGGTTTTACATTTTAAAATTAAAAAACTTTTCTTTTGCTTCATGGTGTTTTTGTTTGTTGGTTTGTTTTTTGAGACAGAGTCTCGCTCTGTCGCCTAGGCTGGCGGTGGCACGATCTCGGCTCACTGCAACCTCCGTCTCCCAGGTTCAAACGATTCTTCTGCCTCAGTCTCCCGAGTAGCTGGGAGTACAGGTGTGTGCCACCACACCCAGCTAATTTTTGTATTTTTGGTAGAGACGGGGTTTCACCATATTGGCCAGGCTAGTCCGGAATTCCTGACCTCATGATCTGCCCACCTTGGCCTCCCAGAGTGCTGGGATTACAGGCATGAGCCACTGTACCCTGCCCGGTGTTTTTGTTTTTAAGATTGAACCATGTTGATATGCATAGCCCTAAATTACTTAAGATTGATCTGTAGAATTCTATCCAATGAATAAGCCACAATTCAACTGTTTTCCTGTTGATGGACATTTTGGTTGTTTTTAGCTTGGTTGATTGTTTCTTTGCTTTTATAAACAATGTTAAATGCTCTGCGTTGTTCTATGTGGGAAATACACTAGGGGAGAAGAAAAGACACACACGCTACCTTTAAGGGTAGACAAGCTTTATCCCACGTAAATGGCAATGCGGATATAATAAGTAAATGATATAATAGGCAAATTGATACAGTGAGCAAATTGTAATGGAAAGGGAAGGGAAAAGTGATATATCTGTTTACACTCACCAGACTATGGAGGATTTGTCACTAGACTGCAGGCTGGGCTCCAGAGTCGGCCACCCATCTGTGCACAGACGAGGAGCATTCTCATGAAGCTTGGGCAGAGCCTGGGACCCTAGCTGTTTTTGTAACGAGTTGTTTGGCATGAGGTCCAGTCACAAGGGCCTTTCGGGACTGGGCTCAAGGAACACAAAAAGGTCAACTTGTTTTTGTGATTTTCTGCTGGTTTTTTTTTGTTTGTTTTTTGTTCTTAACCACCGTATAGGAATAAATTGAAATAGAGATTTCTCCCCAACAGCGCTGGATGAACGCCTCAAGGGGCTCACACAGCCTGTTCCAACCTTTGGTGACCATTGTTTGTGTCCATGTTCAATTGAGTTCAAATTTAATATTTAACTTTTCCTTCACATGCATATGCATAAGGATAGTTTCTCTAGAGAAGTATTTTTCTGTGAGCTGCAAGCAGCATGTTTCAAAAGTAGAAAGAGAATAGAATAGAAAATATTGGTAGGAGAGAAGATACTATTATAAAGCATGTAGTGAGAATAGTGTTTTATAGAGCTTTTGTTTTCAGGGGTATGTGTACTGGATAAGATGTAAAATAATATTTCTTACTTGGTTGTGGGCAAATGGGTTTGCAGGCTGTTCAGTTATATGCAGAACCTTAAACTTGACTAATTACTGAATTGCTGTCTGAAGTTGTGAAGTTTACAGTCCCAATGGTGGTATACTCCTGTTTCCATTGTTCTGCATCCTTCCCAATAGTTTGTTTGGTTAAACTGTTAAATTTTTGTCCATTGAGGAGTATGAGAACAGTTATTTCAGTGTGGTTTTACTTTGCTTTTTCTTGCTAACTAGTGAGCTTGGGGTCCTTTTTTTTTTTTTTTTTTTTAAATGCAGGAAAATTAATGTAATTCACCTGGTAGATAGATACCTGATCAGTGTTGAAAATGATAATGAGTGTAATGCTCAGTGGTGTATTCTGAATACACTTCTGTGAATAAGTGAAATGACGTGACTTTCTTATACTAATGATTGACAGTTGAGGGGCTTAAATGGTTTAATTTAATGTGTTCTCTCTTTATACACTGTAGTCTGTGTTCAATTCTATAAACTTGAATCTTTGAATTTAGTATAATGACTTTGTATTTATATAAGACTATCAGTAGTCAGTAGCAGCATCATTTTATTGATGTGAGTATTAAAAGTTTTATGTTTGTATAGATACCTGTCCAATTTTTTCTTTTAAAATTTTATGATGAAAATACATGCATGAATTATTTTTTAAAGTATAAAAAAGTAAAAAGAAATTAGTCTTCTTTTCCTGTCCCCCAACTCTCCCCAGAAGCAACTACTCTAAAAAGATTCTTATATGACCTCTTAGATATATATACTTTATCACTATCCCCTTGCCCTCCTCTTTTTTTTTTTTTTTTTAAGGGGGGTTCCCTCTGTTTCCCCCGGGGGGGTGCAAGGGGCCGAGCTCAGCTCACTGCAAGCTCCGCCTCCTGGGTTTATGCCATTCTCCTGCCTCAGCCTCCCGAGTAGCCGGGACTACAGGCGCCCGCCACCTCGCCTGGCTAGTTTTTTGTGTTTTTTAGTAGAGACGGGTTTCACCGTGTTAGCCAGGGTGGTCTCGATCTCCTGACCTCGTGATCCGCCCGTCTCAGCCTCCCAAAGTGCTGGGATTACAGGCTTGAGCCACCACACCCGGCCTCCTTTTTATTTTTAGTTTCTTTATTCAAATGACATTCTATTCATTGTTGTGTAGCTGTTCATTCCTTCTGCTTAACACTGTATCTTAAAGATTGTTTCATTTTAACACATAGGAATTTTACCACTACTGAATTTTATTCCATTGTGTGGATGCATCATAATTCTTTTAACTATTTATGTATATTTAGATTAAAAAGAAAACCCATGCAAAAGTTTCAGCTTTTTTTTTTTTTTTGAGACGGAGTCTTGCTCTGTTTCTCAGGCTGGAGTGCAGTGGCGTGATCTCCGCTCACTACAAGCTCCTTCGCCTCCTGGGTTCACGCCATTCTCCTGCCTCAGCCTCCCGAGGAGCTGGCACTACAGGCGACCGCCACCACGCCCGGCTAATTTTTTTTGTATTTTTAGTAGAGATGGGGTTTCACCGTGTTCGCCAGGATGGTCTCGATCTCCTGACCTCGTGATCCGCCCGCCTCGGCCTCCCAAAGTGCTGGGATTACAGGCATGAGCCACTGCGCCCGGCCAAGTTTCAGCTTTTGTAAACTATATTGAATTAAATATTTTGTACTTAAATGAATGTGTGAGTATGTAGGATTAATTCCAGGAGGTGAAATTACAGGGTCTCAAAGGGATATACATTTAGATAGATTTTTGCCAAATTGCCTTCTAAAAATTCAACCAATTTATACTCTCCCAAAAATAGATCAGAATGGGCCGTGTGCGGTGGCTCACACCTGTAATCCTAGCACTTTGGGAGGCCGAGGTGGGTGGACCACCTGAGGTCAGGAGTTTGAGACCAGCCTAGCCAATGTGGTGAAACCCCATCTCTACTAAAAAATACAAAAATTAGCTGGGGGTGGTGGCGCCTGCCTGTGGTCCCAGCTACTCAGGAGGCTGAGACAGGAGAATCGCTTGAATCTGGGAGGCGGAGGTTGCAGTGAGCTGAGATTGTGCCACTGCACTCCAGCCTAGGTGACGGCTCTAGGTGATTAAGTGAGATACATACGTTTGTTAAAAACAAAACTCTCAATTATGTATATTGATACATTTATATACTTACATATGTATATCTGGATATCACATCTCATAAATTGGGGAACAGGTATCTAAAAAGTTGTTTAACTGACTGGTAAGAAATGTAGTCTGTTGTCTGTTTCCTAGGTAAGCCACTTTTCTTTTCCCCCAGCATTGGAATTCTTCTCTCCTCCTCTGCACTTCTTTCCTTTCTGTCCTCACCTTGAGCCCATGCTTCACTGTGGAACTCTGCTTAGGAGGTACTTCTGGCAGAAAAAAAGAGGTCTACCCTGGGAACTTCCTGTCTGGTTGTTGACAGGCATTTCTGTATTACAGCTGACTGTGTGAGATCTGTTGCCCCTGCTTTGTGCTGTGTATCTTGTGTGTAAATGTTTTTTCTCATTCATATTCTTGTCAAATCATTCATAAATGCAGTTATTTATTATTATTATTATTTCCTTAGAGATCCTTGTTCTGACACTGTTATGTTTTAATCATGGTTACCTGTGAGCCAGTTAATCCCTCTAGGTAATTGAGAACTGATTATAATTTTTTTACTTCTGGTTTATAGTCTAATGGGAAAACTTTGAATTTAGATTTTCTGTAGACTTAAAAATTAGAGCTGAATCATTGCTTCTTCATATTATTTTAACTTGACAATTATTAAAGAAATGTGCTTATCTATTTTAGGGGGGTATATGTTCAAATAGGAAATTTGTAGAAATGATGTAATATATTGATTTGTAATGATGTCATTTCTTTATTTACAGGTAGGCGAAAACCAAGAGTACATCGGCCTCGTTCTCCGATATTGGAAGAAAAAGACATCCCGCCCCTTGAATTTCCCAAGTCCTCTGAGGATTTAATGGTGCCTAATGAGCATATAATGAATGTTATTGCCATTTACGAGGTACTGCGGAACTTTGGCACTGTTTTGAGATTATCTCCTTTTCGCTTTGAGGACTTTTGTGCAGCTCTGGTGAGCCAAGAGCAGTGCACACTCATGGCAGAGATGCACGTTGTGCTTTTGAAAGCAGTTCTGCGTGAAGAAGACACTTCCAATACTACCTTTGGACCTGCTGATCTGAAAGATAGCGTTAATTCCACGCTGTATTTCATAGATGGGATGACGTGGCCAGAGGTGCTGCGGGTATACTGTGAGAGTGATAAGGAGTACCATCACGTTCTTCCTTACCAAGAGGCAGAGGACTACCCATATGGACCAGTAGAGAACAAGATCAAAGTTCTACAGTTTTTAGTTGATCAGTTTCTTACAACAAATATTGCTCGAGAGGAATTGATGTCTGAAGGGGTGATACAATATGATGACCATTGTAGGGTTTGTCACAAACTTGGGGATTTGCTTTGCTGTGAGACATGTTCAGCAGTATACCATTTGGAATGTGTGAAGCCACCTCTTGAGGAGGTGCCAGAGGACGAGTGGCAGTGTGAAGTCTGTGTAGCACACAAGGTGCCTGGTGTGACTGACTGTGTTGCTGAAATCCAAAAAAATAAACCATATATTCGACACGAACCTATTGGATATGACAGAAGTCGGAGGAAATACTGGTTCCTGAACCGAAGACTCATAATGTAAGTAAATCTGGTCTTAATTTTTTGTATGCATTTAAAATTAAACCAGTTTCCTTCATGATTGATATAGCAGACCTATGCTGTTGATGTGGTATAAACCTTTGTAACTTAATAGTTATACAGTTAAATAATTTCTTAATTGAAGGAATATGTGCATTAAAATAGCTTTTAAGAAGGTAAAGGAAACATATATGAAAGAAGCAAAATTCCATTGTTTTTGATGCCTAGGATAAGAAATAGAATGTTTCTAGGTGGGCTGGGCACAGCAGCTCACACCTGTAATCCCAGCACTTTGGGAGGCCGAGGTGGGTGGATCACCTGAGGTTGGGAGTTTGAGACCAGTCTGGCCAACGTGGTGAAACCCCACCTCTACTGAAAATACAGAACTTAGCCAAGTGTGGTGGCACATACCTGTAATCCCAGCTACTCGGGAGGCAGAGACAGGAGAATTGCTTGAACCTCGGAGGCGGAGGCTGCAGCCAGCTGAGATCATGCCACTGCATTCTAGCCTGGGTGACAGAGACAGATTCTGTCTCAAAAAAAAAAAAAAAAAAAATGTTTCTAGGTGGAATACCACTGTGAGCCTGTTTTTGGCCTAGCTCAGGTCATCCATCCCTAACTTTGGTGTCAGGATTGTTTTACTTCTCTTTTTTGGTTTTGCCGTATCTGTATGTAAAATGGAACAGCAAGAAAAATACCTAGTTGTCTAAGGAAAGGTCAGCTCTGCCATTATTGGTTGGAATCCCCCAGGAGAAGATGATCCCAACAGACTCAGGGTCATAGTCTGGCCTCAGTGTTCCTGAGGGTTTTCGAGAAGCTCTTCTGAGAAGTCTGTGGGCGAGGTCAGGAGACAGTCTCAGGATTTACCTCAGTCAGGGCATCAGGCAGGGTTGTAGTGTGGACTGAGTATCTGACATCTTGTGGCTGTAGGGTCAGAGAGATGGCTACTTTGTATCTTCAGCTTCTGAAGTCTTCAAAGCCCTCTTCCAGTTCTTAGAATTAGGTCAAATGAAAAAATCTGGTAGGATGAAATGAATGTCAGAGCAGGGCATGGAAAGGAGAGTAGAAACTTTATCAGTGTGCTGTTGAGAAATCTGAATCCACACTGATTCTTCATTCTTTGTGGCTGGAAGCTTATAGAATCTTCCCTGTCTATGGTGTTCCGCAGTTTTACAGTGATACGCCCTTGTGTGGGCCGCTCTCATCCACGAGGTAATTTTGGTGGACATTTTCAATCTGGCAATTGTGTTCTTTGATTCTGAGAACTTCTCTTGACAACTTCCTCTTTTCCCTCTTGTATTTATCTTGAGCTATGATTTTATTGAATGTTGGACTTCCTGTTTTGGTCTTCTGACTTTCTTATCATTCTCTCCAGTTTTCCTCTTTGTCTCTTTTTCTCTTTGGGGTATGTGTATGTGTTCAGTTTCTTAAGATTTCCTTATCTTGGTCGTCCAACCCTACTATCCAGTTTTTCCTTTCTGCTACCATATTTTTATTATCTAAGAGCTCTTTTGTTTTTAGAATCTTCCTTTAAAAAAAAATAGTAAAATCCTCTTTCTGTGTCTTGGATATAGTATTTTCTCTTAACTTTCTGAGGCCATTAATGACAGATTTTTTTCTCTCCTCTGTGCGTGGTCTGTTTTTTCTAAGTTGCTTCTTCCTATTCTTTGTTTTGGTTTTTCTATTTCATATTCAGATGTTTATTAATTCTTAATTTTCTGCTCCTCATTATCATTGTGGTACATGTAGCCAGTTGGAAGCTCTGAGCCAGTGGATGGGCCTTATCAAATTGACTTAACCATTGGATGATTTTCACTGTCTCTTTTATTAGGGGAAATCCCTCTTGTCAGTATCTTGAGGTCTGTCCTCGAGAGTAAGCTCTAGAGGAGCGATGGCATGGAAAGGCCTTTTCCTGTTTCCTGCTTGAAGCATGAAGGTCTTGCTAGTGGTATTCTGGTGGCTGAGTGGTGGACGAAAGCTTCATTTATTGTGCACACAGCATTTACTATGTGTATTGTCACTTAAATCCTCAGTTTTCTGTACAATACCTTTGTTCACAACTGAACATGGTTTCTCCCAGTCCAGGGAACCTCAATTTAACTCCTCCAGAGACTAGACCTTTGATAGCTTGAAGGGGAGAGAGATGGTTTAGAAATCTACTCCAGCCGGTTCCCTATTCTAGAGACACCTACCCCTCCTCGTTATCATTGCTTTTTGAGGATTGTGTTCTCAACCTCACCTTCCTTTTTAGTTTGAGATGGACTTTCTTGGGTCTGCTGAGGCAGTAATCACTGTTCATCTACATTCGGATTTTTTTGTTGTTGTTGTTACTATGTCTCCCCTACTTTATCCTTATGAGTTTGTCTTTAACAATTTTTTTTCTTTTTTTCGAAGACAGGATCTCCCTTTGTCACCCAGGCTCTGGAGTGCAGTGGCACTATCTCGGCTAACTGCAGCCTCGACCTCCTGGGCTCAAGCAGTCCTCCTGCTTCAGCCCCCCAAGTAGCTGGAACTACAGGTGTGTGCCACCATGCCCGGCTAATTTTTGCATTTTTTGTAGAGACAGGGTTTCACCACGTTACTCAGGCTGGTCTCGAACTTGTGAGCTCAAGCCATCTGCCCTCCTCGGCCTCTCAAAGTGCTGGGATTATAGGCGTGAGCCACTGCGTCCAGCCTAACAATATTTCTTTAGCATGGTTTTAAGAAGTGTTCAGGAGGGAGCAAAATGAAATCTGTCACCTTAACCCAGAAACTGCTATGAGAAACAATACATAAGGTTTTAAATGTATATTCTGTGTCTTTTGGTTTGGATCAGATATTTTAAGAAATATGTGTAAAATATGTGTAATTTTTTTCTTTTCTTGCTCCCTTACCTCCCATACATGTGGTCATGGATTCCTTGTGCCGTTTTTTGTTTTTGTCTTTGTTTTGACATTTTGCTGTTGAGGTGGTAACACGGAAACCTTTGTCAGCAAGGTCATTCCAAATGGTGAAATAACTGTAACCACAGTTTTAAAGTTTATTGCTCTCGGGAAGCTGAGGCACAGGAATCACTTGAACCCAGGAGGCAGAGGTTGCAATGAGCCGAGATGGCGCCACTGTACTCCAGCCTGGGTGATGGAGTGAGACTCTGTCTGTCTCAAAAAAAAAAAAAAAAAAAGTTTACTGCTGTGTTGTCATTGTAAGTGGAAATTCAGTCATGCTGCCTGTCAGGGAGCCCGGTGCTGTACTCTGTATAGAGATTCCGCAGTTAGCAGGTCACGTTCACACAGTCTCAAGTGCCTTCCTGAAAGGAGCTCATAGTCATCAGGATGACTGGGAACAAATTAGGAAGTAAGTGAAATTTAGTCCATGTTCCAGTTCTCCCATTCCTGTGCCTGCCTTCTGTGCTGCTTGTCCTCACCCTTTGGATATTCACTCTCACTGCCTCTTTCTTTCCCTGTGCTGCGCTTTTTGGCCAGATAGAGACCAAAGCTGCCTTGTCCACATACAGAAAAACCTTGACCTCTTTAAGGCTCATTACACAGTAATCAGTGGTATAGGTCTTAGTTTCGGAGACCTGTAAATAGAAGTAGTTGTGATAAATTAGGAATAGCCAAGAGCAACATTTATTGAGCACTTCCACGCGTGCCTCACAGTGTCCTAAGAATTTTATGTATTTTAAATTAATCCTTCCAACAGCCCAATAATGCAGGTACTTTATTTTTTAATTTTTATTTTATTTTTAATTATTTTTGGAGACAGGGATTCACTGTCGCCCAGGCTAGAGTACAGTGGCATGATCATGGCTCACTGCAGTCTCAGTCTCCCAGGCTTGGGCCATCCTCTCACCTCAGCCCCGCTAGGAGCTGGGACTACAGGCACGTGCCACCACGTCCAGCTGATTTTTTAATTTTTAATTTTGTAGGGGTCTCACCGCGTTGGCCAGGCTGGTCTCGAACTCCTGGGTTCAAGCAATCCTCCCATCTCAGCCTCCCAAAGTGGTAGGATTACAGGCCTGAGCCACCATGCCCTGCCTTGCAGGCACTATTTTTGTGTGCATTTTATAGATGAAGAGCCTAAATCTCAAAGAGGTTAAATAATTTGCCCTTGATTTTGCCCAAGACCCTGTGGCTCTTAGGAGTTAGAACCTGGAATTTTTTTCAGAGCATGTTTTATGAGAGTATTTTCAGTACCTTATTTTATACTGTAGTCTAGTTTTCAAACCATCTTCTTGAGAAGTCTGCAACTTGCATTGTTTTAGCTGTTAAAGCCAGTGCTTTATAACTTGGGGAGAAAGATCCTAAAATGGTTTTTGTTATTTCTGCAGTGAGTATTTATGAAATCTTAACAAATTTGAAATAAAGGCATTCTTAGAAAATCTAAACTAAGTGGCATTTCAGAAAAGTTCTGTTTCCTGATATATCAGTATCAATATATGAAACAGCATTCAGGGAAGCAAAATATATACTATTTTATAGTTACATAAATGCAAACCTTTGGAATCACATGACTCAGATGACTTTTTAATACCTGTGGGTGAATTTTTGATGCATTATTGAGGAAATCAAATATTTTATTTTTCTTAGTGCAACAGTAAAATTCTTAAGTTATGTTTGTCAATAAAACTGTTCATTTAAGTTTATTTGCTTTAAAAGCTATAGTTGGCCGGGCGCGGTGGCTCAAGCCTGTAATCCCAGCACTTTGGGAGGCTGAGACGGGCGGATCACGAGGTCAGGAGATCGAGACCATCCTGGCTAATACGGTGAAACCCCGTCTCTACTAAAAAAATACAAAAAACTAGCCGGGCGTGGTGGCGGCACCTGTAGTCCCAGCTACACGGGAGGCTGAGGCAGGAGAATGGCATAAACCCGGGAGGCGGAGCTTGCAGTGAGCTGAGATCCGGCCACTGCACTCCAGCCTGGGCGACAGAGCGAGACTCCGTCTCAAAAAAAATAAAAATAAATAAAAATAAACATAGTGATAATTAAGTATTCTGTGTCGACAATTTTGACAAATCTGAAAGATTTTACATCTTTTATGAAAATGAGATTAAAATAATTTCAGTTTAACTGTACCTTTGTGGTAGATTGTATGTGGACTCCTGGTGATTTTAAAGTCAGGTAAAATTTTCACACAGTTTATAGTATGCAGAGGTTTTAATTGTAATGTTAGCAATTTTTATAGAAATTAAGTTTTCCATTATTGCTTTTAATAAGTGCTTAAAATATGTTATTTGTATAGATTGGTGAAGCATATAATAAAAAAGGTTCTTATATATGAATTTATAGTCCACCTGAGGAGCCAAGACATGCTCAGTGTATAACTTAGAGGCCAGTTTTCATTCATTATGTAAGTGGGCCAATCTGTCTTAACTATTGCTTTTATCCTGTCAATCCTTTGAAATTGAGACCTACTGAAATAGAAATTACCAGATTAGATTAGTACATTTTTCTGTCACTCTCCATTCTAAACAAAATTACGCGAACACAGCATTATATTTTTTTTTTTTTTGGAGAGAGAGAGTCTGTGTTGCCAGGCTGGTCTCGAACTCCTGGGCTCAAGCGATCCTCCAGCCTTGGCCTCCCAAAGTGCTAGGATTACAACAGGCATGAACCACCACACGCCTTTAAACGGCATTTTAAAAATCTGTATTCTTTTTAGTTTCCAAATAACTAAACTATGCTTTTAAATCTATCCAGCTTTCTACTCCCCATTCTAGGTACAAGCCACATATTAACTTACTGACTTTAGTTGCCATCAGACCTGTGTCTGAATTTCTTCTGTCCGCGTTCAGTTCTGTATGTCCAGCAGACTCCTGGACGTGTCCACAAAGCAGGCACCTCAAAGATGTTTAAAACTGAACTCATCATTTCCCCCCATTACCTACTCTTCGTCCAGTGTTCTCGTCTTAGTAAATGGGATTACTGTCCCACCAGCTGCTCAAACTAGAAATATGGGAATAAACTTTTTCCTTTATTGTTTGTTATGCCTTTAAAATAAATATTGAATCAGTTTCTCTCCATTCCCACTATCCCTCCATGATACAAGCCAGTGTCATCTTCATTAGACTAGTCAGTCACCCTAAAGTGGTCAAGTGGTCTATATGTAACCCCCTACCCCAACCCTCCAAGATTTTTTTTTTTTTTTTTTTTTTTGAGATGGAGTCTCACCCATGCTGGAGTGCAGTGGCCCAATCTTGGCTCACTGCAACCCCCTGTCTCCCAGATTCAAGCGATTCTCATACTTTAGCCTCCCGAGTAGGTGGGATTACAACTACTAATTTTGTAGTTTTAGCAGAGACGGGGTTTCACCATGTTGGCCAGGCTGATACTGAACTCCTGACCTCAGGTGATCAACCTGCCTTGGCCTCCCAGCGTGTTGGGATTACAGATGTGAGCCACTATGTCCAGCCATACATAGCTGGATGATTTTTTAAAACAGCAATTTTGATCATGTCTCCTTTCCCCTAAGTTGAAAAACCTTTTAATTACAGTTACTTCCATTTGCTCTTTTTTTTTTTTTTTTTTTGAGACGGAGTCTCTCTCTGTCACCCAGGCTGGAGTGCAGTGGCTGGATCTCAGCTCACTGCAAGCTCCACCTCCCGGGTTCACACCATTCTGCTGCCTCAGCCTCCTGAGTAGCTGGGACTAAAGGCACCCGCCACCTCGCTCAGCTAGTTTTTTTGTATTTTTTAGTAGAGACGGGGTTTCACCGTGTTAGTCAGGATGGTCTCGATATCCTGACCCAGTGATCCGCCCGTCTCGGCCTCCCAAAGTGCTGGGATTACAGGCTTGAGCCACCGCGCCTGCCCCCATTTGCTCTTAACAGAAACTTCAGACTCTTGAACACAGATCCCTAACTTTGTACATTTAATTATCTTGGTTTCTAACACTTAAAACCAAATAAAAAGCAAACAAAAGCACCTAAAAACCTGTTGGCTAACTAACTCATTCTTCAGGTCTCAGCCTATTTATGCTACTTCCTAGAGCTTCCTTTGCCTGCACCCCTTTCTTTCCCTGAACCCCTTTTTCTCTTGCATCCTGAAATACTACTTTTTAAAACACCCATCCTACCAATAGTTTTTTTGTTTTGTTTTGTTTTTTGAGACAAGTCTCACTTTGTTGCCCGGGCTGGAGTGCAGTGGCACAACCTCGGCTCACTGCAACCTCCGCTTCCCAGGTTCAAGTGATTCTCCTGCCTCAGCCTCCCAAGTAGCTGGGATTACAGGTGCCCACCACCACACCTGGCTAATTTTTGTATTTTTAGTAGAGATGGGGTATCACCATGTTGGTCAGGCAGGTCTTGAACTCCCGACTTCAGGTGATCCACCTGCCTCAGCCTCCCAAAGTGCTGGGATTTCAGGTGTGAGCCACCATGCCCAGCCCAGTTATTTGTTTTAAGGTAAATATTATATATTTCATAAGGTGAGGAAAATGAGGACAACTATGTATGTTATACCCATGAAGTGCTGGTACTACTCTAAATACTTTATATATTTTAATTCTAACTGCAGCGTCTTCCAGGATACGTACCATCACCCTGTCTTTCAGATGGAGAGACTGAGGCATAGAGAGTTTTAAGTAGTTTATCCAAGATCACACAACTACTCAGTGATGGAATCGGGATTTGAATCCAGGCATTCGGGCTCCAGAATGTGCTCCTAAGCACTACTTGGGCTGTTTGACCAAGAGCTTAGGACCTAGCTTTTGTCTTTAATTGCTGAATTGCTAGTTGTATCAGTTTCCTGCGGCTGCTGTAACAAAGTACTATAAAACTGGGTAGTTTAAAACAGAGAAATTGATTATTTAACAGTTTTGGAGAATAGAAGTCTGAACTCAAAGGTGTCAGCAGGGCCATGCTCCCTCTGCAGGCCCTGGGAAAAAATCCTTGCTTTTTTTGGCCTTTTCTAGCTTCTAGCACCCCAAGTGTTCTTGGCTTGCTGGCAGCATGATTCCAATCTCGCTGTCACCATCTTTTCAAGGCAGCCTAGGTTTTTTCTATCAACTATCTAACAGTTCTTCCAGCCTCTTCCCATTACTCAATTCTAAAACCACTTTCACATTTTTGAGTATGTTAGCAGTAAGCACCCTACTTCCCATACCAAAAGTTGGGAGTTTCCTAGGGCCACCATTACAAAGTACCACAAATGGGGTGGCTTTAAAAAAATATGAATTTATTGTCTCACAGTCCTGGAGGCCAGAAGTCTAAAATCATAAGTCAGTAGGGTTGGTTTTTCTGGAGACTCTCAAAGAGAATCTGTTCCATGTCTGTCTCCTAGCTTTTGGCAGTCCTTGGCATTTCTTGGTTTACAGACAGACACATCACTCCAGTTTCTGCCTCTATGCTACCTTCTTTTCTTTTTCTTTTTTTTTTGAGACATGGAGTCTCTGTCACCCAGGCTTCAGTCCAGTGGCAGGATCTCGGCTCACTGCAACCTCCACCTCCCAGGTTCAAGCGATTCTCCTACCTCTGCCTCCTGAGTAGCTGGGACTACAGGTGCCCGCCACCACTCCTGGCCAATTTTTTGTATTTTTAGTAGAGACGGGGTTTCGCCGTGTTAGCCAGGTTGGTCTCCATCTCCCAACGTTGTGATCTGCCCGCCTCGGCCTCCCCAAGTGCTGTGATTACAGGCATCATCCACCTCACTCGGCCCATTACCTTCTTTTCTATGTGTCACCCTGGGTCCTCTCCTTTTCTAAGGATACCAGTCGTTTGACTTAGGGGCCACCCTAAATCCAGGATGATTTTTATCTCAAGATCCTTAACTAATTACATCTGCAAAGACCCTATTTCCAAATAAGATCACATCCTGAGGTTTCAGGTGGACATGAACTTTGGGAGACATTATTCAACTCATCTCACTAGTGTTCTTTACTCTTCATTTCTATGAGTTTGTTTAGAAATGAAACTTGAAACTTATTGTTAGTCATTAACCTTCTACTTATCTAACCTAGGTAAAAGTCAAAGAAGCTTTAGAATGTAGACATACAATATGTATCTTTACTCTTAATTATATTTGTAGCAAACCTTTTCTTGCCAGCCTGTCTTCTCTTTGCCACCCTATGAGTCCTTGAGAATGTGTGCCAAGTGGTAACTTCAGGGAAGCCGGGCCAGTTTGGGTGAACCTGAGGAACGTGGTAGGCCTTATAGGAACCAGAGCTTCTACAGAACCACATTATAACTCCAAAACCAAATATACATACATAATGTATATTTGTACCGAAAGCTGTTGTCACTTTTACAGGGACAGATAATTTTGATTATATAAACTGTATATAGGCCAAGTAACTTAAGTATTAAAAAAACAACTTTTCAGCCCAGTGCGGTGGCTCATGGCTGTAATCCCAGCCCTTTAGGAGGCCGAGGTGGGCAGATTGCTTGAGGCCAGAAGTTCAAGACTGTCCTGGCCAACATGGCAAAACCCTGTCTCTACTGACAGTAGAAAAATTAGCAAAGCGTGGTGGTGCGTGCCTGTAAATCCCACCTTCTTCAGAAGCTGAGGCACGAGAAATTCTTGAACCCCGGAGGCAGAGGTTGCAGTGAGCCTAGATTGTGCCACTGCACTCCAGCCTGGATGACAGAGCGAGACTCTGTCAAAAAAAAAAAAAAAAAAAAAGCCTGGCCACGGTGCCTCATGCTTGTAATCCCAGCACTTTGGGAGGCTGAGGCAGGTGGATCGTGAGGTTGGGAGTTTGAGACCAGCCTGACCAACATAGTGAAACCCCATCTCTACTAAAAACACAAAAATTAGCCAGGTGTGGTGGCATGTGCCTATAGTCACAGCTACTCAGGAGGCTGAGGCAGGAGAATTGCTTGAACCTGGGAGGTGGAGATTGTAGTGAGTCAAGATTGCACCACTGCACTCCAGCCTGGGCAACAGAGCGAGACTCCGTCACAAAAAAAAAAAAAAAGAAAAAAATTAAAACAAAACAGACCAGAAAAACCCCCAACTTTTCTTTGAATGGATTAGCAGGTATTTGCTGTTTTGCTACTTTATGCTTTAATGAATTTATCTTTCTGTGGCTTCAAGAAGAAAAATGTTAAGTCAGTGAATACCGTATAGGTTGAGTATCCCTTATCTAAAATGCTTTGGATCAGAAGTATTACGGGCTTTGGAATATTTGCATTATACTTACCAGTTGATCATTCCTAATCTGAAAATCTGAAATGCTCCAATGAGCATTTCCTTTGAATGGCATGTTGGCACTCAAAAACTTTTGGATCTTGGAGCATTTTGGATTTCAGATTTTCAGATTAAGGGTACTCCACCCATATCCTTTTATTTATCTGTGATTTAATATAGGTCTTCTTTCTTCAGAATTACTGGATGACTCCTTCCTGGTATGCTGCTAAATTGTTTTTCATTTATTACCTTAATAATAATATTGAACATTTCTTGATCACTGATGTGCCCTGGCACTGTGGTAGATGCCTTATCGTTACACCTTTAAGTCTTATAGTGGCCTGCAGGCAGGTTTTATTATATCCTCATTTTACAAGTGAGGTAAATAGAATGGCTTAGAGACTCAGAGAGCTTGTATCTTGTCCATGTCCACATATCTTATAAGCAAATGAGTGTATTTAAAGCCAGATCTCTCCTAAAGCCCAGTTCTTTCAGTTCCCTCAGTTTGCCATTGAGTAAACAGGAAAATCAGACTCACTCTCATCAGGTGCTGCACGCATACTCTGGAATTCCTTTTGAGTGCGGACAGAAATACCATTATATGTTTCTCTACGTCTAGTCCCAGACATTAATTTGCCTGTTTGATTTAAGTTAGTGACCATCTCTGTTAAAGTCTTTAACTCCATTAAAAGTGAATGGAACTTTAGGAGAGTTTTAGGCAGGAGAGGAAGCTCCCCTTCTCTCCAGTTTGGGCTTCGATTGTCCAGAAGTAGAGAAGAGGGATGAGATATTATTTGAGATAACCCCTTCAAGAACCACAGCTTAGCAAAGCATTTACACCATTTTGTTGGAAATATATCTAAACTATATTATAAAATTAGCTGGCTGTTGTGGCACATGTCTGTAGTCCTAGCTACGTGGGAGGCTGAGGCAGGAGAATTGCTTGAGCCTAGGAGTCTGAGTATGCAGTGAACCGTGATGGTGCCACTGCACCCTAGCCTAGGCGACAAAGTGAGGCCCTGTCTCTAAAATAAATTTATTTTATTCTAAAATAATTCTAAATACATTCTTCTCATCATATTGTTACATTGATGATCTTAAAGTTGATTGAGAAGTAGCCGAAACTGGCTTCTACAAAGTACTCTCACGAGGTTCTGAATTTTGAGGTCATCTTTCTTTGTGTCATGTTTGTTAGATGTCCTTTCTCAGAGTAAATCGAGTTTGAATAAGACCTGCAGGGATCTCTTGTGAGCACCTATATTGAGTGTTAGTGCATAAGCTTTGTTTTAACTTTTCACTGGGTAGATGAACTGTCAGATAAGTGGCATTATGTGTAACATATATTTTCCCCTATTTTTAAACAGAGAAGAAGATACAGAAAATGAAAATGAAAAGAAAATTTGGTACTACAGCACAAAGGTCCAGCTTGCAGAATTAATTGACTGTCTAGACAAAGATTATTGGGAAGCAGAACTCTGCAAAATTCTAGAAGAAATGCGTGAAGAAATCCACCGACACATGGACATAACTGAAGACCTGACCAATAAGGCTCGGGGCAGTAACAAATCCTTTCTGGCGGCAGCTAATGGTGAGAGGGGCATTTTCTCATTTTATTTTTGTTAAGTCTGAGCTAAACTGTTGGTAAGAAATCACTGCAAAATTTGAAAATAAAGTTTTCAAGAACAGTTATGCATTGCTTAATGATGGGGATACATTCTGAAAAATGTGTCATTTGGCAATGTCATCATTGTGTGAACATCACAGAGTACACTTACACAAACCATACACCTAGGTTATATGGCATAGCCTATTGCTGCCAGACTGCAAACCTGTACGTCATGTGACTGTCCTGAATCCCATAGGCAGTTGTAGCACAACGGCAGGTATTTATGTATCTAAGCATATCTAAACATTTGAAAAGGTAATACATATAATCTTATGGGATCACCGTCATGTATGTGGTTCCTGGTGGACGGAAACATTGTGCAGTGCATGACTGTGTATATTTTACGTTTGTTCTCCATATTTCATTTTCCCAAGAGAACCGTGTTCATTCCCACATAAATTAGGGATGCTATACATTTGAGTGTTTTATTTCTGCCTTGGGTCATTACTAATATTCCCTAAATGTTAGTTTGTTTCTTTAATTCAAGTGTCTTATTAAACTTCTTTGACATTCCAGTTTTTAATTTTAAGAAATAATATTCTTTTTGAACTTTTTGCCTTTCTAAAAAATAGAACTTTGAATTTTAGAAAAGTTTTAGATTTATACAAAAGTTGCAAAGATAGTAAAGGGTTTCCATATATCCTGTACTTGGTTGCCCCTGTTATTAACGTCTTAGATTAGTGTGGGATATTTGTTACAACTAATGGACCAGTATTGATACACTGTTACTAACTCAAGTCCATACTTTATTCAAATTTCTTTAGTTTTTGCCTGATGTCCTTCTTCTGCCTCATGATCCTATACCACGTGATATTTAGTCATCATGTTTTCCTCTGGATTGTCGGTTTCTCAGACGTTCCTTGTTTTTGATGGCCTTGACAGTTTGGGGGAGTACTGATTAGGTATTTTGTAGAAAGCCCTCATTATGGGTTTTTCTCATGGTTAGCCTAGGTTTTTGCATTTTGGGGAGGAAGACCACAGAGGTGAAGTACAATTCTCATCTTCTTATCAAGAGTGCATGCTGTCCTCGTGACTTACCACTGATGATGTCAACCTTGGTCCCCTGGTTGAGGCAGTGCTTGTCAGGTTTCTCCACATCCTCCCCCATCCCTCAACTCCCCAATACTGTACTTTCTGGAAGCAAGTCACTGTAAACAGCCACACTTAGGGGGTGGGGAGTTATGTTCTACCTTCTTGAAGGGACAATATCTACATCAATTATTTGGAATTTTTCTGCACAGGAGATTTGTTTATTCATTTAGTTTTTCAGCATTTATTTCTATGAGTATACATTCATGGATATTTTATACTTACTGGATTATAACTGGATATTTATTAGGTCATAATTCAATGTCACCTTACTTTGTTACTCAACTCTTTATTTTTTTAAGTTATAAATACATACATGTCTCAAAAGTTTAAATAGTATAAAGGGTATGCTGTTGTCTCAAAAGTTTAAATAGTATAAAGGGTATGCTGTGAAAAATGAATCTGTCTCCTTCATAATCTCCAATCTGACCTTCCTTTCTCCGGAGGCAATCACTATTGCTATATATTTTTTTGTGCCGCCAGATGTATTCTGTGCATGTTTAATAAATACTACCTGTGTTTAATATAGCCATCACTCAGCATTCTCAAGGATTGCTTCCAGAGCCCTCTGCAGATAGCAAGATCCGTGGATGCCCAAGTCCTGCAGTTGGCCATGTGGAATCTGCTGATATGAAAAGTTGGCATTCCATATCTAAGGGTTCTGCATCCTGAGAATACTGTATTTTCAATTTGAGGTTGGTTGAATCCAAGGATGCAGAACCTTTGGCCACAGAGGGCCAACTGTAGTGCCTTTTCAGTTTTAGCTTAGATAAAATTATTAGGTAAGATTCTGCAAGTACACTGTTAAGTGCCTGATTCTGAGTTCTGCTCTTCTGCATGCATTATCTGCTATACATATAATCCTATTAATTTTCTCCATTCTCCATTTGCTTAAAAATGGAATGTTTATATTTAATAAAGATACCCAGATAGCTGTATCCAAGCTTGTTCTCACATATTCTGCATCAATATTCCTGTGAATTCATGCATATTTTTGGAGAATGATAGGCTCTCACATATAAATACTCTTTGGTGCAAATATACTTTGTCTTCAGAAAAAAGCATTCTTAGTTACCATGAATTATATTTATTCATCTCTGGTAGTTGAAAGTATTTCTCTGTTAGATCTGTTTAGGAAAATGTGTAATTTTTTTATTAGAAAACTTTTAGTATTCAGAAGTCTTTGGGAGATCAGTAATTGCAGTAACACAATCTCCGCCTTAGTCTCCCCTCCATATAGATCAAATCATAGGAAATTTTATTAATTTCAGCCAGCTCACTTCCCCCCTTAATTTCCTTTTGTGACTCATGGCATTAAAATAGACCAATCCCTTTTTGCTCTCCTGTGTTTTAGTACAACAATGGAGAACCATCTTCAGTCCCCTAAAAGGCAGTGTGAGATAGGATTTTATGCCGGGCGCGGTGGCTCAAGCCTGTAATCCCAGCACTTTGGGAGGCCGAGACGGGCGGATCACGAGGTCAGGAGATCGAGACCATCCTGGCTAACACGGTGAAACCCCGTCTCTACTAAAAAAAATACAAAAAAACTAGCCGGGCGAGGTGGCGGGCGCCTGTAGTCCCGGCTACTCGGGAGGCTGAGGCAGGAGAATGGCGGGAACCTGGGAGGCAGAGCTTGCAGTGAGCTGAGATCCGGCCACAGCACTCCAGCCTGGGTGACAGAGCGAGACTCCGTCTCAAAAAATAAATAAATAAATAAATAAAAGAGATAGGATTTTATAAAGTACGTTGAATTAAAATATTTTCCAGAATAAAAAATAAAAATGGAAAAAAACAAAAAAAATATTTTCTGTGTATTAAATTATATATACAGTATAATCATAGTTAAAGAACAAAATCAAAACAGGAATGGACAATCAAGTGTTCAGTGGTTTGATTTGGGGGAATGTAAAAACCTAAAAATGTTAATACAGGGGAATTGATAAATTTCATTATGAAGTATCATGTGATAGAACACTACGTGTTGGAGAGTTAAGTAAAGTACCATGCAAAAACTGTGTGAGATACTTAAATTCTCTTCCTCTAAATAACCAACTGGATTAGATTTTATCATTAAAAAAATAACCAATTAGCATAGTAAAATTGTAGTTGGTTTCCTTTTCGTGTTTTTTGCATTTCCTACAATGAGCATGTTATAGTTCAGTATAATTCAGCATGTAATGTACTTTTAAAAATTAGTTAAACCGGCAGGGCACAGTGGCTCACACCTGTAATCCTAGCACTTTGGGAGACTGAGGCGGGCAGATCATGAGGTCAGGAGATGGAGACCATCCTGGCTAACATGAAACCCTGTCTCTACTAAAAGTACAAACAAACAAAAAAAATTAGCCAGGCGTGGTAGCAGGCACCTGTAGTTCCAGCTACTTGGAAGCCTGAGGCAGGAGAATGGTGTGAATCCGGGAGGCAGAGCTCGTAGTGAGCCACTGCACTCCAGCCTGGGTTACAGAGCGAGACTCTGTCTTAAAAAACAAAACAAAACAAAACAAAAACCACTTAGTTAAACGTTTTATAGTAATGGAGAACAACATAGAGAGCATCGAGCTTTATGCCACAATATGTTCTTAGAAAGTTAGATGAGTAAAATTTGTGTGCTGTGAGATTGCCTTGCAACCTGCAGTTATCCTCTTAGTACTACATGGAGTACATGGAAATAAGGTGAGTTGTACCTTGGGTTTAATGGTGAGATCTGGACCCCAACAATGACATAAATATTGTTTTCTTTCTTTCCTTTTTTTTTTGGCTAAGGTACAACATCAACCTGGTACTAGAGGAGGAGGGGAGGGATTCATGAGAATTGAAAATTGTTGGGGAAGAGAAGGGGACGCTGACATTTTTGAGTGCCTACTGTGGGCCAGGTGCTCAACTAGGTGTTTTACAATTCTTTAATCCTCTCAGCACCTTTTTTTTTTTTCTTTTTTCTTTTCTCTTTTTTGAGACGGAGTCTCGCTCTGTTGCCCAGGCTGAAGTGCAGTGGCGCGATCTCCACTCACTGCAAGCTCCGCCTCCTGGGTTCCCGCCATTCTCCTGCCTCAGTCTCCCGTGTAGCTGGGACTACAGGCGCCCACCACCGTGCCCGGCTAATTTTTGTATTTTTAGTAGAGACAGGGTTTCACCGTGTTAGCCAGGATGGTCTCGATCTCTTGACCTCGTGATCCGCCCGTCTCGGCCTCCGAAAGTGCCGGGATTACAGGCGTGAGCCACGGCGCCCGGCCCCAGCACCTTTTTAAGGAGTGTATTGTTAATGAATTGAACATTCAAATAGAAGAATTCCCCATTAAAACACCAGTCCACCACTGTTAACCTTTATTTGCTTTCTCTGGTAACCAAAATCTTGGCTATAATAGTCAGTTTAGGACCACCCAGTCCAGGTAAATACCCAAAATAATATATAATAAAGCTCTTTAACTTTTGGTTTTATGAGATGAAAACAATGGAAACCACTGGGGTTCTGATAATGGCCAAGAATAATTTACAGCATAACAGGAATTTCAGAATTGTAGCCTGTCCTGATGACTTTCACTTGATGTTAACCTCTCAAACAAAATACTTCATTTCTAATATACAACTCTCTGGTTTTTATACAAACACATGTGTCTACCTTAGGATAGTTTAATTCTATTTTTGATAGTTCAATTTTTCTTCTCCATTTTTCCTCAATATTTTACGAAAAATTTCAAATGTACAGAAAGATTGAAAGAATTATACAGTTACCAGCCTGATCAACATGGCAAAACCCCGTCTCTACTAAAAATACAAAAATTAGCTGGGCCTGGTGGCACACGCCTGCAATCCCAGCTACTTGGGAAGCTGAGGCAGAAGAATCGCTTGAACTCAGAGGTGGAGATTGCAGTGAGCTGAGATTGTGCCACTGCCCTCCAGCCTGGGCAACAGAGTGAGACTTTGTCTCAAAAAAAAAAAAGAAAAGAAAAAAAAGAATGATACAGTAAATACTCATATATTCATTGTCTAGATCTATACTTTATATATTTGTAGCTAAATATACAGCTTACTATATTTGCTTTATCCTGTGCCTGTATGGTAATTATGAAATGCTTTATTTTGCTTATTTGAAGGAAGTTTATTTTTAGAAGAATTTTTTCTAAGTAGAGATGGCTTCTAAAATCTGGTAGGTTAATTCTTTATTTAGTTTTGAAAAATGTTCATGCAAAGTGTAGAATATACTTGTTTATAGAATATGCATATTTAGTATAGATGAGATACAATGTAATTTTCTTTCATCCTTTAATGTTTTTCTCTGCTGAACATTTTGGGTCTGTTTTTATTTTTTGTTGTTGTTGTTGTTTTGTTTTTGTTTTTCTGAGACAGAGTCTCGCTCTGTCACCCAGGCCGGAGTGCAGCGGCATGATCTCGGCTCACTGCAACCTCTGTCTCTTAGGTTCAAGCAATTCTCTTGTCTCAGCCTCCCAAGTAGCTGGGATTACAGGCGTGTGCCACCACGCCTGGCTAATTTTTGTATTTTATGTAGAGACGGGGTTTCACTATGTTAGGCTGGTCTCAAACTTCTAGCCTCAAGTGATTCACCTGCCTTGGCCTCCCGAAGTGCTGGGATTACAGGTGTGAGCCACTGCGCTCGGCCCTATTTTTGGTCTATTTTTCTTACGGCTATGATTGCCATACTTTTTGAACCTGAAACTAGTGTGAATGTGTGTATGTATATACACATATATACATATACACATTTATACAAGAGTGTTTAACAATACAGACTGTTTGAAATTAGAATCTTTATAGAAAATCAGAGAACTATGGTTATGCAACTTGTGTTTTTCAACCAATTTAAATGGTCTAAACTTAGTAGGCAATTAAAACAATTTTGTTGGTTTTATTTTCATTAAATATCACTGGGAAAGTAGGAAGGATGTACAATGATTTGGTTATGAAAAGCTATAGGGTGTAGTTATGTTTCAAAGACAGCCAGGCGTGGTGGCTCATGCCAGTAATCCTAGCACTTTGAGACGGGTGGATCACTTGAGGTCAGGTGTTTGAGACCAGCGTGGCCAACATAGTGAAACCCATCTCTACTAAAAATACAAAATTAGCCAGGTGTGGTGGTACATGCCTATAGTCCCAGCTACTTGGGAGGCTGAGGTGGGAGAATCACTTGAACCCAGGAGGCGGAGGTTGCAGTGAGTCGAGATCGCGCCACTACACTCCAGACTGGGCAACAGAGTGAGACTCTGTCTCAAAAAAAAAAAAAAGAAAGAAAGAAAAAGGAAATCTGTTCCTCTAAGAAAGACAGATAATCGGTAACTACATTTTCTTTTTCCAAATAAAACGTTCTTTAAAATATAGTAATTAAGGGCTGGGCACTGCTCATGCCTGTAATCTTAGTGCTTTGGTAGGCCGAGGCAGGGGGAGTTCAAGATCAGCCTGGGTAACATAATGAGACTCCATCTCTATTTTTAAAAAGTTTAAAAAATTAGCCAGGTGTGGTGACACATACCTCTATTTCCGTCTATTTCGGAGGCTGAGGTGGGCGGATCACCTGAGGTCAGGAGTTCAAGCAGCCCGGCCAACATGGTGAAACCCCATCTCTACTAAAAATACAAAAATTAGCCGGGTATGGTGGCAGGTGCCTGTAATCCCAGCTACTTGGGAGGCAGAGGCAGGAGAATCGCTTGAACCTGGGAGGCAGAGGTTGCAGTGAGCCAGGATTGCGCCATTGCACTCCAGCCTGGGTGACAAGAACAAAACTCTGTCTCAAAAAAAAGAAAAGAAAAAGAAAAACTGTGTTTCTTCTTATTCACAAATAGTGTACTCTAGTTGGTAAATTTATTTTTATGAGGAAACAGTTTAGCAATTCCAAAACTATTTTACTGTGTGTACTAGGAATGAACAAATAACTAGATATAATGTGAGCCAGATTTCTCACTGTCAGAGAAGTTACAAATAAGCAAGTGGCAATGGTAAATGAATCCTACACAGACACATAGGCTTTCAGTCATACACGTATGTGTCCACACAAATAAATACAGAAATAATATAGATGTGTATATTTATGACTACATTTCTTAGCTCTGTTGGCCGAGAGACTCTAGAATAGCAACACCCCAGTAGTAACAAGCACACCAAGCACCTAGATTGTGACTTGTCACATCATTCTCCAATTTGTTCTTCAAAAAAGAACAAAGTCTCCTTGGAGAGATGGTGAGTTGTAGGGCTAGGGCAGGGAAAATACAAGGTGAGCCCAGAGCATCTTGTAATACCGGAAAGTGAGAAAATGCTGGATGGCTGGATGGCTGGATGGATGAATATGTGTCAAAAGGACACTGGACTCGGAAAAAGTCCCCACTGGCCAAAGCTGAAACAATTTGTGCAACAAAATTAAAAGTGATAGTATTGCATGATAAACCAAAGAATATAATTAATATCCATGAGTCCATACTGATACACCGTGTGTTCTGTACACTGTGGTCCTTTTATATCCCATGGCCTATAATGTGCCATAGTATCACTCTATCTAAGTTGAAAGAGGGTAAGTGTACTTAGAGACTTAGTGACTTTCGGAACAGTTAAGGGACTTCAGAAAGAAAGTTGTTTCCAAAAGGGCCTCTGTTTTCTCTTCTTACAATTGAGGAAATGATGGCCTGGAGAGGTTAGGTAGCTCACCCAAAGTCACACAGCTAATCCAAGTCAGATTTACAGTGGGTTTTGGGTTTCTAGGTTTTGATCACTACAGTGTGCTGCCCAGACTGTGGGTCTATGTCAGCTTGTAGTTTTTGTCGTCTGTCACAAATATCTATATCAAGCCTATATTTTAAAAAGATAGACTAATTTTACTTTTTTTTTTAAGAAAAAAGTAGAGCCCATAATTAGCATGTATTTTCTAGAGGTGAAGGTACACCAAATTGATTGAATTCTGTAAACACAATTGTGTTTGTAATCTTGATTCTTATTTCATAGATCTAATGCTTTAAAAATACTTAATTTTTCCTCCTTAATAACTTGTATTGAAACTCTTAAGTGACATTTGTGGTACTGTTCTGTTTGGTTATATATGGGAATGATTTTTTTGTTTGTTTTACACATTATAGAAGAAATTTTGGAATCCATAAGAGTCAAAAAGGGAGACATTGATAATGTTAAAAGCCCAGAAGAAACAGAAAAAGACAAGAATGAGACTGAGAATGACTCTAAAGATGCTGAGAAAAGTAGAGAAGAATTTGAAGATCAGTCCCTTGAAAAAGACAGTGACGACAAAACACCAGACGATGACCCTGAGCAAGGAAAATCTGAGGGTAAAAAAATTACTTGATTAAAAAGAAATACTTCATCAGTGTTATTTATGAAACCTCCAGTTTTACTTGCAAAATGAAAGTGAAATATTGTAAGCAGCTACCTAGTTTAATATTTCTAAAGAGATCAGGATACCATCCCTTCTTGTAACATGTGTAACAATTGTAGTGAGTTTTACGTATTAGTGAGTTTGCTATAATGTTATATTCATGTCTCTATACTTCCCATTAGTTTGCCATTTCCCTATGAAAAAGTACTATTTTTTATATTATACCAGAATATACGCGTTTGAATGTGATGAAATATGTTCATTTTTATAGTAATTAGTTAAGCATTCTTAATATATTATTAAGTATTCTTAAATACTCTCTGGATTACCTATTGCAGCAATATCTGAGAATCTAATTGCTTTAAAATGGCCATCCAACGGAAACAGGATTTTTGGTGATTGATCATTTAGTAGTTGACTGAATGTGGCCATATGCCCTGAAGCAATTTTAAAGAATATCTTTAAAGTTTTGTTGTGCATTTTGCTGTAGAGCCAACAGAAGTTGGGGATAAAGGTAACTCTGTGTCAGCAAATCTTGGCGACAACACAACAAATGCATCTTCAGAAGAGACTAGTCCCTCTGAAGGGAGGAGCCCCGTGGGGTGTCTCTCAGAAACCCCTGATAGCAGCAACATGGCAGAGAAGAAGGTGGCATCTGAGCTCCCCCAGGATGTGCCAGGTACAGAGGGCAGCGTATCAATGCCTCTGTAATGGGGGGAATCCTTCCCTTTTGTAGTAAAAGCCGAATGTCACCTAAAACTTTAAACTATGTGTTCATTCATGCTGCTTGCTTACAGTGCCATCCCTGTTTGCTAAGTTGTCACCTAACATTTGGAGTTTGATAAATGTCCTCGCAGTTAGTGCTTGAAACTCATCATAATTTTCATGCTTCTTAAACTTCATTTAGCTGGTTTTGTTTAATAGATTTATTTTTATATTTTATCACCAGACCATAGTGGCAGATATTTTGGTTTTAATTACTTATGTACTAATGGCTCAATGTTGAATGATCTGACCTTTCCAGTTCCGTAGATACTAACAAATTAATTTTATGTTTGCATGTGCTCGTGTAATATTTATAACATTTCAAATCGTAGTGTTATGGTAGAAAATCATTATCACAGAACATTGTTGTCAGATATATTTTGACATAAAAATGTAAGTTGACCAGTAATTCATATTTTCAGTTTTTGAAATTAAAGTTATACTCCAAGTAAGTTGTAGCACACCAAGAATGTCCTGTTGCATAACATGAAGGATTTTGACAACCTGCAGTTCTTATGGGGACGACTTCCATTTGAGTACTGGTCAACAGTGAGCTGTGTTGCTGAAAACACCAGTTTAACAGGGCGCTACAGATAGGGATGTAAGTGTAAGCTCCAGAAGAACCACAGCAATCAGCAGTAAGTTCACCGTATTTTATACTGATGAGAGATTGGTCATTAAGATCAAGAACAGGGCCACGTATGGTGGTTCACACCTGTAATCCCAGCACTTTGGGAGGCCAAGGCAGGTGGATCACCTGAGGTCAGGAATTCAAGACCAGCCTGACCAACATGTTGAAACCCCATTACCAGATTTTAAAGAGGAGTTTGGTACTTTGGTAAAGTAGGTAAACATTTTAATAGGTCCCCGACTTCAGAATACACTAACGGGATATATCAGTGACCAAAATAGATAAGGTCTGGGCCCTTGGTGACTTACATTCTAGTGAGCAGTAGACAGACTTAATAGAGTTCTGACCTTCAGAGAGAATTACCTGCTTCCTTCTGTTTCTGTGGCTCTCTCTGCAGTTATTTATTCAGCAGATATTTATTGAGTGCCTACAATGTGCCTGGCAATGTGCTAGACACTTTGTGATGTCCCTGGACCAAACTCTGTTACAACTGTTTACTACCTATGGTCAGTGGATGAGATGCCTTGTTAGAAGAATTGGGGTGGGAGAATTATTCATGGCAGATTAAGAACAATAGCTGTGATAGAAGACATCTTACTTGGTTTTCTTTTCTAAACTTTCAGAATGTATTTAGACACCTAATTTAATGATTAAAACTTACCGACAAAAGATACTGTCAGATTGGAAAGCATTTTGGATGGAAAGGTATTTTTGGTAAAGTTTTTTTTTTTTTTTTTTTTGAGAGAGTCTTGCTCTTTCACCCAGGCTGGAGTGCAGTAGCGTGATCACGGCTCACTGCAGACTTGACCTCCCAGGCTCAAGTGATTCTCCCACCTCAGCCTTCAAAGTAGCTGAGACTACAGGTGTGCACCACCATGCCCAGCTTATTTATTTATTTATTTAGTAAGTAAGTATGTAGAGACAGGGTCTCACTGTGTTGCCCAGGCCAGTCTCGAACTCCTGGGCTCAAGCCATCTTCCCACCTCGGCCTCTCAAAAGTGCTGGGATTGCTGGGCGCGGTGGCTCACACCTGTAATCCCAGCACTTTAGGAGGCCAAGGTGGGCGGATCACGAAGTCAGGAGATCGAGACCATCCTGGCTAATACAATGAAACCCCGTTTCTACTAAAAATACAAAAAATTAGCCGTGCGTGGTGGCGGGTGCCTGTAGCTTGGGAGGCTGAGGCAGGAGAATGGCGTGAACCCGGGAGGCGGAGCTTGCGGTGAGCAGAGACCACGCCACTGCACTCCAGCCTGGGCGACAGAGCAAGACTCTGTCTCAAAAAAAAAGAAAAAAAAAAGTGCTGGGATTACAGGCGTGAGCTACTGCATCCAGCGACTTTAAAAAATTGAAATGTAACCTGCTGTAAAGTTTGTAAATATTAAGTGAATAACTTGATGGATGTTGACAAAGTTAACATATCTGTGTAACCATATCATGCCCCCTTTTAGCCACCACTACACCTAGCCCAACAAAGGTAGTAACTATTCTGACTTCTATCACCACTGATTAGTTTGCCTTTTAAAAAAAAATTTACTGGAACCATGCAGTGTATACTCGTTGATGCCTGATAGCTTTTTTTCCCACCTCAACAAAACATCAATGAGAGCCATCCAGATGTTGCTAGTAGTAACAGCTTATTCTTTTTTATTGCAGTATGATATTCCATTATATAGATATGTCTGTCTTAATTCTTGTTACATTTTGATAGTTATTTTAATGGATTTTGGTTTGGGACCATTATGAATGATACTATTATGAATGTTTTACATGTTTCTTGTGCACATATATATATGTTTCCAGAGGTATAAGCCTAGTTGTGGATTTTCTAGGTCATGGAGCTGGTATATGCTTATCTTCGGTAGATACTGCTCAACAGTTTTCCACAGAGGCGGTGGAAGTACTCACTTCAACAGTGTATGAGAGTTCTAGCTCCTCTGCATCCTTGCTAACACTTGGTATCATCAGCATCGCTCTTTGTCTTTTTGGAGGACTGAGGGGACATGCTGGTGGGCATGTAGGGATATTTTATTGTTCTTTGCTCTTGCCAGCTCCCTGGTGACTAAGGATGTTGAGCATCTTTCTGTGTTCGTGTGTGTGTATGTGTCAGTCATTTAGATATCCTCTTTTAGGAAGTACCTGTCTGCTCCTGTGTTCATTTTCTATAAATGTTCTGTTTTTTGCTTTGTAGTTGTTTCATGAGAGAGGGTAAATTTGGTTCTTTCACTTTACCTTGACTAGAAGCAGAAGTATCTGCATTGAATTTTGAATGTTAACCTAATCTCATGTTGCTGGGGTAAATATAACTTGTTGTGATGTATTTTCCTTGTTATATATTATAGCATCCAGTTTACTAACATTTTGTTTAGGATTTTTGCATTTACTTTCATGAGTAAAATTGGTTTGCATTTTTCTTCTCTGATAATGTCAGTCTTTAGTATCAAGAATATTTTGGACTCATATCATGAGTTGGTACTAGAAGAGTTTTTGTGGGGCTGGTGTTAATTTTTTTTTTTTTTTTGAGATGGAGTTTCACTCTTTCGCCCAGGCTAGAGTGCAGTGGCACAATCTCAACTCGCCGCAACCTCCGCCTTCCAGTTTCAAGCGATTCTCCTGCCTCAGCCTCCCAAATAGCTGGGATTACAGGTGCCCACCACCACACCTGGCTAATTTTTGTATTTTTAGTAGAGACGGGTTTTCACCATGTTGGCCAGGCTGGTCTTGAACTCCTGACCTCGTGATCCGCCCGCCTTAGCCTCCCAAAGTGCTGGGATTAGAGGTGTGAGCCACCGCACCCAGCTATGGCTGGTGTTATTTCTTAAATGTTTGCTGGAGTGATTTGGTTCTGGAGTTTTCATTATGGGAAGGTTATTACAGTTTTCATTCACTTCTTTAGTAGATAATGGGTGTCTTATTCCATTTGTGTTGCTGTAAATGAGTATCTAAGGCTGGTAATTTATTAAAAAGAAAAAAGAGAGATTTACTTGGCTATGGTTCTGCAGACTGTGCAAGAAGCACGGTACCGACATCTGCATCTGGCGAGGGCCTCATGATGCTTCCACTAATGGCGGAAGGGGAAAAGGGAGCCAGTGTATATTGATACCTCATGGTGAGAGAGGAAAGGGGAGGCAGGAGTGGCAGATGACAGGCTCTTTTTAACAATCGGCTCTAGTGGGAACTAATAGAGTGAGAACTCACTCACCCCCAACACGTAACCCAAGGGCAGTAATCTACTCTTGAGGGATCCGACTCCAGAATCCAAACACCTCCCATTAGTCCCCACCTCCAACATTGGGATCAAATTTCAACATGAGATTTTTGGGAGGACAAACATCTAAACTATCCAAAGTACAGCAGTGGCTATTCATATTTTCTATTGTTTTCTTAGGTTTGTTCTGTTTAATTGACTTTTTTAAGGAATCTGCTCATTTTGCTGAATTTTTACAATTTATTAGCATAACATCCTATCTTTTTTATATATATAGGGTCTATACTCATTCTGTTTTTCCAATCCAGAAATTTGTTATCTGCCCCCATTAATCATGTTGCAAGGCTGTTAGCAATTCTGTTAGTCTTTTTTTAAAAAAAAACTTTGTTGACCTTATCTATTGTTTTTTCTAAATTAATTTCTGGTCTTAGTATTATGTTCTTTCTTTTATTTTCTTTGTGCTTTTGTGGATTTTCTTTCCTAGCTTCTGAAGATGATTGCTTTGATGGTTTGTAGTTTAGTTTTTTTTATGATGTCTACTGTCAAGGCTATCAGCTTTCCTCTGTGTCCTGCTATAGATACATCCCACAGACTTATTTTATTTTATTTTTAAATGCATGACCAGAACACAACCACAGACTGTTATATGTCATGTTCCCTTTATCCTGTAGTTTAAAATATTTTCTAATTTCGGTTTTAATGTGGTGTGTGATGAAGTACATTGCTTAATATTCAAACATTTGTAGGTTTCTGTTTTTGTGTTTTACTTTTTGTGTGTGTATAAGACAGGGTCTTGTTCTGTTACCCAGGCTGGATTGCAGGAAAGTGACCATAACTCTCTGTAACCTGGAACTCCTGAGCTCAAGTGATTATCCCACCTCAGCTTCCTAAGTAGCTAATTATCTTTTTTTTTTTTCTAGTTGATTTCTAGTTTAACCCTCTATCAGAGAACATTCTATGCATGATTTATGTCCTTTAAATTTTATTGACACTTGTTTTATGGCCCAACATTTAATTAATGTTGATAAATGTTCCTTGAACAATTGAAAAGGTTGTATGTATATTACATATATGTACATTACATATATATATGTAATATATATATTTTTTCAGTTGGGTGCAGTGTAAGACAGGTAAGATTTCTTGTTTTAATTTTTTTGTTTGTTTGCTTTTGGTTTTGTGTTTTTGACACAGAGTCTGGCTGTGTTGCTGAGGCTGCGGTACAGTGGCTCAATCTTGCCTCACTGCAACCTCTGCTTCCTGGGTCCTAGCAATCCTCCCACCTCAGCCTCCTGAGTAGCTGGGACTACAGGTGTTCACCACCATGCCTTGCTAATTTTTGTATGAGTAGAGATAGCGTTTCTCCATGTTGGCCAGGCTGATCTTGAACTCCTGACCTCAAGTGATCTACCGCACCTGGCCTCAGATAAGGTTTCTGATTATATTATTCTGATCTGTATTTCTTGGTACATTTTTGGGTGGTGGTGGTGTTTTTTGTTTTTTGTTTTTTGTTTTTTTCCTGTCAGATATTTTAAAATTATTTCCAACTATGTATTGTAGATTTGCCTTTTTCTCTTTTTGCTTTTTTCAGTTTTTGCATTATACACTTTGAAACTGTTATTAGGAGCACCTAATATTTATATTTTTGTTGAATCTTTTATCACTATGAAATGTTATTTTATCATTATGAAATGTTATTTTTAATAATATTTTCAAGCTATCCAGCTTTATTTTGGTTAATGTTTGTATTGTGTATATTTTCTGCAACAGAAAGACTTTAAAAAAATCTGAGAATTTAAAATTTTTGTACAAATACATCTACTTTAGAATTTCTTTATATACAATTGCTTCTGGATATATTTTATTTCAGGCTTTACTTTGAAATAAAATCTTGTCAGAACATTGTCATTTTCATATAATGTGGTAGAAGTTATTATGTGAAGGAAAAAATGACAAAATTGTAGTATGAAAATGATAGGAGTGAGAATATAAGAAAATTGGGTAGATTTCATGTTGAAGAAATCTACCCATTATATTGAGTATGATCAGTGATCAGAAACATTTTGTGTGGCTCAGATTAAAGATTAAACTGAAAAAGTTGGGCAATATTTGGGGAAAGATTGCTACATACCACTTTAAAAAGTTAAAAAGTTAATCTCTTAATACCTATTCAGTTTCAACTGTCTTTGGCAAGAATACTTATAAACAATGTGCTGGTTAATTTATATTGTGTCACACCAAAAGGCTCATGGTATATGGTTTTTCTACCTTCACAGATGCCTAGATGGATCAATGAGTTTAGGTGGTGAGACTGCATGATTCTCTGTTAATCTCTCACTCATTAATGATCTTTCCAGAATCAGGGTTTTTTTTTTTTTTTGGATAGACGGAGTCTTGCTGTGTCGCCCATGCTGAAGTGCAGTGATGCGATCTTGGCTCACTGCAGCCTCGTCCTCCCAGGTTCAAGCGATTCTCCTGCCTTAGCCTCCCGAGTAGCTAGGACTATAGGCATGTGCCACCACATCTAGCTAATTTTTGTGTTTAGTAGAGTTGGGGTTTCACCATGTTGGTCAGGCTGGTCTTGAACTCCTGACCTTGTGATCTGTCTGTCTCGGCCTCCCAAAGTGCTGAGATTACAGGCATGAGCCACCCACCCGGCCTAGAATCAGTTATATTTATATGGAGACTGTAATATGGAGTTTTGGGTTGGTTGGTTTGTTTGTTTTTTTGTTTGAGACAGGGTCTTGCTCTGTCACCCAGGCTGGAGTGCAGTGGCACAATCTCAGCTCACTGCAACCTCCGCCTCCTGAGTAGCTGGAATTACAGGCACCCACCACCACACCCAGCTAATTTTTGTGTTTTTAGTAGCGACAGGGTTTCACCATGTCGGCCAGGCTGGTCTCAAACTCCTGACCTCAGGTGATCCGCCTACTTGAGCCTCCCAAAGTGCTAGGATTACAGGTGTGAGCCACCGTGCTGGCCAGACTTCTTGCTTTTTAGCAGAATAAAATGTTTGAGACTTGTGTTACACAGTACCTATCCCGACTCGGAATCTTTTTTTTTTTCCTCCAAGAAGTCCTGGTTCCTTTTAATGGGAAACAATATTTAAAGTCTACAATCTAGACTCAGAGATACTTTTTGCTATTGGGCTGTCACTGCCCCTATGCTTTTTTGGTGGGTATGTTATGAAAGACATGTTTTTGAAAAGAAAAAGATCATCAGTTTATATTAACATTTCAAATTCAGATTGCGGATAGCATACTTAGTTTCTTTGTTTTTACATTTGTATCTCTGTTCCCTTACACTGAAGTTTTCAGTTCCAACAACAGTAATTCAGCTATACATTTGCTTTATTCCAATACAGGGTATTCCAATCCTAATGTGCATTAATAATAAGAGGAAGTGATTTATTTTAAATAGTAGTATTTTCATAATACCAGTATTACTGCTAACACTAAGACTACTGAATGGCATTTACGACTTTTTGCTGCTCTTTATTTCTCATTATACTTCATTTCTAGGAAGGATGTACAGACAAAATATCGTATTCCAAAGTCGCTTAAAATAATCCCCTGGACTGGGCATTGTGGCTCACACCTGTAATCCCAGCACTTTGGGAGGCCAAGGTGGGCAGATTACTTGAGCTCCCGAGTTCAAGACCAGCCTGCCCAACCTGGCAAAATTCCTTTTCTATAAAAATTAGCCAGGCATGCTGGTGTTTGCCTGTAGTCCTAGCTACTCAGGAGGCTGAGGTGGGAAGATGGCTTGAGCCTAGGAGGTAGAAGTTTCAGTGAACTGAGATTACGCCAGTGCACTCCAGCCTGGGTGATAGAGCCAGACCTTGTCTTAAAAAAAAAAAAAAAAAAAAAAAAAGAATGAAAGAAAAGAAAAGAAAAAGAAAAAAAGGGCCAGGCTTGGTGGCTCACGCCTGTAATCCCAGCACTTTGGGAGGCCGAGGTGGGCGGATCACGGGTCAGGAGTTCGAGCCCAGCATGGCCAACATGGTGAAACCCCATATCTACTAAAAATACAAAAAAAATTAACCTGGTGTGATGGTGGGCGCCTGTAGTCCCAGCTACTCAGGAGGCTGAGGCAGGACAATCGCCTGAACCTGGGAGGCAGAGGTTGCAGTGAGCTGAGATCACACCAGTGCACTTCAGCCTGGGCGACAGAGCAAGACTCCATCTAAAAAAAAAGATGATGATAATCCTTTGTGTGGTGATGCACAACTTGATACACAGTTCATTTGTTTCAGTTTAATTTTTAGGGATTGCTTTTCTATAATAACTTTAATTCTTTGAAAATGTAGAACATTTACATTATTATAAATTCAAAACTATGTAACCGGAGATATTCAGAGAATTTTGACTTTCATTCCTTCTCTCTCTAGTTAACTGTGTCTTTTCTCTTATAAGTAGCCATTTTTATTGGTTTTTGGTTATACTTCATTTTTTTTTTTTTTTTTTGGAGATAGAGTATCACTCTGTTGCCCAGGCTGGAGTGCAGTGGCACAGTCTTGGCTCACTGCAACCTCTGCCCGCCTGGGTTCAAGCACTTCTTCTGCCTCAGCCTCCCAAGTAGCTGGGATTACAGGCGCCTGCCTCCGTGCCCAGCTAATTTGTGTATTTTTAGTAGAGACAGGGTTTCACCATGTTGGTCAGGCTGGTCTCAAACTCCTGAGCTCACGCTCCACCTGCCTTGGCCTCTCAAAGTACTGCGATTACAGGCGTGAACCACCGTGCCCAGCTGGTTTTGTTTTTTATAAAAGTAAAATCTGTTTATAAATGTGTATTTCCTCTTCTTCTCACACAAAAGTAAGCATATTATAAGTATTGTTCTACACCTTGCTTTTAACATTTAATCTTGGAGATCATTTTATGTGTGAACATAGTGATTATCCTCAGTTCTTGCTACAATTGCATGGTATTTCATTGTGTATACCAACTTTTATTCAACCAATGCCCTATTGATGGGCATTTTCTTTTTCCTTTTTTTTTTTGAAACAGAGTCTCGTGCTGTCACCCAGGCTGTAGTGCAGTTGCGTGATCTCAGCTCACTGCAACCTTAGCCTCCCAAGTAGCTGGGATTACAGGCATGCACCACCACACCTGGCTAATTTTTGCATTTTTAGTAGAGACAGGGTTTCGCCATATTGGCCAGGCTGCTTTCGAACGCCTGACCTCAGGTTACCTCAGGTGATCCGCCCACCTCTGCCTTCCAAAGTGCTGGGATTACAGGCATGAGCCACTGTGCCTGGCCCCTCCCTTTTTTTTTCAGACAGGGTCTCACTTTGTTACCCAGGCTAGAGTGCAATGGCGCAATCACGGCTCACTGCAACTTCTGACTCTCGGGTTCAAACAATCTTCCTGCCTCCCTCAAGTACCTAGGACTAGAGGCATGCACTACTATGCCTGCCTTATTTTTGCATTTTTCGTAGAGATGGAGTTTCACCATGTTGCCCTGGCTGGTCTCGAACTCCTAACCTCAAGTGCTCTGCCTGCCTCAACCTTCCACAGGCGTGAGCCACTGCTCCCAGCCTTCATTGGCATTTTCTGTTTCTGGGTCTTTTGCCTTTTTAAATACTCCAATGAATAGCTAGCTCTATAGATAAGTAATTTTTTTTAGTGTATTTTGGGCTAGATTTCTAGACACAGGATTACTATGTTAAGTAAATGCATGTGTAATTTTCCCGTCATGTATTGTGAGACTTGGATTTTTGCCAGTTGATAACTTTGAGAGTAGTTTCTTCATATAGTTTTATTTTACTTTTCTCATAGTATGAATTGGGCGTATTTCCATATGCCTAAAGGGCATTTTCTTTTCTTTTCTGACTGTTCACATATTTTTCCATATTTTATCAGGTTGTCGGGTTTTTTTCCTGAAACCCAACATTATATGTTAAAGATAGTTACTTCAATAGACTCAACCAATTTTTACTTAGGTGATTTGAAGAGTGTCTTGTCAGTGGCAGAAACAAATGCAGAGGGAGACTTTTAATTTCTGAACTACCATGGAAAGATAGGCTTTCTGTTCATGGTAGTGGTACTTTTTGTACGTTTTTAAGAACTATACTCTTAATGATACTATTAAGTTGTCCTTAGAAGTTAACAGTCACAGCTGGGCACAGTGGCTCACGCCTGTAATCGCAGCCACTTTGGGAGGCCAAGGTGGGTGGATCACCTGAGGTCAGGAGTTCGAGACCAGCCTGGACAACATGGTGAAACCCTGTCTCTACCAAAAATATAAAACAATTATCCAGGCATGATGGCGTGCACCGGTAGTCCCAGCTGCTCAGAAGGCTGAGGCGGGAGAATCTCTTGAACCTGGGAGGCGGAGGCTACAGTCAGCCAAGATTGTGCCACTGCACTCCAGCCTGCGCAACAGTGAGACTCCATCTTAAAGAGAGGAAGAAGTTAACAATCACATTTAGGCATTACCTTCCAGTTAATTTGGAGGGCATAGGATTCAGGCAGAAAACCATAGAGTTAAATAATCCTGCTTAATTCTGTTTCTAATACTGTTTGAGTACTTTTGAAAAGTAAGACTATAAGCTTCAGATTTTGAATATTATCTCAGCAAACCACCTCTGCAGTATCTGGTGCACTGTAAGTGTTGAGAGATAGTCATATCACTTGGTTATTCTCCAGCTCTGGGGTATCCAAAAAATTGTCTGCCTTGTACTGGAGACTAAGGTGATACAAGTCAGTGAGTTAGGGTTAGGCCCTCACCACTGCCCCCCTCAAAAAAGTCAGTGAGTTAATAGCCTGGAAGACTTAAAAAATAAGGTGTTGCTTACCACTTTCTTTTATACATTGCATTACTCATACATGAACAGCTTTTCTTTTAAAAATACAGCTTTGTAATGAAATCCTAAAACAAATGTCTTTTTGACAATTCGTCATTTTTCATGTGATTTCCAATTTAAAAATCAGATATTCTATTTTTCTAGAAGAACCTAACAAGATATGTGAGAGCAGTAACACTAGTGCTACCACTACCTCCATCCAGCCTAATCTGGAAAACAGTAACAGCAGCAGTGAACTAAATTCTTCCCAGAGTGAATCTGCTAAGGCAGCTGATGATCCTGAAAATGGAGAAAGAGAATCTCATACACCTGTCTCTATTCAGGAAGAGATAGGTAAGAATATACTTCATCCATTCCATTAAAGGGAGGTTTTTTCTTTTTTTGTTTTTTTTTTTGTGTTTTTTTATTTTTTATTTTTATTTTTTTTAGTTTTTAATTTTTTAAATGAAAGTTTGGTGGGTGGGGGGATTTAGATGTTCTTTTCCTTTATTTTCCATTTTTTTTAAAACACAGATAGCACTTGCACTCAATGTTTTTGTTTTAAAAATCTACAAAAGCACACAGAGTGGGGAAGAAAGATCCTTTTCATACTTCCCTCCACAAAGGTAACCACCATCCATCAACAGTTTGGTGTGTAACATTTTAGATCTTTCTCTGCAGTTACATTTATGTATATATGTTTACAAAAGTTTTTGGAGGGCTTTGGGTGATTTTTTCATTTTGGGGGTTTTTAAAATATAAACAGGATCATTCTGCAAGTATTGTTCTGCATCCTGCTTTTTTTACTCAGTGATACATGTAGAGAATCTTTTTGTGTTATGAATTGAATTCATTTTTTTTTTTTAACTGCTGCATGATACTCCAGAGTATGGATAAACCACAATTCATATACTGTTTCTCTATTAATGGACATTTCTGTTGTTAACAGTTTTTCATTATTACAAATAGTGGTGCTTTTGAATATCCTTAACATATATCTTTGTGTACTTGTGCAGGTATTTCTGGCACTATAGAAATAGTAGGTGGACTTGCTGGTCAAATGGTAGCTACATTTAAAAAACAGTGATGGCTACTGCTTAATTGTATATCAAAAGAGATTTATACCAGTAATTTTCATACATTTTGGTTTCCTTATTCTTTCACTTAAATTCAACATCATTCCTCTTAACATTTTTGCCCATGGTGAAAAGTATTTCGTATACAAATTTACATATTCTTACTCACGTGGTTAAGTTTCTTACATGTGTTTGTTGAACTTCCTGTGAATTGCTTATTCATATCTTTTTCTCACTTTTTCTTGATAGAGTTTTGTTATTTTTCTTTAATGAAGTTGAGGAATGCTTTATGTATTGTGGTTATTAATATTCAGTTTTACATATATTTGCATAGTAATTGCCTACTTTTAGCTCTTTGTTGTCATACAGAAATTTTTACATTTTTATATAGTTAAATTTATCAGTCTTTTTCTTTAGAGTTTCTCTGAATTTTGTGTTTTATTAAGGAGGGTTATCCCCATCCCAAGAATATACATATATTTTACAGTAATTCTTAATACTTCTATAACTTTGTTTTCAATCTATCTAAGGCAATAATTTTCATTTGATATGAGTTGGAAATCTGTTTTAATTAGGACTTTTTCACTTGCAAGTGACCAAACCAACTTAAACTAGCTTAAGTGAAGAAGGAATTTAATTAGCTCTTATAGTTGGGAAGCCCGAGCCATCATCAGGCATAATTGGACCCTCGGGTATCAAACTCTTCGTTTTCCTCTCTCTTTCACCTTTTAGGTCTACATGTATTTATGTGTGTTAACCCCATTCTTTTCCAATACAGACAGGCTATTTCCATGTGGCAGGGAAGATGGCACCAGCAATTTGTATTTATGTTTCCAAGGTCTGTGACCCAAAGGCAAGGCCCCTACTTCTGCTCCAAATCAAAAGTCCTTGAGGAAGGAATTTGAGTGGCTTATCTTGGATCATATTGTTTCTAACCCTATGACCAGGGCAGGCAAGGTACTACTATTGATGCCTCCAGCAAAAGTGTATGACTGGAGTTGGGCAGGAATGGTTTTCTAAGGAAAGAAGTATGCCGCAAAGATTATAGCATAGTAAATATCTACACTTCCATCTTTTGGTAGCTCAGCACGTGTGTGTACTCACATTTGTTCCCATATATACAATTCAAAAATGGTTCTGCCTAATATAATGCAAATATTTCACCCACAACTTAAAACTTTTTCAAAAACCTCTTTCCCACAGTTACATCCTCTAATTGTATCTAGACCCAAATCTAGTATTTCTGTGTGTGTACATTAATTCCGATAGATCTGGAGGTGGCTTATCTTGATCTTACAATCCATGAGCCACATTATGAATTTAACTGCCTATGACACTCATAAACATCGTGGACGGTGTTCTTTAATAAATCAGGATGCCATTGGTTTTCTGGGAGAATGGCTGTGTTTGAGAGGTGAGAAGCATATGAGAAGATTCCCCTTCTGGAGGCTATTCTGTTTTAGCTGCCTAGTTCCTGCTGTCTGTTATTGGGGTTGGGTTGCTGGGGACTTCTGTAGGATTAAACAATCATATAACCCTATTTGTCAGTTTTGGGGTTTTTTTCTGACAGTAGCACTCACTTGTAGATTCCTAGGTTCCCAGCTAATACTTAATGCCCAGTAACTTGCTTTAGGATCCATGAAGGTGAACACCCTCCACTTCCTCAGTTTATCTGTTCAGTAGACCAATAGTCCTAGCCCTCAGGTGAAGAGTTTGTGTAGGCTTCTGCCTGCTGGTATCATTAAACAATGAGCTGCAGAGGCTGATGTAGATCTGTAGCCTGCCGCCAGGCTGCATCACAAGGATCCACTGCTTTATAATAGGAAGAATATGGCCTTTGGGCAGAGGGTGTTCAGTAAAGACCTCTACCCTCAGTTTAGTTCTCTTTTTCCATTCCTTTAAGTCTCACCCCGTGGTTGAATTTTCTTCTCCTTTCCCTTATTTGCACTAAATTTAGCAAGTGATAAAGGATTGACTCTGAGCAGTATTGGATTGTTGGCTCTGCATTAGGAAACTTTTTAAAAGCACTGTGTCATTCTCTTTCTCTTTTCAGGAAATCTGACCCTGACCAAATGACGTCTAAAAAGTATCTATTACAGGACTTTATAGATGGTCCCAAGAACTAACCACTGTAGTTCAATATCTTGGCATAAAACTCCGTGATCTGACAGCCAGGCGCAGTGGCTCACGCCTGTAATCCCAGCACTTTGGGAGGCTGAGACGGGTGGATCACCTGAGGTCAGGGGTTCAAGACCAGCCTGACCAACATGGTGAAACCCCATCTCTACTAAAAATACAAAAATTAGCTGGGCATGGTGGCGGGCGCCTGTAATCCCAGCCACTTGGGAGGCTGAGGCAGGAGAATCGCTTGAACCCGGGAGGCAGAGGTTGCAGTGAGCCGAGATTGCACCACTGCACTCCAGCCTGGGCGACAAGAGCGAAACTCCATCTCAAAAAAAAAAAAAAAAAAAAAAAAACCCCTCCATGATCTGAGATCCAAGAGAAAATTGATAGTCTGACCAACTGCTTTGCTACCACACATCCAAAGTGACTTGCTTTCCAGCCTGGGGTGGCAAGATGCTCAGCACCCTCTCTCCATTTTGACTTATTATTTAAGGAGGGCAAAGAGGTGTGTTCTTTCTGTTTAAAACAAAAATCTGTGGAATGTGAGATAATTTTAATTACCATACCTTTAAGATAGGGGTTGGAAATTTGTAGAAATTTCTAGACCTGCTTTTGAATTGTATTTTATTTCCAAAACTGTACTAGTGTGATATTTTGGAGTCAAAATCTTAAAATATTCTACTGCATTATTTAGAATTCACTGGTTTTGATAGAAATCCATCAAACCTGCTTAAAAGGGGAATTTTATTGACATACGCTATTGAGAAGTCCAGTGTTGGTGACAGTCTCAGGTGCATTATTGGATCTAGGGAGCCAAATGAGGTTATTGAGACTACTTCTGATTTTGCCCTTTCATATTTTTCTCTTTATTTCTTCTCTGTGATGGGCTTATTGTTTGCTGTTATCAATGGTTTTCTCCATGTCGTGGGAATAAAAGTGGCCAACTTCTGATTTACACCCTTCCTGCTCATTAGTACAAAAAGCCAAGACCCCTTCTCCAACTCCAGATTTTAAAAACTGGAAAGGATGCTGAGAGGATTGGGCCAGAGAGCCAGTCTTGGGGCAGTCACTGTGGCCAGCTAGTGGTGTGCTTTGTCTGGCCACGCTGGGTCCTGCTGCTCACTCCAAAGGGGAAACATACTTGATTTGCAGCCCTGGCAGAATCATATGATTAAAGTGTGGGAAGGCAGTGGTGAGGGAAGTGTCTCCCCAAAGGAAAAAAGGGGTATGGAACAGGCAAAATTAACAGATGTTTATGAAATTGTCTTATTTTCCCCAAAATGCATAGCCAGTTTTCCCAATCCTAGTTTTTCTCTATTTACTTAAAATGCCATCTTTATTATATATAATATAGTAAATTCTCTGTCCTTTCATTTGCCAGTGCCACAGTGTCTTCATTTTTTAAAGCCTTGAAAAGGAAAAGTCAGAGCTTATTCAACTGTCTGGTCAATGGAAATTGAACAGTGATGCAGTAGTTTTAGAATGTATACAAATTTTTCCAGCCTGGGCAACATGGTGAAACCCCATCTCTGCAGAAAATACAAAAAATTAAGCAGGTGTGGTAGTGCATGCCTGTGGTTCCAGCTACTTGGAAGGCTGAGATGGGAGAACCACCTGAGCTTGGGGGATTGAGGCTGAGGGGAACTGAGATTGTGCCACTGCACTTCAGAATGAGACCCTGTCTCAAAAAAAAGAGAAAAAAAATCAGCCAAAGTGAGACTATATGAAGCAGAAATTGCTCCTGTGCAGCTTGTCTCTTTAAAAAATTAAATTACTAGGAAAATGTTGAGAGGTCTTTATTAGGTTGTAAAACACTAGTTGATTTTTTTATATTGATAAGCATACACAGATAATTATCTAAATTCCCTAGTGGAAAATGCGTGACATTTATGTTTATAAGCTCAAAACTATTTGGTATTTAAACAGAATTTCAGTGGAAATCTTTTGAAAACTTACACCTTTTTATACAGAAATCCATATTGAATATATAAGGCAACACGTTAGTTTGCTTTTTGAGTTATTATTATGTTTTTGTTACTTGTAAGTTTGTAGCAGCCCTTCCTGTTTTCACATAGATGAACTTTGAAACAGATAATCTAGCATGTTTGAATTTTTTGTGGAACAATAGATGACTCAGTAAAGTTACGACATTTTCTTTTAAGTGAAAAACTTAAGGATTAATGATACTTGCTTTGCCATTCAAGGGCTTTTTAAAATATCTGTTTACTTTGTGGATTTTACATATATACCTGATATGAGTTTTGGTGAAATAAGGTGGTTATAATTATTTACTTATTGTCAGCAATTGCTTTGTGGCCTTCTCATTTGACAATAGGTGATTTCAAATTGGAGAAGTCCAATGGGGAGCTCAGCGAATCTCCTGGAGCTGGAAAAGGATCATCTGGCTCAACTCGAATCATCACCAGATTGCGGAATCCAGATAGCAAACTTAGTCAGCTGAAGAGCCAGCAGGTGGCAGCCGCTGCCCATGAAGCAAATAAATTATTTAAGGAGGGCAAAGAGGTGTGTTCTTTCTGTTTAAAAGAAACATCTATTTCCAAAACTGTAGTGGGTAACAAGATTGAAAGCATTAGGCTTTATAAGTATAGTTGCATACCCAAATTTCAGTCAAGGCATAAAAATGCTATAAATGGCTGATACGCTTTCTTACCACGTGATCAGTTTTATTCTACGTATCATTCTAAAGAATTAAAGGCTTCTTTACACATATGAGTAGGCTATTTTGGGTTTTATGGTTTATTAAATAACTGTAGGTGATTCACTGCTCAGTTCTAGCTATGATCACTTCAGGTGAACCTGCAGCTAAAGGATGAGGCTTATCCACTGATAGCAGAGTAGTGTGGATAGGACAGCATGGCATCCCAGCTCTGATCATGAACAATGGGATCAGAGCTAGGACTCGGTATCTCTGTCCTTCAGCTAGCCATGGTGACAGGACATGGCCCCAACTGTATCTCCGATATTCAAGAATTATTTTCAGAGTAGATATACAAGAATAAATGATGTTGTTAACATCACAGCAATTGCTTAAAAGCAGTGCCTTTCATACTTCTTTTTGACTCTGACCCTCAGTCACATACACATTTTTCCATAGCAGTCCAGTACACATATTCAAAAGCTTTCTGAAATACTGTTTTACCTTATTACGTAGGAAGCACTCTGGTATTTTCTGTGCTAGCCTATATTGCATTACATTTTATTTTTTAAAAAGCTGAATAAGACCCACTGTTTATTTCATAGTCCATTAAAAGTTGGGACCAACTGTTTGAAAATACTATTTTGAAGTATCCATGGGGTCTTACACTATAGCTGGAATGATAAAAGGACCCGAAAGGATGTTTTTAGGGATATAGTTTTTGGGGGATAGTACATGCAATGCCCTTCTTTTTCTCTTAAGTGTATGTTATATACTTAAAAAATGGTAGGTGAGTAATTTATATGTATGGTTTCATGTGTATATTTGAAGTATTAATACATGAAAGCAGTGAATAATAGTATCTGGCATGTAATAGGTACTTAATATGTGTTAGTTTTCTTTCTGCAGGCATATCTTGGTTGTTTAATTGTAAACAATTAGCTTTAGCTTTTAACTTAGCTTTTAGACTTCAAAAGTTCTATCATAAGATTTATCTTAACTTAGTTTGAGTGATTAATTTTAGTTATTGAAAGACAGTTGATCAGATGAAATTTACATCTTTGATTGACATAAATAATGCAGTCTTTTTATGTTTTTGGTCAGGTACTGGTAGTTAACTCTCAAGGGGAAATTTCACGGTTGAGCACCAAAAAGGAAGTGGTCATGAAAGGAAATATCAACAATTATTTTAAATTGGGTCAAGAAGGGAAGTATCGCGTCTACCACAATCAATACTCCACCAATTCATTTGCTTTGAATAAGCACCAGCACAGAGAAGATCATGATAAGAGAAGGCATCTTGCACATAAATTCTGTCTGACTCCAGCAGGAGAGTTCAAATGGAACGGTTCTGTCCATGGGTCCAAAGTTCTTACTATATCTACTCTGAGACTGACTATCACCCAATTAGAAAACAACATCCCTTCATCCTTTCTTCATCCCAATTGGGCATCACATAGGTAAAGGAAACTAAGGTTAATTTATTGCTGTAGATATACTAAATGTTTATAAAATGATTGTTGTAGATGTGGACTTGAAAACGTCATTACCAATGAGTTGAATGAAGTCAATGTGGTCAACAGACAGGACGTGAGAGGCATGAGTGTACTTCTAAGTTACTGAACCAACACCACTGTTTGGAGGATTAGGAGTCAGAGTCTTTATCCCTGGAATCAGATGGAGGCCAAAGTTACAACTACTGTGCTTTTAACTTAAGGTCAACCTAGTGAAATAATTTCTTTCATTTCTTCTGAAATATAGGGCAAATTGGATCAAGGCAGTTCAGATGTGTAGCAAACCCAGAGAATTTGCATTGGCTTTAGCCATTTTAGAGTGTGCCGTTAAACCAGTTGTGATGCTACCAATATGGCGAGAATCTTTAGGACATACCAGGTAAGTGAGTTCTGAGCCTTGTAAATGATGTTGGACTCCCTTTTGAAATACTAGCATATTAATAATGAAAGTTAGTGTATTTAAGAGGCCATATTGAAGACTTCACCTTTGGCCTCATTTTCTTCCTATGTAAGTTGTAAACGTTAATGAATATTATTAGGTCTTTTTTTTTTTTTTTTTTTTTGAGACAGAGTCTTGTACTGTCGCCCAGGCTGGTGTGCAGTAGCGCAATCTCAGCTTGCTGCAACCTCTGCCTCCCAGGTTCAAGCGATTCTCTTGCTTCAGCCTTTTGAGTAGCTAGGATTACAGGCACCCCCCACCATGCTCAGCTCATTATTTGTATTTTTAGTAGAGACATGGTTTGACTGTGTTGGCTAGGCTGGTCTTGAACTCTTGACCTTGTGATCTGCCCGCCTCGGCTTCCCAAAGTGCTGGGATTACAGGAGTGAGCCACCACACCCTCCCTGAATATTAGTTCTTATTTGCCATACAGGATTGTGATGAAGATCAAAAGAGATCTGGTATATGAAAGTTTGAAATATTTTCTAAAGTAGCATTTTTATTGACTAGAAAGAACACTCATGTTTTTTAGTATTTATTCTAGAATCTTGTAGGCAGTATGCTCTGAATCTGATTTATATCCTTTTTTAAAGTTCAGTGTCCAACCAAAGATCATGTAGCTCCTGAGTAGACCCAGGGCTGTGCAACTTGAACAGATGATTCAAAAGAAAGAAAATTTTGTGACTTGAATCTACTTTTTAGCGCTGATAGACTTGCTTTGTAACTTTAGTCTTTAAAAAGTTATTATTACAAAACTAAGGTTATGATAATGGAAAGAATATTTAAGGGCATAAAGCAAAAAGTAAGAACTATTTTATCTTCCCTGCCCCCGTCTTTTCTACAGAGTCCACTCCAAAGGCATAGCCCTATAGCTTTTAAAATGTAAATGCAAGCCAGGCACAGTGGCTCAACGTCTGTAATCCCAGCACCTAGGGAGACCGAGGTACTAAAAACACAAAAATTAGCTGGGTGTGGTGGCACATGCCTGTCGTCCCAGGTACTCGGGAGGCTGAGGCAGGAGAATTGCTTTAACTCAGGAGGCGGAGGCTACAGTGAGCCGAGATTGCGCCACTGCTGCACTCCAGCCTGGGTGACAAAACAAGGCTTCATCTCAAAAGAAAACAAAAGGGACATAAGATATATTTTTGAGAAAAATAAATTTATGCCTACTAAATGTTTTTCATCTGCTAAAGGTATGGCTCCCAGTTTTCTTTGGTGTTTCCACCACATACATCTTTTTTTGTTTTCTTTTTCACATAGGATCTCACTGTTACCCAGGCTGGAGTGCAGTGGCACCATCACAGCTCACTGCAGCCTTGACCTCCCTGGGCTAAGGTTATCCTCTCACCTCAGCCTCCCGAGTAGTTGGGACTATAGACGCATTCCACTATGCCTGACTAATTTTTGTATTTTTTATAGACAAGAGGTCTCGTTATGTTGCCCAGGCTGTTCTTGAACTCTGGGCTCAAGCGATCTGCCTGCCTCAGCCTACCGGAGTGCTGGGATTAGTGATACATTTCTGATAATAGCACAATAAGTACAATGGTTGCTATAACAGTTTAGAGAGTGGTTTGACAAAAACAAAGTTAAAAATGCAATTCCACTCCTTCCTAATACAGTAGAGAAACTTCTACCCTGTGTACATGAGAAGACATTGTAGCAGGGTGTTCCTTATAATATTATTTCATATGGTGAAATTTGGAAACAATTCCTAAGTACTCATAATCAGGCCTATTTTATTTTGTTTTTAGAGACGGAGCCTTGCTCTGTCTCCCAGGCTGGAGTGCAGTGGCGCGATCTCGACTCACTGCAAGCTCCGCCTCCCGGGTTCGCGCCATTCTCCTGCCTCAGCCTCCTGAGTAGCTGGGACTACAGGCGCCCACCACCATGCCTGGCTAATTTTTTGTATTTTTAGTAGCAATGAGGTTTCACCATGTTAGGCAGGATGATCTCGATCTCTTGACCTCATGATCTGCCTGCCTCAGCCTCCCAAAGTGCTGGGATTACAGGCATGAGCCACTGCGCCTGGCCAATCAGGCATGTATATTTGTGTAGAGTTTAAAAGCTTGTGTGATAATACAATGTTACAGTATTGTTTAGGAATATAGACATTTGTAAAATTTTAAATGCAAGGGCTATATGCTTGAAAGGTAAGAAATACACTTCTAAATAAATAAATGCTCAAATATAAATCATAATGAAAACTAGAAGACATTTTGATCTGGATGTTCATGAAGGTACTACATACATTGAAATTTATGAGATGCAATTAAAGACTTCCTAGGAGAAGTTGCTAGCTTTTAGTGCTCATATTAGAAAAGAAACTGCAAATTAATTAGCTAGGGGTACATCTCAAGGAACCAAGCTAAAGAAAGAAAATATTAAAGTTGAGCAAATGTGATGAAATCGAAAACAAATATAGCTTAGGATCCCATTATGTTTTATAAGCCTCTGATAAGATTATCAAGGGGGGAAAAATAATACAGCACAAATAACCAATATCTAGAATAAAAACACGGTGGCTCACGCCTGTAATTCCAACACTTTGGGAGGCCAAGATGGGCAGTCACCTGAGGTCAGGAATTCGAGACCAGCCTGACCAACATGGAGAAACCTTGTCTCTATTAAAAAATATATATATATGAAATTAACCGGGTATGGTGGCACATGCCTGTAATCCCAGCTGCTTAGAAGGCTGAGGCGTGAGAATCGCTTGAACCCGGGAGGCGGAGGTTGCGGTAAGCCGAGATTGTGCCATTGCACTCCAGCCTGGGCAACAAGAGTGAAACTCTGTCTCAAAAAAAAAAAAAGTAAAACGAGACATACTAGCCGATATTTCTGATTCTCTTTTATTAGAACTTGGAATTTTAAAGCCTTCACAGGGTCCACTAATATAGTATTCGGGTTTCCTACATCCACAGAGAAAGGGGTCCAGCTAGAAGAAGTGGACCAAGATGGTGGAATAGAAGTCCCCACCTGATCGTGCCCCACCTTCCATCCCCACCGCTACAGAAAGGGGCCCACCGAGCTCCCTTTGGGTGGGGGAAGGGTTGGGAAGGACGCCACAGTGATCTCAGTCCTTAATAGGGCAGAAGCCACACTCAGGCAGGAGATGGATTTCTGGTTGTTTATCACTGCACCTGTTATTAAGGTGATGGCAGGACTAGATGAGTTCATAAGGTTTTTCTTAAGTTTCGGGAACCAGATAGTTTAAACTTTTCTACTAGAATACAAAAAGGAGGAAATTTTACAGATTATTGTTTCTGTTAGTGTGAAACTGTTAGAAAACTTGATAAACAGAAATAGAGAAATAGAAAATTATGGCCCTGTCTCCTTTATTAATATTTATTATAATAATTAATAGCAAATAGGTATATCTATAAGAAATCTGAAAATATTGGTATGCAGATATATTCAGGAGTAAATTTAAAGAATAAGAAACCATGGCTAAATTGGCTTCACCTTAGACACCAATCTCCAATACTAGGAGATTACTAATATCATACTATTTTAAGAAGTCAAAGAAGGCCTGGATGCGATGGCTCACACCAATAATCCCAACACTTTGGGAGGCCAAGACGAGTGGATCACTTGAGCCCAGGAGTTTTAATACCAGCCTGGCCAACGTGGTGAAACCCCATCTCTATGAAAATTTAGCCAGGCATGGTGGTGCACACCTGTAGTCCCAGATACTAGGAGACTGAGGCAGGAGAATCAGTTGAACCTGGGAGGCAGAGGTTGCAATGAGCTGAGATCGCATCACTGCATTCCATCCTGAGCAACAGAGCAAGACACTGTCTCAAAAAGAAAAAAATCAAAGAAAGGAAACCTTTTGATCATCTCATTAGATGCCAAGAAGCTTTTTTGTCTAAGTTCATTATTTATTGTTTTTTTTAAAATTTTTTTACATTTTTTTTTGATAGAGATGGAGTCTCCCTACGTTACCCAGACTAATCTTGAATCTCTGACCGCAAGTGATCCTCCCACCTTGGCCTCCCAAAGTGCTGGGATTACAGGTGTGAACCAGCGCACCTGGCCTATTCATTCATTTTAAAAAAAACTCTTAGATAAGTATGAATGTATGAAGTCTTTTTTTTTTTTTTTTTTGAAGATGTATTTCAAACCAAATTATTATGCCTTTTGGTGAAACCCTTGAAGCATTCCCAATAACATTGAGGTGGAACAAAATAGATACCCACTGTTGGCCGGGTGAGGTGGCTTTCCCACCTGTAATCCCAGCACTTTGGGAAACCAAGGTGGGAGAATCGCTTGAGGCCAGGAGCTGGAGGCTGCAGTGAGCAATAATTGCGCCACCGCACTCCAGCATGGGCAAGAGAGTGATACCCTGTCTCAAAAAAACAAACAAAAAAAATTGTCAACATTATATTTTAACATTTTCTAAAAGTACCAGGAAATGCAGTTTGCCAAGAGAAATAAAACTTATAAATATTGTCAAGATACAGACACAATTATATGCAGTTGATCTAATTAATTAACACATATAATTTTGTTCCAAGCTGAACTCCACCAAAACTGTGGCCAAACTTTTTAAAAATTACGGACCCACGGGGACAAGGAGAACAACAGAAAATACATCACCTATAAAATTGCAGAAGCAATACTGCAGGTAGACAAATGACAGCCTACCCTTGAAGGCCAAATCCCAAGTCATGGTGTAAACAATCCTCAAAAGATCCAAAAACAGGAAGTACAGAGCCATCCACTTTGGATGCTTGGCTATAGTAGACCTGTTTTATGCTGCAGTCACAACAGATACCTTGATTGTGGTGAGCCCTGTATCTTCCAGGGTTTGCTCATGATCTCACCCACTGATTTCACCAAGAGGTCTGTGAACTTTCCTGAAAGCTAAAGCCAGATTGTGACCCAGAGACAAGTTTGTATTTTCCTGGGAACCTTCTTTGATAGTAACAAAACTGCTCTATGCAGGTAGTTTTATACATGATGCTGAGTTTTGTTTTGTTTTGTTTTGAGACAGAGTCTTGCTCTGCCGCTCAGGCTGGAGTGCAGTGATGCAGTCTCAGCTCGCTACAACCTCCACCTCCCGGGTTCGAGCGATTCTCCTGCCTCAGCCTCCTGAATAGCTGGGATTATAGGCACGTGCCTCCACGACCGGCTAATTTTTCTATTTTTAGTAGAGACGGAGTTTCACCGTGTTGACCAGGCTGGTCTCCAACTCCCAACCTCGTGATCTGCCCACCTCGGCTTCCCAAAGTGCTGGGATTACAGGCGTGAGCCACCGCGCCCAGCCTATGCTGAGTTTTCAAAAGCCAAACTTTATACTGTTTGGGATGCACACACATAGATTCTAAAAGTGTAAGGAAAAACAAGAGAATGTTTGCCACAAAAGTATTGATTGCCAGGGAGTTGGACACATAAGCATCTAATGTATTGGTTATAGATAAAGTTACGTTTCTTAACCTGGTTGCATTTTACATATTTTGAAAAATTATAATGAAGGAATAATTGTGTGTGTGTGTGTGTGTATGCATGTGTGTGTCTGTGTGTTTTGAGATAGAGTCTTGCTCTGTCACCCAGGCTGGAGTGCAGCGGTGCCATCTCAGTTCACTGCAACCTCCGCCTCCCGGGTTCAAGCAATTCTCCTGCCTCAGCCTCCCGAGTAGCTGGTATTACAGACAAGTGCCACCATGCCCGGCTAATTTTCTTATTTTTAGTAGAGACAGGGTTTTGTCGTGTTGGCCAGGCTGGTCTCAAACTCCTGTCCTCGAGTGATCCACCCTCCTCAGCCTCCCAGGGTGCTGGGATTACAGGTGTGAGCCACCACATTTGGCCAAATGTAACAAGAAATATTCAAGGCCTGTGTAAAGCAATCTTTAGGCTAGGCGTGGTGGCACACACCTGTAATCCCAGCACTTTGAGAGGTGAGGTGGGAGGATTGCTTGAGCCCAGGAGTTCAAGACCAGCCTGGGCAACATAGGGAGACCCTATCTCTACCAAAAATAATAATTAATTAAAAAGTTAAGCAATCTTTAAAGCTTAACTAAAGACATGAAGGATACTTTGGGAGTAAGATTTTCCATCCTGGAGCAGGGGAGGCTTGACCAAAATGAAACTAATATTTGATCTAGAAAAGTTAATGTGCAAGAATACTGAGCACAGTAGCTCACGCTTATTATTCCAACACTTTGAGAGGTTGAGGAGGGAGGATCACTTGAAGTGAGGAGTTTGAGACCAGCCTAGGCAACATAGCAAGACTCTGTCTCTACAAAAAAATTAAAATTGGCCAGGTGTGGTGGTGTGCGCCTGTAATGCCAGCTACTTGGGAGGCTGAGCCCAGAAGTTGGAGGAGGATATCTTGAGCCCGGGAGTTTGAGGCTGAGGTGAGCTATGATCGTGCCATTGCACTGCATCCCAGGCAACAGAGTGACAACCTATCTTTAAAAAAAAAAAGGAAAAAGAAAGTTATTGTGTAAGAATAGCCAAAAGGGGAAAAAATAGATGTTAATGAAAAAGGCCCTAGATATTAGAGCACATTTTGAAGCTTCATTAATTTGTTCTACAGAAGAAGCAAATCAGTAGATAAATACAGAATCCAAAAATAGACCTAAGCATGGAGATTCAGCTGTGGTAGCATTACACATCACAAAAGGAAAGCATGTTTGGGAAAATATCACTTAGATCTCTGCCTTAGCAAAAAAACATTTAGATTGATGAAGAATTGTTAAAAACCCCACAACCCTAAAAACAAAAGAGAACTTCAGTAAGAAAGCATGAATTAATTTATGTTTTTATTGTGATACTTTCTTTTTAGAGAGATAAAAAGTCCAAATGCCATAGAGGAAAAAAGTGGATACATGTATTTAAAATTCTGAGTGGAAAATTGTTACTGTAATCAAACTCAAAAGACATGACAAACTGAGGAAAAATATTTTGTACCACAAATGGAAAATTTTCTTAATTGACAAAGACCTTTTATAAATGAAAAGTGCTAATAGTCTAATACAAACAAGACAAAGGATTTGAATAGGCACTTTGCAAAAAAATAAATATGAAAGGCCAGTAGACAGAAAAATGATTACTTATTTCATAATTTAAAACAATGGGATAGTATTTTTTACCTCTGAATTTGACTAACAGTTTAGAAGTTCAGTACTAACTCAGCATGAGTGGAAGTGTAGGAGCGCAGGGTGGCTTCATGATTGATGGTAGTGTGGGACTATGATTGCACTGTTCTGAAGAGCAGTTTGACCCCATATCCATCAGCATTTTCAGTGCAGGAACTTTCGGACCCAGCCATCCCACCACTGAAGGATATAGAGGGGTATTCCCTAGGTTTACCAAGACAGACATAGAATGTTGTTTGTTACAGCTTTGGCTGTGATAGCAAAACAGCACAAAACCCTGAGCCCCATGTGGAGATGGGAGTGGAGTTGAAGTTCAGTCCATTCTCCTGGTCGGACTTAGTTGATCAAGGAGAAGTAGAAGGAAAATCTGCCACTGGCACACCCACCAGCATGCTACTCTGGGATAGGGAGCATCACAGATTAGCCATAATACTGCCTAACTGGCCTTGCTTCCTCTGCAAAGAGAAGCCTTTGTATTTGGTGATAAAAGGGACCTCTTTGCCTCGTGAACACCAAGAACACAACTGAGCACGCTGCCCAACTGTGAGCTCCTAGGGTGTCACTACGCTAGAGTCCTTCAGACCGTGCTCCATTCCTGGCCTTTCTCGGCAAAAATGGCCCAGTTGCCGTGCTGGACCTGGCCTTTCGGAGGCGTATGGAAAACAAGCCCTGAAAATCTCCATGAGAAATCCTACACAGTCCTTCTGGCATAGTCACCCCGCCTTACTCCTGTAGCCTGAGACTTCACGTTATCCACTGTATTGTGCCTGCAGAGCTTGTCCTTCTCCTTAGTTCCAAGTGTGTTGCCAGTGGGATGGAATTTGAGTATGTTAGCTCCCAGTGAGGATCCACTCCCTTTCCCCTCCTCCCATCACCTTATGAGAGACTGTGAGGAGCCTTATGGAGAATGTTTGCTACACCAGTTGAGTGCAGTTAATAGGCATGAGCTGTCAGCCTGGGGGAGAATGTATTGTGGGGACCTACAATCACAGGGACACAAAACCTTAAAAGTGGAGGGGCGAGAAGAAGCAGGGAGAGTGATGGGGAGTTTTTGGTGGGGGGAAAGGAGATAAAAAGACTGAAATCTCCTCCCACATCTTTTTGGAATCACTACCCCAAGTTAAAAAAAGGTCTCTATTCTTTCCACAGAACTGTGCATGAGAAATTGGCTGCATTTGGTTAAGGTGTGATAAAAGCAGTTCTTCTGCCACTAGCACTCTTAGAGACAAGAGCTCCTTTCTTTTTAGGTTTTGCTTCGTGTCTCTGTTTGTGAGAAATATTCTGATTCATGAAATCTAGTCTAATCCCCTGAATGTAGAGCCTCACCACAGGCCTGGTCTTTACTAGTAGATGCAGTGATTTTCTTTCCTGCCTGAGAAAGCGTTGTGGCCGGTGCCTGTGTCTCATGATTTAGGTCAATATGGGCCGACCTTCCTCATTCTTCCTCTTTCTCGAAAGCTGGGCCCCATGGGCCCCATTCTCTGTGGATGTAAGAGACCTGATTTATGTTAGTAGATCCTTGAATGCTTTAAAATCCCCAGTGCTTGTGAGACTCAGAAATATTGCTTGATAAAATAAACGTTTTTGTATTCTTTGGTCTTCGTTTTTTGGAAGGAAAAAACTCTGGAAACAAAATATTCTTTAACAGTGACCTGGTTTAATAAATTATAGCGTATCCATGCAATGGTATATTTTTTAATTCCTTAAAACATCTGTGTATTTTGATAAGGAAAGATCTTCTAGTGTAATTATCCACTGATTAAAAACTGTGGTTGTGTGTGCACTATAAAATACATATGTGTGAATATGTAATGGACTATGTAAAGAGATACATAAATGTTGGTATGTACATGAAATGTTTTAGGAATAAATCATAATTATTTCTTATGAGGAGGCATGGAAAGGATAGCATTTCTTGTTTTTGCCTTTTTGTACTCTTTTGTCTTTTCTTATTAAGGAATTGTACAACTACAACTAAGTTTTGTCAATTGGGGTTGTCTGGTTTATAGGATTATAAATAAGTCTGCTTTGTCTTCCTAATTTTTCAGTATTGCATTTTTATCTTTTCTGTTTATTTTTCTAAGTTAACATTGTCTTTCTATCCATGCATTCTTAGGTTACACCGGATGACATCAATTGAAAGAGAAGAAAAGGAGAAAGTCAAAAAAAAAGAGAAAAAACAGGAAGAGGAAGAAACGATGCAGCAAGCAACATGGGTAAAATACACATTTCCAGTTAAACATCAGGTAATTTTTACAACAACCCTTTAAAATAGTGTTAGCCATTTCTGAAACTTTTATCCTGAAACTTTGAATACTTACTAATTTTATTTTACTTTTGACATAGTCTTTTTATTTTATTTATTTATTTTTGAGACAGAGTCTGGCTCTGTTGCTCAGACTGGAGTGCAGTGGCACAATCTTGGCGCACTACAGCCTCAGCCCCCTAGGTTCAAATGATTCTTCTGCCTCAGCCTCCTGAGTAGCTGGGATTATAGGCGTGCAGCACCATGCCCGGCTAATTTTTGTATTTTTAGTAGAGACAGGGTTTCGCCATGTTAGCCAGGTAAGTCTTGAACTCCTGACCTCAGGTGATCTCTTGCCTTGGCCTCCCAAAGTGCTGAGATTACAGGTGTGAGCCACTGCGCCTGGCCTACTTTTGACATAGTCTTTTAAGTAATATGTTAGGGATGAAGTACATCTTCCTGGCAAATTTACAAAGCATCAGTTTATCTTAGTAGAATATAGGAGGCTTATGAGGACAATTTGTTGAAGTTGTTATAAAACTATAAAATTGTCTTAATTTTTACATGCTAAAAAGGAGCATTATTTCATTGACCTTTGATTCCCAGTGACAACTAAGTTGATTAGTAAATTTTTTTTTGTCCCCACTTGGAGAAACCTGGGGATGATTAGTAAATTTAATTTGCCTCACTTTGAAACTTGTTTGGTAAAAATGCATAAAACCACATGTGGTTTATAAGCATTGTCATTCTTACTGTTTAATGTTTTCATTTACACCAGGTTTGGAAACAAAAAGGTGAAGAGTACAGAGTGACAGGATATGGTGGTTGGAGCTGGATTAGTAAAACTCATGTTTATAGGTTTGTTCCTAAATTGCCAGGCAATACTAATGTGAATTACAGAAAGTCATTAGAAGGAAGTAAGTAATTAAAATTACGTTTTCTGCATAATCGTTCTGCTTTATATTTCTTATAAATTTGTAGTAGTATATTGACTATATTTTAGATAAAAACATTTTCCTGAAATTTTTAATAGTACTGCAAAATTACCAATTTAGTTTACTAAAACCCTAAAACTGTAAAAATTACCTTTATTCACAGGAATTTGATGTCTCAGATTTCCGTAAGATCGTAGAATGGAACTTGTTTTTTAGAAGAGGCCTCAGCCGCCTGATTATCATTTTTCAAAATCTTAGATTCAGGCCAGGCCACCAGGTGCAGTGGTTCATGCCTGTAATCCCAGCACTTTGGGAGGCCGAGGCAGGTGTATTACTTGGGAGTTCTAGACTACCCTGGCTAATATGGTGAAACCCCGTCTCTACTAAAAATACAAAATTTACTGGGTGTGCTGGCACACACCTGTGATCCCAGCTACTCAGTAGGCTCAGGCAGGAGAATGGTTTAAACCCAGGAGGCAGAGGTTACAGTGATCCAAGGTTGCACCACTGCGCTCTAGCCTGGACGACAAAGCAAGACTGTCTCAAAAAAAAAAAAAAAAAAAAAAAATTCAGGCCAGCCGCATTGGCTTACACCTATAATCCCAGTGCTTTGAGAGGCTAAGGCAGGAGGATCACTTGAGCCCAGGAGTTCAAGGCCAACCTGGGCAACATAGCAAGACCCCATGTCTACAAAAAAGTTTAAAAAATTAACCAGGCGTGTTGCCACGTGGTGCTACTTGGGGGTTCGAAGCAGGAGGATTGCTTGACGCCAGGAGTTTGAGGTTGCAGTGAGCTACAATTGTGCTGTTGCACTCGAGCATGGATGACAGAGCAAGACTCAATCTCTTAAAAAAAAAAAAATCTTAAATTCAGTACTAATTCACTTCTTGAGGAGTCGTGTATCTGGTAACCTTAGCATTGTTGCACGTAAGAGAAAACCAGAAAGGAAGTGATAGAGGCTTCCAAAACACTGTCACATAAATGAGGTTTTTTTGTGGGGGTTGGGAGGTTGTTTTGTTTCTGTTTTTGTTTTGTTGAGATGGAATCTCGCTCTGTTGCCAGGCTGGAGTGCAGTAGCGTATCTCGGCTCACTGCAACCTCCGCCTCCCGGGTTCAAGCAATTCTCCTGCCTCAGCCTCCCAAGTAGCTGGCACTACAGGCGCATGCCACCATGCCCAGCTAATTTTTGCATTTTTTGTAGAGATGGGGTTTCACCATGTTGGCCAGGATGGTCTCGATCTCTTTACCTCAAGTGATCTGCCTGCCTTGGCCTTCCAAAGTGCTGGGATTACAGGTGTGAGTCACTGCTCCCAGCCAAATTTTGTCACTCTTGGTTCAGTTGTCACTGACCACTTTTTTAAATCCTGTAGTGTTTTAAAACAAATCCCAGAAATTATGTTTCACCAGAAGTTCAGTATATATCGCTACATAGACATTTTTTCCATAACCATCATGTCATTATCACACTCAACAAATTAACTATAATTAATAAATTAATCATCTGATTTTCAGTCCATATTCCACTTGCCCTAGTTGTCTTAGAGGTACCTTTTTACTGTTAGCAGTAAACCAGGTCCAGGCAAGGTCACACATTGCATTTCATGATTTTTCTTCAGTCTTTTATTCTGTTATATAAACTTCAAGGAGTCCAAGAACCATTGAAATAGATTACAAAAGTTTATATACATACTTTTTTCCTTGGTAGAGGATCATAGTATTTATCCATTTCTAATAGGGTTCTGTGACACAAAGTATGTTAGAAGCCACTAATGTGGACTTTCTGGAATCATCGAACAGATTGTGATAATCCTTTATACACGAGTTTTCTTTCATTATATTTTTGTGTGTGTGTGACAGAGTCTCGCTCTGTCAGCCAGGCTGGAGTGCAGTGGCACCATCTCAGCTCACTGCAAACTCCACCTCCCAGGTTCAAGCAGTTCTCCTGCTTCAGCCTCCCAAGTAGCTGGGACTACAGGCTCATACCACCACGCCTGTCTAATTTTTGTATTTTTAGTAGAGATGGCGTTTCACCTTGCTGGGCTGGTGTTGAACTCCTGGCCTCAAGTGATCTGCCTGCCTCAGCCTCCCAAAGTGCTGGGATTACAGGCATGAGCCACCACACCCACCCAGATTTTATCACTTTGTTTGTGCTTATCACCTACTTTTTTTGTGGCTGGATGGGAGTCTCATTCTGTCACCCAGGCTGGAGTGCAGTGGTACGATCTCAGTTCACTGCAACCTCTACCTCCCAGGTTTCAGCGATTCTCCTGCCTCATCCTCCTGAATAGGGATCACAGGTGTGCACCACCATGCCTGGCTAATTTTTCTATTTTTTTTTTTTTTTTTTTTGAGAGGAGTCTCAGCTTGTGCTCCCCAGGCTGGAGGCAGTGGCGTTTGATCTCGCTCACTGCAAGCTCCGGCCTCCCAGGGTTCACGCCATTCTCCCTCGGGCCAGCCTCCCAAGTAGCTGAGACTACAGGCTACCACCACCAAGGTTTTTGTATTTTTAGTAGAGACGGGGTTTCACCATGTTAGCCAGGATAGTCTCGATCTCCTGACCTCGTGATCCACCCGCCTCGGCCTCCCAAAGTGCTGGGATTACAGGCTTGAGCCACCGCGCCCGGCCTAATTTTTCTATTTTTAATAGAGACGGGGTTTCACCATGTTGGCTAGGCTAGTCTTGAACTCCTTGTCCTCAAGTGATCCACCTGCCTTTGCCTCCCAAAGTGCTAGGATTACAGGCATGAGCTACCACACCCATCCAAATTTTATCACTCTTGTTTCAGTTGTCACTGACCGCTTATTTTTTTTAAGACGTAGTCTCGTTCTGTCACTGAGGCTGGAGTGCAGTGGCGTGACCTCAGCTCGCTGCAGCCTCCGCCTCCTGGGTTCAAGCAATTCTCCTGCCTCAGCTTCCTGAGTAGCTGGGATCACAGGTGCGCACCACCACGCCCAGATAATTTTTGTATTTTTAGCAGAGATGGGGTTTCACCATGTTAGCCAGGCGGGTCTGAAACTCCTGACCTCAGGTGATCCACCCACCTCTGCCCCGCATAGTGCTGGGATTATAGCACCACGCCAGCCTGTAGTATTAATGTTTATCTTGTAGCTATGTTACTGAATTAACAATTTTTTTTTTTTTTTTGGACGCAGAGCCTCACTCTGTCACCCAGGCTGGAGTAGAGTGGCATGAGCCTCTACACCAGGTCTACTTTTTTTTTTTTTTTTTAATCCTGCAGTGTTTTAAAACAAATTTCATAAATCATGTTTCACCAAAAATGTTCGTACAAAGTTTTCTGAAATGTCTGAAATTCAGTCATTCCTTCTATGTTTTAGGTCAGCCAGGCATATAGGATTATATCGTACCTTATACTCAATAAGACCTTTGTCCTTTTTTTTTTTTTTTAAATGAAAAAATGAAACATAACTTGCTGGCAAATACTTGTTTGTTTTCACTAAACTTGACATATTAAAGTACTAATACTGGAAATAACGTTAATTATGCTATACACGGTTCTTTTTAGCCAAAAATAATATGGATGAAAATATGGATGAGTCAGATAAAAGAAAATGTTCACGAAGTCCCAAAAAAATAAAAACAGAGCCTGATTCTGAAAAAGATGAGGTAAAAGATTCAGATGCTGCAAAAGGAGCAGACCAAAGTGAAATGGATATCTCAAAGATTACTGAGAAGAAGGACCAAGGTAAGGAGAGTCAGCTGTGGAGGGCAGCCTGGGGGTGATAAGAATGCAGTGGATCGGGGTCCCACCACAGGAAAGGTACTGCGTTGTGTTTTCTTGATAATAGCTTTATTAAAATGTAATTCATATCCCATACAATTCACCCAATTAAAGTGTAAATTCAGTGGTTTTTAGTATAGTCACAAAGTTCAACCATTATCACGTCAATCTTAGAACATTTTCATAACCTTGAAAAGAAGCCTCATTCATACCCATTAGCAGTTACTTACCAATCCTTCCCCAAAGTGCCGCCAGCTTAGCAGTCTACTTTCTGTCTCTCTGGATTTGCCTATTTTGGACAGTCCATAGAAATGGAATCAGGCAGTATGTGGTCCTTTGTGGCTGGCTTCATCCACTTAGCATGTTTTTAAGGTTCATCCATGTTGTAGCATGTATCAGTACTTTCTTTCTATTTCTGAATAATACTCTGTATGGATATGCCACATTTTGTTATCCATTCATCAGTTGATGGACATTGGGCCGTTTCCTCTTTTGGCTATTATGAATAATGCTGCTATGAACATTCATGCAGAAGTTTTTTGTGGCCAAGCGTTTTCACTTCTCTTGGAGATATACCTAGGAATGGAATTACTGGATCATATGGTAACTCTGTTTAACCTTTTGAGGAACTACATTGTCTTTTGTAACAAGTCATTTTTTAAAAAACTAAATAAGCTAAATAATGCATGTGGCTAGAGATATGTTATAACTGTAAAAGTCTATACAAAATATTACATGAAGGTACTAGCGTGTGCAGTAGCCTGCCACATACTAAGTACTTTTTCATTATGGCATTCCATCGTTTTTAGATACTAAGGATCAGAATATTTAATTATTTTGGGGATGTATGTCTCATAAAGTTCAACACTATTTATTGACCAGGAACTTTGAAATATATGTTTAAACTCTAGAGAGAAAATGAGAAAAATAGATACTTTAATATTTTTGGCTAGGCACAGTGGCTCATGCCTGTAATCTCAGCACTTTGGGAGGCTGAGTTGGGCGGATCACCTGAGGTCAGGAGTTCAAGACCAGCCTGGCCAATATCGTGAAACCATGTCTCTACTGAAAATTCAAAAACTAGCCAGGCATGGTGTCACATGCCTGTAATCCCGGCTACTCGGGAAGCTGAGGCATGAGAATTGCTTGAACCCAGGAGGCGGAGGTTGCAGTGAACCGTGATCACGCCGCTGCACTCCAGCCTGGGCAACAGAGTGAGACTCCATCTCAAAAAAAAAAAAAAAAAGTATAAATTCCTCCTTTCAGAGTAAAAGTTACATTTCTATAAATGTCTTTGTTTCACAGATGTGAAGGAGCTTTTAGATTCTGACAGTGATAAACCCTGCAAGGAAGAACCAATGGAAATAGACGATGACATGAAAACAGAGTCACATGTAAATTGTCAGGAGAGTTCTCAAGTAGATGTGGTCAATGTTAGTGAGGGTTTTCATCTAAGGACTAGTTACAAAAAGAAAACAAAATCATCCAAACTAGATGGACTTCTTGAAAGGAGAATTAAACAGTTTACACTGGAAGAAAAACAGCGCCTCGAAAAAATCAAGTTGGAGGGTGGAATTAAGGGTATAGGAAAGACTTCTACAAATTCTTCAAAAAATCTCTCTGAATCACCAGTAATAACAAAAGCAAAAGAAGGGTGTCAGAGTGACTCGATGCGACAAGAACAGAGCCCGAATGCAAATAATGATCGACCTGAGGACTTGATTCAGGGATGTTCAGAAAGTGATTCCTCAGTTCTTGGAATGAGTGATCCTAGTCATACCACCAACAAACTTTATCCAAAAGATCAAGTGTTAGATGATGTCTCCTTTCGGAGCCCAGAAACAAACTGTCAGAAACAAAATTCCGTTGAAAATGACATAGAAGAAAATGTCTCTGACCCTGCCAGTAAAGGCCAGGAACCCAGTAAGAGTAGAACAAAAGGAAATGATATTTTCATTGATGACTCTAAACTAGCCAATGCAGGTGATATTGGTTCTTTGATCTATAGGAACAAAAAACTGCTCATACAGGAGGAAAACGACACCATCGTTTCTTCTTCCAAGAGTGCTTTACATTCATCAGTGCCTAAAAGTACCAATGACAGAGATGCCACACCTCTGTCAAAAGCAATGGACTTTGAAGGAAAACTGGGATGTGACTCTGAATCTAATAGCACTTTGGAAAATAGTTCTGATACTGTGTCTGTTCACGATAGCAGTGAAGAAGATATGATTGTTCAGAATAGCAATGAAAGTATTTCTGAACAGTTCAGAACTCAAGAACAAGGTATTGAAGGCTTGGAGCCATTAAAATGTGAATTGGTTTCTGATAAGTCCACTGGAAACTGTGAGGACAGACTGCTGGGTAAGGTAACTGAAGCAAATGGTAAAAAAACAAGTCAGCAGAAGAAATTAGAGGAGAGATCAGTTAATAAATGTAGTGATCAAATAAAGCTAAAAAATACTACTGACAAAAAGAATAATGAAAATCGAGAGTCTGAAAAGAAAGGACAGAGAACAAGTACATTTCAAATAAATGGAAAAGATAATAAACCCAAGATATATTTGAAAGGTGAATGCTTGAAAGAAATTTCTGAGAGTAAAGTAGTAAGTGGTAATGTTGAACCAAAGGTTAATAATATAAATAAAATAATCCCTGAGAATGATATTAAATCATTGACTGTTAAAGAATCTGCTGTAAGGCCGTTCATTAATGGTGATGTCATCATGGAAGATTTTAATGAAAGAAACAGCTCCGAAACAAAATCACATTTACTGAGTTCTTCAGATGCTGAAGGTAACTACCGAGATAGCCTTGAGACCCTGCCATCAACCAAAGAGTCTGACGGTACACAGACGACCACACCTTCACCATCTTGTCCAGAAAGCAATTCAGTTAATCAGGTAGAAGATATGGAAATAGAAACCTCAGAAGTTAAGAAAGTTAGTTCATCACCTGTTACTTCTGGAGAGGAATCTAATCTCAGTAATGACTTTATTGATGAAAATGGTCTGCCTGTCAACAAAAATGAAAATGTCAATGGAGAATCTAAAAGAAAAACCGTCATCACAGAAGTCACTACGATGACTTCCACTGTGGCCACAGAATCAAAAACTGTGATCAAGGTAGAAAAAGGCGATAAGCAAACTGTGGTTTCTTCCACAGAAAATTGTGCGAAATCCACTGTCACAACCACCACTACAACGGTGACCAAGCTTTCCACACCTTCCACAGGCAGCAGTGTGGACATCATCTCTGTAAAGGAGCAGAGCAAAACCGTGGTCACCACGACAGTGACAGACTCCCTGACCACCACAGGAGGCACGCTGGTTACATCTATGACTGTGAGCAAAGAGTATTCCACACGAGACAAAGTGAAACTGATGAAATTTTCAAGACCAAAGAAGACTCGCTCAGGTACAGCTCTGCCATCCTATAGAAAATTTGTTACCAAGAGCAGCAAGAAGAGCATTTTTGTTTTGCCTAACGATGACTTAAAAAAGTTGGCCAGAAAAGGAGGAATCCGAGAGGTCCCTTATTTTAATTACAATGCAAAACCTGCTTTGGATATATGGCCATATCCTTCTCCTAGACCAACCTTTGGCATCACTTGGAGGTATGTACTTTAAAATGTATTTGGGGAGGGAGAAAATTTTTAAAAGAATTATCTCACAAGAATATCTCATTTTTAAAAAATGAGATAATAGAGATAAGACAGGAAACATATTAATGGCTAAAGATAGTAATGGAAACAGGATACAGAAAGCTTCAAAATTGGCCAACTGGTATGTACTAAAGTTTTTGTAGGGAAAAATGTTTAAAGACTTAAAATTTAAGAGAATGTTTTAAAATGATATTCAGTTTTAACTTTCATAAGACAAAAGGAACGTGTCAGATGTGATTGTTTTTGTGGTCTGATTTTCTGAGTTACTGCTCTGGGAACAAGATAATCACCAACTTTCTGGAATGTTTGTATTTTATTAGGTAATTCGTAAAAAATAAGACATAAAGAAACATGCCTGTAAATTTCATAAAGCTTATCATAATGTGAAAATCTTCCTAATGTAGCTTATTTGCATGATAAACATTTGTTTTGGAGTTCTCTGTTATTTACGTATGAATAGGTAGTCTCTAAGATTTCTGAGAAATTTTTTTAAACCCAGAAAGAGTCCTAATTTAAAATTTTCTGGGCACTTTAGGTTTAGGGGATGCGTCCTAAATAGATAGTGTTGGCAGTTGTAAAATCATGTAGTTTGATGTTGGGAAGGGATCTTAGAACTTCTTATGTTTTGTAAATGTACAGTGATTTGCCTGTGGCTACAGAGACACAGGAATAGTGCCCGGTTTTCCTAAATCCCAGTCTAGTACTTTATCTGCTATATCACATTTCAGTTATTTGTCCTTGCTTTCTCCTTTTTCATGTCCTTGTCTTTATCTTTTCACCCCTGTAATTGAGAAGGATGGAACATAAACATTGAAAACATGAGAGTTCTGGGAACATCTTTAGAAATCAGAATCGGTCATAGTTGCAGTTAGATTTTGCTAGGATCCTCAAATTATTTCAGCGAGTTACGGAGCCGTTTTCATTTCCCCTTAGGCTTCGTTTTTGTGTGTCTTTTAATATTTTTCCAATTTCTTTAAAAATCACACTTTTTTGATTTCCTTTATATTACAATCAGCTAGTATTAGAAAAAAAAGTAAGTACTCTCTATGAAGGAATTCATTTATTAATACAACCAGTCATAGTTTTTTTGACCAAGTTTTTTATAACTCATCTTTTGATTTGAAATAAAATATCATCACTCCATTACACATTCAATAGAGACAGCTGAAAAGTACAATTTCTCTGCAGGGCCTGCAATGAAGGATTTGCAGAATCCTGCAGGGAATCAAGGAACTCTTCATTACAATTCATGGATTTATAGGATTACTCTGCACTTTTCTGCTTTCTTCATTGAGAGCGGTCCCAAAATGTGTCCTTGACTGTCCTGCAGGTAACTTCTTTCCCACTGGAAAAGTTACTGTGTACAAATACTTTAATTATAAAGTGACCTGGTAGTTGTGGAGGCCGACCTTTCTGCTCTTTGTATTCTGAAACGGAGGGTAGGCTCAACTGGGAAGCACTCTTCTCTGAACGCTCCAGCAGAGTTAGGCACCGGTCCTGATCAAGTGTTGCTCGGGGCCCTGTTCTGCACAGCTGAATTTCAGGAGCTGAATTTCATGTCTTAGTATGCACGATGGCGCAGTTTGTATTACTTGATTTCACATTTTTTAGTGGAAGGAAATACCTTCCATTAAACATTATACATTTTAAATCGATACTGCCTTCAAATGTATGCTAACATCTTAATTTGCTGAAACAAATTTGAGAGAAGCATAATCCTTTCTGTCTAATGGAGGCATGGGTAAATATGTAAATTGATCATGACTTTAGAATGCATTTTTAAAAAGCATATTGCTATAAAAAGCCATGCACGTGAAATGCATTTTTATGCTAACACTTGAATAGAATACATCTGATGGTTAGGAGTTAAGAATGCCAAAGATGCATGTGTGATCTTTGTTATTAATGTTAAGGCTGAGCAATGTTGGAAAACTTGTCTCATAGACTCAATAGGGCCTCTTTTTCCCTCCATACCATCCATTCCCTTATGCCCATCCTCCCAGGCCCTGATTCTGTGCTTCATTGTCACGTTGAACTGATAGTTGTCCTCCACAGTGCTGCCAGAGATTCTCCTAAAATGCCCCTCTATCCTGTGAATAGTCTGACTGAGCTAAGGGACTTGCTAACTACTGCAGCAAGGAGCGGGGAAAGCATTTGTCACCTGTAGATCACATTCATGGAAAGTACTTCCCTTTACAACCCATCCAGTACTGGATAAATCTCAGAGGACTTAATATACATACCTTTTAATGCTCTCTTTTAATCTTTTAATTTGGTACAGCGCATTCTGGCTTCTGCCTTTCTCTCTCATGCCACCTTCATCTCTTTCTGTACCTCCACACCCCTTCCCTCCAGTCATAAAACACTGGATGTGGTCTCTGAGAAGAAATGTGTACTCCTGCACACTGTTCTCTTTAGTGTATTTGTGCCCCTTACCTTTGATCAGCAACTCCCATGCTCTTAACTTGTCCTTTGAGACTCCAGCAAAGCTGTGATCCTCATTCCCGAGCCAACTCATATGTCCCTCCCTTGTCCTTTCCTCTCTCAGCTCTGAGAACACAGACAGATTCTAGTTCACCTCTGTGTCCCCAACTCCTGTCACATAGTCTAACACATAGAAGATGCTCAAGTATTTTTTGAATGAATGCTTGAATGAGCAGACTTGCCATGCATGTGGTGTGTTCCTCCCCGGTGTTATTTCCATTTTAAAATAAGGATACTTTAAAGTCATTGTTTGACCACAGAGAATGAGGATGAACTTTTCCTTCCAAATAAATGTTTATTTGCTTTCTCCTATGACATTAAAGATCTCTAGGAATTACTATGGGGTATGGTCTGAAAGGGACAGACACTTTCCCCCTCTTGGGACATCCCTGCACTAGTTAATATTTCCCCTCTGATTTCCCCTTGACCTGCTCTGTCCGGGTGAGAGGATTCATAGTGCAATAACACAGCAGAGAGAGTAATGGTGTCACAAGTGGATATGGGAAGTTCAGAAGCTGCAGCAACTTTTTGGCTAGAGCTTTCCCTCTCACAGTGTTCATTTTTCCAACTGAATATTGTCAATAGAAAGCACTGCTTTCTACGCAGAAAGGGCGGGCACGGTGGCTCATGCCTCCTGTAATCCCAGCACTTTGGGAGGCCAAGGCAGGTGGATCACCTGAGGTCAGGAGTTCGAGACCAGCCTGGCCAATGTGATGAAACCCCGTCTTTACTAAATATACAAAAATTAGCCGGACGTAGTGGCGGGCGCCTGTAATCCCAGCTACTCAAGAGACTGAGGCAGGAGAATCGCTTGAACCCGGTAGGTGCAGGTTGCAATGAGCCGAGATCGCGCCATTGCACTCCAGCCTGGAGCAAAACTCCATCTCAAAAAAATAATATACAAAAATTAGCTGGATGTTTGGGTGGGCGCCTGTAATCCCGGCTACTCTGGAGGCTGAGGCAGGAGAATCACTTGAACCAGGAGGCAAAGGTTTCAGTGAGCCAAGATCACTGTACTTCATTCCAGCCTGGGCAACAGAGCAATACTCTGTCTCTGGAGGAAAAAAAAAAAAAAAAAAGGGCATTGCCTTTTGCATGCAGAGTTTTTGAGATTTACCTTCCACATCTATTAGAAGAGGACATTATTTTTATTTTATAGGCTTTGTCTACACCATAATCAACCACTAAGTTCATTTAAGTATAGTGAAAATGTCAACAAAGTATTCATTTACACAAAAATATAATGAATTCCATTTTAGGACATGGTATTTAATGCAGTTAAGTAAATTTATTTTGAAATACATTTTGAGTATTTTTAAAGAATGTCTAAAACGTTTAATAACTCCATACACAATGTTTAGAAACAAACATGAACACAGAGAGATTTGTCTGTTGATAAGTAATACGGTCTTGTCCTTTCTCTTTCTTTTTTTTTTTTTTTTTTTTTTTTGAGATAGAGTCTCGCACTGCTGCCCAAGGTGGAGTGCAGTGGAGCGATCTCGGCTCACTGCAACCTCCGCCCTCTGGGCTCAAGCGATTCTCCTGCCTTGGCCTCCCAAGTAGCTGAGATTACAGGCGCCCGCCACCATGCCCAGCTAATTTTTTGTATTTTTAGTAGAGATGGGGTTTCACTATGTTGGCCAGGCTGGTCTCAAACTCCTGACCTCGTGATCCACCCACCTCGGCCTCCCAGAGTGCTGGGATTATAGGTGTGAGCCACTGCACCCAGCTGGTAATTGTCCTTTTTCTAATATTTTATTATTCATTGTAGAATTCGAAAACTACACTAATGCTGTTAAAGTTTTATTAGTATTAGCTTTATTCATCATCCAGTTGTTCATGTTTTGAAGAACCACCATTTGGATGCAGAATGTTTTTGTCCATTTAGAAAGGTCTTACTAGATTTGTAAGATGTTTTGGGTTTAATTTAATTAAATTAATTAATTTATTTATTTATTTTGAGATGGAGTTTCACTCTTATCACCCAGGCTGGAGTGCAATGGTGTGATCTTGGCTCACTGCAACCTCTGCCTCCTGGGTTCAATTGATTCTTCTGCCTCCAGCCTCTCAAGTAGCTGGGATTACAGGTGTGCACCACCATGCCCAACTAAGTTTTGTATTTTTAGTAGAGATGGGGTTTTGCCATATTGGTCGGGTTGGTCTTGAACTCCTGACCTCAGGTGATCTGCCCGCCTCGGCCTCGCAGAGTGGCGTGAGCCACCACATCTGACCTCATTTTATTCTTTTAGAAAATTTAAACATTTTCAGGTTTTTTGTTTTTGTAAAAGTTAGGATTTTTCCTTCAAAACTCCTTTATCACATTTAATAACAATTATCTATTTCTCTATATTTGGTCCTCAAAATTTTCCCAACAGATATTTTGGAATTAGGTTAAATTTATAAAATCTTCATGAATTTTTGCCTTACCAACCTTACAATGAAACATTCTCATTTTATAAATTTATATGGCATTTAAAATGGATATCGACCCTTTTTTAAAAAAGTTAGGTGCCTGTTATGCCTGTGAACAAAGAAGTTTTTCTTTTAAAGGACATATAATACCAAAGTCTTACAAAACCATATTATAAATACTGAAGTCCTAATGAGTACAAGAAACACAACCCTTCAGTTTAGTAGAGTGAATATGAATGTGTATGTCTGTGTGTATACATAAAGATATATATATATGGATTTCTTTGGTTTTCCTTTCAGGTATAGACTTCAGACCGTAAAGTCCTTAGCTGGAGTGAGCCTGATGTTACGGTTACTGTGGGCAAGTTTGAGATGGGATGACATGGCGGCCAAGGCTCCTCCAGGAGGAGGGACTACACGGACAGGTAAGGGGAAGGGGAGTTATTTTCTAATTTAAGTTTAAAAGCCAAAATCACAGGCCAGGCATGGTGGCTCATGCCTGTAATCCCAACACTTTGGGAGGCCGAGGTGGGCGGATCACAAGGTCAAGAGATCGAAACCATCCTGGCCAACGTGGTGAAACCCCGTCTCTACTAAAAATAGAAAAATTAGCTGGACGTGGGTCCCAGCTACTTGGGAGGGTGAGGCAGAAGAATCACTTGAACCCAGGAGGCAGAGGTTGCAGGGAGCTGAGATTGCGTCTCTGCACTCCAGCCTGGCAACAGAGCGAGACTCCGTCTCAAAAAACTTTTAACAAAAAGCTAAAATGACTTGCCTATTCACTTAATTTTAAGTATCTCTGTTTTCTTATTAAAATATAATGTACTGGGCACGGTGGCTCACGCCTGTAATCCCAGCACTTTGGGAGGCTGAGGCGGGCAAATCACAAGGTCAGGCAATCGAGACCATCTTGTCTACCACGGTGAAACCCCGTCTCTACGAAAAATACAAAAAATTAGCCAGGCATGGTGGTGGGTGCCTGTAGTCCCAGCTACTCAGGAGAATGGCATGAACCCGGGAGGTGGAGCTTACAGTGAGCGAAGATCGCGCCACTGCACTCCAGCCTGGGTGACAGAGGGAGACTGTCTCAAAAAATAAAAAATAAAAATAAAATAATAATAATTAAAATATAATGCTTGTATTTTAAAAATACAGTTTTGGCCATGTGTGGTAGCTCTCACCTGTAATCCTAGCACTTTGGGAGGCCAAGGTAGGAGGATCACTTGAGGCCAGGAGTTTGTGACCAGGCTGGGCAACATAATGATACCTTGTCTCTACAAAACTCTAATTAAAAAAGAAAAAAAAATCAACTAGGCCTGGTGACAGGTGTCTATAGTCCCTGCCACTTGGGAGGCTGGGGCCAGGAGGATTGCTTGAGCCAGGAGTTCAAGGTGGCAGTGACTATGGTCCACCAATGTCCTCCAGTCTGGATAACAGAGCAAAACGCTGTCTCACAAAAAAAATTGTTTTCACATACAGCTTTGTTGAAGTTTGGCACATGCTATAAAATCCCAGGGGCCAGGAGGGAAAGTTCAGATTATAAAATGAGTCACTTATGTGTGAACCAGTCTACCTTTTTTTTTTTTTTTTTTTTGAGATGGAGTCTGGCTCTGTCGCCCAGGCTGGAGTGCAGTGGCCGGATCTCAGCTCACTGCAAGCTCCGCCTCCCGGGTTTACACCATTCTCCTGCCTCAGCCTCCCGAGTAGCTGGGACTACAGGCGCCTGCCACCTCGCCCCGCTAGTTTTTTTGTATTTTTTAGTAGAGACGGGGTTTCACCGTGTTCGCCAGGATGGTCTCGATCTCCTGACCTCGTGATCCGCCCGTCTCGGCCTCCCAAAGTGCTGGGATTACAGGCTTGAGCCACCGCGCCCGGCCAGTCTACATTTTTTAAAAGATATTTATTATTGTTTAATTAAAAATTTAAGACTTCTGGAGGCCTGTGCTTGCTGCTTCTGTCCTAGGCTTTTTATTGTTTTGATTGAGTATTTCCACCAGGAGCTCAGCTATACCCAGCAGCATTTTGTTTCATTTAGAAATTTGCAGTGAGGAAGAAGCTCGGTATTGTTGCAGTCTAGCAGTGATCCTGTTAGATGTTAGTGATCCTGTTAATTAGTCAGATGTTTCCAAAAGTTTATTCCATGTGTGTCTTTTTGAAAGCACCAGATGTACCTTTTTAGTCTCTGAGTATTTCAGGTGGTTATTAATACTATGTGAATTAAATCACCATAGAAACATCCGAAACTGAAATCACAACAACAGAAATAATTAAGAGGAGAGATGTTGGTCCTTACGGCATTCGATCTGAATATTGTATCAGGAAAATCATTTGTCCCATTGGAGTTCCAGAAACACCAAAAGGTAAGGAATAGAAGGAATTATATTCTTTCATTATTAACCTGTTAGCCATGTATTTTATGAATTGAAATTTGGGTTTTTTTTTGTTTTTTCTTCTCTCTGTTCACCTTTTAAAAAAGAAATTTTTTACAACTGCCAAATTTTGGAAATGATATTAAAGTAATAAACATAGGAAGATTCTGGTAGACACACATTGATGCCTATAAGCCTTGTTCCAAGCACAGCAAAGGGCTATAATAATACCTCTTGTAGTTAAGATGTGAGACATTGCCTGACCACAGACCAGCAGCTCCTAGAGAGCAGCCATCTCGTCTGTCTGGTTTGTTCAAGTCCTGGTAACTAGTACCGAGTCTAATATGTAAGTGGGTCAATAAAGATTTCTTAAGGATTAAAACTATTGTGAAATACTTCAGTGCTCAAGCTAGAGATAATCTAAGAGGCATAAAGAGTTACTCAAGAAATGTTTATAGAGCACCAGTACAATACGCACTGGGTGGCAAATACATAGAAGAATGAAATTTGGCCCCTAATCTCAAGGAAGCAAAGAAAAGCTTATAGTATTATAATATCAGTGTTATATGTGTTGCAATAAGATAAGAGAGTAATGTTGGAAAAGAAGATTAACACTTTTATAGATAATTATGAATGCTTAGAAAATTCATGAGAATTAAAAGTATTAGCACTAATAGGAGTTCATTGTAGTATCCAAATTGAAAATATATAAAGTCCATGTTATTTTATGTAAACAATAAAAATGTTTAGGAGAAAACCTAGTAAGAAATGTATAAAAAGGCCAGGTTCAGTGGCTCACACCTGTAATTCCAGGACATTGGGAGGCCAAGACAGGTGGATTACTTGAGCCCAGGAGTTCAAGCCCAGCCTAGACAATGTAGTGAAACCCCATCCCTACAAAACATACAGAAGTTACAAAAATACTGGTAACGTGCATGCCTGTAGTCCCAGCTTCTCAGGAGGCTGAGGCCCGAGAATCACTTGAGCCTGGGAGGTGGAGGTTGCAGTGAGCTGAGATGGCACCACTTCACTCCAGTCTGGGCAACAGATTGAGACTCCATGTCAAAAAAAAGAAAAGAAAAGAAAAGAAATACAGGCCGGGCATGTGGCTCAAGCTTATAGTCCCAGCACTTTGGGAGGCTGAGGCGGGCACTTGACTTGAGATCAGGAGTTTGAGACCAGCCTGGCCAGCATAGCAAAACTGCGTCTCTACTGAAAATACCAAAAATTAGCCGGGTATGGTGGTGCACACTTGTAGTCCCAGCTACTTGGAAGGGTGAAGTGGGAGAATCACTTATACCCAGAAGGCAGAAGTTGCAGTTCGCCAAGATTGTGCCCCTGCATTCTAGCGTGGGCAACAGAGTGAGGCACTGTCTCCAAATAAATAAATAAATAAAAAGATAATGTCCTTAGATAGAAACATAGTGTTTTTATAAAAGTTACCTCTCCCCAAATGTATACACTTAATTTTTGAAACTTGATTAAATTAACTTGGGAGTTCTTGGAGAATAACCTTTTTGAAAAGAGCACTAATGAAGCAACACCTGTTCCTAGTGGATGATAAATTTTAGCTTAATTAAAACAGCAGCCAGGCGCAGTGGCTCACGCCTGTAATTCCATCACTTTGGGAGGCCGAGGCGGGTGGGTCATTTGAGGTCAGGAGTTCAAGACCAGCCTGGCCAACATGGTGAAATCCGTCTCTACTGAAAATACAAAAATTAGCTGGATGTGGTATTACACACCTGTAGTCCCAGCTACTTGGGAGGCTGAGGCATGAGAATTGGTAAACCCAGGATGGGGGTATTGCAGTGAGCTGAGGTCACACCACTGTACTCCAGCCTGGGCAACAGAGTGAGATTCTGTCTCCAAAAAAAAAAAAAAAAAAAAAAATCACAGGGTCATCCTGGCACAGAAAGAGCTCTGTTGATGGGCAGAGAAACAGATGGAAGATGTCCCTGACAGGCCTTCAGTCTCCTTGACCCCACAGCCTTTGATGCAAACCACTGCAGCCCCCTAAAATCACTTTTCTTTGATTTGTATCCCTTTGTACGATTCAGGTCCTGCTACCATTTCTGTTTCCTTCTGCTGCTTCCTTGTGATTGAATATATGGGAAGGTTCAATGCTTGTCCCTCCCTACTTTTTATTTTTTAAATCTTTTTATGAGGAGATTTTATCTATTCTTAGGTTTCAGATCTCCCCTTTATATTGGTAACTCTCAAATCCCCCTTCTGTATGCGGTGATAGGGAAACACATATTGTACACCCAAGTGTGAGAAGAACATGCTAGTCTTTTGTAGGAAGTTGAATTCGTGTTGGGGTCTGGAGGATGAATTGACATTAGTCAGATGAGCAGTGGGGGCTAGGAATAGTGCTCCAAGTAGAAGAAACAGGTTGTATAAAGGCTAATAAGCCTTTTATTTTGGGGGTCAGCAAACCACAGCCCATGAGCCTTGGCCTACCCTGCTTTGATAAATGAAATTTGATTGGAACACAGCCACATTTACTCACTTATGTGTTGTCTTTGGCTGCTTTCATGATACAAAGGCACAGCTGAGTAGCTGCAGCAGAGACCATCTGGCAATTTAAGAGGAAAAGTTTGCCAACCACTATTTTTCATGATAGAAGATGCCAGAAGTACTTTAATTTTAGAAGCAATATTGCTTAAAATACTCTGATTTCCTTTCCAAAGAAACACCTACACCTCAGAGGAAAGGCCTTCGATCAAGTGCACTGCGGCCAAAGAGACCAGAAACGCCCAAGCAAACTGGCCCTGTTATTATTGAAACCTGGGTAGCAGAAGAAGAGCTGGAATTGTGGGAGATCAGGGCATTTGCTGAGAGGTAAGGAAATGGTTAATACCTGGTCAACTCTTTGAAGATTTTATCACTTCAGAATCAGGAAATTACTTTTTTTTTTTTTTTTTGAGACAGGATCTTGCTCTGTCACCCAGGCTGGAGTGCAGTGACACAATCTTGGCTCACTGCAACCTCTGCCTCCCAGACTCAAGTGATCCTCCCCCCTCAGCCTCCCCAGTACCTAGGGCTATAGGTGCATGATACCAGGCCCAGCTAATGTTTGTAGTTTTTGTACAGAGATGGGGTTTTGCTGTGTTGTTCAGGCTGATCTTGAACTCCTGGGCTCAAGCGATCCACCCAACTTGGCCTCCCAAAGTGCTGGGATTACAGGCATGAGCTACCCTACCTGGGGTGAAAGAATTATCAGTTTAATCGTTTATTCAGTGCAGTAAAGTCCTAGCTTGACTTTACTCCACCTTTGATTTTAAGTGCTAGCGGTGAATAGTTTAGTAAGGTCCTCTCTCTCTCTTTTTTTTTTTTTTTGAGACAGAGTCTTGCTCTGTCAGCTAGGCTGGAGTGCAGTGGCGCGATCTCAGCTTACTGCAACCTCTGCCTCCCAGATTGAAGCAATTCTCCTGCCTCAGCCTCCCAAGTAGCTGGGAGTACAGGCATGTGCCACCACGCCTGGCCAACTTTTTTTTTTTCCCCCCAAGACGGAGTCTCGCTCTGTCACCCAGGCTGGAGTGCAGTGGCGCAGTCTCGGCTCACTGCAAACTCCACCTCCGAAGTTCAAGCAGTTCTCCTGCCTCAGCCAGACAGCCACCACCACGCCTGGCTAATTTTTTATATTTTTAGTAGAGATGGGTCGAACTCCTGACCTCAAGCAATCCACCTGCCTCGGCCTCCTAAAATGCTGGGATTTGCAGGCATGAGCCACCGCACCCGGCCTGAGCCACTGTGCCCGGCCCTGGCTAACATTTGTATTTTTAGTAGAGATGGGGTTTCACCATGTTGGCCAGGCTGGTCTTGAACTCTTGACCTCAAGTGATCTGCCTGCCTTGGCCTCCCACAGTGCTGGGATTATAGGCATGAGCCACCTCACACAGCCAAATGTTTTATTTTTAAATTGAGATAATATCATACCTTTGTATGATGTGAAAACCAGATTTCACTTATATTAGATGTTAGATGCCTAATAGGGTAGTTTCTGATAAGTTTCTCCTTTTTTTCCTGCAGAGTGGAGAAAGAAAAGGCACAAGCAGTTGAGCAACAGGCTAAGGTTAGTGAACAGAAGAAGGCAGAGGACATCAAGGCCCAAATGGAGGCTCTTTCAAAACAGCAGCTCTTGACTTCCCATCAACTGGGGGAGTTGGTCCTGGTCCCACTTGACAACATACATACATTTTTTAGCCAAATTCATGCACACCCATGCACAGTAATGATACATTCTTGTGGGTTTTGGTGATTATTTTTTTGAGAGAGTGTCTCACTATCACCCAGGCTGGAGTAGATCACAGCTTACCGAGCCTTGACCTCTCTAGTTCAAGCTATCCTCCCACCTCAGCCTCCCTAGTAGTTGGGACTACAGGCACACACCATCATGCCCAGCTAATGTTTGTATCTTTTGTAGAGATAGGGCTTCGCCATGTTCCCCAGGCTGGTCTCAAACTCCTGGACTCAAGCGATCCACCTGCCTCAGCCTCCCAAAGTGCTGGAATTTTAGGTGTGAGCCATTGCACCCATCCAGGGTTTTTTTTTTTTTTTTTAAGTGTATCTCATGTATATCTTATTGTCATTATTTGAAAACAGCTCTGTGGATACACCAAGCTGTGGTTTTGTAAAAAGTATACCTATCTGGAGGACATCTGAAATAAGATTTCTATTATTTATTATCTTTAGAGTTTCATGAGTAATTTCTGAAAATAATTTTTTCTTGTGAATTTCCAATCTGGAAGATTTCTGTGATCTATGAAAAAGCAAATTATACTAAAACTCCATAAGAGTTTGTTGTAATTGATTATTATAAAGTTAATGATGGTTTCTTGGTGTTTTCATACTATAAATAATGTGCCAGGGCCAGACGCAGTGGCTTATGCCTGTAGTCCTAGCACTTTTGGAAGTCTAAGGCAGGAGGATCCCTTGAGTCCAGGGGTTTGAGACCAGCCTGGGCAACATAGGGAGACCCTGTCTCTAATAAAAAAACCAAATTTTAAAAATAAAAATACAATGTGCTATATGTGCCTAAACATTGAGGACCTGAATAAAAGATATAACCACTTACTCTATTGAGAAAATACTCTAAAAGTTTTTACCAACTTCAGTATATAAACATTGAGGATACAGGTGAATAGCTATATCTATATACAGTATTATTAACATAGTCGTACATAACTATTTAAAAATCACATATAAACCAAATTATTTGTTTCAAACCAGTTTTCCCTAGCATTTTATAAAACATTTTTTCAAACTCTTATGTATCTTTCAGTTTACTATAAGTCCTTATCTTCACTTACATCAAAGTTTGAGATGATAGCACTTTTGGGTTCTATGTATGATGCTATCTGTCATAGGAAATCGATCACTAAACCCAAATATCTATAACAACTGGCTAGTTGTATTTTTTAAAATTTTATTGGGTGTGTTTTCTCATCTTTGCAATGTAACCTAATGTATTACTTTTTTTTTCTTTCTTTCTTTTTTAAACAGGGTCTCACTCTCTTGCCCAGGCTGCTGGAGTGCAGTGGCACAATCATGGCTCACTACATTCTCCATCTCCTGGGCTCAAGTAATCCACCCACCTCAGCTTCCCAAGTAACTGGGACTACAGGCGTGCACCACCATGCCTGACTGATTTTTGTAGTTTTTGGAGAGAGAGGACTTTTGCCATATTGCCCAGGCTAGTCTTGAACTCGTGAGCTCAAGCGATCTGCCCACCTAGGCCTCCCAAAGTGCTGGGATTACAGGCAGGCACCACTGCATTTGGCCGTAATATACTTTAAAAAAAAAAAAATTTTTAGGCCGGGCGCGGTGGCTCAAGCCTGTAATCCCAGCACTTTGGGAGGCCGAGACGGGTGGATCACGAGGTCAGGAGATCGAGATCATCCTGGCTAACACGGTGAAACCCCGTCTCTACTAAGAAATAAAAAAAAACTAGCCGGGCGAGGTGGTGGGCGCCTGTAGTCCCAGCTACTCGGGAGGCTGAGGCCGGAGAATGGCGTGAACCCGGGAGGCGGAGCTTGCAGTGAGCTGAGATCCGGCCACTGCACTCCAGCCTGGGAGACAGAGCGAGACTCCGTCTCAAAAAAAAAAAAAAAAAAAAAAAAAAATTTTGACGCTCTGTCGCCCAGGCTGGAGTGCAATGGTGCACTCTAGGCTCACTGCAAGCTCCGCCTCCCGGGTTCACGCCATTCTCCTGCCTCAGCCTCCCGAGTAACTGGGACTACACGTGCCCGCCACCAGGCCTGGCTAATTTTTTGTATTTTTAGTAGAGACGGGGTTTCACTGTGTTAGCCAGGATGATCTCAAACGCCTGACCTTGTGATCCGCCTGCCTCAGCCTCTCAAAGTGCTGAGATTACAGGGGTGAGCCACCGTGCCCAGCCAATATATTACTTTTTTTTTTTTTTTTTTTTTTTTTTTTTTTTTGAGACGGAGTCTCGCTCTGTCACCCAGGCTGGAGTACAGTGGCCGGATCTCAGCTCACTGCAAGCTCTGTCTCCCAGGTTTATGCCATTCTCCTGCCTCAGCCTCCCGAGTAGCTGGGACTATAGGTGCCCGCCACCTCGCCCGGCTAGTTTTTTTGTATTTTTAGTAGAGACGGGGTTTCACTGTGTTAGCCAGGATGGTCTCGATCTCCTGACCTCGTGATCCGCCTGTCTCGGCCTCCCAAAGTGCTGGGATTACAGGCTTGAGCCACCGCGCCCGGCCAATATATTACTTTTAAAAGTCTATTTTAAATGATTATTTATGAAGATAGCTAACACTTCAGCTTTGAAGGCATATCCTCCAATAAATGAGTACTAATATATCTGTTCTATTTCTTTGCCTCCTTTTTTTTTTTTTTTTTTTTTTTTTTAGGAGATAGGATCTTGCTCTGTTGCTGAGGCTGGAGTGTAGTGGTGAGATCATAACTCATTGTAACTTTGAATTCCCAGGCTTAAGGTGATCCTCCGGCCTCAGCCTCCTGAGTAGCTGGAGCTGCAAACACACTACCACACCCACCTTTGCCTCCCTCTTTTTTTTTTTTTCTTCTTTCTTTTCTTTAACTGATTTAATCAGGTGATGTCTCTAAGAGTTGAAAACTAAACTCTTTTTCTTCTGAGGAATGAGGAATTGTGTAAAGTGCTTTATATTATATTCAGGTATATAGGATAGGTACAAAAGTAGTCCTAAAAAAATTGGATGTGATGTCATAGGTGAGCAGTTTGCAAAGGCAGGAGATAGTGGTGCAGCATTGGAATTTGATTTTAGCAGACATCCCAGCGTCACCCTTAACTAGCTCTGTGGCCTTGGGCCAGTTCCACAACCTCTCTAGTCTCTGTTTCCTCAGCTTATAAGATAATGAAGGTAAAGCATCTGCCACCAGGTTTGCAATAAATTTCACCTGTTGTTTTACATGTGTATGGTCATCACACCACTGTTGATAAGCTGTTAGAAAAGTTTAGCAATCTGTAATAAAGGATATACAGAATATCTTTAATAACTAGTTTAAAAGATCATATTGTACAACTCTGTATAGTATAAAGTATTTTTCTATAAAAATATTTGTATAAGAAGTCTAGGAAAACTATAATTTTCAGCCTGCTTGATTGCAGATTTGCCAACTTTAATAATAGTGTCATTAACTATTGACATGCTTTTTATAGTTGGATAAATTAACATTACAGTGAAACAGAAACCTTTCACAGCTCCATTTGTTCTCAGCTCTGAATCTCAACACTGAGCAGCATGGTGTTTCTGTCTCCAGTAAGATTACCCACATCTCTGTTGTTTTCAGTCTGAAACCTTGGATATTTGTACAAGCCAGAAAAACTTGATAAAATATTTTCTTCTATGAACAGCTTAGTACTTTTAATGTAATATATGTGGTATAGAGATATGAAAATACTGCCTTCATAGATAGGTACCTTGGAGGAATTAAATATATGAGCCGGGTGCGGTGGCTCACGCCTGTAATCTCAGCACTTTGGGAGGCCGAGGTGGGCGGATCACAAGGTCAGTAGATCAAGACCATCCTGGCTAACACGGTGAAACCCGTCTCTACTAAAAATACAAAAAATTACTCGGGGGCGTGGCGGGTGCCTGTGGTCCCAGCTACTCTGGAGGCTGAGGCAGGAGAATGGCATGAAACCCGGGAGGCAGAGTTTGCAGTGAGCCGAGATCGTGCCACTGCACTCCAGCCTGAGCGACAGAGTGAGACTCTGTCTCAAAAAATATATATGTGTATGTAGCCTTCATCAAGAAATTAAATTCAGGTTTGTTTGTTTTTTGTTTTTTTTTAAGAGATGGAGTCACTCTGTCACCAAGGTTGGAGTGCAGTGGCATGATCTCAGCTTACTGTAACCTCTGCTACCCGGATTCAAGCAATTCTTCTACCTCAACCTCCCGAGTAGTTAGAATTACAGGCACGAGCCACAGTGCTCGGCTAATTTTTGTATTTTTTGTAGAAGTGGAGTTTCACTATATTGGCCAGGCTGGTCTCGAACTCCTGACCTCAGGTGATCTGCCCACCTCAGTCTCCCAGAGTGCTAGGATTACAGGTGTGAGCCACCGCAGCCAGCCATAAATAAGGGTAAATTTATATGGGCATATATTTTTGGAAGTAAAATATTTCAGAAATGTAGTGGAATTAAGGTGAGAGAAATTGTGGACTCGTAGAATCGTATTGTTTTTATTTAGAACTATTTTGATTAATGTTTCCTCTCTCTCACTTTTTTAGAAACGACTGGAGCAGCAGAAGCCAACAGTGATTGCAACTTCCACTACTTCCCCAACGAACAGTACAACCAGTACCATCTCTCCAGCACAGAAGGTTATGGTGGCCCCCATAAGTGGCTCAGTTACAACTGGAACCAAAATGGTACTAACTACTAAAGTTGGATCTCCAGCTACAGTAACATTCCAACAAAACAAGAACTTTCATCAAACCTTTGCTACGTGGGTTAAGCAAGGCCAGTCAAATTCAGGTATACAACTATGATTAAGTAAAAGATTACTTTGGTTCAGGAAAAAGAATTTTCAACCTTTTAGCTACTGAAATGAAACATTTTTTTAGAAGATTGTTTTTCTTTTGCAGCCAGTTGATCAAACAAGCTGTAACAGTTGGTTTGTTACAAATAATGTTCATAATATTACATTAGCAAACTCCTCTCTTACATTATTTCACTTTCAACATTTACATAGTTCACTTTGAGTGGAGAGGAATGTTTTTATTAAAAATACAAAATGAGCCACATTTCATGCATTGGTGCCCGTTCCTAGAAGTCACTACGTTGCTGGTTATTTTAAATCTAAAGCTTATTAAATGTCTTATACCCCATTAGCCACCAGCACAGCTGCCACATCTGCTACAACCATTGCCAGCACAGGTCAGACGTTCCAAATTACAGGCAATCCAGTCACTATGGCAGGAAAAGTAATTACCAAACTGCCACTTCCTGCAAACAGCAAGATTGTCGCTGTAAATGTGCCAGCAACACAAGGAGGTAAGGGAAATGTGAAGAGTTTTAATTCACATTTGCCAGATCATACTGTTGCCATTATTTTTCATCTCCTTTTCACTGATTTCAGTCCTCGGATCTCACATTCTATGTAGCCCACTATAAAACCCTGCCACACGTAGTTTCTCCTCAACAACCGAGCAACACGTAATGCTTTCTAATAAAGTGACAGTTTTTAATTATGGCTTCATCTTTTTTTAAGGCGTTGTTCAAGTACAGCAGAAAGTCCTGGGTATCATTCCATCAAGTACAGGTACCAGTCAGCAAACCTTTACTTCATTCCAGCCCAGGACAGCAACAGTCACAATTAGACCCAATACCTCAGGCTCTGGAGGAACCACAAGCAATTCACAAGTAAGAATTCTTACCGACTTACTTGGTTTGATGTGTTGAGCACATCACATTGTTTTTATAATGGCTTCTTCCAAGATTAATCCAACTCAGTTTCCTTTGCCTATTACTGCATCTGTGACAGAGTACTGATTAGGAAAAAAATCTGTTATATTTCTGATAAGTGAAAATGATACATGAAGTTTTAATATTTAACATTTAGTTAATGACACATAAGTATGGTTTATGAAGAAGAATAATTGCTTTCTAGGATTTTATAAAGAACATTTTTTTATGTAAAACAGTGGACAGCACTAGACCACCCAAGGAAGTGTGCTGTGTAGGCTCGCTAAGAAATCAAATTTAAAATCTGGACCAGGCGCGGCGGCTCACGCCTGTAATCCGAACACTTTGGGAGGTCAAGGCGGGCAGATCACTTGGGCTCAGGAATTCAAGGCCAGCCTGGGCAACACGGCAAAACCCCGTCTCTACAAAAAATACAGAAATTAGCCAAGCGTGATGGTGCTCACCTGTAGTCCCAGCACCTCAGGAGGCTGAGGTGGGAGGGTGACTTGAGCCTGGGAAGGGAAGGCTGCAGTGAGCTGAGATTGTGCCACCGCACTCTAACCTGGGCAATAGAGCCAGACCTTGTCTAAAAAAAAAATTTAAAAAGTAATCTACAGTACTGTTAACTAGTTTGTTATCAGCTGATATGTACACATATTAGATACATCATTTCTTTTTTTAAGACAGAGTTTCAGTCTTGTTGCCCAGGCCAGGAGCAGTGGCATGATCTCAGCTCTCTGCAACCTCTGCCTCCTGAGTTCAAGCGATTCTCCTGCCTCAGCCTCCCAAGTAGCTGGTATTACAGGCGCCCACCATCACGCCTGGCTAATTTTGTTTGGTTTTTTTTTTTTTTTTTTGAGACAGAGTCTCGCTCTGTCACCCAGGCCAGAGTGCAGTGGTGCAATCTCGGCTCACTGCAAGCTCCGCTTCCCGGGTTTACGTCATTCTCCTGCCTCAGCCTCCCGAGTAGCTGGGACTACAGGCGCCCACCACCTCGCCCGGCTAGTTTTTTGTACTTTTTAGTAGAGACGGGGTTTCACCGTGTTAGCCAGGATGGTCTCGATCTCCTGACCTCGTGATCCACCCGTCTCGGCCTCCCAAAGTGCTGGGATTACAGGCTTGAGCCACCGCGCCCGGCCTAATTTTGTATTTTTATTAGAGACGGGGTTTTACCATGTTGGTCAGGATGGTCTCAAACTCCTGACCTCAGGTGATCCACCTGCCTCGGCCTCCCGAAGTGCTGGAATTACAGGTGTGAGCCCCCGCACCTGGCCCAGATACGTAATTTCTTTGTTACTAGTATGGAAAAGACTTAAAGTTTTGTAAACTAGTATTACGGAAAAGGTTTAAAATTTTAAATTTTTGAAAATGTTCTGAACCTAACTATAGAACTGAAAATAACATACTTTCTAGTTTCCCTTTTAGACGGAGTCTCGCTCTGTCACCCAGGCTGGAGTGCAGTGACGCGACCTCAGCTCACTGCAAGCTCCGCCTCCCGGGTTCACGCCATTCTCCTGGTCTCGATCGCCTGACCTTGTGATCTGCCCTCCTTGATCTTACAAAGTGCTAGGATTACAAGCGTGAGCCACTGCACCTGGCCCTGGTTTCCCCTTTAAAACTATGAAAGGGCCAGGGACAGTAGCTCACGCCTGTAATGCCAGCACTTTGGGAGGCTGAGGCGAGAGGATCACTTAAGGCCAGGAGTTCGAGAACAACCTAAACAAAATGGCAAAACCCTATCTCTACTAAAAATACAAAAAATTGGCTGGACATGGTGGCACGCACCTGTAGTCCCAGCTATTCCCAGCTACTTGGGAGGATAAGGGATGAGAATTGCTTGAACCCACAAGGCAGAGGCCACCACGAGCTGAGATGGAGCCACTGCACTGCAGTCTGAGTGACACAGTGAGACTCTGTCTCAAAAAAAAAAAGAGTTAGAAGATTCGCCGGGCCAGGTGCGGTGGCTCATGCCTGTAATCCCAGCACTTTGGGAAGCCAAGGTGGGCGGATCACGAAGTCAAGAGATCGAGACCATCCTGGTCAATATGATGAAACCCCGTCTCTACTAAAAATACAAAAATTAGCTGGGTGTGGTTGGCACACACCTGTAGTCCCAGCTACTCAGGAGGCTGAGGCAGGAGAATTGCTTGAACCCGGGAGGTGGAGGTTGCAGGGAGCCGAGATCACGCCACTGTACTCCAACCTGGGTGAAAGAGCGAGAATCTGTGTCTAAATAAGTAAATAAATAAATAAGCGAGACTCTATCTCTAAATAAGTGAATGAATGAATGAATGAATGAACGAACGAACGAACGAACGAACGAACGAACGAATGATTAGCCAGACATGGTGCCATTCACCCATAGTCCTAGCTTCTTGGGAGGCTGAGGCAGGAGGATTGCTTAAGCCCAAGAGTGAGCCAGGCTGCAGTGAACTGTGATTGCATCACTGCATTCCATCTTGGGCAACAGAGTGAGACCCTATCTTTAAAATAAATAAATAAATAATTTTTTTAAAACTGTGAAAGAAAATAGGGTTTCTGATCTTCCTGTTATATTCTGTGGGTTACGGGCATGATCTGGAGCTTACAGAAAGTGGGACTCCACATTGTCCTGTGAGCACTAGTTACAGAGCACAGCCCCACTGGCATGTGTTCCTTCCTTTTAGTCCTCAGGCTATTTTTTTGTATTAGTGGCAGGGAATTTTGTATGATAGCATTTGAATTAAGTTTTCTTTCCTCAAAATTCCATCTTTATTCTGATGTTTAATACAATTTAAAATGTAATGTTCAAGAGCCCCTGTCATTTCTGTAAACATTTTTATTAATGTAGAGTATTTAAAGATCTTGGATTCTAAGTCCATTATACTTTAATCTTTTTAAAGCATTTTAATTTATTGCTCTTCGTGTCATTTATAGGTAATCACAGGGCCTCAGATTCGCCCTGGTATGACCGTGATTAGAACACCACTCCAACAGTCAACACTAGGAAAAGCAATTATTCGAACACCTGTGATGGTACAGCCAGGTATTTATCCATCCAGCATTATCATTTTACATCTGAACAGCCAGTCTAGGAAATATGTAATTATCTGCATTTGGCACTACATGCAAGAAATACAATTTGAATTAATACTTCAAAGCATACTAAATTTCTAATCCATTGTGAGATCTATTCAATGATATTATTTCATTTTGACCTTGACAGTAAAAATAGGTTGAAGTATGCTTATTACCATCCTGGCTAACACGGTGAAACCCCGTCTCTACTAAAAATACAAAAAAACTAGCCGGGCGAGGTGGCGCGTGCCTGTAGTCCCAGCTACTCGGGAGGCTGAGGCAGGAGAATGGCATAAACCTGGGAGACAGAGCTTGCAGTGAGCTGAGATCCGGCCACTGTACTCCAGCCTGGGTGACAGAGCGAGACTCCGTCTCAAAAAAAAGTAATAGAAACCACTAATAAATAAAATATATAATTGAAGTAAGGGAGACAGTCTGTATAGCAAAAGACAGAAAATCAAGGAGACAGCAAAGAAACACATAAAACAAAATTACAAATGCAGTGCCAGACGTTCATTTATTACTCTTAATGTGAATAGGTTAAAACTACCATTTTAAAAGTTGAAGACTGGCCAGGCTAGGTGGGTCTCCCCTGTAATCCCAGCACTTTGGAAGGCCAAGGCAGGAATGTCACTTGAGCCCAGGAGTTCAAGACCAGCCTGGCCAACATGGTGAAATGCCATCTCTACAAAAAATATTAAAAAATTAGCCAGGCATGGTGTCTCCTGCACCTGTACTCCCAGCTACTTGGGAGGCTGAGATGGAAGAATCACTTGTACCCAGGAGGTGGAGGTTGCAGTGAGCCAAGATCATGCCACTGCACTCCGGCTTGGGCAACAGAGTGAGACCCTGTCTCAAAAAAGAAAAAAAAAAGTTGAAGACATTAAAGATTTTTTTTTTAGGCCGGGCGCGGTGGCTCACGCCTGTAATCCCAGCACTTTGGGAGGCCGAGACGGGCGGATCACAAGGTCAGGAGATCGAGACCACGGTGAAACCCCATCTCTACTAAAAATACAAAAAATTAGCCGGGCGTGGTTGCGGGCGCCTGTAGTCCCAGCTACTCGGGAGGCTGAGGCAGGAGAATGGCGTGAACCCGGGAGGCGGAGCTTGCAGTGAGCCGAGATCGAGCCATTGCCATCCAGCCTGGGCGACAGAGCGAGACTCCATCTCAAAACCAAAAAAAAAAAAAAAAAAAGATTTTTTTTTTTTTAAAACCCTATACATTTATGAGAAATGCAGCTAAAATCAAATTACTACAAAAGCTGGAAAGGTTAAAAATTAAAGATGGACACAGGCACGCAAAATAAAGGCCATAAAAAGAAAGAAAAGACAAGGATGGCCCTACTGATACTGGACAGAATAAAATTCAATGTTTAATAAAAAGGAAAATTTTATGAAAAATAGTCATTTGTTTATTGGCTTAAAGGTAAAGATCAGCCGGGCGCAGTTGCTTACGCCTGTAATCCCAGCACTTTGGGAGGCCAAGGCGGGCCAGATCACCTGAGGTCAGGAGTTTGAGACCATCCTGGCCAACATGGTGAAACCCCGTCTCTACTAAAAATACAAAAATTGGCAGGGTGTGGTGGTGGGCACCTGTAATCCCAACTACTCTACTCGGGAAGCAGAGGCAGGAGAGTTGCTTGAACCCAGGAGGCGGAGGTTGCAGTGAGCCGAGATTGTGCCACTGTACTCCAGCCTGGGCAAAAAGAGTGAGACTCCATGTGAAAAAAAAAAAAGGGTAAAGATCGTGGCCAGGCACAGTAGCTCAAGCCTGTAATCCCAAAACTTTGGAAGGTTGAGGCAAGAGGATCACTTGAAGCCAAGGGTTGGAGACCAGTCTGGGCAACATAGTGAGACCCCATCTCTACAAAAAATAAAAGAGTAGCCAGGCATCCTGGAGCACGCCTTTAGCCCCAGCTACTTGGGAGGCTGATATGGGAGGATTGCTTGAGCCCAGGCATCGAAAGCTGCAGTGAAGTATGCTCATGCTACTGCACTCCAGCCTGGGAGACAGAGCACGACCTGTTTAAAAAAAAAAGAAAAGAAAAAAAGATTGCAGTTAAGGTATAATCTTGAATCTTTATGAATTAAGTAGCATGTCATATTAAAGTGTACAAAGCAAAACTATTTGAAATCAAGGAGGAATTAATAGGAGCATAGTAAGCCACAGTTAAACTATGTATCAACTTTAGTACCTTCTGAAATACACATTCATTTAAAATATTTATAGGCTTAACCCAGGCACAGTGGCTCACTCCTGTAATCCCACCACTTTGGGAGGCCAAGGCGGGCAGATCACCTGAAGTCAGGAGTTTGAAACCGCCTGGCCAACATGGTGAAACCCCATCTCTACTAAAAATACAAAAATTAGCCGGGCATGGTGGAGGGCACCTGTAATCCCAGCTAGTCGGGAGGCTGAGGCAGGAGAATTACTTGAACCCAGGAGGCAGAGGTTGCAGTGAGCCGAGGCCATGCCATTTCACTCCAGCCTGGGCAACAAGAGCGAAACTCCATATCAAAGTACATTCTAAGTAACTTTTAAGTTAAAGATACATCAAATATGTAATTACGAAGCAATTCTCAAATAGCAACCTTAAGCCTTGACGCCGCAGTTAAACTTGGAGGTGATTCAGTTTATTCAATACATATTTGAACACCTATTCTAGGCCGTTGAAATAAATCAGTGAATAAAACAGACCAAAAATACCTCTATTAATCAGAAGTTAGAAACATATATAAAACAAGTTTCAAAGGAAAACAAGACCTGATGTGGTGGCTCACACCTGTAATCCCAGCACTATGGGAGACCAAGACAGTCAGATCACTTGAACCTATTAGTTCTAGACAGCCTGGGCAACGTAGTGAGACTCTTATCTCTACAAAAAATTTCTGAAAAGTTAGCCAAGCGTGGTGGCACATGCCTGTGGTTTCAGCCACTTGGGAGGCTGAGGCAGGAGGATCACATGGGCCCAAGAGGTCAAGGCTGCAGTGAGCCACAGTCTTGCCACTGCACCTCCAGTCTGGGTGACAGAGTGAAACCCTGTTTCAAAAAAAGAAAAAAGGAAAGAAAATGAGGGAGGAAATGAAAGCACAAGTAATAATAATTACAAAACAAAAAAGACAAAAAAAATTAGACCATTATTTTGCAAGTCTAATCTAGGGAAAAGGGAGGAGTATGCTTGTTCACAGAATTAGGAATGAAAAAGTACAATAAAAATAAAGTGAGCTTTTTTAACTCAAAAGGAATTGTAGATTATCTGAGGTCAGGAGTTCAAGACCAGCCTGCCCAACATAGTGAAACCCTGTCTCTACTAAAAATGCAAAAAAACCAGGAATGGTGGTGGGCGCCTATAATCCCAGCTACTCAAGGTTGAGACAGGGAGAATTGCTTGAGCCCTAGAGACAGAGGTTGCGGTGAGCCAAGATTGCACCAGGGGATCTGGAAGTGGTAACTTTTCATGTATTGTTTCTCAGACTGCAAGGCAAGGACCTAGCGCTGCGCTACAGGAGTTCTCAAAGCCCTTGGCCACACTATGTTATGTTGTCTTTCAGTTCATCTTGAATAAATGAATGAGAGTAACGAAGAAAAATTTAGAAGAAAGAGTAATGGAAAAGTTGTACAACCAGTTGTTAAAGCACGTTATAAGGTCACCAAAATGAGCATGATACCAAAGGAAGCAACACAAATAGTTACAGAGGCATTATATGTGAGAATTGGCTGCATGACAATGGTGTCATTTTGCATCAGTAAATGATGCTAGAATAATTGGTTTATAGTTTGGGGGGAAAATAGACTTCTGTGTTACAACATATACCATGACTAAGAACATTCTTGGGAGCATATATCTAATGAGAGAATACAAGAGAACTTTACAAGCAATAATTAAAGTCAAAATTTTTAAAAAGACTAGTCTATTTGACCGCATTTTTTAAAATTGCAAGTTTAGAAATAAAACGGTAGATGGCAAAGTGGAAAAATTAGTATTTAAAAATATGTATTAAATAAGTAGGAAGAGAAATGGGCAGAGTGTGGAGAGAGAATTCACAAATGAAGAACAGTAACTTAAAACAGTTTTTAATGCCAACCTGTAGTAATTGAGGAAATTCAGACACTGTGATACATGATACTATTTGCAGTTGCCTGAATATTTTACTTTACTGGTGATATCAAGGGTTGGCAGGGTTCAGTGAAATAGGCATACAGACGTGGCGGTAGTATGAATTGGAATAACCTTTCAAAACTTCAACTTAGTACTATAATTCTACTGTGAACCCAGTAATATTTTTGGGGGGATTACTTTAAAGAAATAACCAGAAGCACCCAGAAATGTATAAGCAGGGATTTTACCATGGCATTAATTTAACAATAACAGCAACAACAAAAAGGTATGGGGGAAGTATTCTAAATGTCAAAATAGGTTTCATTTTATACATGTGCAGTAACATGAAGTATCATTCAGCCATTAAGAGAAACACAAAGAAAGTATATGTGTATTCATAGATGGAACAAATGTAGCAAGTAAATATTAAAAACTTGAGAAATTTGATGTTATTCAGTAGTTAGTAATGAGTCTGTAAATGTCAAATTAGCTACCAGAAAATTATTCTTAGCAACTGTTCTACATGGGGGAAAATTCCACTTGCCTATTCTAGTTTCAGCAAGTTAAACTAAAAAGAGATTTATGGAAAACTGTAGAGTCATTCCAGTTCAACTTCATTCATTCAATAGACATTTATTGAACAATTTCTATGAAAGCATTATTTGGGCCAGGTGCGGTGGCTCACGCCTGTGATCCCAGCACTTTGGGAGGCCAAGGCAGGTGGATCACAAGATCAGGAGATCGAGACCATCCTGACTAACATGGTGAAACCCGTCTCTATTAAAACAAATACAAAAAATTAGCTGGGTTTGGTGGGACATGCTTGTAGTCCCAGCTACTCGGGAGACTGAGGCAGGAGAATCGCTTGAACCCAGGAGGCAGAGGTTGCAGTGAGCCGAGATCACGCCACTGCACTCTAGCCTGGGCAACAGAGCGAGACTCCATCTCAAAAAAAAGAAAGCATTATTTGAGCACCCTGCCCTAGTATTGAGGATATAGTGGTCCTTGCCCTCCTGGCTCTCCCAAGCTGTCTGTCAAATAGCTGTAAGAGAAGCTTATTATAAATGCAATTGGCCCAGAATTTTCCAGATTCTTTATATTTTGTTTAAAATTCGTATGAATTTTTAAAATTAAATTAGCATCTTATTTTTAATATTATATTCCTAAGAAAAGGCAGCCTTATAAACAGTATATTTTATATATTCTCTTTTGTCTTCCCTATTGTCATTTTGGTTTTAGATTTATAGGAAGAATTTTAATAGCCCATGTTTTTTTGAAGATGGAAAAGAATATATTCATCTAAGGTGTTGAATTATTTCAATTCAAAATAATGCCAAAGATGTATAAGCCTTCATAATGTTTTGCTGTTTGTGTAGGTGCTCCTCAGCAAGTGATGACTCAAATCATCAGGGGACAGCCTGTCTCCACTGCAATCTCTGCCCCTAACACAGTTTCCTCAACACCTGGGCAGAAAAGCTTAACTTCAGCAACGTCCACTTCAAATATACAGTCTTCAGCCTCACAACCCCCTCGCCCCCAACAAGGACAAGTGAAGCTCACCATGGCTCAACTCACTCAGTTAACACAGGGCCACGTAAGTAACATAACTCTATTTTAACTTTAGAGGTGATCTTCTTTATTCTTGCTCTAAGTTTAAAAACATGAACTTATTTTGATAAGTTTTTAAATGTGCTGATTTGAAGAAATGGCTACTTCCTGGAGTCAAACAGAAATACCTCTTAGGGTATAATAAACCCCAACTACTAGAGTAATCCTTAGACAGTGAGCTATAACAGTGAGACAGATACCCTTTTAACCACCAAAATTGTATTCATTGGCTAATCTCCATGAGACAAATAAAATTTGGGTATATTAAGCTACTTCTTTGCAAGACTTAGTATTGTTAGCAAGTCTTCTAATATTGATTAATAGATTGAATGCAGCTCCCATCAAAATCCCAAGAGGTTTTGTTTTTAGTGAAACTTCACAAGCTGATACTAAAAGTTTATATGGAGGTACAAAGTATTAAGAATATACCTTTGAAGAACAGGATTATTTGCCCTATATGATAACCTGATATCAAAACTTAGTACAGGCTGGGCATGGTGGCTTGCGCCTGTAATCCCAGCACTTTGGGAGGTCGGGGCAGGTGGATTGCTTGAGGTCAGGAGTTCGAGACCAGCCTGACCAACGTGGTGAAACTCCGTCTCTATTAAAAATACAAACAAATTAGCTGGCCGTGGTGGCATGCACTTGTAATCTCAGCTACTCAGGAGGCTGAGGAAAGAGAATTGCTTGAACCTGGGAGGTAGAGGTTTTAGTGAGCTGAGATTGTGCCACTGCGCTCCAGCCTGGGCGACAAAGCAAGACTTCATTTAAAAAAACAAAAACAAAAAACTTAGTATATAATATTTCACTAATTAATACAGCGAGTTACAGACATAAGGAGAGGCAGATAGACCAACAGAACAGTAGAGAGTGCAGAACATGAACCCCATGTATGTGGACACTTGTTATGTGACAAACGTGACATTGCAGATCATTGAGGATGAGATGACTTTTCAGTAAATGGTGCCAGGACAATTGAATATACATGGGAAACTATGAAATTGGACCATTATTACCTCACTCTACATAAGCTCAATTCCAGGAGGATGAAAGTCCTAACTGTGAAAGGTAAAACTATAATACCTTTAGAAGATAAGATAGAAGAATATCTTTATAGCTTTCCTAAACAGACAGAAAATGCTAACCATAAATGAAAATATTTATAAATTCAACTACTTTAAAAATAAAAATAAGAACTTCTGTTCATTAAACGCGCTGCAGAGAGAGTGAAGAAAATGAGAAAAGAACTAACCAAGGACTATTATATCTCCAGAATATATAAAGAATTACTACAAGTCAAGAAAGAAAAAAATCCAGATAGATTAGTAGAAAAAAAGACAAACAGGCCAGATGTGGTGGCTCACACCTGTAATCCCAGCACTTTGGGAGGCCAAAGTTTTGGGAGGCCAAGGCAGGTGGATCACTTGAGGTCAGGAGTTTCAGACCAGCCTGGCCAACATGGGGAAGTCCCGTTTCTACTAAAAATACAAAAATTAGTCGGGTGCGGTGGTGTATGCCTGTAATCCCAGCTGCTTGGGAGGCTGAGGCAGGAGAATTGCTTGAACCCAGGAAGCGGAGGTTGCAGTGAGCCAAGATATACCACTGCAGTCCAGACTAGGCAACAGACTCCGTCTCAAAAATAAGAAAAAAGAAAAAAAAAAGGACAAACCAACATTATGAGGAAAGAAGAAATCTAAATGTCCCAAATTCCAAAAAACTGCTGAACTTAATTAATAATGAGAGAAGTACATATTAAAACCATATGCTTAAGAGATTGGTACAAATTTAAATATCCAACAAAACCAAGAGTTAGCAAAGGCGTAGAGCAGAAGAAATTCTCATGCACAGCTGGTGGGCCTGTCAGTCAGTTAAGCCATTTTGGAAAGCTCCCAGACATTGTCTGGTAAAGTTGAAGCTGTATATGCCCCGGGTCCCAGTATACCTTCTAGGTATATCCCTAGAGAAGTTCTTGGTCATGTGAGCACCAGAATACATGGCATAAATATTCATAGCAGCATTGTTCATAAGAGTCAAAAACTAAGAACAACTCAGATGTCTATCAAAACCAGTTAGATAAGTAAATTGTAGTATATTCCTATAGCAATCAAAATGAATAGACTTCAACCACACAGAACTATGCAGATGATTCTCATAAGTATATAATGGTAAGCTGAAGAAGCAAGTAGCTGCCAAAAAAGTACATGTTATAATTTCATTTGTATAAGATTCAGAAATAGGCAAAACTAAGCTATTTTGTGTAAGGATACAGGGCTGCTGCATTGCCTGCCTGGAGGGGACACCATTCCCATTGTATTCTTCGTGAATATTGCTCCTGAGTTTGTGAACCTCAGTGGCCCTGTATATACCTAAGATATATTCCGAAGTAATAATGAAATAAAGCGTTATCATCAAAGTGAGGATAGTGCTTACCTCTAGGGGAGAGGGAGGGAATTGAGATCTGGGTGAGTCACATGGGGGCTTCTAGGACATTGGCAATGGTGAGCACAGTCGCGGTTTTATAGATGTTTACTTCACAATTTTTAAATTATACTTGGTATTTTGTGTATTTTGTGCATAAAAAAATGTATTTTAGAAAAGCAAGAGTAAATAGGTTTTGAGGAACTCACACGTATATGGAACTTACCTAGTACATGGACTTTGTGCCATCAGTTTTGGTCATTGGGAGTTTAGGGGATGATTTTTACTTTTGCTTTCCAGTTCTCCACCATGTTCCTGGTATTCAAGGTTTCTAGTTTAATTAAAGTTCTAGACAGAAGAGACAGCGCCTAGAGAATTTTAAATTTCTAGACCCCGTTTTGGTAACTGCTCAGACCTTAGTGATCCTCCTTACTTGGTGTTTGCATTACATATCTAAAACCCTAAGCGTTTTACACTTTAGCACACACACACCCCACAGGTAATTTGGCACGTATTGAAAGACAGAATTCAGGAGATCTGGGTACCTCCTTTTATCTCACCTTTAAGTAGGGTGGGGTACTTAACCTTTCTAACCTGAGTTTCTTAGTTGGGAATCAGAATAATATTTTCTCTGCCTACCCCACAAAGTCACAAGTTCATTGTGAGAATCGAATGAGGCAGTATCTATGAAGATGCTTTTGAAATTGTAAAATATGAATATAAGATTATTTAAAATCAGAATTTTGTGGGGACCTTAGTCATTCAATACCTTTACTTTATAGATTGGGAAACTTGGATCTGGAGGAACAGTGTTGCTTGTGGGCAGATTACTGGCTGACCATTGGGGGAGCTTGAACTGGAATTCTGGATTGTTGATGTATTTCCTGCTAAGCAACATAAATATTCTTACTTTAGCTTATCTAAATTCCTGCTGGTGACATTCAAATATGCATTTTCATTATATTAAAAGATAATTACACATAAAAATGATTTAATAAAAATGATACACATACAGATTGATGCTTTGAACACTGTTTACATGTTGTGTTTTTTCCACAGGGTGGCAATCAAGGTTTGACAGTAGTAATTCAAGGACAAGGTCAAACTACTGGACAGTTGCAGTTGATACCTCAAGGGGTGACTGTACTCCCAGGCCCAGGCCAGCAGCTAATGCAAGCTGCAATGCCAAATGGTACTGTTCAGCGATTCCTCTTTACCCCATTGGCAACAACAGCCACCACAGCCAGCACCACCACCACCACTGTTTCCACGACAGCAGCAGGTAGAGCTGTGGGTTTATCAGAAATGTCGGATGTTACTACTACACGTTGCTGGGCTAACAGAGGCCAACAGGAGAACCAGTATTTACCTTTGGAAGGATATGCCTCAAGCCAGTGAGCTCAACAGTTGACATAGTCAGCCTCACAACATTTCGAAGCTTTTGTACCGTGTTCTTACAGACTCCCTGTTACCACCACCCTCTCCCTCCCATTAAAAAAGAGAGAGAGAAAGGGGGCAAAAATAATGGTTATCTTGGTAACTATGCCCACAATTCCTCCTTGCTAAGCCTTGTAGGTGCTGATTGAGTCATGGAGGTGATCTCAGGGAGGGTGGGTAAATCCAGTTCATGACTGAGATTGAGAGCGGGTCCAGAACCACTTTGTTGGCCTTCTGCTGCAAGTCATTGTAACTACCACTACATCATGGGAGAAAAGTGAGGCTTGACAGTTAGCCTGGGCCAGATGACCCAGCTGATTTCCAGAGGCTGCAACTAACTTTGGAAACCAGCCCTCTAGAGTTAGGATAGTGTACAGGGGACAGCCAAGAAGCAGGGCCCAGGCTCCCCAGTTTCAGAGAGTCCTGCCCTAAGCATGTCCAAATGGAGCATTTCAAAGGCATAGACCTTCTATACCAAAATACAAAATTCTTAACTTTATTTACTTTATTTTTTTTTTTGAGACAGGGTCTTGCTCTGTCACCCAGGCTGAAGTGAAGTAGCACCATTATTGCCTACTGCAGCCTTGACCTCCTGGACTCAAGCAATCCTCCCACCTCAGCCTCCCGGGTAGCTTGGACCATAGGCATGCTCCACCATGCCCAGATAATTTTTTTTTTTTTTTTGATTTTGTGTAGAGACGGGGTTTCACTGTGTTGCTCAAGCGATCCTCCCACCTCAGCCTCCCAAAGTGCGCAGGCGTGAGCCACTACGCCTAGCCAGAATTCTCAACTTTGGAAAATTTCCTTCAGATTCTTCTTTAACCACAGTCTTATGTTCTAGAGTAATATAAATGGTTCGTCTTTCCTTTTCACAGGTACAGGTGAACAAAGACAGAGTAAACTGTCACCCCAGACGCAGGTACATCAAGACAAAACCCTGCCACCAGCTCAGTCGTCAAGTGTGGGTCCGGCAGAAGCCCAGCCACAGACTGCTCAGCCTTCAGCTCAGCCCCAGCCCCAAACCCAGCCCCAGTCCCCAGCTCAGCCTGAAGTTCAGACTCAGCCTGAAGTTCAGACGCAAACAACTGTTTCATCCCATGTCCCTTCTGAAGCACAACCCACCCAAGCACAGTCATCCAAACCCCAAGTCGCAGCACAGTCTCAGCCTCAAAGTAATGTCCAAGGACAGTCTCCTGTTCGTGTCCAAAGTCCATCACAGACTCGAATACGTCCATCAACTCCATCCCAACTGTCTCCTGGACAACAATCCCAGGTTCAGACTACAACCTCACAACCGATTCCAATTCAACCACATACATCTCTTCAGATACCTTCCCAAGGCCAGCCACAATCACAACCCCAGGTACAGTCTTCAACTCAAACTCTTTCATCAGGACAAACTTTAAATCAAGTTACTGTTTCATCCCCATCCCGTCCTCAGCTACAAATACAGCAGCCACAGCCCCAAGTCATTGCTGTGCCTCAGCTGCAACAACAAGTCCAGGTTCTCTCTCAGATCCAGTCGCAGGTTGTGGCTCAGATACAGGCTCAGCAAAGTGGTGTGCCCCAGCAAATCAAACTGCAGTTACCTATCCAAATTCAGCAAAGCAATGCTGTGCAGACTCACCAGATTCAGAATGTGGTTACAGTGCAGGCAGCCAGTGTGCAAGAGCAGTTGCAAAGGGTTCAGCAACTCAGGGATCAGCAGCAAAAGAAGAAACAGCAACAGATAGAAATTAAGCGTGAACACACCCTCCAAGCTTCTAATCAAAGTGAAATCATTCAGAAACAGGTAAAGTTATTAAGTAAAAGCAGCATGTTCAGTAGCTTGAATTATTGTGCTGTGCAGTAGACTTAGTGTTTGGTTGTGTTAGGTTTCCTAAATGAGACAAAGTCATTAATGTTTAAATTTAGAAGAAACACTGAATTGACCAAAAAAAATATTGAATGACTACTGTGGTGTGGAACTCTTCATTAGATACATATAATATGTAGTCAGTGCTTATTAGGAATGACTTCTATTTTGGGAGGACTAAGATGGGAAGAATGGAGTTATGAGCTTTAATGATTACTATAAAACTTGAGGGTTTAACCTAAGTTTTAAAGTCACTTCGGACATTATAGCAATTCCTTTAAAGTTATTCAAAGTTGTCATTCTTTAGTTTGCATGTAGACTATGCAAATTATAGACAGATTAAACTCATTTGTATTTCTAGCCACACCTTCGTAAAAAAGTTTTTGAAAACATTATTTCATAGCTTAAATAGAAAGTGGCATCATTCAGCAACATCTTGCAATGGCACATTAGTGAAAGAAAGCAATTTAGGTGAGTTAGAATTAGTCTACTAAAGTGAAGTCATACATATAACATCCGATAACATTACTGGCAAAAACCATGTTTTCATCTACCTATAGCTTGCTTCGCTCAGTACTAGGCAGGAGTTTGAGTGTGGATTTTAAGTGTTACCAAGTCGTGAGACCTTCATTCAGTTCCTAGGTCTCCCATTCACAGTCCGTGAAACTCATTTATCCCTCCTTAGCTATAGCCTCTTAAAACTCTTCTCTTTCCAGCTACATGAGATTATTGCAATGATTAAATGAGGTCATAAATGTAGAAGCACTTTCTAAACAGCGAAGTTATTTTAAAGATGTAGTATTCTTATGAAAATGATGGTTATATGTATTATATTTAAATGTATTATTACCCAGCTTTACTGGATATGTATAAACTGAGAATTACTACACTGTCTGTCTATCTCCTAATCTTTATATAGGGGAGACAAGGGACAGCTTTTTAAAATTCATTCCTGGGAAGAAAGCATAATGTTAAAAATACGGCCTTTGGAGAAGAATAGCCAGGTTAAAATTTCAGCTGTATTACTTATTGTTTCTCAAACAAGGTGGTTAATTTCTTTATGTCTCAGTATCTTGTTTATAAAATTATTGCTATGGTTCAGTGTTGTTATAAGGAATAAACGAGGTAATGTCAAGTGCTTAGCCTAGCAGTCCCCATTAGGTGGTAAGCACCCAGGCCATCTAGTAGCTGCTAATTTTATTTATGAATTCTTACAGTTTCTTTAAAAAAATACGTATGTGCTCAGATTTCTACTGTTGTTATCTGTGTACTAACCTGTGGTCATTATAAAATATGCGCTTTTGGATTTATTCTGTCCTGAAGGTGGTGATGAAGCATAATGCTGTAATAGAACATTTAAAACAGAAAAAGAGCATGACTCCAGCTGAAAGAGAAGAGAATCAAAGGTAGGGGAGATGCAGGGTCTTGTCTGTCCGTCTCTTCTCTTTATCGTGCACATGCACAGAGTTCTGAGTTTATACTTGTTTATCTTGATTGAAGTTTATTAAATGAGAACACTTGGCACTAATAATTGCTCATAACTGGTTTGAACCACTCTTGAAATTTTCCAGTCACAGAAAGTTTGTGTCTCATCTGTAGAGGCATAGAAGAGTCATGTCTTAAACCTTTCATAATAAAACGAGCAGCATTACATAGGTTGTGTATTTTTCTCTAGAATGATTGTCTGTAACCAGGTGATGAAGTATATTTTGGATAAGATAGATAAAGAAGAAAAACAGGCAGCAAAAAAACGGAAGCGTGAAGAGAGTGTGGAGCAGAAACGTAGCAAGCAGAATGCCACTAAGCTGTCAGCTCTGCTCTTCAAGCACAAAGAGCAGCTCCGAGCCGAGATCCTGAAGAAGAGAGCACTCCTGGACAAGGATCTTCAAATTGAAGTGCAGGTAAGAGGGCATGCCCTTTTCTTCTGTGTCCAGTGTTTAGCATCTAAGGTTCTGCTTTTTTCCCTTGCCTTTTTAATAAAGCTTAAAATTTCAGTATGTTTTCTGGAATTTACCTCTGTGTACGTAGAGTAAAAAGCAGTGCAACGCGTGTGTCTTATGAAACAAGTCAGAGCTTTTATAACTAAATGTATAGTTATATTGTGTTCTCCATACTAGCGACTCTGAGAGGTGAGCTTGTTGATTGAAATGTTGTAGAACTCTGAGAACAGCTTTTCAAGTCTATGACATAGTCTGGCCAAAAGTTAATTAGGAGCAGAGCTTCATGAGAAAGGTACGGAGACGATGAAGTAACGTTGGAAGAATGAAAAATAACATGAGTCCATTAAATAAGACAAATTCCACCAGGATGAGGTGGCTCGCTCCTATACTCCCAGCACTTGGGGATACTCCCAGCACTTGGGGAGGCCAAGACAGGCAGATCACTTGAGCCCAGAAGTTCAAGACCAGCCTGGCCAACATGGCAAGCCCTCGTCTCTACAAAACATGAAAAAGTTAGCCAGATGTGGTGGCACACAGCTGTGGTCCCAGCTTCTCAGGAGGCTGAGGCAGGAGGATCACTTGAGTCTGGCAGGTTGAAGCTGCAGTCAGCCCTGATGGCACCACTGCACTGCAACCTGGGCAACAGAGCAAAACCCTGTCTCATAAACAAAGAAAAAAGAAAAATTTCTTCTTTGACTTGTAAATGATTCTGTAGGTATTGCTAACCTGCCTTCGAGAGGAATTTATTAAAAAATGAAAGTAGACTGGCTGTGGTGGCTCATACCTGTAATCCCAACACTTTGGGAAGCCGAAGTAGACAGATTGTTTGAGCCCAGGAGTTCAAGATCAGCCTAAGCAACATGGTGAAACCCTGTCTCTACAAAAAACACAAAATTAACCAAGCATGATGGCGTACACCTATGGTCCCAGCTACTTGGGAGGCTAATGTAGGATGATCACTTGAACCCAGAAGGCAGAGGTTGCAGTGAACCTTGATCACACCACTGCACTCCAGCCTGGGGAACAGAGTGAGACTCTGTCTCAAAAAAAAAAAAAAAAAAAAAAAAGTAGGGCTGGGTATAGTGGCTTACGCCTGTAATCCCAGCACTTTGGGAAGCTGAGACGGGCGGATCACGAAGTCAGGAGTTTGAGACTAGCCAGACCAATGTGGTGAAACCCTGTCTCTACTAAAAATACAAAAATTAGCTGGGCATGGTGGCAGGCACCTGTAATCCCAGCTACTTGAGATGCTGAGGCAGGAGAAGAGTTTGAACCCAGGAGGTGGAGGTTGCAGTGAGCTGAGATTGTGCCACTGCACTCCAGCCTGGACAACAGAGTGAGACTTCGTCTCAAAAAAAAAAAAGTAGACATCTATTTATGCACATATGTATATAACTTATACATAATTACACAGCTTTTTAGAAGAGAAGTAGGCTATCAAACATTTCAAGGCCGGGCGCAGTGGCTCATGCCTGTAATCCCAGCACTTTGTGGGTGGCCAAGGCAGGTGGATCACCTGAGGTCAGTTCAAGACCAGCCTGGCTAAGATGGTGAAACTCCGTCTCTACTAAAAACAAAAATTAGCCAGGCGTGGTGGCTGGTGCCCGTAATCCCAGCTAGTCAGGAGTCTGAGGCAGGGAGAATTGCTTGAACCAGAAAGGTAGAGGTTGCAGTGAGCCAAGATTGCGCCACTGCCCTCCAACCTGGGCAACAGAACGAGACGCCGTCTCAAAAAAAAAAAAAAAAATCATAACATGTCCTAAACTTTCTAAGAAGGTGAGAAATAGGCCAGGCACAGCAGCTCATGCCTGTAATCCCAGCACTTTGGGAGGCCGAGGTGGGCAGATCACTTGAGCTCAGGTGAAGGCTGCAGTGATTCAAAATCATGCCATTGCCCTCCAGCTTGGGCGATAGAGCGAGACTGTCCCCCGCCCCCCCAAAAAAGGTGAGAAATAGTAAGAAAATATTAACCAGACTAATAATATTACCTAACTGTGAAACATTAGAGATTTTCCAGTTAAAGTCAGAATCCTCAATGATGCCAACAATCGACATTATTATTTAGCATTTCTGGAAGTTCTGGCAAATGTGTTAAGCCAAGAAAAAGGAAAAAAGACAAAAAATTGAGGAAAGAAGACAACGTTGTTTTCATGTGCGATATGATTATTACATCAAAACCCCAAGAAAATAGTGATTACAATTTATAATTCAAGGCTGGGCATGGTAACCCCACCTGTAAAACCCCACTTTGGGAGGCCGAGGCAAGCGGATCATTTGAGGTCAGGAGTTCAAGACCATCCTGACCAACATGATGAAACCCCATCTCTACTAAAAATACAAAAAAAGGCTGGGCACAGTGCCTCAATCCTGTAATCCCAGCACTTTGGGAGGCTGAGGTAGGCGGTTCACCTGTGGTCAGGAGTTTGAGACCAGCCTGACCAACATGGAGAAACCCTGTCTCTACTGAAAATACAAAAAGTTAGCCAGGTGTGGCCTGTAATCCCAGCTACTCAGGAGGCTGAGGCAGGAGAATCGCTTGAACGCGGGAGGCGGAGGTTGCGGTGAGCTGAGATCGCACCGTTGCATTATAACGTAGGCAACAAGAGCGAAACTCTTCTCTCAAAAAAAAGCTTCGGCCGGACGCAGTGGCTAATGCCTGTAATCCCAGCACTTTGGGAGGCCGAGGCGGGTGGATCACGAGGTCAGGAGATCGAGACTATCCTGGCTAACATGGTGAAACCCCGTCTCTACTAAAAATACAAAAAAACTAACCGGGCGTGGTGGCGGGCGCCTGTAGTCTCAGCTACTTGGGAGGCTGAGGCGGGAGAATGGCGTGAACCCTGGAGGCGGAGCTTGCAGTGAGCCGAGATCACGCCACTGCACTCCAGCCTGGGAGGCACAGCGAGACTCCGTCTCAAAAAAAAAAAAATTTTAAGTCAGATTTTAAGAAATATTTTTATGGCCAGGTGCAAGTGGCTCATACCTGTCATCCCAGCACTTTGGGAGGCAAGGCAGGCAGATCACTTGCGCTCAGGAGTTACCTGGACAACACAGCAAGACACTATCTCCTCAAAAAAATTAGCTGGGCATGGTGGTGAGCACCTGTAGCTACTTGAAGGGGTTGAGGTGGGAGGATCACTTGAGCCTGGCAGGTCAAGGCTACAGCAAGCCATGTTTGTGTCACTGCGGTCCAGGCAGGGTGACAAAGTGAGACACTGTCTCCAAATAAGAAATACTGTTGGTCATAGCTATGATTTCTTTACGCCAAGTGTGTTTGTGGATGCCAATCACAATGGGTTTGTTCATAGGGTAGTAAAGTTTGCTTTGATCATTTCCAAGAGTAAGTTGTACTACTAGATAGCAGAAGAAGTGTGCTTTAAAAGTATGGCAAAATGCATATCGAGAAAATAGTATGTTGACCAGACACAGAGGCTCACGCCTATAATCCCAGCACTTTGGAAGGCAGAGGTGGGTCACTTGAGGTCAAAAGTTCGAGACCAGCCTGGCCAACATGATGAAACACTGTCTCTACCAAAAGTACAAAAATTAGCTGAGTTTGGTGGCACGTGCCTGTGGTCCTAGGTACTTGGGAGGCAGAGGTGGGAGGATCACTTGAGCTTGGGAGGTGAAGGGCACAGTGAGCCGAGACTGTGCCACTACACTGTAACCCGGGTGACAGAGTGAGACCCAGTCTCAAAAAGAAAAAACAGAATACAGTAAAGAAGCCGGCAAAAACCAAGATGGTGACGAAAGTGACCTCTGGTTGTCCTCACTGCTCATTAAAACTAAAAAAAAAAAAAATTTTATATATATATATATATGTATATATGAAGAGGCCAGACAGTGTGGCTCATGCCTGTAATCCCAGGACTTTGGGAGTTCAAGGAGGGTAGATTGCCTGAGGTCAGGAGTTCGATACCAGCCTGGCTAACATAGTGAAACTCTGTCTCTACTAAAAATAAAAAATATTAGCTGGGTGTGGTGGCAGGTGCCTGTAATGCTAGCTAGTTGGGAGGCTGAGGCAGGAGAATCGCTTGAACCTGGGAGGCAGAGGTTGGAGTGATTGATGCCACTGCACTCCAGCCTAGAGCAAAACTCCGTCTCAGGAAAAAAAAAAAAAGAGACCGGGTGCAGTGGCTCACACCTGTAATTCCAGCACTTTGGGAGGTCGAGGCAGGTGGATCACCTGAGGTCAGGAGTTTGAGACCAGCCTGGCCAACATGGCGAAACCCTGTTTCTACTAAAAATACAAAAAAATTAGCTGGTTGTGGTGGCACACACCTGTAATCCCAGCTGCTCAGGAGGCTGAGGCGGGAGAATCACTTGAACCCAGGAGGCATAAGTTGCAGTGAGCGGAGATTGCGCCATTGATGAGAGCGAAACTCTGTCTCTAAAAGCATACATATGAAAAGAAAGTATCTTTCAAAAAAAGAAAATAGTGTGTTATGTTGCCCAACTCTCCCTGCAGTCTGAAATTCTAGACATAGGAGCATCATAATAAACAAGGCAAATCTGCCTCTTTTCTGCTTTCTGCTGGTCAGACCACATTTTGAGTCTCAAGGCCAGTTCATGTCCACTCTCACTGTAACGACAGAGAGCAAGAGCAACTAGAAGAAAGCAGCCAGCGGGTGAGGATGCTTGCAGTCACCTTCTGAGCAACCGCAGAAAGAGCCCAGATGGGACAGGGGCAAGCCAGGAGGGACGCTCTTCCTAGCCACTTGGCTCATCTTTCAGTCAACTCTCCTTTGAAGATAACTAGCATCTTTCTAGTTGTTCTTACATAGTCTTCATTTTCTGTTTCTAATTGTCTGAGTTGGGTTTAAGATACAAGAAAACTCTTGTTTGCAACTAACTAAAATTCTCTCACATTAGACTGAACTGTGGAGCTACTTCGACAAGAGTGGGTAATGTACCATCTTCTGGCCAGATCACACATTTACATGACTCTAATGATAGTCTTGTATTGTCTTTAATTGACAACAGGAAGAGCTGAAGAGAGACCTGAAAATTAAGAAAGAAAAAGACCTGATGCAGGTGGCTCAGTCCACAGCAGTAGCTGTACCCTGCCCCCCAGTGACGGCAGCTCCTCCAGCCCCTCCAGCCCCTCCACCTTCACCTCCCCCTCCACCTGCTGTGCAACACACAGGCCTCCTGTCCACGCCCACCTTACCTGCAGCTTCCCAGAAGAGGAAGCGGGAAGAGGAAAAAGACTCAAGCTCAAAGTCCAAGAAAAAGAAAATGATCTCTACTACCTCAAAGGAAACTAAGAAGGACACAAAGCTTTACTGTATCTGTAAAACGCCTTATGATGAATCTAAGTGAGTAGATCTTTTTGAGCTCTAGTTTTTTGTCTTGAAAGTTTAGCTATAAAATTGAGTTTTGAAGAAAATGAATATTTTGGGAATGATATAAATGAAAATATTAAATTTAAGAGTAATGTTTCATCCATGGTCTTGCATGTGATATTCTTACCATTGACGCTAGTAAAGTAAAATTTGCTATTTCACGTGTTTGTGATTGTCCTTTGTTATATTCTTTTCTGTCAAAAACAAGCTTTCTGTTGCTCCTTTGCTTTCTCCTCTTCCCTCTGAATTAACTCCAAATCAACGAGTAATTGATGTCTGGAGAAGGACGTGTATTACTGTTGCCCAAAATGGGGAGCATCCTTTCTGGGATCTGTTCAAAGCCCTGTAAATACATGAAATCCTGGAAACCATTTGAACATCAATGGTCAGAGGTTTTGAATTTGAGTGGTTTGGTTTCTTAATTGTTTTATTTTAGGTAGTTGTTTTTTGTATTAAAATACTGCAACTCATATTTTTGTCAGAGTTTCCACTTTCTTATCAGAGACAAAAGCCAGAAAAATACAAAAAGTGTTCCATTCCTCAAGTATAACGTCCAACAATTTGGCAGCTGGAAGCTGTTTTTGACAGTTGTGACTTGTATTTGGTGATACAAACAAGATTATAGAGGCACTAAACCATAAATGTAGTTTCATTTTTTGGTCATTAATATCATTTTACAAAATATTTAACTTCTACTTTGAACATTAAAGTGTAGTCCAGCTTTTTAAAGCCACAGTTAACCACCATACTTTTTACAGGACCAAAAAGTTTGATTGTGCTTTAAAAAATGATCATTTAGAATCAATTAATTAGAATTAGGAATGCTCAGTGCCTGCCTTAAGTGGATACCTAATTGATTCCTGAAATAAAATTGTGGTCCCTTTAATGATGTTCAGGTTGCAACATGGAAGCTGCTTTGGTGGCGCTGTCTAAATGATCATCTGTTTGCAAATGCCAAATGAAAACTCTTTGTTGGCAGATTGAGCTGTGTGCTGAATTAAACACAAATCAATTTAGGCATCTTCGCTTTTCATTATCTTACCTCATTGGAAATTATGCATAATGTAAACAGTAGAACCTGATTCACTGATTTTTTTTCCTTAGTTTAATACAAGTGTGCCTCACTTTAAGCACAATATACTAAATGATTTCTGAAACAGAAGTTTCCTTACTTTTTCAGTTAAAAAGATTTGCTTACAGAACTTCTTTAAATAACAAGACTTCTTTGGCCTGTTTAGAGTATTCAGATCACAGAAATTATGTCACACACAACTTCTTTGAAATACCTACATTGCATAAAATGAGGCACACAGATACATGTGCCCATTCCATCGAGATTGCCTCATTATTTTGTGTTATTTTATATTTTTCATTTTGTCATTATTAACACTTTAGTATACCAGGTTCATTCACTCCCTATTTTAGTTGGGATGAGTTAGTGTTTCTAAGGAGTGTTTCGTAATCTCTTGTCCCAAACTAGGCTGGTTTGGGAATCCAGTGAGAATGACTGAAAACTGAAATTCAAGTCCTGAACATCCTTCCAGAACACAGCCTATCACTCTGTGGAGATAACACACAAAGTATCTCAGGAGGACCCCCACCTGTGGAAGTGAAAATCATGTGAGAGTCATAGTTCAAAAGAAAAAAGTGCTGGGCACTGTGGCTCGTGCCTGTAATCTCAGCACTTTGGGAGGCCGAGGCAGGAGGATCACTCGAGCCCAGGTATTTGAGACCGGTCTGGGCAACATAGGGAGACCCCGTCTGTACAAAAAAATTGGCCAGGCGTGGTGGCTCACGCCTGTAATCCCAGCACTTTGGGAGGCCGAGGTGGATGGATCAGCTGAGGTCAGGAGTTCGAGACCAGCCTGGCCAACATGGTGAAACCCCGTCTCTGCTAAAAATGTAAAAATTAGCCAGATGTGGTGGCACACACCTGTAATCCCAGCTACTCGGGAGACCGAGTCAGGAGAATCGCTTGAACCTGAGAGACTGAGGTTGCAGTGAGCCAAGATCATGCCACTGCACTCCAGCCTGGGAGACAGAGCAAGGCTTCGTCAAAAAAAAAAAAAAAAAAGCCGGGCCTGGTGGCGCATGCCTGTAGTCCCAGCTACTCGGGAGGCTGAGGTGGGAGGATCACATAAGCCTGGGAGGTTCAGGCTGCAGGGGGCCCGTGATCCTGTCCCTGCTCTGCAGCCTGGGCTATACAGTGAGACAAAAGAGAAAAAAAAGTTAGTGGTAACAGGATGAACTACATAACCATATATTATTCCTTCACATTCATGAAGCAGGTCAATTTGAAGCTTGAGGACGACTTCCATTCCTCTAGGTGAGGCATTCCTCAAGAAATGCCTTGGTAGAACTAAGAGTGCCAATGGTATCAGCAAGGCCAGTCTGGTTCCCTGTGATTCATGGTAATTCTCACTATGACTTTGACATGGTGTTCCTACACAGTGCCTATCAACACTCGTAGACACACTGTATAAGCGTTTCTTACATTTACTTTTCCTTTTGTCATTAGGTTGTTTATTACAGAGGCCACTCTGCACTCCACAATCACACACTTATACAGCTCCACCTTGCCAAGCAGTGTAGACCCTCACAGATTTCGGATAACTATCCTTGCATCGTTCTCCACACCTTGTCCCCGGTGTTGAACTGAAGCAGCTCCTTCCATGTTCCCTGCTCGTTAATTAGCCAGGCCACTGTCCACATTGTCACAAACATTACATTAACAGGAAAACTGGCCCATGCCATATTCCATTATGAGAGGTTATTTTTAATTCGATTAAATTCCAGTGTTTATTCAGAAAACCTGGTAGAGATTGAATTGCTCTGTGTACCTTTCTTAGTTTTCTTCTTCATCTCATATTTTGACCATTTATCTTCTACACCTGGCTGACCTGCATGTTCCTTGTAGTGTAACTTCTACTTGGTGTTTGCGCTTTGCTTTGTTCTCAAATTTAAATTGTGAGATACATTTTCAAACCTATCTAAGAAATAGCCCTGATATTGAAATGGCTTCTGTGGAATAGGTTTGACAGATGTAAGTCTTTGATTCTTTGGCTTTGGTTTTTGTGCCTGTTACAGTTTTACACACATTCATTCAGAGGAAGACATTACCATCAATGTGTTGTTTCTTTTTTCAAATTCCAGTATGTTTTTAAAGACCCATATTTCACTAAGCAGTGTACTTGTTGAAACCGATGTGAGTGACTTTATGTGTCCACACGTGATAGAGCATCAGATACTGGAGTTTGCCAGGGGTAGAATGGTTGGATTCAGGAATGTTTAGCTGACTCATAAGCAGGAAGTTATCCTGTAAAAAAGTGAAGCAAGGCAGGGAAGACAGATTTAAGTACCATTGCAGCTCAAAATGACAATTACATTGTCATTTTCATTGTGAATACTTTTAGGTTCTATATTGGCTGTGATCTTTGTACTAACTGGTATCATGGAGAATGTGTTGGCATCACAGAAAAGGAGGCTAAGAAAATGGATGTGTACATCTGTAATGATTGTAAACGGGCACAAGAGGGCAGCAGTGAGGAATTGTACTGTATCTGCAGAACACCTTATGATGAGTCACAGTGAGTTCTGATAAGAGCATCATATTTAATAATTTAGGAAGCCAAATTGCTCTGACTGGTTACTTATTTATTTTAAAATAAAAAGCAGATTTTTTTTCTACATTTATTATACACTTACATTACAAATTCCTTTTCATTTTTCTCTTTTTCCCTTTTTACCTACCCTTCAAATTTTATCTTGCTTCATAGTGAATGTTTGAGACACATTGGGGAAAATGTGGTTTAATAACAGTAGATTTGATTCTTCAATATGTAACATAGAAATTAATGAGATTAAAATAGCCTGACTTGTTTGGACTTTTTATCAGTGTTTGAAATGGTGCTTTATTGTAGGTTAGAAAAACACTAATATGGGTACAAGCTCTGAGACTCTGTTATTAGCTTATAGGATTTTGAACTCCCATATGGTACTGTACTAGTTGAAAGATTTTTGGCTTTGTTTTCAGCTTGAAAATCAATTAAATGTTCCATATTTATCTTTAAATTTGTTCTCTAATATTACACAGTGTTCTTATAATTTTTTTTACTGCTTGTTCTTAACATCAAAAAATACTAAATTAGTGTACTGGAATGCCAATCTTGAAAGTATTAAAACCATAATACTAAAACTACTTTGTATCCCAGGGTTTAGCAAATTTTCAGGTGCATGCTTTATTATAAGTAACATCATCCCATCTGTTTTGAACTCACATTTCCATTTCGGATCTTACAGATTTTATATTGGCTGTGATCGGTGTCAGAATTGGTACCATGGGCGCTGCGTTGGCATCTTGCAAAGTGAGGCAGAGCTCATTGATGAGTATGTCTGTCCACAGTGCCAGTCAACAGAGGATGCCATGACAGTGCTCACGCCACTAACTGAGAAGGATTATGAGGGGTTGAAGAGGGTGCTCCGTTCCTTACAGGTGAGACCCCTCTGTGTGCAGCATTTGAAAATGAAATCAGCCAGCATAATTTTGGAAAGATTTCTAGGATTTCAACTTTCCAGTCTTAAAGTGATTATTTACTGACTCCCAGCTAGTCTAGTGAAGTGCCTGACAAACTTCAGTCCTTCACGTACCAGTGTCATGAGCTTTACCATATCCCCACACCACCTCAGCTTATTTCACACTCACAAGAATGTTAACATGACTCACTTCTTTATACATTTTATTTTTAAAGAAACTTCCTCTCACCCCCATGGATTGAGAAGCAGTATGATTAGATTATAGTTATTCTTGGCCAGGCGGGTGGATCACAAGGTCAGGAGATTGAGACCATCCTGGGTAACACGGTGAAACCCCATCTCTACTAAAAATACAAAATGTTAGCCAGGGGTGGTGGCAGGCGTCTGTAGTCCCAGCTACTCAGGAAGCTGAGGCAGGAGAATGGTGTGAACCTGGGAGGTAGAGCTTGCAGTGAGCGGAGATGGCGCCACCGCACTCCAGCCTGGGTGAGAGTGTGAGACTCCATCTCAAAACAAACAAAAAAAAAGATTATAGTTATTCTTTTCCTTATGAAAAATAGAAAGGGGGCTGGGCACGGTGGCGTACTCCCTAATCCCAGCACTTTGGGAGGCTGAGGTGGGCAGATCACAAGGTCAGATGTTCGAGACCAGACTGGACAAAAGGATGAAACCCCATCTCTCTACTAAAAATACAAAAAATTAGCTGGGTACGGTGGCGCACGCCTGTAATCCCAGCTACTAGGGAGACTGAGGCAGGAGAATTGCTTGAACCCGGGAGGTGGAGGTTGCAGTGAGCCAAGATCGAGCCACGGCACTCTAGCCCAGTGACAGTGCGAGACTCTGTCTCAAAAAAAAAAGAAAAACAGAATGGGGATGGTTTGCAGGATTAGCAAGTGATACAGATGTATTGAAGACATGGAAAGCCAGTGTGGCTACTCACACCTATAATCCCAGCACTTTGGGAGGCCAAGGCAGGAGGATCACTTGAGTTGACGAGTTAGAGACCAACCTGGGCAACAAAGTAAGACCCCATCTCTACAAAACATTAAAAAAATTAGCTGGACATGTTGGCACGCACCTGTAATCCCAGCTACTCGGGAGGCTGAGGTGAGAGGATCACTTGAGCACCGGAGGCTACAGTGAGCTATGGTCATGCCACTCCACTCCAGCCTGGATGACAGAGCAAGACCCCATCTCAAAAAAATGGGGGGAAATAAAAGGATATAGTGCACTGGATTGAAACTTTCTCCTCTTGTTATCATAATCACAAGAATTGAAGTAACTAAAAAGAGAATCATAGTCTCAATATGTGGTTGAATGTTATTTAACGACACATCTCTGCCACCTCATCATTAACCAGCTGTGGTAATGACTCCACACTTTGAACCCATTCCACCTGTTTATAGAAGCGATTGCAATGCCAGCATCACTCAGTGACAGCTCATCATGTAGGGCTCAGAATACTGATTTTGTGACTTCTAAGCTTGTGCTCCACCCCCCACACAGGGTCTTCTGACCAGCCTTTGAGTAGCATTATTGTAGAAGAGACTCATCTTAGGTAACTTATTACTAGAGCAGAAATCACCTAATATAAAGTATTTCATGTATCAAATTTAAAACTGACTTTTGGGTTCATTGATGTAGTAACTCAGCTGAGAAACTTAAATGGAATTAGTGTTTTCACTGACAATAATGATGCTGCTTTTTCATTATAGGCCCATAAGATGGCCTGGCCTTTCCTTGAACCAGTAGATCCTAATGATGCACCAGATTATTATGGTGTTATTAAGGAACCTATGGGTAAGTACATGAGTTGAATATGAAGTTCTTCAGAAGTCTCAGTGGATGTTTTATTATCCATAAAATTAATATCTTAGAATATTTTTAGCAAGGCTGGTGGGGGTATAAATTGGTATGGTCACTTTGGAGGGTAAATTTGTAGTATCTATTAAAGTTTAGTTGTGCATACTCTTTTTTTGAGACAGAGTCTCGCTCTGTTGCCCAGGCTGGAGTGCAGTGACGCAATCTCCCGGGTTCATGCCATTCTCCTGCCTCAGCCTCCCAAGTAGCTGGGACTACAGGCGCCTGCCACCATATCCGGCTAATTTTTTGTATTGTTAGTAGAGATGGGGTTTCACTGTGTTAGCCAGGATGGTCTTGATCTCCTGACCTTGTGATCCACCCACCTCGGCCTCCCAAAGTGCTGGGATTACAGGCGTGAGCCACCGCGCCCGGTCTTTTTTTTTTTTTTTTTTTTTTTGGAGACAGAGTCTCGCTCTGTTGCCACGCTGGAGTGCACTGGTGCAATCTCACCTCACTACAACCTCCGCCTCCCAGGTTCAAGCAATTCTCCTGCATCAGCATCCCGAGTAGCTGGGCCTACAGGCATGCACCACCACACCTGGCTAAATTTTATATTTTTTATAAAGACAGAGTTTCACGTTGGCCAGGATGGTCTCGATCTCCTGACCTCATGATCCGCCCCCCTCAGCCTCCCAAAGTGCTGGGATTACAAGCGTGAGCCACCATGCCCAGCCAATTGTGCATACTCTTGAACCCAGCAGTTTCATTTCTTAGGATTTACAGGCACACAAGTATGTTCATTGTGGGAGTGTTTATAATTACAAAAACATTGGAAATTGCAGGGTGGCTCACGCTGGAATCCCAGCACTCCGGGAGGCAGAGGTTGCAGTGAGCCGAGATCACACCACTGCATTCCAGCCTGGACCACAGAGTGAGACTCCGTCCAAAAAAAAAAAAAAAAATCCCTGGGCGCAGTGGCTCACGCCTGTAATCCCAGCACTTTGAGTCGCCAAGGCGGGCAGATCATGAGGTCAGGAGATCCAGACCATCCCAGCTAACATAGTGAAACCCTGTCTCTACTAAAAATACAAAAAACTAGCCGGGCGAGGTGGCAGGCACCTGTAGTCCCAGCTACTCGGGAGGCTGAGGCAGGAGAATAGCGTGAACCCAGGAGGGCGGAGCGTGCAGTGAGCAGAGATTGCGCCACTGCACTCCAGCCTGGACAACAGAGCGAGACTCCATCTCAAAAAAAAAAAAAAAGGATTGGAAATGAAATAAGTAGCCATCAATAGCGTAGCTATATCAAATGATGTCTGACTGGAGTATTATGCAGCTTTATAAAAGAATGAGTGAAATTAATGATTGGGTTGTGGTCTATTTGATCCCCTCATCCTTCTCCATTCAATTCTGCCTCATCTTTTTCTGAAGGAGAGCAAATTTGATGAACTAGAGAGAATATACTCCTCATTTCCCAGAAAAAAATGGTAATAGCAGCCACAAGTAATTGTATCAACACTAATGGCTACAAATGATTGTATTAAAAAATAATTTATCTGCAAAAGAAATTAGAAAAATTAAAACGTAGTTAAAAGCTTCCAAAGGATCACTTACTGCTAATGAAAGAATTATGTTCCAAAAGCCAGCTAAGCATTTTTTTAAATGAGAAGAGTTTGTGTTTCATGGCAGCTTCAAAGAGGGGGAAACATGAAGAGGAAATAAATGAAGACTGTCTCTGAAAAACAAACATAAACAAGTAGTTATTACCTCTGTTCTCCCGATGCTGAAAATGGAAGGAGTTAATCATTGTACATATTTCAAATTTGGGTAGTCGCCATTGAGAAGGTACCCGGGAGACTGAGACAGGAGAATGGCGTGAACCTGGGAGGCGGAGCTTGCAGTGAGCCGAGATTGTGCCACTGCACTCCAGCCTGGGTGACAGAGCAAGACTCCATCTTAAAAAAAAAAAAGAAAAAGAAAAAGAAAATTTAGAAAATAAATACTACACAAAATTAGCCCAGCATGGTGGCACATGCCTGTAATCCCAGCTACTTGGGAGGCTGAGGCAGGAGAATCGCTTGAACCTGGGAGGCAGAGGTTGTATTGAGCCAAGATTGTGCCACTGCACTCCAGCCTGGACAACAGGAGCAAAACTCTATCTCAAAAAAAATAAAAAATAAACAAAATAAATAAGATAAGCCGGGCACAGTGGCTCATGCCTATAATCCCAGCACTTTGAGAGGCCAAGACAAGTGGATGGCTTGAGCCCAGGATTTCAAGACCAGCCTGGACAACATGGCAAAACCCTGTCTCTCCAAAAAAATTTTTTTTAAATCAGCCGGAGCTAGGCACAGTGGCTCATGCCTATAATCCCAGCACTTTGGGAGGCTGAGGCAGGCAGATTGCTTGAGATCAGGAGTTCAAGACCAGCCTGGCCAACATGGTGAAACCTCATCTCTACTACAAAAAAAAATACAAAAATTAGCTGGGCGTGGTGGCAGGTGCTTGGACATTGTATGGTTCCAAGTTAATTAAGTATCCCTTAAAGTCCTAGGAGAACACACAGGTGAGTATATATCATGGAGGATATTAGCCTCCCAGCTAAGGAGCCTGAGGCACAAAAATCACTTGAACCCAGGAGGCAGAGGTTGCTGTGAGACAAGATCGTGCCACTGCACTCCAGCCTGGGCAACAGAGAAAAACTCTGTCTCAAAAAACAAAAAGAGATGGTCATTATTTTTGGTGTGTTCTTGTATGCATGGGTGTTAAAATTCATATCATACAGTAAATACAAACATTTTCCTATGTAAATCTTATTCAAAAACCCATGATTTTAATGGCTTTTTATGGTCCATTAGTTGAATATACCTTAGCTTATTTAACCAAAATTATTTTCTTGAAGAGCTGGTTTTCCTGTTTGTTTTTGCTTTTTTTTTTTTTTTTTTGAGACGGAGTCTCGCTCTGTCGCCCAGGCTGGAGTGCAGTGGCTGGATCTCAGCTCACTGCAAGCTCCGCCTCCCGGGTTTACACCATTCTCCTGCCTCAGCCTCCCGAGTAGCTGGGACTACAGGCGCCCGCCACCTCACCTGGCTAGTTTTTTTGTATTTTTTTTTAGTAGAGACGGGGTTTCACCGGGTTAGCCAGTATGGTCTCGATCTCCTGACCTCGTGATCCGCCCCTCTCGGCCTCCCAAAGTGCTGGGATTACAGGCTTGAGCCACCGCGCCCGGCCTGTTTTTGCTTTTTTTAATACCAAGATAAACCCCAAATGGTGGCTCACCCAGCACTTTGGCCAAGGCAGGTGGATAGCTTGAGCCCAGGAATTTAATACCAGCCTGGGCAACATAGTGAGATCCTGTCTCTACAAGAAAACAAAAAATGCTCAGGGGGCTGAGGCAGGAGAATTACTTGAACCCAGGAGGCAGAGTCCAGCCTGGCGGACAAGAACGAAACTCCGTCTCAAATACATAAATAGCAAAAAATGGCCGGGCGCGGTGGCTCACATCTGTAATCCCAGCACTTTGGGAGGCCGAGGCGGGTGGATCACCTGAGGTTGGGAGTTCAAGACCAGCCTGACCAACATGGCAAAACCATCTCTACAAAAAAAATACAAAATTAGCCAGGCGTGGAGGCACATGCCTGTAATCCCAGCTACTTGGGAGGCTAAGACAGGAGAATTGCTTGAACCCAGGAGGTGGAGGTTGCAGTGAGCTGAGATTGGGCCATTGCACTCCAGCCTGGGCAGCAAGAGTGAAAGTCCGTCTCCAAAAAAAAGCCTTTAGCCAGGCCTGGTGCCTCAAGCCTGTGATCCCAGCCACTCGAGAGACTGAAGCAGGAGGATCGCTTCAGCTGGGAGGTAGAGGCTTTAGTGAGCCATAATCACACCACTGTATTGCAGCCTAGGCAACAAAGCAAGACCTTGTCCCACAAACATAATAATAAAATACAGATATACATCCATACTAAGTTAAACATAATCTCCTGTATCTCCTAAGTAGGTAAATAAAGATAATAATATAGATCTCCCAAAACATGTTGTTAGGAAAAGAAGTAAAAGTTACAGAGCAGTACCCAGATTTTAAGCAGTAAACATTTATTTTCTAAGAGTACCTAGATATGTTTAAAAATGCATAGAAAATGTCTGGAACAATATAGACTAAACTGAAAATAGTAATTTTCTTTAAGGGTATAAGGGAACCAACAAAATCAGCAACTTTTATTTTCTTAAATAGAAATAAGTTTAAATGAGTTATCATGTTCGGTAATGTGTTTTGTAAACTTAATACTTTTTCACATCGGCTGTTATAGACCTACATCATTTTTAATTATATGAAATTAAAATTAACACCCCCCAGCCAGGCATGGTGGCTCATGCCTGTAATCTCAGCACTTTGGAAGGCCGAGGTGGGCGGATCACAAGGTCAGGAGATTGAGACCATCCTGGCTAGCTCGGTGAAACCCCGTCTCTACTAAAAATAGCCGGGTGTGGTGGCGGGCACCTGTAGTCCCAGCTACTCAGGAGGCTGAGGCAGGACAATGGCGTGAACCCGGGAGGTGGAGCTTGCTTGCAGTGAGCAGAGATCGCGCCACTGCACTCCAGCCTGGGCAACAGAGTGAGACTCCGTCTCAAAAAAAAAAAAAATTAACACCCCCCCATCAATAGTTTTGTTGTGTGTAGTTTTTGCTAGTAAAACAACATGTCACTGAACATCTTTGTTTATACATCTGCCTGTACTTGTTCTAAAAAAACAGTCTCCAGGTGAAAGGGTCTAACTATATTTGAGGCTTTGCTGCTGCTGTTCTGCCCAGGCTGGAGTGCAGTGGTGCCATCACCAGCTCACTGCATCCTCATCCTCCCAGGCCCAGGCGATTCTCCCACCTCAGCCTTTTGAGTAACAGGGATGTAGTACACTGTTTTTGTTTATTTTTTGACACGGAGTCTCGCTGTATCGCCTGGGCTGGAGTGCGGTGGCACTGTCTCGGCTTACTGCAACCTCTCCCTCCGTGGTTCAAGCGATTCTCCTGCCTCAGCCTTCTGAGTATCTGGGATTACAGGCGTGCGCCACCACACTCAGCTAATTTTTGTATTTTTAGTAGAGTCAGGGTTTCACCCTGTTGGCCAGGCTGATCTTGAACTCCTGACCTCAAGGGATTCACCAACCTTGTCCTCCCAAAGTGCTGGGGTTACAGGCGTGACCCACCACACCTGGTCCTTTTTAGGCTTTTTTTTTTTTTTTTTTGAGGCGGAGTCTGGCTCTATGTAGGCACAGGTGCAGTGGCGGATCTCAGCTCACTGCAAGCTCTGCCTCCGGGTTTCACGCCATTCTTCTGCCTCAGCCTCAGTAGCTGGGACTGAAGCCCATACCTCGCCCGGCTAGTTTTTGTATTTTTAGTAGAGGCGGGGTTTCACCATGTTAGCCAGGATGGTCTCGATCTCCTGACCTTGTGATCCATGCCTTCTCGGCCCTCCCAAAGTGCTGGGATTACAGGCTTGAGCCACCGCGCCCGGCTTTTAAAAAAAAAAAACAAAAAACAAAAAACAATGGCCAGGCAAGGGTGGCTCATCACTGTGACACCTCCACACTTCAGCCTGTGCAACAGAGTGAGACCCTGTCACAAAAAAAAAAAAAAAAAAGAATTATTTTTAAATTACACTTTAGGGCCGGGCACGGTGGCTCATGCCTGTAATCCCAGCCCTTTGGGAGGCTGAGGTGGGCAGATTACAAGGTCAAGAGTTCAAGACCAGCTTGGCCAACATGGCAAAACCCTGTCTCTACTAAAAATACCAAAATTAGTTGGGCATGGTGGTGCGTGCCTGTAATCCCAGCTACTCAGGAAGCTGAGTCAGGAGAATTGCTTGATCCCAAGAGGTGGAGGTTGCAGTGAGCCGAGATCGTGCCACTGCACTTCAGCCTGGGTGATAGATCGAGACTCCATCTCAAAAAAAAAGAAAAAGAAAAAAGATAAAAATTACACGTTAGCAAATTGAACCAGCTTCCACTAATTGTGTATATCTGTAACATTCTGTCTGCACTCTTGAAAAACACTGAGTATTATCACTCTTTTGAGTGGCATATTTTTTGTCTTTGAAAATATTTATTTCAAAAGTAGTGTGTTTTATAGTGTACAAATGCAGATGTTACAGAGATGTAAAATGTAATATTTACCACTACTCCCATATTGTCCCCTACAGGTAACCTCTGTTAATAGGCCAGTGTTACCATTTTTAATTTCTGCTAATTTGTCAAAGAAAGTGTTTTTATGTAAGAGTATCCTATTTACATATTTCTTTTATTTTTCTCTCGAGATATTTATATTGTTATCAGTATTATTTAAGGGCTTTTATTTTATATTTTCATTTTTTGAGAAGGAGTCTCACTCTGTTGCCCAGGCTGGAGCACGGTGTCATGATTTTGAATCACTGCAACCTCCAGCACCCGGGTTCAACTGATTCTTCCACCTCAGCCTCCCGAGTAGCTGGCATTACAGGCGCCCGCCACCACACCCAGCTAATTTCTGTATTTTTAGTAGAGATGGGGTTTCACCATGTTGGTTGACCAGGCTGGTCTCGAACTCTTGACCTCAGGTAATCTGCCCGCCTCTGCCTCCCAAAGTGCTGGGATTACAGACATGAGCCACCACGTCTGGCTATTTAAGGGCTATTTGTATACTAAAAAGAAGTAAAAGTTTTATGATTTTTTTGGCATATGGTAGTTTTTAACATTTTTTGGAGTCATATCTATTAATCATAAATAGGCATCATGCTTGGAGTCTTTTTCCTCCTCCATGATATATACTCACCTATGTGTTCTAGGACTAAATTTAAGGGATACCTAATTAACTTGGAGCCATTCGGTGTCCAAGCGTTATTCACGTACTTTATTAAAACGAAAATTAGTCAAGCAGTAGTAACCAGCACATAATATAAGTATGAACCAAGAATGTCCTAGTGTGATGTGTTCGCTCTTTCCTGTACACCTTACATGAACCTACAGCATTGATGTGCCAAGTCTTGCTTGGAATCAAGCTATGTGTATTTTCACAGTTCTTCACATTTACACATTTTTTTTAAAACTACATAAACTGGAGCTTTCAAAGAGGTGTGTGTGTGTGTGTGTGTGTACTAAAATATATATAACAAAGTTTGCCATTTTAATCATTTTTGTATATACAGCTCAGTTACTACATTTACAGTGTTTTGTCTCCTAGTACTTTTTATGGTTTTAATTTTTGCCCTTGGATTTTAATAAACCCAGAATTATCTGGCATATAATGAGATAGAATTTTTTTTTTTTTTTCAGATATGTAGGCAGTTGCCTCAAACTCTTTTTTTTGTTTTTGCTTTTGTTTTTTGAGAGGTTGTCTCGCTCTGTCGCCCAGGCAGTGGTGAGTGCAGTGGTGCGATCTTGGCTCACTGCAGCCTCCACTTCCTGGGTTCAAGGGATTCTCCCCTCAGCCTCCCTAGTAGCTGGGATTAAAGGCATGTGCCACCATGCCCAGCTTATTTTTGTATTTTCAGTAGAGATGGGGTTTCTCTGTGTTGGCCAGGGTGGTCTCAGAACTCCTGACCTCAGGTGATCCGCCCACCTCGGCCTCCAAAGTGCTGGGATTACAGACGTGAGCCACGCCAGCCACAACCTCATTTATGAATGAACTCCTTTCCCTACTGACCTGAAGGGACATCCTTAACATATGTGAAATTCTTACACTAGATACAGTTAAATCTGTTCGTCGTTTGAACTTGTCTCTGTTAGTGTTTGTGTTGTTCTGCGTGCTCCCACACTTTGCGTTATCACAGCTTTAGAATAGTTTTTAATGGCTGACAGATAAGATTCTCTCTCATTACTTTTACTTTTCAGCTGTTTCTTAGGTATTCTAGTACTTTTACTTATTGGATGAACTTTCAAGTCACTTTCAAATTCAAAAATATTCACGAAGCTTTAGTTTGGAATGTGTTGTCTGTGCACCCTAGATAGATTGGAGATTACTGGCCTTTCACTCTCTCAGATATTTATGTCAAATTGTATACAGAATTTTATTTCAAGCACAACATTCTCCTAGGATCAATGTTGTTTCAGGTAGATTTATTTCAGTCAGTACATTCCAAAGCAGTTGCCTGCTCTACAGCAAAAAAAAAAAAAAATTGTTTTCCTGTGCGCTCTCACTACAATCAACGTGGGAGAATTCTGTTTGCTGACCTCTGGTCGCCAAGAAGTGGGTGGGGATTTCTCCCCATGAACAACCAATCCAGTCGTCTGCTTCAGACCCTAACTGGGTGTCTTCTAATTCAATTCAATTCTGACACTATCTACCTGAAGATAGGGTCAGATTCCACAGGCTGGGGACTCAGTCCCCAAGACTACCCCCTCTTCAGATGCTAATTGCCATCCCCAGGTTGTTTTACCTGCATGTCTGACCGTCTGGCTATAAATCAGGGTTCCCACAAGCTTCTCCTAAGATTCAGTAATTTGCAGGAGCAGCTCACCGAACTCAGGGAAACACCTACTTAGGCTTACCGGTTTATTAAGGACACTGCAAAGGATTCCGATGAACACCAGGTGGAGAGGATGCACAGGGCAACGCTGTGGGGAGGGGCGTTCATGCCCTCTCTGGGCACACCACCTGCCAGTCACGTCCACGCGTTCAGCTGTATCAGGAAGCTCTCTGAACCCAGTCCTTTTGGGTTTTTAGGGAAGCTTCATTACGTAGGCATGAGTGATTACACCCTTGGCCATTGGTGATCAGTTTAACCTTTAGCCCCTCTTCCCTTCCGGAGGTTGGGGGATGGGACTGAAAGTCCCAACCCTCTAATCCTGACTAGGTCCTTCCGGTGACCATCCCCCATTCCGAAGCTATCTAGGGAATTCCAGCCACCAGTCATTAACATATAAAAGAAACTTATCACTCTGGAGATTCCAACCGTGTTAGGAGCTAAGTGTCAAGAAATCCGGACAAAGACCAAATATATATTTCACAATATTACACCCATCTATCACCATAATGATTTTCTCCTTTCTACATATTGCCTCTACTATTACATACTAATATTCGTATCAGCTAATATTTTTCCCTTACATTTAAGTGGACACTTATCATTGCAGTCATGAATGGTAAGACAGTGTCACTTTGTCACAAATATAAGGTAACAATAAAAATGAATAAAAAAGCAATATGATGTTATTAAAGTCTAATGCAAGGATCATAAAGCCACTAGTACAGAGACTTTGTTCTTAATTCTGGATTCCCACCTTTTCTTTGTACATATACTAAATTGTTTGCATGGAGAAATGTGTTATACTTAGATATGTATAGATCATGTTGGTGTGTTTCATTGATCTCAAACCATTTGAATGAAGGACTATTCTATGCAGTTAACTGAAAGTAAAAGAACCTTCTTAACAGCAGCCAGGATTTATATATTAGAACCTCAGTCAGAAACAAAATTGGAAAAGTACTCTTTTGTTCTTCATGAATTGCAAAATAACCTCCAGGGTGAACCAGCCTGGTTCCAGGACTGCTTGCAAAGTAAACATATATATTTGTTAGAACTTCAGAGGATATTCACATTGGAAAAACCTTAAAGCTCTGAAAATGTTTTACATTTTGTGTTTTTAAGACCTTGCCACCATGGAAGAAAGAGTACAAAGACGGTATTATGAAAAGCTGACGGAATTTGTGGCAGATATGACCAAAATTTTTGATAACTGTCGTTACTACAATCCAAGTGACTCCCCGTTTTACCAGTGTGCAGAAGTTCTTGAATCATTCTTTGTACAGAAATTGAAAGGATTCAAAGCTAGCAGGTGAGCAAATGGGTGCAGTGTTCTGAATTAATTCAGCTCTTCACTCTCTTTATACTACTCTGTCTCAAGATTCAACCAGTGCAGTTTATGGTAATTTAACCTTAAATATCTTTAAAAAAAAAAAAAAAAAATCAAGACTCCAGGGTTATAATCTACTGGCAAGGAGAAGTGGACAGACAAAATATTGGGAAATTGCTGGATTTGTCGTTGATCTGCTTAAAGTCTTTTTTTAAAATTCACAAAGTGGCCAGGCGCAGTGGCTCACACCTGTAATCCCAACACTTTGGGAGGCCAAGGCAGGCAGATCACCTGAGATCAGGAGTTCAAGACCAGCCTGGCCAACATGGAGACACCCCGTCTCTTACTAAAAATACGAAAATTTGCCAGGTGTGGTGACACACGCATGTAATCTCAGCTGCTTGGGAGGCTGAGACACAAGAATCACTTGAACTTGGGAGGCGGAGGTTGCAGTGAGCCAAGATCACACCACTGCACTCCAGCCTGGGGGACAATGAGACTCTCACGGTAGGGGGTGGGGGGGTGGAATTCCCAGCTTTGTCAACACAGTGAGATTGTGTCTCTACAAAAATTTTAAAAATTAACTGGGCATAGTGGCATATACCCGTTGTCCTAGCTACTCAGGAGACTGTGACAGGAAGATCACTGTGCCCAGGAGTTCAAGGCTGCCGTGAGCTGTAATTACACCACTGCTCTCCAACCTGAGTGACAGAGTGAGACCCTGTCTCAAAAAAAAAGACAAGAATGAAAGAAAAATTTGCTGAGCTGATGATAGTCACAGGACTTTAAATTCTAGCAGAATAAATTCCTTCACTCAGCAAATGACTTTTGAGAACCTGATGTGTGTGCACCAGATACAGGGAATTTAGCAGTGAATAAATTAAGGCCCTTGCACTCTATGAGGGGTAGGGGGGAGCAAGGGAGACAGTTGATAAACCTTATAAACCAGGTGGACAAATGGAAAAAGACTCACCCCTACATACATCACTATAAAATTTCCAAACGCTAAGAATAAAAGAAACTCTTAGATAAAACAGACAATCTATGAAACAAGAATTAGATTGGTGTCAGATTTTTCTGCTATGACATTTAGTGCTAGAAGATTATGGAAGAATAAATCTAAAAGTTTAAGAAAAAATGATTGGCCGGGCGCAGTGGCTCAAGCCTGTAATCCCAGCACTTTGGGAGGCTGAGACGGGCGGATCACGAGGTCAGGAGATCGAGACCATCCTGGCTAACACGGTGAAACCCTGTCTCTACTAAAAAATACAAAAAACTAGCCAGGCGCGGTGGCGGGCACCTGTAGTCCCAACTACTCGGGAGGCTGAGGCAGGAGAATGGCGTGAACCCGGGAGGCGGATCTTGCAGTGAGCTGAGATCCGGCCACTGCACTCCAGCCTGGGCGACAGAGCGAGACTCCGTCTCAAAAAAAAAAAAAAAAAAAGATTGTCAGTTGCATCCAAACAGTCAAGTTTAGAGGCAGAATAAATACATTTTCGGTCACGTGAGGACTCAGGACATCCTTTCTTGGCAGGTATTTTTAAAAAGTATGTGCTATTGGCCAGGCACGATGGCTCAAGCCTGTAATCCCAGCACTTTGGGGAGGCCAAGGCAGGTGGATCACTTGAGGTCAGCAGTTCAAGATCATCCTGGCCAACATGGTGAAACCCCATCTCTACTTAAAATACAAAAATTAGGCAGGCATAATGGTGCACGCCTGTAGTCTCAGCTACACAGGAGACGAGGCATGAGAATCGCTTGAACCCGGGAGGCACAGGCTGCAGTGAGCTGAGATTGCGCCACTGCATTCCAGTCTTGGTGTCAGAGTGAGACTCCATCTCAGAAGAAAAAAAAATGTGTGCTATCAAAAATAAGGAAACAAATTTTTTCCTTTTTAATGATCTTCCTGTAATCCCAGCACTTTGGGAGGCCGAGGTGGGTGGATCACGAGGTCAAGAGATCGAGACCATCCTGGCTAACACAGTGAAACGCCATCTCTGCTAAAAATACAAAAAAAAAAAAATTAGCCGGGCGTGGTGGGGGGCGCCTGTTGTCCCAGCTACTCCCGAGGCTGAGGCAGGAGAATGGTGTGAACCCCAGCAGCGGAGCTTGCAGTAAGCCGAGATGAGGCCACTGCACTCCAGCTTGGGCGACAGAGCGAGACTCTGTCTCAAGAAAAAAAAGAAAAGCATCTTTTTTTTTTTTTTGAAACGGAGTTTCACTCTTGTTGCTCAGGCTAGATTGGAGTACAGTGGCGCCATCTCGGCTCACTGCAACCTCCGCCTTCCTGGATTCAAGGGATTCTCCTGCCTCAGCCTCTCTAGTAGCTGGGATTACAGGGGTTTCTGCATGTTGGCAAGGCTGGTCTCAAACTCCCAATCTCAGGTGATCCGCCCGCCTCGGCCTCCAAAAGTGCTGGGATTAACAGGCGTGAGCCACCGCGCCCGGCCATGATGTATCTTTTTAATTAGGGACAGGGTCTTGCTATGATCCAAGCTAGTCTTGAATTCCTGAGCTTAAGCAATCCTCCCACCAGCCTTGGCCTCCCAAAGTGCTGGGATTACAGCCATGAGCCATTGCGCTGGGCCAGAAAATTTTTTTTTTTTTTTTTTTTGAGACAGTCTCACTCTGTTGCCCAGAATGGAGTTCAGTGACACAATCTTGGCTCACTGCAACCTCTGCCTCCTGGGTTCAAGCAATTCTTCTGCCTCAGTCTCCCAAGTAGCTGGGATTACAGGCGCCCACCACCATGCCCAGCTGATTTTTGTATTTTTGGTGGAGACGAGGTTTCACCATGTTGGCCAAGCTGGTCTCAAACTCCAGACCTCGTGATCCCCCTGCCTTGGCCTCCCAAAGTGCTGGGATTACAGACGTGAGCCACCGCGCCTGGCCAGAAATTTTTGTTTATTTGAGTTCAGAAAACAGGAGGTTCAGGAAAGCAATGAGAATTACTCTGACCCAAGGTGACATTTGTACAGCAGGCTGTAAAATGTCAGCAGTCCAAATCCTAACAGGAGAATGGAGCACTCCCCAGAGGCTCAGTAGAGCAAGAAAATGACTCATACATTAGATAATTTGTTTAAGACAGAAAAACATAAGGCTATGATTAAGCCGAAGAATGTCAGGGATAAAAATGAAAGGCAATTAGAAACACCACTAAAAACAGAAAGTTGTGTAAGTGTGCTCTGTTAGCTGGGCACGGTGGCTCGTGCCTGTAATCCCAACACATTGAGAGACTGAGGCAGGAGGATGCTTGAGCCGAGGAATTCTAGACCAGCCTGGGCAACATGACGAAACCCCATCTTTACAAAACATAAAATTTAGCCAGGCATGGTGATGTGCACCTGTGGTCCCAGCTACTTCAGAGGCTGAAGTGGGAGGATTGAGCCCAGGAGGTAGATGCTGCAGTGAGCCATGTTCACGCCACTGCACTCTAGCCTGGACGACACAATAAGACCCTGTCTCAAAAAAAAAAAAAAAAAAAAAAGAGCCCTATTAGCAAAGGACTAGGTGCTACAGAGAAAAATATTTACATTTTCGTAGTAACATTGGGCCAGGCACGGTGGCTCACACCTGTAATCCCAGTGCTTTGGAAGGCCAGGGTGTGTGGATCATCTGAGGTCAGGAGTTGAGACCAGCCTGACCAACATGCTGAAACCCCGTCGCTACTAAAAATACAAAAATTAGGTGTGGTGGCACATGCCTGTAATCCCAGCTACGCAGGAGGCTGAGACAGAATCACTTGGACCTGGGAGGTGGAGGTTGCAGAGCACCAAAACCGCGCCACTGCACTCCAGCCTGGGCCACAAGAGCAAAACTCCGTCTCAAAAATAATAAAAATAATGACATTGATTTTCAACTTTTAGAATCACCCTATAGACAAAGCATAGAATTATGTAATTTTTAAATTATAGGGAAATAAAACTCGAGACTCAAAAAGGGAGGTGAGAAAATGGTTAAGTGAGCTTGGTTCTCATTGCCATAGCAGGGCTTAAACAAAAGTTGATAAAACAAGAAATAGCTGTAAAAGAAATCTACCCTGGCCGGGTGTGGTGGTGGCTCATGCCTATAATCCCAGCACTTTGGAAGGCCGAGGCAGGCGGATCACCTAAGGTGAGGAATTTGAGACCAGCCTGGCCAACGTGGTAAAACCCCGTCTACACTAAAAATAAAAAAATTAGCTAGACATGGTGGTGCACATCTGTAAGTCCCAGCTACTCGGGAGGCTGAGACAGGAGAATCAGTTGAACCTGGGAGGCGGAGGTTGCAGATTGTACCGCTACACTCCAGCCCAGGTGACAAGAGCGAGACTCAAAAAAAAAAAAAAAAAAAAAAACCCTACTCAGGCTGGGTGTGGTGGCTTATGCCTGTAATCCTAACACTTTGGGAGGCTGAGGTGGGTGGATCACTACTTGAGGTCAGGGGTTCAAGACCAACCTGGCCAACATGATAAAACCTCGTCTCTACTAAAAATACAAAAATTAGCTGGGCTTGGGGACAGGCACCTGTAATCCCACCTACTGGGGAGGCTGAGGCAGGAGAATCATTTGAACCCGGGAGGAGAAGTTTGCAGTGAGCAGAGATCCCGCCACTGCATTGCGGCCTGGGCAACATTGAGACTCCGTCTCAAAAAGAAAAAGAAATCTACCCAGAGAACTGAAAAGTCAAAGGAATTGATCATAGGGAGCCAGCCTGGATTTCAGATGGAGTTAAGGTAGGACAGAGGAGCACAACTTCTCATTATAAGCCCCTCTATGCTTTTTGATTTGTGCATCGTGGTTATTCCTCTAGTTCAGTTTCTAAAATTGCTTTTTTAAATTGGAAAGGCCTTTGGTGGTATCTGTGAGGTAGAAGCCAAGGGGTGAGAATCCTACCCTGGTGCCAGCTTGCTGGCAGAACCCAAAGGATGACTGCTGGTAACTACTGATGAAGGAGAGGAAATTGCCTGGAGGTCCTGGGGCCTGTGGGCAAGACAAAGGGAACTTAGTAAAGGAGAGATGGAGGCCTAGGCTGGGCCTGCACAGTGAAGGGGCCACTTAGATGGCTTCTTGCCACCTGGTTATTTTATGTAGCTTTTTAATATACTCAAGTTGACGTAATTTTCATTAAAGCACATGGGAGCTGAATCGAGAAGTTTGCTCAATTCTGCTTAAATAAACAAATTAGGCTGTGCACAGTGGCACACGCCTGTGATACCAACACTTTGAGAAGCCAAAGCAGGCAGTTTGCTTGAGCCCAGGAGTTTGAGACCAGCCTGGGCAACATGGGGAATCCCCATCTCTACAAAAAATACGAAAAAATTAGCTGGGCATGGTGGCACGTGCCTGTAGTCCCAGCTACCCAGGAGGCTGAGGTAGGAGGATCACCTGAGCCCTGGAGGTTGGGACTGCAGTGAGCTGTGATTGCGCCGCTGCACTCCAGACCGGGCTAGAGAGCGAGACCTTGTCTCAAAACAAAACAAAATTACAATGTAAAGAATTGTATAAGGGCAACTTGCTATTGCCTTTTTAGGGAATTTCCAGATTTAAGGCAGAATGAAACATAACTAGCCAGTTATTGATACTTGATTTATGTATGGATTTCCAGAATTTCCTTTGCCATGTTTTCCCATTTTAATTTATGATCTCCAGCATTGTTTGCACATTTTTTTCATTACTGCACTTTGTTATAATTCATCATTTATACCATCCATATTCTTTCTTTTCTTACAGATTGTGATATCTTTAGTCTGAATTTTTAACTGGAATCAGAACTGGATGTTGTGGTCACTCTTTGTTTTATTGTACCTCGTGATTACCTAATTCAAAATTGCCCCCCAAAAAGTCAGATTAGTTAATATAATTTTTTAATGTTAAAGATGTATCGTGGTAAAACATTTATTCTAGCAGCCATGTTGAACAATGTATTTAAAAATTGTAAACTCTTGGAATACTGTATTTATCTGCTATTGCAATATAAAGTCCTTTGACTTAGTCCTGGTAACTGTACAGTAATTTGGTTTACTAATGAAAGTTGTGAATAAAACTGTGAAACTAGAAGGGAGACTTTCTGGACTTTAATAGAAAAAATGTGATTTTAAGGTTGCTTTTTTTTTTTTTAAAGCATATTTTTCCCTTTATATTCCCCTCATCGATGTAAATAAACACACACACACACACACACACACACACACACCTTTCACCACAATGGTAATGCTTCTGTAAATGCCTCTATTTGTCCAGTTGGCTGAAAATATTGTAATTTTTATTAGACAAATATATATATATATATTTTAATATTGGCTTTTTCCAGTGAGTTATTATGTTTAGTGTACAGTGAAAAGTTTGAATATTATAGGTTAAAAATTTCTTAATCGTTCTTTTCTATTCGCTTGCCAAGGGTGAATGAAAGAACATGGCTGCTTCTCCCAGACTGACTGACCTTGGCATCCGCATAAAGCATCATTGTTTTCAAAAATGAAGGGTGCTTAATTGTTCCCTTTTTTCTATATTCTGTAGGTCTCATAACAACAAACTGCAGTCTACAGCTTCTTAAAGTTCAGCGTGTTAACCTAACATAAAACACAGCAAGAATCTGGTTGTCTGAACTATTTTAAATTAAGGAGCCAGATGTTTTTAGTCAGGCTATCCTGACAAGACTTGACCTAAACTTCGTTTTTATTGGTCATAACAGTCCAATTATATTCTTGGCCAATTTTGTCCAACGGACAAGAAAAAAGCAAAGTCAACGACACCATTATCTTGTCAAGATCAAATGGTTTTACTATTGTGGCAGAAGCGAGAAAACTTTGTTTATTGAAAAAAAAAAAAAGAAAAAGAAAGCAAGAAAAAAAGATACTATGGGGTCAAGTGTAACTCCATGGAAATGCCACGTCTGCTCTTCAGTGAAGAAGCTGGTTTAGAGTCTCACAGAAAACTTTTGACTGTATTTATTTATTGTTGCAAAAAAGACGCTTTTTTATTGCTGCCCTCATTTGTCAGCTAATTATTTTTTCTTATAAAATCCAGCCCCGGTTACATATAATCATCTGTATCTTATCATGATTCCTGTAGGTAAAAGTACAAGACGACCTCTAGATGTCTTTTCTTTCTATGAAAGGAGCTGCTATGTACACATGTGCACACACACACAACTGGGAATCAACAATGAGTTTATTGTTCATGGTAGATTAAAATGAAGCTTGCATAAAGGTTGGGCTAAGTGGTCCTGGACTACAGACTCTGTTGCCTTGAATATAAACAGTACAATTTGTCAATTATTCCGCACCAGGCTAAAATGAGTAAAATCTATTTGAAGGTATCTTGTTTGTAAACATTTGTCAGATTCTAATTTTTTTCTTTTGTATTAAAATTCAACTATGGATGTATATGAAACAAAATAAATGGAGATAATTTTTCTCCCACAGACAGAGGTGTCTTTGAATGTGCGCTAATGATTATCTGTAAGCCTTTGTGGGGGAGGGAGGGCTGCAAGGTCATGAAAAGCAGAAGAATCTAATTGTGCCTGGATTTCTCCAGCACAGCAGTGGCCCCTCGTTTTACCATTCCCAGTCCATTGTCATCACGTCAGAGAAAAATCTTCAGGGGTGCTAGTCCTGTTGCATCAGTTGATCATACTAACAAAAAAGGTAATGTGGCAAGATACACATTGCCTTCATCTGTACATTCTGTGATACCAGGCAGATTACCAGTTACAGACAGCTGCTTACATTTTATGAAGGGCATTTTGTGGATGACCTCATCCTCTGTGTTATTTGTTGATTGGGTTTGTTTTCTGTTTGTTGGTTGGTTTCTTTCTTCCATGTAAGGAAAAGTAGTGTAAACAGTAGCGAGAAAATGGAAACCACAGAGGAAGATGTGTTTTGCATGTTTTTCCTTTCAATGTTCTTACACGTTGTATCACTGCATTGTGGTAATAGCTTCTATAAAATCTGCCATAGTTGGATTATGCAGCTTTGCAAAAATTTTACTAGATTTTGCACTAACTCATACTAGCTTTGTCCTACCAACTTCTGGAATTTATCTAATTATTGTTTTTAAAAGTTTCTTTCCTTTTAATGTTTCCCTGCTATGCAAAACCTTTCCCAGACCTCAGTTTCTTAAAAGAAAGATGTTGCTACAGTTCCCGATTCTTTCTTATTACAGGCTCAGGTGTACAGGTTATTCTGGGTTAATTTTATCTAATGAAGCCCATTCCTTTTTGTACATAAAGATGTCACTTAAACCTATGCTTACAAACTAAAGAGACTAATCGCTCAATATGAAAACATGAAAAAATTTTTGCTTAAAGTATTAAGATGGAAGTAGTTAAATATGGGTTATTTTGTCCTTTTACTTTTTAAAAAAAATGTTACTTATTGTATGCACTGTGCTGATGCAAGAATTCTACATTTTAATGAATTATAAAATTATTCTGCATCTCATCACGTCACAGTATTTCTGTACTGTTTATTCATATATATATATATAAATATATATGGGCTTAATCATTTAAAATTTGTTGCAGCAAGAACTTTCCTACCTGTAGGCAATAGATTGCTATGTTTTTAACAAATTGTGGCAAATTCTAAACAGCAATTCTTTTGTACGTAATAGGACATTTCATCCTAGAAAAATAAAGTAATGTTTTTGACATTGGATTTGGTGCAGTTTCTAATGAAGCAATGGTTGGTTGGTTAATATGTTTTCTGTAGCTGTTAGCCTTGCCAAATTGTATAAAAAGGGTAAATTTTATGGAAATCCTGAAACCAGGTAGATGTTAATTTAATATGTATATTTAATTGTATAAAGTATTTTACAGTCTCTTATCACCATATAAATACATAAAGACATTTTATAGTTTCATCAACTACAGAGCTTTAGTCTTTCAAAAGTAATTTTTGAAAAACAGATTTTTTTTTTTTTTGAGATGGAGTTGCACTCTTGTTGCCTAGGCTGGAGTGCACTGGCGCCATCTTGGCTCACCACAACCTCTGCCTCCCGGGTTCAAATGATTCTCTTGCCTTAGCCTCCTGAGTAGCTGGGATTACAGGTATGCGCCACCACGCCTGGCTAATTTTGTATTTTTAATAGAGACGGGGTTTCACCATGTTGGTCGGGGTGGTCTCGAACTCGCGACCTCAGATGATCCGCCTGCCTCGGCCTCCCAAAGTGCTGGGATTACAGACATGAGCCACCATGCCCGGCCTGAAAACCATACATTCTTATAGAACATAATGAATTCCAAAAGCTGCTTTTCTGTGACAAGCAGAAATACTTGACAAGCTTCTGCTGTTCGGTAAGATCTACATAATACAGCTATTTTGCTTCCAATAATCCAGGCAGTAAACTGTACATTTGTGATACTCTTAGGATGTTTCTGCCCCAGGCCTTGGGCTTATAAATACATTTAATTTGCATCAATAGATTTCCTTGGCTAAGAATATTTTCAATACCTGCTATAGTTTACCTGCCACGTTCACAATCCAAGAAACCATTTCATAAAAAGTATTTTCCTATTGGTAAAGCTTTTATTCTCCTATCCACATTCTTCAGGAGGTTTAAATAAAAGTGTGGCTGGGCATGGTGGCTCACGCCTATAATCCCAGCACTTTGGAAGGCTGAAGTGAGGGGGTCACTTGAGGTCAGGAGTTAGAGAGCTGCTTCACCAACATGGTGAAACCCTGTCTCTGCTAAAAGTACAACAATTTAGCTGGACAAGTGGCACACACCGGTAGTCCTAACTACTCAGGTGGCTGAGGTGGGAGGATGGCTTGAACCCGGGAGGTGGAGGTTGCAGTGAGCCAAGACTGTGCCACTGCACTCCAGCCTGGGTGACAGAGTGAGACTCTGTCTCAAAAAAAGTGAGCTTTTGGAGACCTTTTCTGAAGTAAAATAATTACCTTTTTATATTTCAAATGGCCTAGAGTGTTATTTAGAGACACTAAGGTTTGCTGTTGTTTGTAATCTGACTTCCTAAGATCTGCAAATAAAAGTTATTTCCCTATTTCTGTTAATTCCTTTAGGCAAACGCTCTACTTCTTTATGTTAAAGAGCCAGCCGGGTGGCCTTTCAGATCTCTGCACACTTAGACAAAGCTACATGGTTATTACAGCTTTCACTCTTCATGATTGAAGCTATTACCATAGGTCTCAGATTTCTTGTCCTTCATGTGAGAATGGTGGTATTTCATGGATAAAGTAATGAAGTACTTGAGGAGGTGGGGGGAAGAGCCAACTGAGAAGTATTTGTAATAATTTGAAACATTCTGAGGTACTTCTAGACACTTGGAGCGAGATACTAAAAGATTTTCTCAGAAGATCATACCGCTTGATCCAATTTGAACCAAATTCAACTAATTTTCAACTAAAGAAATTAGCTATATTCTTAAAATGGTAATGTCCTGATTTATTGCTTGCTCAAATATTTCCTGAAATTGAGGTGATGCATTGTAGGTGGCGGGTCAGTTTTTAGGTGTTTGTTTATATGTGTTCATGGTCAACTTAAAAATGATTTTGGCTGGGCGCAATGGCTCATGCCTGTCATCCCAGCACTTTGGGAGGCCAAGGCAGGCGGATTACCTGAGGTCAGGAGTTACCAGCCTGGTCAACATGGTGAAACCCCGTCTCTACTGCAAATACAAAAATTAGACGTGGTGGCACATGCCTGTAATCCCAGCTACTCGGGAGGCTGAGGCAGGAGAATTGCTTGAGCCGGGGAGGCAGAGGTTGCAGTGAGCCAAGATGGTGTCACTGCACTCCAGCCTGGCCGACAGAGCAAGACTCTGTCTCAAAAAAAAAAAAATTCAAGAGAAAGACTAACAGTGCCAAATGATACTTTACAAGGTAGTTGTAAAAAGCTATGGGTGGGGCACAGTGGCTCACGCCTGTAATCTCAGCACTTTGGGAGGCCAAGGTGGGTGGATCACAAGGTCAGGAGTTCGAGACCAACCTAGCCAATGTGGCGAAAAACCCTGTCTCCACTAAAAGTACAAAAAGTAGCCGGGCGTTGGTGGGCACCTATAATCCCAGCTACTCGGGAGGCTGAGGCAGGAGAATCACTTGAACCCAGGAGGCAGAGGTTGCAGTGAGCCAAGATTGCGCCACTGCGCTCCAGCCTGGGCGACAAGAGCAAGACTCGGTCTCAAATAAATAAATAAACAGTGTATATGTTTTATAGACCTTTTCCTACCCAAAGAAAAACAAGTACTTTTTCCCCTTGAATTGTAATGGCTTCATTTGAAGGAGGGATGCTGTTGAATTACTACTGAAGGCAAGTGAGTATTCCATTTAGAGACTATTAATATGTGCACATAGGCACAAAACCCATTTGCTAAGAAAAATCTATCAGTAGGAAAAGATGATAAGAAACTGTAGTGAATTTGCTCATTAAAATTTGCCATTAAATTGGCAGGGCGCGGTGGCTAATGCCTGTAATCCCAGCGCTTTGGGAGGCCGAGGTGAGTGATTCACTTGGGGCCACAAGCTCAAGACCGGCCTGGGCAACACGGCCAAACCCCGTCTCTACTAAAAGTACAGAAGGCCGGCTGGGCGCGGTGGCTCACTCCTTAATCCCAGCACTTTGGGAGGCTGAGGCGGGTGGATCACGAGGTAAGGAGTTTGAGACCAGCCTGACCAACATGGCGAAACCCTGTCTCTACTAAAAATACAAAAATTAGCTGGGTGTGGTGGTGGGTGCCTGTAATCCCATCTACTCGGTAGGCTGTGGCAGGAGAATCGCTTAATCCCATGAGGCAGAGGTTGCAGTGAGCTGGGATCACGCCACTATATTTCAGCCTAGGCGACAGAGTGAGATTCCTTCTCAAAAAAGAAGTATAAAAGTTAGCCAGGCATGTTGGCGCATGCCTGAAATCCCAGCTATTTGGGAGCCTGAGACATGAGAATCACTTGCACTGTGGAGACAGAGATTGCCAGGATCTTGCCACTGCACTCCAGCCTGAGTGACAGAGCAAGACTTTGTCTCGGGGGAAAAAAAAAAAAAATCCGTAAAATTAAAAGATTCTATCCAAGGTACTGACTGCCTATTGAGAAGGTGAGTCTTCTTGACTTTTTGCCTCACCTGGCATTACCTGTCCTCTACTGCCTCCGGTGTGCGCCTCCACACCCACCACTGTTGTACTGCGTTCGAGCCTCACGAGTCTTTCCTTACAGACCTGGTCTTGAATGAAGACCTTAATGTTTAGCCAGGAAGTTTCTAAGAATCTGACCTGCATGTGTTTGCCAAGGTGTGCATGTTAACTATGTGACCTCCAAGTATCACAGGTATCACAGCTCTGGCACTTTTTTTTGTTTCCAGAATTACCCAGAAACTGACTATTATCAAACCAATCTAAGTAAAACCCTAAACTTAAGCTTCAGGATTATGTAAAAGTTAATTTTTTCTTTTTTCTTTTTTTTGAAACTGGGTCTTGCTCTATATTGCCCAGGCTAGAGTGCAGTGGCACAGCTCACAGCAGCCTTGACCTCCTGGGCACAAGCCATCCTCCTACTTCAGCCTCCCAAGTAGCTGGGACTACAGGCACACGCTAGCACGCCTAGCTAATTTTTTAAATTATTTGTAGCAATGAGGTCTTGCTATGTCGCCCAGTCTGGACTCAAACTCCCGGCCTCAAGTGATCCTGCCTCAGCCTCGCAAAGTGCTGAGATTACAGGCATGAATTGCCACACCTGGACCTTTTTTTCTCTTTTAAACTAGAGCTGTTTCAGCAGGATACAGACTAAAATTAAAAATCAGCCCGGCACAGTGGTTCACACCTGTAATTCCAACACTTAGGCAGGCTGAGGGGGTTGGATCACTTGAGGTCAGTAGTTCAAGACCAGCCTGGCCAACATGGTGAAACACTGTCTCTACTAAAAATACAAAAGTTAGCCAGGCATGGTGCTGGGCATCTATAATCCTCAGCTACTAGGGAGTGTGAGGCAGAAGAATCTCTTGAACCTGGGAGGTGAAGGTTGCAGTGAGCTGAGCTCACACCACTGCACTTTCAGCCTGGGTGACAGAGCAAGACTCTCTCAAAAAAATATCCAGAACTATTTATAACTTTTCTGTTTTAACATCTGACCATCCAGCCAATAATTTATTTGGTCATCTTGTAGTTATCTCTACCACATTATTCGAGATAACCACTTAGCCTTTGTTTGTTTGTTTGTTTTTGAGATGGAGTCTTATTCTGTTTCCCAGGCTGGAGTGCAATGGCACAATCTCGGCTCACTGCAACCTCTGCCTCCCAGGTTCGAGCGATTCTTCTGCCTCAGCCTTCCGAGTAGCTGGGATTACAGGCATCTGCCACCATGCCTGGCTAATTTTTATATTTTTAGTAGAGATAGGATTTCACCATGTTGTCCAGGCTGGTCTCGAACTCCTGACCTTGTGATCCACCCACCTCGGTCTCCCAAAGTGCTGGGATTGCAGGCGTGAGCCACCATGCCTGGCCTAGCCTTTTGACATTTAAAAATTCAACTTTGATTTGACTGGCCTGAGTTATGCCTGAGTTAATGTTTTTTATCTTAAAGAAAACTAACTCAGGAGGTCTTCATTAGCTATATACTCTATCACCAATAGTTCGTGTAATAATGCCACTGATTTCCAAAAAGCAATTCTTGTAAAATTTGTAAGTTTGGAGAAAACTTATTTTTGGAAAATACTCTAAAAATCCCTCAGTAGTGCTTTACCATAGAACACTCAGAACCTCTCAACCCTTTATTACCTGTCTGCCCCATAATTGGAACAAATAATAGTATCAGATATTGTAATGTTAGGCTGTTGCTTCTTGGATCCTGTGATTCCCTAGCGACCCATCCTGGATGTCCTTTAGGTGCACAGTGCTACTACTGTGTGCCATGGACAGTGTCAGGACGCATTCTAAGCTTCCTGAGTGCATCACCATGAGGCCAAATAGACTGTTCTCTCTCCAGTGAAATTCCTTCCTGTCTCTCTTTAGGCAGTCATCTTCATCTATGCATCAGTGGTGTCTCTGTTCACCATGCTTCATATAAACTAAAGTACAGCCTGATCTTCCGAAAAAATACTCTTTTGTGGACTCCAGTATAAAATCAGTATTTAATTTAGTGACTAAACCTTTTTTTATGGTGGTGGTTTTTTGTTTTTTGAGACTGAGTTTTGCTCTTGTTGCCCAGGCTGGAGTGCAGTGGTATGATCTCGGCTCACCACAACCTCCACCTCCAAGGTTTAAGCGATTCTCCTGTCTCAGCCTCCCAAGTAACTGGGATTACAGACGCCCACCACCACGCCTGGCTAATTTTGTATTTGTAGTAGAGACAGGGTTTCTCCATGTTGGTCAGGCTGGTCTTGAACTCCCAACCTCAGGTGATCTGCAGGCCTTGGCCTCCCAAAGTGCTGGGATTACCAGCATGAGCCACCGCACCTGGCCAATTAAACCTTTTTAAAACCAACTGAAAAATGTTGAAAATTCACTTCCTTGTGAATTGTCATTGGTGAATAGTGGTTCCAAGGTTTGGGGAATGAATTTTAAAAAGCCATTTTCCTCAAACCTTTAGGGCTCAGTAAGGCTAAAACAAAAACAAACAGGTGCATCCAAGATCTGATTTCAAGGCAAGATTTACTGCTTTACAAACAAACATTATACTTGGTCTTAATAGAAAAATGACATCAGATACATCCAGAATACATTTCACATTGGGATAGCTGCCAGTTCAGCACAAAACATACATTATTAGGAGCAGGGAGGCATGAAAATAAACTATATCTTATTTTTTGGTACATCAGGAACACTTTTGCCTGAAGTAAGCCCTTTAGCACTATTATTTATTTATTTTTTTAATCCACCCATCTGCACACTGGCCCTTTAGTACTCTTTAAGTGTAAAACTTTTAATACTTGGCCTGGGCTTTGACCCTTGTGTTTGATCTAAATGACATTTCAAACTTCAATGTCTTTCGACTAGTGTGCTTACTGTTCTGTACAGAATTTAAAATGTGATAGTTTGAATATAAAATCTGGTTTGATACATGATATAAAAGTTGTATATTTAAATTCAAGAAAATGTTTTTGTGGACTATTTCTACTAAAGAATATTAAATTAAAATAATTTAAAAACGTATGAAGCAGTGATCTGTTAACTGGACAGGTCAATTCTCTGAGCTGTGTAAATCACTGGCACTACAGTTAAATAACCTTCACACTGAGCTCAGGAGCAGCCCATTTAAGAAGATCTTGTAAATAACAAAGTGACACCTTCGAGATTACAGTTGCAACTATGCAAGTCATTCACAGAGTAGCTGCGGCCTCTCTTCTAAAGGAGGACCCATTACATGAAGATAGACCTTTCATGTCTTGTTGCTGATGTCCAAGTCTCTTGTGGTCCAGAAATGCCAGGATGGTTGTTTCAAATGCATTGGTTATGAATTGCACCTTGAATTTGCCCTTCCCTTTTTCGGTTAAACCTTTTCACATAGCTGCTGCTGCTCCTCAGCAGTCCATCCCCTGGTCGGAGGCGGCCTCTCAGGACCTGGAGCAGAGCTGTAGGGAGCTGCCGTCTCTTATGGTAGATGTGGCCCATCACAATATACCTGCTGCCTGGACAAAATAACCAGAACATTAGTTCATAGTGTCTTTTAAATGCCATGAAACAGAAAATGTAAGGCCTTTAAGAAATGCCTAAGCTGCAATCTATTATCTTGCTGCACAAGTTGAAATTGATACTGAGTCTACAGGCATCTGGTGGAAACAGCCTAGCGACCTTTAGAAGATAACCAACCAGGCCGGTGTGGTGGCTCACGCCTTTAATCCCAGCACTCCGGGAGGACGAGGCGGGCAGATCTCTTGAGGTCAGGAGTTTGAGGCCAGCCTGGCCAACATGGTGAAACCCCATCTCTACTAAAAATACAAAAATTAGCAGGGCATGGTGGCGCATGCCTGTAATCCCAGCAACTTGGGAGGCTGAGGCGGGAGAATCGCTTGAACCCGAGAGGCGGAGGTTGCAGTGAGCTGAGATCGCACCCACTGCACTCCAGCCTGGGCGACAGGGCGGAACTCAATCTAAAAAAAAAAAAAAAAAAAAAAAAGCAATATGTAGCGGGACCACATTACAGAACAAAGGTCCTTATCCCAGAGCACATGCCTAGAAAGATGTGGGAGTGGGTATTCCTCCCACCAATCCCACATACACACCCAAAAAAGCAGCTTTTCTAAACTCAGTTCTGTACGGTCCATTCTGGCAATGAGGGTTGGTCGTCCACTCCATTTGTCAACATTTATTGACAGCCCCTGCTGTTCTCACCCTTGAGGGTGGGGACTGACAGGGCTTAAGTCACAGAGTGGCCGAAATAATACCTGTCGTCTAAAGCCTACTCATGTCACTGTCCCCCATCCCTCCCAAAAAAAGCTGGGCGACCCACAGCCCGGGCTGTGGCACCCACGTTACAAACGGTGGTATAAAGTACATAGGCAGCGTCATTCAGCTCAGTTTCAATACCAGGTTTAAACTCTGGACACGGCTTATTGCAGCTGGAGGAGTCCAGGGCTAACATGTGGATTCGGAAGAAGAAGCCGTCGGGGGTGAGGTAAAGGCGGTTCATCTTGTACAGCCCGTCCCGATCCACCAGCAGGGTCACCAGCCGGATGCCCGCGCCCAGCACGTCCACGTCGTGCACGATTCCGTTCACCGCTGTTTCCAAAAAACAGTTTGGAGAAGAGCATTACCCCGAGCTCCTCTCCCAGTCCCCCGGGAGGTGGCTTTTAGCAACCGCGAAACGGCCCGCACGGGTCGGGCGCCCTGGGATCTCGCAGGCGGGCTTCTCTGGGGCTCGGAAACGCTCGCGGGGCGGCGGCGCGGCGGCCAGGCTCACCGAATTCGCTCTCGCAGAACGCCTCGCGTTCGTCCAGGTCGGATCGGCAGGCGCGCGCGCAGGGCTCGGCGCCGGGCTCCGCGTCCCTCTGCGGCAGGCTGAGGTCGAAGAGGGTGAAGCGCGGCAGCGGCTCGGGCGCGGGCGCCGGGCCGCAAAGAGACCAGCGCGGCAGCGCCGCAGCCAGTTAGGATGCGACTGGTAGCCGGCGGAGCCTTCGAAAGCGGCACTTATAACGGCGGGCGGCAGGGAGAACCAATGAAACGCAGAACATCCTCGACCGCAACGTATCGACCAGTTCGGCTTGCCGAACTCGGACAACAGACCAGCAGGTGCTGTCACAACCTCGGAAACTGGAGCTGGTTATCCCGGCCAGCGGCAGGGCTCCAGCACTCCTGGAGTCGACGAGACGGGCGAAGGGCGATCTCGGCAGAATTTCGCAGAGAACTGATCTCGCCGAGGCTCCAGAGGTCTGCTGTGCGGCGGCGAGGCTGTGGGGAGAGAAGAGGAGAGGCGGGAAGGCGGTGGGGGAGGAGAAGCAGTGAGGGGAGGCCGTCGGGGAAAGCCGAGGAAGCCGAGAAGGGAGAAGAGGGAAGGGGAGGCTGAGACGGGAGGCCGAGAGGGGAAGGGAGGCCAGGAGGGGAGGAGGCCCCTAGTGGGGCAGGGGTGCTGCAGAAGAAGGGCTCTGGGAGGGCGAAAGAAGAGAGGGGACAAGGGAGGCTTCGCGGGCACCTGCAAGAGGAGAGATGGGAGGGAGGCCCGGAGGCCTGAAGTGAAGCCGGGAGAACCCGGACGCAGCGTCGCGGCCGAAGCGGGGCACGCGCTTCCCAGGCCCCAAAGGAAGAAGGATACGAGGGTCTTGCCCTTTAAGATTATAGTTTTTAAAATTACAACCCCCTATTTACTCTAAGACTAAACATGTCTGACAACACTGGTTAGATAACAATTTTTTTTGCCCTTCCTTTAATATATACGTATAAGTATGTGTGCATGTGTGTGTGTATATATATAAAATATATAAACATCCGCCTCTTTGCTATTTACAGTTTGTTGAGAAAGTACCAAGAGCAAACCCCAGGGGGAAAGGTCTCATATTACAGGTTCTCCTAATTGTTTAAGCGCCCCTGACAACAGAACTATTTGGTTTTCCCATCCGTGTTTACACTGTCATCTCGGTCCCTGCAGAATCGAATATTTGTGAGTGGATTTTTATCTGGCTTCTTGGACACCATTTACTGGTAAACCACAGCTAAGGAAGGTTTTGAAAGCTTGGCTGGGAGGCAGAGGCCCCTGGTTAAGTATAAAAGCACACATCGCTTCCATTTTTTCCCCATTCGATGGTGGAGGAAAGACTGCTAAATGGTATGGCATGAAAACACATTTTTAAAATTATTAATGATTTTCCCTAGTTCTGCAGACAGGTTGGTGGGTAAACTTCAGCCAGCTTGGGAGCTGGGCACCTTTCCATACCAGTTACACAATTTCACCTCCTTGCTTGCCTGGGTCCCAGTGCCCTCCAAACAGGCAAGAATTCGCCTTTATTTTTCTCTCCCCTTTCTTTAAAGAGGTGGATCTGCCCATTTGCAGCTCTGGCAACACTTCATTTAGAGTGATTGGTCTTGCCAAATCGATAATCTGCTTTAAAATCAGCTTTCACCCAGCAATAATAGCTGGTTAGAGTTCATGTTTTTGCAAAGGGGTTGATTCTGACTCATTACGTTGTTAAACGGTTGTGCCATGCACAGCTGAATAAAGTTCTGGTGGATATCCAGTTCCTGACTGTCAACTGTTGACCTCACAACTGCTTCCCCATTGATATCACCATCTGTTGTCATGGGAAAGATTGTCTGATATTTGGGTTAAATGCCACTGAAGTCATTCAATTTCCATGTGGAAAAATAACCCAGAGTAAATTGCCCTGTGAGGTACGGAAACTGTTTTTCCCAGAGATAGCGAAGCCCACAGAACATCCAAATAAAAGCAAAACAAAAACACGATCCCCCAGAGAACCCCTCATCTCTTCATGGGCTGAGTAACTTAATTTCATTTTGTGCATGAATTATGAGTGTGTGCGTGTTAGTTAAATCCCGGCTCAGGTGTCCCAAGGTTGTGCGCTAGGGCTGCGGGGAGAGCAGAGAAGTGCCCGGGGCTGCCGGTTTTCGACCCGGCTTCCCCCCAGCCCTCCCCAGCGCCCCCCGCAGCCTCTGCTCACCCAGCCGAGGGGGGCGGACCCCGCGGCGTCCTGCGATCCCGGCCCGGGCAAGGCTCCCGAAAGGCGCGCCACGACCCCTTTTGACACTTTCCCTCCTCTGTGATGGAGCAACTACTTAACATGCAAAGTTTTCCCCAGCCTGCCCGGCTCGCTCGGGATCATTTCAGTAGCTGAATTGGCTTCTTTCCGAAAAGGCTGCCAAGAGACACGAAACCTTGGGGATACACTTTGCTCCTTTCTAAGACGAACGCAGACCCAGGGTGTCCTCTCTTGCGAGCTCTGACCCCCCTCCTCGTCCCGCGTTTCACTGAGCCTCCTTCCCAGCTCCCCACCAGATCCCCGCTCCGCACCCAGGGCCCCGCACTACACGGATCTTACTTTTTCTCTCCGCCACCGGTGCTTCGGGGGATGATCCGACGATCAAACAGAGGAGCCAGAAAGCTCTAGCTGTCATTTTTGCAGACAGGGTTCCCAGGCTCTAAAAGTGAGCCTGGGCTTTTGCTTGCTTTCTCTCCCCCAACCCCTTCTCCACACCCCCACCCCCGTTCATGCTAATGAGGGGCAGCCTTTGGGGAAACGGGAATCACTCGCTGAGCAGACCATTGGAACAAAACCGAGCCGCAGGGATTTCTCCCTCTTCCTTCCTAAGGGGGCCGAGCACATGGCCTGGCAAAGTTGTCCCCGAGAATGTCTGTCCTGCGATCTGCGGGCGAGGATAACATCACAGACTAAACTTTAAACCTGTGTGCGTTTGCGCGCTGGGGTGGGGGCAGCAGAGGGTGGGGTGACAAGTGCGGAGAATAAGGGTGTTTCGGGACTGAGGGACTGGGTGGGGGAGAACGAATGACGGAAGCTTTTTTCTAGATTAGGTCAACAACAAATAGGAAAATAGTGCTTAAGACAGCGTGGGTTTGTGGAAGGGAGGATATTCCAGATGACAGAGAATGTATCCTGGAATGTATGTGTTAGGCAATTTCTAGAGAAATCAAGTCACTGCTTCCTAAGTTTAGTAAAACTTTCATTACATATGACAGCTCACTGTAACCTCCGCCTCCCGGGTTCAAGGATTCTTGTGCCTCAGCCTCTCAAGTAGCTGGGATTACAGGCATACGCCACTATGCCAGGCTAATTTTTGTATTTTTAGCAGAGACTGGGTTTCACCGTGTTGGCCAGGCTGGTCTCAAACTCCTGACCTCAAGTGATCCACCCACCTTGGCCTCCCAAAGTGCTGGGATTACAGGCGTGAGCCACCACACCCGGCCCAGAGGTCTAATTATTAATCCCAAGGTTGCCTGTTGAGGCCAGGCAGGGTGGCTCATGCCTGTAATCCCAGTACTTTGGGAGCCTGAAACAGGAGGATATCTTGAGTTCAGGAGTTCAAGACCAGCCTGAGCAACATGGAGAGAAACTGTCTCTACAAAAAACACAAAAATTAGCCAGGCATGGTGGCTCACGTCTATGGTCCTAGCCACTTGGGAGGCTAAGGTGGGAGGATCGCTTGAGCCTAGGAGGTGGAGGTTGCAGTGAGCCGAGATTGTGCCACTGCACTCCAGCCTGAGTGACAGAGTGACAGAGAGAGGCCCTGTCTCCAAAAAAAGAAAAAAAAAGAAGAAGGAAAAGAAAGAGGAGGAGCTGGGCGCGGTGGCTCATGCCTGTAATCCCAGCATTTTGGGAGGTGGAGGTGGGCAGATCTCGAGGTCAGGAGTTCAAGATCAGCCTGGCCAACATAGTGAAACCCCGTCTCTCCTAAAAATACAAAAAAATTAGTCAGGTATGGTGGCACAAGCCTGTAGTCCCAGCTACTCGGGAGACTGAGGCAGGAGAATCGCTTGAACCTGGGAGGCAGAAGTTGCAGTGAGCCAAGACAATGCCATTGCACTCCAGCCTGGGTGACACAATGAGACTTTGTCTCAAGAAGAAAAAAGAAAAAGAGAAAAGAAAAAAAAAAAAGAAAGAAAGAGGAGGAGGAGGAGAAGGAAGAAGAAGAGGAAGAAGAGGAAGAGGAGGAAGAGGAAGAGGAAGAAGAAGAGGAAGAGGAAGAAGAAGAGGAAGAAGAAAAGAAGGAGAAGGAGAAGGAAGGAGAAGGAAGGAGGAGAAGGAGGAGAAGAAGGAGGAAGAAGAAGAAGGAAGAAGAAGAAGAAGGAGGAGGAGGAGGAGGAAGGAAGAAGGAAGAAGGAAGAAGGAGAAGAAGAAGAGAAGAAAAGAAGAAGAAGAGTGTGGTGGCTCACATCTGTAATCCCGAGGCCGAGGTGGGTGGATCACGAGGTTAGGAGATCCAGACCATCCTGGCTGACACGGTGAAACCTCATCTCCACTAAAAATACAAAAGATTAGCCGGGCATGGTGGCGAGCACCTATAGTCCCAGCTACTCGGGAAGCTGAGGCAGGAGAATGGCGTGAACCTGGAAGGCAGAGCTTACAGTGAGCTGAGATCGTGCCACTGCACTCCAGCCTGGATGACACAGTGAGACTGGGTCTCAAAAAAAAAAAAAAGGAGAGGAGGAAGAGGAGGAGGAGGAGGAAATAAGTTTGCCTGTTGAGCATTAAATGAAAGAAAAGAAAGTTGCCGGCTGGGTGCTGTGGCTCACACCTGTAATCCCAGCACTTTGGGAGGCCGCAGTGGGCAGATCATGAGGTCAGGAGTTCGAGACCAGCCTGGCCAACATAGTAAAATCCCATCTCTACTAAAAATACAAAAATTAGCCAGTCATGGTGGCAGGCGCCTATAATCCTGTCTACTCGGGAGGCTGAGGGAGGAGAATCACTTGAACCCAGGAGGCAGAAGTTGCAGTGAGCCAAGACTGCGCCACTACACACTCCAGCCTGGACAATAGCACAGGACTCTGTCTCCAAAAAAAAAAAAAAAAAAAAAAGAAAGAAAGAAAAAGAAAAAAAAAAAAGAAAGAAATTTGCCTGTTGAGCATTAAATGAAATTGCAGCAGAAGGAGGTGAGCTAATCTTCCCTCATTCAGGTGTTAGAGGAGTGAATTATATTCTCCATCCAAAAGAGTAAACTTCTACAGCCACTGCAAAGCTCGGGTACACCAGAGTCAGGGTCTCCAGACCCTAGAGAAGACCAGATAAACACTAGTCAATTCATGCCCTTGGGCCCTGTTTATAGCTGTCCTCAGATCCCCTTCTTTCACGTGCTCTTTCTTTAAGTCAAGTGGAATAAAATTCACTAGGCTTAAGATTTCTCAGTTACAACCACATCTCTGACATACCTTCTTACGATTACATTCAAATCACCCAGAACCTACTGGGGGGTGTTCCCGAAACCCTTCTGTTGCAGGAATGTTGAGAATGCCCTGAAACCCACACTCTGAAATGTAGAGGCAGGGAGCAGGCCGGATGGCTCCCAGGGGCTCCCAGAGGTTGCTGGGGTGGCACCAGCTGGAAGAACTTGCCAGAGTCCAGTGCTGGGTCTTGGGCAGTGTCTGGCTTGCAGCCTTAGAAATCACACTAATGGGCCAGGCACCGTAGCTCACGTCTGTAATCCCAGCACTTTGGGAGGCTGAGGCGGGCAGATCACCTGAGGTCGAATTCGAGACCATCCTGGCCAACATGGTGAAACCCTGTCTCTACTAAAAATACAAAAATTAGCCAGTCGTGGTGGCGGGCGCCTGTAATCCCAGCTACTTGGAAGGCTGAGGCAGGAGAATCGCTTGAACCCGGGAGGCAGAGGTTGCAGTGAGCTGAGATTGCACCACTGCACTCCAGCCTGGGGGACAAGAGCAAGACTTCGTCTCAAAAAAAAAAAAAAAAAAAAGAAATCACACTAATGGTGGAAGGTACAAATAATTCAAAGAGACTGATCTATGTAGCCAGAATGCCAGTTTATTAATTTTCAATGAGAAATCATCTCAGAAATGCAAACTCATGTCAGCCTAGGTAGCATTCTCTTTCTATAAACAAGCCACACAGGAAGCCAAGTTATCCTCAGGGTGCTTGGTACTATAAACCAGAGCCTGGGGAGTTTGTCACCTGATTGGAATGTTTACCAGTATTGGTTTCTCACAGCCTAAGTGTTCGTCTCTGCAATAGGTGTGTACACCTGTCAGGAGGAAAAACCCAAGAGACCACTGGCATTCCCTTCCTTGATAACTTCTGGTATTTTGAGTGTGTGTTTCTGCTTAGCAGATATTTATTGAGCATCTACTCAGTGTTGTATGATAAAGAATTTGTAGTCCAGGTGCAGTGGCTCAGGCTCAGGAATGCAATCCCGGAACTTTGGAGGGTTGAGGCGGGCAGACCACTTGAGCTCAGGAATTCAAGACCACCCTGGGCAACATGGCAACATGATGAAACTCTGTCTCTACAAAAAAAAAAAAAAAAAAAAAAAAAAAATTAGTCAGCTGAGGTGGTAATTCTAGAGAATTTGAATTCTCTAGAATGACTCACTGAACTCAGGATAGCATTTTACTTACAATGAGTTGTATTATTATTTTGTTGGTTTGTTCTTTTATGTTTATTTTATGTTATTTTAATAGAGATGGGGTGGGGGCCAGGTGCAGTGGCTCACACCTGTAATCCCAACACTTTGGGAGGCTGAGGCGGGCAGATCATTTGAGTTCGGGAGTCGAAGACCAGCCTGGCCAACGTGGCGAAACCCCGTCTCTTACTGAAAATACAAAAATTAGCTGGGTGTAGTTGTGCGCACCTGTAATCCCAGCTATTCAAGAGGCTGAGGCAGGAGAATCACTTGAACCCAGGAGGCAGAGGTTGCAGTGAGCCAAGATCATGCCACTGCACTCCAGCCTGGGTGACAAAGCAAGACTCTGTCTCAAAAAAAGAAAAAAAGGATTTATCTTCGTTTTAATGCATATTTCTTTAATGGCTGGTGAAATTTTACATTTTTTTCATAGATTTATTTGCCATTTACATTTCTTCTTTTGTTAATTGGCTGTTCATATGGTTTGTCTATATGTGTTCCAAATATTTCCTGGCAGAATTTTGTTTGTTAAAACCTTTTAGTGATTTTTGCCATAGAACTTTAAAATTATGTATCATAAAGTCCATCAATTATTTTTTATTTTTATTTTTTTGAGGTGGAGTTTCGCTCTTGTTGCCCAGGCTGGAGTGCAATGGTGCCATCTCGGCTCACTGCAACCTCCACCTCTCGGGTTCAAGCGATTCTCCTGCCTCAGCCTCCCCAGTAGCTGGGATTACAGGCATGTTCCACCATGCCCGGCTAATTTTGTATTTTTAGTGGAGACGGGATTTCACCATGTTGGCCAGGCTGGTCTTGAACTCCTGACCTCGTGATCCACCCGACTGAGCCTCTCAAAGTGCTGGGATGACAGGTGTGAGCCACTGCATCCAGCCGAGAAAGACTTTCTTGAAATCAAAATTTTACATATATATATGTATTATATCCCCATATTTTTATAATGCTTATATTTAAATCTTGATTCCATCTGGAATTTATTTTGGTATTATAGTCTGATGTAAGAATCTAATTTTATTTTTTTCTTCAGTAACAGAAAGTTGTCTAATCCAATTGACAAATAAATCCATCCTTTCCTAAATCTGAAATCTGAGCTATCATCTTTAATATAGACAGTTTTTTTGTTTGTTTGTTTGTTTTGAGAGGCAGTCTGGTTCTGTAGCCCAGGCTGGATCTCGGCTCACTGCAACCTCCACCTCCCAGGTTCAATCGACTCTCCTGTCTCAGCCTCCCAAGTAGCTGGGATCATAGGCACACACCATCATGCCTGGCTAATTTCTATATTTTCAGTAGAGATGCAGTTTCGCCATGTTGGACAGGCTGATCTCAAATTCCTGGCCGCAAGTGATCCCCTGCCTTAGCCTCCCAAATGCTGGGATTACAGGCGTGACCCACCGCGCCCAGCTAGGGTATTATCGTCTTCTTTGTCTAAGCTCTAAACATTTCTTCTTAGATTTAATTCCTGGGTATTTTATATTTTTGGTGTAATGTGGATAGCATACTTTTTCTTTTATATTTTCTTTTTTTTCTTTTTTTTTTTTTTTTGGAGACAGAGTCTTGCTCTGTCTTGACCTTGTGATCCGCCCACCTTGGCCTCCCAAAGTGCTGGGATTACAGGCATGAGCCACCGCGCCCGGCCTACATGAGTAAATTCTTTAGTGGTAATTTGTGAAATTTTGGTGCACACATCACCCGAGCAGTAAACACTGCACCTAATTAATAGCCTTTTATCCCTCACCCCCTTCCCACCCTTTCCCTCTGAGTCCCCAGATTCCACTGTGTCATTCTTACGCCTTTGCATCCTCATAGCTTAGCTCCCACTTATGACTGAGAACGTATGGTGTTTGGTTTTCCATTCCTGAGTTACTTCACTTGGAATAATAGTCTCCAATCCCATCCACGTTGCGGCAAATGCCATTAATTCATTCCTTTTTATGGCTGAATAGTTTTCCACTGTATATATATACCAGTTTCTTTATCCACTCATTGATTGATGGGCATTTGGGCTGGTTCCACATTTTTGCAGTTGTGAATTGTGCTACTATAAACATGCATGTGCAAGTATCTTTTTCACATGACTTAGACTGAAATCTTATCTGGGGTGTGTGTGTTCTCGCCATCTCTCTTTTAGCTCCTTCAGTCTGGCTATGTGGGGAGGACATTCAAACAGTCTATGGAAAAGTCTACGTAGCAAGCCAGTGACATCTTCAACCAATATTCAGTAAGAAACTGCAGCCTGCCAACAACCAATGAGTGACCTTGCATGCATATTTTCTCCCAGCTGAGTCTTCAGATAAGAGTGCAGCTCCAGGCCACTGCTTGACTGAAACATCCTGAGAGACCTGAGCAGAACCACCCAGCTAAGTCCCTCCCAGATTCCTGGCCCACAGAAAGTGTGATGTAATAAATGGTTTCTGGCCGGGCGCGGTGGCTCACGCGTGTAATCCCAGCACTTTGGGAGGCCAAGGCGGGCGAATCGCCTGAGGTTAAGAATTCGAACCAGCCTGGCCAACATGGTGAAACCCCGTCTCTACTAAAAATACAAAAATTAGCCGGGCGTGGTGGCAGGTGCCTGTAATCCCAGCTACTTGGGAGGCTGAGGCAGGAGAATCGCTTGAACCTGGAGGCAGAGGTTGCAGTGAGCTGAGATCATACCACTGCACTCCAGCCTGGGTGACAGAACAAGAGTCTAAAAAAAAAAAAAAAAAAAATGGGCAAGGTGGCTTGTGCCTGTAGTCCCAGCTACTCAGGAGGCTAAGGTAGGAGGATCGCTTAAGCCTGGGAGGTTGAGGCTGCAGTGAGACACGATTGTACCATTGCATTCCAGCCTGGGAAACAGAGTGAGATTCTGTCTCTAAACAAACAAACAAACAAACAATAAAATAAATGGCCACCCTCGGCTTTCAGTTGAATAAAACCACAATAGTGTTTCCTGGTCTACACATTCCTTCCTTTGGCACTAGGACCTCTGGACCCACTGAGTCCCGGGTCCCTGGCAAGGAAAGCAAAAATTCTTCGTGTGAATTCTTAGGGGCCACCGTGGGAGGAGCCACTCCCACTTCCTCTCCTCGCTTCCTGGACTCATTCTAACATTGTCTAAGTCTAGGAACGGCAGTGCTAGCAGAAGCCCCACAGGCAAGGGAGGAAAATCCACACCCAGAACACGGGTCTGTGGCCATAAGAGGCACTGTCCCCACACCCCAGTCTGGTCACTACAAAAAAGGATGGCCTCTCAGGGTGCGACCTTCATCTTGGAGCAGCGCCCTCTGCTGGTCACCCCTAAGATCTGTGGCCACGCGCATCCCGCTTCTAATCCTCGCCAACAGAGGTAGGGGTTGGTGTGTTTTGTTTGTTTGTTTATTTGTTTGTTTATTTGTTTGTTTGTTTTGAGACGGAGTCTCGCTCTGTCGCCCAGGCTGGAGGTTCAAGTGATTCTCCTGCCTCAGCCTCCCAAGTAGCTGGAATTACAGGCGCCCGCCACCATGCCCGGAGACTTTCTGTATTTTTAGTAGAGACAGGGTTTCACCATGTTGGCCAGGCTGGTCTTGAACTCCCGACCTCAAACGATCCGCCCGCATCGGCCTCCCAAAGTGCTGGGATTACAGGCATGAGCCACCGCGCCCAGCCTCTTCACTGTTTTTGTAGCCTTTTTCTCGTTTTATTTGAAGTTTCTAATATCCCCCAGTTTAACTGAAGTGGTCTTTGTGGTTCTGATTCTCATGCCTCTTGTTGTTTTTGTGGGATTTCCAAGAAGAGTAGGAAAAAAAAATGGCATCTTCACTGTCGTGTTAATGTTGGAACCTGGTAAATGTTAAACGTATTATAGTATTATAATTTCAAATACTGTGTTAAGGGCAGGCGCGGTTGGTTCATGCCTGTAATCCCAGCACTTTGGGAGGCCGAGGCATGCGGATCGCTTGAACTCAGGAGTTCAAAACCAGCCTGGGAAACATGGTGAAACCCCATCTCTACAAAAAAACAAAAAACAAAAATTAGCCAGGTGGAGTGGCACACACCCCGTAGTTCTAGTTACTTGGGAGGCTGAAGTGAGAGAATCACTTAAGCCCAGGAGGTGGAGGTTGCAGTGAACTGAGATCATGCCACTGCACTCCAATGTGGGTGACAGAGCAAGACCCTGTCTTAAAAAAAAAAAAAATCAATCAATTAATTGGTGACCCTAGTGAACACCTGATACTTTATCTGGCTCAATTAAAATAAAAAAGAGAATTTTATTCAAAAATTTCAGACCACTGAATTTTGCCAAATGATTCCATTTACTAAGGATTCCATCTTTGGTTCTAATGTAATGTATATTCCCTGTGGAGAAAATGGATTTCTCCAAATAACTGGATCCACAGTCATGTAATGCTAGTGGGGAAAATCACCCCAGCTTAGATACTATCAAATGAATTCCAGCATATGTGGGCTCTCCCATTAGTTGTCTCCTCACCTGCCAGCCTGCCTCTCTTGGCAATGCTAGGGTTCCAGAATCAGGCCCTAAACTCAGCAAGGGCCTCCATGAGGGCCATATTACACCTTAAGCTTCCCAGATGTCTATTTGGAACCACCTTTGACTTACGCCCTTACTTTGCCCCTGAAACTGCATGGGAACAAAGAAGAAATCATAAAAACAGGGACAATTGATGTGGCTCTAAATATTTTAATGTGGCTTATCAATAATGTCGTCATACCATCCCTGTTTGCTAAGCCTTTATGGCAGTTTCTCCACCTTGATACTGTTGACATTTTGGGCTGGATCATCCTTTTTTTTTTTTTTTTTTTTTTTTTGAGACATTGTCTCGCTCTGTCACCTAGTCTGGAGTACAATGACATGATCTCGGCTCACTGCAACTTCTGCCTCCCAGGTTCAAGCGATCCTCCTGCCTCAGCCTCCCGAGTAGCTGGGATTACAGGCACCCACCACCACACCCGGCTACTTTTTGTATTTTTAGTAGAGATGGGATTTCATCATGTTGATCAGGCTGGTCTTGAACTCCTGATCTCAGGTGATCCACTCACTTTGGCCTCCCAGAGTGCTGGGATTACAGGTATGAGCCACCATGCTCCGCCGGGATCATCATTTTTTTGTGGGGGACTGTCCTGTGTGTTTTAAGATGTTAAGCAGCATCCCAACCTCTGCCCTCTAGATGTTAATAGCAACCCCCTCCACTTCCATTGTGACAATTGCAAGTCTCCAGATATTGCCAAATGTCACTTGGGGAGAAAAATTGGCCCAGTTGAGAACCACGGGACTAAAGTAAGCAGAATTATCAGTATAAAACAGAAAATTGACCTCTACCATAGCAGAGTTTTTTGTTTGTTTGCTTTTAGAGACAGGGTCTTGCTCTGTCACCCAGACAGGAGTGTGGTGGTGTGATAATAGCTTACTGCAGCCTCAAACTCCTGGGCTCTCAGGAGATTGAGAAGCAGTGAGTCACAATTGTGCCACTATATTCCAGCCTTGGCAACAGATGGAGAACCTGTCTCAGAAAATAAGAAGAAGCGGAAGAGGAAGAAGAGAAAGAGGAAGAAGAGGAAGGGGAGAGGGAGGGGGAGGGGAGGGAGAGGGCAAGGGAGAAGGGGACGGAGACTCTGGGGCTCAAGCCATTCTCCTGCCTGAGCCTCCCAAAGTACTGGGATTACAGGTGTGAGTCACTGAGTGAATTAGGGTTCTCTAGAGGGACAGAACCAATGGAAATATATATATATATATATAAAATAATATAATAAACTCATATGAGTTTATACACGTTATAATATAATAAACTCATATCTATGAGTTTATATACGTTATAATAAACTCATATCTACGAGTTTATATACATTATAATAAACTCATATCTACGAGTTTATATATGTTATAATAAACTCATATATATGAGTTTATAATATAATAAATTCATATATGTGAGTTTATATATATGTTATAATAAACTCATATATATGAGTTTATATATATTTGAGTTTATTAAGTACTAGCTCACACGATCACAAGCTCCCACAAGAGGCCGTCTGCAGCCTGAGGAGCAAGGAGAGCCAGTCCAAGTTCCAAAACTGCAGAACTTGGAGTCTGATGTTCAAGGGCAGGAAGGATCCAGCATGGGAGAAAGCTGTAGGCTGGGAGGCTAGGCCAGTCTCTCTTCTCACATTTTTCTGCCTGCTTATATTCTAGCTGTGCTGGCAGCTGATTAGCTTGCGCCCCCGGAGGTTAAGGGTGGCTCTGCCTTTCCCGGCCCACTGACTCAAGTGTTGATCTCCTTTGGCAACACCCTTACAGACACACCCAGGATCAACACTTTGTATCCTTCAATCCAATCAAGTTGACACTCAGTATTAACCGTCACACTGAGCCCGGCCAAAGCTGAACTACTCGTTAAGCTTTTGTCTGGAACCTTGATTCAGGAGCAAGTGGCCCGAGGACAATGAAAACCATCAGACATGGCCAGGCATGGTGGCTTATGCCTGTAATCCCAGCACTTTGGGAGGCCGAGAAGGACAGATCACTTGAGGTTAGGAATTTGAGACCAGCCTGGCCAACATGGCAAAACCCCATCTCTGCTAAAAATATAAAAATTGGCCGGGCATGGTGGCTCACACCTGTAATCCCAGCACTTTGGGAGGCCAAGGCAAGTGGATCAACTGAAGTCAGGAGTTCGAGACCAGCCTGACCAACATGGTAAAATCCCATCTCTACTAAAAATATAAAAAATTAGTTGGGGATGGTGGTGGGAGCCTGTAGTCTCAGTTACTTGGGAGGCTGAGGCAGGAGAATTGCTTGAACCCAGGAGGTGAAGGTTGCAGTGAGCCAAGATCGTGCCACTGCATTCCAGCCTGGGCAACAGAGCAAGAGTCCATCCCAAACAAACAAACAATCAGAGGCGCTGGCTACAGTGACGGCCATCTGGCTCTGACATTTGCTGTGCTTCCAGCTTCTTGCTTTTCAGGGGCTCTGGTCTTTATTCTTGCAGGTTCCCAAACCTGGTCCTACAGCTCCCCACCTCCTGTCTCTTTAGTGGTTTAGTGAGCGCTCTCTCCCCTCTAGCTTTCCAGTGAGTTATAACGTGCTTTGCTTAGGTAGGGCTGGTTTGTTTCCATTATTGGCAACAAGAGGGAATTGGTCAAGGAGTCTAAGGAGTTGTCTGGAGAACCAAGAAAAAGATTTCCTGGAAGCCCAGAAAAAGTGTGTTTCCAGAAGAAAGATTCAACAGGAATTTCTAATGTCAGGGCCAACTTAAGCAAGACAGGGACTGAAAGGTGTTCCTTAAATTTGTCTATGAAGAGGCCACTGCTGGGGAGGAGTGTGTCAGGTGGCAGCAGAGGGAGGACAGCAAGTGGAGACTCTGGACACGTAGACACCACTCATGATGCAGCCTGGCTGCTCGGAGAGAGGGCAAACAGGACTTGTGAGAAGCACCATAGGCCCGGGGCTGAGCTTGAAGGGGTGGAGAACCTGCAACCTGCAGAATGTTTTTTTTTGTTGTTTTTGTGTGTGTGTTTTGAGCTGGAGTCTTGCTCTGTCGCCCAGGTTGGAGGGCAATGGTGCGATCTCAGCTCACTGAACCTCCGCCTCCTGGGTTCAAGCGATTCTCCTGCCTCAGCCTCTTGAGTAGCTGGGATTACAGGCACGTGCCACCACACCCGGCTACTTTTTGTATTTTTGGTAGAGACGGGTTTCACCATGTTGGCCAGGCTGGTCTTGAACTCCTGACCTCAGGTGATCTGCCCACCTCGGCCTCACAAAACGCTGGGATTACAGGCTTAAGCCACTGCGCCCAGTCTTGCAGAATGCTTCTGGACTCAGAGGCAAGAGCCAGCAGAGGGACAAGCTAAAGGCACTCAATCACTATTTGCTGACTCCAGCTCAATGGACTATGGTGAGTGAGGCTAGAAACATCTCCCAGAGAGAAGGAGCTGGGCGCAGAAGGAGGCTGAAGGAGGGGAAGAAGGTGGGAGAGGCAGATGAGCACCGTAGAGGACTGAGCAGCTGTCAGAAGCTCAAAGGGCAGAGAATCCAGACTTGGGGGCTGCACATTCCAATATCTGTGCATTTGGGGGATCAAGGACACATTGTCACTGTCTGTAATTTCCAGATGCTGGCTGCAGGTGGGGGACAGGAGACCATGCAGTTTAGTTTATTTATTTATTTATTTTTGAGATGGAGTCTCCCTCTGTCGCCCAGGCGAGTGCAGTGGTGCAATCTCGGCTTACTGCAACCTCCACCTCCTGGGTGATTCTTTTTGCCTCAGTCTCCCAAGTAGCTGGAACTACAGGACCATGCCACAATACCCGGCTAATTTTTGTATTATTAGTAGACACGGGGTTTCACCATATTGACCAGGCTGGTCTCGAACTCCTGACCTTGTGATCTGCCCACCTCGGCCTCCCAAAGTGCTGGGATTACAGGCGTGAGTTGAGTTACTGCATCTGGCCCTTTTGTTTGTTTTGAGATAGGGTTTCGGTCAGGCTGGAGTGCAGTGGCATGAACACAGCTCACTGCAGTCTCAATCTCCTAGGTTAAAGGATCTTCTGACCTCAGCATCCTGAGTAGCTGGGACCACAGGTGTGTGCTACTGCATGCGAGGCTGATTTTTTTTTTTTTTAATTGTTTCGTAGAGATGGGGGCGGTTTCACCATGTTTCCCAGGCTGGTCTTGAACTCCTGGTCTCAAGTGATCCTCTCCCCTCAGCTTCCCCAAGTGTTGGAATTACAGGCATGAGACACTTCACCTGGCCGCAGTTCAGATTTTTTGAATACCTACTGCATCCAAGGACCTAATGTGGCCACCAATATTCAACTCTGAGATACCTACCAGGAATTGAACTGGAAATTATTCTTGGTCTTCTGTATTTATTAATGCTTTCTGGTTTAAAAATTCAGCACTAAGTGCTCGCTTCGGCAGCACATATACTAAAATTGGAACAATACAGACTAGATTAGCATGGCCCCTGTGCAAGGATGACATGCAAATTCGTGAAGCGTTCTATGTTAAAAAAAAAAAAAAATTCAACACTAATTTCTAATCTTAAGGGACAAGGGTATCCGTTAAAATTCTCCACTGGTTATTAGTAGTTGGATTTTCTTTTAATACACTTTTTATTTTGGAGTAAATTCAGGTTTACAGAAAAGCTGCAAATGTAGGGCAGAGTTCTGTCATATCCCTTAACCCTAATGTTAACATCTTTTTTTTTTTTTTTTTTTTTGAGACGGAGTCTCGCTCTGCTGCCCAGGCTGGAGTGCAGTGGCCGGATCTCAGCTCACTGCAAGCTCCGCCTCCCGGGTTCACGCCATTCTCCTGTCTCCGCCTCCCGAGTAGTTGGGACTACAGGCGCCCGCCACCGCGCCCGGCTAGTTTTTTGTATTTTTAGTAGAGACGGGGTTTCACCGTGTTAGCCAGGATGGTCTCGATCTCCTGACCTCGTGATCCGCCCGTCTCGGCCTCCCAAAGTGCTGGGATTACAGGCTTGAGCCACCGCGCCCGGCCCTAATGTTAACATCTTATGTCACTATGTGTATTTGTCAAAACTAAGAAATCAACACTGGTTCATTACTAGTAATGAAATTCTGGTCGGGCGCGGTGGCTCAAGCCTGTAATCCCAGCACTTTGGGAGGCTGAGACGGGCGGGATCACAAGGTCAGCAGATCAAGACCTTCCTGGCTAACACGGTGAAACCCCGTCTCTACTTAAAAAAAAAAAAACCAAAAAACTAGCCGGGCGAGGTGGCGGGCGTCTGTAGTTCCAGCTACTCGGGAGGCTGAGGCAGGAGAATGGCGTAAACCCGGGAGGCGGAGCTTGCAGTGAGCTGAGATCCGGCCACTGCACTCCAGCCTGGGCGACAGAGCGAGACTCCGTCTCAAAAAAAAAAAAAAAAAAAAAGATATTCCACGCTGTACAGTATTTGAGTCTACTGATTTTTTTCCACTAATATCCTTTTCTGTTTCAGACTTCAACCCAGGACACAACATTGCATTTAGTGTTTAGTTGTTTTTAAAGAGTAGGGATGAACTCAGTGGATGTTCCTTTTGTACAAGTGTGCAAGAAGAGTTTAAACTTTCCAGGCTAGGCTGGGTGCCGTGGGTCATGCCTGTAATCTCAGCACTTTGGCAGATTGAGGCGGACGGATAACCTGACATCAGGAGTTCGAGACCAGCCTGGGCAACATGGTGAAACCCAGTCTCCACTAAAAATAGAAAAATTAGCCAGGCATGGTGGCACATGCCTGTAATTCCAGCTACTCTGGAGGCTGAGGCATGAGAATCGCTTGAACATGGGAGGTGGAGGTTGAAGTGAGCCCCCATCATGGCACTGCACTCCATCCTAGGCAAAAGAGCAAGACTCTGTCTCAAAAATAAATAAATAAATAAAAATTTCAAGGTAGTCAACTGAACTGATCTGAAAAGCTTAAACTTTGATTATTGTGTGTGTGTGTGTTTTATTTCACTAATTTGCAGATCTCTCTCTCTCACACACACAGGCACAAACACACGAACTGTCCTAATTACAATTTGTTGTTCATAATACTTTGAAGACAGCAACAATAAATTATGTTTATTATAGTTGTATGGTGTAACTCCACAGTTACTCTGCTATAAACTTTCCTTAGTACTGTCCTGGAAATCTGAGGCCAGCACAGTTGGATCTGCTCACACATCCCTTGGGATAAGAATAGGGAGAAAGTTTCGTAAGTGTGGCTGCCCATTGTGAATCTCGGGTTGAAAAAGTAGACAGAACTTGGAAGGCTGAGGCAGCAGAATCGCTTGAACCTGGGGGACGGAGGTTGCAGTGAGCCAAGATCGTGCCATTGCACTGCAGCCTGGGCTACAATATCGAGATTCCATCTCACACACACACAAAAAAAGTAGAAAAAGAGATGATGCCATATGTTTAGTTGCCAGTTTGTGTTTGGTAAGGTCTTTTTCGTTTAAAAATCAGTAAAAGTTAAGCAAGAATAAATGCTTCCTCCATGTGAGCAATTTTTGTCAATTACATCTCAATAATGCTGGAGAAAAACACTTTTTAAAGTTATTATTATTATTGTTGTTATTTATTTTCGACAGAGTCTTGCTCTGTCACCAGGCCGGAGTGCAGTGGTGCAATCTTGGCGCTCATTGCAACCTCCACCTCCCAAGTTCAAGTGATTTTCCTGCCTCAGCCTCTCGAGTAGCTGGGACTACAGGCACGCGCCACCACGCCCAGCTGTTTTTGTATTTTTAGTAGAGACAGGGTTTCACCCTGTTGGCCAGGGTGGTCTCGATTTCTTGACCTCGTGATTCGCCCGACTTGGCCTCCCAAAGTGCTGGGATTACAGGCATGAGCCACCACGCCCGGCCTTATTTATTTATTTATTTATTTAAGACAGAGTTTGGCTCTGTCGCCGAGGCTAGAGTGCAATGGCACCATCTCGGTTCTCGATTTACTGCAACTTCCAGCTGCCGGGTTCAAGTGATTCTCCTGCCTCAGCTTCCAGAGTAGCTAGGATTACAGGCATGGGCCAGAGCGCCTGGCTAATTTTTGTACTTTTAGTAGAGACAGGATTTCACCATGTTGGCCAGGTTGGTCTTGAACTCCTGACCTAAGGTAATCCGCCTGCCTTGGCCTCCCAAAGTGCTCGGATTCCAGTTGCGAGCCATTGCGGCTGGCCAAAAAAAAAAAAAATATATATATATATATATATTTATTTATTTATGTTGAGACGGAGTTTTGCTCTTGTTGCCCAGGCTGAAGTGCAATGTTGCGATCTCGGCTCACTGCAACCTCCGCCTCTCAGGTTCAAGCGATTCTCCTGCCTCAGCCTCCCAATTAGCTGGGACTACAGGCATGCGCCACCACGCCCGGCTAATTTTTCGTATTTAGTATTTCAAATGTTGGTCAGTCTGGTCTCGAACTCCTGACCTCAGGTGAGGCCTCGGCCTCCCGAAGCACTGGGATTACAGGCATGAGCCACGGCCTGGTTTTTAAATTCTTTTTAAAGATTGATACTTCATGGGCCGGGCGCGGTGGCTCAAGCCTGTAATCCCAGCACTTTGGGAGGCCGAGACGGGCGAATCACGAGGTCAGGAGATCGAGACCATCCTGGCTAATATGGTGAAACCCCGTCTCTACTAAAAAATACAAAAAACTAGCTGGGCGTGGTGGCAGGTGCCTGTAATCCCAGCTACTCGGGAGGCTGAGGCAGGAGAATGGCGTGAACCCGGGAGGCGGAGCTTGCAGTGAGCCGAGATCCGGCCATTGCACTCCAGCCTGGGCGACAGAGCGAGACTCCGTCTCAAAAAAAAAAAAAAAAAGATTGATACTTCATATCGATTTTGAATTTTTTTGTTTTTGTTTTTTGAGACAGGGTCTCGCTCTGTTACCCAGGCTGGAGTGCAGTGGCCCAATCGTATAACTCACACCTAATTTTAAAATTTTTTTCTGGGAGGTTGGGGTTGGGGGTGGTGTCGTCTCCTTATGTCGCCCAGGCTGGTCTCAAACTCCCGGACTCAAGCTATTCTCTCGCCTTGGCCTCCTAAAGAGCTGGAATTACAGGCGTGAGCCACCCCACCCCGAATAACAAGTGATACCTTGTTACATTCGTTCAATATGTAATGATCAAATCAGGATAACTAGGATAGCCATCACCTCAAGCACTGATCATTTCTTTGTGTTTGGAGCATTTCAAATATTTTCTTCTAGCTACTTGAAATATACAGTAAATTACCGTTAGCTATAATTACTCTACTGTGCTTCGTAACACTTGGTCTGACCGTATTTTTGTACCCATTCGCTGACAGTGTTTTTAAAACTCTCAAAAGCACCTCTTCATTTGTGATAACGATAGCTGCCGAGAACCGAAAGAACCATGTCGCAATCTACTGTCCAACGATCACCCTTTATTCCACCAAAACTAATCTCACGCGACCCAGATGGGACTCGAACCCACAATCCCCAGCTCCGGAGGCTGATGCCTTATCCATTAGGCCACTGGGTCACCACAGGATCCGGCTTCTCACACCCTCTCCTTACGTGATGCCATCATCACGCTCCTGCCCCCGCGCATCGCGGTCTCGCGCCCAGCGGCAAGTGATTTGGCAGCCGCCCCCAGCTGCGGCGGCGCGCGCCTGCGCTTTTCTGCGTCGCTGTCCCTGCCGGCAGCCTGGACCTCCCGCGCGCCTGCGCCGTGGGCCCGGAGCGGCCGCGAGGGCTCCGGAGCGCCTGCGCCTGACCCTCCGATCCCTGCTGCCGGGTAACTGCATGGCATCCGCGCTGCCGGGTTTGGGTGCTCCCTTTCCTGTTGGGTTCTTCGAGAGTTCTCAACTCTGGTTGTCCATTGGGCTCACCTGGCGAACTTTAAACAAGGTTCCAGTGCCTACCCCATCCCATTCTAGTTCAGTTGACTTGGGCGGACCTGGGCGCCTTCAGTTTACAAAGTTCCCCGGGACCCTCTGCAGGGCAGGCGGCATTGGGAGCCCTGCAGATCGCGAAATCCTCCTGCAGCTTCCTTCTCCCGCCAACCTTCTTGTCCCTTTCTTCTCTTTCTTTCCCGCGTTTATTCAGCAGAGATTAATGTGATAACCTGTTATGTGCTGGGAACTGTTGGACTCCTGGGTGAACAGGCTTTTCCATCCCAGAGAACTTCAAATCTGACCTCTGTCCCTTCGGCCGTTTTCCTCCCCCTGACTCTTCTTTCCCTCTGGAGTAAAGGGAAAATTAACACAACAAGGTCCCTAAGTGCCAAATGGTACGGGTTTGTCTCCCCCTCGCCCTCAACCAACATCCTGAAGTTAACTTTTGAGTAAAGATTTAGAGACTTTCTGGTGCCATGCACAGTATCTGTATGCTTGTTTCATGTAAATATGCTGCATTTGTGATTTTTACAAATACACAATTTTGTTTTATTCTTAGACACGTAACACTTGTTCTTCACAAGTTTGTATAAAATATGGCTAAACCGGCCGGGCGTGGTGGCTCATGCCTATAATCCCAGCACTTTGGGAGGCTGAGGCGGGCGGATCACCTGAGGTCAGGAGTTGGAGACCAGCCTGGCCAACACCTGATGAAACCCAGTCTCTATTAAAAATGCAAAAAAATTAGCCGGGCCTGGTGGCGTGCGCCTGTAATCCTAGCTACTAGGGAAGCTGAGGCAGGAGAATCGCTTGAACCCGGGAGGCAGAGGTTGCTGTAAACCGAGATTGCGCCACTGCACTCCAGCCTGGGCGACAGAGCACGACTGTCTCGGGAAAAAAAAAAAAAAAAAAGGGGTAAGCCAAGTAAAGAAAATCGAAATTGGGCCAGACTCGGTGGCTCACGCCTGTAATCCCAGCATTTTGGGATGCCGAGGCGGACGGATCACTTGAGGTTAAGGAGTTCGAGACCAGCCTGGCCAACAAGGTGAAACTTAATCTCTACTAAAAACGCAAAAATTAGCGGGGCGTGGTGACGAGCGCCTGTAGTCCCAGCTGCTCCGGAGGGTGAGACAGGACAATCCTTGAACCGGGGAGGCGGAAGCTGCAGTGCGCAGAGATCCCGCCACTGCACTTCAGCCTGGGTAATAGAGCAAGACAACCTTTACAAAAAAAAAAAATAAATAAAATAAAATGGCGTGCGCGGCTACTCACGCCTGTAATCCCAGCACTTTGGAAAGTCAAAGCGGGCGGATTACAAGGTCAAGAGTTCAAGACCAGCCCGGTCAACACGGTGAAACCCCGTCTCTACCAAAAATACAAAAATTAGCCGGCCGTGGTGGCGCATGCCTTTAATCCCAGCTACTGGGGAGGCTGAGGCAGGAGAATCGCTTGAACCCAGGAGGCGGAGGTTGCAGTGAGCCGAGACTGCACCACTGCACTCCAGCCTGGAAGGTAGAGCAAAACTCCGTCTAGGGGAAAGAAAAAAAAAGAAAATCGAAATTGGCCCTAATTTTTATCAGTCCAAGTTAACCACTACTACAAAATGTATTAACATTTTGGTGCATATCTTTCTAATCTAGTCTGTGTGTGATATGTCACTTAACTCACCTTGGTCTGTGAACTCTGAGGCATTCAGGAAATGCTTTTCATGAAAACAAGTTATTTATTGCGTTGACATTTGCACCGATGGTGAAATAGCAAATTTAAGGCAGTTGAACTAAACTACTAATAGTCATAATCTTTACCTTCGTGCGCTGGTGGGGGGAAAAAGCCAGGTTTACTTAAGCATATCCTTGGTGATGCTCTAAGAATAATTAAGTGTATTAAGTTTCAACGCTTGAGTGCGCGGCTTTTTAATATTTTCTTTGACAATAGGAAGTATGAATAAATCACCTCTATGCGTACGAAAATACAATAGTTTTTGCTTGAGTAAAACACTTGTGGGATGTTCCAGTTGCACTCCGAACTAGCTGCTTTTCAATGGAACCGAATTTTCATTGAAGGAACAACTGACAAACTAGATTATTCAGAGTCGGGCAGTTTGCAGATGTTTTTTAGAAAATATCTGAGCATGTCGCTTCAAGGAAAGTGAGCATGTCGCTTCAAGGAAGATAATTTAACTGTTTGTGGCTAATGAAACAATTTACACTTTCAAGGGAAGGCCGGGCGTGGTGGCTCACGCCTGTAATCCCAGCACCCTGGGAGGCCGAGGAGGGCGGATCACGAGGTCAAGAGAAGATTGAGACCAGCCTGGCCAACATGGTGAAACCCCCATCTCTACTAAAAATACAAAAATTACCTAGGCGCGGTGGCACGCTCCTGTAGTCTCAGCTACTTGGGAGGCTGAGGCAGGAGAACTGCTTGAACCTGGGAGGCGGGGCTTGCAGTGAGCCTAGATGGCGCCAGTGCACTCCAACCTGGCCACAGAGCAACAGAGCCAGACTCCGTCTCAAAACAAACAACAACAAAAAACTTTCAAGGGAAAATTTAAAAGCCTGAAGCCTTTAATCCACCACTGTAAGCTTGATAGCTTTCAAATACCTAAAGACATTTCTGTTTAATGAGTGCAATGTTTTGATGTTGTACAATTCAATGTGTTAACACTTGGAAGATCTGCATACCTTAAAGTCCAATATGTTCCAAATGACCAATACATAATGTTCAATATTCGTGCATGGGTAAAAGTAAAATATGCATCCAAGTGGAGTCCAGACTAATGAGCCACTGTGTGTGGCCAGACTAATGGATTTCAATGTAACAGAATATGGAAAGTTTGGTGATATGCTCTAGTTTTCACATTGCAGCATATTTTCTTAATTAATTGACTATTATTTTTTAGCAGTTTTAGGTTTGCAGAAATATTGAGTGGAAAGTACAGAGGGTTCCTGTATATTCCTTCACTTTCCCTCACCAATTTTCCCTGTTATTAACAGCTTGCCTTAGTATGGTATGTTTGTTACAGTTGATAAACTAATACTGATACATTATAATTAACTTTATTAACAATAATATAATAATAATAATAATTAATATTTAATAGTATACATTAGTATTAAAGTCCATAGTTGACACTCTAGGGTTCACTCTTTGTATTGTGCATTCTATGGTTTTTGACAAAAGTATAATGTCATATATCCACTGTTACAGTATCACACAGAATAGTTTCACTGCCTTTAAAATGCTGTAGTCCACCTATTCATTGTCCCCTTCCTCCCCTAAAACCCTTTCCAACCACTACTTCTTTTTTTTTTTTTCTTTTTTTGAAATGGGGTCTTGCTCTGTCGCCCTGGCTGGAGTGCAGTGGTCTGATCTCGGCTCACTGCAACTTCCGCCTCCCGGGTTCAAGCAATTCTCCTGCCTCAGCCTCCCGAGTAGCTGGGACTACAGGTACAAGCCACCATGGCCGGCTAATTTTTGTATTTTTTAGTAGAGACGGGGTTTTACCATATTGGCCAGCTGGTCTCGAACTCCTGACCTCGTGATCCGCCCTCCTCGGCCTCCCAAAGTGCTAGTATTACAGGTGTGAGCCACCGCACCTGGCCCCAACTACTAATCTTTTTAGTCTCCATAGTTTTATCTTTTCTAGAATGTCATTTACTGTAGTTGGAATCATACAGTGTGTAACCTTTTCAGATTGGCTTCCTTCATTTCGCAATATGCATTTAAGGTTTCTGTGTGTTTTTCTCATGGATTGATAGCTCATTTCTTTTTTGCTTGCTTGTTCGTTTATTTGTTTGTTTTTGAGATGGAGTCTTGCTGTGTCGTCCAGGCTGGAGTGCAGTGGCAAGATCTCAGCTCAGTGCAACCTCCACCTTCTGGCTTCAAGCAATTCTCTCTCCTGCCTCAGACTCCTGAGTAGCAGGGACTACAGGTGTGTGCCACCATGCCTGGCTAAATTTTTTTTTTTTTTTTTTTGAGATAGAGTCTCATTCTGTTACCCAGGCTGGAGTGCAGTGGCTATGATCTCGGCTCACTGCAACCTCTACTCCTGGGTTCAAGCGATTCGCCTGCCTCGGCCTCTGGAGTAGCTGGGATTACAGGCATATGCCACTATGCCCAGCTAATTTTTGTATTTTTAGTAGAGATGGGGTTTCTCCATGTTGGCCAGGCTGGTCTCAAACTCCTGACTTCGGGTGATCTGCCCACCTCGGCCTCCCAAAGTGCTGGGATTATAGGCATGAGCCACTGCACCCGGCCTATATTTTGTATTTTCAGTAGAGACGGAGTTTCACTGTTTTGGCCAAGCTGGTCTCAAACTCGAACTCCTGACCTCAAGTGATCTATCTGCCTCGGCCTCCCAAAGTGCTGGGATTACAGGTGTGAGCCACTGTGCCCGGTCTGTTTTTTTTGAGACTGGTTCTCACTCTGTTGCCCAGGCTGGAGTGCAGTGATGCAACACGTCTTACTGCAGCCTCCAACTCCCAGGCTCAAGTGATCCTTCCACTTCAGCCTCCCAAGTAGCTGGGATGACAGGTGTGCATCACCATGCCTGGCTAATTGTTATATTTTTTGTAGAGACCAGGTTTCACCATGTTGCCCAGGCTGGTCTCAAACTCCTGGACTCAAACAATCCGCCCACCTTGGCCTCCCAGAGTGCTGAGATTCTAGGCATGAGCCACCATGCCCAGCCTTCTTTTCTTTTTCTTTTTCTTTTTCTTTCTTTCTTTTTTTTTTTTTTTTTTGAGACAGTCTTGCTCTGTTGCCCAGGCTGGAGTGCAGTGGCTCAATCTCAGCTCACTGCAACTTCTGCTTCCCAAGTTCAAATGATTCTCCTGCCTCAGCCTCCCTAGTAGCTGGGATTACAGGTGCATGCCACCACGTCTGGCTAAGTTTTGTATTTTTTTTGTAGAGACGGGGTTTCTCTGGGCTGGTCCTAAACTCCTGACCTCAGGTGATCCGCCCGCCTTGGCCTCCCAAAGTGCTGGTATTACAGGTATGAGCCACTGTGCCTGGTCCAGCCTTCTTTTTTATCATTGAATAATATTCCATTGTATGTTCATATACCAAGGCCGGAGGATTGCTTGAGCCCAGGAGTTCAAGACCAGCCTGGGCAATATCACAAGACTCCATCTCTACAAAAAATAAAAATTTATATTACCTGGGCATGATGGTGCATTCCTGTACACAGCTACTTGGGAGACTGAGGCAGAGGAGCCCAGGAGTTTGAGGTTGCAATTAGCAGTGATCATGCCACTGCACTCCAGCCTGGGCAACAAAGCAAGATCCTGTCATTATATGGATGTACCACAGTTTGTTTATCCATTTCGCTATGGAAGCACATCTTGGTTGGTTCAAATTTTGGCAATTACAAATGAAGCTGCTATAAACATTTGTATGCAGGTGCAGGTTTTTGTGTAGACACGTTTTCAACTCACTTGGATAAATACCACAGATTGCGATTGCTGGATGGTATGGTAAGACTATGTTTACCTTTGTAAGAAACTGCCAAACTGTCTTTTGAAGTGGCTGTACCATTTTGCATTTCCACTAGCAATGAATGAGAGTTCCTCTTGTTCCATATCCTCACCAGAATTTGGTGTTGTCAGTGTTTTGCATTTTAGCCATTCTAATAGGCGTGTGGTGGTGTCTCATTATTTTGATTTGCCATTCCATAATTTTGCCGTGAGGTGAGTTTCTTGGTTGGAGCAGTGTTGTCTGTCTGGGAATCCATGACAGCATAAAAGACTTGCAGAAAGTGAATGGAAGGGCCAGCGCGGTGGCTCATGTCTGTAATCCCAGCACTTTGGGAGACTGAGGCGGGTGGATCATGAGGTCAGGAGTTCAAGACCAGCCTGGCCAACATGGTGGAACCCTGTTTCTACTAAAGATACAAAAATTTAGCTGGGTGTAGTGGTGCATGCCTGTAATCTCAGCTACTCAGGAGGCTGGGGCAGAAGAATTGCTTGAACCCGGGAGGCGGAGGTTGCAGTGAGCCGGGATCGTGCCACTGCACCCCAGCCTGGGTGACAGGGCAAGACTCTGTCTCAAAAAAAAAAAAAGAAAGTGAATGGATGCTGGTGCTGGCAGCAGACTGACATATTGGAAAGTAAATATGGCCCAATCCAGATAAAATGTCTCTTCCTCCTGATCTATTATGGAAAGCGTCCAATGTTATTGTCGTGATCACCAGGTAATTGAATGGTGCCTTCAGGGTGTGAAGTCAACATCAGGGCTGGTTGGGCCCCAGCAGGAATAGTAGCCAGACCACACTCAGTAGTAGGAAGTGAATGATACTGAGCCTATGCATAGCCTCTGTCTCTGCTGCCTTGGCCACGTGGTTCATGATCCCATTAAGCAAGCACTGGCCTGGCAGGGGAAGGAGGATGATGGACATCTACAGAGCAGGCCATCATGGCCACCTGAATATTAATAGCCACGGTGGAGGCCTTTGGGTGAACATCCGTATAATTCAAATATCCACACCCTCTAAGTTCATTCCAAGAGATCCATACATCTACCCCTTCTCCAAACCACCTTTGTTGTCAATCCTGTCTTCCTCTCACAACTTCCTGACTGGATTGTTTATGACTCTTTTGGTTGCAAGAGGCAGAAGACCCAATTCGAAGTTGGCTTATGAATAAAGGAATTAACCACCTCAAATAAGAAGGCTGGGCGCAGTGGCTCATGCATGTAATCCCAGCACTTTGGTAGGTTGAGGTAGGAGGATCAATTGAAGCCAGGGATTTGTGTGACCAGCTTGGGCAACAGAGGGAGACCCTGTTTCTCTATTAAAAAAAAAAAAAAAAAAATTAATTATCCAGGTGTGGTGGTGTGCACCTGTAGTATCAGGTACTTGGGATGCTGCGGTAGGACGGTTGCTTGAACCCAGGAGTTTGGGGCTGCAGTGAGCTATGATTGAGGCGCTGCACTCCAGCCTGGGTGACTGAGCAAGACCCTGTCTCTAAAAAAAATGATAATAATAACAAAAGTCCAGGCCGGGTGTGGTGGGTTGTGCCTGTAATCCCAGCGCTTTGGGAGGCCAAGGCTGGTGGATCACCTGAGGTCAGGAGTTCAAGACCAGCCTGGCCAACTCCAGTAGAGATGGCAAAACTCTGTCTCTACTAAAAATACAAAAATTAGCTAGGCGTGATGGCAAGTGCCTGTAATCCCAGCTACTTGGGAGGCTGAGGCAGGAAAATCGCTTGAACCCAGGAGGTGGAAGTTGCAATGAGTCAAGATCATGCCACTGCACTCCAGCCTGGGGCAACGGAGTAAAACTCTGTCTTAAAAAAAAAAAAAAAAAGGTCCAGAGATAAGTCCGCTTTCAGATGTGTCTTGATTAGGGGTTTAAAAGAAATCAGCTGGGCGCAGTGGCTCACGCCTATAATCCCAGCACTTTGGGAGGCTGAGGCAGGCGGATCACGAGTTCAGGAGATTGAGACCATCCTGGTTAAGACAGTGAAACCCTGTCTCTACTAAAAAAAAAAAAAAAAATTACCCGGGCGTGGTGGTGGTCGCCTGTAGTCCCAGCTACTTGGGAGGCTGAGGCAGGAGAATGGCATGAACCCAGGAGGTGGAGCTTGCAGTAAGCCGAGATCGCGCCACTGCACTCCAGCCTGGGTGACAGAGCGAGACTCCATCTCAAAAAAAAAAAAAAAAAAAAAAAAAAAATAATAATAATAAATAAAATAAAAATAAAAGAAATCAGAATCTGGTGTCTCTCTTGAACCTGTTCTGCTTTGTTCTATTGTTGCTCCATTTTCAGACAGGCTCCAGGCTCTTTCCTTACAGTGGTAAAATATTTACAGTAGCTCCAGACTTTACATCCATTATCATAACTCCAAGTATAGAGGAAGTACATCTCTCCCCTATTGGTCAAAGTCCCAGGCCTGATTCTTCCCGGTCCCTACTGAGTTACATGCTCTCCATGAAGCCATCCCTGTGACCTAGGGGAAGGGTTATCCCCCTTGGCTTATGCCAGTTAGAGTCCACCCAGGGTATGGAGTCAACCTCATCCAAGCACATGGACTGGGTGCGGGTGAGCGCTGGTTCCTACAGGAAAGTTAGGAATTACTCTTTTAACAGAAGTGTGCATATCTGCTGGGCAACATAAAAGAATTAATGACCCTTATACCAACCAGCCAGCCAAACTGGTTTTCACTGTTTGGGAATCAGTGTAGATCTCACCTTGGGATATGTGCCCTTTGAGAAAAATGTGTACCAGCTGCATGCTTCAAGGTTCCCTACCCACTAGGGAGTTTGACTACTTACTTTCCTTCAGAGCTGTGTATTAGTCCATTTTGTATTGTTATAAAGGAATATCTGAGGCTAGGTAATTTATATTTTTTTAAAAAGCGGGGTTGGGGGGGTTGGTCACTCATGGTTCTGCAGGCTGTACCAGAAGTATGGTGCCAGTATCTGTTTCTGGTGAGGGCTTCAAGAAGCTTCGAGATGGAGTCTCACCCTGTCACCCAGGCTAGAGGGCAGTGGCACAATCTCAGCTCACTGCAACCTCTGCCTCCCAGGTTCAAGCAATTTTCCTGCCTCAGCCTCCTGAGTCGCTGGGATTATAATCACACGTCACCATTCCTGGCTAATTTTTGTATTTTTTATTTTATTTTATTTTATTATTTTTTTTTAATTTTATTTTTTTATTTTTTTTAAGTACAATTTCCATTTTATTTTTCTCCAGAGAATAGTCTGTCTCAGTCTTTAAGGACTCAGCTCCTTACATGGGCTTTGGTGGGGGACGTGGGGCAGCACCCGCAGGTCTAAATCGGGGAGGGGGTGTTCGGTCCTTGCGGGCTTCACGAGATCGATTCCTGACTACTTTGCTGTGAATTGCACAACTCACACAGTAATGCAGCTTCACATACAGCTTGGGAAGCACATAGGCATCAAAGACGCTCGCTTCAGAAATGTCCCTGACCGCTGCGGCCTCCACTATGTTTCGAATGACGAATTTCTTAATGGCCTTGTCCTTGGGCACGCATCGGGCACAGTTAGTGCAGCGAATAGGCTGCACATGGCCGCGGCCCTTTTTGGCACGACCGTTGTTCCTTCTTTTCTTTGTCATTTTGGACGTACGGACCGAAGACTAATTTTTGTATTTTTAGTAGAGGCGGGGTTTCACTGTGTTGCCCAGGCTGGTCTCAAACTCCTGACATCAAGTGACCCACCCACCTTGGCCTCCCAAAGTGCTGGGATTGCAGGCATGAGTCACCCCGCCTGGCAGGTTACATTTTTATTTGGTGATCAGTAAGATGGTCAAGAGCTCTTTCTCAAAACGAGGACAGTTCCTTACTGAAGGGTCTCCATATGTGGCACTGATCTCTGCAGTTTCCCCGAGGATGCAGTTTTGCTTCTGAGTTACTCTTTGTGGGGAAGGGAGCACCAGTGACTTTCATTTAGCCAAGCCTGCCACCTAGCCCTGACGCAGACGGTAAGAAAGCCAGCGTGGGGGTTCTACCAGCAGCTGGGAACATCCGTCCCACCTGCAGACTCAGGAACAGGCAAGTAAACCCAGGGTGGGTTTGGAGACTCTTCAGCTGACACAGGGACCCAGGTTCCTTCCATGTTGCAGCCCTATCACCTTCTTCATAGGGCTTCCAATGTGGCCAGCTTGTCTGCTTCAAGCCAGGGAAAGGAGAGAGAGAGACACCATTTTGTAAGCGCTAACCCATTAGACAAATGCATTACTTTCACATCAACTAGACTTACGGCCTCACCTCGATCCAAGGAAACTGAAAAGTAGAGTCACTGGCTAGGCAGCCATCTGCCAGCAACAAGGAGACCAAATGGAAGGTGAAACGTGAGTTTTGGTGGATAACTAGGGATTGCTGACACACTAAATTAAATCAGAAAGGGCTGTATTTGGCTGAGCACAGTGGCTCGCACCTGTAATCTCAGCACTTTGGGAGGCTGGGGTGGGCAGATCTCTTGAACCCAGGAATTCTAGACCAGCTTGGGCAACATGGCAAAATCCCATCTCTACAAAACATACAAAAATTAGCTGGGTGTGGTGGTGCATGCCTGTAGTCTCAGCTACTTGGGAGGCCGATGTGCGAGAATCACTTCAGCCCAAGAGGTTGAGGCTGCAGGGAGCTCTGATTGTGCCATTGCACTCCAGCCTGGACGACAGAGCAAGACCCTGTCTCAAAAAGAAGAAAAAAGTGAGAAAGTGGTGTATTTGAGGAATGTTGTATAGTTTACAGAACTGAAACATGAGTTTACAAGACGGCCTAGAAAGACAGAAACCAAAGGACCTCAGCTTCAGTAGCTAGTGGCCCTGTGTCTTTCAGCCAACTCAGCTCCAGCCCCTTTCTTTCTTTCTTTGTGTGTTTTTACTCAACATTCATATTTTCAAGGAAGAGAATCTGAATGGATTTAAAAAAAATTTTTTTTTTTGAGACAGCATCTCACTCTACCACCCAGGCTGGAATGCAATAGTGCAACCTCGGCTCACTGCAGCCTCCACCTCCCAGGCTCAAGTCATCCTCTAACCTCAGCCTCCCAAGTAGCGGGGACTACAGGCACACGCCACCATGCTTGGCTAAATTTTTTTTTTTTTTTTTTGGAGATAGAGTCTCACTCTGTTGCTCAGGCTGGAGTGCAGTGGCACAATCTCAGCTCACTGCAACCTCTGCCCCTGGGTTCGAGCAAATCTTGTGCCTCAGCCTCCTGAGTAGCTGGGACTATAGGCACGAGCCACCGCATCTGGCTAATTTTTTTTTTTTTTTTTTTTTTTTTGAGACAGAGTCTCGCTCTGCCGCCCAGGCTGGAGTGCAGTGGCCAGATCTCAGCTCACTGCAAGCTCCGCCTCCCGGGTTCACGCCATTCTCCTGCCTCAGCCTCCCGAGTAGCTGGGACTACAGGCGCCCGCCATCTCGCCCGGCTAGTTTTTTGTATTTTTTAGTAGAGACGGGGTTTCACCGTGTTTGCCAGGATGGTCTTGATCTCCTGACCTCGTGATCCACCCGTCTCGGCCTCCCAAAGTGCTGGGATTACAGGCTTGAGCCACCGCGCCCGGCCCGGCTAATTTTTGTATTTTCAGTAGAGACAGGGTTTCACCACGTTGGCTGGGCTGGTCTTGAACTCCTGACCTCAAGTGATCCACCTGCCTCGGCCTCCCAAAGTGTTGAGATTACAGGCGTTAGCCACCACTGGCCTTGGCTAATTTTTTAATTTTTATTTTTGTAGAGACGGTGGTTTGGGGGAGGGCATCTTGCTATGTTGCCCAGGATGGTGAATGAATATTATGTACTGAACGTTTGCATCCCCCTCAAAAACTCGTATGTTGAAAACCTAACTCCCAGTATGATAGTATTTGGAGATGGGGCCTTTGGGAGGTTGAGATGAGTTCATGAGGGTGGGGCCCTCATGATCAGATTATTGTCCTTATAAGAAGAGACACCAGGCAAGCCGCAGTGGCTCATGCCCGTAATCCCAGCACTTTGGGAGGCTGAGGTGGGTGGATCATGAGGTCAGGAGTTCAAGACCAGCCCGGCTAACATGGTGAAATCCCATCTCTACTAAAAATACAAAAATGAGCCGGATGTGGTGGCATGCAAGTAATCCCACTTACTTGGGAGGCTGAGGCAGGATAATCGCTTGAAACCAGGAAACGGAGGTTGCAGTGAGCCAGGATTGTGCCATTGCACTCCAGCCTGGGTGACAGGGTGAGACTCTGTCTTAAAAAAAAAAAAAAAAGGCCGGGTGCGGTGGCTCAAGCCTGTAATCCCAGCACTTTGGGAGGCCGAGACGGGTGGATCACGAGGTCAGGAGATCGAGACCATCCTGGCAAACACGGTGAAACCCCGTCTCTACTAAAAAATACAAAAAAATTAGCCGGTAGTCCCAGCTACTCGGGAGGCTGAGGCAGGAGAATGGCGTGAACCCGGGAGGCGGAGTTTGCCTTGAGCTGAGATCCGGCCACTGCACTCCAGCCCGGGCAACAGAGCGAGACTCCGTCTCAAAAAAAAAGAAAAAAAAAAAAAAAGAAAAAAAAAGAAGAGACACCAGAGAGCTTTCACTATCCCTCCTCTGTGCTGAAATGAAGAGATCGTGCTAGCACACAATGAGACGATGGTCATCTGGACTCCAAACAGGGGGCCCTTCCTGGAAACTGACCACTCTGGCACCCTTATTTCAGATTTTGTGATCCAGAAATGTAAGAAAAATAAATGTTTGTTATTGAAGCCTTCCAGCCTGTAGTACTTTGTTATGGTAACCTAAGCAGACTATGCTAGTGGACTAATACATCAGCTAAAACTTGGTTGTAAATGATAGGTCTTTTCCTTTTTTTTTTTTTTTTTTTTTTTTGCGACGGAGTCTTACACTGTCACCTGGGTTGTAGTGCAGTGGTGTCATCTTGGCTCACCGCAACCTCTACCTCCCAGGTTTAAGCGATTCTTGTACCTCAGCCTCCCGAGAAGCTGGGACCACAGGTGTGTGCTACCACGCCTGCCTAATTTTTTGTATTTTTAGTAGAGACAGGGTTTTACCATGTTGGACAGGCTAGTCTTTTGTATTTTTAGTAAAGACAGGGTTTTGCCACGTTGGATAGGCTAGTCTTTTTTTTTCAAAATGGAGTTTTGCTATTGTTGCCCAGGCTGGAGTGCAATGGCGCAATCTCGGCTCACTGCAACCTCTGCGTCCCAGGTTCAAGCGATTCTCCTGCCTCAGCCTCCCAAGTAGCTGGGGTTACAGGCAACCGCCACCACGCCCAGCTAATTTTTTGTATTTTTAGTAGAGACGAGGTTTCCCTATGTTGGCCAGGCTGGTCTCGAACTCCTGACCTCAGGTGATCTGCCCATCTCATCCTCCCAAAGTGCTAGGATTACAGGTGTGAGCCACCGCGCCCGACTATATCGTATCTTTCAAAGGCAATTTTGGGCATTATACTTCTGTTTCAGGTTGTTTTTAGGTGCAAGTACAGAATAGCGGTTCAGAATACAGATCCTGGAACCAGGATCTGTTATGGCTGAATCCTGTCTTTGCCATGTACTGGCTGTGTGACCCTGGACAAGTTACATAAACACTTGTGATTCAGTGCTCTCTTTTGTGAAATAGAGCAAATAACAGTACTACCTCACAGTTGTGAAGATCAAGTGTATTAATACATGGTAAACATTCAGAACACTTCTGGACACATAGTAGTCAGTATTTTCAAGCAAAAGAAACTCAACTTGGCTTGGTATGGTGGCTCAGGCCTGTAATCCCAGCACTTTGGGAGGCGAAGGTGGGTGGATTGCTTGAGCTCAGGAGTTCAAGACCAGCTTGGGCAAAATAGTGAAACCCTGTCTTTACAAAAAATACAAAAATTAGCTGGACGTGGTGGTATGTACCTGTAGTCCCAGCTATTTGGGAGGCTGAGGTGGGAGGATGGCTTCAGCTCAGGAGGCAGAGGTCGCAGTGAGCCAAGATCGTGCCACTCCACTCCAGCCTGGGTGACAGAGCCAGACCCTGTATCAAAGACAAGAAAAAAAAAAGAGAAAAAAAAAAAGAGAAGAAACTCAACTTGACAATACAAAAGAAATGTGTATCGGATCTCATAATTGCAAACCTTCAGAGATAGAGCGGGTCAGACCTCTCAAGGTTTCCCTACAGTTTTCCTTCTTTTTTTTTTTTTGTTGTTGTTTTTGTTTTTTTTTTTTTTTGAGACGGAGTCTCGCTCTGTCACCCAGGCTGGAATGCAGTGGCCAGATCTCAGCTCACTGCAAGCTCCGCCTCCCGGGTTCACGCTATTCTCCTGCGTCAGCCTCCCGAGTAGCTGGGACTACAGGCGCCCGCCACCTCGCCCGGCTAGTTTTTGTATTTTTTAGTAGAGACGGGGTTTCACCGTGTTAGCCAGGATGGTCTCGATCTCCTCACCTTGTGATCCGCACGTCTCGGCCTCCCAAAGTGCTGGGATTACAGGCTTGAGCCACCGCGCCCGGCCCTCCCTACAGTTTTCTTATTCAGATTTCTAGGACTCACATCCCTCAGTTCAGAAGAACAGAGGCTGCTTTCCTACCTCCAACCAGTAAACAAAAGGCACAGGCTGTCCAACTGGATGAATTTAGGTCATGTGCCTGCCCCTGAACCATTCTCAGTAGCTGAGAGAATGCCTCACAGTGATTGGTTTAGGGGTGAATTCCTTCCACATTCTTGCATTTAGGGGGATGGGATTATGCTGATTAAGAGTAGGTGCAACCCTTTATGAACTCTGGCTGCTATACAATGAATGAGGCTGGCATTAATGACTGCAAGAATGGACAAATTTGGTGTTTGAATTTATTTATAGTAAGAAATAAACCATGACAACTTTTCTAAAATGTAATCTTTTAGAACACAAAAAAATTGCAGAAACAAAAATGGCCCATAATCCTGATGCTCTGTTGACCATCTTTGTTTTGTTTCTTCGTTTGAGCATATGGCAAAAAATGCAAAATTCAGAAATGTGTAACGAGCATAGAATGTTACTGGAACAATTGACAAAACTTGAACACAGACTACATACTAAACAACAGCATGAAATTTCAGTTTTTCTCAATTTGACGACTGCAGTGTGGTTATGTAAGAGAATGTCTTTTCTTAGGAGATACACCGTGAAACAGAGGAAAAAGGACATGATTCTCAAACTCTCAAATGTTTCAAAAAGTAACATATTGAAATCACACATAGGTACACATGTGCATAGGTATACATATATATGTATAGAGACAGCAGTAGCAAATGTGGCAAAATGTTAACATTTGGCAAATCTGGATAAGGATTTGCAATTCTGCTGCATTTGAAATTATTTAAAAATACAAAACTTGAGTGTTTGGAGAAACAGGAATAAGAAACGTTTTGTTACCATATTTGCGGCTTCTATACAGTCTTTTAGGACGCAATTGAAAAAAAAAAACTAAACTAAAAAATATAACATAAATCTTCCCTCCCATAGTGGCCAGAAACCCCTGCCAAGTTCTTCGGATATCGTAACAGGAAAAAAATGCAAAGCAATATGTCTTTCTATAAAGATTACTTATTTACTAATTATCATTTTTTAATTTTCATGAAGATCAACAACAAAGTTTTTTTAAAATAATGACTTTGAGAATCATTTTGCGGTATTTGTTTAAGGCTGTCGCCCAGGAAAACGCCCAGGGACCATGCGCGCTTCAACCCAGTGGAAACACGAACGGCCCAGGGACCGCCCCTTCGCGTTGCTTGACGGGATCTGGAGTCCTCCCGCTCCGCCCGACCAGGCGCTCGGGAACCGCCCGTCCGCTTCCTCATCTCGCGATGCCATCCTCCTTTTTTTTTTTTTTTTCCCCCCTCCCACTCGCCCCTAAGCCCTATGACTCCCTCCCCTCTCAACGTGTTTTTCAAATCCACCAATGGGCACACAGCTTGGGCTCGAACCAGCCAATCGGAATGCGGAGTCACCGGGAAATTTAAATCGCGCCGGCCGGCTGCACGAGCCACACGGTCTTTGAGCTGAGTCGAGGTGGACCCTTTGAGCGCAGCCGTCCCACAGCCGCTGATTCCCCGCATCGCCTCCCGTGGAAGCCCGGGCCCGCTTCGCAGGTACAGACTCAGGCAGCGGCTCGGCCCGAGCGCTAACGGTTTGCCCGCGGGCGGCGTTCGCCTTTGGGTGGGGGGAAGGAGGCCCCGGGTCCACGCCGAGCCTGGCTCAGCCTCCCGCGTTGTCTAGGCCTCGCGGGCGACTGGTTCATTGACCAGGCGGCTGAGTTTCGCGAGGTCTGCGGGTTTAGGGCGCCGACGCTCTTCAAACGGCAGCGGAGACCATAACGCGTCGCGGCCGGGAGAATCGGAGCGAGCCAGGCCTGAGGGCGAATGTCCCGGGAGGGCTCGTGGCGGCCCTGGCCTCGCTTCCCCCTTTCTCGTTGCATCTTCCCCGACGTAGGGGCAGGGGCAGGGGCTGGGGGTGGCAGTTGGGAGCACCGTCTCTGACACTTTGGCCCCGGGGTGGCTGTGCCACCAAGTCGTAGGCGAGCGTAATGAAAGCAAAGATAGCAAATTGTAAGGAGGGCTTTGACTTTTGTCGTCTTCTGAATGACGCACAGCTGATGTCGTCCTAATTAAGTGCATTCGCTCCTAGTCTCTGGAAATGCAAATCAAATATGCGACATGCGGCACTGCATTTTTAATGTTGACCATAATGTAATGATGAAGCAAATTTTTATTTAGTTTTCGAATCTGCACCTATTTTGGCCAAGTAAAGACAGTAAAGTAGTGCGAGCCTCCTGAGAATCTGAATTTATTGCCCTGGCACATAATTTTTAGCTGTAAGTTAACTTGGTTCCCCTACTTTGCCTTGGATTAACTATTAGGGACTCTGGAGTATCGAGCCAGGCTGTCAGAAACGGTGGACACACGTGGCTAGTCCAAATTGAAATACGCTGTAAGCTTAAAGTACACAAAAGACTTCAAAGATGGAGTATGGAAAAAGAATGTAAAAGATGTCAGTTATTTTATATATTGAAATATATATGTTGAAATACTATTTGGATATGTTGGGTTAAGTAAAATAAATTATTGAAATTAGTTTCACTTGTTTCTTTTCGCCTTTTAAAAAGTATGGCTACTAGGAAGTTTCAATTTATATAGCTTGCATTCTATTTCTGATGGACAGCCCTCTCCAGGAAGTCTCAGCCCTTCAGAGGGAAGGGGGACAGTTCCCCTTTGGGTAAAGCTATTTCATAGTGCTGAAAACATGATGATCCCCCCTCTAGTATACAGGTGTGGATTAAGTAGATGCTTGATAATTCAATTCTTATTTGGTACTATTATTGACAAAGGAAAACGATAAAGGAAATATTTTTCTCTTCGCCCATCTTTTAGCTTTCTCCCTTTGTCTCATAACCATGTCCAGCAACGAGAATGCTAATACACCAGCTGCCCGTCTTCACAGATTCAAGAACAAGGGAAAAGACAGTACAGTGAGTACCTTCTGTTGCTTTCCTGTGGTGGTGTTTAAATGGGAGGACATTTGGAAAGGGGTGAAAACTTAGGGATCTTTTTAAAAATACCCTCACTTAGCAACAAAAACTGATGTGATAGGTGAAACGGCATGTTATCTTTTCTCAAGGAAATGAGGCGTCGCAGAATAGAGGTCAATGTGGAGCTGAGGAAAGCTAAGAAGGATGACCAGATGCTGAAGAGGAGAAACGTAAGCTCATTTCCTGATGATGCTACTTCTCCGCTGCAGGAAAACCGCAACAATCAGGTAAAAAACGTATTTTGGTTTATGAGTTACGTGAAATCCAGAAAATCAGTAGGAACTTTTCTTAGAAATTCAAGTAAACTTAACATTTTTAGCCTTAGGTTGTAACTATCTGTGAAGATCTTTTTCTCTGTTCCCAATTAGTAACTGTCTTCTTTCCTGCCTTCCATAATCCACTGAAGCTGATTTAGGATCTTCCTTTAGCTCTGACCTTCCTTCAGACTTCCCTGCATTTCTAGCTGCTAACTGGGTACCTTGACCTGACCACTGTGTCCAGAGCCAACCAGTTTCTGGTTTATTCTTTTTTTTTTTTTTTTTTTCCCCTAGACGGGGTCTCGCTTTGTTGCTCAGGCTGGAGTGCAGTGGCACAATCTTGGCTCACAGCAACCTCTGCCTCCTGGGTTCAAGCAATTCTCCTGCCACAGCCTCCTGAGTAGCTGGGATTACGGGCACGCACCACCATGCTTGACTAGTTTTTGTATTTTTTTGTTGTTTTGTTTTTTTGAGTTTCCCTCTGTCGCCCAGGCTGGAGTACAGTGATACGATCTCAGCTCACTGCAAGCTCCACCTCCCAGGTTCACGCCATTCTCTTGCCTCAGCCTCCCAAGTAGCTGGGACTACAGGCACCTACCATCCCGCCCAGCTAATTTTTTTGTATTTTTAGTAGAGACGGGGTTTCATCGTGTTAACCAGGAAGGTCTTGATCTCCTGACCTCGTGATCCACCCGCCTCGGCCTCCCAAAGTGCTGGGATCACAGGTGTGAGCCACTGCCCGGTCTGTTTTTATATTTTTAGTAGAGGCAGGGTTTCACCATGTTGGCCATGCTAGTCTTGAACTCCTGACCTCGTGATATGCCTGCCTTGGCCTCCCAAAGTGCTGGGATTACAGGCATGAGCCACCAGGCCCTTCCCGTTTTTGGTTTATTTCTGCCTTTTTTGGTATTCTCTCTTTTTTTGTATTTGTCACCAGCTTTGTTCAGGACTTTCCTTCTGAAATATTTACGGTAGCCTCCTAAGTTATCATTTCCTCCTTTCTGTGCCATATATTATTTTCCTGAAATTTTTCCTAAAGTACTGCCTTAGACATGTGTTTTCTTTCCTCAAAATCCATCCTCCAAATTGCTTGAACCTGTTAGGTGGAGGTTGCAGTGAGCCAAGATCGTCCCATTGCACTCCAGCCTGGGCAACAATCCAGGAAAAAAATAAAAATAAAAAAATTCATATTCCAGCTGGGCATGGTGGTTCATGCCTGTTCATGCCAACGCTTTGGGAAGCTGAAATGGGAGGATCACTGGAGGCCGGGAGTTTGAGCCCAGCCTAGGCAACGTAGCAAGACCTTGTCTCTATAAAAAATAAAGTTAGCTGGGCATGGTGGCATTGGCCTTTAGTCCTAGGTATTCAGGGGGCTGAGACAGAAGGATCACCTGCCAGGATTTTGAGGTTGCAGCGAGCTGTGATTGCACTACTGTACTCTTGCTGGGTGACAGTGAGACCCTGTCTGTAAAAATAAAAATCCCTGCTCCATGAAGGCCTTCCATAAAGTAGACCTATCTTAGATTTTCCAATTTATCTTTCATCTGGCACTTTCCTACATCTTTTTCTCACAATATGCGTCCTTTTTTTTTTTTTTTTCTTAAGATGAAGCCTTGCTTTGTTGCCCAGGCAGGAGTGCAAGGCACCATCTTGGCTCACCACAACATCCACCTCCTGGATTCAAGTGATACTCGTGCCTCAACCTCCGGAGTAGTTGGGATTACAGGCATGTGCCACCATGCCCAGCTAATTTTTGTTTTTTTCCAGTAGAGACGGGGTTTCGCAATGTTGGTCAGGCTGGTCTCGAACCCTGACCTCAGGTGATCTGCCTGCCTTGGCCTCCCAAAGTTCTGAGATTACAGGTGTGAGCCACCACGCGCAGCCACATTATGCTTCCTTTAGCACTCCACATTTATCTTTTTTTTTTTTTTTATTGAATACTACCTATGTTCTATATCTAGGGTACTAATACTCAAAGCTCATCTTCTCCTTATAGCACTCCTTAGCCTAGCAGGAAAGACACTTCTTTCTCAGGATTCTCTAGCACCTTGGTTCTGCACCCAAAATGGGGAGTAAATGCTGTGTAGCCCATCTATTTACCACTTGTTTTACGCTGTTTGTCTGCTTGTCACATTTCCTCTGTGAGGCGTCAGGCTCCTGGAAAGACAGGGATACTGTCTTTTTAAATTACAGGTAGCACTGGTTCTCAAACCTTTCTACTGTGATTCACAACATAAATTTTTTTTTTTTTTTTTTGATGGGGGTCGGGGAATGGGTCTTGAGCTGTTACTCAGGCTGGAGTGCAGTGGTGCGATCTCTGGCTGACTGCAGCCTCCATCTCCTGGGTTCAAGTGACCCTCCTGCCTCAACCTCCCAAGTAGCTAGGATTACAGGGGATCATCACCATGTCTAGCTAATTTTTGCATTTTTAGTAGACATGGGGATTCACCATGTTTCCCAATCTGGTCTTGAACTCCTGACCTCAGGTGATCTACCCACCTCGGCCTCCCAAAGTGCTGGGATTACAGGCATGAGCCACTTCGCCCAGCTGAACATAAAACATTTATATTTGCAACAACACTCAACCATGGAAATACACAGATTATAAAATTAGATATGAAAATCCTCGGCCAGGCGTGGTGGGTCACACCTGTAATCCTAGCACTTTGGGAGGCCCAGGCGGGCGGATCACCTGAGGTTGGCAGTTCAAGACCAGCCTGAGCAACATGGAGAAACCCTGTCTCTACTAAAAATACAAAAAAAATTAGTTGGGCGTGGTGGCGCATGCCTGTAATCCCCGCTACTCGGGAGGCTGAGGCAGGAGAATCACTTGAACCCAGGAGGTGGAGGTTGTGGTGAGCCAAGATCGTGGCTCTGCACTCTAGCCTGGGGAACAAGTGAAACTCCATCTCAAAAAAAGAAAATCCTCAGAACGTTGCCTATAACTTCATGTCTTTCTCCCTGAAAGTATATCTGAATGCAAGTTATTGAGACTAATGTAGAAATAATCTTTGGTCTTGTATGGCGAGAGGCAGACACCACCATGCCTGGATTTTTTTTTTTTTTTGTCGTGGGGAGGTCGTCTCACCCGAGCTCAAACCATCCTCCCTCCTGAGCCTTCCAAAGTGCTAGGCTTACAGGTGTGAGCCACCATGCCTGGCCTTCTAGTTCATTTTTTAAATGGTTCAAAGCTGCCATTTTAGCGACAAAACACTTGGATACTCCATAACTTGAGACTCTAGTGAGTCATGACACCGAGTTTGGAAACTGTTCTACATATAAAATAATGAATATTTAACAGGCAAAATTAAATGTAGGGTTAAATATGTAGTAGCTGGCTATAAGCCTAATGATGTTTACACAAGTAAGTGTGGATTTTATTGTTTGTATTTAAGCTTAATGATAATGTGCAAAATTTCACTTCTAGGGTACTGTAAATTGGTCTGTTGATGACATTGTCAAAGGCATAAATAGCAGCAATGTGGAAAATCAGCTCCAAGCTACTCAAGCTGCCAGGTAAGTCTTGTCTGCAATAGCATGGGTAGCCCAAGAAATTCAGGTTTTTAGATTTTTTTTTTTTTGGGTGGGGGCAGGAAGGGACAGATAGTGTGTAAGGAAAGATTAGGCCAGCCAGCCATACGCCAAATAGTATTTTGTATTTATTAATTTTTTTGAGAGAGGGGCCTTGCTATTTTGCCCAGGCTGGTCTCGAATGCCTGGGTTCAAGCAATCCTCTCACCTCAGCCTCCTGAAGTGCTGGGATCATAGGTGTGTGCCATTGCACCTGCCCATAAAATTTTTACCAAAGTAATGTTTCAGGTCACTGGCGGGGAAAGGAAGAAATAAATAGTAAGTGGGATTGAGACATGCATTTAGAATGATAGATCCATTTAGGAGATCAGTATAATTTGACCTTTACCTCCCACCATACACAGATATTTATGATATGATAGAAAGGATTAATAAGTTCTGTAGCTTGAGAGTGTGCGGAAGAACAAATTTCAATGGTAAATTATCATTAAAAAGTTCTAGGCTGGGCACTGTGGCTCATGCCTATAATCCCAGCCCTTTGGGAGGCTAGGGGGCGGGTTACTTGGGCCCAGGAGTTTGAGAACAGCCTGGGCAATATGGTGAGACCCCGTTTCTACAAAAAAAATTATTAGTTGGGTGTGGTGGCACATGCCTGTAATCTTAGGTACTGGAGAGACCCAGGCACGATAATTGCTTGAACCCAGGAGGCGGAGGTTGCAGTGAGCTGAGATCTTGCCACTGCACTTCAGCCTGGTGACAGAGCAAGACTCTGTCTCAAAAAACAAATAAAATTACCTGAGTGTGGTGGTGCGCACTTGTTGTCCCAGCTACTAAAGAGTCTGAGGTGGGAGGATCACTTGAGCCCAGGAGGTGGAGGCTGCAGTGAGCTGTGATAATGGCACTGCACTCTAGCCTGGGTGGAGTGAGATCATCTCAAAAAAACAAAATGTAGCCGGGCGCAGTGGCTCAAGCCTGTAATCCCAGCACTTTGGGAGGCCGAGACGGGCGGATCACGAGGTCAGGAGATCGAGAGCATCCTGGCTAACACAGTGAAACCCTGTCTCTACTAAAAAATACAAAAAACTAGCCGGGCGAGGTGGCGGCCGCCTGTAGTCCCAGCTACTTGGGAGGCTGAGGCAAGAGAATGGTGTGAACCCGGGAGGCGGAGCTTGCAGTGAGCTGAGATCCGGCCACTGCACTCCAGCCTGGGCAACAGAGCGAGACTCCGTCTCAAAAAATAAAAATGTGCTTAACCACAACTATCAGGGAGAACAAATTCAGTTAACAATGGGAGTCTAACCCTGTCAGAACGTCAAAAGTTTTTTTAAAAAGTGACAAGATCTGTAGATTTCTGCAGGGATGGAGAGGAGGGTAATCTACATTAATTTTTGGAAAAATGGTAGTTAATTTTACCGCATATATAGCACCATACAGGTAATCTGTTCAGCTTCTCTTAGATTCCAGAATGTCTCAGCATTTACTGATTTACTTAAAAGGTTGTCTGAAGTTCTAAACTGTTGAATTGCATTTTAAATTGGTTTTTACACAAACTCCTTTTGTTAACCACTTTCAACTTTTATTTCTCTTTTTGTTCCCCTTTAGGAAACTACTTTCTAGAGAAAAACAGCCCCCCATAGACAACATAATCCGGGCTGGTTTGATTCCAAAATTTGTGTCCTTCTTGGGCAGAACTGATTGTAGTCCCATTCAGTTTGAGTCTGCTTGGGCACTCACTAACATTGCTTCTGGGACATCAGAACAGACCAAGGCTGTGGTAGATGGAGGTGCCATCCCAGCATTCATCTCTCTGTTGGCATCTCCCCATGCTCACATCAGTGAACAAGCCGTCTGGGCTCTAGGAAACATTGCAGGTACTTGGACTTGAAGTTCTTTTGACTGAATGTATCTAAGTGTAATGAGTTCAAAGAAAGGCCTTATAAGTAGTAACGACTTCGTCAAGTTTTGAGCTTGCTTTCAAGCCGTTATTAGGAATGAAAGTGTCGTCTTTACAAAGGCAGCAGAGGGGCATCTAAGTACGTTTGGGAGTTTTTGCTGGTGCATCAGTCACTGAACGTTGGTGGTGTTGGACAAGATAATAAAATTAATCTTGCCTTTTTTTTCAGGTGACGGCTCAGTGTTCCGAGACTTGGTTATTAAGTATGGTGCAGTTGACCCACTGTTGGCTCTCCTTGCAGTTCCTGATATGTCATCTTTAGCAGTAAGTTACTAACATGAATAAAGTTACTCACTTCTTCATTCTCATTTCCCCCATCTTCTCAAAAGACAGAACCTCTCATTGCCTATTTTTATCCCCCTAGTGTGGCTACTTACGTAATCTTACCTGGACACTTTCAAATCTTTGCCGCAACAAGAATCCTGCACCCCCGATAGATGCTGTTGAGCAGATTCTTCCTACCTTAGTTCGGCTCCTGCATCATGATGATCCAGAAGTATTAGCAGATACCTGCTGGGCTATTTCCTACCTTACTGACGGTCCGAATGAACGAATTGACATGGTCGTGAAAACAGGAGTTGTGCCCCAACTTGTGAAGCTTCTAGGAGCTTCTGAATTGCCAATTGTGGTAAGTTATTTACTTGTAGATTAGGACATAAGTATAAAAAGCATGATCAGGGCTGGGTACGGTGGCTCACGCCTGTATAATCCCAGCACTTTGGGAGACCAAGGCGGGTGGATCCCCTGAGGTCAGGAGTTAGAGACCAGCCTGGCCAACATGATGAAAGCCCATCTCTACTAAAAATAGAAATTATCTGGATGTCGTGGCAGGCATCTGTAATCCCAACTACTTGGGAGGCTAAGGCAGGAGAATTGCTTGAATCCAGGAGGCAGAGGCTGCAGTGAGTCGAGATCGTGCCATTGCACTCCAGTCTGGGTGACAAGAGCAAGACTCCTGTCTCTCAAAAAAAAAAAAAAGCATTATCAATTGATACTAATATTGAAGTATTACCTATTTCATACCCATGATGGGCCTCTTGTTAAAACTTTTAGGGTACAGAATTTCTGAAGTGCTGGGAAAAAACCAGCGTCAACATTTTTTTTTTTTTTTTTTTCAGACTCCTGCCCTAAGAGCCATAGGGAATATTGTCACTGGTACAGATGAACAGACTCAGGTTGTAATTGATGCAGGAGCACTCGCTGTCTTTCCCAGCCTGCTCACCAACCCCAAAACTAACATTCAGAAGGAAGCTACATGGACAATGTCAAACATCACAGCTGGCCGTCAGGACCAGATACAGCAAGTTGTGAATCATGGATTAGTCCCATTCCTTGTCAGTGTTCTCTCTAAGGTAATGAAGTCTTAGGATTTAATCAAGTCATTTTTAGTATTTATAGAAAACTGTGCTTGATAAGCTTCTTCACGTGCAAGAATCTTGGGTTCTACTTGGAGTCCTTTGCTGAGAAATACCCAGGAACCCCTTTCACTCACAGTTGGATGGAACCGTGGTCCTTTCAGTCATTGTTTTTGTGAAAAAGTGCTCTTGGAATCTTATTCTTGCAACTTTCTGAAATCAAACCATTTCCTTATGTTGAATAGGCAGATTTTAAGACACAAAAGGAAGCTGTATGGGCCGTGACCAACTACACTAGTGGTGGAACAGTTGAGCAGATTGTGTACCTCGTTCACTGTGGCATAATAGAACCGTTGATGAACCTCTTAACTGCAAAAGATACCAAGATTATTCTGGTTATCCTGGATGCCATTTCAAATATCTTTCAGGTAAGTCCTATCAAGGTGGCTTTGTTTGAATTTGAACTTGATAATAATCAGTTTACTATTTAGACCTGGGGGAGGGCAGCTGTTGTAAGTTTACTCACTAGTAAGCCAAAGATTCAGAAAGCCTGTTTAGGTGGGCCACACCTTTGATTAAAAATGTGGCAGGCATTATCAAAGATGAAAGAGATGACAAGTGGATGATGGGACCTGAATCGAAGTCGGGCGTTTATGTGGACTCATCACATCTGTTTACTTAGTTGATTTAATGTCCCAATTTCATACTGAATTTTGGTGAAATTAAATTTGAATGACTTGGCCAGTCATGGTGTCTCATGCCTGTAATCACAGCACTTTGAGAGTCCGAGGTAGGTGGATCACCTGAGGTCAAGAGTCCGAGACCAGCCTGGCCAACATGGTGAAACCCCATCTCTGCTAAAAATACAAAAATTAGCCATGTGTGGTGGCAGGCGCCTATAATCCCAGCTACTTGGGAGGCTGAGGCAGGAGAATCACTTGAACCCTGGGCCGGGGGTGGAGGTTGTAGTGAGCCAAGATCATGTCACTTCACTCCAGCCTGGCCGGAAGAGTGAAACTATCTCAGAAAAAATTTGAATAACTTATATTTTTCTTCTGGTTGTATCCCTAATTGATCCAAGCATACCAGCATATGGCACTTTGTCATAGTGATTGGTGGTAGGTAAGTTCTACTCATCAACTTTAGATTCTAGAGATTTTTACATATAGAAGTTGAGTCTACAGGCTGGGCACAGTGGCTCACACCTGTAATCCCAGCACTTTGGGAGGCTGAGGTGGGCAGAGCACGAGGTCAGGAGTTTGAGACCAGCCTGGCCAACATAGTGAAACCCTGTCTCTACTAAAAATACAAAAAATTAGCCGGGCGTGGTGGCAGGTGCCTGTAATTCCAGCTACTTAGGAGGCTGAGGCAGGAGAAACGCTTGAACCCGGGAAGCGGAAGTTGCAGTGAGCTGAGTTTGCGTCATTGCACTCCATCTTGGGCAACAAGAGTGAAACTCTTGTCTAAAAAAAAAAAGTTGAGCCTACAATAATGGATGCTGGTGTATTTGTCACTGTGTATAAATAATTTGTCAATATGTGGCCAGTATTTCTTCTTCACCTCATCTAATCCCCTAAGTTACTTTGAAGCAAATCTGTTATTTCATCTATAGATATTTATGTATCTCTTTAAAGTTGAAAATTTAAAGGAAAACTAACCTACATACCGTTCCGTATGTCCAGTAAATCCTTAATACCAACACACATTCTGGTCAGACATTTAGTTTAGCACTCTATAGGCCATCTTTGCCTTTGACACCTTGACTACACCTTGTGATGATAAAGGATTTTTTACAGAACAATAAGCCCCTGTTCCCATAGCAGACCAGTTGAACTGGAATGTAGTGTGTTTTAAAAGTTGCCCACGTGATTTTGATACATAGAAAAGGTTGAGAGCTATTGATTGTAAGATCTTTGGCTCCAGTTGAAGTAGTGCTAAAAGCAGGTATAGATCCAATCACATTGAATTTCAACAAAATATAAAATGGACTGTGATAGTGATAGGTTTGTTGAAGGAACTGTTAGGTGATTATTTCTGCCTGACATGTATCTATATTCAAATTATCGATGTTGTTTTGTTCATTAAAATAAAACATTCAGAGTATACACCAGTAAACTTGGAATTTTTTTTTTTAAGGCTGCTGAAAAACTAGGTGAAACTGAGAAACTTAGTATAATGATTGAAGAATGTGGCGGCTTAGACAAAATTGAAGCTCTACAAAACCATGAAAACGAGTCTGTGTATAAGGCTTCGTTAAGCTTAATTGAGAAGTATTTCTCTGTAGAGGTGAGTAATGGATGGTAATATTAATAACAACTTGGAAACATCTAAAGTCAAGGCCATGAGCCTTTTTTTCCCCTCATACTTTTTAAAATAAGTCTCATATCTTTGTTAAATATAGTAAAATATCAGTGTGCATAGGACATAATGTACTTATTTGCCCCTCTAGTTTGGCTTGATGGTAATAAAATCTTTTTAAACTGAGATTTTAAAAGTCACCAGATTAGTTTCAAATGAACAGCCTTGAGAATCTTAGAATATCTGGAGGGTAAGTTAGTGGGTGTCATTGTAGGAGGTGATACAGAAGGAGGCCAAACCCACCACTATGCTCTGGGCGTAATACAGTCTTTTCCTATTGAAAAGTGGCAGTTGGGGAAGAAAAAAATCTGTTTCTGTCACTGTAGTAGCATTTCTTATCCCCAGTCCCTGCAACTCCCCAGGCACTCATGAATTGGCAAAGTTTCAGAGACTCTCCCTCCCCTATGTCAAATACTAGAATATCATGCAGGATTAAAGGTATAATATGCAGATCAAGACCCAGAGATTAAATATAGACTTCTAGGTAGGCTGCTGCTTGAAATACTTACATTCTTTTTATAATATATTTCCAGGAAGAGGAAGATCAAAACGTTGTGCCGGAAACTACCTCTGAAGGCTACACCTTCCAAGTTCAGGATGGGGCTCCTGGGACCTTTACCTTTTAGATCACGTAGCTGAGGCATACATTTGTGGTGTACCATGTTTGGTATTTTGTCTTATTGTTTCTCTACTAAGAACTCTTTTTAAATGTGGTTTGTTATTGTAGCACTTTTTACACTGAAACTATACTTGAACAGTTCCAACTGTACATACTGTATGAAGCTTGTCCTCTGACTAGGTTTCTTATTTCTATGTGGAATTTCATATCTTGCAGCATCCTGTAAATAAACATTAAAGTCCACCCTTTTCTTTACTTCACCATGCCTGTGTGTGGCTTTCTAATTTGGAGCCTTTAATGTCTCTGGTGAAAGGTAACCCATCCGAACTGGTGTGATGAACCAGAGTAGTCCTGGCTGCAGTTTTTACAGAAGAATGAATAACATTTTCCAGAAACCCTCAGCCAGTGTCTCCTTAAGTCTCCTTGGCCGGGGAGATGAGCTAAACACCTTAAATTTAATCATAAATCTCTCCTGGAGCTACAAGCAGAATTCATTCCTCCCAAACTTCAAGGCTGAATGGGATTCCAAGGTCAATCATGGCTGCACATGGGCCTCACCTGGGAAAGTACCCAGTTCTGTTTAGTTGATGAGGGCCGTGAGGGTCCACCTTGGGTCTTTTTAAAAAATGCAATTCCCAAGGGCTCCTCCTGTACAGTGTAGGTTGATAGACACTATTCTTTTTGAGATGGAGTCTCTGTCACTCAGGCGAAACCCTGTCTCTACTAAAAATACAAAAAATTAGCTGGGATTACAGGCATGGTGCCGGGAGCCTGTCATCCCAGCTACTTGGGAGGCTGAGGCAGGAGAATAGCTTGAACTCAGGAGGCGGAGGTGGCAGTGAGCCAAGATTGCGCCTCTGCACTCCAGCCTTGGTGACAGTAGTAAGCCTCCGTCTCAAAAAAAAAAAAAAAAAACACTGATAAATAATGTATCTTTACCTATAACTTTCATTTTTGTATTTGTTTTTGTTGTAAGCAAGGGAGGAAACGTAATATTCCTAAACCTATTTGGCAATTAACAGTAAAAACTGCTAACACTTATTTTGCTTGTTGAAATAATCTTAAAAGGGTAACATTAAAAGATTGGATATCGGCCGGGCGCGGTGGCTCAAGCCTGTAATCCCAGCACTTTGGGAGGCCGAGATGAGCGGATCACGAGGTCAGGAGATCGAGACCATCCTGGCTAACACGGTGAAACCCCGTCTCTACTAAAAATACAAAAAAATAGCCGGGTGAGGTGGCAGGCGCCTGTAGTCCCAGCTACTCGGGAGGCTGAGGCAGGAGAATGGAGTGAACCCGGGAGGCGGAGCTTGCAGTGAGCTGAGATCCGGCCACTGTACTCCAGCCTGGGCGGCAGAGCAAGACTCCGCCTCAAAAAAAAAAAAAAAAAAGATTGGATATCAGTGTTAAACATTTCACAAAGTATTGATTCATTGCTATATTGCATTTTGGCTAAAAATAAGCTACTTGATTATTTTTAGAACAAAGGAAATCAACATTCTGTTTCCTAATGTTGATTTTTTTTTTCTCTCATCTGTGGCTGCATCACTGAAGAAAAAGCTCAGGATAATTTTTTGTTATTGTAAATCCTCGTTGTTAAGTAAAATTTTTATTTCAGCATTTGGCTTCTTTAATTGCATAACAGCAGTAACAGCAAAGTCAGTTTTGTTCATATGAGCCATTGGAAACCTTGTCAGATACAGGACCCAAGTTTAGAAGGCCATTAAGGCCTGGCTGCCCCTTACCCCTCTCCACCCTTGCTGGAGCTTGCGAAAACCCGGTGGACTGATTTTGGAAAGCCCTTGAAACATGTCATTTCATTAATGGTGCTTTCTTTTGGGATTGGGCTGTTGACCTAATTTGTGATGAACAAAACCCGGCCAAATCATGCAGCCTCCCTCTAACTCCCCATGGGAAAGTGTTAGAGAAAAGTGTTTCAGCAACATCACCCATTTAAGTTTCATAACCCCAGCTAATAAAGATGATAAGAAACACCCAAGCTATCAACTAGGGTTTTTTGAGGGCAGAAGTACAATTTAATTTTGAGCACTTGAATGTTAAACGACATGTTTTTGGCATAGTTTGAAAGCTAATTCTAGTGTCTGTAAACACCCAGTTCCTCCTAAATATTTGGGACAGTTTCATAACATTGTAGGAGGTGTATGCATCGAACCCTCTTAAACTGATCAGTTCGTGCATTCCAGGCTTTTCACAATTGTCAATGTCTTTTCCCATCCTAGTTGTGGGAGGTAGCATGGTGCAGTGAAATGGACTAGTATTTAGGAGCCAGATCTGTCTGTTTTTTTTTTTTTTTTTTTTTTTTTGTCGGGGTCTCGCTCTTTGTTCCCGGCTTGGGGGCAGTGGCGCAATCTCGGCTCACTGCAAGCTCCGCCTCCCGGGTTCACGCCATTCTCCTGCCTCAGCCTCCCGAGTAGCTGGGACTACAGGCGCCCACAACCGCGCCCGGCTAATTTTTTGTATTTTTAGTAGAGACGGGGTTTCACCGTGGTCTCGATCTCCTGACCTTGTGATCCGCCCGCCTCGGCCTCCCAAAGTGCTGGGATTACAGGCGTGAGCCACCGCGCCCGGCCTAGGAGCCAGATCTGTCTGAATTCAAATCCTGCCTCTTTATTATGTCAGTGAAAGACGTTTTGGTGGGGCAGCTAAGTGCCTGGCATAAGAAAAGTATAGATACTAATTCCTACATAATAGATATATCCCAGATAAGTATTACAGCTATTCCAAACTTTTTGTTGTTGGGAATAGCCATAGTAACTGAAGAAACAAAGTCTTGCTATGTTGCCCAGGCTGGTCTCAAATTCCTGGCCTCAAGCTATCCTCCTGCCTCAGCTTCCCAAAGGGCTGGGATTAGAGGCATGAGCCACTGCACCCGGCTGCCTCCAACCTTTTAACACCAAAGATTTCTGTTTGTTCTTACATAGACCCTTGTTTTGATATATTTTACCGTCTAGGCTAAATTTATTAGTACTCTTCTCTTTTTTTCCCCTTGTCAGTCAGATACAAGTAAACATAAGATCACCATACTGGATTGTTTATATACTTAATGATAGGATTCTACCGAAAAGTCAAATGTTTTGTCAGCCTTTAAGGTCTTTTAGGGGCTTGGCATAGCTCTCTGAACAGTGGAACTGGCTCAAGGAGGGCCCACTGTGACTAAGTTCCTAGACTGGCTGTTAGCCTTTGCAGTATCCCAGTGAGAGGTCCAGCTGTCTTCCTGTGCCCACTGGTTCCCTTTCTCTTAATTCTATTGGACAGAATAATTGGAGCACCTCCTCACCTAACTTCTTACTGGCCATAAGAACAGGACCGAACCACCCAAGTCCAACTTGGTGATGGAAGCTTGTCAGTATCAATACCTGATAGGCCCCTAATACTAGTGTTAATGAAGTTTCTTAAATGAGGGAACACTTGACTGTTTTTCTACTATGAAGAAACTCATGTTTAGAACTTGAACAAGTTTAGGTAGAAATATTGGAAGCTTATCCATAAAAACAAGGGAATATGAGGAAAGACTGGATAAATAAGAAAACTTTGAATAAATTCAAAATTAAAGTTAATGGTCAAAGTATGACACCCAGAAGGCATCTCCTGATTGTGGCTGCAAAAAATACATATTTTAAAAGCAAAACTGTTGAAATACAGGAGAAATGTAGAAAAACATGTATAAATAAGATGGTCTTTTCTTTTTTTTGAGATGGAGTTTGCTCGTTACCCAGGCTGGAGTGCAATGGGTGTGATCTTGTCCACTGCAACCTCCGCCTCAGGATGGAGATTCTCCTGCCTCAGCCTCCCAGTAGCTGGGATTACAGGCGTAAGCCACCACATCAGCTGAATTTTGTTTTTAGTAGAGGCCATTTCTCCATATTCCCGTCCGGCTGGTCTCCACTCCATTGTCCATCTTTCAAGCACCAAGGTTTCCTTCCGTCTCTTTCCACTTCATTCGGCTGTGGCTGTCCCTATTCCACCCCATCCCTTTCCTCCTTCCACTCTTTTCTTTCACTAATTCATTTCACCACTTTCTCCCTTTCCCCTTACCTCCTTCTCTCCTTCCTTCCTTCTTCTCTTTCTCTCTTTCTTTTTTCTCTCCCTCTCTCTCCCCTCCCTCCCCCGCTCCTTCCTTCCTTCCTTCCTTCCTTCCTTCCTTCCTTCCTTCCTTCCTTCCTTCCTTCCTCTTTCTTCCATTTCTCTTTCTTTTCTTCCTGGTAACTCTTTAAAATGTATTTTCCTAGTTACAGAAATAATACTAATTTTAGAAAATTTGCAAAACAGAATACCACAAAGATCAAAATAATAACCTAAAATTCTACCATTGGATTGTATATTTTGGCATGAATAAGAATTCTTAACCTGTGTAACCTGAGATCCAAGATAGGTTGCGGGGCTCCTGAACATCTGAAACTGTATGCAAAGTTTACTGTTAAATACATGTGGGTGCTTTTCAAAGAAAGGGGATCATAGCCTGGGGAAAATTAGGTTCTCAAAGGTAGAGCTACCTTCAAACTATTACAAGCTTCAGGTATAGTTCCTTTCCATTTCTTTTCTCTCTTTTTTTTTTTTGGTTTGTTTCTTTTGAGACGAAGTCGCACTTTGTTGCCCAGGCTGGAGTGCAGTGGTGAAGTCTTGGCTCACTGCAACCTCCATGTCCCAGGTTCAAGCAATTCTCCCACCTCAGCCTCCCGAATAGCTGGGATTACTGGCGCAAGCCACCATGCCCAGCTCATTTTTGTATTTTTAGTAGGAGACGGAGTTTCACCAGGTTGGCCAGGCTGGTCTCGAACTCCTGACCTCAGGTGATCCACCTACCTCGGCCTCCCAAAGTGCTGGGATTACAGATGTGAGCCACTGCCCCCAGCCTATTTTCTACACATTTGTAAATGTGCTTTTCTTTTCTTTTCTTTTCTTTTTGAGATGGAGTCTCACTCTGTTGCCCAGGCTGGAGTGCAGTGGCGTGATCTCGGCTCACTGCAACCTCCTCTTCCCAGGTTCAAGCAATTCTCCTGCCTCAGCCTTCCGTGTAGCTGGGACTACAGGCACATGCTGCCACGCCCAGCTAATTTTTTGTATTTTAGTAGAGACGGGGTCTCACTGTTGTTGCCCAGGCTGGTCTCGAATTCCTGAGCTCAGGCAATCCACCCGCCCAGGCCTCCCAAAGTGCTAGGATTACAGGTGTGAGCCACCGCACCTGGCCTTTTTTTTTTTTTTTTTTTGACAGAGTCTTGCTCTTGTTGCCCATCCTGGAGTGCAATGGTGTGATCTCAGCTCATTGGAACCTCCACCTCCTGGGTTGAAGTGATTCTCCTGCCTAAGCTTCCTGAGTAGCTGGGATTACAGGCATGCACCACTGTGTCCAGCTAATTTTTGTATTTTTAGAGATGGGGTTTCACCATGTTGGCCAGGCTGGCCTCGAACTCCTGACCTTGTGATCTGCCCACCGCAGCCTCCCAAAGTGCTGGTATTATAGGCATGAGCCACTGCACCCAGCCACTTTTTTTTTTTTTTAAATATCACTCCCTGAGCCTAAGTAGTTTAAGACATCAGATCAATGAATGTACCTGCCATTTGACTAAAGAACTCCAGTTGAACAGGCGTTTTAGCTGCTGTCCCTAAAAGATGGCATTTGGTTGACATTCGTTCCAAAAGCATGATAAAATACTAAAAATCTGTGGTGCCTTTGTCCCCGGAAAGAGAAGATGGCAAGGGTTTATATTTCTCGTTCGGCCAGGAGTGCAGTTTCCCTGCAAGCCCCCGAGGGTGGGTGGTAAAAATGGGACGTGTTTGGCTCCTCATCCTCCTGCTGACAGCTGGGTCTCAGAGAGGCAGGTCCCACACTTCCCAAGCTCTGGATCCCAGCTCGGCCGCCGCGGGAGGAAAGGCTTCTAACTGGTTAGGAAGCACAGAACTTGCCTGGCCTTCGCCAGCATAATCCGATCTGTCATTCTCTGTAGGAACCAGCTCGGCTCTAGGCCTTGTTCTTTGCTCCGGAGGTAACAATTGCCATTTTTCTTTGGTATTTCTGCTGTAGTGATCACACTCGCCCTTCTCATAGGAAACCATGGGAATCAGCCCAAGTCACAGCTGGCTCCCAGATGGCTCTTGATCCTGTGACCCCACCAACATTCCGATGCTGATTTGCTTGGGAGGTTCAAGCTTGGCTTGCCGGGGCACCCTGCTCCTGGATCCCCACCCTGGGAGATTTATAGGCAGGCCTTGGAGAGGACAAATCTCTAGAGGTGGGATGGGGCCAAGCAGTTTCCTTTTGTTGCATGTTCTAGAATTCTGCCTAAAACAGAAGAGGCTGACCTCATTCTTGCCCCACCCGAAGACCGAGCGGGAATAACTAACTAGCAAGCTATTACTGACATTGCTAAATTACCTAACAAAGAAAGTTCTTCATTCTGTCTCCGTCTCTCTTGATGTATACTAATATATGTGTATGTGTACTATATATATGACAATTCTTCATATAAATGTGCATACACAAGAGGAATTATTTTCCCGTGTGTGTTCTTGCTGTAGGATGCTGAGTTTGACATAAACATGATCTAAGAAGATTGTATTCTCCACTCCCAGGCTGAAAGTATCCAACCTGTTCAGGTAGAAACGGCCAGTAGAGCTCAAATAGTTTCTCGTTGCAAAGAAATTCTTCGGTGTCCATTTCCTGGAGATACTGTGGAGGATGCTAGCAGGTTTCTAACATACTTCAGCTGTTCAGGAAATACTTTACATAATTTCCTGCTCTAGAGAATAGGAGGAGGGCCTGAAAGTTGGAATGCATTACTCTCTTTCTTTACGGTCTCAAATGTGGTTCACAAGGACCCTTCGCTATTCACACACACGCTCTGAGGCGCTCTTTTCTGGCTCTACCAGCCTTTTTATGCGGGAATGTTCTTTTTTTAAGTGTGGCGAGAATCCTAGTAACTTGGACTTCCCATAGCATACTGGCCTGAGCTTCCTAAGGAACTTTACAAACATGAGCTAATTAAGCTTGGAAAGCCCCATGCCAGTCCTCCCGGCTGTTATTGAAATGAGGCCAGCTCTGGGGTGGACCAGCCGCAGTTTTTGCCCGGCACAGCAACAATTCAAACCGTGGAGAGGAAGGGAAGCTGGCTGCCTAATGCAATTGAAACTGCAAGGGAGAAGCAAGTTAGGCAACACGTAATTAATTGCCTCCTTGGTTTGCTTCAGCCTAACAGTGGGGCTCAAATACTGGTATTTTAACTGGGTCAGTTAGGCCTTTGTCCAAGATTTCAGGCAATGGCCCAAAAATGGACAAGTCTAAGATTTTGTTTTTTTTAAAATTGAGATGGAATTTTGCCTTTGTTGCCCAGGCTGGGTGCAATGGCGCGATCTCAGCTCACTGCAACCTCTGCCTCCCAGGTTCAAGTGATTCTCCTGCCTCAGCCTCCCAAGTAGCTGGGATTACAGGCACGCACCACCACACCCGGCTAATTTTGTATTTTTAGTAGAGTCAGGAGTTCATCATGTTGGTCAGGCTGGTCTTGAACTCCTGACCTCAAATGATCCACCCACCTCGGCCTCCCAAAGTGCTGGAATGACAAGCATGAGCCACCAAGCCTGGCCTAAGAGTTTGCTTTTATCTAAAGCAGTGATTCTCAATTGAGGGACATATTGCCCCCAAGATGACATTTGACAAAATCTGGAGACATTTTTTTTTTTTGAGATGGAGTTCTGCTCTTATTGCCCAGGCTGGAGTATAATGGCATGGTCTCAGCTCATTGCAACCTCCGCCTCATGGGTTCAAGTGATTCTCCTGCCCCAGCCTCCCGAGTAGCTGGGATTACAGGCGCCTGCCACCATGTCTGGCTAATTTTTGTATTTTTAGTAGAGATGGGGTTTTGCCATGTTGGCCAGGCTGGTCTTGAACTCCTGACCTCGGGTGATCTGCCTACCTCGGCCTCCCAAAGTGCTGGGATTACAGGCGTGAGCCAGTGTGCCCGGCCTGGAGATGTTTTTGGTTGTCACCTCGCGGGGGAGGGGGATGCTACGGTTATCTAGTGGATAGCGACCAGGGATGCTGCTGAACACCCCATAATGCACAGAACAGTCCCCACAATAGATAATTTTCTGGTCTAAGATGTCAACAGCGTGGGGATTAAAAACCCTGATTTCAAGCTTCAAAGTGACTCAGCGTTGGCTTGTCTCCTCTGTGTTAGCCCTAAATCTTAGCCTGGTGACCTTTCAGCCCCCTCAAGTCTAGGATCTAAGCTCATGGCAGCACCCTGAGCCTCTCGTGGGTTCCTGAGCTCAGCCCTCCCATCGATGCCTCTGTGAGTGATGACATTGTCCTGAGCTTCTGGGTGGGGAAGACTCGCCTCTCACTGTGCCATATGTTCCTGGGAAATTGGACGCCTCTGCACCTTATGAGTGGGCTTTCTGGAAAAGGAACCACTTGTGTAGTTCCCAGTTGGGCCCCAGAGCTTTGAGGTCCTGTGTTACTTGCAGTGAATATAGTGGGGACATTCCCGTTTCTCTGAAGAGCCCATTCAGAGAACAGCTATTTACTTCCTGCCTCCTCTGGGCCCAGCTGCCAGGGAGACCCCAGGTTTCAGCAAGAGGAAATTCAGGGAAATTCAGCCGATGGAAAGATACCAGGGAATTTAATTTCAGCCTTTCCTCTTGTAAACTTAAAAGACATTCTCTCGTGAGAAAACCTGGGAAACCTTCACTTCAGCCAGGAAGACTTCTCAAGCAATCCTCCAGTCTCGGCCTCCCAAAGTGTTGGGATTACAGGTGTGAGTCACTGCACTCCGATCCAATTTACTTTTTGTTGTTGTTGAGACAAAGTCTTGCTTTGTTGCCCAGGGTGGCGTGCAGTGGTGCGATCTAGGCTCATTGCAACTTCTGCCTCTTGGGTTCAAGCCATTCTCTTGTGCCTCAGCCTCCTGAGTAGTTGACAGGTGTGTGCCACCAGCCTGACTGATTTTTGTGTTTTTAGTAGAGATGGGGTTTCACCATGTTGGCCAGGCTGGTCTGGATCTCCTGACCTCAGGTGATCCACCCGCCTCAGCCTCCCAAAGTGCTGGGATTACAGGCATTAGCCACCACGCCCAGCCAACAATTTACTTTTAAAAGGTAAAAGTAAAGCTGGTGACAATGAAAAGGGCATGTCTTTGCCCTTTTCTGCCGAAGAGATTAAAACGTGGACAACATGCAATAGCCTTCAACTCTGGTCTCCCTGCCTTCTCTTCCTCTGTTGTCCCACACCAGTCCTCACAACCACCACAGGGTGTGTGCTTTATGAACCTTGTTCGCCCTTACAACAACTTATTCTCCTAATTCCTCCCTTTCTATTGTCTTTATTTTATTAAGGTACAACTTATTTAATTTTTTTTTTCTTTGAGACGAGTCTCGCTCTGTCACCCACGTTGGAGTGCAGTGGTACCATATCAGCGCACTGCAGCCTCCGCCTCCCAGGTTCAAGCAATTCTCCTGCCTCAGCCTCCCAAGTAGCTGGGACTACAGGCACCCGCCACCATGCCTGGCTAATTTTTGCATTTTTAGTAGAGACGGGATTTCGCCATGTTGGCCAGGCTGGTCTCGAACTGACTTCAGGTGATCTGCCTGCCTCGGCTTCCCAAAGTGTTGAGATTACAGGCGTGAGACGCTGCCCTGGCCTTAAGGTGCAATTTATATTCAGTAATGAGTGTGAAGTGCTCTAATCTGAAAGTGTGCTACTCAACACTTTTTTTTTTTTTTTCAGGCAAGGTCTCACTCTGTCATCCAGGCTGTAGTTCAGTGGTGCAATCTTGGCTCACTGCAATATCCGCCTCCCGGCTTCAAGTGATTCTCGTGCCTCAGCCTCCTGAGTATCTGGGATTACAGGCCCAAGTCACAATGCCTAGCTAGTTTTTGTATTTTTAGTAGAGATAGGGTTTTGCTATATTGCTCAGGCTGGTCTTGAACTCCTGGACTCAAATGACCCTCCTGCTCAGCCTCCCAAAGTCCCGAGATTACAGGAGTGAGCCACTGTGCCCGGCCACTCAGTGCATTTTTGGACACCCAGGTAACCACCATCCAGATAAAGACATGGAACATTTTGGCCAGGTGCAGTGGCTCACTCCTGTAATCCCAGCACTTTGGGAGGCCAAAGCAGGAGGATTGCTTGAGTCTAGGAGTTCAAGACCAGCCTGGGCAACATGACAAAACCCCATCTCTACAAAATACAAAAATTAGCCACACGTGGTGGTGTGCACCTGTAGTCCCAGCTACTTGGGAGGCTGAGGTGGGAGGATTGCTTGAGGCAGGGAGATCAAGGCTGCAGTGAGCTGAGATTGCATCACTGGACTCCAGCCTGGGTGATAGACTGAGACTGTCTCAAAAAAAAAAAAAAAAAAGGAAAAAAAAGAAAACTAACGTGCCTCCTCTATCTAAAACACCAATATGAAGAACAATGGTATTTCTAAAACTCCAGATCTAGGTGTCAAAATGAATTCACCCCAAAGTGCACCAAGTATCGTCAAATTCTCTTCACTAGATTCAATCCCCAGGGCTCCTAAGTGGCTTCCAACCTGTGCTGTGGACGGACAGTGAGTGAATGCTTTTGGTTTTACATAGGAAGGGTGAGGGCCAGGCGTGGTGGCTCAGGCCTGTAATCCCAGCACTTTGGGAGGCTGAGGTGGGCAGATCACCTGAGGTCGGGAGTTCGAGACCAGCCTGACCAACATGGCAAAACCTCATCTATACTAAAAATACAAAAATTAGCCAGACATGGTGGCAGGCGCCTGTAATCCCAGCTACTTGGGAGACTGAGGCAGGAGAATTGCTTGAACCTGCGAGGCAGAGGTTACAGGGAGCTGAGACCATGCCATTGCACTCTAGCCTGGGCAACAAGAGCGAAACTCCGTCTCAAAAAACAAACAAACACACAAAAAATAGGAAAGGTGAGAACAAATGTTTTTCCTTCTAATAGTTTAGAAAGACAGAAACTAGAAGTTATTGGTTAAAACACACACACACATCAACAAAGTATTATTTTCTCGTGGTGGGTCAAGATTTTATGCATGTCAAAAGTATGAACACAGGGCATAGGGTTTGCTATGAAAAGCAACAGGGGGAGACTGAGTTCCGTGTGTTGTGGGCGAGGGAGGTACAGTATTTGTGAAAGCTGCTGAAGACTCCCTCCTGCCTGGAAAGCCGCCACAGGGAGGCAGTAGAGCTTAGTGGTAAATAGCGCTGGCTCTGGAATCAGATGTGAATTTCAATCCAGCTCTGACACCTAATAGCTGTGTGACCTCCAGCAAGTTGCTTAACTGCTCTGTGCCTCACTTTCCAACTCAGCAAAATGAGGATGAAACTAGTATCTAACTCCTAGAGGTGCTTTAAAGGTGATTTGAATACCCAGCTCACCAAGTAAGCTCTCAGTCAGTGTTAGTTTACAAAGCAGGAGTTTGAGGGGGCAACTCATTTCAGATAGATAGATAGATAGATAGATAGATAGATAGATAGATAGATAGATGTTGGATAAATAGATTTTTTTTGGGAGCATAATATTTTTCCAGCTATGCAAAATGGTTTAACTCAAAATCTAAACAGTTGCTCAAAGAGCCTTTTTCCAGCCTCCACCTACAATCATGTCCCTTTCTGATCACAGAGCAGATTTCAACAGCTCCTTCAGAGAAACCAGGACCCTGCACAATGTTATTCTAGCTCTTTCTTGTCATGCAAAGGATGTATAATTTGTTGCATTTCACTCTCTCTTTCTCTCTCTCTTTTTTTTTTTTTTTTTTTTTGAGACAAGGTCTCAGTTTGTTACCCAGGCTGGAGTGCAGTGGAGCAATCATGGTTTACTACAGCCTCCACCTCTTGTCCTCAGCAATCCTCCCACCTCAGCCTCCCAAGTAGCTGGGACCACAGGTGTGCACCACCATAGCTGGCTAATTTTTATATTTTTTGTAGAGACAGGGTCTCATTATGTTGCCCAGGCTGGTCTTGGTCTTGAACTTCTGGCCTCAAGCAATCCTCCTGCCTCAGCCTCCCAAAGTGTTGGGATTACAGGTGTGAGCCACTGAGCCCAGCCCCATTTCACTCTTGAGTGTGGAAAACTTTCTTTTAGCCTTTGGGGTGACTACAGATAGACAGATGGAGATAGATAGATGATAGAAGTTTAGAATACATAATACCTATATATTCCAAATATATCTAATATATATGCATGTAATAAACACATTATGAGATATTATCATTATTTATGCAATTTATTTGGGGTATTCTACTTGGAGTTTTACCTACAATTTCACCGAGATTGGGAGATCTGCTTAATGTGAAAGCTTCCAATGCTGCATGTCCATCAATTACATCAAGTGTCTGAGCTTGGGAGACGGGGAGTAGTAAGCTCTTGGCTGGTGGTTCCGCAGGTGATTGGAGGCTTTAGGGGATTGGTAACATTTCTGGAGGAGGGGGGCAGTTGGATGGGTAGGGATCCCAGTGATCAGATGGGAGGAATTTAGATTTAATGCCTGATTGGATTGTAGTTCTCCAGCTGGGATTGCAGGCTGGTTTATAGGAGTGGGTTCCATGTTGATGGAATTCAGACTCCTTGCTTCTGAAAGGAGTAAGAGGAACTGCATGAAGGGGGAGGGAGCGGTGGCTCACGCCTGTAATCCCAGCACTTTGGGAGGCCGAGAGGGGCGGATTGCCTGAGGGCAGGAGGTCGAGACCATCCTGGCTAACACGGTGAAACCCCATCTCTACTAAAAATGCAAAAAATTAGCCAGGCGAGGTGGCGGGCGCCTGTAGTCCCAGCTACTTGGGAGGCTGAGGCAGGAGAATCGCTTGAACCCGGGAGGCGGAGGTTGCAGTGAGCTGAGATCATGCCACTGCACTCCAGCCTGGGTAACAAGAGCAAAACTGCATCTCAAAAAAAAAAAAAAATAGTCCTTTTTACAGATGAGAAAACTGAAGCACAATGAGGTCAAATGATTTGCCAAGGTGTAACCAGTTTGTCTAATTTTACCTTCTCCCAAGGACCAAAGCAGATGGTGCCTCAGACTTTTGCTTTGTAGGGGCTCCTGGATAAGGGCTTTTTTTTTTTTTTTTTTGAGACGGAGTCTCCCTCTGTCTCCCAGGCTGGAGTAGTGCTGCAATGGTGCGATCTTGGCTCACTGCAACCTCCTGGGTTCAAGTGATTCTCCTGCCTCAGCCTCTGGAGTAGCTGGGACTACAGGCGCTCGCTACCACACGGGGCCAATTTTTATATTTTTAGTAGACACGGGGTTTCACCATATTGGCCAGGCTGGTTTCAAACTCCTGACCTTGTGATCCGCTCGCCTCGACCTCCCAAAGTGCTGGGATTACAGGCGTGAGCCACCAAGCCCGCCCGGCCAAGGGCTTTTGACAGTGGACGAGTGGGCCCACGGAAGCGGACTCCCCAAGAACACGCTGGAGGGCGCTGGAAGACAGCCAGCTGGTTGCATCTGGCAAAGGGGCAACATCCTTTTCTGTAAGTTTGGGGACAGCAAGAGGTGAGTTCAGGGTAGGAAGCTGAGGTCTCTACAAGGTGCTGGCCAGGACGCGAGCCTCAGGACTCTCTCCAGAATGAATCAGTTCCCTGCTGTCTGCTGCCGATTTATTTATTTATGAGGCAGAGTCTCACTCTGTCACCCAGCCTGGAGTGCAGTGGCACAATCTTGGCTCACTGAAACCTTCGCTTCCCGGGTTCAAGCATTTCTCCTGCCTCAGCCTCTGAGTAGCTGGGATTACAGGCATGAGCTACCACGCCAGGCTAATTGTTGTATTTTTAGTACAGATAGGATCTTGCCATGTTGACCAGGCTGATCTCAAACTCCTGACCTCAAGTGATCTGCCTGCCTTGGCCTCCCAACGTGCTGGGATTACAGGCATGAGCCACTGCGCCTGGATTGATTGATTGATAGATTGATTTATTGATTTTTGAGTCAGGGTCTAACTCTGTCACCCAGGCTGGAGTGCAGTGGCACGATCTTGACTCACTGCAAGCTCTGCCTCCCGAGTTCAAGTGATCCTCCTACCTCAGCCTCCCAAGAAGCTGGGGCTACAGGCTAACTTTAAATACCCAATAGAAGAGAGAAGGCTGGAGTCCACATGACCAGTAGGAATGGTGGACGCTGACTGAGAGCTTTTCGGCACTGGCTGGGCCTGATGCTCAGTAACTCTAATAGGCCAGCCATGGCCCTTAAGGAGGGGCTGTTGTTTCCATTTTATAGCTGGGGAAACTGAGGCTCATAGAAGTTAAGAAAGTTGCTCCAGATTCCACAGCAAGCCGCTGTCTCTTCCCAGCCAAGGGAGACATTACACGAAGCACAAACAAGCCCTCTGGGTGGACATGGTGACGTTTGGCACATGTGCAGTCTCAGTCTCATTCAAGGGCCTGAAATGAGTCATCTACAAATCAAAGAACCAGCCTCTCCGGACACACGATGAGGCTGGTTTGTACATTAGGAGGAGCTGGACCCAGATAATGTGGTTCTAAGCAGAGACGATGGCCTTATTCCAACTGCGTCCCCTCTGCAAGCCCTTGGGAGCTGGCCAGGCCCAATGACCCGTAGAAGAGGGGATGCTGTGCCCTAGTGTCCGAGCAGCACAGCTTGGCTCAGGCTGCTGGGCTCCTTCCAGCTTACAAACCTGTTTGTTTTTACCCTTCAATGTGAACCAGATGTGGGCACCTCGCTCTCCAGGAGGCCCCTTGCCCGTACTCCCCCGACCAGTCCCTCGGCATCATTGGCAGCCACAGCTGATGGACCAGCCTCCTCCCAGCTCTCTGGCCTCTCTCACCCCCACACCCCCTCCCTCACTGTACCTCCTGCCCCTTCCCTTCCCCCAGCGTGATTTGAAACAGGACATGACACTGGACAGATCTCAAAAGTCCATATGTCCTGCACGCTCTCTCTAGGAATTTTCTGGGCCTCCAGCTTGCTCTGTGTGTCATGTCCTTCCCACTCACAGTATCTAGGGGGAAAGAAGCGCTAAAGGAAAATGAGAGTGAGCGTTCTTCGTCCCCAGTGCTACCTTATCCCACTGTGATCTTGGGCAAGTGATTTATTTATGTCTGCACAGACTCGTGAATGCAATAGGTTATAATCCATGACTCTCATGATTCACCGTAATAATGAAATTATTCCCAGGCCGGGCATAGTGGCTCATGCATGTAATCCCAGCACTTTGGGAGGCTGAGGCAGGTGGATCACCTGAGGTCCGGAGTTCAAGACCAGCCTGGCCAACATGGTGAAAACCTGTCTCTACTAAAAATACAAAAATTAGCCAGGCATGATGGTGGATGCCCGTAATCCCAGCCGCTTGGCAGACTGAGGTGGGAGAATCGCTTGAATTTGGGAGATGGAGGTTGCAGTGAGCCGAGATTGCACCACTGCACTCCAGCCTGAGCGACAGAGCGAGACTCTGTCTTAAAAAAAAAAAAAAAAAAGAGAAAAGAAATTGTGGTAAAATACATATAACATAAAATTTGCCATCTTAGCTATTTTTATTTTTATTTAACTTTTATTTTTATTTTTCGAGACAAAGTCTCACTCTGTCACCCAGGTTGGAGTACAGTGGTGCGATATCAGCCCACGGCAACCTCCACCTCCCAGGCTCAAGCAATCCTCCCACCTCAGCCTCCTAAGTAGCTGAGACTACAGGCACACCCCACCATGCTTGGCTAGTTTTGCATTTTTTCACCGTGTTGGCCAGGCTGGTCTTGAACTCCTGACCTCAGGTGATCCACCTACCTCAGCCTCCTAAAGTGCTGAGATTACAGGTGTGAGCCTCCACACCCTGCCCTATAATTTTTATTTTATTATTTATTATTTATTGTTTATTATTATTATTTTGAGATGGAGCCTCACTCTGTTGCCCAGGCTGGAGTGCAATGGCACAGTCTCCACTCACTGCAACCTCTGCCTCCCTGGTTCAAGTTATTCTCCTGCCTCAGCCTCCCAAGTAGCTGGGATTACAGGCACGCGCCACCATGCCTGGCTGATTTTTTGTAGTTTTAGTAGAGACGAGGTTTCACCATGTTGGCCAGGCTGGTTTCGAACTCTCAACCCTCAGTTATCTGCCGACCTCGGCCTCCCAAAGTGTTGGAATTACAGGGGTGAGCCACTGCGCCCAGCTGTCTATTTTTTTTTGTTTGTCTGTTTGTTTTGTTTTGTTTTGTTTTGAGACGGAGTCTCGCTCTGTCACCCAGGCTGGACTTCAGTGGCACTATCTCAGCTCACTGCAACCTCCATTTCCCAGGTTCAAGTGATTCTCTTGCCTCAGCCTCCTGAGTAGTGGGATTATAGGCGCGTGCCATTATGCCTGGCTAACGTTTGTATTTTTAGTAGAAATGGGGTTTCACCATGTTGGCCAGGCTGGTCTGAAACTCCTGATCTCAAATGATCCACCTGTCTAGGCCTCCCAGGGTGCTGGGATTACAGGCATGAGCCACTGCTCCCGGCCTAGATACATGATTTTTCAACTGGACTACAGACTTTCTTCAGGTCTCAGCAGTTGTTTTACTAATGGCCTCTTTCCCTTCCTGGACCTAATCCAGGACACCGTGTTGTGTTGAGTGTCCATCTATCCTTAGTCTCCGCTGACTGGTGACAGTTTCTGGTCTTCTCATGATTAGACTGGGACTGCAGAATTTTGGGAAGAATACCTAAGAGATGAAGTGCCCTCATCCTATCACATCCGGGAGGTGTGATATCAACATTTATGAGTCATGTTGGAAAGGTGGACAAATGGGGATTCCAAAGCTGTTCATCACAGTCGGCAAATGGTGGAGGAAGGATTTGAACCGGGGCCACCCTGAGATGTGTGCTCATTTCCTCAGTTTGAGAAAAAGAACTGTCTGGTGAGGAAAACAAGGTAAGACTTCCGGTATTGAAGCGAAGGGTGGGAGGTAGAAGTCTGCACCCAGATGAGGTCCTTCGGGGGGGTGGATTTGCCACCTGTGGCCTCTTTCCCAGGACCTTGTCCAACCTTGTCTTAGCTTCCCTTTGTCTAGTGCAAGTGGCACTATCTTTTGTCCATTACATGGGATTGTCCGGTCTTTGTGCCACTAGTGCAAGGAAGAAAATAATCTAATAATCCATCAAAAATGCATGTTTCATGAGAATTCAAGTTATTAAGAGTCTAATACTACACCAGCCGGCAGTCATAGGTCACCTGTACCCTCCTCCCTGTCCTCCCTGCAACCCTGCCTTCGGAGCTCTTATCGGCTCTTGGAGCCCCTCCCAGTGAGGTGCCAGCAGAGGAGGCCGTCCACATGGAATTGGCTCATGGCTGTTGGTGACACTGGCTTTCCTTTACCTGCTGTGGACACCTTTGTCTCGTAGTCATCAGGAAAATCACTGTCACTACATCAGAAACGCTGGAACATCCTGAAGTTTCAAAGCAGAAATTCCAAACCATGTCCTCTGGGAAGTATTCAACTAGCATATGTGTTTCGTTTGGCCCTCACTTAATTTAAAAAGCCTAAAATTAGGCCGGGTGTGGTGGCTTACATCTGTAATCCCAGCACTTTGGGAGGCCGAGGCGGGCGGATCATGAGGTTAGGAGATCGAGACCATCCCAGCTAAAACGGTGAAACCCTGTCTCTTCTAAAAATACAAAAAAAAAAAAAAAAAAAAAAAAAAAAAAAAAAAAATTAGCCAGGCATGGTGGTGGGTGCCTGTAGTCCCAACTACTTGGGAGGCTGAGGCAGGGGAATAGCATGAACCCGGGAGGTGGAGGTTGCAGTGAGCTGAGATGGCACCACAGCACTCCAACTTGGGCCACAGAGCGAAAACCACCTCAAAAAAAAAAAAAAAAAAAAGCTTAAAATTAGTCCACAACATGAACAAATCAGGAGCTTATCATAAAAGACTGGATTTTGGCTTCTTCTGAAAAATCAGATATGGTAATATATGGCTCACATTCCCGCCTGGCAGCATGAGGGCAAGCGGAGTGGCAGCTGCCCCCGTGGCTCCGGCACATGTCCCCACTCCACCCCTGTCCTCTCCACTCCCCACGAATCACCATCCCCAACCTCATTCATTGGTGGTGTCTGCCTGGCCTCTGAAGGTGTTTGAGTCCACAGCCCTTGCATGAGATTCTTGCAGTTCATTCATTCACTCAGCAAACGCTTACTGGGCTTCTAACCAGGCCAAGTTCTGTGAGAGGCTCCCACATCAATAAATTATACATTAGTGATTCTAGAACCATACATTAGGCCCTCAATTAAGGTAAATCCTGCTGATGTGAGAGCATGGAAGAGGGGTCTGCAGCTCAGCCTGGAGGGAGTCAGGGGAAGCAGCCCAGAGACACACCCTTGGGAAGTTGGTTGTCATCTAATTTTTTTTTTTTTTCTTGAGACAGAGACTTGCTCTGTTGCCCAGGCTGGGGTGCAATGGAGCAATCTTGGCTCACTGCAAACTCCGTCTCCCGGGTTCAAGGGATTCTCCTGCCTCAGCCTCCTGAGTAGCTGGGACTACAGATGCGTGCCACCACACCTGGCTAGTTATTTGGTAGAGAGAGGGTTTTGCCATATTGGCCAGGCTGGTCTCAAATTCCTAACCTCAGGTGATCCACCTGCCTCAGTTTCCCAAAGTGCTGGGATTACAGGCATGAGCCATCATGCCCGGCCTGCCGTCTAAATTCCAGTGAGGTATAAGGAGGACCCTGACCTCGGGCTAAGCCATCTGTCTCTCTGGACTTGTCCTGGAGTTTGCTCTCCAATGCCTCATCTCTGTGCTGATTTTGACGGCCTCTTCACAGAGCAGGACTTTCTGTGTTTATCCAGGGAGTACAGAAAACACAGTGCGGACGCTCCGCTGTGGTGTGAGGCAGCCTCAGGGCTAGAAAGATCTCCACGGGCAGGCTGGAGGCCCCGTTCTTGGAGTCTGTGTGTGTGTTAGCAGGCAACATGAGAGGCCAAAGCCTTGGAGTCAGGTACACTTGGTTTAAGTCCTGGCTTTGCCACTTACCAGCTATGTGACTGGGTGGTGATTACACTCTCTCAGTGTTTCCTTGACTGTAAAGTGGGGATATAGTGTTTATTCCTAAGGTGACTGGTTTGTTTTTGTTTTTATTTTTTGAGACAGAATCTTACTCTGTTGCCCAGGCTGGAGTGCAGTGACGCAATGTTGGCTCACTGCAGCCTTGACCTCCCAGGCTCAAGCAATCCTCCCACCTCAGCTTCCCGAGTAGTGGGACTACAGGCACACACCATGTTTTTGTTTGTTTGTTTGTTTGTTTGTGTTTGAGGCGGAGTCTCGCTCTGTCGCCTAGGTTGGAGTGCAGTGGTGTGATCTCGGCTCACTGCAAGCTCCTGGCCTTGGCACTGGAACAATACCATTGAACCTCCTTAGTCTTCAGCTTCGCTGACTGTACATCTTAGGATTTGTCAACCTCCATAATCATGTGAGACAATTCTTTGTGATAAATGTATATATTATAAATATATATGATTTATAATATACATATCATTTATCTATATAGATCTATATATAATTTCTTATCCATATGTCTTTTTTTTTTTTGAGGCAGGGTCTTGCTCTGTCACCCAGGCTTGAGTACAATGGTGTGATCATGGCTCACTGCAGCCTCAACCTCCTGGGCTCAAGAAATGCTCCCACCTCACTCAGTCTCCTGAGTAGCTGGGACCACAGGTATGTACCAGAACACCTAGGCAATTTTTTTTTTTTTTTTTTTTTTGAGATAGGGTATCACTTTGTCACCCAGGTTGGAGTGCAGTGGCATGGTCTTGGCTCACTGCAACCTCCACCTCCCCGGTTCAAGAAATTCTCCACCCTTAGCCTCCTGAGTAGCTGGGACCACAGGCATGTGCCACCATGCCTGGCTGATTTTTGTGTTTTTTTGTAGAGGTGGAGTTTTACCATGTTGCCCTGGCTGGTCTTGATCTCCTGAGCTCAAAGTGATCTGCTGCCTCGGCCACCCAAAGTGCTAGTATTGTAGGCATGAGCCACCGTGCCTGGATCATACCTGGCTAATTAATTTTTTTTTTTTTTTTTTGTAGAGACAGGGTCTCACTATGTTGCTCAGGTGGCCTCAAACTCCTGGGCTCAAGTGATTCTCCTGCCTCGGCCTCCCAAAGTATTGGGTTTATAGGCATGAGCCACCATGCCTGGCCATGATTTATTATAGATAGATATATCCTACAGGTTCTATTTCTTTGGAGATCCCGGAGAGGTATGTGTGTGTGTGTGTGTGTGTGTGTGTGTGTGTGTGTGTGTGTGTATAGCTTCTTATATATATCATTTATATATATGATTTATTATGTATATATCTCTCTTCTGTTGGTCCTATTTCATTAGAGAATCCTGATTTATATATGACTGTTACAAATAAATCTGCTGTAATAATTTGTGCACAATATTTTATATGAACATAAATTTTCATTTCTCTGGGATAAATACCCAGGAGGGTGATTGCTGGGTCTTGAGGTAAGTGTATGTTTAACTTTATAAGAAACTGCCAAACTGTTTTCTAGAATGGCAGTACCATTTTGCATCCACTCCTCATTTTAATTATTTTGTTCTATGAGTTAAATGTGTTAACTTCAGCATGGGCTGACATTTGAAGGCTGGTCATGCAGGAATCTTTGCCTACTTGAATTATAATCACCACCGTGACACACATCCTTGTTTTAACTTTCACATATATAAGCCAAGCCCAGAGGTCTGAAGGTTTAGAGATTTGAAATAACAAACCTGGCCGCCTCAGATTTTCTTGGCTGGCACCAGGCCTTGCCAGGCCTTTGAATCAGCTGGGTGCAGGCAAGGGTCACCAGGAAACTCAGGCTGCCTGGACCGACAGGGAGTATGGGACGAAGCTTACTCCAGGTCTAGCTCGTGGTCAGCCTGGCTGGGGCCTGAGGCTTCCAGGCCCGCTCAGTGTGCACGGTCAGGAAACGGCCTGGGCTCTTGAAATCACCCCAGCCCTGAAAAATGAATTCATAAACAGAGACACTCCAAGCTCCTTTCTTTGAGAAATAGCATCTTTTAGCCTGGAATAAAATCAATTTGCAGAGCTGCTATGACTCCGTGTTCCTCGGGCTCTGCGCACCTCTGTGTCAGTGACAAGTGGCTTTGGGACTTCTTTTCCTGGAGAAGACGGCTATGGAGTTTTCTTTTTTTTTAATTTTTAATTAACTTTTTGTTGTTGTTGTTGTTGTTGTTGTTTTAGAGATGGGAGAGTTTCACTATGTTGCCAAGGCTGGTCTTGAACTCCTGGCCTCCAGTGATCCTCCTGCCTCAGCCTCTCGAAAAGCTGAGATCACAGGAGTGATACATGGTGCCCAGCTCTAGAGTTGTTTACTGATGCTTAATATTATGACTTTCTCCTTTCCACCCTCCCTGTACCCTTCACCCCAAGTAAACATGTACAAATATATGTATATATATTATACATATCTTTATTTATTTTTTTATAGAGATAAGGTCTTGCTATGTTACCCAGGCCTCTCAAACTCCCAGCCTCAAGTGATCCTCCTACCTTGGCCTCCCAAAATGCTGGGATAACAGGTGCGAGCCACCACATCCAGCTCATAGTTTTTATCTTGTCTATGGTTATTATTACCTAACACTATGAGTTTATTTGAACATACAGCATTTGGGTACTGTTTTGATAAATAGATTCAATTAGACATCACAATGGTATGGACCTTTCTAGTTTTCCATTATCTCACCTGAGGCAGGTGAACTGTTAACTCCATTTTATCCAGAATTTCCCAGGGCTAGAACCCATAGATTCAGAGCTTTTTTGTTTGTTTTTTGAGACAGGGTCTCACTCCCGTCGCCCAGACTGGAGTACAGTGATACCATCTTGGATCACTTCAGCCTTAACTTTCGGGAGTTCAGTGATCCTCCCCACCTCAGCCTCTAGGGTAGCTGGGACTGCAGGTGTGTGTCGCCATGCCCGGCTAATTTTTTTTTTTTTTTCCAGTAGAGACAGGGTTTCGACCATGTTGCCCAGGCTGGTCTTAAATTCCTGGACTCAATCATCAAGCTGGCCGGGCACGGTGGCTCACGCCTGTAATCCCAGCACTTTGGGAGGCCGAGGTGGGTGGATCACGAGGTCAAGAGATCGAGACCATCCTGGCCAACATGGTGAAACCCCATCTCTACTAAAAGTGCAAAAATTAGCTGGGCATGGTGGTGCACATACGTAGTCCCAGCTACTCAGGAGGCCAAGGCAGGAGAATCGCTTGAACCTGGGAGGCAGAGGTTGCAGTGAGCCGAGATTGTGCCACTACACTCCAGCCTGGCAACAGAGCAAGACTCTGTCTAAGAAAAAAAAAAAGCCTCAAGCTATCCACCCATCTTGGCCTCCCAAAGAGTTGGGATTACAGGCGTGAGCCACGACGCCTAACCTAGATTCGTAACTATTAAGGCACTCTCCAAAGCTCCCATGGCTATAAGTGGCTGATTGGGAGCTGGAAGCCAGGGGACTGAGTCTGGTTCTGTGGCTTACTGTCATTCTAGCGTGGAGCTGTCCAATGTGGAAGCCACTAGCTGCATCTGGCAGGGGACACGTGATGTGGCTGGTCTGTACTGAGATGTGTGGGAAGTGCAAAATCCACATGGTATGTTGAAGATTTGGCATGCAAAGGATAATGAATGTAGGGTATCTCATTAATATATTTTTATACAGATGTTCCTCAACTTATGATGAGGTTATGTTCCGATAAATCCATTATTAAAGTCAAAAATTCTTTAATGGAACTATGGTTAAATTGGGGACCATCTGTATTGTTTACATGCTGAAATGATATTTTGGATTTGTTGGGTTAAGTATTTTATAAAAATGAATAATCCCATCTGTCTTTTTTTTTTTTTTATAATTTGGAGTTTCGCTCTTGTTGCCCAGGCTGGAGTGTAATGGCTTGATCTCAGCTCACTGCAACCTCTATCTCCTAGGTTCAAGCGATTCTCCTGCCTCAACCTCCTGAGTAGCTGGGATTACAGGCACTGCCACCACGCCCGGATAATTTTTGTATTTTTAGTAGAGATGGGGTTTCGCCATGTTGGCCAGGCTGGTCTTGAACTCTTGACCTTAGGTGATCCACCCACCTCGGCCTCCCAAAGTGCTGGGATTACAGGTGTGAGCCACCTCACCCAGCCCTCCATCTGCCTGCCTGCCTGCCTTCCTTCCTTCCTTCTTTCCTTCCTTCCTTCCTTCCTTCCCTCTGTTTCTCTCTCTCTTTCTCTCTTTCCCTCTCAGGGTCTTACTCTGTTGCCCAGGTTGGAGGGCACTGGCATGATAAGGGCTCACTGCAGCTTTGATTTCCCAGGCTCAAGTGATCCTCCCACCTCAGCCTCCCGAAGTGTAGGGATTACAGGTATGAGCCACTGCACCCAGCTTCATATTTTTATTTACAAATATTTTAGACATTTGAAATACCACAGCATTCAGATCTGCTTACAACATGAATGAAAATGACTGCTTATCAAGAGACTGCCATGATTTTGTGACATGACTATAGCAGTCTTATAAGTAAATTCAGAGTAGTTAAGCAGATCTAAAATATGGAGTAACATTTAGGCTAGGCACGGTGGCTCACGACTGTAACCCCAGCACTTGAAGAGGCCGAGGTGGGTGGATCACTTGAGGCCAGGAGTTCAAGACCAGGCTGGCCAACATGGTGAAACCCTGTCTCTACTAAAAATACAAAAAAAAAAAAATTAGCCAGGCATGGTGGTGCATGCCTGTAGACCCAACTACACAGGAGGCTGAGTCATGAGAATCGCTTGAACCTGGGAGGCAGAGCCTGCAGTGAGCCGAGATCATGCCACTGTACTCCAGCCTGGGTGACAGAGCAAGACTCTGTCTCAAAAAATAAAATAAAATAAAATATGGAATAACATTTTAAACCATCATATGCCACTCCGAAGCTGACCTGTTTCCTACAATTAAACATTTGCTTGGCTATAGGAGAAAGTGGCAAACATTCTTGATGACCACACTGCAGCCTATGAAACTGGATTTCTGACACTGGGCTCCAGCTTCATATCCTCAGGGTCTTTGTAGGGGGGCAAGCATGTGAACAGCGTCCAGCTCACACTCCCATTATGCTGTCCTGAACCTCCTCCTAGGGGCAAATGGTGGAAGTGATATAGAAATGGGCAGAGCAGGCCACAAACTTTAACATAAGATTCTCAATGTGTGTGTGTGTTTTTTAATTGAGGTATAATTGACGTGCCATAAAATTGACCCTTGTAAAGTGTACAATTCAGTACTTTTACTGTATTCACGGAGCTATGCAGCTATCACCACTATCTAATTTCAGAAGATTTCTTCACTCCCTAAAAAAAACTGCGTATCCATTAGCGGTCACTCCCCATTGATCCCTTCCTCCCCAGCCCTGGGCAACCACTCATCTACTCTCTGTGTCTGTGGACTTGCCTACGCTGCACATTTTATATGCATGGAATCATACACTCTGTCGTCGTTTGTGTCTGGCTTATTTCACTTACCGTGTTTTCAAGGTTTATCCCTGTTGTGGCGTGGATCAGTACTTCATTCCTTTTTACTGCCAAGCAACATTCCAGTGTATGGAGATACCACATTTTGTTTATCCGTTTGTCAACGGAAGAGCATTTGGGTTATATCCACTTTTTGACTTTTATGAATAATGCTGTCATGAACATTTGTGCACACATTTTTGTGTAAACGTATGTTTGCAATTCTTAGATGTATAGCCAGAAGTGGAATTGCTGGGTCGTAAGGAGATATAGGGTGACTCTGTTTAAGATTTTGAGAAAGACATCAACATGGTGAAACCCAGTCTCCACCACAAAACAAACAAACAAACAAACAAAATAAACAAACAAAAAACCCAACTCGGCCAGGCGTGGTGCTCACGCCTGTAATCCTATCACTCTGGGAGGCCGACGTGGGCAGATCACCTGAGGTCGGGAGTTCGAGACCAGCCTGACCAACCTGGAGAAACCCAGTCTCTACTAAAAATACAAAAATTAGCTGAGCGTGGTGGCGGGTGCCTGTAATCCCAGTTACTCGGGAGGCTGAGGTGGGAGAATCGCTTGAACCAGGAGGCAGAGGTTGCGGTGAGCCGAGATAGAGCCATTGCTCTTCAACCTGGGCAACGAGAGTGACATTCCACCTAGAAACAAAACAAAACAAAAAAACAAAATTCAAAAAAGTAGCAAGGTGTGGTGGTGCGTGCCTGTAGTCCCAGCTACGCGGGAGGCTGAGGTGGGAGGATTGCTTGCACCTGGGAGGCAGCGATTGCAGTGAGCCGAGATCGCACCACGGCACTCCAGCCTGGGCGACAGAGTGAGACTCAGTCTCAAAACAAAACAAAACAAAAACTTCAGCTTGCTTTCAAATTTGTTTTTGAAATTTATCCATAGTCATATATGTGGCTCTTGTTCTTTTTTTTTTTTTTAACTGTATGCAATTTGTTTCTCTAGCCTTCTGCTGATGAATATTTGAGTTGTTTGCAGTTTTTTGCTATTACAGACAGCGTTACAATGGGCAGTGCTGTTTACTCTGTTTCGGGCAAGTGTATGAGCTTGTGGTGTATATCCGGAAGCAGAACTGGTGGACTGAAGGATTTATTCACCACTGATTTTACTAGCTATGGCCAAATTGTTCTTCAAAATGACTGTAGTAATTTACACTCTGGCCAGCAGTGTGTGTGCATTCCCATTTCTGGTGTCCTTGCCAACACTTGCCATTGTTAGTCCTTCAAGCTCTTGCCAAGCTGAAGGATGTAAAGTGGTCTTTCCGGGTCGTTTTAAGTTTCATTTCCCTGTTAATGAGTTTGGAGGCTCTTTTCACATGCCCTTGATCATTCTGTGAGTTTCCTGTTAATATCCTTTTGCCCATTTTCCACTTGGGTTGTTTGTTATTTTCTTCTTGATTTTATGGGAGTTTAAAAAAATTTTTTTCTGAAAATGAATCTTAAAGTCTGTGGCTTTATTCTCACTGTTGTTATGGTTTTTAAATTTTCCTTCTTGTTTCTTTTGGTAAGAAGTTTCTAAAATAATTTTATAGTATATCCTTTTTCTATCTTATTTGAGAAACTCTTTTCTACTCTGCTATAAAGAAAATCCCTATACATTTTTTTCTAACCATTTTGGAGTTTTGCCTCCACAATTGCGTCTTCAATTCACCTGTAATTTATTTTTGTGTATGCTGTGAAGTAAGGATCAAACTATTTTCTCCCATTTGGGTAACTAATTAGGCCAGCACCAGTGTCTTCTTTGTACTATCTGTAATGTCTTCTCTGCCACATATTGTTTTCATATGGCATGGGTCATTTGCTGGTTATATTTTGTTCCACTGGGTTCTTTGTTTCTCCCTGCACAAATACTACACTGTTTTGTTTTTTTTTTTTTTGATAGAGAGTCTGGCTCTGTTGCCCAGGCTGGAGTGCAACGGTGCCGCTGGCTCACTGTGGCCTCTGCAGACCTCCCAGCTTAAGCAGTCCTTCCAACTCAGCCTCAGCCTCAGCCTCCCAAGTAGCTGGGATTACAGGTGCACACCACCATGCCTGGCTAATTTTTTGGTTTAGTAGAGGTTTCGTCATGTTTGCCAGGCTGGTGTCAAACTCCTGGCCTCAAGTGATTTGCCCACCTTGGCCTCCCAAAGTGCTAGGATTACAGGTGTGAGCCACTGCACCCAGCTAGATTTATTCTTAAGCCTTTTATAACTTTTGTTGCTATTGTAAATGGGATTTTTTTTTTTTTTTTTTTTTTTTTTTTTTGAGACGGAGTCTCGCTCTGTAGCCCAGGCTAGAGTGCAGTGGCCGGATCTCAGCTCACTGCAAGCTCCGCCTCCCGGGCTTACGCCATTCTCCGGCCTCAGCCTCCCGAGTAGCTGGGACTACAGGCGCCCGCCACCTCGCCCGGCTAGTTTTTTGTATTTCTTAGTAGAGACGGGGTTTCACCGTGTTAGCCAGGATGGTCTCGATCTCCTGACCTCGTGATCCACCCGTCTCGGCCTCCCAAAGTGCTGGGATTACAGGCTTGAGCCACCGCGCCCGGCTTTTTTTTTTTTTTTTTAAGATGAACTCTTGCTCTGTTGCCCAGGCTGGAGTTCAGTGGTACGATCTTGGCTCACTGCAACCTCTGCCTCCTGGGTTCAAGCGATTCTCCTGCCTCAGCCTCCTGAGCAGCTGGGATTACAGGCGCCTGCCACCATGCATGGCTAATTTTTTGTATTTTTAGTAGAGACGGGGTTTCACCGTGTTGGCCAGGCTGGTCTCGAACTCCTGACCTCATGATCCACCTGCCTTGGCCTCCCAAAGTGCTGGGATTACAGGCGTGAGCCACTGTGCCAGGCCCTCATTCATAGCTTTTGATTTTACCTTTTCCCTGTGTAATCTCTCCAGTGCTGTTAAGAGAGGCCAAGTGACTCTATAATCTTTATAATGACCACCACTGTCACAGTGTCTAAGTGCCCAAGCCATTCCAAATCCCAGTGCCTTATCCTCTACCTACCCTTCATCCCATGCCACTGCTGTTAATTTGAGTGATTTTAATACCACTGAATGCCACTGATTACACTTGACTCATTCCATCCCCACTACATCCTTTCCAGGATTCTATTTTGAGGGGATGTCCTTCGTTCTAGTAACCCCTCCTAATCTGAGATAAATCTTACTTGATCATTTTAATTTTTAAAAATTCCCTAATGAATTCACTTTAAATTTAGGATTTTAAAATCTTTGTTCTTATTTATTTATTTGAGATGGAGTTTCACTCTTGTTGCCCAGGCTGGAGTGCAGTGGTGCGATCTCGGCTTACTGCAACCTGCTCCTCCCAGGTTCAAACAATTCTCCTGCCTCAGCCTCCCAAGTAGCTGTGATTACAGGCATGTGCCACCACATTCAGCTAATTTTTGCATTTCTTGGTAGAGACGGGGTTTCACCATGTTGGCCAGGCTAGTCTCGAACTCCTGACCTCAGGTGATTAGCCTGCCTTGGCCCGGGAGGGGCAGGTTGCAGTGAGCCGAGATCGCACCACTGCACTCCAGTTCGGGGAATGGGCTGACCAACTGTTCTGGTTTTCTTGGGGCCATCCTGGTTTTAAAACCCAAAGTCTCACATCTCAGGAGACCCCCTAGTCCCAGGCAAACGGGGATGGCTGGTGACTCTCCCAGGAAGAATGTTTGCTTTGCCTTCATCTCCAGCTTCTAGAAAGGAAGACGTGAGCTTGGGGCAAGGTGAAGAGAAATTGCAGGGACTGGGGGAGCGCTAGACAGCCAGAGGGTAGTGCTTCCCCACCTTTCTGGCTGTAACAGAAGCGGGGCTCAGACTTGAGATGCACCAGTTTCTGCTGAATATGAGAAAGGGCTGAAGTGTGAGTTCCTGGTCACAAGAATGTTCACCACAGCTGGGAGGAAGAATGGATGCCTGGCTGGGGCCCAGGGGCCTCTATGGCCACGCCACTTCCAGGTTATTTCCTACAAAAGCTCTACCTCTTTCACTGAGGAAGACCCCTTAGTTTCTTAGTTTACAGAAAGCACATAGAACCGTGTAGATGTATACATACTGACATGAAAAGATGCTCATGATTAACTATTTAAACAAACAAACAAAAAAGCACCTTCAGAATGTCTTGCACCATAGGAGCTCTTTTCTGTGAATTAATAAGTTAGAAGCAGCATACTGGCATGACACCTCCTGCTCTATTTAACCTCTTATCAAGGACAAGTTTAGAGATGCTTGCTTTGGCTTTTGGAGAAGAAGAAAAAAAGTACCACAGATTTTATGAACATAATATTAATGCTCACCATAACATTCTAGGCTTCGAGCTGCTCCCTGCATGTCATCATAAACATACGGCACAGAGCCTGTCTGGAGATTGCTGCAGTTACTCAGAGTGTTGGGAGAGTTTTCTAGCTTTTTCTGACCTTCTGGAAATTTGCGTCGATGCCTCTGTCCATTTCCATGTTCGGCAATGCGTTTGTGGGTCTTTTCTTAAACAGCCAAGTTGCTTTTCTTCGCAAGCTTCCTGGTATGGGTTTTATGACATTAGTGCCCTTTGGCCTACGAGCAGAGTCCAGATTTGAGAGCCCACCAAGGCAGAGCTCCTAGGGAGTGTCTGTAGGGACTGTTTTCCTCTCTTTGGGCTTCAAAAAAGACTTATGACTGGGCCAGGCCAGGCACGGAGGCTCATGCCTGTAATCTCAACACTTTGGGAGGCTAAGGTGGACAGATGACCTGATGTCAGGAGTTTGAGACCAGCCTGACCAACACAGTGACACCCCATCTCTACTAAAAATACAAAAATTAGCCAGGCGTGGTGGCAGGAACCTGTAATCCCAGCTACTTGGAAGGCTGAGGCAGGAGAATCGCTTGAACCCGGGAGGTGAAGGGTGCCACTGCACTCCAGCCTGGGTGACACAGCAAGACTCTGTCTCAAACAAATAAAAAAGACCAGATGTGGTGGCTCACGCCTGTAATCCCAGCACTTTGGGAGGCAGAGGCAGGTGGATCACTGGAGGTCAGGAGTTTGAGACCAGACTGACCAACATGGTGAAACCCCGACTCTACTGAAAATACAAAACTTAGCCGGGCGTGGTGATGGGCACCTGTAGTCCCAGCTACTTGGGAGGCTGAGGCAGGAGAATTGCTTGAACCCAGGAGGTGGAAACTGCAGTGAGCTGAGATTGCATCGCTGCACTCCAGCCTGGGCGACAGAGTGAGACTTCAACTCAACTCAAAACAAAACAAAATAAAACAAAACATAAACAAACAAAAGCCTCTGTGGCCTTGGGGCTGGACCAGCTCAATGAAGTGGGGGGTCTCCTCTGCCAGGATGCCTGAGCTGGAGGTCCCAGGGCTCGGTCAGCCCATTCTTGCCTCTTTACCCACTACTGGGGAAAGTGCAGAAAGCGGGTTTCCTAAGAAACTCCTGGGCCATGGCCTTCTAGACTTGTCTACTTCTGACCTCAAATCAAGGAAGAGAAGATTGGTTAAAATGACTTTCTACCATGCTACTTCCTTTGTCAGTTCCTGCAGAGCCTCCAACAAGGTGTGTGGGCATCCTCTCTCCTTCAGCATCCAGTCATCCAAGCTGGGAGCCCCAGAGGAGGAAGCACCTGTTTTTGCCCTAACTTAGGGAAGGGCTTTGGATTCTCCGCCATTCAGGATGAGTCACTGTGGGACTGCAGAGAGGATTTTACTCATCCCCCAGGAATGGACCCTTGGAAGGCTCCAGAATGACTAGCCTCAAGTGTTCTGTCTCAGGCACGCGGCATTTTCCCCCACTCCACGTCTGCAGTCCCTTCCTCTCTGGACACATCCTGTTTCTGGGAGCAGGCGTCATGCCACGCAGATTGCAGCCTCTGAGCAGACGGGCGGAGACATCCTTCCTCTTATTTCTAGTACCTAATCCCATCTTCCTTCCCAGTCAGAGATATCGATCAGCATCTCCGCTTTTCCCAGGTCCCTGCACGCCAGGGAGGGAGAGTGGGGAAGGAACATGTTTCTATTGGCAACTCCAACTTATTGGAGGTGCTTAGAAACCACTGCTGATTTCTCACCAGCTTCTCAAGCACAGATAATCAGGAGAAGATCTAGGGCAAGGATCCATCTATTCATTCGCTCAGTAAATATTTAAGTGCCTACGATGTGCCAAGCCCCATTCTGGATACTGGGCTACGGTTGTAAACAAAACATGTAAATCAATGTCCTCAAAGCAATTACGTTCTGCCGGGAGGGACAGCTGATAAACAAGATAAAAGATATAAAAATTGTAGCATCTGCGGTGGCTCACGCCTGTAATCCCAGCACTTTGGGAGGCCGAGGCGGGCGGATCACGAGGTCAGGAGATCGAGACCATCCTGTGAACACGGTGAAACCCCGTCTCTACTAAAAAATACGAAAAAAAAAATAAGCCAGGCGTGGTGGCGGGCGCCTGTAGTCCCAGCTACTCGGGAGGTTGAGGCAGGAGAATGGCGTGAGCCCGAGAGGCAGAGGTTGCAGTGAGCCGAGATCGCGCCACTGCACTCCAGCCTGGGCGACAGAGCGAGACTCCGTCTCAAAAAAAAAAAAAAAAAAAAACCAAAAACCAAAACAAAACAAAACAAAAATTAGTGGGGTGTGGTGGTGCACACTTGTGGTCCCAGCTACTCCAGAGGCTCAGGTGGGAGGATCACCTGATCCAATACAGTTACAAGGTCAAACGATAAGGTACAGATTAAAAAAAATTTTTATTATCTTTCTCCTCCTGAGATAACGAAATACAGTAGTGTATGAAAAACTTTTCATACATTACTCTCCAAGGTTTATCTTGTTAATCCTTTAAGACGTATCATCTCCCTATCCTTCGCTGCACCTGAAAAGAGCTGGAGCGGGCAGGTAACCCGATCTCCTCCACCAGGTGAGTCCCGGATGGAGGTGTCAGCTACAAGACCAGGAGCAGAGCACTCCTGGGGCTTTGCTGGAACCATCGGCGTGGGAATGCGGTCTCTTCCCTCGTCCGAAAGACGCCAAGTTCCCGACGGGCAGCAGACTCGGTTCTAATCTTCCTCGCCCCAGCCTCTCGGAGCGCCCTGCACGCAGAGGGCGTCTAATAAGTGCAGTCGGCCCTGCTTGGACGAAAGCTCTCCCTTTAGTGGACCGGACACTAAACCCCTCCAGGTGCCACAGAGTTGCTGCTCCCGCCTCCACTTTACTCCCTGCCTGCTCCCTCCCCTCGTTCCGCGTAGGAGCCTCGGCCGCAGCTCACACCCTACCTGACCGCCGGTGCCCGCCGGCCCCGCCCTCCGCCCCCCCCCCCCCCCCCCGCCCCCCCGCCCCCGCCCCTCCGGCCCCGCCCCTCCGGCCCCGCCTCCAGTCTTCTCCTCGCCCCCCGGAGCCCACAAGTGGTGGCGGCGGCGGCCCCAGGTCCGGGATCCCTCAGACAGGAGGGCGGGTGGAGGAGGAAGCGGCCGAGTCCACAGTCCTGCTCCGGCGCCGCCGAGCACCGCCCGCCTCAGCCGACCAGCCCAGTCGGCTACTGGCCCTCGCCGAGAAGAGAGGAGGGAAAGGCCGCGGCGTCCCGCTCCCTCCGCGGCTCTTGGCGACGACGCTTGGCACATCCGGGACCCTCAGGCCGTGGCGGTCGCGGCGCCGGCTGCTCCGGCCCCAACCCCGGCCGCTGTGGTGACTCCACCGCGCCTCGCGGTCGCCCCCATCCCTGTCCCGCCCGCCGCCGGAGACAGAGGAACGGGCTCGTCAAGCTGCGTCTGACAGGTGAGGGGGGCCGGGCTGGGCCGGGCAGCCGCGGGGCGGGCGAGCTGGCGGGGGGTGCCTGTGGCCTTAGGAAGGGCCAGGGTCGCGATCAATGGTGAGTTGGGGAGTAATTGGAAAACCACTTGCTCCGGCTTGGACATTCTTTAAAAAGCCGAGGATGACTCGGGGCGGGGGGGTGGGGGTGGTCTTTTGTGGAGGGGAGGATACACCGGTTCGCATCGCAGGCGGATTTCAGGTCGGAAAGTCTTGGTCAAGGAGCCCGACGCTGCCTCCCGGGTCTCGGGGAGCAGCCCCTGGGCTACCGCCCAGGTGGGATCGTGAAGGGGATGAAGAGCTCCCGTGGCGGGGATTATTGAATCCGGTTGCTGGCTGCGCGCAGTAAACACTCCTTAAAGATGGAGCGCTTAACGGGAGGGTGTGCGTGTGTGTTCCCGGGTTGTTACCTTGCACACCCACTTATGCCCGCATGAAAAACCTTTACTCCCCGCCGCCGGCCACCGCTGCCGGGGCCACACACCTTGAACTCAAGTCTCTCTGAGGAGAGGAGACAGGTTGACTTTTCCAGTGTGCCTGTCTGATTCGACGGCTCGGGCTCATTGTACACTGTGGTTTGGAAGTGTCTGATTGTAGGGTGGCATGTTTGGGGTTGTTCCTTGTAGGCCGCAGAACTCGTGCCTCCCTTCTAACTCCCAGCCTGCTTTAAAAACAGGCTGGGAGGGGGAGGGAGGCTGTTGGGGGGAGGGAGGGGGTACATTTCTAAGTATGTCCTCATACAAACTTTAGAGCAAACTTTCTGTTACTCTCCCCACCCTCCCCCTTCCTTTTTCTAAATGGAAAAGAATGTCCGGAGGGGTTGTCAGATAGAAGACTACACTTACAAAGTGTTTATGATTCCAGGTGCATGATCTTTAACATTACAGGTACGTTTTACTTACAGTGCCATTTTTGGTATTCTTACATGGACATGCCACCCCCATTTTAGGAGCACTTGTATTTGGTTTGAAAAGGAATTGAAATCACGTCGTTATTCTACCTTCACCATTTACCCCTGATAAATTGTCCACGTTTATATTCGGGTGAGTGGTGAGAAAGATAATTTTCCGTAGAGGATTTGTGTGGGCGTGCACGTGTACGAATAAACTGTAATTATGTTTGCCCACACTAGACTTTGAGATTTATTTGGACTAATTTTGTAGTTGAATGCCTGTGTGTCACATCTCAGTCCACTGGCTGAACTTGCTGGGTGAAAACTTGCGGTGAATTTGGTATTTGAGAATTTAGCTTGAATGTATGTTGGCTGCAATTTAAATAATATGTTACCTTAATGCTTTCCCTAGGGAAAATTGCAGGGAATCATTAACTGAGTGGTTCTTAATGGAAAACCTGGATTGGGGGATACTTATATTTCCCCCCCTCCCCGCGCCGTTCAATGTCCTTATATTGGGAGGAGTCAATGGAAACCTTTATAGGGGATCTTTGTTGCTTTAGAGTTTGTCTGTTGCTGTTGCTATCTGGAGTCAGTGATGGTGGAAAGAACATGTGATCTCAGGTATCAGAAATAGGCTGTTTCCATTTACTTTCCTCTGGGCTATATAGAGAAAATGAGGAAAAAAATAGGGATTTTGATTTTCTGCAGATAAAATGAGTTGAGGTTTTTAGTATGACTCAATAGATCTTAAAGTGTTTATCTGTGGTTTCTGTACTGCCTATGATACATTATAAAAATTTATATGTACAGTTTGTTAAGAGGAAAGATTATGCTTATATTTTAGGGCAAGAGGGAATATTGAACTACATTTATAGAGTGATTTTTGTTTCAGGTTTTTCTGAGGAATTTTAAATACCCTGTGTCCTCCTAAGAGTAAAAACAGTTTGAGGTACTCTGAGTTTCTTACAACTACTTGTCTCTGAATAGTTTTCTCTTAAAATTTGACAAATATTAAAAACATTGTCCTTCCTTCTTTGGTTGCAGTGTAGTCTTTTCTGTTTTGCCAGTAAAGTTAACATATTTTTTTTTCATTTTTGTTCATCATTTACAAATTAGATGGTACAGATTTTAGCAAATAGATCTCAAGAACTGGATCCAATTAGCAGATTTTAAGGACATAAAGATTAAAGGATTAGATGGAAAAGATTGTTTTGACTGACTGGATAAATGACAGGGCTGTGTTTGATGTGCGTCCAGGAATTGGTCTGGAGCTGGTGCCCAACTTCCCAGTCCATCTTGAGAAGCCAAATAAAATACTTAACCTAGGCCTCATTTTGTTTTTTAAAAAAGTTGATTCTTTGTGAAGACCTTAAGAAATGTTTGGCATACCTTTAGACTAAGTGTTTAACAGTTCATTTAGAGTTCATTTAGATCTGGGTTCCCTAATAGAGGAAAAAAAGTCACTTAAAAAAAGACAGATCCCATAGCGAATTTATATTTGGTTTACAATACACTTGGGCTATAAGATGTTTTAAAATTATTGTTCTTTGCTTTAAGTTAATACCATATTAGTATTTTAAATTTATAGAGTACCTTTGATTTCAAGATGCTGTATAAACTTTAGTTAGTTAGTAATAACCTTGTTGTGGAATTGCCCCTTTACTGAAAAGTGTAAACATTTCTTGCATGGTGATGTGTACACACACACTCACACACTCTCTCTTTCTGAACAAGAGGAAATATTTGAACCATGAGATCTCTGCCCACAATTGATATTAGACCTTTCCACATGTTATTCTTAGAACCACAATCAGTGAACTGTTTGGTATTTGTCAACACTAACAAAGTGGGGCTAATTTAATAATTTGATCCCAAATTTTAGATTCCTCAGGCAACTGGGGGTTAGAATCCGATTTCATCCATCAAGCTACTTCTGTTCTTTATGACACATTAACATATATGATCATTAAAATGGGCTGTATGGTAACACTATCAACTTCAACTAATATTTCTATAACAAATTGATTACAAAATGTATCATTTATATATCATACTTATATAACTATTTGATATAGGTTTTTCTTACAATCGTTTGGATAGAGAAATATTCTTTACAGTAAAAACTTCGGGATAATTTTTTAGACCATTATTGTTTCTGAAAACCAAAGGCTGGTAAAAGCAGCTTAGTGTCGTAATTTCTAATATTTTAAATTCTTAGGTATGGAGAAGTAAAATAAGATTACTCCTCCAGAACATTTATTTCAGATCTTTTTATACATTTAATGTTTTTGTATGCTGCTTCTCATGTTATTAATTTCAAAGCCCTTGGCAATAAGGAGGTTAAACTTCTCTATAATGTAAGGAAGTTTAACTTTAAAAATTTCCCTTTAGATATGCTAGCATCTTAGTCTTGGTTCACTACATATTTTATCGATTCAAGGCTTTAAAAATTATAGCTTCATTCTGTTTCACAGGTTTTTAAGTATGCCTATGCACCATAGTGACTTTATTTTTTGAGATGGAGTTTCACTCTTGGCTGAAGTGTAATGGCTCAATCTTGGCCCACTGCAACCTCTGCCTTCCAGCTTCAAGCAATTCTCCTGCCTCAGCCTCCTGAGTAGCTGGGATTACAGGCACCCGCCACCATGCCTGGCTAATTTTTTTTTGTATTTTCAGTAGAGATGAGGTTTCGCCATGCTGACTAGGCTGGTCTCGAACTCCTGATCTCAGGTGATCTCCCTGCTTTGGCTTCCCAAAGTGATGGGATTATAGGCATGAACCACTGCACCCAGCCCATAATAACTTTTATATACTAGAGGTGTTAGTGATTTGAATGTCCCCAGTTCATTTTATTTTCTTTGTCTCTGAGGAGGAAGCCAGTGTAGCTGAGCTCCTTCTTTTTCTCTTAAATTCTGTCTTCTAGTCTAATGCCCTTCAGGCAGTCAGTAGAACATGCCAACATCCTTGATATAGTTTGGTATTCATAGTAAAGTCTGTGTATTTTAGTCATCACTTTTACTTTTTTCTTGTTGGTTGAGCTGTTACTGTCACAGCATACTAACATCTTATTTAGCATAATTCAGTTTTCAAGGTAAATGAAGGGTCATACTTAGGCATACAAGATTTTAATTTGAGCCTTTTTTTTTTTTTTTTTTTCCTGACAGAGTGTTATTCTGTTGCCCACGCTGGAGTTCATTGGTAACAGTGTGCAATGAGCCATCCCGGCTCACTGCAGCTTTGACCTCCTGGCTCAAGTGATTTTCCCACCTTGGCTTCCCAAGTAGCTGGGACTACAGGTACATGCCACCATGACTGGCTAAGTTTTTTTACTCCAGGTTGCCCAGGCTGGTCTTGAATTTCTGCACTCAAGGAGATCCTCCTTCCTCAGTCTTCCAAAGTGCTGGCATTTCAGGTGTGAGCCACCATGCCTGGCCTGTTTTAGCCTTTTTTGGTGAGAGTCTTAAAGATGTAACACATCCTCCTCTTTTCAAATATATCATACTTAGTAGAAGTTAATGTTTTATTCATGATTCAATATAAAATGAATATAAATTATTGTGTTTGTTGTAATATGTAACGTGAGGATCTTATTAGGGCCTGTAGAGAGAAGGATTTCATCCTGGCTAAATGGTGATAGGTCGTTTAACTTTGTTGTTACTAGTTTTTCTCTTTGCCTTCATTTTTGTTTACTGATACTTTCTTTGTCTAAGAATGCTGAACCCTTGAAATATGCCGTCGTAATCAGCATTGTATATGTTTCTGTATGATTGACATGTATTGAAAGTTTAAGTGCCAGATGCTGTGTTAAGTTCATATCTATTACCACTTTTAATTTTCATAGTAGCTCTAAGTGGTAGGAGAAACTGAAAGTTGGAGAAGTACATGTCACAACCAAAGTTGTCTAGAAAGCTTATTACAAGTTTATTAGAATCTGTGTGGAAAAATAAAATTGACGTATTCTGTTCACTTGGAATCGCCCTCGCTCCTAGCAATACTTGCCCATCTTTTAAGGCTCAACTCGCTCAACTCAAAGATTACTGTTATCCCTAGAACTTTCCCTGACCTGAGTTGAACTGTCCTCTGTGACTCTAAGAAACTCTTCTTCTAGTATCAGACCTAACCCACTGATAGGCGCTTATTGTTCCTATGCTTTAAGTGCCATGAAGTTAGGATCCTTGTGTGAGCATGGATTAAGATGTTTTTGGCATTTTATTTAATGAATGCTGGAGAGCTATAAAGAGTTCAGAATAGTTCTGCATGTGTTCTTTATGGCTAATGCATTGGTATGAGTGGCAACAGGTGAGGCTCTAGACAGGGACCAACCTAGTTAGGACCTTGTTGTAGTTTGCCAAGATGTTCATTTTTTTAAAGGTGGTAGGAACCATTGCAGGATTTTTTTTTTTTTTTTGAGACGGAGTCTCGCTCTGTCGCCCAGGCTGGAGTGCAGTGGCCCGATCTCAGCTCACTAAAAGCTCCGCCTCCCGGGTTCACGCCATTCTCCTGCCTCAGCCTCCCGAGTAGCTGGGACTACAGGCGCCCGCCACCTCGCCCGGCTAGTTTTTTGTATTTTTTAGTAGAGACGGGATTTCACCATGTTAGCCAGGATGGTCTCGGTCTTCTGACCTCGTGATCCGCCCGTCTCGGCCTCCCAAAGTGCTGGGATTACAGGCTTGAGCCACCGCGCCCGGCCCATTGCAGGATTTTAAGCGTTGATATATTTGCTGTTTAGACACAATCTGGGAGCAGTATGGAGGATGGACTGGAATGGGAGCCATGAAGACTGGTTTTAGGGTAACTGGTTAAGAAGATTCAACAGCAACCATTGTTCAGATTTTTTTCTTGTTTGAATGTTTATTTCAAAATTTTTTATTACAAATAATTGCTGTAAACATCTTGGTGTAGGTAACTTTGATTTTTTTTTAAAGGATTTTTTTTAGGATGCTTCCATAAAAATAGTGTTACTGAGTTCAAGTGTATGGATATTTTTAAGGTTTCATGATTAATTTTTCCTTTAGGCTACTGCTTAAAAGAGTTGGGCCTGTTTAGCGCAGCAGTAAATAAAGATGTCCCTTTTCGCTATTCTGTTATAAGCATTAGCTAATTGCGTTTTAAATTTTTTGCTAATTTCATGGCATGTGCCATTTAAACATTCGTGAAGCAGGATATTTTCCTGTCTGTTTAGTAATCATATTTATTTTCATTGACTTGTTTGGCCTTGTCCTAGTTATGTCAGAGCCTTAATGTTTTTCTTATTGATCTACCTGAGACTTACAATAATATTAATCTGTTGTCATATTTGCTAGAAACATTTCCATGGTGAATTATTTGTCTTTTAATATTGGTCATCGTTTGGACGTGTAGAAATGTGTTATCTTAGGAGTCAAAATCTGTCTAACTTTTGTTTTGTTTTCCTATTCTATACTTAGAAAGCCTTTTTCTTCAAGAAGTTTGATAAATAAGTACATTATATTTAGTGTTTTTAAAAAATGCTTTAATAAACTATTTCCCCTTCAACTGCTATTTGGCGATCTCGTCATTGTTTGTTAACCAATTCTTCCTTTCCACAGTGATGTAGTATCTTTTCAGTTATGTTAATTATAATAGAGTCAGATATATCTCTTGTTCAGTGCCATACTGTTTTCATTATTGTAGCTTTATAGTTTAGTTTAATATTCTCATTAGGCCAGTTTTTTTCAGAGATGGAGTCTCGCTCTGTCACCCAGGCTGGAGTACAGTGGCGTGATCTTGGCTCGCTGCAGCCTCTGACCCCTGGGTTCAAGTGATTCTCCTGCCTCAACCTTGCTAGTAGCTGGGATTACAGGTGCATGCCACCACTCCCAGCTAATTTTTTTTGGGGTGGAGATGGGGTTACGTTGGTCAGGTTGGTCTCGAACTCCTGACCTCAAGTGATCTGTCCGCCTTGGCCTCCCAATTTTTTGTTGTTGTTATTCTTATTTTTTTCTGCCACATAAATATTAAACTTGTTAAATTTAATAAGGGCTGGGTGTGGTTGCTCATGTCTGTAATCCCAGGACTTTGGGCAGGCTGAGGAGGGTGGATCATCTGAGGTCAGGAGTTTGAGACCAGCCTGGCCAACCTGGTGAAACCCTGTCTCTACTAATAATACAAAAATCAATTGAGCGTGGTGGCACATACCTATAATCCCAGCTACTGGGGAGGCTGAGTCACGAGAATTGCTTGAACCCGGGAGGTGGAGGTTGCAGTGAGCCAAGATCATGCCACTGTAGTCCAGCCTGGGCGACAGAGTGAAACTGTGTCTCAAAAAAAAAAAAAAAAAAAGACATTTCGTTGGGATTATTATTAGAATTGCATGACTTTGGAAAAAGAGATATCTATGTTTATTTGGTTTTCTCACCCAGGAGCATGCTATGTTTTTACATTTATTTAAGCTTTGGCCCATATTGCTCAGGATAGCTTTATAATTTTCTTTCTATGTTTGAATTTAATTTCAGCTAATTTATTTTTATTTGTGTGATTTACATCGTGTTTTCTAATCCTAGTTATTGCTTGTATTTAGGAATGCAGTTATATGTATTTTTGCTCAATTAGAACAATTTTGGCTGGGCATGCTGGCTCACGCCTGTTGTCCTAGCACTTTGGGAGGCCAAGATGGGAGGATCACTTGAGTCCAGGAGTTCGAGACCAGCCTGGGCAACATAGTGAGACCTCATCTCTTTATTTATTTATTTATTTATTTATTATTTTTTGAGACTGAGTTTTGCTCTTGTCGCCCAGGTTGGAGTGCAATGGTGCCATCTCGGTTCACTGCAACCTCTGCCTCCCGGGTTCAAGCGATTCTTCGGCCTCAGCCTCCCGAGTAGCTGAGATTACAGGCAAGCGCCACCATGCCCATCTAATTTTTTTGTATTTTTGTAGAGACGGGGTTTCTCCATGTTGACCAGGCTGGTCTCGAACTCCCAACCTCAGACGTCACTCTGCCTCCAGCTTGAGGCAGGGGCTGCAGAACTTTCCTCTTCAACTTTCAGCTTGAGTTGGCAGGTACACAGTCACAACCCTTAGGGTCCTAGAGCATTCATTTTCAGGAAGTAAATCTTCAGGATGTACTGAAGCATCTTCAGAATAGCAAATACAAAGAGGCTGACTCACGCTGACAGTTCTGTGATTTACATGATCATATTCAAGAAACAGCGAGGCCAATCAGATACCCATATGGAAAAATATGAGCTTTGACTTCTAACTCACACCACACACAAAAATTAATCCCAGGGAGATCATAAACCTGATTGTGAAAGATAAATCACTAAAGCTTTTATTTTTTTATTTTTATTTTTATTTTTTTTTTTTGGAGACGGAGTCTCGCTGTGCTCCCAGGCTGGAGTGCAGTGGCGTGATCTCGGCTCACTGCAAGCTCCGCCTCCCGGGTTCACGCCATTCTCCCGCCTCAGCCTCCCAAGTAGCTGAGACTACAGGCGCCCGCCACCACGCCCGGCTAGTTTTTTGTATTTTTAGTAGAGACGGGGTTTCACCATGTTAGCCAGGATAGTCTCAATCTCCTGACCTCGTGATCCACCCGCCTCGGCCTCCCAAAGTGCTGGGATTACAGGCTTGAGCCACCGCGCCCGGCCCACTAAAGCTTTTAGAAGATAATATAGGCAAATATCTTCAGATCCTTGGGGGGAGATGAATATCTCTTAAATGGGACAAAAACCAAGCAAACCATAAGCAAAAAGACTGATAAACTACACATCATTAAAAGAATCTCTGTTCAATAAAAATACCATTAGGAGATTTAAAAGTCAAGTCCTATAGACTAGAAAAAGATACTTTATATATATACTGTTTTTGTCCAATGAAAGACATATCTATAATATGCAAAGAGCTCCTTCAAATCAATACATACATATACAACTCAATTTAAGACTGAGATGACAACTTGGACAGACATTTTATAAAAGAGGATTGACTGGCCAATAAGCAAATGAAAAGGTATCATCTTTAGTCATCAAGGAAATGAAAATTAAAGCCACTACACATCTACCAGAGTGGCTAAAATGAAAAAGATTGGTAACACCATTGGTTAGGATAAAGAGCAACTAGAATGCTCATTTGTTGCCAATATGAATATAAATTGCACAAACACTTTAGAAAACTGTTCGGTGGTGGTATCTATTAAAGCTAAACATGCCAGGCATGGTGGCTCATGCCTGTAATCGCAGCACTTTGGGAGGCTGAGGCGGGTGGATCATGAGATCAGGAGGTCGAGACTGTCCTGGCTAACACAGTGAAACCCCATCTCTACTAAAAATACAAAAAATTAGCTGGGCGTGTTGGCACGTGCCTGTAGTCCCAGCTACTCGGGAGGGTGAGGCAGGAGAATCACCTGAACCTGAGAGGCAGAGGTTGTAGTGAGCCAAGATCATGCCACTGCACTCCAGCCTGGGCGACACAGTGAGATTCCGTTTCAAACAAACAAACAAAAAAACAAACCTGGAAACAACCCAAATATCTATTAATAGGATAATGGATAATAGGTTGTGATATATTTTTACAATGGAGTACTACAGAACAATGGAAAAGAATGAACTACAGTCTCATGCTATATGCACAGCTGAAGCTCACAGACGTAGTGTTCAGTGAAATAAACCAGACACAAAAGAATACGTACTGCATGATTCCATTTTATAGGTGTGAGGTTCAACAACAGGAAAAACTAACGCATGGCGCCATAAGTCAGAATGGTGGTTTTCAAGGGGCGCAATGACTGGGAGAAGGTACACAGGAGCCTCTGGTGGGCTAGACACGTTCTAGATCTTGATCTAGATGGTGGTCACAGGGTGCATGTCATATGTAAATACTCACCAAGGTGGACACTGAATATCTGGTACTTTAGATACATCATTCCTCAAAAAATTTTTAAAGGAGAAAGTTGGGGCAATTCCGTGGGGAAAGGATGGCCTTTTTTACAAATAGTGCTGGTTCTACTGGGTATCTACATCCTCGATACACAGAAGTTAACTCAAGGTGGACCACAGACTCTCATGTAAGAGCTAAAATGATAACATTCTTAGAAGAAATCATGGAAGTAAATCTTTGTGACCTTGGATTAGGTAATGGGTACTTAGATACCACACCAAAAGCACAAGTGACAAAAGAAAAACTAGATAAATTGAACTACATCAAAATTAAAAGCTTTTATGCTGCCAACAATACCATTAAAAGTGAGCAGAATGGGAGAAAATATTTGTAAATCATGTATCTGGTAAGGGTCTAGTATCCAGAATATATATGATTTAAAGAACTAGCTTGGGCAACATGGTGAAACCTCATCTCTATAAAAAATACAAAAAAATTAGCCGGTCGTGGTGGTGTGAGCCTGTAGTCTCAGCTACTCAGGAGGCTAAGGCAGGAGGAGCACCTGAGCCTGGAAAGTTGAGGCTGCAGTGAGCTGAGACCACGCCACTGCACTCCAGCCTGGGTGACAGAGCAAGGCCCTGTCTCAAAAATAAATAAAAATAAAAAAGAGAAGAAAAAAAAGTACTATTATAATCCAACAATAAAAACAAAACAACATAATTTTAAGAATGACAAAGGTAGGCTGAATGTGGTGTGCTCTTGGCTCACTGCAAGCTCCACCTCCTGGGTTCTCGCCATTCTCCTGCCTCAGCCTCCCATGTAGCTGGGATTACAGGCACCCTCCACCACGCCCAGCTAAATTTTGTAATTTTAGTAGAGATGGGGTTTCACCATGTTGGTCAGGCTGGTCTCAAACTCCCAACTGTTAGGTCTGTCCATGTGGGGAAAGTCCACCAACAGGCTGTGTGTGAGCAACAAGGTTGTTTATTTCACTTGGGTGCAAGTGGGCCGAGTCCACAAAGAGAGCCAGCAAAGGGAGATTCCTATAAGTTTTATAACTTTGTTTTATAAGATTTGGATAGGTAGTGGAAAATTACAGTTAAAAGTGGTTATCTCTTGGCAGGGGAGGGGTCACAAGGTGCAGGGTGGAGAGATCATGAGACTCATTGTCCAGGGGAGGAATGTCACAAGGTTGATTGATTAGTTGGGGGTGGGACAGGAACAAATCACCAAGGTGGAATGTCATCAGTTAAGGAAGGAACTGCCTGTTTCATTTTTTTGGTGGTTCTTCAGTTGCTCCAGGCCATCTGAATGTATATCTGCAGGTCACAGGGGTTATGATGGCTTAGCTTGGGCTCAGGGACCTGACATTGAGGATCCTTCTTTCTCTGATGCCCTTCTATGAGAATGAATCTGTTTTGGAAGAAAATGAAATTAAGATTATTCGTCACAACAACCACTATCTCCAAATCTGTATTCACTGCTTCTATTCATTATAAGTCTCATCTACCTGATGAGATAACTTTTTTGAAGACAGGAATTGTATGCTGTTTAACAGTGCTTTGATTCTTCCACAGTTCAGTCATCCTTGATATCTTGTGGGGGATTGGTTCTAGGATACTGCTGCCACACCATACCAGAATCTGTGGATGCTCAATCCCTTACATATAATGGTGCATATTTGCATATAACCAACACACACCCCCCTATATACTTTATTTATTTACTTAGAGACAGGATCACTCTGTTGGTCAGGCTGGAGTGCAGTGTCACAATCACAACTCACTGCAGCCTCAACCTCCTGGGCTCCAGTGATCTGTCCACCTCAGCCTCTTGAGTAGCTGGGACTACAGGTGTATACCACCACACCTGGTTAATTTTTTAATTTTTATTTTTAGTAAAGACAAGGTCTCACTATGCTGCCCTGGTTGGCCTCCCAAAGTTTTGGGATTACAAGTGTGAGCCACAGTGCCTGGCCCCATGTACTTTAAATCATCAGTAATAAAATGTATAGATATTGTACAATGGTGACAGTTGTTATACTGTACTTTCTATTTGTATTTTTATTGTTTCTTTTTTTTTTTTTTTTTTTTTTTTTGGGACGGAGTCTTGCTCTGTCGCCCAGGCTGGAGTGCAGTGGCCGGATCTCAGCTCACTGCAAGCTCCACCTCCTGGGTTTACGCCATTCTCCTGCCTCAGCCTCCCGAGTAGCTGGGACTACAGGCGCCCGCCACCTCGCCCGGCTAGTTTTTTTTTTTTTTGTATTTTTTAGTAGAGACGGGGTTTCACCGTGTTAGCCAGGATGGTCTCGATCTCCTGACCTCGTGATCCTCCCGTCTCGGCCTCCCAAAGTGCTGCGATTACAGGCTTGAGCCACCGCGCCCGGCCTGTATTTTTATTGTTTCTTTTTTCAAATATTCAGCCTCGTCTAGTTGAATCTGAAGATGTGGACCTGCTGATGAAGAGGGCTGACTGTATCTAACTTAGGGTCTCGCATGCAGCTGGCACTTAATACATTTTATTGACTGTTTTAGCTAACATTTAACAGACAATTCCTAATAAAAACCTCTTAAAAGTAGGTAAAAAAAGGAAACCTTAGTCCTTCCTCTAAAGTGGACAGAAAACCAGCCTGGGTAACATAGTGAGACCTTGTCTCTACAAAAAAGTTTTTAAAATTAGCTGCCTGCCTGTAGTCCCAGCCACTCAGGAAGCTGAGGCAGGAGGATCCCTTAAGCCCAGGAGTTTGAGGTTACAGTGAGCTAGATCACAACATTGCTTTCCAGCCTGGGTGACAACAAGGCCCTGAGGAAAAAAAAAAAAAAAAAAAAAGGAAAGGATAAAGGAAAGGAAGGAAAGAATATAAGTATTGAAAAAGGAGACAAAACTATGATTATTTGCATGTGAAATGATAAATGTTAGACAGCCAAAGAAGCCTGAGAGAATCAACTAAGATTTTGCTGGAAGTAATGTGAGAATTCAGTACAGTGGCTATATACAAAATCAAGAGATTAGCACAAAAACCTCAACTACTTTTCCCATGTACCACCAATAACTAATTAGAAAATGGAAGAAAGATCCCATTTATAATGGCAATACAAATGTATGAAGTATTTGAATAAAAATACAAAGATATTTAACAAAAAATATGTAAGATCTATATGATGGAAACCCTAAAACTCTTCTGAAAGACATTAAAAAGAAATGAACACATGACATGAGATAGCATGTTCCTATAATGTTGTACAGATGTCAATTATCAAATTAATCTACAAATTTAACATAATCCTATTCAAACCCCAAGATCGTTTTGGGTGGTGGCTGTTTGTGAGACGGGGTCTCGCTCTGTTGCTCAGGCTAGAGTGCAGTGGTATGACCACAGCTCACTGCATCCTCGACCTCCCAGGCCTCAAGCAATCCTCCCACTTCAGCCTCTGAAGTCTCTCATATCGTGTCCAAGAAATGGGGACAAATCTCACAAAGGAACTAGGCTCAGGAGGGCTGGAATATTCAGGGAAGGTTTCAAGCAGAAAGATGAACTTGAGTTGGCTTTTGAGAGATTCATAGGATTCCCACAGGCAGAGTGAAATAAGGGAATTTTAGGTGGACAACGCATAGACAAAAGCAGATATGCGGATGGTGTGACTGGGGTATGGTGAGGGGCTGCTCTGGCTGGAATGGAGGGCTGCCACAATAATGAAATGGTGAATGAGGCAAATAAGGTTGGATTGGTAGCATGGCATCAAGGTTGCCAGCTTATTAAATCACTCTTCCAATATGCTAGCACTGGCCTGTTGGGAAAAGTAATGCATCATGTACTCAAACAAAAGGCAAACAGAGGCAAGCTCCAGGAATGGGCACTGTAAACAAGACTTGTCCCAGAGTAGCCAGATGTAGGCTTTAGACATGTTAATGCAGGCTGAGCATCTCTAATCCGAGGGGGAATGTCTCATATGGTGTCCAAGAAACGGACACATCTCACAGAGGGCCTGGACTCAGGAGGGCTAGAGTATGAGATATCATTCCCCCTCCCCTGTGAACTTAAAAATGTGGCCAACAATTTTTTTGAAAGATGGCTACTCTGTAGTGCTTTAACTGGACCTATTTAGGCAACGCCTTACACACTGGAGAAGGACGATACTGTGTGAATCTAATAAGTCTACAAGACAATACTTCTCTCTATTGGCTGTCTCCTTCCTCTCCAGGGTGATGACAACTCTGTGAGGTGGAGATTATACGTCTCTCATCATTTTGGCAACAAGGAAATAAATTAGTGGCAGAGTAAGGGTGACTTGGTGAGTACATCCAATTGTTGACATAGTTTTGGGTAGGAGAAATTTTGCTATTATATCAACTTAACTTCTTAAAATGGTCTAATGGGATTAACTTGATTTCAATTCACAGAGATCTGGAAGCGAGGATCCTTTAAAAATCCTGGAATATACACTGCAGTAAAAGAACAAAGCATACCTCAGCCTTATACTACTGAAGAAGAATGTCAAGTGGGGAAGTGGCTTTGGTTTTGAGTTTGTGGGTTCTGAATCCACACAAAGACAGGACTGCATTCTGAAAACCTGAATTAATTATTGTCCTTACCTCAATAAGACAAAAAATTATAATCAAAATCATTAGTATTACAGTCACAGATATTGCCAAGATGAGTCTGTTGTTATAGCCATATCCTGGAACTTCTTTCGTGAGCTAAAAAAAAAAAAAAGGAAAGAACAATTAAAAAAAAAAAAAAGAATGAAAGCTAACTTTTCAAAACCCCAGTATTCCGGTTGAGTAGCTTACAGGTTCTTTTTTATTTTTTTTGAGACAGGGTTTCACTCTGTCACCCGGGCTGGAGTACAGTGGTGCGATCACAGTTCACTACAGACTCTACCTCCCTGGGCTCAGGTGGTCCTCCCACCTCAGCCTCCCGAGTAGCTGGGACTATAGGCACGTGTCACCACATCCAGCTAATTTTTGTATTTTTTTGTGAAGACAGGGTTTCACTATGTTGGCCACGCTGGTCTGAAACTCCTGACCTCAAGTGATCCACCCACCTTGGCCTCCGAAAGTGCTGGGATTACAGGCATGAGCCACCACTCCCGGCCTACGGTTTATCTTGTACACTAATCTATTTCACTCTCTAAATGAACAAAGTGGGAGATCACTGTTATGGCCAAAGTTACAAAGTGGGAGATCACTGTTATGGCCAAAGTTACAAAGTGGGAGATCACTGTTATGGCCAAGACAAGCTATGGCCTGGGAGTCCCAGGTTCTCTTGTGTGGGCACTTTCCTGGCATATGCTAAATGATGGGAAAGTCTGGGTCTCATGTTTCTGTGTGGTCTTCTGCCCTTTCTGTTTGCTTTTTCTGGGTCTTTCTGCTCTTTCTGGGTCTCATGCTTCTGTGTGGTCTTCTGCTCTTCTGCTCTTTCTGTTCCCTCTGGGCTTCCGTGCTTTCATTGATATAGTTCTCAGTTTTCCATTGGTCCGTATCCCATTCTGCCTTGGATGCCTTTATGTCCTGCTGCTCACTGAGGAGCTTCATCAGGAGGCCTGTCCTGGAGATGAACTTGGCACAGGTCACTTGCACATGGGTCTCAGAGCAGTCCGTCTTCAAGGTCCGGATAACATGAGAAATGAACCTTCTCACATCGTTGTTGGGGATGAGGGACCGTAGCTGCTGGGTTAGCTGAATTTCATACTGATCACCTGGGGATGAGAGCAGTGGGTAATTGAAGCTTTTGGGCTCGGGGGACAGGTCAGTGCCCACGTTGTTGTATTCCCATTTTGTCTCAGTTTGTTTAACAGTTGGCCCTAAGTTGAATGCAGTCCCAGCGGAATCTGCCTCAGTAGGAGGATTGTAGTTTGTGTTTTCAGAGATGGTGCCTTCTGGCATAGTAGTGTTTTCCTTAAAACGTTTTCTTCAGAGGCATTTCTTACAGTTGTGTTTTTTACAGCAGTGTTTTCTATAAACTGTTCTGAAGGAGCAAATACTTCCGGAAAAGGGTTTTCTTGAGGACTCAGGTCTCCTGAGGATGAAAAAGCCTGTTGTGAAGGGGAATTTATGAGGCTCTTTGCTGCAGAGAATGGCGGCCTCTTTGTGAACATCAGTCTATTGAGATAACTTTTCTTTCTCAACTTTCTAATCTTTTTGACGTTGGGTGTTCTGTGGGCCACATGGCAGTGAGTTTTATGAAAGCGGTATTTGTTTCTGGAATGTACGATTGGTTTAGCAGCCTTCATATTTTTAACTCTAGCCTTTGCATTTTCTAAAATTAAAATGGCGTAGGCTAAGTCTTTCTATCTATCTCTGACCGGAGGTAGGGCTTTTGCAGGGGTGGAGGCAGAAGGCACGCCCACGGAGAAGGGTTTCAGCAAAGAGGAGACTGTTGGCTTATGTTCTTGGGTGAATGAAGGCTTGACGGTGTTTCCCGCTACGTTCTTGGGCCCCTGCTCTATGTGAGACTGTTCCAGCTCCCCTGGGGCTGGACTTCCGAGCCTTTTTTCTATGGCAGCATTCTGCACAAAGGCCTGCGCACCTTCTTCCCTCCTGATGCTCTGCTTTCCCACTTCTTTGAAGTGCCTTTTCTGGATGCTCCTTGGGCCCTTGAGGACTCTGTTCATTCTCTGCAGGTTTTTGCCTACACTTTGAATCTTTGCCAGGCTGCTTTCCTGTGGTTGGACAGTTTCTAATTTCTTTTCAAATATTTGGCGTTTAAATTTGTTACCTAGAAGGCTGGACTGCATAAGCATGGCAGTTTCTTCTTCCCTTTTAACGTCATCGATTTTTTTCTCGTATTTCTGCATCTAATATCTTTTCTAGGAAATATACCTTTCTCAATTTATTTTCATAAGTTGAGTTGTTGGATGCAGGTTGAAGCGAGGGGCTCTTTGTATTGTTTTTCAGAATACTCAGGAGCCTATCTCCATCTTGCACATTTGAAAAAAACAGTTTAATGAATGGTAACAACATGGATTCCACATCTAGATTTCCTGCTGAGAAATAAGGCAAGATGTAACTTAGCACACTGATAACATCACTCTTGTCATTGGTGTCTAGCTGCTCACTCCCAAAGCCTGACAAGCTGATGCCATTGCTGTCTGAGGGCGCCTCCGGCTCAGTAGTTAGCTCAGTGCTCATGTGCTTCTTCCGGGCTTGTAACACCTTCATGAACGCACCTTCTGGATTCCCTACAGATGCTTCTTCAGCTGTCAAAAAAGAAGAGACTGCTTTGATCATGAAAGATGATGGGACGGCATGCATCAGTCCACAGCTGTACACCCCAGTCACATAGAGTAGGAGTCAGCAAACATTCGAGTGCCATTCAGCGAGGCGAAACATACACCCAATCCTAAACCTATGAAATAGCAACAACAAAAGGAGGAAAAGACATTTTTTGAAAACATGGCCACCTACTTGGAACATTCCATAGTGTAACATAGAGTAACTCTGCTTAGGATTATTCCGTTGATCCCCAGGGGCCAGTTGCCCAGGGCTCAGTGAAAGCCCAAGGTGGAGGACAAGTGCTTCCCTGATGAGCTGATGAGCTGGCTTCTCTGCAGACTGCTCCGTACCCTGTGCTGTCCTGCCTCAGATGCAGAGAGAGCGCAAGGCTCCCTCTCTCGTCCTCAGTGTGCCTGTGTTCTTGCTACCATCACAGCTGAATGCAATGAAAGGCAGTCCTCTGAGAGGAGCAGGGTGGAGATGCTAAAGTGGAGGCCCCCTCCCATTGCTGATAGATCCTCATCTGGCACACGCTCCACCCACCAACCCCATTCTCTGCTCCCACATATCGTTGCCCCATCACAGAAGACGTGACATGGAAAAAGCACTGTGTCCACCCTAGTTCTTTTCTTAAATTTGGGAAGGGATCCAGGGTATAGGTTAAGAGATTTTTAATTTGCCAGATGGTATGCCTATGTTGTTAAATATACGATGCATCTATGGTATGATAGCAGTTTCTGGATAAACATTACTTGAGGTCCTAAAATGCAGAAGGGAAAAAGCAACTTTTGTCAGGTGCCTACTTTGCTTTCATTTCATCTCTAATATTTTGGATGGGGAATCATCCAAATCTAACTGCATGAAGGTCAAGTGTGCCAGTGTGCAGCTGGGTTTCTTTTCCAGAATTAAAAGTATTTTGGGTGGTGGGGAGGGTCAGAGGAAGAAGTAAAGATTGTGAGAAAGGAGAAACATGGGCTTGGAGAACCCAGAATTGGAGACAGAAGACCTGGCACTAGGCTACAGCACTGAGCACCTCTGATCTTGTTTTTCCTCATCTGTAAAAGGTGATTAGCAATGCTTTTCTGCCCACCTCTTGGGGAGAAGGGAATAATTTAATTGGTAAAAAAAAAAAGTTTTGAAAAATAAGTAACACTGTTTTTATGTAAGTAGCCAAGCATTATTAATTATCCACCCCATATCACTGGTAGATACCTGTATTCAAGTTATCTGGACTGGAAAGCAGTCACATTTTAGTAGTCATGAAGTTGGTACTAATAAACCTAATCTACAGAAAAACTCTTGAAAGCACTTGAGCATTTGTTCTGTGAATAGAAAGGTTCAGAGCAAGTTCAGAGCTGGATGGTCTAAGAATGGAAAAGCCCTCCATTCCATTAGAAGAGCCAGGTAGCAATTTTTGGTTATGGAACCAGAAGCTCTCAGGCTTCAAATAAAACAGCATCACTTGTACTCTTATAAAATTGTAAAAACAAAACAGGATCTACATCTGTCCTAAAAGGCAGAGAGTACTTCACGCATATAAAACTAGCTTACAAACTACATTGCACTATATGAGGAAATTATCACTTGGGGCAAAGCACCAAGCAGAGAGCACAGTACACTGGGCGTGGATGTTAATGTCATTCCCTAGCTGTCCCATTCCTTTCTCTTGGTCCTTTATGCATATGGAACAGTTCTATTATTAAATTTTGTGATAATAACTGAGAACCTGACTCCCAGCAAGGGAGTAGTTCAGAAGTTGAGGGAGTTTAACTCTGAATGAGTAAATAAAGCAATTATATCACTAGCTTAAAATTTTATCATCAATTAAAAATAAAAAATATAAAAACATACTTAAAATAATGTAACAATTTATCACCAGGCAATTTGGACTCACGACAATCTATGGTGTTTGTCAGACCTGCACTGTTGCAATGCAGCTTGACTGTCTTGCAGACAGCCTCAGTGCTATTTTTAAATCGGCAGAGGCAGCAGGCCATATGGCTAAGTAAGATCCTATAGATGAAAACACAAAACAATAAATTAGTGGTAAAGCAGTTACTTGAGTAGGCAAAGGAGGCAGGCCAACGCTACCACAGGGCTGGGCAAAAAGGTGTTACTGAGGCCTGTGGACTGGACAGTTGGGTAGGAGCCAGAAGACCAATGGGAAGGAGGACAAAGGTGCCCAACCGAAAGGTAAGCATGGCAGTGAGTATGGTATGCCTAGAATAAAGGTGGTTGGGATTAGAATTGGGTGACACTGATCAGTAGTTTAATTCAGAAGTATCTCTTCCCAACTCATAAGTCTCACTTTGGGCTGAAAGTACACAGGAAGAAGGTAGACTTCTAAGAAGAGTCTGAATAAGCCCCCAACTTCTGGAGTCCCTTTCTCAATTCCTGTTGGGAGTGGGAAATATTAGAAATTACTCTGGGCATTAAAAATAGCTCAGATTAACCTGGATTGTGGGGTTAAAAAATAACAGAGATTGCATTGGCCAAATCTGGACAATTTGAGCATTTGAAAGAATAACAACAAAAAGCTACAACATAATTTATAAAAAAGAATCCATGAAGAATGATATTAAAAAAGAGAAGGAGTTGTTCTTTAATGAAATAATGCCAGCTAATAAATGTAGAAGGAATGACAATTTTTAAAAGTGTCACTTTGCAACCACCAATGTAATAAAAATTGATTCAGACAAAGATTATCATTGATGGACACAGCTGGGTGAAAAGACATTTGGGCCAGGCACAGTGGCTCACGCCTGTAATCCCAGCACTTTGGGAGGCCGAGGTGGGTGGATCACGAGGTCAGGAGATTGAGACCATCCTGGCTAACATGGTGAAACCCCGTCTCTACTAAAAATACAAAAAAATTAGCTGGGCGTGGTGGCGAGTGCCTGTAGTCCCAGCTACTTGGGAGGCTGAGGCAGGAGAATGGAGTGAAGCTGGGAGGTGGCGCTTGCAGTGAGCTGAGATCGCACCACTGCACTCCAGCATGGGCGACAGAGTGAGACTCCATCTCAAATAATAATAATAATAATAATAACAAAAATAAAAGACATTTGAGAACAGGATCTTCACTGATCTCAAAGTACCAACCCACAGATATTTTATTAATTACCAAAGGGAAAAATTATTTTTTGTTTTTTTATGAGACAAGGTCTCATTCTGCCACCCAGGCTGAAGTACAGTGGCAAAATCATAGCTCACTGCAATCTCGACCCCCCTGGGCTCAAGTGACCCTCCAAATTCAGCCCCCCAAGTAGATGGGACTATAGACTTGCACCACCACGCCAAGCTAATTTTTTTTTTTAATTGCATTTTTAGTAGAGATAGGGTTTCACCTTGTTGCTCAGGGTGGTCTAAAACTCCTGGACTCAAGCGATCTGCCTGTCTTGGCCTTCCAAAGTGCTGGGATTACAAGTGTGAGCCACCACACCCAGCAAAATAACTACAATGGAGAGATCTGGAAGATCACCTTAAACAAGTGATCAAACTTAGCATTATGAGCCACCTGTGGTCACGAGGCAGGAAGGATCCATCACCTATGCAGTATTCTTCCCAAAAATGCTTAACTTGACTCTCATCATGCGGAAACAGACAAATCCAGATTGTGGAACAATTTACAAGAAAACTGTCTTTGACTCTTAAAAAATGACATGTCATTAAAGATCAAAAAAAGTAGAGTAATGTTTTAGATTAAAGGAAATGAAGACATGACATGCAGTGCCCAATCTTTCACTGGATTCTGTACTGTTCTTTCATCTTTCTGGTGTGTTTGAATTTTTTTCAAAATATAAATTTGGGCAAAAGAGATAACCAAGATAATTGATTAATGTATTGTTATGGCTTATTGGGGGCAGTTTCAGAGAAATAAAAACAATCTCTGTAACTGGAATAAATTCTCCAGGTTAATCTTAAGCAGTATAGATAGCATGGTCATTAAGAATACAGATTCCACAGCCAGACTAGGCTTAAATCCCAGCTCTGTGAATAATATGAATTTGGGCAAATTGCTTAATCTCTGTTCCTTGGCCTTGTCATTATAATAGTACCTACCTCTAATGAGTTTTGAGGATTAAATGAATCAGTACCTGAAAAATGCCTGGCACACAGTGAGTGCGCAACAAATGTTAACTACTATAATTATTACATTACAGAGGTTGTGGGGGGGCCTTTTCTGAGTCTTCCAAAAGGATAACTTTATTAGGGCCACATTAAGATTGTGGAAACAGAAGAGTATTCAATGGATACATGAAGTCTATGAGTTGGGGATACAATGTACAGAGTTTTAGATTAAAACTGCATCCAATAAGTTGGTCTGACACATCTTTCAAACCTATAGAGGAATAATCACAAGTGACTAGTATTCCTTTGGGTCCAATAGAAGGCTCTGATCTTCATATAGATTGAATGTACCCAGAACCATAACCTAGCATTTTACTTATATAGCAACCTTAACTCTTGACACAAAGGTGTTTCTTTTGTTTTGAGGCCGAGTCTCACTCTTACACAGGCTGAGTGCAGTGGTGCAATCTCGGCTCACTGCAGCCTCTGTCTCCTGGGCTCAAGTGATCCTTCCACCTCAGCCTCCTGAGTAGCTAGAACTACAGGTGTGTGCCACCACGCCTGGCTCATTTTTGTATTTTTTGTAGAGATGGAGTTTCACCGTGTACTCCAGGCTGGGCTAAAACTCCTGAGCTCAAGCAACCCTCTCTCCTTGGCCTCCCAAAGTGCTGGGATTACAGGCATGAGCCCAAAGTTTTGTTATTCTTTTCCTGCCCCCAACTTTTGATTTTAAATATTTTCTTTTTTTCCTTTAAGCCTTAGGATGGCTAGGAAGCATTTTCAAATAGTATAATGAACACCTGTATAACTTTCATCTGGAATCAACAGTAGCTAATACTTTGTCACATTTGCTTTCCATGTGTGTATGTCTATACATTTTCTGGACAAACCATTTGAGAGTCAGTTGCAGACATAATGACCCTTCACCATTAAAGACTTCAGTGTGCAGCCCCCAAGAACCAAGGCATTCTCCTACATAACCAGAATACTATTATCACCCAATGAAACTTAATATTATCATTGTCTACTGTGCAGTCCATATACACATTTTCACAATTGTCCCAATCATAACATGGCTTAAAAAATTCAGAATCCAGTCAAACATTAGTTATTGCATTTAGCGTTCATGATTTTTTTTTTTTTTTTTTTTTTTTTTTGGTAGAAAGACCTTTAATACTTCTGTTTACAAAATTCAGGCATACATTTCAGTTTGCCCTGAACTGTGCCCAAGGCTTTGTGCTCATCTCTGCCAGGGTGTCTGTGCCCCTCCTGTGCTGCTGATGAGGATGCAGAGCAGAGCCTGGGGTTCGGAGGCCTCGCAGGGCCTCAGGGGAAGGGGAATGTGAATGTGGCCCAGCCCAGAGGACCCTCCATTTCATCGATTTTGGATTGGGCGACAGAGGAAGCAGATGTCGGGGCTGCGGACCTGCTGGTCTGGGCAGGGGTCTGGGGACCCTGGGGCTGCCTGCCATGGTCTAGAGGAGGAGGCTGGGGCCACTTCCTACAGGTGGCAGCGGCTCAGCAAGGGGAGGCCTGGCCACTAGGGGCTTGAACATTCGCTCACTGGAGCCTTTGTGCTTGGCCCTCAGCAGCATGACTGGGGCTGTGGTCCCATGTGAGGTGTGCTGGGGGGTGTGTAGGTGGCTGGTGGTGACTGCTTGTGCCAGAGTGACACAGGCTTCCGTGGGCCTGGCTGGGGACAGTTAAAAAGCTGAAAAGGTACTTGGCTTTGTGAGGGCAAGGCTTGGGAGGCGGGGTCCTGCAGGAGACACCCCACAGGGATGCTCAATCCAAGCCTGTTAAGGCCGTGGAACTTGAGGGTAGGCAGTGGGCTGGGCCCCCATGGGGTCAGAACGGAGGTGAGGGCTGCCCTGGAGGAACAATACCCTAGTATTGCTCTACCTTTGTCAGCTGGGCAGCCCAAGTGTGGGACCCTGCTCAGGGAGTACCTCAAGGGCCTGGGCCTGGGTGGCACCGCCAGGCTTGGACACCGCCCTGGCAGCAGGGGCCCCATGGAAGGCAGGAGACCCGGCAGGGTGTGCCACCTAGTGTGGATGGAGCGGCAGGGTGGGGGCACTGGTGAGTCACTGGGCAGAGGCACGAGCACGTCCACGTAGCTGAGCAGGAAGAAGTCTGACTGGCCATCCAGCACGCCCTCCTACCAGTTCTCGTCGATGTGCTTTAAGTTAGCAATTTTTTCTTATATGGCTTGTGCTGTTTTGTTTCTTACCTAAGAAATCTTTAAGAACTTGTTGTTTAATCCAAAGTAGAAAAGATTCACTCTCTATGTCTTCTCCCAGAAATTGTGTAGTTACATCATTTAGGTCTCTGATCCATTTTGAGTTAATTTACATATACGGTGTGAGTTTTTTTTTTTTTTAATTTTATTTTTACTTTTTGGAGAAACGAGATCTCATTACGTTGCCCAGGCTGGTTTCAAACTCCTGGCCTCAAGTGATCCCCCTGCCTCATTCTCCCAGAGTGCTGGGATTACAGGCATGAGGCACAATGCCTGCCCTTCTTTGTAGATATAGCTATGGACATATATCTGTATCTTCACCAAGTGTGGTGGCGCATGCCTGTAGCCCCAGCACTCTGGGAGAATGAGGCAGGAGGATCGCTTGAACCCAGGAGGTAGAGGTTGCAGTGAGCCAAGATGGCCCCACTGCACTCCAGCCTGGGTGACAGAGAAAGACCCTGTCTAAAAAAAAAAATTTATATATATATGAAAGCAATTTCTTCAGTTACACAGTGATGGGGCCTGTCGTCCCTCCCTCTTTACCTGCATGGTGTAACGTTGTCTGGCTGATGTCTCTGTCTGTAGTCACTCCCTTCCTAAACTATCCTGCACACAGTCATCATATCAACTCCCCAGAAGTGGCCTGCAAAGACCAGCATCTCCTGGGAAATTATTGAAGATGCAAATTCTTGGTCCCACTCTAGACCAATTGAATCAGTAACTACGAGGGCGGAGTCCAGAACTGAGTTCTAACGCGCCCTCTCAGGGATTGTGATGCAGATCTATCTACAGCACTGCTGCGGTAACACACGGTTCCCCATGATGGCTCCTCAGCTGGGCATTCGAAGCCCAAGAAGATCTGGCTCCAATTTCCTACTCTCTCTCCTTGTACTCTACAGGTACTCATGGCATTCCTCGAATACCTTCCTGTGTTTTGCCCTTCTCCCATTTTCATTTTGCAAGCTTAGAATATTTTCCCCAAGATGTCTGTCCGATGTTACACAATGACCCTTCAAAGTCCTATTCAAATGGCATTGTTCTAGTAACATCCTCCTGGGTCCAAATTGAAGTCATTTTCCCCTCTTCTATGCTTCAGAAACAATTTATCCCTCCTAGTTCCCACACTGATTTCTTTTTAACGTAGTTATTTTTCATCCCATTTTTTCTGAGCATAAACTCCTTGCAAGCATGGACTAGGTCTTGCTCATCTGCATTGCCCACCATATTTAAAACTGACACGTGGAAATAAAGCAAATTCAAATATTTGTAAAATAAATGAATAGCTGGCGGAGTGAGTAGAAGGAACATGACTATTTTAAAGGAATTGTAGTTTTATTACTTCATGGCCTCTGCAGCACTTTGGCATCCACTTGTGGGTCTTTACACCCACTTTCCTTAAGCCTTCTACATTTGAAAGAATCTGTTTGCAAAAGAGCATCACTAATGAGCTTAATAAGGATTAATAACATACACACCTCTATGGACAAAGGATAAGAATCATGCTGTCATAGCAATGAACATAGTATCTTCTTGTCTCTAAACAGATAGAAATACTATGCAGGTATTGCTTTCTTGGTAACAGGGCTGGGGAGATAGTTATTTTGTAATTAGTGGAGAGTTGGGGGCATTTCTGACATGCTTACTTAGTGTAAACATTTCTAACTCTACCACTTCACCATCATTTTAAACATCTGTTTTAATATAACAATTCCTGAAATGAAATCCTTAATATCAGTCTATTCTCTTGGGAGCTTAATATTCTTGATAATATTATTTATATAATTCAGCTGATTTTAAATATTTAAATGTTAATTTAATTCCGATTAAATTACCAAAAAATTCTGGATTAATGATGTTCAAATGAATGTAGGTAGTCTATGTTTTCTTCTCTGTTAGACAACAATCTGAAGTTAACGTTAATTCCTTTCATCCTACTAAACCAACCTCTTCAAATCTTTTTTTGTGAAGGTCAGACAGTAAATATTTTAAGACTTTGTGGGCCACATGCGATCTCTCTCGCATATTTCTTGTTCTTTTCTTTTTCTTTCATAGTCCTTTAAAAATGCAAAACACATTCTTAACTTAATGGGCTATTAAAAAATAGACCTTAGATAAGATTTGATCTATTGGCTGTAGATGGAATAGAAGAAGATGGTGTGTAAACCCTTGTAAAACAAGGTTCATATGGGTGTCAGTCACTGCTCAGATCTTATTACCATGTGAAATTTTTTCTCTCTGTATAATTTAAAAATTGAAATTGCATAGGAGGTAGCTAATGCTGAAGATGGACTGAGACCCTATACAAACTTACAGAATTGAAAAATTTTATTGCTCGAAGAAATCTTAGAGATTATCTAATTTGAACCCCTTATTCATTTTATAGATAATAAGACTAAAAACTCATAAATATGATTAACTAACTTACAAATACCGGAGGGATAGCAGGCCTTCAAATGAATCCTTACATAATTCAGTCAAATAATTTTCATTGAGAATTCTGGAAAATGAAAAAGTTATTTCTAGATTAAAATGCAAACTACAACTATTTGCTACACAGGACTATCTCCTGCATATGGAGGAAAGCTGGATCACGGTCATTTCAAGATGGTGAGATCTGCTCTGCTTTCATTAAAACCTTTTCTTACATTTTCCTTTTTGTGTTCATCTCTCTCCACCCCCCCCCCCACACATACACACATGCAAGCATGCACACACAAGCACACTGCTACCCACTCTTCACACCAAATTGTTTATTTCATGCCTCCTCTCTAGATCACAGAATACCTTTCAGAATCCAACTCTGGGTGGCACCAAGATCATGAGAACCTCCATTTCCTCCTCTGTTTTCCCAAATCTTATTATGAAAACTCCACATGGAACCATTTCAGGGCTGCAAGTGAAGCCATTCAACTTTTTCCCCTATTAAAAAACTTTGACAACTACAATGTGCATAAAGTGCACGTAACATACATGTTGTTTATATTTAATTTAATTTAATTTCTGAGACAGGGTCTCACTTTGTTGCCCACATTGGTCTCAAACTCCTGGGCTCAAGTGATCCTCCTGTCTTAGCCTCCCAAACTGTTGTGATTGCAGACATGAGCCACCTCACCTGGCCAAATATTCAGTTTAATAATTATAAAGCAGATACCCATGTAACAGCATTACAAAAGATCATTGCTAGCATTCCAGAAGCCCTAGTGTGCTCCTTTCCAGTCATATGCCTCTCTCTAACCCTAGTAGGTAACCACTATCCTGACTTTTGTAATAATTTTCTTGCTTTTAAAATGTAGTTCTGGCCTGGCATGGTGGCTCATGCCTGTAATCCCAGCAGTCTGGAAAGCCAAGGACTAGCCTGGACAACATGGTGAAACCCTGTCTCTACTAAAAATATAAAAATTAGCTGGGCATGGTGGTGGGCACCTGTAATTCCAGCTACCTGGGAGGCTGAGACAGGAGAATCCCTTGAACCTGGGAGGTGGAGCTTGCAGTGAGCCAAGATCACGCCATTGCACTCCAGCCTGGGTAACAAGAACAAAATTCCATCTCAAAAAATAAATAAAGCAATTCTCCTTTCTCAGCTTCCCAAGTAGATGGGATTATAGGCACCCACCACCACGCCTGACTAATTTTTGTATTTTCAGTAGAGATGGGGTTTTGCCATATTGGCCAGGCTGGTCTCAAACTCCTGACCTCAGGTGAGCCACCTGCCTTGGCCTCCCAAGGTGCTGGGATTACAGGCATGAGTCACCACACCTAGCAAGTGTTTTATTTTTAATTTAGAACTCATGTATGACTTGTCTATATAAGTTGAACTAATGATGTGACACATAAACTGTTGTGAAAAATGTTACTTCGAATGTAAGCATGTTTTCCAAAATCATTTATGTGTCTAAACTAATTCCCTCTATAAATCAGTAAGAAAATGATAAAACAATTCAACGGGAAAATGAACAAAGGACAGAAAACTCAGAGAAGAAACACAAATGTTCAATACACATATCTGATAATTCATGAGTTATCAGAACAATTCAAATTTGGATGGAATCCCTTTTATTCATCCATAACTTCAACAAAAAGTTGGAGAATACCCAGCGGTGAAAGGTGTGGAGAAATGAATGCTGTCATATTTTGCTGCCAATAGAGTAAGTTGGCACAACATTTTTGAGGGCAATTAAAATTTTATATTTACATAGTCTTCACCCCAACAATTCCATTTCTAGATATCTATTCTACAGAAATACTTACCCACGTTCACAAAGAAGCATGTACAGGGATTTTACTGCAGCAATGCATGTAACAAGAAAACTAAGTATAATCTAAACATTCATCAATGGGGGAATTATTAAATAAACTACGATGCATCCAGACTATGGATGATGCAGGAGTTTAAATGAATGGGGTGACCCTCTAAGTACTGAGAAGGAAAGAAATCATGAAGTGAAAGAATATATCATATGATAAGTGATACACTTATCATATGATATCATATAGGTGATACACTATCAAATGATATCATATAAGTGATACCATGAAGTAAAAGAATCAAGTTGCAAGATGTTACCACTTATGCAAAGAAAAAAGATTTTAAAAACCACACAACAAATCTATTTTGCTTTATGTAAATATGTATGTAGGCAAATGGGAAAAGTCTGGAAGCATGTACACTAAATGCAGAGTAACATTACCTCAGGGATGAGGGAGTAGGGCACAAGGAGGGTTTTTGTTATACCTGTTATTACATTTTTATACATTAAAAATAGAATCATGGGCTGGGGGTGGTGGCTCATGCCTATAATATGAGCACTTTAGGAGGCCAAGGTGGGAGGATCACTTGAGCCCAGGAGTTCAAGACCAGCCTAAGCAGCATAGGAAGACCCTGTCTCTACAAAAAATACAAAATTAGGTGGGCGTAGTGGCTTGCACCTGTGGTCCCAGCTACTTGGGAGGCTGAGGTGGGAGGATCGCTTGTGCCTGGGAGGTGAAGGCTGCAGTGAGCTGTGATTGTGGCACCGCACTCCAGCCTGGGGTACAAAGTAAGATCCTGTCTCTTAAAAAAAAAAAAAAAAAAAAAAGAAAAAAGAATATAACCTTGTATTATTTCTATGATAAAAAATAAATTTAAATTGCCTCTTATTTTAAAGAGAGTCTACCAAATTTAATTTTAAAATAACCATAGGATTGCAGTCAACAGGGGAAATATCTTTTCTCAAAGGTACTGACCTCGAAATTCTGGACCAAGAAGGCTCTTACAATGGAGTTAGTTTTTTGTCATATTTGGAGAGAATATACTCACAGTTTCCACTGTATGCTTTCCATGCATTTCCATCAATGTAAGAAATATAGTTTCCTTGGAAATTTCTGTGAAGAAACACAGTTTATATCCTTGAATAGGTAGGAAAAGAATGGACAGGAGAAGTAAAAGAATCATGGCAACCTTGTCGGGGATATTCGGTTACAGAAAATAACACCTGCTTTCTCATTTCCGGAGCTATCAGCTTCCTAGTTTGCACAATTCATCAAGAAGTAATGCGGGGCCACCGGCACAAATGATGAGGCATGTCCCAGAAGCTTAACTTCCTATCCATCCCATCTCTTGGACAGACATTCCAGTTAATTACTTTGAATGTAAGTATTTTATCCAAAAGCACCTGTATGTCTAAACAAACTCCTACAAATCAACACAAAAATGGTAAATAATTCAACAGAAAAATGGGCAAAAGCTTATCATTATCAATAAATAAGCAGAAAGAAACCCTGTGCCAGGTAGCACCAAAGCTTTGCCCTCTGCTGAAACATCCTAGGCTTTTTCTTTCCACTCTTATTACAACCCATCTGATTTGGCCCCTTCACACTTTACTCCTACGTTTTGCGAGACCTTTCTATTCTGTCTCCCTGAAATAAGCTTTTCCTTTTGGGCACTCTACATATGGATTCTAAAATAATCCTTTGCATGTCTATACTTGAACATAAAGCAAAAAACAAAATGAAATAAAATAATCCTCCTGTTTTAATCATTCATCTCTCTTGCTTGGAAACTTTCAATGGCTTTCCATACCTCACTGTGTAACTTTCAAACTCCTATAGCTGACAGTCAAGGTTTTACATAATCATATCTTCACTGCTCCCTCACCTAATTCTTTGCAGCCAGATTGGTCTACTAAATTCCAACCATAGCTGTAGCCATGCCTTTGCCTAGACTGTACTCCCATTTTTTTTTTCTATTTAACAAATTATAGCTACTCTTTAAGACTTAAGTAAAGTTTTAGCTTGTCCACGTAGCTTTCCCTGATCTCCACACCTCAAGAATCACTGATTCTGATAAATTATAGCACTGATGGTCTGCATTATCTTTTAGTAATTAATTATATATATACCTCCATTTTTATGCCTATTCTCTTTCTTCCCTCCTATCATTTTCATGTTCTGGAGACAGTAGCGTACTTGGCCCTGGGTTTGACACAAAATGAGTGCTACATATAGAAAGCCAGGGACAAAGATGAGTTGTGGACATAACTAAAGGACTGAGTAATCATGTTAACAGCCAACACTCCTACATATGCTAGGCACTGATGAAATGTTTCATATATTCACTCACCTAAATTTCACAGCAATCCTATGAAATGGGAACTAGCATAACCCCCAGTTGAAAGGTGAGGAAATTGAGTCACAGAGCGGAATAACTTGCTCTGGGTCACCAAGCTAATAAACAGCCCTGGGTTCAAACCCAGGCAGCCTGGCTCCGGAATCAACTCTTAACCACTTAGAGCCTCATCACTGAGATCGGGAGAGGGACAGGCTGCTGTAAAGAGGGTGAAGTGAATATGGGAGGAGAGCAGTGGTTAAGCAATGATGTGATGGGGCTAAATAAAAATGGATGAGAAAATGAGTAAAAGACTGGAGTAAGAGTAAAAGTCTGGAGTAAAAGTAAAAGACTGGAGAAGGGGCCTAACAGTAAAGGAGAATAAAGAGAAGGGAGAGTTGACAAGCAAAGGTGAAAGCAGAAAGTCAGTTGCCCATATGGCTTGGGGAGATAAAGAAGGCCCAGGAAGGCCTCCAGGAAAAGGCTGCCATGTCAGGCAGGACACAGAGGACAATTGAGGAACGGTGATTCTTACAAGATGGTGAAGGTGCCGTTGTAGGTGTTGGGCTCTGGCACAGGCACTTGGCGGAGCCTCTGCTTTGGGCTGAGATTAATACATGACAGTGTCTCATCTCCGCAGGTACAGAGCTCACATATGTTGGTGCTTGCGGAGGCCTTCTGTTCCTCTCGTGCAGTTAAATCCTTATTTTGGGTGTAACTTTCACACTGCACCAGTGAATCCTGAGTAGGTTCTAGTTCAGTAGGTGAACCTGTGACTTCAGTCAGGCTTCGATGCAGAGTCTGAGCCTGGTCTGGACGAGGAGTTGTAGTCTTCTCCAGGGCTGTAGAATGTCCAATCTCTGTAGAGGGTTCTGGAGTGATGGCAGGTCCCAGGTCTGGAGGCTAAGTTGATGTCTCCTCCGTGGTTGGAGACTGTTTAACCTCTATAGGAAGTTCTGTCGTTATGGTAAGCTCCAGGGCCAGAGGTTGAACTGTGACTTGAGTCACAGTTTGAATGCTGAGCCTGACCCTTGTCGGAAGGTGGAAGTGTCACCTCAGGGTGTTTTGGAGGAGGAGCTGTAGTCAGGGCTGTAGAAGGTTCAACCTCTGTCGTGGATTCTGGAGTGATGTAAGTCCGAGGTCCAAAGGTTGAACTGTGGCTTGAGTCAGGTGTGAATGCTGAGTCTGAACCTGGTCTGGATGTGTGCTTTGGAGGAACTAGAGTCTGCTTCAGGGGTGTAGAATGTTCAGCCTCCGTAGTGGGTTCTGGAGTGATGGTAAGTCCCAGGTCCAAAGGTTGAACTGTGACACTGGGCAATGTTGAATGCTGAGCTTGATCCTGACCTGGTGTTGGGACTGTCACCTCATAATGAGCTGGAGGTTGAGCTGCAACCTCCTTAGGTGGCTCTGGAAGCAGAGCTGGGACCATCTGCTGGCTTGAAGGTTCTACCTCCTTAGGGGGGCTCTGGAGCCTGAACTGTGACCTCCTGCTGGGTTGGAGAAGGTTCTGCCTCCTCAGGGGGCTCTGGAATCTGAGGTGGAACCTCCTGCTGAGTTAGAGATGGTTCCACCTCCTGAGGGAACTCTGGAGGCAAAGATGGGGTCATCTGCTGGGTCAGAGAGGGTTCTATCACCATAGGGGGCTCTGAAGACTGAGCAGGGACTGCCTGCTGGACTGGAGAGGATTCTACCTCTTTAGTTGGCTCTAAAAACCGAGTTGGGGCCTGCTGTAGGACTGGAGATGGTTCGACCTTCTCAGGTGGCTCTGATGGCTGAGCTGGTATCTGCAGTGGAGGGCTGTCCTCTTCAGTGGACTTTGGAGGATGACCTGAGGCTTCCTGCTGAGTTGCAGATGGTTCAACCTCCTTAGGGGGCTCTGGTGGCTCAGCTGGGAACTGTTGCTGGACTGGAGAAGGTTCTGCCTTCCTGGGGGGATCTGGAATCTTAGCTGTGGCCTCTTGCTGGACTGGAGATTCAATCTTTTCAGGAGAATGCAGAGGTGGGGAAGGGAGATCAGGCTGGGCTAGAGAAAAGTCAGCCTGCTCAGTGGGAATAGGAGGGTTGTCCTGCTGGGCTGGAGAAGATTCAATCTCCCCAGAAGGCTCAGAAGGCTGAGCTGGCTGCTCCTGCTCACCGGAGGAAAGTTCAGCTCCACAGGAAGAACGGGAGGCACAGTAGGGAACCCCTGTTGGGTTGCAGAAGGTTCCACCTCCTCTGAAGGCTGAATTGGGGCCTAAGATTCTGTCTCGTTGGTAGGCTCTGAAGTTATGGTAACCTCCACATCTGCAGGTTTAACTGTAATGTTGGGCAAGTTATAATGAGCTTGATCCTCACCTGGAGGTTGAACTGTCACCTCATGATTCGGTGGAGTTTGAGCTAGACTCTCCATAGAAGCCTCTGGAGGCAGCCCTGGAGGCTCATCTGAGTTCACCGGAGTTCTGGAGGCAGGCTGCTGGCATACAGTATATCCATTCTTGAATATTCATCCTGCAAAGTTTGTTTCTGACTTTGAGGTTTGGATAATTGGTTAGCAAGGCTCCAGTGCTGAGCTAGATCTTTCTTCAGGTTCTTGGGCGAAACAATAAATTTGGTTGGGTTTTGAAACCTTACTGTCTAGTGGAACAAGTATTTCATCTGCCTGATGACCTGCAGCCCGATCTAGATCTGCAGTTTGAACCTTACTTTTGAGGTGAGGAGGCTGAACTGGGTCTAGTTCTGATCCCCATCCAGCACTGGAACCACCTCTGGGAGCCTTTCTTGCGGAGTCAGCTTGTCATTTAGATCCTGGTGGGCAGCCGAGAACTGCTCTGGCCCCGGGGGCAGCTTTCCAGCTGAATCTGTGTCCAGGAATGGAACTAAATTTTTCAGTCCATTCCTGGGGCAGGACTCACATCTGGGAGGAAGCAGAGGACCCCAGGTAATCAAAGCCCTCTGGGTCTGCCAGGGGAGTAAGCGCATGGGGAGATTCCCATGCGAGATCAGATGAGCAGGAAGACCAGGGCTCAGTCGGCCCCAGGGGTTACAGGTTAGCTGGAGCGATTGGGTCCTTGACCCACTCCAGAGGCTGAACTTCCTGGACTAGAAGACACAAGAGTTGCCACGTGAGGAGGGGGCCGTGGACCCCAGAGACACAGCCAGGACATGACACGCGCTGGCGCCTCGCACTGAGCGTGAGCCATTCTGGCAGCCCGGAGAGGCTCGTGCCCCTGATAAGAGTGCGCCCAGCCCAGTCTTTATGACATCTTTATGCCACCTTTATTAGGCTCGGGTCCAGATCTGCTCCGTGTCACCGTGGCAATCTTATGTCACAGTCCCGCCCAAGCCCTCCTTCCCCTCCACCCTCGCTGGAACACCCCTCCTCTCCCCTCCCCTTAGCGAGGAAGGATTTGGGCCGCAGACCCGGATAGTCCCAGGACTCCAGCGGCCTGGTGGGGTGGGGTGGGGGCGTGGCAGAGCTTCCCAAGGAAGTCACCGTGGGACCCTGCCTCAGGATATTCAGAAGAGCTAGTCCAGTTCTGGCAGCCTGAACTCTTCCTCCTCCAAGGCGAAATTCAAGAATACTCTTCCTTGCAAGGAGAGCAACTGACCTGCAAAATGGGCGCCAGTTAGGGTGGCAGGCAGAACGCACATTATAGTCATTTATTCCAAAATTTGCCATTTTCGCCAAAGTTTCGGTATCTTTTGTTGCATGTTTGATAATTAATTCACCACCCTATTAGGTAGGGGCTGCCAGGGAATAAGCGGGGACTCCAAATTTTCTGTAGGAGGGGTGTTGGGGGTGGGCAGTTCAGTCTGGGAGAGAATTCTTTAATCCGAGTGAAGAGCCCTTTGCACTACCCTGGGAGGAGGCTGAACTGTCATCCTGCCTTGACTTAACACAGCCATTACCCTAGAAGTTACAGCGCCACCCTTCAGAGATCAGCCCTGTGTGCACAGCATGTTAAATAATTTCTTGAAAGGCGACTATAGAACCCAGCTGACTTCCCCCACAGCCATTCTTACCTACTTTATTACTGTCTGGCACAATTACCAGCATGTAAACTCGAAGAAGGTGCTTCATCTTATTCCATGCCTAGCATAGGCATAGGGTGCACAGTGATGGTCTTAAAATTGAAAGGGGGCCGGGCACAGTGGCACACACCCGTAATCCCAGAACTTTGGGAGGTCGAAGTGGGCGGATCACTGAGGTCAGAAGTTCGAGGCCAGCCTGACCAATATGGTGAAACTCTGTCTCTACTAAAAATACAAAATTAGCCAGGCGTGGTGATGCATGCCTGTAATCCCAGATACTCGGGAGGCTGAAGCAGGAGAATCACTTGAACCCGGGAGGCGGAGGCTGCAGTGAGCCTAGATGGCGCCGTTGCACTCCAGTCTGGGCAACAAGAGTGAAACTCCGCCTCAAAAAAAAATAAAAATAAATACAATTGAAGGGATTCCAAGATTCACCTCATTTAGGGATGGATCTATTGTTATCATCGGATTTCTGAAATCAGTGCTGACTTCCTCTCACATTGCACGGGAAGCTAGATTTCTTAAAGCATGACGTTTTCTTGGTGGGTTTTATTTAAATTGAATTAAAATAATTATTTTACAGGTAAAGACTTCAAAACACTTTGCAACTTTGGGGTGAAAGTTAAATAAAACACTCTAGCCCCAAATTAAATTCTCACTGAAATGAAACTTTTGCTCCTTTGTTAAAAATAAACATTCTATCTATAGTAAATAATGACTGTTTTGAGATTAATTTAGAAACTTAATCCCTATTTAAGAGCTTTCGTATACAGTCATGCGTTGCTTGCCATGTGAGGAGGAATTTGAGAAATGTGTCATTAGGTGATTTCACCATTGTGCTAACATCACAACATATTAGGTGGTATAGCCTACAGCACACCTAGGCTATATGGTATGGCCTATGACTTAAGCGACAAACCTGTACTGTATGTTACTGTGCTGAATACTGAAGGCAATTGTAACACAATGGCAGGTATTTGTGTATGTAAACATGGAAAAGGTATAGTTAAAATATTGTGTAAAAGATAAAAATGGGAGCCGGGCACAGTGGCTCACGCCTGTAATCCCAAGACTTTGGGACGCCAAAGTGGGTGGATCACCTGAGGTCAGGAGTTTGAGACCAGCCTGGCCAACATGGCGAAAACCAGTCTCTACTAAAAATACAAAAATTAGCTGAGTGTGGTTGTGTGTGCCTATAATCCCAGCTGCTCAGGAGGCTGAGGTAGGAGAATCACTTGAACCTGGGAGGTGGAGGTTGCGGTGAGCTGAGATTGCACCACTGCACTCCAGCCTGGGCAACAGAGTGAGGCTCCATCTCAGGAAAAAAAAAAAAAAAAAAAGATATACCTGTATAGGGATAGCTCCATTATACTCTTATGGAACCATCATCATATATGTGGTCTATTGTTGACCGAAACATCGTTTTTGCAGCACATGATTGTAAATAATTGACAGAAAGATCTTCAGCAAAATATTCCACCCAAGATATATGGGAGATATTGAGATCCAAGTAATAAGCCGTATTTGAAAGGCATTATAGTTTTTGAAAGCTGTAGCACGATCATTCTTAAGGCCAGTTACTTTTTCCCCACATCTCTGGGATCCCGTTTGAAGGGAGTTCTAAAAAGGTCTGTGTTCAATCAGCCCAGCGTCCCTGACTCCTGGGGCCGGGGGAGACCAACCCCGCTCCTGTGTCCACAGCTGCAGTAATGCAGTCCTGAGTTCTGCTCTCCAAACTCCAAATAAGGGGTCAGAGCCAAAGGTCAAGACTTTAGGAAAAGCCCCAGAAATACCCTGCACTCAAAAAAGCAGTTTCAGAGTTTCACATTTTCCTAAGAATGAAACAAATTATCCTCCACATACTGCTGCTTGTTTTGAATTATGGTTATACTGGCTACGTTATCCAACCCTTGAGTTTTTTTTTTTTTTTTCCCCTGGAGACAGAGTCTTGCTCTGTCACCCAGGCTGGAGTGCAGTGGCACGATCTCGGCTCACAACAACTTCCGGTTGAAGCAATTCTCCTGCCTCAGCTTCCCAAGTAGCTGGCATTACAGGTGCCCGCCACCACACCCAGCTAATTTTTGTATTTTTAGTAGAGACAGGGTTTCACCATGTTGGCCAGGCTGGTCTTGAACTCTTGGCCTCATGATCCACCCGCCTCGGCCTCCCAAAGTCCTGGGATTACGGGCGTGAGCCACCGCACCCAGCCTGTTTGTTTATTTTTTGAGATGGAGTTTTGCTCTTTTTGTGCAGGCTGGAGTGCAACGGTGCGATCTCAGCTCACCACAGCTTCCACTTCAAGCGATTCTCCTGCCTTGGCCTCCTGAGTAGCTGGGATTACAGGCATGTGCCACCGTTTCTCCATGTTGGTCAGGCTGGTCTTGAACTCCTGAGCTCAGGTGATCTGCCCGCCTCGACCTCCCAAAGCACTGGCATTACAGGTGTGAGCCACTGCTCCTGGCCCTGTTACCCTTGAGTTTTTATCTCCACATACTTGAATTAAACCGCGTAGAGTTCTTCTTCCCATCTGACATCTACAGTCTCTTCACTGGTCTGTGCTCCACAGCTATTTACCACTTCACAAAATAAGGATCAAGGATCAATTCAGAATCTTGCTTCATTTAAAACTTCCTGCATATGATGGCACCCTGGCCAGACATTCTTTGGTTTCTAGAAGTAGAAAATAAGAGCATTTTTCTGGAAGTTTCCTCATCTCCTGATCATACACTTCGATTTTCCTTCTTTTCTTTTTTCTTTTCTTTTCTCTTTCTCTTCTCTTCTCTTCTCTTCTCTTCTCTTCTCTTCTCTTCTCTTCTCTTCTCTTCTCTTCTCTTCTCTTCTCTTCTTTTCTCTCCCTCCCTCCCCTCCTCTCCTCTCTCTGTCACTCAGGCTGGAGTACAGTGGCACTATCATAGCTCACTGCAGCCTGGAATTCCTGGGCTTAAGTGGTCTTCCTGCCTCAGCCTCCAGAGTAGCAGGGACTACACCACTGTGCCTGGCTACTTCTCTTTTTTAGAGACATGGTCCCGCTTTGTTGCCCAGGCTGGTCTCGAACTCCTGACTTGAAGTGATTCTTCTATCTTGGCCTCCCAAAGTGCTGAGATTTGAGGCATGAGTCACCATGTCCAGTCTCACACCTCAGTTTTTAACATATGTATGAAATAGCAACTGTGTTTGGTTCAAAGGACTTTATGATCTTACAGATAGGAACTAAGGAATAATAACATAAGAAATAAAAAATGTGGAAACAAAAATGTTCAATCACAGTATGATTAAATGGTAAGGCATCAGGTGGAGGGGGGGGGTCAAAGTAAGTTCAAATCCAAAATAGAGACCACTGGGCTAGTAGACACTTCATATTAGAAGCAAAGCGAGATGTCTACTCCCTGAGAATCAAAATTCCATCAGATACAATGAACAAAGCTTCAGAGAGAGAGAACATTTGAACATTTTATTGGTAGAAAATATCCCACATACTCTATAGACAATACAACTTCCTTCAAGGCAAACTAGAGCTATAAGGCTTTTGGTCTAAGAAGTTTTGAGTGTGTGCAAGGGATACCTTTGCATACTAGGGAGAGGTAAACAACCCACACATTTAGCTTGGTTATTAAATGTTGTCACTCAGACTTGACAGTTGATGACCAAGGAAGTAAGACTTTCACTAGAAGGGCTGCCCAGGTTGGAAAGCTGAGAGCAATCAGGGCCACCTCTTACAAGCAAATAAAGGTCTGTGGTAACTTCATTAGGATCTGTCAGGCTCTAATCCTTCAGGGCTGTGAAGCAGAAGAGCAACTCTGTTCAGGGACTCTTTGCTAAACATCAGGCTTCCTTTGGACACAGCCTATAACATTTGCACCACTAGGGAATAGAAGCAATGCCATTGCTTGTATTGGGAATATAAGCAATGCCATTGCTTGTATTGGGAATACAAGCAATAGGGAATACAAGCAATGCCATTCAAATGCCATTCAAAGCTTCCTTTGGACACAGCCTATAACATTTGCACCACTACGGAATACAAGCAATGCCATTGCTTGTGTTGGGAATACAAGCAATAGGAAATACAAGCAATGCCATTCAACAGCACGACCACTTCCAACGCTCACAGCAGAGCAGCTGATTATTGTATAAGAATCATATTTGGCCAGTACATCGGTGCCAGAAATGAAAGCTGGAACTGAATTCTCAATTTGGGAAACATCATCTAATAAACTCTTCAGTGGAGTGTTTATTTGTTCAGAGAGAAAACAACAATGACAGTGTATTTTGTCTGCTTACCTTGTAAGTACAGTTCTGAGTTTTTACATTTGTCATCTCATTTCGTCTTACAACATCCCCCAGAAGGCTGACTGGATGACTAACCCCAGTGTGCAGATAAAGAGATTGCAGCTTAGAGATATTAAACATCTTCAAATCTCTCTGGCTGTAAGACCTAACACTGCATTAAAAAAATCTGAGAGACAGAGTTAGGACTCAAATCCATGTGTCCAAAGCTTATAATCGCTGTGCTGTATGATAGGCATGCAATGAAAGAAGACCTGCCTCAAACATTTTCTGCGTGAACTGAGGCAAGTCCTTTTACATCTATAAACTAGGGACAATATTTGCTGTCATTTTTTCTACAAATGTCACAAATAACAAATTTGAGGCTGTTGCTGTGAAAGAATTTAGCAAATGAAAGCATACTAGGGTGTGTTTTAGATATCGATATTTTTATCCAATTAACTTTTCAAAATGAGTTTATTTGCTCATTGAAACTGACGTACTTCAACGACGATTAAGAAAGTTTTACTAGAACCACAATCGACAGCTTCTGAAATGCATCTGACAAAGCCTTCTGAATAGCAAGCTTCTGGGCTGCCTTCCCTTTCATAAGGAACAACAACAGTCTTAAATCCAACCAAAACAAATGCATTTAAGGTGCCTAGCTGAGTGATAATTGCTACATGTTTAAAAAATAAAAATGCATCCACAATTCTTAGCTCATAATCTTTGTGATTAAGGGTAGACAGCACAAGGGTATGGTTGAATGGCTCTGTTACAGGTACATCCTGGCAGGGCCCATTTTTACTGCCCCCATCTAGTTGGGAAGTTCCCGAAGTACTAGAAGGGAGATACAAGCCAAGAACCCGGCACATGCTCACATCACCTAGAGATTTCAAATTCATCAGTTAAGGCTACACTCCTACAGACCCTACCCTCCTATGCATCAAGCGCTAGAATCACTCACCGAAAAAGGTTTGGTTGGCTGGACATGGTGGCCCACGCCTGTAATCCCAGCACTTTGGGAGGCCGAGGTGGGTGGAGGCCAGGAGTTCAAGAACAGCCAGGCCAACGTGGTGAAACCCCATCTCTACTAAAAATACAAAAATTAGATGAGTGTGGTGGTGCGTGCCTGTAATCCCAGCTACTTGGGAGTCTGAGGCACAAGAATAGCTTGAACCGGGAAGCGGAGGTTGCGGTGAGCTGCTGAGATCATACCACTGCACTCCAACCTGGGTGACAGAGTGAGACTATTCTCACAAAAAAAAAAAAAGAAAAGAAAAGAAAGAAAGAAAAAGAAAAAGAGGCCTGGCACAGTGGCTCATGCCTGTAATTCCAGTACTTTGGGAGGCCAAGATGGACAGTTCACTTGAGGTCAGGAGTTTGAGACCAGCCTGGGCAACATGGTAAAACTCTGTCTCTATTAAAAATACAAAAAAAAAAAAAAAAAAAAAAAAAAAAAAATTAGCTGGCTGTGGGCAGGAGGCAGGAGAATTGCTTGAACCTGGGAGGTGGAGGTTGCAGTGAGCCGAGATCACACCTGTGCACTCCAGCCTGGGTGACAGAGCAAGACTCAGTCTCAAAAAACCAAAAAAGGTTTGGTACAGATAATCTGGCACCTCCCTGGGCATCATCCATGGGAGCCTACTCCACCCCGTTAGCCTACAGCCCTGCCTCTGACTTCAAACCCTAAACCTGAGGGCCACTAGAAAAAAAATCTCAGTGTCTATATCAACTGAGTACCCTTTCTAGGTATCTATATTAGACTCTTTTTCTGCTCAAGCCCTTCTATGAGTGAAAAAAGGACTGAATGGGCCGGGCATAGTGGCTCACGCCTGTAATCCCAACACTTTCGGAGGCCAAGGAGGGTGGATCACGAGGTCAGGAGTTTGAGACCAGCCTGACCAACACAATGAAACCCTGTCTCTACTAAAAATACAAAAATTAGCCAGGCGTGGTGGTGCGTGCTTGTAATTCCAGCTACTCAGGAGGTTGAGGCAGGAGAATCACTTGAACCTGGGAGGCAGAGGTTGCAGTGAGCTGAGATCACACCACTGCACTCCAGCTTGGGCGATAGAGCAAGACTCCATCTCAAAAAAAAAAAAGGACTGAATGTTTATGTAAAAGTTTTTGTAAATTTTTAGATGATGACCTGACATGGTGGGTGGCTTATGGCTATAACCCAGCACCTTGGGATCCTGAGGCAAGAGGATCACTTGAGGCCAGGAGCTTGAGACCAGGCAGGACAACACAGCAAGACCCCCGTCTCTAGAAAAAATAATTAACCACGTGTGGTGGTGCGTGCCTGTAGTCCTGGCTACTCATGAGGCTGAGGTGGGAGGATCCCTTGAGCCCAGGAGTTTGAGGTTACAGTGAGCTATGATCATGCTACTGCACTCTAGCCTGGGCAACAGAGTAAGACCCTGTCTCTAAAAAAAAATAATAATAAATAGATAAATAAATAATCTTTAGATGATTCTGTTGGGATAACTGAAGGCTACAAGAAATATGTATTTAAAGGACTATTTTAGTACAAAGCAAGTTCTTAGCCCAAAACTGGAAAAACATTACTTCCTTCTTCCTCCTAAGCTTCTTGGCAGGAAGGTCCACTGTATAATTTTAAATTTGAAAGTTCTGTCAGGTATTGCCTAAGGTAAAAACCTATATTGTAAGACAGAAAAACTCTGCCTAGGACTTCAGTAGCCCAGAGAGGGAAGGGCTTAATATGTGTCTGAAAAGATGAGTTTTAGAAAGTAAGAAAAAAGAGAGAGATCATTCCCACTTCAACTCCTTACCCTCCTCCACCTCCAGTGAAAACAGACCTTCTTCCACCTTATCCGCAGGCTCCTCCACCAAGTCAACACCAGACTCCTGCAATCACAGGATGGCAGCACCACCTCTAAAGCAAGAACTTCAGGCTTTGATTTGGAAGTGGCACCATAGCCTCTTCATTTACCCTTTCTTCAAGGTCAGAAAACTCCTGATGCTGTTAGGAGTTTTAGTGTAAGTTCCCTCTGAGGATATTAATGTAGGCTTCAAACTGTTTTGTTCCGAGAAATACAAATTAAACTCCAGTCATTCAAGCTAACAGTTGAGTTGTTCTATGGCTTCAAAATCAAGTAAGATTTGCAAGTGAATTGCTAGATACAGACAACCATTTTTTTATTATATGCCACACAAACAGTGGAGGAAATTATGGATACCACCATCCAAGTGATTGAGATTATTAATTTTAGGTAGCAGGCCAATTCAGACATGTCCACTCATCCTCAATGGCAGGAGGCCTCTCACATCTCCTCCCTATAACCCATTTCAGTACTTCTGTCTACAGTATAGAATTTCAGTGTTGAAAGGAGGGTGTGGTTATTGAAAGAAAATCTACAAGGTTTACCCTGATGATCCTTTCTGACATCCATTGAAACCAAAGTAGTAATTTGCCAGTTCTTGGCATCAGGAGCTAATGTTTAGGGCAAGAGCCTGATGTTGAACTGCCTTATGTCTGGTGCCAAGACGAGCATTAAAGTCACAAGATTTCACATAAATATCACAGCCGGCCAGAGATTTTGATATACCTGAGATTTATCAATACCAACTGTGCAAAGAAAAGAAATTGTTTCAGTGTTCCCATTCAGTAGCTCCTTCTTGAGACTATGACCTGGAGAATAGATAAGATGACCCCACCACCCATCCCCCTCCCCAAGTTACTAACCCATTTAAAAACGAAATACACATATTTCTATATATTTTAAAAGCAACTAAAACTAATAGAGGTTCATCTGCATTTATAAGCTTCTTTGAGAACGCAAATATCTACTGAGTGTTAATTCTTGAAATATTTTACACATTTCTGTGGATTTCTTACATCACCAGTTCTTATATGTCTATTCATTTTAAGTGTATGTATGATTATATTTTAAGTGTATTCATTTTAAGTGTATGTATGATTATATTCATGAAATTCAAATGATACAAATAAAGTCAAATTTATTATATTAGAAATTAATAAGAATTAACAGTAAAGTTAATTCTTTATTGATTTGTTTATGCACCTTCCTCTATCACTGGTTTATAAGCTCCGTAAGTGCCACAGGAAACCGTATCTTATTCTTTTTTATTCCCAGAACCAAGCACAGTTCTTGCCCTATGATAGAGGATAGATGATCTGTTGATTGAGTGAATGAATAAAACAATGAGCAAGCAAAAAATGAAGTCACTTTCTCCAACTGAAGAGAAGGAGAAATGCTTGCTGGGAAGGAGAAATGGAGACTACTTTTTAAATATTGAGTGCTACCAGAAAGACTAGCCTGTATCATGAGTCACAGTGGAGCCTTTTTGGACAACCATGAAACTTCAGAAGGACTCTGAGCCCCTGGGTGGTACAGACATAACGTTGCCACAGTTCTTGCTGGCAACCATTTCCCTTCATTTCACTGAAAAAAACAAACAAAACAAAACCCTCTGTGGTGCCTTAGGCCTTTCCTTGATTTTATTTTAAAATATTATTCTCTTTTCTGTGTTTATAAAAAGCAAAAAAGACAGGAACTAGGTGTATGTGCTAAAGTAGAAAAGAACACTTAAGGCCGGGTGCAGTGGTTCACACCTGTAATCCCAGCACTTTGGGAGGCCGAGGTGGGTGGATCGCCTGAGGTCAGGAGTTTGGGACCAGCCTGACCAACATGGTGAAACCCTGTCTCTGTTAAAAATACAAAAATTAGCAGGGTGTGGTGGCGGGTGCCTCTAATCCCAGCTACTTGGGAGACTGAGACAGGAGAGTCACTTGAGCCCAGGAGGCGGAGGTTGCAGTGAGCCAAGACCAGGCCATCACACTCCAGCCTGCGCAATAAGAGTGAAACTCTGTCTCAAAAAAAAAAAAAAAAAAAGTAAAAGAAAAGGACACTTAAACGAGATAGCAGTGGTGGTCAGGTAGTAACCCAAGGCTCTGAGTTCAGTAAGTAAATAAATTTAATATGAATGCCCTCTTCTCTCACCTATCTATTGACTTGTAGAACATTTCCTTCATTACTGCATCAGTGATGAGCTTTATGCTGTGAAATTCTCAAAACCTAAAGCTTATGAAATGGTCTCAATGTCCAAAGAGCACTACAAACTCATTACTTACAACATGATGCCAAGTAACTGTTTCATCATCTTTACTATACCTTTACAATATTTGAGTGGCTATGTGAAATGGTCACAGGTTAGAAACAGATCATAGTCCAAGAGCTAAATAATATCTCACAGGTAATCATTTCAGTCACAGGAAGTGGAACCAGGATTGAAGAGGGTGTTGAACAAGCTACAGAAGCGGGTATAGTATACCCGGAGTCATTACTAAGCAGAGTTCTCAGATTTGATCAAGGTTAATTCAGTGAGGAATGGAATATAGACAAGAATAGGCAGCAAGATTAGCAGGAAGCAGTCAGATCAAGTAGCCAATCAGGAACTGAAATGGTCCTTGAAAAAGGAAAGGTGATTGAATTGACGCATACAATGTAATATCATTCTGTGACTCTGGGAAAGTAAAATTGGTTGGCATGTTAGTATGGAATAGGGTTTCTACGAGGCCGCTTAAAGAATGTTCTCATCCTCTGAGAACTGAAGGGAGTTCCAAATAGGCAGTTTGTGAGTGAAGATGAGCATGATGATGATGATAAAGTCTCCTTTATGTAACAGCCGGCAGAAGAGTTGGTCACACCCACACATTTTACATTCACATTAAAGTAAATTTATGGCCGGGTGTGGTGGCTCACACCTGTAGTCTCAGCACTTTGGGGGGCCGAGGCAGGCAGATCACTTGAGGTCAGGAGTTGGAGACCAGCCTGGCCGACAGGGTGAAACTCCATCTCTACTAAAATACAAAAATTAGCCAGGCGTGGTGGTGTGCGCCTGTAGTCCAGGCTACTCAGGAGGCTGAGGCAGGAGAATTGCTAGAACCCAGGAGGCGGAGGTTGCAGTGAGCCAAGATTGTGCCACTGCACTCCAGCCTGGGCGAGAGACACTCCATCTCAAAAAAAAAAAAAAAAAAGTAAGTATAGCTAGGCCTCGTGGCTTGTACCTAGCTACTTAAGAGGCTGAGGCAGGAGGATTGCTTGAGGTCAGGATTTAGAGACCAGCCTGGGCAACACAGGGATACTGTGTCTCTAAAAATTTTTAAAAAGTGAATATAAGCAGAACTGGTGAAAATTTCATTCATTCATTCATTCATTCATTCATTTTTTAGAGATAGGGTTTCATTCTGTTGCCCAGGCAATGATACAATCACAGCTCACTGCAGCCTCAAACTCCTGGGATCAAGCAATCCTTCCATCTCAACCTCCCAAATAGCTGGGACTACAGGTGCATGCCACCACAACTGGCTGATTTAAATTCTCTCTCTCTCTCTGTCTCTGTCTCTGTCTGTCTGTCTTTCTTTCGTCTCACTCTGTTGCCCAGGCTGGAGGGCAGTGGCACAATCTCACCTCACTGAAACCTCCACCTCCTGGGCTCAAGCAATTCTCCTGCCTCAGCTTCCCAAGTAGCTGGGATTGCAGGCACCCACCACCACACCCAGCTAATTTTGTATTTTTAGTAGAGACAGGATTTCACCATGTTGGCCAGACTGGTCTCAAACTCCTGATCTTAAGTGATCTACCCACCTTGGCCTCCCAGAGTGCTGGGATTACAGGTGTGAGCCACTGCACCTGGCCTGAAAAAAATAATACTTCTGATAAATCTGAAAATCCGGGGCTATTTCTGCCGCTGAGAGAAGGTGTGTCTTTCCCCTCAAACTAGGTGCATGTTGCTGAGGAGGTAGGGGGCTGAGTTCTTCCATCCATCGCCTACAAGTGTCAGGCGGCTTCCGGTTGGACAAGATGGCTACTCTGGTGGGCTTGTTTCCTCTCTGGTCTCTTTTTCTGTCCAAGACTCACTTCACACCAGCTTGAGCTTGGGATCATTCTTTTGCTCCTCTCATCCTCCTACCCCCAGAGCTGACAGATTTAGCAAATAAAATTTACAAGATCCCGTTAAATTAGAATTTCGGACAAACAACCACCTACCCCACATTGACTCAGGAGAGTCCCTCAGAGATAAGGAGGAAGCTCCATCCCTGCCCATCAAGCCCCCTCTCGGGGTCCCCTCAAGGAAGACAGTGGTTCCAGAAGGTGTGTTCTACGCCCTTTCACAGCCTTCCTCTCTCCCATCCCTCTCTGACCCCAGGTTCCAGCTGGCCTGGGGATTTCTGGGAGGATCCAAAGAACAAGGCCGTCTGCAGTAGGAGCCTCCTCTTCCTCGCCACCAACACTTCAGCCCTGCCCAACTAACAGCTCTCCATGTTCTAAAGAAGGCAGGAGTGCTGGGCCACCCCAGCCTTCTGGAACCCCCGTTCTGTGACATTATCCATCTCCTGGAAATATGCTGGTTTTAACCATGCAAATTGGCGAAGCACCAGGCGGAAATAGCAGCTAGGCCTGGAAGGACAGGTGACATCTGTGAGGAAAATGGCCGGGCGGGACTGGGTGGAGAGCATGGGCTGTTCCCTTCCTTTCTGGGAACAGCGCCACCTTTGGGGGAACTCCTTCCCTCATGGGGTTTTAGGCGGGGGCTGCCAGTCCCAGGACCCTGCCCCCCATCACCCCCCATAGTCATAGGAACATTTGTGCGCCAGTCACTACATTTAGAAGTGGAAGCTCGTGGAGCTGCTTAGCTTCCAACAGGAAGTCCATGTGTGCAGGGCCAGAGGACACAGCCCATCTGAGGTGCTAAGCTTCTGTGAAGAGGGAGTAGAGTCTGGACAGGATTCCAGTTCCATGGTTTATCCTTTCTGTGACCCAAACACACCCTTCCCCTTCCTTCAATTCTGAGAAGCAATAAATGTCCCTACTTGCGAACGAGTTTGAGTTGGGTTTCTGTCACTTGCAGGCAGAAGAGACCTGCCAGCTACAGTCAGCATCGGTCAACCATCTGTGAAATGGTGACCTGACAACCTGTCCCCTCCCTGTGAAGGCCACAACATCCCAACACCATTAGTCACCATGGAAGTCTGGGAGAAATTTCTAGCAACTGTAGCGAAAAAGGGGCAAGGGAGAAAACAGTTCGTTACTGACAGCCCACTCTTCCCTCTGAAACAGGGCAGCAGGATCTGACAGAAAGAAAGTACGAGGGGCTGCTAAGTGGGCAGTGCTGCCCCGTGCCCTCCAGACTTCTCTTCCCAGCAGGGCAGCAGCACATGGCACCCTGGGATAGGAGGCCTGCAGGGGCAGGAGGGAGGCTGAACATCCTGGGGGCACCACTTTACGAGGAACCATTTATGGCCAAAACTCTACGGGGGCTTCAGGGACCTGAATGAATTCGTCTCTGCAGAGTGAGTCCTGGGCAGGAGGAGAGGATTCCATAGCCCAGGACCACATGCTGGAAATTTGGTCTCTGCAGCTTAAAATCTGAGAGAAGATGGTGTCTGCAGCATTCAAAGGGGGACCAGAGGGACCCTCCACCCCTGGCCCCCAAGCTGTGACAAACATGAGCCCTGGGTAGATTTCTATCCATTCAAAGCACTGGAAAACCCAAGCTGGGGCCCATGAGTCAAGTCTAGATGTGCAGCTTGGGGCAAGAGGACAGATGGACGCCACAGGCCATCTGTCTAAATATTTGCAAGTTATACATTAAATTAACAGAGTGTTAAATAAAGTATGTTCTAACCTCAACCCCTGACAAATATTCCTTTAAAAGGATAAAATTTTAAAACGTGTATGAAGCTATGATTTGTAGATGACAGAAAGTTATCAAAATGTCAAAGATCATAAAATTTCTTTGCCTTTTTTTTTTTTTTGAGACGAAGTCTTACTCTGTTGCTCAGGCTGGAGTACAGTGATGCGATGTCGGTTCACTGCAGCCTCTGCCTCCCAGGTTCAAGCAATTCTTAATATTGAGATGCATAATAAAATAAAGATATGTGTAATTTATAAATTACTGAAACTATTCCATGAAATTTATTTTGGTTCCTTTCAGCAAAATCAATTATGTTATTATTGTCAAGATTTAAAACTACATGTAAGGATTAAAACGGTCATATTCAAAGTACAAATATCTTAATATTTTCATCAAAAATATGTTTATGTAAAAAATTTAATTTTGTCAGAAATGTTCTCCAAAACAATGTTCTTTTCAAATATTGAAAAGTATCTATTGCTGGGCCCAGTGGCTCACGCCTATAATCCCAGCACTTTGGTAGGCCGAGGCAGGCGGATCACGAGGTCAGGAGTTCGAGGCCAGCCTGGCCAATATGGTGAAACCCCATCTCTAGTAAAAAAAAAAAAAAAAAAAAAAAATAGCCAGGCGTGGTGGCAGGCGCCTGTAGTCCCAGCTACTTGGGAGGCTGAGGCAGAAGAATCGGCTTGAACCCAGAAGGCGGAGGTTGCAGTGAGCTGAGGTGCACCACTGCACTCCAGCCTGAGAAACGACAGAACAAGACTCTATCTCGGCGAGAGTAGCGGTGAAGCTCAAAATATAATCCCAGCACTTTGGGAGGCTTGAGAGGCAGGGTGGATCACGAAGGTCAGGAGGTCAGAGACCATCGGCATGGGTAGAGAGCCCGACCTACTAAAGCTTACAAAACTAGCCGAGGCGTGGTGGCGGCGCCTGTAGTCCTCAGCTACTTGAGGCTGGCCCGAGGGAGAATGGCGTGAACTCCCGGAGGCGGGCTGCAGTGAGAGCAGAGATCACGCCCTACCTCAAGCGTGGGAGCACAGAGCCGAGACCTCGAACTCATCAAAAATTACAATAAAGACAACATCTGGTCCCGAATCAAATCAAATTTAATAAATCACAAAATGATTAAATCGAAAATCCGCCTAATACCGGTTGCCGAAAACGCGAATACTCAATGTAGAATTAAAAATTCCCTCATTCGCTTAATGACCGGCTGGTACCGGTAAAGGCAAAGCCAGGGAGTCATGCGCTGAGCTCTGGCACTTTTGGGAATTGAGTCGGTAGGTTCATAGAGAGATTAGGAGATGGGGAACAATCCACCACATTAGCGGGTGAAGCAAACTCACCAGAAGCGAAAAAAGAATGGCAGGATGTGAATTGGCAGACGCCATGATCCAAGCTTACTGAGGGAGGCTGAGCGAGAATCGTTAATGAACCCTAGGGAGGCAGGTTGCAGTGAGCGAGATTGTGCACCCACTACCTCAACCTGGTGAGTGAACTCAACAAAATCGCTTATCTAGAGGTTTGGCCACAGAGGTGGAACATGAACTCACTGGAATTTAAGAGTAATGTGTAATGTGATTTGCTTAATCCTTTCCTCGTTTGCCCAGAGAAGACTCACTGGTGGCACCTGCAGCTGCGGCATCTTCCCCAAGATAACTGTGCCACAAAATAGCTCACTTTATTATTATTTTCGCATCACTCTAGTATATCCACTTTGGAAACAAAAGACATCATTCTATTTATAGCATTGTGTTTTTAGTAGCAGGGTTTCCCCATTTACAAAGTACAGAAATTGTCCATGGCTGAAAATATAAAGTCCTAGAAAATGTAGCATTCCTATGCATGATATTAACATCATTCTCAAACAGTTGTTGGCCAAAGATTCATTTGATGAATCTGATTTTTCCAGAATAGACTATTCTGATGATTCAGATGATTCTGATGTCAGTTCTGTTTAGAAATAATTCCAAGAACTTTTATTTCCAAGAAATAAAAATAAAATTTCCAAGAAAATTTTATTTTCAAACTGAAAATCATTCAAATTTGCAGCCAGGCACGGTGGCTTACGCCTGCAATCCCAGCCCTTTGGGAGGCAGAGGCAGGTGGATCACCTGAGGTGAGGAGTTCCAGACCAGCCTGGCCAATATGGTGAAACCCCGTCTCTACTAAAAAATACAAAAATTAGCCAGGCATGGTGGCAGGCACCTGTAATCCCAGTTATTCGGGAGGCTGAGGCAGGAGAATTTCTTGAACCTGGGAGGCGGAGGTTGTGGTGAGCTGAGATTACACCACTGCACTCCAGCCTGGGTGACAGAGCAAGACTCTGTTGAAAGAAAGACAAAAAAGAAAGAGAGAGACAGGGGGGGGGGGGGGGGGGGGAAGGAAGGAAGGCAGGCCATGAGATTAGCTTCAGCCTCAGAGAGCATATTTCTGTAAAATTAAATGAGCACTGGCAGTGAGCTGCCCTTTTATTCCTAAACGAGATAAGGGTTAATATTGCAAACTTTTCCTCAGCTTCTATGCAAGTAAGGCAAATACTGTGCTAACTCATGAGAACCACTGGAACCATGATATGTTAACTTGTCTTTCTTTTATCTAAGTCCTTTTCTGCCCACAGCTTCTCTGTACATCAAAATAGTGCCTAGCAGAGGCCCCATTCAACCTTTAGATGTAGTTATAATTTTTCCCACGGACAGAGGATAAGATGCAGAGAAGCATCTCTCTGGGGCCTGAACATTGTCAGTCAAGAGAGGATGCATAGTGTTAGGTGGTGCTGCAGCAACGCCAGGCACCAGATCTGGACTAGCAGAGGCATCCTGTGGGCCTTAATTTTTTTTGTTTTTGTTTTTGCTTTTTTGTTTGTTTGCTTGTTTTTGAGACAGAGTCTTGCTCTGTCACCCAGGCCGAAGTGCAGGTGTGATCTTGGCTCACTACTACCTCTGCTTCCCGGGTTCAAACGATTCTCATGCCTCAGCCTCCTGAGTAGCTGGGATTCCAGGCGGGCACCACCGCACCCGGCTAATTTATATATTTTTACTAGAGATGGGTTTTGTCATGTTGGCCAGGCTGGTCTCGAACTCCTGGCCTCAGGTGATCTGCCCAACTTGGTCTCCCAAAGTGCTGGGATTACAGACATGAGCCACCACACTCGGCCTTGTAGTTCTGAATTAATTTAATTCTTTTGTATATAGAGTTCTCTAAATTGCAGGGCCCAGTTAGGGGCTCCTCTTGTCAGCTCTAAGGACAGGACTGGGAAAATATGCTTCTGGAAATAAATTGCTGTAGAAAACAGAGGATTTTTTTTTTTCCAAGATGGAGTCTTGCTCTGTTGCCCAGAGATGGAGTGTAATGGTGCAATCTCGGCTCACTGCAACCTCCTCCTCCCGGGTTCAAGCAATTCTCCTGCCTCAGTTTCCCACATAGCTGGGATTACAGGTGCTTGCCACCACACCTGGCTAATTTTTGCATTTTTAGTACAGATGGGGTTTCACCATGTTGGCCAGGCTGGTCTCAAACTCCTGACCTTGTGATCTACCCGTCTTGGCATCTCAAAGTGCTGGGATTACAGGTGTGAGCCCAGCCTACAGAGGAAATTTTAAGGAAATGTCTGCTTTGAATACTCAATAAAATATAAGAAAAAAACAAAGATGATACAGTCTGCTGAAATTCTGATAGCAATGATAAAAGAATTTTCAAGGGGCCGGGCGCAGTGGCTCAAGCCTGTAATCCCAGCACTTTGGGAGGCCGAGGCTGGCGGATCACGAGGTCGGGAGATCAAGATCATCCTGGCTAACACGGTAAAACCCCGTCTCTACTAAAAAATACAAAAAAAAAAAAAAAAAAAAAAACTAACCAGGCGAGGTGGCGGGTGCCTGTAGTCCCAGCTACTCGGGAGGCTGAGGCAGGAGAATGGTGTGAACCTGGGAGGCGGAGCTTGCAGTGTTCTGAGATCCGGCCACTGCACTCTAGCCTGGGCAACTGAGAGAGACTCTGTCTCAAAAAAAAAAAAAAAAAAAGAATTTTCAAGGAACTAAAATCCAGTGACAGAAATGAAATCGATCAAGGCTGTAGTTGCACACCTGAGACATTCCTCGAGAAGGCAGAGGAAAAAGGTGTGAAAACAGTGAACCAGAGAAGGATGGCCAGGGACAACAAAGATTGGAGCTCTGAAGTTGAATGATAGATATTCTGGACCAACACCCCAGAGATGACAAAAGGTGGGTCTGCAGAGCTGACAGGTGTAGTCTGTTCCAAAACACACACACACACACACACACACACACACACACAGACCATCACCACTTAGACGTATTTCAAATCGTATGATTAATAAGACTGAACTTTTGGCTTCATTATCACTCTTGTCTTTACTCCATAAAATGTACACCTTCTCAAATATTTGAGGAATAAGTATACAAATTGATATAAACTGGGTTACAAATAATAACTCAAGCTTTCCAAGGAGAAATTATAGAGGCTCCATATTCTGACTACAATTAAAATCCCACAGAGGCCAGCCTGGCCAACGTGGTGAAACCCCGTCTTAACTGCTTTTGTTCCAATAAAACAAAATAGAGAGCAGGATCCTCAGGCTTTGATGCTATTTGCTTAATCCAGCTGGTCTGTGGAGAAGCCTGGGACAGACGGAAGCAGCTGGACTCCAGAATCCTCGGTTTTAATAGCTATTCTATGCTATGTCCCTGTCTTATTGCTGGCAACTCACCTCTCAGCCCATGCATTGTGACATTACAGCAAGAAGTACTAATATAAATGACATAAAAGGAAAAAAAACCATGGGGTTTTGTTTGTGTTATTAACTAGGCGGGCATTGTAAATGTGCAGAGTGGGAAGTGATCAGGAACGGGTATCCGATGAGCATCCGCCGTGTATCAGGCACTGTGCAATGTTCCTTACGTACCGCGATCCCTCAAAAACACTGCAGAGGGCTATCACTGCCTTCCTTTTACATACGAAAAAACTGAGACTTAACAGTTGCTCATGGGAAGCTGAACCAAGAGTCAAAACAGGGGCTTTCGGGCTCCAAAGACCACACTGTTTCCACTGCGCAAAGTTGTCTGCACTGTGAGTGACAGAGGAGAGGAAAGAGGACTAAAAACAAAACCCAAAAATCCAATAAATAAAACAAAATAAATGAACTGAGCATTCAACCCAAAAAGGTATAAGTAGCAGAAGGAATATATTTCCAAGGAAAACAGGAAGAAGCAAAGCTTAAGAATAAAAGCGTGACTTACACATTTAATTGGATCCAGGGGAAACTGTTGGGGTGAGATGTTAAGGACAGAGTTAGGAAATGACTGGAGAACTTGTGTATTACATTCCACTTACTATGGACCTTGGGTCCTTCTCTGTAACACTAATGTTGGACTAAATTCTTCAAAGTTTCCTCGCAAGGACAGGCCACTCTGAAGCCAAGGGGTTACCACCAACCAACAGACTCCTTTAATTACAACATGGTAGGTAAATTATCCCTGAAGGCAAATATAACTGATTATTTTATAGTAGCAGGTTATAAAACCTTGTCTCAAAAGCATTGCTATGGGCCAGGTGCAGTGGCTCACCCCTATGATCTCAACACTTGGGGAGGTTGAGGCGAGAGGATTGCTTGAGCACAGGAGTTCAAGACAAGCCTGGGCAACATAGTGAGACGCTGTCTCTACAAAAAATAAAATGAGGTAAATTAACGGGGCGTAGTGGTGTGTGTCTATGGTTCCAGCTACCTGGAAGGCTGAGGTGGAAGGATCACCTGAGCACAGGAGGTCAAGGCTGCAGTGAGCTATGGTTGCACCACTGCACTCCCCACCCGGGGTGATAGAACGAGATCCTGTCTCAAGAAAGCGTTGCTAAACACTTTGTTCCATAAAATTATATTCTGCCCTGAGGGAGAGCCCCAGCAGGACTGTGAAGTGCCACCCCCTGCTGCTGGCCCCTGAGGGCAGCGGGCAAGGAAGGAGCATGTCTCTGCTAGGGGAAGTGCTGGGATAAAGCCCCTGGATTGGGTCACTGTGAAATGCAAAGTAAGTGAAATACAAACATACGTTTGAAAGACAAATATGGACCTTAGTGAATGAGTCTGGGTCATGGCTGGACTGGAGACATCCCAGGGTGAGCCAGCCCAAACACGCCATCCATGTCATAAAAAAAGGAACCTGCCACCGCAATGGTCAGCCCTGTGAGAAACGCATCCTTCCATCCAGCTAAAATCTGCCCGTGTCCATCTTGTCTGCTCGGCACCAGTCCCAATGCTTTGGGCCACAGAGCACTGTGCCCTCTTGCATGGAATGACCAGCCACTGGGCTTCAGAGCCAAACAAACCTGGGCTCAAAGGCCAGCCCTGCCCCCCTGTTGTGTGATGTCTGGCATAATGGTGCTAGAAGTTGATGTGCCCATCTGCCCCACCTCTGCCTGGCTGTACTTGTAGCTAGTACATGTATACTATATAGGTACCTGGCTGTATCATTGTATGTTCCCGGGTGGTCATGCCTCAGTTTGTTTGTTTGTTTGTTTTTGGCGGGGGAGTCTCACTCTATTGCCCAGGCTGGAGTGCAGTGCCACGATCACGGCTCACTGAAGCCTCAAATCCCTGGCCTTAAGTGGTCTACCTGCCTCAGCCTCCTGAGTAGCTGGGACTACAGACCTGCACCACCAAACCTGGCTAATTTTTAAAAATTTTTGTAGAGGTTGGGGAGGGAGGGGCTCTGTTGCCCAGGCTAGTCTCGAACTCCTGGCCTCAAGTGATCCACCTGCCTCGGCGCTGGGATTACAAGTGTGAGCCATCACACCCAGCTTCCCTGAGGCTTTATACAGAACTCGCCTTTGAGTTAGTTTCTGTTGTATATTCTAGTTAGGGCATTATATTGATTACTTTCTGTTGTATATTCTAGTTAGGGCATTATATTGATTTTTAAAATTACTATCATTCTGAATTAATAATACATTTTGGTACATTCATACAATGGAATAGAACTCAGCAATAAAAAGTAATGAGGGGAGGTGGGGATGGTTAATGGGTACAAAAAAAACCCTGAATGAATAAGACCTAGTATTTGAGAGTACAATAGGGCGGCTATAATCAATAATAATTTAATTGTATATTTAAAAATAACTAATGGCTGGGCACGGTGGCTCTCGCCTGTAATCCCAGCACTTTGGGATGCGGATGCAGGTGGATCACCTGATGTCAGGAGTTCGAGACCAGTCTGAACAACATGGTGAAACCTCATCTGTACTAAAAATACAAAATTAGCTGGGCCTAGTGGCACATGCCTGTAATCTCAGCTATTTGGGGGGCCGAGGCAGGAGAAACGCTTGAACCCAGGAGGCGGAGGTTGCAGTGAGCCAAGATAGCACCATTGCACTCCAGCCTGGGCAACAAGAGTGAAACTCCATCTCAAAAATAAATAAATAAATGAAAATAAAGATAAGAGTGTATAATTGGATTGTCTGTAACACAAAGGAGAAATGCTTGAGGGTCTGGAGACTCCATTTGCCATGATGTGGTTATTATGCATTGCATTCCTGTATCAAAACATCTCAGGTATCCCACAAATACATACGCTTACTATGTACCCACAAAAACTACAATTAAAAATGTAAAAAGTAATGAACTATTGGCACACAAAGCAACATGGATAAATCTCAAAATAATTATGGTGAGTGAAAGAAGCCTGACAAAAAAAGTACACACTGTATGATTCCATGTCTAGAAAGCACTAGAAAATATAAACTAGCCTATGATGATAGAAATTAGATCGGGGTCAGGTGCGGTGGCTCACGCCTGTAATCTCAGCATTTTGGGAGGCTGAGGTGGGTGGATCACCTGAGGTCAGGAGTTCGAGACCAGCCTGGCCAAAATGGTGAAACCCAGTCTCTATTAAAAATACAAAAATTAGCCAGGCATGGTGTTGCGTACCTGTAGTCCCAGCTATTTGGGAGGCTGAGGCAGGAGAATTGTTTGAACCTAGGGGGCAGAGTTTGCAGTGAGCCAAGATCGTGCCACTGCACTCTAGCTTGGGTGACAGAGCGAGACTCTGTCTCAAAAAAAATGGAAAGAAAACAAAAAGAAAGTAGATCAGTAGTTGCTTGGGGGTGATGGAGAAGTAGAAAGGGCAGAAAGCAGGATTGCCAGGGGCAACAAGGAAACTTTTTGAGAGGATGGATATCTTCACTATCTTGAATGTGATGATTTGAGCTGTATACCAAGGGTCAGATACAAATTGTAGTCTCTGTACATGCACAGTTTATTATATGTCAATACCTCCGTAAATCTGCCTAAAATGTTTAAAAATTACTGTAATTATACAAAATATATTTTATGAAAAAGAAGTCATGAGTGGAGCCTGGTTAAGAACCCCAGCATCAGGTAGATTCAGAAGTGGGGAAAAGCATCTCCCACTTCTCCTTCTTCAGGCCAACGTGCTGTGCAATTTATCCAGTGGCCACTAGAGGACAGCAGCGACTCATGTACAGTAAGTGGACGTTTCAGGGCTTCAATATTTTGAATTCCCTGCTCTGTGCTCCCTATCCTGGGAGGTCGGTGTTAATACCCCCATAATACTCAGAGCTGAGACTTAAGCCTTGGTTTGTGGCTCCTGATTCCATCTTGTTGGTCTCCCAACACCGGGAGCACAGGGAGGTCGTCCAGGCTGTAGTGCAGTTGGTGCAATCTCAGCTCACTGCAACATCTGCCTCCCGGGTTTGAGCAGTTCTCCTGTCTCAGCCTCCTGAGTAGCTGGGACTACAGGTGCCCACCACCACACCCGATTAATTTTTGCATTTTTAGTAGAGATGGGGTTTCACCATATTAGTCAGGCTGGTCTCGAACTCTTGACCTCAGGTGATCCACCTGCCTCAACCTCCCAAAGTGCTGCTCCCAGATCTTTTTAAAAGAATGTCCTACTCCAATGAGGCAGCAGCCATAGTTCCCTGTCTGTTATCTGCAGGGCTGATATGGAGGATTGCAGATGGCACCAAAGAGTTGTGGTTCTCAAGGTGACTGTGGAAGGCCTCCCACCTTGCCTGAAACCCGCAATTATAAAGCAGGTCAAAATTGCATCATCAGGCACTGCAAGTCATGGGTTAGCATGTCAGACAGAAAATGACGTAATGAAGGGTCATTTTTATAGGCAAGAGGGAAAGGAGAGAAGTTTCAATTGAGGGGTAGGGGGACATGATGGTGGAGTGCCCATGGGGTGCTGCAATGGAAACTTCCCCTGAAAAAGTAATAGTGGGCTGGGTGCGGTGGCTCAGGCCTGTAATCCAGCACTTTGGGGGGCCGAGGTGGGCAGATCACTTGAGCTCAGGAGTTCGAGACTAGCCTGACCAACATGGCGAAACCCCATGTCTATTAAAAATACAAAAATTAGCTGGGGTGGTGGCGCACACCTGTAACCCCAGCTACTCAGGAGGCTGAGGCAGGAGAATCGCTGAAACCCAGGAGGCAGAGGCTGCAGTGACCCTAGATCCCATCACTGCACTCCTGCCTGGGTAACAGAGCGGGACTCCGTCTCAAAAAAAATAAATAAAAAAACAAGCAATTGTGAACATACGTTGAGCCACCCCAGTGTGTGAAATGATGCTGAACCCTCTATGAGGGGAGTCATCTCATCTTCACAGCGCTATTCTATTCTATTCTATTCATCTTATTTTATTTTATACAGAGTCTTGCTCTGTCGCCCAGGCTGGAGTGCAGTGGCGTGATCTCAACTCACTGCAACCTCTGAGGCCTCCCAGGTTCAACGATTCTCCTGCCTCAGCCTGCCAAGTAGCTGGGATTACAGGAGTGTGCCACCACGCCCGGCTAATTTTTGTATTTTTAGTAGAGATGAGGTTTCACCATGTTGGCCAGGCTGGTTTCAAACTCCTGACCTCAAGTGATCTGCCTGCCTCAGTCTCCCAAAGTGCTGGGATTATAGGTGTGAGCCACCATGCCCAGCTGACAATGCTCTTACTAAATTAACTGCAGAGAGGTTAAGAAACGCCTAAAGAGTCTGGTGTGGAGGCTCACGCCTGTAATCCCAATATTTTGGGAAGCCAAGGTGGGTGGATCACTTGAGCCCAGGAGTTCAAGACCAGCCTGGGCAACATGGCAAGACCCCTTCTCTACAAAAAAGTTACAAAAATTAGCCAGGCGTGGTAGCATGTGCCTGTAGTCCCAGTTATTCAGAAGCTTGAGGGAGGAAGATCCCTTGAGCCTGGAGTTCGAGGCTGCGATGAGCTATGACTGCACCACAACCTGGGTGTGAGAATGACACCCAGTCTCAAAGGAAAAACAAAACAATTGTGGACACATAGTGAGCCCTCCCGGTGGGCAAGGCATGATGCCCAACAATGTATGAAGGGAGTCATCTCATCTTCACGGCATTCTTACTAAATAAGCTACAGAGAGGTTAAGAAATGGCCAAAGTCACAGAGCTGGTAGGAGGCAGTGCAAGGATTTGCATCCAGATTTGCCACTAACATGTGGACCTCGCTACGGCTCTATAGTACCCACTTAAACAGAAGTGTCCTTCTCCATTATTTAGTTCATGTGTTGAACTCGTTGGTGTTGGTAGCAGATGGTCAGCATTGTAGTTCAGCTTTCTGGAGAAAGCCTGTCAGGTTTCAAGAGAATGTTAAGCATCTGTGATGGTCCATGAGGGAGGTTCCCCTCTCCACCCCTTCACCATTTATAGTGTGTGAGTTTCCATGCTAAGGATGATATTTTCATGATGACAGTATCTGAAGGGCAGGTGGGAAAATCAAGGTCTGGGCAGGGAAAGGGACTCAGCCAAGGCCGCATACACAGCACACTGATGGCCGAGCCGCGGTTAGGACTCCCAGCATACCCCATAGCCTTCTCTAATAATAGATAGGCTGCTGGGTTCTTCTTTATCAAGTGTTGGTTGCACATTATCTCTCTCTGTCTTTCTTAAAACAATTGTTCTTTAATATCTTTATATGTTCAATAAGTGTTCAAATTTCCAACTACTTTATGTCAAAAAGCATTTCTAACATTTTTATTAAATCAAGATCCAAACAAGATGCATACAATATGATTACTTTATGTCTCTTAAATCTCTTTTAATCCATTGATTCCTCTTTCTCTTTTTCCCTTTATTTTTTATTTTTATGTTTTCAGACGGAGTTTCACTCTTGTTGCCCAGGCTGGAGTGCAATGGGGCAATCTCGGCTCACCGCCACCTCTGCCTTCTGGGTTCAAGCGATTCTCCTGCCTCAGCTTCCTAAGTAGTTGGGATTACAGGCACACACCACCACGCCTGGCTAACGTTTTGTATTTTTAGCAGAGATGGGGTTTTACCGTGTTGGCCAGGCTAGTCTCAAATTCCCGACCTCAGGTGATCCGCCCGCCTCAACCTCCCAAAGTGCTGGAATTACAGGCATGAGCCACTGCACCCGGCCTCTCTTTATTCTTGAATAAGCTACATCATGCATCCTGCAGATATTACCCATGGTCTGGGTTTTCATTATTGCAAATCCATGATGTCGCCTAGCAGGGGCAAAGATACACAGGTAAGGGAGTTCCAGAACTAGCGTGGCCAGATTCAGCTTCCCACCCAACCTGAACCCCCAGGAGGTGGTGTCAAGAGGGGCCATGGCCTGGGGAGCAAGCCCCTCTTCCTCCCAGAACACTGGCCTGAATCAGCCAGCTCCACAGGCACAACTGTTCCTTGGGGCCCCTGAGGGCAAGGAGTCTGCTGGGGCTGTGGCTTGTGATGTCTGGTGCGAGCGCAGGGTCAGATCAGGGCGAGGCAGCTTGTCCAGAGAGGCAGATAATTCCCAAACAGAAGACCCCCAAAGCAGAGGGTCCTGGGGCTGGACTCCTGGCCCCCAGGAGGTTGTTCGGAGCTTACCCCGTGGACGGATTGGAAGGTGGCCCTCCTTCCCCGCAAGGATCAAGAGGGAGTGGGGATTGACGGGAAGGCAATCTGGCCAGGAGAAGCTGCGAGGGAGACTCCCGCCATCCCCAGTCCCACCATCTGAGCCCCGCGGCCTCTTCCTCCTTGGAGACGGCCAGGTGTGTCCCATGGTCCCGGGAAGTGCAGAGGAGGGGGTGGCGTCTTCGCTCTTCATGCACTGGCCTGGCCCAGAGGGGACAGAAAGCCAGGACGCCGGGGATTGTCTCTCGCAACCGCAGCCCAGCCCCAGTCCGGGAGGAAGTTCTGCCGGGCGCTCTCCGCCGGTGCCTCCCTGGTTATACTGTTATACAGGAAACCTGGCAGCGCAGGAGCCGCGCGGTGGAAGAGGGAGCGCGGGATGCCCAGCCCATGCGCGCCTGCCGGGGCAAGTGGAGGCGAGGCCGGCGAGCGGTCGCCCCGAGGTGCCCGAGCAGGAAGGGTCGGGAGTGGGGCGCCGAGCGGGGGTTGAGGTGGGAAGTAGGGTGGGGGTGGGGAAAGGGGCAGGGTGGAAGAGGAAAGGGTGCGGCAGGTGGCTGGTCCGCACCTGGGAGCTCTGCGCGCCTGCTCCCCTGGACTCCACACTGGGGCGGGAGCTGCACGGGCCGTATCCCACGGGAAGGAGAAGGTAGGCGAAGGGCTACCTCCACTGGGGGGTGGGAGGGGAGCAGGCCGAGGCCCCCAGCGCCGACTCAGGCGTTGACGCCGCTGTATCTTGCGTCACGTAGGCGGTGGACGCAGGAGACCTGCTGGCTACGGGTGCGCTCTAGCTCTCCAGGGATCCTCCTGGCACCCCCGCCCACAATCCCTTCCCTTCTCTGTGTTCCCCCATGTCGGGGAAGGAGCCGTGGCCAGGTCCCCTTCTTATCCAGCCCGAGACACTGCGCCCGGTGGGCGTTCCTGGGCTGGGAATCCCTCTCGGAGTTTTTCCAGGCCCGGCCGAGCTGTGCGGGGAAAGGCCCTGGTGTGGGAGGTGGGCCCAGAGCGGGCGGGTCTGCAGTCCGGTAGCAGTGGGTGATTCAGGGTGCAAATGACCTCCCCGCGAACGGGAACGCCCGGACGAGACAACCAGCCTCAGCCCAGCATTCCCAGAGCCGCGCGCGGGAGGGACGCAGGGACTCCGGGACAGCAAATCCCCAGGGGAGGGGAGAAGGGGGAAGGCGGGGAAGAGGCGGGGCAGAGGCGGGGCAGGGGCGGCCCCACCCTCCTTGAGCTCAGCCAGCTACAAGACGCAGCCTTCCCGGCTCCGGGCCCCGACCTTCGGCTCCGGGCCTCGTCTTCCCCGTGCCCCCCAAGGTCCCCAGCAGAGGCATTCAGGCTCCTCCTCGCCCCGCCCAGACACAGCTGCTTTGGGTATCGGTGACAATACTCCTGAGCGTCTCTGTCCCTCTTCGCTCGCGTTGCCAGCTCCGGTTCCGAGCAGCCTCTCCGGCTTGGCCCCTGGAAGCCTCGCCCGGGGCGATGTTAGGGGCCTAACCCGCGGGCTCCGCCCACCCGGCCCTTGGGCTCCCTGAGGCCCGCCCAGCCGACGTGAGTGCACTGCGGGGTCCAGGGGGAAGGGGCGCCGGGGCAGTGTCCTCCTTGGGGTTTGTTGGTCCAGTCTGGGCAGCTTGATTACCCCGCCTCCGGGGCCCAGTGTGCTTAGTGACCCAGTTTACACTTTTTCCTCGTCGAGGAACGCTTGAGAAAGTGGCGAAGGAGCCCTACGGGGGGCCCGGTTGGACCCTGCTCCTTCGGTTCCTCAGTCTCGGCAAGCGGCGGTCTCCTGGTCCCTGGTCCGGGTCACCTTAGGGGGCAGGAGGAGGTGTGGTCAGTGTGGGAGTCTGGAAGGGCCATGCACTTCCGGAGAAGACCACCGACTCGTGGCTTTGGTGGAGGGGCGCAGGCAGATTTAGTTAGGCTCTCCCCCATCCCTGACACACCGGAGCCGGGGCGGGAGTGGGGCTTGTGACCACTCCGGAGAGCTTTGGGGGCCCCTGCTCGGGGACTCCGCACGGTTAGTCACTGTCTCAGAGTGCATTCTCCAGGGGCCACTCTCGTGGGGGCTCTGTAGGGGTCCCAGGGCAGGTGGGCAGCCTTTCTCGGGGGGCGGCGTGAGAGCCGGAGAGCAGGGGGCGGGGCGGGCCCGGCTCGGGCTCACGTCTGCGTTGAAACCGCTGGGGAAGGAGAGAGAAATCGAGAGAACCGGTTCCCCCGCCTTGACAGCGGAGGCCCCCACACCAAGGCCCCTGGACTAAGTGGGGCAGGGACAGCCCCCACGTAGAGCTGTTCGCCGGGGCGTCTGCAGAGCCCGCATCCCAACCCCGACCCAGGGGCCGGGGCGCAGGCTCGCGGAGGGAGGCGGTATTCCTGTCTGCGGATTCTCTGCCGGCACAGGAAGGTCACGTGAGAGAAAGGCCATATAACACTTACCTGAAGTGGCCACTAGAAGCTCAGCTGGTCAGGGGGGTGCTGAGGGCAGAGGGCAGTGGTCAGGAGTGAAGTGAGGGTGCGAACTGAGCGTGTGGACAATGGGCAGGAGGAGAGAGACACAGTGTGGCCAGAGGGGGTGTAGGTCATGGATGGAAACGTGGTCCCCAGGTTCAGGTGGGTGGGCAGGAGATGGGGAGGCTGAAGATGGGGAGGAGGTCGTTGCTGAGAAGGGATCTCAGAAGAAAGTGGGTGCAGAACACAGGAGGCAGGATGTGGGGATGGCATGGCATGGGGGCACTGGGGAGCATGTGGGGATCCCCCTCTATTAGACAGCAGCTCAGGGCTTAGGGCAGGCCACCGGGCAGGGCCAGGGACCCCCAGAACAGAGGGTGCCATGGATGGTGTTTTACAGCCTTGTCACTCCCCATGCACTCTAGTCACACATATTGAGCACTTGGTGTGGGCTGGTCACCGTGCTGGACACTGGGGACAGAGTATGGTAAGATGCAGTCCCAAAGGGCTAAGAATCCTGTGGGTTCTTGCTCAAAGGCTTGTACCCAGGGTTAAGCTCCCAGCAACTTGGAAGGCAGGCATGGACACCTCCATTTGCCCTGAGTACAAACAGGTTCAGAGAGGTTTAGCGACAGGATGAAGATCACATAGCCAGGAAGTGGCTGTGTCCGGGACAGTTCCAGGCCCCCTGACCCCAAGCCCCTGGCCACCAGGTGGCCTTTAGGGTTGGCCACCCTGTTCCCCTCGGCAAGAACAGTACAAGCCGAAGGCAAGCAAGCGCTCCTTCTTCTGAGCATCCTGTGTGCCCAGCCCAGTGGTGAGAGAGTTGATGATGTCCCAGGAGAGGGACGTCACCTGTTCTCTTGCTGCCTAGGAGAGGGCAGAAGCAAACCCTTCCGAGAAGGGAGAGAGGGAGACAGGGGGAGATAAGCAGGGATGACTCCTCCCCTCCCCCAAAGAGGCCACTCAGGGAGCCCTGGGAAGCCAGGCCGAAGGCGGTGCAATAAAGGGGCTTCTGAGACTCTTCCCCCTGGCTACCATCCTGGCTCTGGGATTTCAGGGTGCGGTTGCCATCCCTGCCCAGAGGTGAGAAGGCTCAGGCGGGTGGGACTGGCCTGGAGCTTGCCACTGCTGCTGGGGCATTGGCCACTGGGAGGGAATTTCCGGCCAGGCTGCTGCACCTTCTCATACAAGCAGCACCTGAGCAGGCAGCCCCGACTGGAAGGAGCCCGGGACCCTCATTCCTCCTTCTCCGCTGGGAACTGTGAGTGAGCCCTCACCCCTGGGGGACTAGAGGGCGGCCATAGCAGTTTCCCCACTCTCCCCTCCCTTTCCCGAATCCTAAAACCCACGTGGGGGCCTCTCCTCTCTGGATCCAGGCCCAGCTCCCACTTCCTAGGACAAACTCTGAGGGCAGCCAGAGGCCGCTGTGATTGAGAGAAAGGAACTGGCCTTGGGACAGACCCACCTGTCCCCACTCGGGGCCAGCTAGGGGACCTTTGGCAAGGGGTGTTGGTAACAGTTGGAAGCTGAGGCCAAGTTGAGGGGACTCCAGCTAGCCCCTTGCCTGTACTCCCTCCTTCAACAACCCCCACCCCCACCCCCCAGCTGGGGCAGCCGCTCTGGAGTGGCTCTGCCGGTTTCTTTGCACCTGACCCAGTTCCCTCCCAGTGGCTCACCTGCAGCCCCGGGCTGTCCCAGAGCCCCTCTGCCCGCCTAGGACCTGACTTAGGAGACAGCAGCTTCTTGGGTCCCCCTCCCACCCTCACCCCACATTGGTGTCCCCCCAGAGATCTCCCTGCCCGCTCCCCCACCCCCTGCTCCCTTGCAGGCTGCATGGTCTCTGAGGGTCTCCCTGGAGCCTGCGCTCCCTTCAGCCCCAAGGTCCTGAGATGGGCCCCACCTGCCCCCTCACTTCTTTCCCAGGCCTCAGCAGTTGACCTCACTCTAAACCTATTTTTTTAAATGTTTATTTTAATAGTTGTGGGGAGCAGGTGGTGTTTGGTTACATGAATAAGTTCTTTAGTGGCGATTTCTGAGATTTTGGTGCACCCGTCACCCAAGTGGTGTGCAATATCCTTGGGATATTTAGGTTCAAGTGAAGAAGAAGGTGAAGAATAGGAAAATGCCTTTAAGGCCAGGTGCCGTGGCTCACACCTGTGATGGGATGCCAAGGCAGAGAAGGATCAATTGAGCCCAGGAGTTCAAGAAACAGCCTGGGCAACATGGCAAATCCCCATCTCTACAAAAAAATGCAAAAATTAGCCGGGCATGTTAGTACACACCAGTATTCACAGTTAGGAGGCTGATGTGGGAGGATCGCTTGAGCCCAGGACTTCAAGGCTGCAGTGAGCTGAGATCAACCCGCTCTGCTCCAGCTTGGGTGACAGAGCAAGACCCTGTGTCCAAAAAAAAAAAAAAAAAAAAAAAAAGCCTTTAAGGCCCAAGAAAATTCATCTAGACAGTAGTTCTGTTTTGGGAGGTTTGATTTTTTAAAGAATTATTATGGGAATTTTAAAACTGCACAAATATGAAGAGAATAATGAGCTCCCAAGCAACCATCATTCAGCTTTGACAATGATCAAAGTTTATCACTTTTTTTTTTTTTGAGATGGAGTTTTGCTCTGTCACCCAGGCTACAGTGCAGTGGCATGGTCTCAGCTCACTGCAACCTCCACCTTCCAGGTTCAAGCAAGTCTCCTGCCGCAGCCTCCCAAATAGCTGGGATTACGGGCGCCTGCCACCACACCCAGCTAATTTTTGTATTTTTAATAGAGACAGGTTTTCGCCATGTTGACCAGGCTGGTCTTGAACTCCTGACCTCAAGTGATCTGCCTGCCTCGGCCTCCCAAAGTGCTGGGATTACAGGCTGAGTCACTGCTCCCAGCCAAATTTTATCACTCTTGGTTCAGTTGTCACTGACCACTTTTCTTAATCCTGTAGTGTTTTAAAACAAATCCCAGAAATCATGTTTCACCAGAAGTTCAGTATGTATCTCTACATAGACATTTTTTCCATAACCATCATGTCATTATCACACTCAACAAATTAACTATAATTAATAAATTAATCATCTGATTTTCAGTCCATATTCCACTTGCCCTAGTTTTCTTAGAGATACCTTTTAACTGTTAGCAGTAAACCAGGTCCAAGCAAGGCCACACATTGCATTTCATTATTTTTCTTCAGTCTTTTATTCTGTTATATAAACTTCAAGGAGTCCAAGAACCATTGAAATAGATTACAAAAGTTTATATACATACTTTTTTCCTTGGTAGAGGATCATAGTATTTATCCATTTCTAGTAGGGTTCTGTGACACAAAGTATGTTAGAAACCACTAATGTGGACTTTCTGGAATCATCAAACAGATTGTGATAACAGATTGTGATAATCCTTTATACATGAAGTTTTATTATTATTTTTGTGACAGAGTGAGACACTCTGTCACCCAGGCTGGAGTGCAGTGGCCCCATCTCAGCTCCTTGAAACCTCCGCCTCCCAGGTTCAAGCGATTCTCCTGCCTCAGCCTCCCAAGTAGCTGGGACTACAGGCTCGTGCCACCATGCCCAGCTAATTTTTGTATTTTTAGTAGACAGGATTTCACTATGTTGCCCAGGCTAATCTCGAACTCCTGGGCTCAAGTGATCCGCCCATCTGGCCTCCTAAAGTGCTGAGATTACAGGCCTGAGCCACCGTGCCTGGCCACCCTCTTCAGACAAAATATGGGCACTTCCACTGGCCTAGTGTTCATCTTGCCTACTTTATTGACTTAGATTACTTACCTGGTCCCTGGAGACATATACACATTTGTCATTCTTAGTGCTCAACCAAATTGTATTGAATGCATTTATTTGGCAATTAGTGCTTATATTTTAATCTTCATTTCACATATGTGTTCCATTTTCCTAACTAGATTGAAATAAGCCATTTGATGTACAGAATCCTGTTAGGTATTTTTCTTTCTTTCTTTTTTTAAAATTTTGAGACAGGGTCTTGCTCTGTCACTCAGGCTGGAGTGCAGTGGTGCAGTCACGGCTCACTGCAACATCCACCTCCCAGGCTCAAGTGATCCTCCCACCTCAGCCTCTTGCTAGTTGGGACCACAGGTGCGCACCACCACGCCCGGCTAATTTTTCAAATTTTTTCTAGAGACAAGGTCCTGCTATGTTGCCTGGGCTGGTCTTGAACTCCTGACCTCAAGCTGTCATCCGGCCTTGGCTTCTCAAAGGGCTGGGATTGCAGTTGTGAGCTGCCGCGCCCGGTCAACTGTTTTTCCCAATTACTTTTTGGTTGTCACTTATCTCAATAAATATTAATATATGTTTATAAAACCTTTCTCTTATCTGAAGAGCTGACCTCAACCACTCAGGGTTGAGTCCCTGTGATAAGGTTTGAGGGTGCCTGAAATGTCATCATGATTCGTCCTTTGGGCTAAGCTGAAACTTCGTGACTTGTCAGGAAAATCAATTAAGGTTATTTGCCGATAATACAAGCATTTAACACCGTGAAGTAGGTTTTAGGCAGGATTCTCTCTTTTCCACTGCAAAGAAGAGGTAAGTTCTTGCTGAGGTGATCGAGGTCCTAGCTGGGGCACTGGGAAGGTGGCGGGACATTGGAACGTGCAGTAGTTGCGTTCTGGAGCTTACTGAGGCTTTCCAAGTAGGGATTCCACCCAACAGGTCTTAGGGCGCCCCTCCCTCTGGGCGTGGCAGTCCGGGGCGTGGCTCCTGGCACAGATCTGGAGCAGTTGTCATCGGAGTCATTTTCAGGACTCCAGCTCCAAGCTTTAGGTTTCCATAATTCTGGGGGCTTGTCTCCCTGTCCCTCCCCCCTCAACTAATTTCCCTCCGTCCCCGGCGCTGCCCGGTGCCTGGGTGCCTTTGGTCGCTCGGGGCTCCCCTCTCCACGACTTTTTTTTTCTTTCTCTCGCTGGCTCTTTCAGCATCAGTTTCCCTAGGGGGCTGGAGGGGAATGATATTTGGGGGCTCCCCTGCCTTCCTCTCCGAGCTGCGGAAGGGAAGACGCGGGGAAGAGTTCCGAGCGGCTCTGGGCTCCAGCCAGGGGTCCGCGGAGACTGTGGTCTTTGACGCGGGGCATTTCGCGAGCTACACGCCCGTCTCAGCCGTGCCACCCTTGCCGGGAGTCCAGCTGCACCGCGCTGCACCGATCTCAGGAGCCCCAGGCTCCCCGCCCCCGACTCGACGCTCCCGCGCTCCCCCTAGCGGCCACCGTGCTGCCTCGCTCTGTCCCAGGCTTGTCGGCTGCGCAGCTCACACGGGAGAGGAAAGAAACAAGAGGGCGGCTGAAGCCGATCCTGAGTGGGGCCCCGGCAATTCGCAATGAGCGTTTTCCCTCCACCCGCTTCCGCCGGCCGGGCCCGTCCCGCGCGGCCCCGCAGGCCTCCCCACCGGGTCCCAGCGCTCCCCACCGCTCCCCCCCCGCCCCCGCCCCGAGCTCGCCCCTCCACCTCCGCTTTCCCTTCTCCGCCCGCCTGGGCTCCGAAATTGGGGTGGGGCAGACCGTCCAAGCAGCCTGCGGCTCCCGCTGCGGAGTGCTGCGCCCCAGCCCGCTGCCGCCTAGGTTCGGACCATCGGGGGACTCCGCTTGCAGCACCGCGGAAGCAGCAGGGCCAGATTGGGGTGGCCTTCAAGACGCGGCTGAGCTCGCTCATAGGGAGCAGCAGTAGCCAGAGGAAGCGACCGCTGGCCCGCCAAGCACCAGCGCCCCGGTGGAGGGGGCGAGGAGGCGGGGGCTATCGCCGCCTGGAGGGCGGTCAACAAAGTGGTGTATGATGACCAGGGAGCTTCTTCCTGGAGCGAGGAGGAAGAGGACGACGACGCGCCGAGGGGCCAGGATTCTGAGGGACGACGGGGAGGGATGATGAGATAGAGGACGACGACTATGACTCCGGTATCCGGAGGGAGATGGAGAGAACTGGCGACGACGACATGGTGCACGGGAAAGCAGCTTCAGGAGCCATGGTACCTACAGCAGCACTCAGGTGCCCGCAGCCCGGTTGCTGCAGACTCTTCCCATCTCCTCTGCCCTCCCCTTTGCTCACTCATTGTGCTGTGCATCCTGCTCGATCTCCCCTAGCCCCACCTCCCCACAAACGGAGAATGCGACGGCGCATCAAGTGGCAAAAAGCTAAGACCTGAGAGGAAAGAGGCGCGTTGTTCAAAATGGAGATTGCATTGTTGCAGTTTGCAGACCACACTCGCTCGCTCTCTCTCTCATCCCTCATTTTCCTCTTCCAAAATTTGTGCCAGTACAGTGTCTCACAGGCGGATTGAAACTTTAGCAAACACATATTGTTGCATTCATTTCTCTCCCGTTGTTTTGGTGTGATTTTCTGGAATGAAAGAAGCCTCTGGTTTTGCAACCTCTTTGCATTTCTAATGTGGTTTCTTTCGGATTTTTTATTAGATATCTATTACTTAAAAGAGAATTAAGGATTTGGACAGATTGTGACACACAAACACACATAAAAACATGCCTGTTTTCACACCCCTAGCTGTGGTTTTAAAATTGTGTTAAGGAAACGGATCATTTGGGTTAGTAGGGGAACCTTATCTGGTCCCGTGTGTGTATTTTCATTCTTCGAGTGCTAATGGGCCTGTGCAACAGTCGCTGGTAAATGGCTGATTAAAAAGCAAAGCAGAAAGCCAAACAAGACCCAACCAAATTTGGTAATTCATCCGATTCAGAATTGTTTTTGGTTAAATCAAAAATAAAACTACAAAACCACAGGAACGCGCGTCTTACTTGATCGCTTTGCCTTGCTTGGGAAATGCAGTTTCGTGTCACCTGTTGGAGAAGCTGTGTAGTTGATCATCTAGACATGGTTGCCGAAGATGAACTTTTGGACCAACTTCTAAGTCACACAGCGTCGATATCAGATTTATTACGCGATGACTTTTTCTTTTCACTCTATTTCTGAGGAAAAAGCCCTCACGAAATCCTTAATGAATTTCCCCATGGTAACCCCTCTTCTGTTTTCACACAGAAAAGTTTCTCTAGGCTGGTGCTGAGATGCATTTTTGTTAAACACTCCTCGTCCCCCGCCACAACAAAGTCTGCTTTGTTTTAAATACGTAGTTGCAGTTTACTAAATTATGAAATTAACATAACCGAAGCAACAACCGACAAGATTTTTCCTTTATAATTTTGCAAATCTAGATTAATTAAATTAGAATCTGATTTTAAAAGCATTAAAAAAAAGTTCATGAGGAAATATTTGTGAGGAAAAAGGACCCTTTTTTCCTTGAAGTAAGGTGTGTCATGTCTTTCTCAGAGAGACTAGGGTAGTAGAAGTGGTTAACTTGAAAAGTTTCAGATTTTTATAAATGCTTAAATACTTATTGGAGAAGTAGGGTAGTATTAAGCCAAATGTAAACCCATGTAGCCTATGGATCCATGTATATCCTAACGTAAACTGAAAAAAGGTAATTTATTTTGCCTGATGGTCAGAATTGTTGCCAGACTTGTCTGGGGAGGCTGTATGGAGAATGAAAGGAATTAATCCGGTGTCAAACATTTATGTCTTATATGTAGAAAGGACTACATGTAAATTCTTGCCAACTTAATTTTAGTCCATCTTTTTTTTTTTTTTTTCTTTTTCTTTTTCTTTTTTTTTTTTTTTGAGAGGGAGTCTTGCTCTGTCACCTAGGCTGGAGTGCAATGGTGCGATTTTGGCTCACTGCAACCTCCACCTCTCATACTTAAGCAATTCTCCTGACTTAGCCTCCTGAGCAGCTGGGATTACAGGTATCCATCAGCACGTCCGGCTAGTACGTGTTTTAGTAGAGGTGGGGTTTCGCATGTTGTGAGGCTGGTCTCAAGCTCCTGACCTTGGTGATCCCACTCCCACCTCGGCCTCCCAAAGTGCTGGGATTACGAAGTGAAACCCTGCATGACGGATAAATGATTTTTTAATTGAAGGAATATGTGCATTAAAATAGTTTTTAAGAAGGTAAAGGAAGCATATATGAGAAAGAAGCAAAATTCCATTGTTTTTGATGCCTAGGATAGGAAATAGCATGTTTCTAGATGGGGCTGGGCACAGCAAGCAGCTCACCCTGTAATCCCAGCACTTTGGGAGGGTGAGGGGAGGATCACCTGAGGTCGGGAGTTTGAGATCAGCCTGGCCAATATGGTGAAACCCACCTCTACTGAAAATACAAAACGTAGCCCAGTGTGGTGGTACACACCTGTAATCCCAGTTACTCAGAAGGCTGAGGTAGGAGACTCGCTTGAACCTGGGAGGCAGAGGCACTTGGCGAGTTGAGATCATGCCACTGTATTCAGCCACAGGGTGACAGAATTCTGTCTCAAAAAAAAAAAAGAATGTTTCTAGATGGAATACCACTGTGGGCCTGTTTTTGCTTATGTTCCCCTCTAGCCCAGCTCAGGTCATCCATCCCTAACTTTGGTGTCAGGATTGTTTTACTTCTCTTTTTTGGTTTTGCCGTATCTGTATGTAAATGGAACAGCAAAGAAAATACCTAGTTGTCTAAGGAAAGGTCAACTCTGCCATTATTGGTTGGAATCCCCAGGAGAAGATGATCTAACAGACCGGGGTCATAGTCTGGCCTCAGTGTTCCTGAGGGTTTTAGGAAGCTCTTCTGAGGGTCTGTGGGCGAGTCGGGAGACAGTCTCAGGGTTTACCTAGTCAGGGCATCAGGCAGGGTTGTAGTGTGGACTGAGTATCTGACATCTTGTGGCTGTGGGGTCAGAGGGATGGGCTACTTTGTATCTTCAGCTTCAGAGTCTTCAGAGCCCTCTTCCAGTTCTTAGAATTAGGTCAAATGAAAAAAATCTGGTAGGATGAAATGAATGTCAGAGCAGGGCATGGAAAGGAGAGTAGAAACTTTGTCAGGGTGCTGTCAAGTCTGAATCCACACTGATTTTTGATTCTTTGTGGCTGGAAGCTTATAGAATCTTCACTGTCTATGGGGTTCCACAGTTTTACAGTGACGCCCTTGTGTGGGCCGCTCTCATCCACGAGGTAATTTTTGGTGGACATTTTCAATCACCAGCTTGGTGTGTCCTTTGATTCTGAGAACTTTCTTGACAACTTCCTCTTTTTCCCTCTTGTATTTATCTTGAGCTGGGATTTTGTGAACGTTGGACTTTCTGTTTTGGTCTTCTGACTTTCTTATCATTCTCTCCAGTTTTCCTCTTTGTCTGTTTTCTTTGGGGTATGTGTATGTGTTCAGTTTCTTAAGATTTCCTTATCTTGGTCTTCTAACCCTACTATCCAGTTTTTCCTTTCTGCTACCATATTTTTATTATCTAAGAGCTCTTTTGTTTTCAAAATATTCCTTTAAAAAAATACTAAAATCCTGTTTCTTTGTCTTGGATAAAATATTTTCTCTTACCTTTCTGAGGCTATTAATGACAGGTTTTTCTCTCCTCTGTGTGTGTCTGTTTCTTCTAAGTTGCTTCTTCCTATTCTTTGTTTTGGTTTTTTTATTTCGATCGTGCTCAGATATTTATTAATTCTTCATTTTCTGCTCCTCATTATCATTGTGGTACTATGTAGCCAGTTGGAAGCTCTGAGCGAGTGGGTGGGCCTTATCAATTTTGACTTAACCATTGGATGATTTTCATTGTCTCTTTTATTGGGGGAAATCTCTTGTCAGTATCTTGAGGTCTGTCTCGAGTAGCTCTAGAGGAGCATTAATGGAAAGGCCTTTTCTGTTTCCTGCTTGAAGCATGAAGGTCTTGCTAGTGGTATTCTGGTGGCTGAGTGGTGGACGAAAGCTTCATTTATTTTGCACACAGCATTTACTATCTGTATTGTCACTTAAATCCTCAGTTTCCTGTACAATACCTTTGTTCACAACTGAGTGTGGTTTCTGCCAGTCCAGGGAGCCTCAGTTTACCTCCTCTAGAGACTAGACCTTTGGCAGCTGAAGGGGAGAGAGATAGTTTAGGAATCTGCTCCATAAACAGCTTCCAGCCAGTTCCCTATTCTAGAGACACCTCTCCTTGTTATCATTGCTTTTTGAGGATTGTGTTCTCAACCTCACCTTCCTTTTTAGTTTGAGATTGGACTTTCTTAGGTCTGCTGAGCCAGTACTCACTTGTTCATCTACTTTCAGATTTTTATTTTTTTAATCGTGTGTCTCCTACTTTATCCTTATGAGTTAGTCTTTAACAATTTTTTTTTTTTTTTTTTGACAGGGTCTCACTTTGTCACCCAGGCTGTGGAGTGCAGTGGCGCTATCTTGGCTAACTGCAGCCTCGACCTCCTGGGCTTAAGCAGTCCTCCTGCTTCAGTCCCCCCAAGTAGCTGGAACTATAAGTATGTGCCACCATGCCCAGCTACTTTTTGCATTTTTTTGTAGGACAAGGTTTTGCCATGTTACCCATAGTCTCGAATTTGTGAGCTCCAGCTGTCTGCCCTCCTTCGCCTCTCAGAGTGCTGAGATTATAGGCATGAGCCACTGCGTCCAGCCTAACAATATTTCTTTAGCATGGTTTTAAGAAGTTTTCAGGAGGGAGCAAAATGAAATCTGTCACCTTAATCCAGAAACTGCTGTGAGAAACAATACATGAGGGTTCAAATGTATATTCTGTGTCTTTTGGTTTGGATCAGATATTTTAAGACATATGTGTAAAATATGTGTTATTTTTTTCTTTTCTTGCTCCCTTACCTCCCATACATGTGGTCATGGATTCCTTGTGCCGTTTTTTGTTTTTGTCTTTGTTTTGACATTTTGCTGTTGAGGTGGTAACACGGAAACCTTTGTCAGCAAGGTCATTCCAAATGGTGAAATAACTGTAACCACATTTTAAAGTTTATTGCTCTCAGGAAGCTGAGGCACAGGAATTACTTGAACCCAGGAGGCGGAGGTTGCAATGAGCTGAGATGGCGCCACTGTACTCCAGCCTGGGTGATGGAGTGAGACTCTGTCTGTCTCAAAAAAAATTGACGAAATCAAATATTTTATTTTTCGTAGTGGAACAGTAAAATTCTTAAGTTATGTTTGTCAATAAAACTGTTCATTTGAGTTTATCTGCTTTAAAAGCTATAGTTGTCATTCAAATTGCCTTTTTTGATGCATAATAAAGTGCACAGATTTTAAAGATGATTTCAGGCAAATAGGATATCTTTTTCTATGCTGTGATATTTTGAGTATTTTTCTATGTAAAGTCAAGTAGGAAACTTTAAACTGTGATAAGTATTCTGTGGCAACAATTTTGACAAATCTGAAATATTTTACATCTTTTATGAAAATGAGATTAAAATAATTTCAGTTTAACTGTACCTTTGTGGTAGATTGTATGTGGACTCCTTGTGATAATTTTAAAGCCATGTAAAATTTTCACACAGTTTATAGTATGCAGAGGTTTTAGTTGTAATGTTAGCAATTTATAGAAATTAAGTTTTCCATTATTGCTTTTATTGAATAAGTGCTTAAAAATATGTTATTTGTATAGGTTAGTAAAGTATATAATAAAAAAAGATGCTTTTTTTTTTCTTTTGAGACAGAGCCTCGCTCTGTGGCCCAGGCTGGAGTGCAGTGGTGCGATCTCGGCTCACTGCAAGCTCTGCCTGCCGGGTTCACGCCATTTTCCTGCCTCAGCCTCCTGAGTAGCTGGGACTACAGGCGTCTGCCACCTCGTCTGGCTAATTTTTTGTATTTTTAGTAGAGACGGGGGATTGTCTCGATCTCCTGAGCTTGTGATCCGCCCGCCTTGGCCTCCCAAAGTGCTGGGATTACAGGCGTGAGTCACCACGCCCGGCCCAGCTTTTAATTTTAATAAATAATATTCCTTTTGAACTTTTTGCCTTTTTTAAAAAATAAAACTTTAAATTTTAGAATAGTTTTAGGTTTATACAAAAGTTGCAAAGATAGTAGAGGGTTTCCATATATCCTGTACTTGGTTGCCCCTGTTATTAACGTCTTAGATTAGTGTGGGATATTTGTTACAACTAATGGACCAGTACTGATACACTGTTACTAACTCAGGTCAATACTTTATTCAAATTTCCTTTTACCTGATGTCCTTCTTCTGCCTCATGATCCTATACCACGTGATATTTAGTCATCATGTTTTCCTCTGGATTGTCGGTTTCTCAGACGTTCCTTGTTTTTGATGGCCTTGACAGTTTGGGGGAGTACTGATTAGGTATTTTGTAGAAAGCCCTCATTATGGGGTTTTCTCATGGTTAGCCTAGGTTTTTGCATTTTGGGGAGGAAGACCACAGAGGTGAAGTACAATTCTCATCTTCTTATCAAGAGTGCATGCTGTCCTCGTGACTTACCACTGATGATGTCAACCTTGGTCCCCTGGTTGAGGCAGTGTTTGTCAGATTTCTCCACATCCTCCCCCATCCCCTCAACCCCCCAATACTGTACTTTCTGGAAGCAAGTCACTGTAAACAGCCACACTTAGGGGGTGGGGAGTTATGTTCTACCTTCTTGAAGGGACAATATCTACATCAATTATTTGGAATTTTTCTGCATAGGAGATTTGTTCAGTTATTTTTTCAGACATTTATTACTATGAGTATAGATTCATGGATATTTATTTTATACTTATTGGGTTATAATTGGATATTTATTAGGTTATAATTCAATGTCACCTTATTTATTTTGTTATTCAACTCTGCTTTTTATTTTTTTAAGTTATAAATACATACATATCTTAAAAGTTTAAACAGTATAAAGGGTATGCTGTGAGAAATGAATCTGTCTCCTTCATAATCTCCAATCTGACCTTCCTTTCTCTGGAGGCAATCACTATTGCTCTATATTTTTTTGTGCCGCCAGATGTATTCTGTGCATGTTTAATAAATACTACCTGTGTTTAATATAGCCATCACTCAGTATTCTCAAGGACTGCTTCCAGAGCCCTCTGCAGATAGCAAAATCCGTGGATGCCCAAGTCCTGCAGTTGGCCCTGTGGAATCTGCTGATATGAAAAGTTGGCATTCCATATCCAAGGGTTCTGCATCCTGAGAATACTGTATTTTCAGTTCGAGGTTGGTTAAATCCAAGGATGCAGAACCTTTGGCCACAGAGGGCCGACTGTAGTGCCTTTTCAGTTTTAGCTTAGATAAAATCATTAGGTAAGATTCTGCAAGTACACTTTTAAGTGCCTGATTCTGAGTTCTGCTCTTCTGCATGCATTATCTGCTATACATACAATCCTATTAATTTTCCCCATTCTCCATTTGCTTAAAAATGGAATGTTTATATTTAACAAAGATACCCAGATAGCTGTATCCAAGCTTGTTCTCACATATTCTGCATCAATATTCCTGTGAATTCATGCATATTTTTGGAGAATGATAGGCTCTCACATATAAATACTGTTGGGCACAAATATACTTTTTCTTCAGAAAAAAGCATTCTTAGTTACCATGGATTATATTTATTCATATCTGGTAGTTGAAAGTATTTCTCTATTAGATCTGTTTAGAAAAATGTGTAATTTTTTTTATTAGAAAAGTTTCAGTGTTCAGAAGTCTTTGGGAGATCAATAATTGCAGTAACACAATCTCCGCCTTAGTCTCCCCTCCATATAGATCAAATCATAGGAAATTTTATTAATTTCCACCAGCTTACGTCCCCCCTTAATTTCCTTTTGTGAATCATGGCATTAAAATAGACCAATCCCTTTTTGCTCTCCTGTATTTTAGTACAACAACAGAGAACCATCTTCAGTTCTCTAAAAGGCAATGTGAGATAGGATTTTATGAAGTATGTTGAATTAGAAATATTTTCCAGAATAAAAAATAAAAATAGAAAAAAAAAACAAAAAGAAAAACAATATTTTCCAGGGCAAGCTTGTCTGTGTATGAAATTATATATACAGTGTAATCATAATTAAATAAAGAACAAAAGCAAAGCAGGAATGGATAATCAAAAGTGTTAAGTGATCTGATTTGGGGGAATGTAAAAAACTAAAAATGTTAATATACGGCGATTGATAAATTTCATTATGAAGTATTATGTGATAGAACACTACGTGTTGGAGAATTAAGTAAAGTACCATGCAAAAACTGTGCCTGGGTCATTGAGATACTTAAATTCTCTTCCTCTAAACAACCAACTGGGTCAGCTTTTATCATTGAAAAATAACCAGTCAGCATGGTAGAATCGTAGTTGCTTTCCTTTTCATATTTTTTGCATTTTCTACAATGAGCATGTTATAGTTCAATATAATTCAGCATGTAATGTACTTTTAAAAATTAGTTAAACCTTTTGTAGTAATGGAGAACAACAAAGAAAGCATTGAGCTTTAGGCCACAATATGTTCTTAGAAAGTTAGATGACTAAAATTTGTATGCTGTGAGATTGCCTTGCAACCTGCAGTTATCCTCTTAGTACTACATGGAGTACATGGAAATAAGGTGAGTTGTACCTTGGATTTAATGGTGGGATCTGGACCCCAAAAATGACATAAATCATTTTTTCTTTCTTTCCTTTTTTTTTTTGTTTTTTTTTGTTAAGGCACAACGTCAACCTGGTACTAGAGGAGGAGGGATTCACAAGAATTGAAAATTGATGGGGAAGAAAAGGGGAAACGAACATTTTTGAGTGCCTACTGTGGGCCAGGTGCCCAACTAGGTGTTTTACAATTCTTTAATCCTCTCAGCACCTTTTTAAGGAGTGTATTGTTAATGAATTGAACATTCAAATAGAAGAATTCCCCATTAAAACTCCAGTCCACCACTGTTAACCTTTATTTGCTCTCTCTGGTAACCAAAATCTTGGCTATGATAGTCAGTTTAGGACCACCCAGTCCAGGTAAATACCCAAAATAATATCTAATAGTGTTCTTTAACTTGGGGTTTTATGAGATGAAAACAATGGAAACCACTGGGGTTCTGATAATGGCCAAGAATAATTTACAGCTTAACAGGAATTTCAGAATCGTAGCCTGTCCTGATGACTTCGACTTGATGTTAACCTCTCAAACAAAATACTTCATTTTTAATGTATAACTCTCTGGTTTTTATACAAACACACACATGTCTGCTTTAGGAGAGTTTAATTCTATTTTGATAGTTAAATTTTTCTTCTCCATTTTTCCTCAATATTTTACTAAAAATTTCAAATGTACAGAAATGTTGAAAGACTTATACAGTTACCAGCCTGACCAACATGGCAAAACCCCGTCTCTACTAAAAATGCAAAAATTAGCCAGGCCTGGTGGCGCTTGCCTGTAATCCCACCTACTTTGGAAGCTGAGGCAGGAGAATTGCTTGAACTTAGGAGGCAGAGATTGCAGTGAGCCGAGATCGCGCCACTGCATTCCAGCCTGGGCAACAGAGCTAGAGTCTGTCTCAAAAAAAAAAAAATAAATAAAAAGAATGATACAGTAAATACTCATGTATTCATTGTCTAGATCTGTACTTTACTACATATTTGTAACTAAATATACAGCTTACTGTATTTGCTTTATCCTATGCCTGCATGGTAATTAAGTTTTATAATGCTTTATTTTGCTTATTTGAAGGAAGTTTATTTTTAGAAGAAATTTTTCTAAGTGGAGATGGTTTCTAAAATCTGGTAGGTTATTTCTTTGTTTAGTTTTGAAATATTATGCAAAGTGTAGATATACTTGTTTGTAGAATATGCATATTTAGCATAGATCAGATACAACGCAATTTTCTTTCGTCCTTTAATGTTTTTCTCTCTGCTGAACACTTTGGGTCTATTTTTCTTGTTTTTTTTTGTTGTTGTTGTGTTTGTTTTGTTTTTGTTTTTTGAGACAGTCTCACTCTGTCACCCAGGCTGGAGTGCAGTGGGCATGATCTCGACTCACTACAACCTCCGTCTCCCGGGTTCAAGCAATTCTCATGTCTCAGCCTCCCAAGTAGCTGCGATTATAGGTGTGCGCCACCACGCCCGGCCAAGTTTTGTATTTTTGGTAGAGATGGGGTTTCACCATGTTGGCCAGGTTGGTCTCAAACTTGTAGCCTCAAGTGATTCCTCTGCCTCGGCCTCATGAAGTGCTGGGATTCCAGGCATGAGCCATTGTGCCGGGGACCTATTTTTGTCTGTTTTACTTATGGCTATAATTGCCATAGTTTTTTGGATCTAAAACCAGTATGAATGTATGTATGTATATGTGTATATACATACTATATATACATACACACATATATACAAGAGTGTTTAGCAAGATAGACTATTTGAAATTAGATTCTTCCTAGAAAATCAGAGAAGTATGGTCATCCAACCAATTTAAATGGTCTAAACTTAGTAGGCAATTAAAAACATTTTTTTTGGCTGGGTGCAGTGGCTCATGCTTGTATTCCCAGCACTTTAGGAGGCTGAGGTGGGCGGATCATGAGGTCAGGAGATTGAGACCATCCTGGCTAACACTGTGAACCCCATCTCTACTAAAAGTACAAAAAATTAGCTGGGTGTGGTGGCACATACCTGTAGTCCCAGCTACTCGGGAGGCTGAGGCAGGAGAATCGCTTGAACCCAGGAGATGGAGGTTGCAGTGAACCCAGATCATGCCACTGCACTCCAGCCTGGGTGACAGAGCGAGACTCCGTCTCAAAAAACAAACAAAAACAAAACAAAACTAAACAAAAAAAAGAGTAACTGAGCTCGTAGGGTTATAGGACAGTTACATAAAATAAATCCTGAAGGTGTAGTAATATAGTAAATGCTCAATGTTAGCTGTTCTTTGATCTCTGCATTTAAGGAGCTCAGTCTAGTCAGAGAGACAGAACTAACATATGTAAAACAAGTAGAGGGCGATGAAATGATACTGATCACAATGATACATTAGTTTATGGACGGGAGAGAGATGTGTTGACTGGAAAAGTTGGAGCTAGCCTGTAAGAGGAAGTGAGCCTGAACCGCCTGAAGGATGGGTGGCTTTTAGATACATAAAGAGGCGATGTGGCCCACCAAGATGGGAGACAGCTGGAGGTGTTTAGTTCTAGGAGGCACATCTGTCTGATGGAAGGGTACGTGGAATTTTTACCTCTGACTTGTAAAAACAGACTTTTAGAAGGCAGTAGCTTGGGTTCTTAGGCATTGTTTATTGTATTTGCACTGTTGTGCAAATGAACGAACATGTAATGGTGTTCAGACGGGAAGCTTTCTGCAGATCTTGGTAGGCACTCTGGTGAGCTGGAACAGTGCAGAGGCTGCCGATTCCACACACCAAGGTGTAAGGAGGGCCCTGCAGGCCAGTCACAGTTTGAACTTGATGCAGTGAGGAACCCCACTGTGGGTTCTGGAGTCCTGATGCAGGTTATTCTAGAGAAACATAGAGTGGCTTAGAGATGGACTTGAGAGGTGAGACATTCAAGGCCAGAAAACTAGTGAAGAGATGGCAGCCACATCTGAGATGAGAAGAAAGTGGGAGCAGTGGGAACAGGAGGAAAGAGAACACGTCAGAAATATTCAAAGAAGGAGCAGCAGGATTTGGTACAAAATGAACGATAGAGAAGAGGCCATGGTGAAGGGAGACTTGAAGAAACTGGGACTGTTGGGGGCCAGGCAGTAGAAGGGAGTGTGCACTAAGAGGATTTGGAGTAGAGGAGCCGGTAAGGGAAAAAGATGAGTTTTCTTACTGAGTACGTTTTGTTTGATTGTGAATAGACTGTCTGTTAAGTGCAAATGACTGGTGAGCATTCACGAATGAGAGATTGGAATGGAAGTGTATCTGGCTGTTTTAGCTTTCTTGGATGGCCCCGCCCACCCCCCTCCCCAACCCCTAGCAATGGCAGTGGTGGCAGCCGCAGTCGTGGTAGACATCTTAATAAGAGCTGACACATCACCTATGTGCCAAACACAGCTCTTCTGCTCTTCACTCAAATTTTTTTTTTTTTTTTTGAGACCGGGTCTTGCTGTCTCACCCAAATTAGCATGCAGTGGCACAATCTCGGCTCATTGCAACCTCTGCCTCCCAGGCTCAAGTGATTTTCCTGTCTCAGCCTCCCGAGTAGCTGAGACTACAGGTGCATGCCACTGCACCTGGCTAATTTTTGTATTTTTTTTAGGGAGACGGGGTTTCGCCATGTCACCTAGGCTGGTCTCAAACTCCTGAACTCAGGTGATCCACCCACCTCGGCGTCCCAAGGTACTGGGATCTCAGGCATGAACCACCGCACCAGGCCTTTTAAACGCTTCTTGTTTAGTCCTCACAGCAACCTTATGAATGTTATCTCTGCTTTACAAATGAGGAAATTGTGACACAGAGAGGTTAACTGAGTTGCCTAGTGTCACACAGCTAGTATGTGTGCGTCCTCATCAACATACTCTGCTCTGCCAGACTATTTAGCACTTGATTACATGAAGTTCTGTGCGTCATGTGAAGCAGCCTTTAGATTGCTAACTAAATTGTTAGCTTTAATAGAGACAATAATAGAGAACTTTTCGTTTTTTCAAAGCTGAGGGCCAGCATGTTTCTGAAGGAGCTGGTGTAGGTGTATGCTGTAAATTGGTATTGCATTCTAGAAAGCAGTTGGGTGTTAAGTATCCAGAGTCATTAAAATGTTTGTCACCTTTGACCTCATAATCGTATCCCTGATTATTTTAATCTTAGGAAATAGTCCAAAAGAAAAAAAATTTTGTGCATGAGAATTTTAATTGCAGCATTTCTGTTCATTATGGCTAAAAATTGGAAACAACCTTAATGACCACTAGTAGGGGAATGTTCATGTGAAGTACAACACATGAATGCATTTGGTCTATGTGATTGTCTTGTAAAATGAGGTATGATTGTATCAGCATATGGAGCAGTTCACAAAATATTAAGCAAAAACATAGAGGTAGGCTGAACATTGTGTGCATATGCTGATTATAAGTAAAGTAGGCGTGTATGTGAACAAAAGCTAGAAGAAAACATGGAAAAGCTAACACTTGAGTCCTAGAGTTATTTAATGAGTGGCTGTTGGTTGCCAGTAGCTAAGAACCTGCCTACTTTTTAAAAATTCTTGATTCTGGCCAGGGGTGGTGGCTCACATCTGTAATTCCAGCACTTTGGGAGGCCAAGGCGGGCAAATCACTTGAGGTCAGGAGTTCGATACCAGCCTGGCCAACATGGTGAAACCCTGTCTTTACTAAAAATACAAAAAATTAGCCAGCTGTGGTGGTGTATGCCTGTAGTCCCAGCTACTTGGGAGGCTGAGGCAGGAGAATCACTTGAACCCGGGAGGCAGAGATTGCAGTGAGCCGAGATTGCACCACTGCGCTCCAGCCTGGGCAACAGAGCAAGACTCCATCCCAAATATATATATATAATATATAATATATATAAAATAATATATAATATATAATATTATATATAGGGATATATAAAATATATAATATATATAATAATATATAATATAATATATGATATATAATATATAATTATATACTATATATATTATATATAGTATATATAAAAATTCCATTGCATCATTTTGAGACAGTGAGTATTCTTGTTGTAATGAAATTTCAAAATCATATTACACTATTCAGAAAGGCATAAAATGCAGCATTGTGAATAACGGTCAGCATTGTTTTAAATCCTGCCTTGATTTTTAAAATATTTTGACCTTGATGATAAATATTAGCTGTCCTGCTCATGTATTACCAGAAAGCTGTGTTGTAGTTTTGGAAAACTGCCAGACTAAGAAGGAAGAACCAGTTACATTGCATAAGGAAGTGCGCCATCACAGAGTAGCCGGTGACTTGTGTGACCAGCAGCTTCTGTTCAGGGTCTTACAGTTCACTGACCAAGAGTGCAGAGAAGAGTTCATTTGATCCTTGCAACAACCCTCCCTCCCAGGTAGACAGGCCAAGTGTGATCACCTCCATTTCACAGACAGAGGTGCTGGCACTCAGAGTAAGTGACTAGTTTGAGTTCTTGGGTCAATAAGTAAGAAAGCTGGAACATAGTTAATTATAGGAGAGAAAGGGTTTTTCACACGTAATACAGCAGCAGTGAAAATGTAGAAGTTCTAAGTCATAAGTGGGGTTGAACAGTTAAGGAACTTTTAGAATAGGTTAGAGAGAGGTGGGCAGAACTTGGAACTGGGAAGTGATCCTTGTGAATTGGCATTGGATTCAGATCCCATTGCTTTTAATAGAGGAGCAAGGAGCAGTGTGGAGAAGGTGGATATGCAGACAGGAAGATCACGCTGGCTAGGACCAAGAGTGGCTGACAGTGCAAGCTGTGCTTGTACTTTTCTTCTCCTAAACAGAATGAAGGGCTTTCTCTTGGTATCGCAAAGCAGGTGTGAGGAAATGGCTGGAGGTAATGGCTGTACTCCTGGTTGCTCTGACTCCAACCTCTCTGGCAAATGAAAATTATTTTCCAGGTTCTCACCTCTAACATGAAATTTTACTGTTGATCTCAAGAGAAACTGGGATAGAAAATTTGGACTTTGAGTCTAATTATTAATATTTAAAAATCTGTGACCTTGGAAACAGGTCATTAAAGTCTTTCTGGGAGAGATTTAAGATCTTTAAAAATTGAAACTAGACTCACTTGAGCATTTGAATCCCCAAACAAACCAAGAGGTCATTTAAGAAACAAAAACAAAAACACCTTTTCTTATGCTATTGTTGGAACAAGGGGATATTTATCTGTGTAAAAAGAAACAATACAAACTGTTGTGTAGCAGAGTGGGCACAATCCCGGTTAACTGGCACCGTGGGATGTCGTGTCAGTACAGGATGCTCTCCCAGAATGACCTGCTTCATTGCCCACAGAGTGGGTTGTTGGAAAAGAAAAGGGAGACTTTTCGGTCCTGAGAACGTAGGAAACTCAAGGTTTACAGGTTAAACCAGAGGTCTGTTTTGGTGACTTGGGAAATTTGGCAAATCCTCAAAAAACAGATGGCCCAGGGCAATGTTTTAAAATACAAGCTGTAGACCGGGCGTGGTGGTTCACGCCTGTAATCCCAGTACTGTGGGAGGCTTAGGTGGGTGGATCACTTGAGGTCAGGAGTTCGAGACCAGCCTGGCCAACATGGTAAAACCACATCTCTACTAAAAATACAAAAATTAGGTGGACCTGTGGCAGGCACCTGTAATGCCAGCTATTTGGGAGGCTGAGGCAGGAGAATTGTTTGTATCTGGGAAGCAGAGGTTGCAGTGAGCCAAGATCGTGCCACTGCACTCCAGCCTGGGTGACAGAGAGACTCCATCTCAAAAAAAAAAAAAAAAAAAAATTAAAAATAAAAACCAGGCGCGGTGGCTCACGGCTATAATCCCAGCACTTTGGGAGGCCTAGGTGGGCGGATCACCTGATGTCAGGTATTTGAGACCAGCCTGGCTAACACAGTAAAACCCCATCTCTACTGAAAATACAAAAGTTAGCTGGGTATGGCAGCACGTGCCTGTAGTCCCGGCAACTCAGGAGGCTGTCTCTTTAACCCTGGATGGGGAGGTTGCAGTGAGCCAAGATCGTGCCACTGCACTCCAGCTTGGGTGACAGAGCAAGACTCCGGCTCTAAATAAATAAATAAATAAATAAATAAATAAATAAAAGTACACGCTGTAATTTTTCCTCAGAAATTAGTGGGGCCTCTGAAATATACGGTATTGTGGTTGGAGTAAGGGGTATCCATGCAAATGCTGTGCCAGAATGTTTCACAGTGTTCCTTTTTCTTTGAAGTACACCAAGAAAACAAAAGGCTCAAACAAGTATGTGATACAAATTAGCCATTCAAGGAAGCTGTGTTCAGCTTCTCTGTTTGCCACAAGAATACTGAGGGAAGTTGTGTCCAGAATTAACATTTATACTGAGTAGAGGAGTATGTTGATTTTTCTTTTCCCTATAAAGGTTCGTGGTAGGAAAACAGAAGCTATCAAGTCTTTTTTAAAGTCAATGATTCTTCTGTAATGACCTACACTGCCGCTTTAGACACGCTTGATTTTCTGCCCCTGCCAACTGGTGAAGGGGAGACGGAACACAGAATGAACTGAAGGCCAAGCACTGCTGACCTTGGGGGGAGAAAAAGTCCACAAGTGCCCACCACGACGCCTGGCTAATTTTTGCGTTTTTAGTAGAGACGGGGTTTCACCATGCTGGCCAGGCTGGTCTCTAACTCCTGACCTCAGGTGATCCATCCGCCTCAGCCTCCCAAAGTGCTGGGATTACAGGCGTGAGCCACCACGCCCAGCCAGGAGGCCAATTTATAACAAGCTTTCTTGGTAAACATGGGTGATTAGTTGATGACCCTAATGGTCCCTACCCCTCAAAGTTTGGTGCATCCTCTTTCTCCCAGCCATATGAGAACACAACACGAAGCTGGCCATCTGAGGACCAGGAAGAGAGCGCTCCCCAGAACCCAACCATGCTGGCACTTGACTTTGGACTTCCTAGCCTCTGCTGTGAGTGATAAATGCTTGTTGTATAATCCGCCCAGCCTATGATACTCTGTGACAGCAGCCCAAGCTGACTAAGACACTTGGCAAGTGCATCTCCACAGTAAGATCCGAGCCGTCTCAGCCTGGAAGTTGGCGTTTCCAGATGGCGTTGAGGAGAATGACCAAAGTTTGTCTTTCTTTTTTTTGAGACAGAGTCTTGCTCTGGCTGGAGTGCAGTGGTGCGATCTCAGTTCATTGCAACCTCCGCCCCCTGGGTTCAAGCAATTTCATGTGCCTCAGCCTCCCAAGTAGCTGGGATTACAGGCATGTGCCACCACACCCAGATAATGTTTGTGTTTTTAGTAGAGATGGGGTTTTGCCATGTTGGCCAGGCTGGTCTCGAACTCCTGACTTCAAGCGATCCACCCACTCGGCCTCCCAAAGTGCTGGGATTATGGGCGTGAACCACCACATTCAGCCCAAAGTTTTTCTCTGTGACCTTTCATTTTCTATTATTGATCGATCTCCTCACCTTTTTTTTTTTTTTTTTGACATAGGGTCTTGTTCTGTCACCCAGGCTCGAGTGCAGCGGCGTGATCATAGCTTATTGTAGCCTCAAACTCCCAGACTCGAGCAATCCTCCTGCTTTAGCCTCCTGAGTAGCTGGGACTAGAGATGCAGGCCACCACACCCACATAGTTTTTATTTTTTTGTAGAGATGGGGTCTCATTATGTTGCCCAGGCTGTTCTCATACTCCTGGGCTCAAGTGATCCTCCAACCTTAGCCTCTCAAACCACTGGGATTATAGGCATGAGACATCACGCCCACCCCTAACCCCCTTTCTGATTGGCACGTTCTTAACATACCTTACAAGAGGTTAGAAGTGTTTTTGTAAATGTACTCTTTTTTTTTTTTCCAAATTCAGTTGTAACCAAGTCTTGCTAAAAAACCCATTCTGATCTCTTAAGGTAACTTTACATTTCTTTACATTAGAACTTTATATTTCTTCTAATCCATATGCATTGGTTTCACAGTTTTACAGTTTTGTAATTGCCAAAACAATGCAGGATTCTCAGTCACATCGGAATTTCAGATGAACAATGAGTAATTTTTTAGTATAAGTATGCCCCATAAATTTCATGGGATATACTTACATTAAAAGTTATTTGTTGTTCATTTGAAATTCTAGTTAACTAAACACCCTTTATTTTCATTTGTAAAACCTGGCCACCCTCTCTCCAAGGGAAATCCTAGTTCTCTATTTCCATATTGGTGGAGGTGGTGGTGACCTCATGATTGCTCATATAACCTATCCACAGTTTCAAGAAGGAAAGGAAGGTAATTCTGTATGCTAAAAAGACACATACATACAAATAACAAATCTGTCCTCATGCAAGGCACAGTGCTGGATGACTCAAGGAGAGTGATGTCTGGTCAAGCACAAGCCCTTGGACGCAGTGGCTCATGCCTGTTATCCCAGCACTTTGGGAGGCTGAGGCAGGTGGATCATGTGAGCCCAGGAATTTGAGTCCAACCTGGACAACATGGGGGAAACCCCTCTCTACAAAAAAAAATACAAGAAAATTAGCCAGGCATGGTGGCACATTCCTGTTAGTACCAGCTACTCGGGAGGCTGAGGTGGGAGGATCACTTGAGCCCAGGAGGTCCAGGCTGCAGTGAACCATGGTCATGCCACCGCACTCCAGCCTGGACAACAAAGTGAGACCCAGCCTCGGAAAAAAAGAAAAATTAAAATAATTTTTAAAAAATGTAAAAAGTGTATATACATCTTGGTCTACAGATTAGCTGCATTCAGAGAAAATCACCTGAAAATCAGTTTCTGAAAAGTAAATTTATTTCCCTAGTTTTCAATAAAAAATGAGTATACTAGAACCCCAATCTGCCAATTTATCATTTGGTCCTTAGCAAGTATATAAACTAAAAACTTCACTGAGACTCAGCTTTCTCCTCTATCAAATGTAGCCCAAATGGCTACCTTTCCTTCCAGCCAACGCCAGGGGAAGTGCTTGGTGAGGAAGGGGTAAGCAGCATGACAGGCCCTCCAAGATGGCCCCCTGGCATCTGTGATCTCCCTGTTTCCTTCTCAATAACATGAATGCAGATCAAGCAACTCCTAGGAGTGAGCGTTCTGAAAGGGGCTGTGGGATAGAACACATCCCTGCATCCCCTGAAGAGTTAGACTCCAGCTGGAAAGACAGGACATATGTAGCCATCGGTTACAGTGGTAGCCCCCAGTGAAATGCACCTCCTGGTATTCATGCCCTCTATAGATCACTTCACTGGATCTGGGCTGCCTGAAACAACAAAATGTGACAGAGGTGACACTGTGCCAGCTGTGCCAAGGGGCACATGTGGAGGGGCTCACTTCAGGGTGCTGGATGAAGAACAGGGCAGGAGGCTGGGCGGGGTGGCTCATGCCTGTAATCCCAGCACTGTGGGAGGCCAAGGCAGGTGGATCACCTGGGATCAGGAGTTCGAGACCAGCCTGGCCAACATGGTGAAACCGCCATCTCTACTAAAAATACAAAAATTAGACAGGCGTGGTGGTGGGCACCTGTAATCCCAGCTACTCGGGAGGCTGAGGCAAGAGAACAGCTTGAACCCGGCAGGTGGAGGTTGCAGTGAGCCGAGATTGTGCCACTGCACTCCAGCCTGGACGACAAGAGTGAGACTCCATCCCAAAAAACAAAACAAAACAAAACAGGACAGGGACAGATGCTGGGCTTCGAAGACTGCACAAGCTCTAGGGAAATCTTAGTGGATTCCACATTTGTAGTCCTGGGAACCCTGAGCCACCATGTAACGAACCTTACTTTCCTGTTGGAGAGGCCACGTGGAGAGTGAGAGGCCCCTGAGTCTATATGGAGGAGAACGAGGGGCTCAGCCGGACATGTGCCCATGTTCAAGCTGACCCAGCCACCCTCCGGACTCTGGAGCTACACCGGCCGGGACCCCTTTACATGGGATTGGTGAAGCCACATCTTCATCTCATTCTTGGGTGTGCAAGATGCGAGTTAACATGGATCATTCTTGGGTATGCAAAAGATCAGGAATGTTTAAGCAAAGCAACCCATGAAGGTGAAGGTGATGTTCCCCTGAGACAGAGAACAGCACCCAGTATGCCCTGTTTAAATTCCAGACCCACAGATTTGTGGGCAAATAGCATTTTGGTTGTTTTTAAGGCACCTCGATTTTGGGTAGTCTGTTATGTAGTAACAGGTAATGAAATCTCCAACTGTCAGGAAAAGTCAAATGTCCCTCAAAATGTTAGGAATCTGTGCCTTCCAGCCAGCCAGGTTTCTCCGGGTCGAAAGCAAGGACATGTCCAGTTCTAACACAGGCAGGAACACTTCCTGTTGGGGAGTGAGCAGGAATTTCCTGGGAGGACCCCAGGTTTCTGGATCCTGGGTGGGTGTGGGGACAGGCACCCAGGCTGAAGGGCTCGCCTGTGTCTGTTCAGCCACGGCTGTGCTTCCCCAGAGAGGAAACATCATGGGGAGCTGCGTTTGAGGTGGGGGTGTCAGTGCCATGGAATCAGGGCTACCTCTACTGCACAGAGCACCGTGATGTCCCCTACCTTCCAGGCAATAGCAAAAACCAGAAGAGTCAGGCGGTAGCGAAAAGGGAGAGTGGAGCGGAGGGAGAGAGGGATAGAGGCCAAAAAACACCCCATGAGGCAGCAAGGGCAGCTGCCAAGGCTTCAGTTAACCCGGGACAGAAGCAGGACTCGCCACCCGGCCACAGAGGCTGGAGGGCTGCAGAAGGGCGCACATGCAGAGGGGCTGACTTCAGGGCGTTGGATGAAGTACAGGGCAGGGACAGATGCTGGGCACTGAAGACAGCACAAGCTCTGATGGGGCCGGGAGGGGCCAGTGTACTACACACACAGGGCCAGCAGGCCAGCACACGCGGAAGCAGCAGTGCAGGCGTCCCGCTGCAGATATAGGCTGCTTAGGGCAGTGGTAGGTCGGTGTAGCGGGCAGGAGGAGCAGGTGGAATTGTGAATGCCAGGCCAAGGCAGCATATGGGCCAGGCTGATTAAAGGCTGGGCCTATGCCTGGTTCATCTTGGGCTCCCCAGCCCCTAGCACATAATAATAGATGCTCAGTAAATGCTTGCCAACAGATGGACTTTGCCTCTAGGTCACTGGGAAACAGTGAAGCTGTCTCCACAGGGGTGACCCAAATGAAAGCAGTGAAAGGAATGCTGGAGTGGCCAGAGAGGCTGGCTGGAGAAGGCCCATGAGGCTTCCGCAGCCTCCTGAGGAGGGGAGGCGAGGGCAGGGCTGAGGAGGGGACAGAGGATGGAGAGAACCTTGTCCCTAGGAAGCATTTTGCCGATGGGCAGTCAGGGTAGGAGTGGATCCCAGGGGCCTGGGCTGTGGCCCAGCCTCGCCGTGAATTCACCGTGTGACCCCAGCAAGTCACCCCCTCTCTCTAGGGCTCAGCTCCATCTCTGTGCATCTGAGAAGTCAGATGAGAAGTTTCCCTTTCGGTCAGACTGTGATGCTGAGATTTGGTGACTGATGTAAAGCGTGGGTGGGGTGGCGTCAGGAAAGGGAAGGAGCACCAAGGATCAAAGATAGTTCTGAGGAGGATAGTGGAGAAAATGATGTGGCTGTGGGCAGAAATAGGAAGTCTCAGGATGGGGAGCTGAGCTTGGGCAGGAAAGATGACGTATGGACGGCTAGGGGAGCTTGGAGGAGACGAGGGCCCAACTCCACAGCAAACAGGCAGTGGAAGCGAAGAGGACAGCCAACTGGAACATGCCCCCTGCAACTGGGTGTGATAGGCTGAAATGTCTCCCTTCCCAAAATATATCCACCCCCTGATCCCCAGAACCTGTGAATACAAGGGTCTTTGCAGATGTGATTAAGTGAGGGTCTTGACATGGAAAGAGATTATCCTGGACTACATGGGTGGGCCCTAAATACAGTTCTTTTATTTTCATTTTGTAGAGACGGGGTCTTACCGTGTTGCCCAGCATGATCTTGAATTCCTGGCCCCAAGTGATCCTCCCGCCTCAGCCTCCCAAGGCACTGGGATTACAGGTGTGAGCCACTGCATCTGGCCAATGCAGGTATCTCTGTAAGAAGGAGACAGAGGGACATTAGACACACCGAGGAGAAGGCCGTGTGAAGATGGAGCAGAGAGAGATTTGAAGATGCTGGCCTTGAAGACTGGAGTGATGCAGCCACGAGCCAAGGAATGCTGCTGGCCGCCAGAAGCTGGAAGAGACCAGGAACGGATTCTCCCCTGAAGCCCGCAGCCAGTGCACAGCTGAGCAGTATGGAGTTTAGACTTCTGGCCTCCAGAACTGTGAGAGAGTAATTTCTGTTGTGTAAGCTACTGAGGGTTTGTGGTAATGCCAGCAGTCATTGGAAGTGCATACACTGGCCATCCCACAAATCCCAGTCTCTGAACTCACAGCCAGGTCCCTACCCGGGCTCCAGGTTAAGTGCTTTGCATGTGTTGCCTCCTCCAATGAGCCAGAGGGGGAGGACCCATTAGTATTCCCACTTCCCAGAGGAGGAAAACGAGGCGTCGAGAGGTCAGATCATCTTCCCAAGGTCATGGAGCGGGTCTGTGACAGAGGCTGATTCTCACTGAGACGGGTGTGACGCCAGGGGGAACACTTCACCATTCTGCCACTCTGTCCCCCAGCTATGAACATAGATTCCTAAAAACGTTATGTACACAAGGATTCGAGTTCTGGTAAAGGAATTAGGGCCTCCCTCTCTTGGTGCCCGAAGTCATAACAGTTATTATGTATAACAACAGCATTTCAAAATCCCAACTCAGCCACGGGGTGATGGCAGGTTAGTTAGCGCTCCTCCCTCCTAACCCTGCTGTGCCACAGGGCAGCAAACTGGGACCCTAAGAAGTGGCAGCTTGCTCCAAGTCTTAAGGCTGGTCCCCTGATGTTAGAGCCAGAATCAGAAGCCAGTTCAGAATCTCCCCACCCAGCACACAGAGTACATTTTCGGAGTAAATCAGGCAGCTGAAATGTGGAAAGAAATGGGGGCTTGGTCACATGATCCTTGCTATTGAAGACAGTCCCAAGACCATAGTTCAGAATTCAACTATAAAATCAAATGCACTTTCCAAACACATGCATGATGCCTGCCCTCCACCAGAGGTGGAAGGTGGTCAGGCAAGCCAGACCGGGCGCCACCTAGGTCACTGGAGATCAGGGGAGGACACTTGACCAGAACAGGTCCATTGCCTGACGGGTGGCCCATGAGGACTCCCTCCAATGGGGCGAAGTATTGAATCCACCAGACTGGCTCCCTGCAGTGGGCTGGACAATTTGTAGAGGACCGGACAACAGAGAAAGAGACACAGGGGTGAAGGGGCAGGAGAAAACACCCTGTCGCCAGAGCAGCCTCGCATCCTGGCAGCTTTCCCTCCTCACTCTTCATCCTGAAGAAAGCCTCCCTGGGTTCTCCATTCTAACCACGGAAGAGTCGGCCTCTCACGTAGCTCTTAAGGCACAAAACAGAGTCAAATGTACACAGTAGGCATGTTTTCTCCCAGTCCTTTTGCTTGGCATCTTTGCAATCAGATTCCTGCATTTTTGATTCCTTTGTGAAGTGATACACTTACGAATGTCTTACTGGATTAATTTTGCTGCCTGTCACTCCAGCAAATCCACTTTGGGCCAGTCGGATTTGCCAGGGTTTGTTCTCCTTATGGGTCCAGGAGGGCTCCCGGGTGAGCCAGCTTCAGGCGGAGACCACAGCACGTCCCCTTTTTCATACTCCAAAAGCCAAAAGAAGATGGGGTTGGGGCAAGGCAATCTGGGACCCCATTTTCTTTCTATTAATCTTGCCTGAATTATGTGTTGAAAAATGAATGTTAAGACTGGGCACAGTGGCTCATGCTGTAATCCCAGCACTTTGGGAGCCCAAGGTGGGCCGATCATTTGAGGCCAGGAGTTCAAGACCAGCCTGGCCAACACGGTGAAATTTCATCTCTACTGAAAAATACAAAAATGAGCTGGGCATGGCGGTGGGCACCTGTAATCCCAGCTACTTGGAGGCTGAGGCTAGGACCTGGGAGGTGGAGATTGCAGTGAGCTGAGGTCATACCACTGCACTCCAGCATGGGCAACAGAGTGTGAGACTCTGTCTCAAAAAAAAGAAAAAAAAAAAAAGGAAAAAAGAAAAGAATGTTAAAGCCCTCACCACTGAGGAATGTTTAATATCTGCCTGAACACAATGCTAACTTTAAAAAATAGCTATTGCTCTTTGGCTTCAGTCACAGAGGGAAAAAGAAAAAAAAATTAAAATAAACCGCTATTGTGTGTTTTCCTGTAGTGAAAATAGAGGACAGCTGAATTCTGTTGGGCATGGAGTTAATAATAATTTCCACCTGTGGTGCTCAGCCAACCACACGGTTGGGGAGCTGGTGAATTTTACCTACAGATCCTATTAATAAAAGTGAACTTCTCCATTTCCACCCTCCCACTTCAACCACCATCAACTCGACTCCTCTCTCAGGGAACTTTTAGCTCCACTATCACTGCAGGGTGGCAAAGGTGATACCACAGCCCGAGAATTTCACACACTGGTTTCCAGTTTTCGTTTTTTTTGTTTTTTGTTTTTTTGAGACAGAGTATCACCCTTCACCCAGGCTGGAGTGCAGTGGTTCCATCCTGGCTCACTGGAATCTCCACCTCCCAAGTTCAAGCTATTCTCCTGCCTCAGCCTCCCGAGTAGCCGGGATTACAGGTGCACGCCACCACACCTGGCTAATTTTTGTATTTTTCTTTTTTAGTGGAAACAGGGTTTCACCATGTTAGCCAGGCTGGTCTCGAACTCCCAACCTCAGGTGATCCACCCGCCTTGGCCTCCCAAAATGCTGGGATTACAGGTGTGAGCCACCACGCCCAGCCTGGTTTCCAGTTTCTTTGGAGGGAAATTGCCAAAGCAAAACCCAAATGAAACAAAGAGGATGATAGAGAAAGAGGAAAGAAGGAAGGCAAAGAAAAGGGAGTGAAAAAGAAGTAGATAAAAATAAAAAATAGCTGCCCCTTAGCCTGGGTGACATAGGAAGACCCCAACTCTAAGTAAATTTTTAAAAATTCACCAGATGTTGTCACACGCACCTGTAGTCCTAACTCCTCGGGAGGCTGAGACTGGAAGATCACTTGAGCCCAGGAGGCTGCAGTGAGCTATGATTGCATCACTGTACACCAGCCTGGGCAACCGAGTGAGACCCTGTCTCTGGGCGGGGGGGGGGGAGCTACCCCCAATTCCTATCCCATGCCTGGCACTGTTGCGGTTTCTGCATTTGATGTTTAACAACAAACTGAAACTGCCGCATAGGTGTTACAGGTAAGGCAAGCAACACCCAAAGAGGCTGGATTTGCCTAAGGCCACACAGCTTAGTAAACACAGAAGCCTGGATCTGAATCCAAGTCCCTCTTAGGCTAAAGCCCATGTTCTTGTTTACCGGTCACAGAAGCATCTTACTCTCATTCCTTAAAGAATCTCACAAAATAAAAGAAAAAGCAGCACAGCAAGTTTCCTAGAAATCCATTGCTTGGGCATGTGGCTCATGCCTGTCAACACTTTGGGAGGCTGAGGCTGGTGGATCGGGGTGGGGTTTGGGGCGATTAGGCAGGGGGGTACTTCGTACGGCGGCGGTCGTACGGCATGGTGAGAGGCACCGTGCTGAAATTGCAGGGGTGGCGGGCTGGTGGGGCGCAGCTGATGGCTGGGAGGCCGGGGCGCGGAGATGGCGAGAGCCGGGGAGGCGGGGCGAGTGGCGCGCCGGCCTGGGTGACGGGGTGAGGGCTGCAGTAGCCGAACAAACAAACAAACAAAAAATTAGCCAGCGGGCATGGTGGCGGGCACCTGTAATCCCAGCTACTCGGAGGAGTAGGAGCGAAATCACTTGAAACCAGGAGGCAGAAGTTGCAGTGAGCTGAGATCCCACACCACTGCCCTCTAGCCTGGAGTGACAGAGTGAGACTCTATCTCAAAAGCGAACAAACAAATAAAAATTAGCCAGGCATGGTGGCGGGCACCTGTAATCCCAGCTACTTAGGAGGCTGAAGCAGGAGGTGCTTGAGAGCGGAGGAGGTTGCAGAGCTGAGGTCCCTTTTCCACTGCCTCCAGCCTGGGCAACAAAGTGCAACTCTCTCTGAAAAGAAAAAAAAGAAAGAAATGGTCTTCCCATGCCTCCCTGGGAGTAGAAGGTGCTAATCTGTGAACCTGTGTCCCAAGCAACCTCCTGAGGGGTGTGGGATTCAATCTCACTGGTGTTTTTCTACATCATTCTCTCTGAGCTTGGATGTTATGAGGCTGGATTCTTTCTTTTCTTTCTTTCTTTCTTTTTTTCTTTCAGCCTTTCTCTTCCTTTCTTTTTCTTTCTTTCTTTCCTTCCTTCCTTCCTTCCTTCCTTCCTTCCTTCCTTCCTTCCTTCCTTCCTTCCTTCCTTCCTTCCTTCTCCTTCCTTCTTTCTTTCTTTTCTTTCTTTCTCTCTTTCTTTCTTTTCTTTCTTTCTTTCTTTCTTTTTCTTTCTTTCTTTCTTTCTTTCTTTCTTTCTTTCCTCTTTTTTCTTTGTCTTTCTCTCTTTCTTTTCCTTTTTTTTTTTTGTTTTTGTTTTATTGAGACGGAGTCTCACTCTGTCGCCCAGACTGGAGTGCAGTGGCGCAATCTCGGCTCACTGCAAGCTCCTCCTCCAGGGTTCACGCCATTCTCCTGCCTCAGCCTCCCGAGTAGATGGGACTACAGGCACCCGCCATCACGCCCAGCTAATTTTTTGTATTTTTAGTAGAGACGGAGTTTCACGGTGTTAGCCAGGATGATCTCCATCTCCTGACCTTATCATCCGCTTGCCTCGGCTTCCCAAAGTGCTGGGATTACAGGCATGAGCCACCACGCCCGGCCTCTTTCTTTCTTTTGAGACAGGGTCTTGCTCTGTTGCCCATGCTGGGGTGCAGTGGCATGATCTTGGCTTACTGCAGCCTCAATCTCCTGGGCCCAGGTAATCCTCCCACCTCAGCCTCCTGAGTAGCTGGGACCACAGGTGCACACCACCACACCTGCTTAAGCTGATCCATTCTTGCTGTGCTGGGTCACCCCCAGGTGACACTCAATGTCAATAAGTCGTGTTTTATTCCAATAACTACACTTTGTTTTTCTGGATCACTACTACAGCAAATGGCAGATTCCATTTCTTCAGGGTATAAATGTGTAATAAGAACAAGTAGCAGTTGGGCTCAGTGGCTCACACCTGTAATCCCAGCACTTTGGGAGGCTGAAGCAGGCAGATCATCTGAGGTCAGGAGTTCAAGACCAGCCTGACCAACATGGAGAAACCCTGTCTCTACTAAAAATACAAAATTAGCTGGCATGGTGGTGCACTCTGGGAGGCTGAGGCGGGTGGATCACTGGAGTCCAGGAGCTCAAGACCAGCCTGGGCAACATAGCAAGACTCCATCTCTAAAAAAAAAATTAAGATTAACCAGGTGTGGCACATGCCTGTAGTCCCAGCTATGTGGGAGGCTGGGGTGAAAGGATCGCCTGAGCCCAGGAGGTCAAGGCTGCAGTGAGCTGTGAGTGCACAGCCTGGGCAACAGATTGTGACCTTGTCTCTTAAAAAAAAAAAAAAAAAAACCAAAACAAAACAAATCACTGCATTATTTTCATAAAAGCATATGTATCTTATGGGCCAGGTGGAGTGGCTCATGCCTCTAATCCCAGCACTTTGGAAGGCCGAGGTGGGGGGATTGCTTGAGCTCAGGAACTCAAGACCAGCCTGGGTAATACAGTGAGACATCGATACTACAGTTCAAAACAACAATAAAAAAATGAGCTGGGCATGGTGGCACACACCTATAGTCTTAGCTACTCGGAAGGCTGAGGCGGAAGGAATGCTTGAGCCGAGGTCAAGGCTAAAGTGAGCCCTGATTGTGTCACTGTACTTCACCCTGAGTGACACAGTGAGACCCGGTCTCAAAAAAAAAAAAAAAAGTAAAAAACATAGCTAGGTAGATAGACAGATGTGTCTGCAAATCATTCCTAGGAGCAGCCCAGGCCTAGAGAGTTAAACCACCCATAGTGACTCACATCAACAGGCCCTTTTGTCAGCGGGCATTTCCATAATTAGAACTTGTGACCAACATGTCCAACCACGAGGATATATGACAAGTACTTGTCTCCAGCACTGGTTTCTTAGCACAAAAAGAACCTGTTAAATGTCAGGGCTTTGTGTTTTTGCCTTTGGGCTTTTGCCATGCCTGGTTATTGGGCACCTTCTGGTCATAACCAGTTGGTTGAAAGGAGCTGTTCCCATGTCTGCTTTAATTCTCTCATTAACCCTGGGGGCCAGAGGTTCTTACTGTCCATACCCCTGGATAAACACACTGAGTCCCAGGGAGGTAAAGTGCCTTGGCTGGGGCCACCCAGGAGCTGGTGGTGCCTCAGTTGAACCCAAGGCCACGGACCGTGGAGTTCATACCCTCTCACTATGGCACATGGGCCTGAGCCTCAGGAACACTGGAAAGTAGGTCGGCTTCCCCCTCACAGAGCCCCTACCCGGGACAGCCACAATCCCTCAGGGCCCCTCTAGGTGCCTGCTTGGCTGACTAAGCAGCCTGGAGAGAACAGTGACCCAGGAAAGCAAGAGGAGAGTTTCCAGGAGGACAGAACACTGGTGCTATCAGGTGCCAGGAGCAGCGTATGCCACACACGGTCCTGCTCTGCTGTGGCTTTGTGTCTTTGGTACGTGCTGTGCCCTCAGCCTGGGCTGCCCTGGACTGGCCGTCCCTACCCCTCCAAGACTTGGCCCAAAAATCTTACTCTTTTTTTTTTTTTGAGATAGGGTCTCACTTAGTCCACCAGGCTGGAATGCAGTGGCACAATCTTGGCTTACGGCAACCTCCACCTCCCTGGCTCAAGCAATTCTCCTGCCTCAGGCTCTCGAGTAGCTGAGATTCTAGGTGCCCATCACCATGCCCAGCTAATTTTTGTATTTTAAGTAGAGATGGGTTTTGTTATGTTGGCCAGATTGATCTCAAACTCCTGACCTCAGGTGATCCACCTGCCTCGGCCTCCCAAAGTGCTGGGATTACAGGCGTGAGCCACTGCATCTGGTTTCCAAAATATTACTCTTTTCCCCAGAATGGAAATACAATTATTATTCAAAATATAAGAGTAATCTTAAAAAATAAAAAATGTAAGTTTTAAAACTTTTTATATATACATGTAAATTCATATGCACATTATATATATCAAATGTGTGAATATGTATTTTTGTATTTATAAACACTTAAACTAAAATATGTAAATTTATATATAAAATTATAACATATGAACATGATATTATACTATGTATACATTTTGTAACCTTCATTTTCACTGACTACAAAATAAATGTATTTTATATGGTAAATATAGATTTACATAATTTTTTCAAGGTAAATAGTTAAAAAAATATAAAACTAGTAAATGCTCATTGCAAAATAAATATTGCTAAAAAATATCAAGAAGAAAGTAAACAGCACAAAAAGCCCTCCTTCTAAAGACAACCATTATTAACATTTTGGCAAACATCCTTTTTTTTTTTTTTTTTGAGATGCAGTCTCACTCTATTGCCCAGGCTGGAGCGCAGTGGGGAGATCTCAGCTCACTGCAACTTTCACCTCCCAGGCTCAAGTGATTCTCCTGCCTCAGCCTCCTGAGTAGCTGGGATTACAGGCACCCACCACCACATCCAGCTTATATATACATATATATATATATATATATATTTTTTAGTAGAGATGGGGTTTCACCATGTTGGCCAGGCTGGTCTCAAACTCCTGACCTCAAATGATCCGCCCACTTCAGCCTCCCAAAGTGTTGGGATTATAGGCATGAGTCACTGCACATGGCCCAAACATCCCTTTTTTTTTTTTTTTTTTTAGATGGAGTCTCACTCTGACGCCCAGGCTGGAGTGCAGTGGCGTGATCTCGGCTCACTGCCAACTCCGCCTCCTGGGTTCACAGCATTCTCCTGCCTCAGCCTCCCGAGTAGCTGGGACTACAGGCACCCGCCACCACACCCGGCTAATTTTTTGTATTTTTAGTGGAGATGGGGTTTCGCCATGTTAGCCAGGATGGTCTGGAGCTCCTCACCTCAGGTGATCCACCTGCCTCTGCCTCCCAAAGTGCTGGGATTACAGGCGTGAGCCACCGTGTGCTGCCGCAAACATTCTTTTTTACACACATACACACCCATATTTTTATATAAATAGTTTCAAATTATATATACACTGGGAACTTTTTAAAAATTTTCAGCAAGATCTTGTGGACATCCTTCCATGATAATATGCATAGGATGAGATTGTTCTTTTTCATGACTACATAATATTTTATTGTGAGAGCATAAGTTTATTGAATTTATTTATAAACACTAGTGGCGAAAATCCATTTTTCAACTATTCAGAATTAAAAACAACACCGTGATGAGCCATCTTTATATCTGGATTATTTCTGGAATAAGAAATAAATGGACTGAAAAATTAGAATGTACAATTCCAGAGGTCCCATGTTGTCAGATTTTGTTGAAAAATGTGCACCACAAAAAGTCTAAAAGTTCAGCCAAGTTTCACTTGGGTCATTTCTGGGCAAAAGGACCAGACATGATTTTGTTTTTCTTCCTATTCTTCTGTCCTCGTCAGCTTTTCTATTCTAAGTGTGTCCTTCGTTATGCTGATGCAAATTGGCATTTTTACATTGCACAAGAATATATGGTTGTAATCCATGCAAGTGTTGCCTCTGACGACACTCTCTTTCCAGTTCCTCCTGCATGACACTTGCTCTCATCATCTGCTACAGGGGAGGGACCTGCTAGCCCTGTGCCTAAGTTAGCACCAGCAGGAACCCACAGGTGTTCAGTGGGGAGCTGCTGACTGCCTTGGAGAAGTGAATTGGAGACAAGTTGTTAATGGCTCCTGGTCCTAGGGTAGCCCCCTCGGCTGGCACCTGCATTTAGCGCAGCAGTGAGCCAAGCTGTTTCCAGCTTGTGGGAAAGAAGCCTCGAGGGGTCCCTAAGGGCAAGAAGGCCTTTCCCAGCTCAGTCCAATCAGATACCCGCTGTGGCTGTGCTTCTTCTGGCCACAGGTCCCTGTCTTTGTTGGTTCCCTGCACTGACCTGGCCAAAAGGAAGCTGCTTGCTTCTGGGCAGCAGCTATTCCCTCCCCCAGAAAGTCGAAAAGGACACAGAGGACGTCTTCAGTATTTCCGTAGAGGTCACAAGTGAAGCGGGTCGCTGTTTTATGTTTGGTTGGTGCTGAGACACTTCCTCTTTCATTTACATCTTATTCAGGCCACCTCCTCCATCCCCCTTGAAGACTGAAAAAGGGGAACTCGAAAGAAAAACTGAAAATTTCAGACCGAGCTACAGCACAGGAGACCATGCTGTCATCCTGAAGCAGAGGCTGGGGACCCCGCCAAGAGGATCACAGCATCCTCCAGGGTTCACTGATGCCACTGACCTAGGCTTTCTTTTTCTTATCTTATCTTTTCTTTTCTTTTCTTTTTTTTTTTTTTTTGAGACAGAGTCTTCCTGTGTCGCCCAGGCTGGAGTGCAGTGGCCAGATCTCAGCTCACTGCAAGCTCCGCCTCCTGGGTTTACGCCATTCTCCTGCCTCAGCCTCCCAAGTAGCTGGGACTACAGGCGCCTGCCACCGCGCCCGGCTAGTTTTTTTGTATTTTTTAGTAGAGACGGGGTTTCACCAGGTTAGCCAGGATGGTCTCGATCTCCTGACCTGGCGATCCGCCCGTCTCGGCCTCCCAAAGTGCTGGGATTACAGGCTTGAGCCACCGCGCCCGGCTCTTTTTTTTTTTTTTTTTTTGTAATAGAGATCAGAGTCTCGCTAGGTTGCCCAGGTTGATCTCAAACTCCTGAGCTCAAGCAATCCTCCCATCTCAGCCTTCTAAAGTGCTGGGATTACAGGCTTGAGTCACTATACTGGGCCTGACCAGGAACTTTCTTCCTCCCCTCATTCGAACTTTCTTAGCTCCCACTCAAGTCTTCCTAAATGCTACGTGGTATCCTTGGGACTCCTAATGCCTATTTTTTCAGGAAGTGAAATTATATTCTTAGAGTAAAAACCAAAATCTGCTTTTGCTCAATTTTTTCACTTTACCGTATTTATATGCCATATATATATATAGAGAGAGAGAGTGCATATATACACACATATATACATACACACACACACACACACACATATCAGATTGTGGTAGCTTTTGGAAACTCTCTGAGGCACAGAAAAGAAGTTGCCTGACAAGACATCAAAGAATTGCAAAAGAGGCCACAGCCCCAAAGGCCTTACTGACTGCTTTGTGATTTGTAGCATGACAACTGAAAAGCATCTGTTGGCTTCAGTAAATAGAAGCTGAATCATAACATTTGTTCCAGGAAACAGTAACTGAAGTCGCAAATCATAAATAATAAAGCATGAAAAATCTTATTTTAACCTAATGGACTAAAAGATTTCTTGCTTTTTTCATTTCTGCTAATGGCCTCTCTCCCTTGGCACTGCCAGAGCTGGCCCATTAAAGGTGAATCGAGCCTCAGTTTGCAGGCAGGACGTGGTCCAAAAGATCATTTATAAGTTGGTTGTTTGGACTGAAGAATGTGTTTTCCCCTAGAAACCATTTTTCTCAGGGTGACTGGGCTCTCAGGGTCGCTTGCACAGTGCTGTTCAACTTCTACTGAAGCTGAGCTCTGGGTCTTTGAGGGCAGGTTCTCTGCAGTGCAGGAGGGAGAAATCAGGTCACCTGCTGCTGCTTTGCATACAGCCCTGGCTCTGAGCACAATTTAAGCATAAGTTTTCTTTTCTACTTTCTCAACTCCCTTTTGATGTCCAGGTCCAGGGCCCTAGTCCCTGGATTGCAGCACCCTCTCCTAATGTGCTTTACCCACCTCTGGGCTGCTTGCCTGCTGAGGGGGGTCTGGGACCCCACATTACCCACTTATTCCTGCTTCCTGACCAATCAGACTTCCATTTCCTCAGGTCAGTTGATATCAGCTAAGGGCCAGGGGAAAAGCAAAAGGAGCAGATATGAATTCACACTAGTAGGTGAATCATGGAGAACCTCTTAACCCTCTTAATACCTTCCCATGTTAAAAAGAATTAGTTGTGGGACTTGAGAGTCCTTGTCAGGCAGTATGGGTCAGGGATGAACAAGGTGACTAAGGATTCATTTTCACGCACACATTAGTGGGACTCTTAGCCTCTTTACTGCACCTGCTTCCAGAACACTGGCAGTCAGTCAGGAAACGATCCTACTCTGGGAAAAAGTGGGATTGTCACAGAGAAGAAACTTTCAGGTTCAGACACTGGGGAGACTCCCCTCAGTGAATAAGCTGGTTCTGTGCCAGATCGCCTCTGAGAATAAGCCACATTCATGCACACAGAACTGCCCCCACCAATTTTTTGTGCCTCATAATGAAATCTTAACAGATAGCCAAAGATTACCAGATGTTTATGGAAAGATCTAATATGAAACAAAAAGACCAAAACAGAGGAAACAACAGAACAAATCTTCAAAAGTAGTATAGTTACTATCTATAGAGAAATAAGAAAAGACATTTATCCATGAAATGACAGGACATATTTTAGACTGTTTGGGATGCTATAACAAAATATGATAAACTGGGTGGTTTATAAACAACAGAAATTTATTTCTCATGGTTCTAGGGACTGGAATCAAAGATCAAGGCGCTGATTTGGTGTCTGGAGATGGCCTGCTTTCTGGTTCAGAGACAGTGTCTTCTTGCAGTGGCCTCACATGGCGGAAGGGGTGAGCTGGCTCCGTTAGGTCTCTTTTATAAAGGCACTAATACTATTCATAAGGGTTCCATTCTCATGACCTGTTCACCTCCCAAAGGTTCCCATCTACAAATACTATCACACTGGGGGTTAGGTCTCAACATGTAAATTTTGGGGGGACACAGACATTCAAACCATAGCAGGGTGCAAAATAAAATAATCATAACAAGAAAGGGATTTTGGCTGTGAAAAAGCAGAATAGTTGAAAGTAAGTATTCAAAAGAAAAGATAGAAAATAATTGATAAAGGCTGGGCGTGGTGGCTCACATCTGTAATCCCAGCACTTTGGGAGGCCGAGATGGGTAGATCATGAGGTCAGGAGTTCGAGATCACTAGCCAAGATGGTGAAACCCTGTTTCTATTAAAAATACAAAAAAAAATTAACTGGGTGTGGTGGTGGGAGCCTGTAATCCCAGCTACTAGGGAGGCTGAGGCAGAGAACTGGTTGAACCCAGGAGGTGGAGGTTGCAGTGAGTTGAGATTGCACCACTGTACTCCAGCCTGGGCGACAGAGTGAAACTCTGTTTCAAAAAAAAAAAAAAAAAAAAGAAAGAAAGAAAAAGAAAAGAAAATAATTGATAAAAACTTCAGAACATAGTTCAAAAAGATGGAAAAATGTGAGAGATAAGAAAATTTGTGGATCTATTCTGAAAGTCCAACATCTAGCAAGAATGGAGGGAAGGAAATAATCAAAAAAATAATACCAGAAAATTTCTCAGAATGAAAGGATAAGGGTCTCAGTATCAAAGGGCCTGCTAAGTGAGCCACAAAATGAATGGGAAGAAAGGCTCAGGCTATAAGGCACATCTTTATAACCCTTCAGAACTCAGGATAAAAAGGAGATCCTAAAATCTTCCTAAAAATAACAGATAACATACAAAGGACTAGAAATCAAAATGGTATTGAACTTCTCAGTAGCAACATTGGAAGTCAGAAGAAACTGGAGCAAACTACTTATAACTCTGACGGGAAGTGATCTGCAATCCAGAATTCCACACCAACCCAGATAAATTCTCAGTCAGGTATGAGGGCAGAATAAAAACATTTTTAGATGTCAAAGATCTCAAAGTATTTATATCTCCATATACCTTTATTCCAGAAGGTTCTGGGGATGTGCTACTGAAACCAAAGGAGTAAGCCAGGAAAGAGGAAGACACAGAATTTAATAATTTAAGAAACAGGGGATCCAACAGAGCAAAGTGTAGTTGCAGTCCTAGGAACAGCTATGCAGTAGACCCACAGACGACCAGTACAGATAGGAACGGGGAGATGAAGGTACTCAGAAAAAAAATGTAACCAGTGCACATGGGCCATGAAGAGAAGCATTAGAAAACAAAGGATCAGAGAATGATAAAAAATGAGGCACATGCATATTATACAGTTTTTTAAAAAGAAAATAAATAATAGAAATCAAAGATTAAGTCCAGGCAAAAATAAAAAAAGGTTCTACAAGAAAGAAAGCAGAGTCATAGTACACTACTTGGCTCTGGAGTGCACAACGTTTGTATAATCATCACAACGTAAACAGCAGCCACCAGATTCAACCAAAATTTGTGATATAATCACAAGAGGAATGAGAGGTGGAAAGTATGATGTATGAGAGTTAAGTCCTAATCTCTCATGGCAATAAACTAACAAATGCTACCTAAAATTAAAAGATCAAGAAATCTCACTATACACACATTGTTGAGAAACACTGAGATAAATACCAGAAAAAACAGCCAAGGAGTTGGGAACAGTAGCCTCTAGGAAGTTGACCTATGGCGTGGGGACTGTTACTTTTCATTACAATGCTTTTAGTACTTCTTGGCCTCTAAAAATGTGTACTTGGAATATTTTCATACATATAGTAATTTTATTATTATTTATTTATTTGTTGAGACCTAGTGTTGCTCTATCATCCAGGCTGAAATGCAGTGGCGTGATCTCAGATCACTGCAACCTCTGCCTCCCAGGTTCAAGTGATTCTCCTGCCTCAGCCTCCCAAGTAGCTAGGATTACAGGTGTGCACCACCACACTTGGGTAATTTTCTTTTTCTTTTTTTTTAAGCAGAGACAGGGGTTTGCCACATTGGCCAGGCTGGTCTTGAACTCCTGACCTAAGTGATCTGTCTGCCTCGGCCTCCCAAACTGCTGAGACTACAGGCGTGAGCCACCGTACCTGGTCCATATAGTAATTTTAAAATAAAGTCAACAAATTAGGAAGACAAAGGATGGCTTGATTGTTAATCTAAGTGAATCTCTAGTTAGTGGTGTGTTGGTGTGAGTAAAATTCAGAAACCGTAGGAAAAACAGATTGAGGAGCAGTTGAAAGGGTAGGCAGAAAGAGGCAGGGAACCACCTAGAAAGCATAGAGAAGCTGTTATGCCCAAGGGTCATTTGTATACTTAGGAATGCGTAAGTATTAGTACATTACTGACTTGTTAAATTGCTTTCTGACTGTAAAAGAAATAATACTTATTGTAGGAAGTTTGGAAAAGGCAAATTAACAAGTAAAATGGGAGGGAGAAAGAGAAATCAAAACCACTAAATATCTCATTATTCATAGATTATTACTTATCAGCACTTTTTTTTCCTTTTTTTTTTGACACCAAGTGAGTGCAGTGGTGCAATCTTGGCTCACTGCAACCTCCGCCTCCCAGGTTCAAGTGATTCTCATGCCTCAGCCTCCTGAGTAGCTGGGATTACAGGCGTGTGCTGCCATGTCCAGCCAATTTTTGTATTTTTTAGTAGAGATGGGGATTCGCCTTGTTGGCCAGGCAGATCTCGAACCCCCAACCTCATATGATCTGCCCCCCTCAGCTTCCCAACGTTCTGGGGTTACAGTCATGAGCCACCGTGCCTGGTCAAGCACATCTTTTTAAAACAAAAATAAGATTACAATGTATAGGCCAGGCAAGGTGGCTCATGCCTGTAATTCCAGCACTTCAGAAGGTGGAGGCATGCAGATGGCTTGAGCCCAGAAGTTCAACACCAAAACAAGCCTGGGCAACATGGTGAAATCCCTCTCTACAAAAAATACAAAACATTAGCCAGGCGTGATGGTGCATACCTGTAACCCCAGCTACTTGGGAGGCTGAGGTGGGAAGATCACCTGATCCTGAGAGGTCCAGGCTGCAGTGAGCTGTGATCACACTACTCTACTCCAGCCTGGGTGACAGAGTGAGGCCCGGTCTCCAATAAAAAAAAAAAAAAGAAAAAGAAAAAGAAAAAATTACAATGTGTAAACACTTCTATGTCACACTTTATTTCCTCTTAGCATTTCTCTAGGTTACTATTGTCTTTGATAAATGAATTTTTTTTTTTTTTTGAGACCGTCTCACTCTGTTGCCCAGGCTGGAGTGCAGCGGTGTGACCATGGCTCACTGCAACCTCCGTCTCTCAGGTTCAAGCAATTCTCCTGCCTCAGCTTCCTGAGTAGCTGGAACTACAAGCATGTGCCACCACGCCTGGCTAATTGTTGTATTTTTAGTAGTGATGGGGTTTCGCCATGTTGGCCAGGCTGGTCTCAAACTCCTGACCTCAGGTGATCAGCCTGCCTCGGCCTCCTAAAGTGCTGGGATTACAGGCATGAGCCACTGTGCCCAGCTGAGAAATGATTTTAAATATGTGTTTAGTATTCTAACATAAGAAGGTACATGTAATTTATGGTCTATGATTAATAAATTATGCTTTTCCAGCCTCCAATAGCTGGATATTTTGATTGTTTCTAATTTTCATAATTATAAATAATATTTTGGTGACTGTCCTTAACCATAAGTCTGTGAGGTCTCTTATTGGGTCAATGGGTATGAACATTTTAAAAGCTATTAATACACCATGTCGGGTTATTCACCAGAAAGATTCGACCTGTTTATACACAGTTCCACCAGCACAGTCTACCATCATTGGACATTATCATCAAATACAACTTTTGAGTAACCATGTTAATGTATCACACAATCCAAAAAGATCAAGGTTGGGGGCAAATTCGTAAAATGGAATGCAAACAAAAATAAATGAACCGAACTATATTTCATGTTAATAACAATACTACACTGAAGGGTAGAATTGGGAGGGGGAAGAACTAACTCACGTAGGTAACTTGAACACAGTATTTTAATATATATCCTCTGGCAGTAAAGAACCTTAAATACATACTAATTGGTAGAGTTGTTTTCCTGCAGTGCTATGGATTAGGAATTCTGAAATTATTTTTAGTACATATTCTAGTACACAGCAAATAAATAAATAAATAGTGAATAATAGGAGCCAGGTGTCTCTCTACTGGCCAAGGACATCATACGTATGGAAAAATGGAAGGTTAGAATGAACGAACTCTGTGGTGTCAGTATGGACTCATGTTTTAGTTGTACTGTGGCTACTTATGAAAATGTGCTTGATTTTTGGGAATATACTCTGAGGTATTTTGGAGTGCGGGACATCATGTCTGCGATTTACTTTTTTTTGGAGACAGTCTTGCTCTGTTGCCCAGGCTGGAGTGCAGTAACGTGATCTCAGCTCACTGCAACCTCCACTTCCTGGGTTCAAGCGATGCTCCTGCCTCAGCCTCCCAAGTAGCTGGGATTAGACATGCAATGCCACGCCCCACTAATTTTTGTATTTTTAGTAGAGATGGGGTTTCACCATTTTGGCCTGGCTGGTCTCAAACTCCTGACCTCAAGTGATCAACCCACCTCAGCCTCCCAAAGTGTTGGGATTACAGGTGTGAGCCACCAGCCCAGCCTGCAATTTACTCTCAAATGGTTCAGGAAAAAAATGCACATTTACATATGGAGACCGAGATGAAGACACAGAAAGAATGAGATTGATAAAGAAATGAGGTAAAATGTTCAGTACTGGGGAATCTGGGTGAAAAGAATGTAGGGATTCTTTATACTATTTTTGCCACTTTTCTGTTAGTTTGAAATTATTTCAAAATAATGTTTGGCCAAATTAGCAGCTAAGAAAAAATTATTAGAGTGGTTTTCATTTTACTTCATTCGTGTGTTCAGTAAAGTTGAACACATGGATGTTAATGGACCATTCGGGTTATATGGTTCATATTTTTTGCTCATTTTTATGTCATGGTGTTTCTCTTTTCTGTGTTGATTTGTAAAAGCTATTTTTAAACCCTTCATCTGCCATATATGTTACATTTCTTTCCTGCTTTCTGCCACCTTCTAATGTTATTACCAACTTTCTTTTCCAACCTTGGACCACTGGCATATTCACTCATTTCTAAACATTAAAACTTGTAGTGCTCTTTGAAATGTAGCCAGTCTATGGTTCATTCTGCAACTGCATATTAGTTAACAGGCAAAAATATCTTAGTAAGGGAGAGTGTCTTTTTCTTCTAATGAAAAAAAAAACCAAAATCTAACCCCCCCCCCCCCCCCACCAAGCACTAAGGTGTTTATTTATTTATTTTTTTGAACAGGGTCTCACTCTGTTGCCCAGGTTGAGGTAATGTGAATCATGGCTCACTGCAGCCTCGACCTCCCAGGCTCAATCCATCCTCCCACCTCAGCCTCCCGAGTAGCTGTAGTTGAGACTACAGGCATGTGTCACTACACCTGGCCTTTTTTTTTTTTTTTTCAGAGACCGGGCATGGTGGCGGGCGCCTGTACTCCCAGCTACTTGCGAGGCTGACGCAGGAGAACTGCATGAACCCAGGAGGCGGAGCTTGCAGTGAGCCGAGATAGCGCCACCGCACTCCCGCCTGGGCGACAGAGCGAGACCGCGTCTCAAAAAAACAAAAAACAAAAACAAAAACAAAAACAAAAAAACAAAAGAAAGAAAGAAATTAGCCAGGCGTGGTGGTGCATGCCTGTAATCCCAGCTACTCGGGAGACTGAGGCATGAGAATCGCTTGAACCCAGGAGGCAGAGGTTGCAGTGAGCCGAGATCCCACCACTGCACTCCAGCCTGGGCGACAGAGCGAGACTTCGTGTCAAATAATAATAATAATAAAGATGGGCTGTAATTGTCTCCGTTTTACAAACTAATGAAGAGATGAAAAAGAGGTCAAGTTAACTGGCACAGGTCCCACGCTAGTAATCGCGGGTTTTGGGATTCAAGCACAGACCAACCACCTTTGCCCCTACCCTATGCTACCTCAGGCAGTCGGGAGATAGGCGCCCAGTCAAAAGCCACATGTAAGAAAAACTGAAGCAGGAGTGGTGCGTCAGTATTCTCAATTTCAAACTTTGAGAACAGTCATGTCCTCTAAGGAGAGCCAACAAGGGGTTACAAGTGCTGAAGTCATCAAGAAAATGTGCCTGTCTTTCCTGGAGACTGGAAAGGAAAATTAGGATGAGGAAAATCCAGAGAATGGTAAAATGGCCTGACTTGAATAAGAACTGAGACAGGGCTCGGTGGCTCACATCTGTAATTCTAGCACTGTGGGAGACCGAGGCGGGTGGATCACCTGAGCTCACGAGTTCGAGACCATCCTGGGCAAGTGTGAAAACCCGTCTTTATTGGTGGGGGGGGGAGGGGGGAAAGTCGGGCGCGGTGGCCCATGCCTGTAATCCCAGCACTTTGGGAGGCAAAGGCGGGCGGATCACTTGAGGTCAGGAGTTCGAGACCAGCCTGGCCAACATGGTGAAACCCCGTCTCTACTAAAAATACAAAAATTAGCAGGACGTGATAGCGGGCACCTGTAGTTCCAGCTACTGGGGAGGCTGAGGCAGGAGAATCGCTTGAACCCAGGAAGCAAGAGTTGCAGTGAGCCGAGATTGTGCCACTGCACTCCAGCTTGGGCGACAGAGCGAGACAACGTCTCCAAAAAAAAAAAAAAAAAAAAAAAAAAGTCAGTAAAAAGAAAAAGAAAATGGCGAGGCCCAGAGAGACTGAACTTCCCACCCGAGGCCACAGAGCTAGCTCAGCCCTAATGCCCGCCCCGCGGTGCCTTTCCGAACTCACGGCCTCCCCCTCGGTATCCGGGTTTCGGCCTTGGAGCGCCAGGAATGCCACGAGGACGCACCCCACACTTGCGCGTCTAGGTTCCAGCCCCCGCGGCTCCCAACAAGAAAAGAAGGGAAAGTCCTGCGGGTGACATCCCCGGGGAACGCCGCGGCTCTACGTCAACCTGTGGCGGCCACCGACTCATTTGGGGCCACGCTGGTTGCATTCGTCACGCCGGGGACGTCTCTCAAACCCTTCCACACCAGCGACACGGGTGCGTCTGTGTCTCTCGATAACCGGGTCGCGGAGCCCCCGCGAGGGCAGGCGAGGAACTGGCGACTGTGGGGACGAACAGCTGGGGCTTGTAGTCCCCTCGCGACCCTCTATTCTGGAAGAGCCCGGGCACGGCCGCTGAGCTTCTGCTCCCCGCCTGCCCAGGCGGCCGCGCGCTCAGCGGCGTGGCCCGGGCGTGTCGTGAGTGGGGCGGGGCCCACAGGGCGTGCGCGACGGAGCGGCGCGGTGCGTGGCGCGCGAAGGGGCGTGGCGCCAGTGGGCGTGGCGTAGTGCGAAGAGACGCGGTGCGCCAGCGCGTGAGGGCTGCCACGGGTGGGTGGGGTCGAGGCCTGTTGAGTTAGGGCGGTTCGCGGGTGCTGTCAGAGTTGAGCCGGGGCCCCTAGGCAGGGCAGTCGGGTCTTAGAGGCGGGGGCCAGTCGCGGTCAGTGGAGAGGGATGAGGATGTAGGAGGGGCGGACATAACGGAAGCCGCGGGGACTGCGGGGGCGGAGTGCCTGTAGGGCGCAAGGGAGGCCTTTCTCGTGGCTCCTGGGGAAGAAGTGGCGAAGCGAGAGTCCCCGGGGAACCCCCACTCCACCCCCAGCCGGAGACTGGGTTGTGCCTGCACAGACCAGAGCCCACAGTGCAAGTTGCTGTAGGCCACCAGCCAGGGTGGCCAACTCCTCCCGGTTTGCCTGGGATGTTCTGGTTTTGGGACCAAAGCATCCCAGGCCTCCAGCCCACTGCAGTGACCGAATTCTCCGCCCCCTGCCTGTCTTCTCCCGCAGCTTCCCTAGATTAGGCTTGGGAGGCAAGAGGAGGCCTCCTGACCTTTCACACTGCCTTTTTAATATTAAGATGAAGGCACACTCCACAACTTTTTTCCGGCCAGGCCCAGACATGTCCGTCCTTGTAAGATAAAAGGTTCCGTGGGAGCCTTCCTTCTTAATCAAGGTAGGTAGACTACAGGAAGGTGCATCTTGTTTTGTATTTTGTCCTGTAGAAGTCAGATTTCCGCCCAGTTGTGTGGGAGTGAGGATGAGCCTATGCTTATATCAGAGCTTGAGTGCAGAGACATTTGATCTGAATTTCAGCCAGCCTCTTCAACCCCAGAATTCAGAGGTTCAATCAGAACAGACATTAGCTTAAGTTTTCCCATCAGTCGTCTATCATTAAACTGGCCAAATCTAGATAATTAGAAAATATGACAGAGGTGATCCGGACAGATGTTCAGTTTTTTCCCCCCTTGTCTAATTCAAAAAGCCTCGTGGTGGAACATCGGACCCTTCAAGAGGAAGGATGAAAGCTCTACATAGGAACACGATGTGAATGGAAGAAACTTGTCATTGTGAGTCTGGCTTTTGATTAGTCATCTGATGTCTTCTCTAATGTGACATGACTTTGAGGCCGTAAACTTCAGTGGCTAAGCTGTAGTTTCTCAGCCTACAGTTAAATTGCAGAATTGATAGGGCTTACATTAGTTTTGTTTTTATTTGATGTTGAAGATCTTTGAGTCACATTAGAAACGGTGAGTATTTTTCATGTGGCACTAATGAGTTAATTCATAATATTATTTTTTGAGTCTCTATTGCCCAGGCTGCAGTGCAGTGGCACAGTCACGGCTCACTGCAGCCTCGACCTCCTGGGCTCAGATGATCCTCCCACCTTACCTCGCAAGTAGCTGGGACTACAAGTGCACACCACCACGCCCGGCTAGTTTTTTTGTAGATGTGGGGTTTTGCCATGATGTCCAGGCTGATTTCAGACTCCTAGGCTCAAGCAGTCCTTCTGCCTTGGCCTTTCAGAGTGCTGGGATTATAAGCGTGAGCCACCATGCCAGGCCAATATTATTATTCCCCAAAAGAAGGAAATAGGGTGTGAGGTCCTGCTCCTATGGTCACCATGAGGTTTTTTTGTTTGTTTGTTTTGGACTCTTGCCCAGGCTGGAGTGCAGTGGCACAATCATGGCTCACTGCAACCTCAGCCTCCCTGGTAGCTAGGACCACAGGTGTGCACCACTATGCCCAGGGAATTTTTAAACTTTTTGTAGAGATAGGGTCTTACTATGTTACTAGCTGTTCTCAAACTCCTGGCCTCAAGCAATCCTCCTATCCCAAAGTGCTGAAGTTACAGGCATGAGCCACCACACCTGGCCACCACTAGTTTTTGTAATGGGAGCAGGTTCCTTATGAGATAGAGGAATGGATTTCATGATTGTCTTTTTAATTTCTTAGCTCCCCAAGAAATTGATTGGACATGAGGAAACCACTCTTAAATGTGACCACTCTAAAGCATTATCAGTCAGTCATTTCACTCTAGGGAGAAATCAGAGCTGTATATGGAGGATAGGTAAAGTCCCCAATATGGATATGCATTTTTATATTTGACTACTTGTGTTTTTTTGTTAGATGCAAATAATACGACACTCTGAACAGACCCTAAAAACAGCTCTCATCTCAAAGAACCCAGTGCTTGTGTCACAGTATGAGAAATTAGATGCTGGGGAACAGCGTTTAATGAATGAAGCCTTCCAGCCAGCCAGTGATCTCTTTGGACCCATTACCTTGCATTCTCCATCAGATTGGATCACCTCCCACCCTGAGGCCCCCCAAGACTTTGAACAGTTCTTCAGTGATCCTTACAGAAAGACACCCTCTCCAGACAAATGCAGCATTTATATACAGTCCATTGGTAAATACTGGTAATGTGCTGGTTTTGGTTCGGTTTTGCGATGGCGCTGTTGTCAGGAATAGTCCGGGCTATTGGTCTGATTCAGATGGGCCGTTTTAGGATCATTTTTGATATCATTGCAATGGTACAAGTTTTGTAGCCAAACTGACTTAAAAGATAACATTTTATTTGTTTTTAATTCATAGCAACACCAATGAATGATAAAGGTGTATTGAAAATTTAAAGTTGGTTTTGTTTCTAATTTGAATCCTCTTACTCATAGACTGGGTAAACACTGAATAATCATCTTAAAGTCTGTTTTTAAATGTTCTTCCATATTATAGGCTCTCTAGGAAACACCAGAATTATCAGTGAAGAATATATTAAATGGCTCACGGGCTACTGTAAAGCATATTTCTATGGCTTGAGAGTGAAACTCCTAGAACCAGTTCCTGTTTCTGCAACAAGGTGTTCCTTTAGAGTCAATGAGAACACACAAAACCTACAAATTCATGCAGGTGAATTACACAACTTTGCAATTTAAACCGAGTAAAGGAAGCATATGTATATAACATACACTCATACATTTATTTATTTCTTTTTAAATAGGGGACATCCTGAAGTTCTTGAAAAAGAAGAAACCTGAAGATGCCTTCTGTATTGTGGGCATAACAATGATTGATCTTTACCCAAGAGACTCGTGGAATTTTGTCTTTGGACAGGCCTCTCTGACAGATGGTATTCCTTTTTTGGCGTTGTTGTTAGAAGCTTCTTCAACTTGAGAATATTTGAAGATGTTAAAAGAGGGAAAAAAATTCCAACCAAGAATCGTTTTGATATTTAAAACTGTATAGTATTTTCAGTTGAGACATTATGCCATAATGGGAAGCGTGCTGTTGGTAGATTCTGATAATCTGGGTTTCAGTTGGCCGTTCACTATGTACATGACCTTAAAGGTAACAATACTCACATCATGGAGTGATTTGGAGATAATTTACATAAAAGTGCCTATACATAAAAAGTGTGTATAAACCTGGACAACATAGACCACATGTCTACAAAAAAATAAAAATTAAAAAAACTAAATTAGCTGGGTTTGGTGCCATATACCTGTAGTCCTAGCTACTCAGGAGGCTGAGGTGAGAGGATTGCTTGAGCCCAGGAGGTTGAGGCTGCAGTGAGCCATGATCACACCAGTATACTCCAGCCTGGGCAATAAAGTGAGACCCTGTCTCAAAAAAAAAAAAGTATATATAGGCCTGTCATATATATAGGCATTCAGCATAACAGCTAGTAAATGTCAGTAATTCAGTAGCAAGGTGAATTAAACCATTTACAGTTTGAGCTATTATTAATGGATGTGAAAATCTTGCTAATTGTTTTTCAGTTCTTTTCATAATCATCTTGCACAGATAGAAGAGCTATAGAGTAAGTGTATACTTCTTTCTCATCCTACGATGTTTGTTTTTTAATTTAAAAAGTCAAAACTTCCATCTTTGATTTGAGATATGTAATAAACCTTGACTCATTAGGAACTCTGCATGGTAATATTGGGGATGGGAAAGGTTCTGGAAACCAGTTATATTTTTAACGTTTTTTTTTGTCATCTTCCTACTTACCTTCTCCCCTCCCCTTCATTTTTGCTCTTACCTCTCTAACTTCACCCCCAAGAATCCAAGACAGACTTGAAAGGGAAAAGGCCCCCCAAGGGGAGTGGTTTATTAGTGTTCTGGGGATGGGGAGTATGTACGGGGAATATCCTTAGAGTTTATGGTCTGTCTGGATGTTACATTAGCCTTAGGATTTGTGGGGGGTGGTAAACTTTTTGGTACAAATGTTTCTACTAGAGTTGGGGGCTGTAGGGTTATGGAATCTCTTCCCACCTATTCCTTTATTCTTTATTCTCCATTTATGTGAGGTTTCTTGTAGCCCCCCATGGCCCTACCAACATGCACTCTTGGAGACGTGGGTCACTACTCTGTTACTGACTTTGGTGGTGTGCGGTAGCTTTTTATCATATGTTTTCTCTTTTATTATTAACCTGATAGAGATGGAAACATTGAAAAATAATTTTATCTACCTTTTATTTTTCTTTTGAGACAGGGGCTCCCTCTGTCACCCGGGCTGGAGTGCAGTGGTGTAATCATGGCTCACTGCAATCTCAACCTCCTAGGCTGAAGGGATCCTCCTGCCTCAGCCACCCGAGTAGCTGGTACCACAGGACCACCACACCCGGCTGTTTTTTTTTTTTTTTTTTTGTCGAGATGGGATCTCCCTGTGTTGCTCAAGCTCATCTCGAACTCCTGGGCTGAAGCGATCCTCCTGCCTCAGCCTCCCAAAGTGCTTTGATTACAGGTGTCAGTCACCACACCCAGCTAAAAAAAAATTTTAAAACCACATGTTTGTTTATCTAGATATTGCTGGCTGATTTATCTTACATATTTGAGGAGGTCAGGAAACATTTCCCCAAACGGTTTTTACTTTTAATTCTTTTTTTTTGTAAGTTTCTTAAATATTACATGACATGAAAGATTGACATAGGAAAGTAGCAGGATTACACAGTGACAGTATCTTAACACAGTGGTCTTGTTTTCTCCAAGTTTACAAAGATTCATATTTTTAAATTGGGACGCATTGACTATAAAAGAAAATAATCTTCTGTTTGTAGGATTATTGGAAGAAAGAAGTGTCCTTGCTGAAAGTATTACTGTAGTGAGATATGCTCACACTTGATTGGCCAGAGGGGGTTACTTGTGATACATGAATAGATTTAGTGTTTTCTTAACTTCCAGAATGCTTTTTTCCCTAATTTTCTAATATCAGTCTACACTTTCTGGGTAAAGGGAGGCGAATAAGTTGTTTTTGAATCAAATTAGATTGGACAAATCTATGAGTTTATTTTCTTTAAAAATGTATTACTTGGCCAGACGTGGTGGCTCACGCCTGTAATCCCAGCACTTTGGGAGGCCAAGGCGGGCAGATCACAAGGTCGGGAGATTGAGACCACGGTGAAACCCCATCTTTACTAAAAATACAAAAAAAAAATTAGCTGGGCGTGGTGGTGGATGCCTGTAGTCCCCCCTACTCAGGAGGCTGAGGCAGGAGAATGGTGTGAACCCTGGAGGCGGAGCTTGCAGTGAGCCGAGATTGCGCCTCTGCACTCCAGCCTGGGCTACAGAGCAAGACTGTCTCAAAAAAAAAAAAAAAAAGTAGTACTTTAAAATAAAAACTGAATGAGAGACATAAATAAAAGTGATCATGTAAACAAGTCGAATTATGAAGCAGTACCCTGTAGAGTGAGTTATGTAGCAAACCGTGTTCTCTGTGCTTGCAGAGATGGTTGATATAACTCTAAATGTAACACAGGAAGTCAGTTACAAGGGTATTTATTCTGGTCACCAGACACTAGTGACATAATAGAGTTGGGCTGTTCTTTAAAAAGGGGGTGGGGGTGGGGCAGGGGAAGGGGTTATTCTGTCTAAAGCCGTGGTTTAAAGCATGGTCTTCAAGACATCAGGACAGTTGTCTTCAGTCAGTGCTGCGTGAGGGAAGGCCAGCAACCCCTCCAGACACACGTGTAACAGATCTGTTTAGTGTGTCCTTAAAGAGTGAAATCATGACTGCCTATTGTTAATGTGATTTTTTTTTTTTTTGAGATGAAGTCTCGCTTTGTCGTCAGATTGGAGTGCAATGGTGTGATCTCGGCTCACTGCAACTCTGCCTCCTAGATTCAAGCCATTCTCCCGCCTCAGGCTCCTGAGTAGCTTGGATTACAGGCACCTACCATCATGCCTGGCTAATTTTTGTATTTTTGTAGAGACAGGGTTTCACCATGTTAGCCAGTCTGGTCTTGAACTCCTGACGTCAGGTGATCTACCTGCCTCGGCCTCCCAAAGTCCTGGGATTACAAGTGTGAGCCACCACGCCCAACCCAAGTGGTTATTTTTTATGATTCCTCTTTGAGTATGTGATTTGGAGTACTTGCTACTTTCAGAAAAAGACTTCTTTTGTGGGAAAAGACTCTCTGAAACTTCAGTTTTTCCAGTATTTCACCTCAAGTCCCTTAAGTTTTACAGGGCAAGGCAAAGTGAATAGCAGCAAAAGATTTTGATAGGGAAATCTGGGGCAAAAGTCTTTCTTTTTGGTGGCAAACCATAAATGTATCAGATGGTATGGACACAGTGACACAGAGGTGTACTCACTGGCCAGATGGGCCAGCAGGTTCTTCTTTCTTTGGTCTTTCCTCAGGGACCTTACTCTCATTCTGTCGCTACTTATCCTCTTTTGTAGGTGTGGGGATATTCAGCTTTGCCAGGTATGGCAGTGATTTTTATAGCATGCGCTATGAAGGCAAAGTGAAGAAGCTCAAAAAAACATCTTCAAGTGACTATTCAATTTTCAACAACTATTATATTCCAGAAATAACTAGTGTTTTACTACTTCGATCCTGTAAGGTAAGTTATTAAAAAAATCCAACAGGACGATTCTTTAAAAGAGATCTTAGTTCCGTAAATTGTATATTGTCAGTCCTTAAGGTAATATTATAAATGAGTTTGTATCATTTGTATAATTTTGGTGCATAATGCTTGACTGAAATGATCAGTAAAACAATTTAAATGGATACCTTAATATTGAAATTTACAGTATCAGTGCCAGTTTTTTGTACTACTAGTTACAGGCAGCCTTGGCTGTACCCACATGCTATTAGTGTAATTCCTGAATTCTGGTGTTACTGGGTGACCTACTTTTTCAAGCTACTGTGGTCATTGGGCAAAGCTGCCTTCCCCAGGCCTTTGGAGGACCTCTGCTTTCTGGCCTTTCTGGGAGCATGGGCCTTCCTGCCCTGGGCTCCAGGCTACCCTTGACTGTAGTTGTCCTGGCAGTTCCTGATATCCCCAGCTTGCTTTTGTGGAAAGCCTATCTCCCCTTTCTCCATAGCCAGAGAGATGAGCTTTTCCTTCAGCTAGAGAAATTCTGCTTTCACCTGTACTATTTGTTGGGGTTTGAGAGCTACGCCTCTTAGAACTACCCCCTGTGTCATTGCCACCTGATGTTCTCATTAGCATGCACATCAAGCCACCTTTCTCCCAGACCTACTGAAATCAGCATCTCTAGGGGAAGGGCCCTAGAATCTGAATTACAACAAGTACCCTAGTCTAGATTAAGGGTTCTCAACCAGGGGTGATTTTGCCATCCAGGGAATATTAGCAATGTCTGGAGACATTTTTGATTTTCACGATCAGGGAGGGAGTTCTGTTGGCATCTAGTGGGTAGAGCCAGGGATACTGCAAAGTATTGTGCAGGGCACAGGACAGCCTCCCACAACCTGGTATTGTCGGTCCAACATGTCAGCGGTGTTGAGGTTGAGGAAGTCTATAGCAGAAAGGCAGTAAGACATTTGGGGAGATGAGGGATTATTAAGTCTTTGAAGGTCTGGACGGGGTGAAGTTTCGGTGATAATACTAAGGGAGCTGATTCCTGTGTTTCCTGGAAAAGCAAGAAAAAGAAGAGACGTGTAGCTTAATGTGATGGTGGTCTTATAAAGCCTCAACATGATTGTCTTGCAGACTTTAACCCATGAGATCGGACACATATTTGGACTGCGACACTGCCAGTGGCTGGCATGCCTAATGCAAGGCTCCAACCACTTGGAAGAAGCTGACCGGCGCCCTCTAAACCTTTGCCCTATCTGTTTGCGCAAGTTGCAGTGTGCTGTTGGCTTCAGCATTGTAGAAAGATACAAAGTAAGTTGCGGGGTGGACAGTGTAAAGAGGGGGAAGTGGTTCTCTGAGTAGCAAACTGATGTTTCTATTATATCCTTCTCTAGAGTTATAATTTATAAGAGGAAATTAGTATAAAGATAAGCAGGAAGCTGCGGTTTAAAAACATGCGAAGAAATGCCCTTCTTAAAAACTTCAGCTTGCCTTTGAGTGATTTATGCTTACAGTTCTATGAGAAATAGTAGAATTTCTCTGCCTCTCTTCCATTTAGGGCAAGAGAGTTTGACTTTGCAGAACAGAATAAATATTGATATGTGTGGCAAAGGACAAGAGAGTTTGACTTTGCAAAACAGAATAAATATTGATATGTGTGGCAAAGTTCATTTTTTTTTTTTTTTTTTTTTTTTTTTGAGACGGAGTCTCTCTCTGTTGCCCAGGCTGGAGTACAGTGGCACAATCTCGGCTCACTGCAAGCTCTGCCTCCTGGCTTCATGCCATTCTCCTGCCTCAGCCTCCCGAGTAGCTGGGACTACAGGCGCCCGCCACCACGCCTGGCTAATTTTTTGTATTTTGTTTAGTAGAGATGGAGTTTCACCGTGTTAGCCAGGATGGTCTCGATCTCCTGACCTTGTGATCTGCCCGCCTCGGCCTCCCAAAGTGCTGGGATTACGGGCGTGAGCCACCACGCCCGGCCAAAGTTCATTTTTTAAACCCTATAAGTGTGTGGACAAGATTTATCTTTCCAATATGGGACAGAGGTATGATGTTCATTAGGAGGAAAAAATGATTTTCTCTAAAAAGGAAGAAGGAAAGTACCTAATCTGAGTATGCGTGTGTGTGTGCCCACACATGCCTATAAAACATCAATATACATTCATGTGGCTACTCATGGATGTGACTGCACATTCGGGTGACTGCACAGAAATGTCTACACACGTGTTTTCACATACATATGTCTATCCATCCCTATGTGTACACTTATATGTGTATATACGTACATGTCAAATTAATACAATGCCGGCCGGGCGCGGTGGCTCATGCCTGTAATCCCTGCACTTTGGGAGGCAGAGGCGGGCGGATCACGAGGTCAGGAGATTGAGACCATCCTGGCTAACACGGTGAAACCCTGTCTCTACTAAAAATACAAAAAATTATCTGGGCGTGGTGGTGGGCGCCTGTAGTCCCAGCTACTCGGGAGGCTGAGGCAGGAGAATGGCGTGAACCTGGGAGGTGGAGCTTGTAGTGAGCCGAGATTTCACCACTGCGCTCCAGCCTACAGCCTGGGCGACAGAGCAAGACTCCGTCTCAAAAAAAAAAAAAAAAAAACCCCAAAAATTAATATAATGCCTTGTGGAATATTTAGCAAGTTGAGAAAAAATAACATCCTATCATGCTAGTAACAAAGTGTAAGAATGAGTGTATTTCTTTTTCATCTTTTTTCAATGCATACTTTTGACATCATTTGTAATTCTGTGTATATTTGGTATGCGCCATTTCACTCGGTATATCATAAGCATTATTTCATATTCACACCATCATTATCAAATGCAGCATCTTCGTGGGGTAAGATGTCACTCTATGATCTAGAGGCCAATGCTCTTCTCTTGCCTGATAGTATTTTGCTGTGGTTTGTTAAAATGCGCATCTTTCCTGTTTTTCCAGGCACTGGTGAGGTGGATTGATGATGAATCTTCTGGCACACCTGGAGCAACTCCGGAACACAGTCGTGAGGGTAATGGGAATTTACCGAAACCCGTGGAAGCCTTTAAGGAATGGAAAGAGTGGATAATAAAATGCCTGGCTGTTCTCCAAAAATAAGGACCTTCAAATAGGAGTGATTGAAATAAATGACTACTTGCATGTTATGCTTTCATTTGGGTGGGATACTTCATCGGAATAAACTACTGATCTTGTGCTGTGTCAGAGTAACAGACTAGAACCTTCTTTCAGGTACCTGAATTGAAACTGAATAATAAAAACTCTAGAAACTCTTTATCTTCTTATCTTACTGGCTTGGTCTGTGGCAGCAAGCACTTTATTTCCATTCCCCAGATATGCTTCTGTCTCCCAAGAAAGCTGGGACTGGTGGTAACGAGCAAGTAAATAACTTGAAAAGAACGGTAGATATCCCAAGGAACCAACCAACATAATTTCCAGGGGGTGATTTTGTTTTTACAGAGCTGCTCCCCTCTGTTAGGCCCAGCCAAGTCACATTTTTGGACGTCTGTGGGCTCTGATCGCCACCACAGCCCTCCTCTTCCGAGAGACTTCCTTACTCTCTGGAGTGCATTACCTCGTTTTTTTCTCTTGCTGGTTGTCACCTTACCCTTGAAAGAATGAACAGCTTGTATCAGTTTTTAGCCGCTTAAAATATGACCTCTCAGGAATATTTGTAAGTGAAAATAACAATGGTCCTTACACTACCACAACATTTGGTGGTGGGAGTTCTGTTGCAGTTCTGAGCTATAACATAGTCATTTATTTATGAGGGATCTTACAAATAGTGTGTAATGGTATTTATATTTGTGAGTTGCACTTTTTCTATAGATTTAGAGCAACTTTCAGGTTTATTTCAGTAATAATGTCTTTCTCACCTTCTTACGTTGTGAAGTGTTTACTTGAGTCAGGGAGAGAGTTTCATGGGGTTATCTGTGGGGGTGCCATGAATGCTGATGAGGACCTGCAGAGCGTGAACGTCAGCCCCATTGCTATGGGGGTGGAGGTGGAAAACCTCAGACTTGACAAATCACCTCTGCTAGATAGATGTATCTTGGAAATCTAGAAATTACAGTGAATATGGAATGCCAGTGAGCAGACAGCATTTCCCACTTTCCTATCTTACCTTGAGGGTAAAACTTGAGATATATATATATGTATAAATTTGAAACCTAGATTCTTCATTGTTTGATGTTTGCAGTATGATGTAAGGCACATTTTATATCTGAGTCAGTGGTTTCCCTTGGATTCATTCTCCTACTTGATTGAACCCATTTAAGTCATTTTAGAAAATGGTGATTTGCTATTAAAATTAACTGGAGAGAATACTGAATGCTGAATGAACAAAGTATTGAGCTAATAAAAAGAATTAATAATTTTCTACTGTCTAAATACTCTTAGATATTAGTGAATTTGGAATGCTGTTCATTTTTGTCGTAGATCCTGATCCCAGTCACCTGTGGAGTTGGTATCTTTCCGGTCAAGAGGTTTTTCAGGCCTCAGACTTTTAATGGTGAGGGTTAAATAGAAGAATTTGGCGAGGATTACCCGTCCGTTCTTGTCTAGCTTGCTTTTTGAAACACACATTCCCCTGATATGAATAATTTACATTTCAAGCCCTAAGAGGGACAGAAGGACGCGTTACTCCCTCTTGGGAGCGGGAGTGCTAAAATCGAAGCAGGCAGCTGCGGGACCGCTATAGCCGGCCCTGCGCTCGGGCCCTTCCCGGGCAGGAAGCGCGTCGCTGTCCCCGGCTGCGCCCAGGCGGGTGCGGGCGCGCGGGCTCAGCAGCTGCGAACGGCCGGCGCACCGCCTGTTTCCACGCCCGGGGACTTCCCCCGGCGGGGCTCAGAAGTGTGGGGTGGGTCGCTTGGCCTCCTCTGGCGTCAGCGACCCAGGGTAACCTCCTCCACTGCCGCCCGCCGTGCAGGCCTGCCTGTGGGAGAGCCACGTGTGCCGCGCTCTGGGCATGGCCTTGGAAAGTCAGGACCGCCACGGCAGCAGAGCAGTGAGTGGAATCAGCTTCCCAGTAGAGTATTTAAAAAGTGCTTCATTGAAGAGTTTGAATCTCAGTCACTTTCTAGATTCTGATATCTAGAGTAGCGCCGTCCAATAGAAATATAATACAAGCCACATATGTATGCTGAATTTTTCTAGTAGTCGTATTAGCAAATGCATAAAGAAGCGAGTGGAGTTAATTTTAATAGTATATTCTATTTAATCCAATGCATCCAAAATATTATTTCAATCAATAGCAATATCAATATCAATGCTGAATATTTTATATTCCTTTTTTTTTTTTTTGTACCGTCTTCAAATTCCCGTGTGTATGTTACACTTACAGTACATCTTACTTCCAACTGGCCACATTTTCAAGTGCCCAACAGCCCCATGTGGCTTGTGGCTGCTGTATTGGACGGTGCGGCTCTAGACCAGTACCCAACTCTAGTGTACCTGGAAAAATGTGCCCATGATACTGAGTTGCTAGGAGAGGAAGGCTTATTTCAGAAAAAGGTCATGCAAGTCTTCTGTCGGTACAGCCAGTGCTGACATTCAAGCTGAAAGGGCATAGACACTGTAAAGGCCTCTGGCTTTGCTATTAACTTGTTTCTTTAAAAGCCTGATACTATTCTCTGTTGCAGCTTGTTTCTTACCCTCCCCCCTTCATTTTCAAGGGCCTGGTATTGTCTTCAAATGCATTTCCATTTTTGGAAAGCAGAGTCGTAAAGCATTAATAATGTGGAGATTGTTTAGTCCATTTCATGCATGAGGACGCAAGCCTGCAGCAGCCGAGTAAACTTGCTTGTTGTTTAACCAATGGCAAAAATGGGATCAGATCCCAAGTCTCCCTAATGTTGAATTATTTGTTGTTTTCACTGTGCTACATGACCTCATTGAAGTAAACTATCACTAGCCAGAACCTAACCATTTTCCCCCCAGATTGTTTACAAGGGGTTATACACGATTGAACTTTCAATTTCTTTTCTGTTCAAGTAGAGCCATCTGGGATCGCTCAAAGTTGGAGAAATCAGTCTATGTACTTCTGCCTTAGTGCCAAAAAAAGAGACGTGCGATATTTATTTATTTTTGAAATAGGGTCTTGCTCTGTTACCCAGGCTGGAGTGCAGTGGCATGATCACGGCTCACTGGAGCCTCGACCTCCCGGGCTCAAGTGATCCCTCCACCTCAGCCTCTCAAGTAGCTGGGATTACAGGTGTGCACCACCATGCCCAGTGTATTTTTATTTTATTTTATTTTTTAGAGATGGGTTTTTTTCCATATTGCCCAGGCTGGTCTGGAACTCCTGAGCTCAAGCAATCTGCCTGCCTTGGCCTCCCAAAGTGCTGGGATTACTGATGTGAGCCACCATGCCCAGCCAATAGTTGCAATATTTAGTAAAGCTCTTGTGACTAGTTGAGGCATTAAAAGAAAGCATTATGGAAAAAAAAAAAGTCTACTGGAAAATAGTTAAAATCTATTGGGGCAATATGTTCAAACTCACAGACCTCCATACTTAACCCAGTATTGATTTCATCCCACTGTTTTCTTTAGTGTCGGCTCATGGATCAGTTTTTTCTTCTTTACAGCTGACCCACCTGTATAGTACACTACTACTGGGCAGTCTGAGACCCATCCAGCCTCGGACGCTGAACCGGTGGGTTCTGAGCATGATGCTTTCAGTGTCCTGTGGTTCTCCAGCTGTTTCATAGCAGCACAGACTCTCCTGAGCTGTAACTGTCAATAGATATCATTTTTTTCTCTTGTGTGACTAAAGGGGAAAAAAGTCTATAACTCATTCGTTCATTCATGTATTTTTTCATTCAACAATATTCATGGAGCACCGCCTACTGGGTGCCAGGCCCTGCTCAGAGCCTTGGGAATATAGCAGTGAACAAAGAACTCCTACCCTAATACACTAGTGGATGAGACAGAGAGTCAAGGAATAAACAGATGCTTTATTTTATTTTATTTTATTTATTTTTTGAGACGGAGTCTCGCGCTGTGTCACCCAGGCTGGAGTGCAGTGGCGCGATCTCGGCTCACTGCAAGCTCCGCCTCCCAGGTTCAGGCCATTCTCCTGCCTCAGCCTCCGAGTAGCTGGGACTACAGGCGCCCGCCACCACGCCCGGCTAGTTTTTTGTATTTTTAGTAGAGACGGGGTTTCACCATGTTAGCCAGGATGGTCTCGATCTCCTGACCTCGTGATCCGCCCGCCTCGGCCTCCCAAAGTGCTGGGATTACAGGCTTGAGCCACCGCGCCCGGCCCAGATGCTTTATTTTATTTTATTTTATTTATTTTTTTGAGATAGAGTCTTGCTGTGTCACCCACACTGGAGTGCAGTGGTGTGATCTTGGCTGACTATATCCTCTGCCTCCTGGGCTCAAGTGGTCCTCCCACCTCCGCTTCCCAAGTAGCTGAGACTACAGGCACGTGCCACCACGCCTGGCTAATTTTTGTATCTTGTAGAGAGGGGTTTTACCATGTTGACCAGGCTGGTCTCAAACTCCTGGGCTCAAGCAATCTGCCCACCTTAGCCTCTCAAAGTGGATGCTGTTATAACCTAATGTCAAAGTAAATGGATAGAAACAAGTACCATTCTGAACAGGATAGACAGGAATGCCTCCTTAGGGAGGTGGCATTTGGAAGTGATCAAACTGAAGGGTCACACTGCATACACATCTCAGGGAAGGGAGTACCAAGCAAAGGGAACCACAAATGCTAAGGCCTGAAGCTTGCAACAATAAGAACAATTCCAGAAACAGTAAGAGAGGCTGGGCGTGGTGGCTCACACCTGTAATCCCTGCACTTTGGGAGGCCGAAGTAGGTAGATCACCTGAGGTCAGGAGTTCGAGACCAGCCTGGTAAACATGGCGAAACCCCATCTCTACTAAAAATACAAAAAAAAAAAAAAAAAAAAAAAAAAATTAGCAGGTGTGGTGGCGGGCACCTGTAATCTCAGCTAATCGGGAGACTGAGGCAGGAGAATCGCTTGAACCTGAAGGCAGAGGTTTCACTGAGGTGAGACTGTGCCATTGTACTCCAGCCTGGGTAACAAGAGGAAAACTCTATCTAAAAAAAAAAAAAAAAAAAAAAAAAAAGGAAGGGCCGGGCGCGGTGTCTCACGCCTGAATTCCCAGCACTTTGGGAGGCCAAGTTGGCAGATCATGATGTCAGGAGATCAAGACCATCCTGGCTAACACGGTGAAACCCCGTGTCTACTAACAATACAAAAAATTAGCCGGGTGTGGTAGTGGGCACCTGTAGTCCCAGCTACTTGGGAGACTGAGGCAGGAGAATTGCTTGAACCTGGGAGGCGGAGGTTGCAATGAGCCAAGATCGCACCACTGCATTCCAGCCTGGGCAACAGAGCGAGACTCCCCGCCAAAAAAAAAAAAAAGAAAAAAAAGGGCCAGTGAGGCTAGTGTAGCAGGAGCAGAGGGAAAAGGAATAGCATCCATGAGGCAGTTCACGCAGGGCCCACGGCTAAGGATTTATGTCAGACATGTGCTGTAAGAGGATTACTCTGGCTGCTGTATGGAAAATTAAGGTGGGGGTGGCGTGTTGCAAGAGTGGAAGCAGGCAGGCCAGCTAGAAGACTACTGTGATAATCCAGCTAAGATGATATTGGCTTGGATCAAGGGTCCTGGTGCAGTTGGCAGAAGCAGTCAGCTCCTGGATATATTTAGAAAGGAGAGCCGACTGGATGTGTGGAGGAGTGGGTTTGAGGAGGAGGATCCAGAGTTCTGCTGAGGACATTTTAAGTTGAAGATGCCTAGTTTATATGCATGCCCTGCCGTGCGGGCAGATGTAAATCAGGAACTCAGGGACAAAGTTGGCACTAAGAATGGGAGGTGCCGGTGCAGAGAAGGTGTTTAAAGTTTTGGTTGAATTCTAGGGCGTGTAAGTTGTTAGGGAAGTGAGTGTGCTTGTTCTTGAGTTGCTGGAAAGGCGTATAAATGACACAAATACATGGCCACAATATGTATTTTCTCAGTAATATTTGGGGAAATGTTTTGGGCATCAGGTTTCCCGTCTAATTTTCTCTGTAGGAAGCGGATTGTCATTGAAGTAGTTTGATTTGGGTGTGAGTTGTTACATGGAAAGCGAAGTTTTAAGTTCTCTGGCCGCTTTTCTTGTTCTGCACCTTTAGAGAGTCATTACGAGAACTGAACACTAGGGGGACCCAGTTTCCTTACTTATGCAACGGGGGCTGGCCCAGCTCTGGGCTCTGGTCACCCTCACTTAGGACACATGCAATATAAACACAAATCTGAAAACAAGGGCAGCGTCTCTTTTCTCAATGCAATGTGTACTTATAGCAGTGATCATTTTTGCGTGTAACGTGTCTGAATTCCTTAAATAGGTCATTTTAAGTAATGTGCATAACCATTAAAATTTTTCTTTTTTTTTTTTGAGACAGGGTCTCGCTCTGTCGCCCAGGCTGGAGTGCAGTGGCCCTCACTGCAAGCTCCGCCTCCCGGGTTCACGCCATTCTCCTGCCTCAACCTCCCGAGAAGCTGGGACTACAGGCGCCCCCAACTATGCCCGGCTAATTTTTTTTGTATTTTTAGTAGAGACGGGGTTTCACCGTGTTCGCCAAGATGGTCTTGATCCCCTGACCTCGTGATCCGCCCCCCTCGGCCTCCCAAAGTGCTGGGATTACAGGCGTGAGCCACTGCGCCCAGCCCAAATTTTTCTTTTTTGAAACAGGCTCTCACTCTTTACCAAGGCTGTGAGCAGTGGTGCCATCTGGACTCACTGTAGTCTCTGCCCCCTGGGCTCAAGTGATCTTCCCACCTCAGCCTCTCGAGTAGCTGGGACTACAGGCATGAGCCACCACACCTGGCTAATTTTGGTTTCGCCATGTGGCCCAGGCTGGTCTTGAACTCCTGGGCTCAAGCAATTCACTCACCTTGGCTTCCTAAAGTGCCGGCATTACAGGGATGAGCCACCACACCTGGCCACTGTTTAAAGATTTAAAGGCAATGGCTTCTAAACTCTCATTCCCTATTTGTGAGCCCCATATTTGCAAACTTTTGAAAATAAGGATCATTATTTCTTTTTTATTTTAATTTTTAATTTTTATGTTTTGAGATGGAGTCTTGCTCTGTCACCAGGCTAGGTTGTAGTGGCGTGATCTCCACTCACTGCAACCTCCACCTCCCAGGTTCAAGTGATTCTCCTGCCTCAGCCCCCCAGGTAGCTGGGATTACAGGCATGCACCAACATGTCCGGCTAATTTTTGTGTTTTTAGTAGAGACACGGTTTCACCGTGTTGGCTAGGCTGGTCTCGAACTCCCGACCTCAAGTGATCTACATGCCTCGGCCTCTCAAAGTGCTGGGATTACAGGTGTGAGCCACCGCACCCAGCTGAAGAATCATGATGATTTCTGATTTACAATAGTTGAATTGGAGTAGGGAAACTAAATGTAATAAATACTACTTGGTGATTTGAATCTGCTCCACGAGAATTCTGACATATAATCCATTTTCTATTTTATTACCAGGTATTAAGCAAAGGGAAAGGCAAATAAATACTCAAAAGCTACATTACATGTTATTGGAGTATAAAACGTATAACTTTGTTAAAAGGTTTGGACACATTTTGTGTTAGTTGCGGATACATAGGTCTTAAAAGAGTAGTACGTGATCTTAACTCTTTTTTTTTGAGACTTGGGGTTTCGCTTTTGTTGCCCAGTATGGAGTGTAATGGCGGGATCTCAGCTCGCCTCAACCTCCGTCTCCCAGGTTCAAGCGATTCTCCTGCCTCAGCCTCCCAAGTAGCTGGGATTACAGGCATGTGCCACCATGCCCGCCTGATTTTGTATTTTTAGTAGAGACGGAGTTTTTCCATGTTGGTCAGGCCCGTCTCGAACTCCCGACCTCAGGTGATCCACCCGCCTTGGCCTCCCAAAGAGCTGGGATTACAGGCGTGAGCCACTGCACCTGGCCCAACTCATTTTTATAACTAGAATAATTTTACTTTTGGGGAGAGAAAGTCTGCATAGAACCCTATATAGACTTTTAACTGAAACCTCTTGAAGTCAACAAGCTTAAAGCCAATCTTTTTAATCAGGGGAAGTGAAACCATAAATAACAGCCTGGTGTGGTAGCTCATGCCTGTAATCCCAGCATTTTGGGAGGCTGAGGTGGGCAGATCACCTGAGGTCAGGAGTTCGAGACCAGCCTGGCCGAGATGGCGAAACCCCGCCTCTACTAAAAATACAAAAATTAGCTGGGCGTGGTGGCACATGCCTGTAATCCCAGCTACTCGGGAAGCTGAGGCAGGAGAATCACTTGACCCCAGGAGGTGGAGGTTGCAGTGAGCCGAGATCACTCCGGCCTGGGCAACAAGAGTGAAACTCTGCCTCAGTAAAAAAAAAAAAAAAAAGGAAAAAAAAGAAAACATAATTAGCAAATGTGTTAGCTATAATGTTGGACGCGGTGTATAATGCTGGGCGCAGCGGCTCACGCCTGTAATCCCAGCACTTTGGGAGGCCACGGTGGGCAGCTTACTTGAGGTCAGGAGTTCAAGACCAGCCTGGCCAACATGGCAAAATCCTGTCTCCACTAAAAATACAAAAATTAGCTGGGTGTGGTGTTGCACGCCTGAAATCCCAGCTACTTGGGAGACTGAGGCAGGAGAATTGCTTGAACTCGGGAGGTGGAGGTTGCAGCGAGCCAAGATTGCACCACTGCACTCTAGTCTGGGTGACAGAGCAAGACTCTGTCCCCCCCCCCCCCCAAAAAAAAGGGTTAACTTATTGATCGTTCCTATTTTGGGGCAGTTATGATCTAAGAATTACTTTGACCACAATAAATCCTTTCCCATGGGTCAGGACTGTTAGTTTTCAGAGTTTTGCTTCTGGCAGTACTGACCTGTGCCAGTGTTACAGATGTGTGGTGAAGGGGCTAGAAACTGTGGTCCACAGGCCAAATCTAGTCCACTGTTTATTTTTTATGTTTTCAGCCTGAGAGCTAATAGTGTGTGTGTTGTTTTCTTTTTAACGTTTTTATGTTATTGAAAAAAAATATATATTTGCTGTGTGAAAATCTTGTGAAATTCACATTTCAGTATCCGTCAATAAAATTCCATTGAAACATTGCCATGTTCATTCATTTATATATTGTCTGTGGCTGCTTTTGACCCTCAGCGGCAGAGTTGACTAGACAGAGGCTTCATGGCCTGCAAAGCTTTAAATATTTACTATCTGGACCTTTACAGAAAAAGTTTGCCAACCCCTGGCATGTAGAGTCTGTACTGTTTACTTACAGGTTACAACAGTTCTTAGAACGCTTCTGTGACTGGGTGTCGTCTTTAACTATTTGCCTTTATGACTTTTGATAGGCTTACTCTGGGTACCATGATATCATTTCATTCATGTATTTTTCATTAATAATTAAATTACATTGCTGCTTTCATTCTGATTTCGATTCTTAGATGAAAATGTGCTTCTTCATTTGATTATATTGTTTAATCTTTGTTTCCCTCTCCTGTTATTCATTACTTAATACTTCCCTTGAATTATTTAGTCTTTTTCTAAGGTGCTTTAAAATGATTTGTATGAAACTCAACATAAAATAAAATTGTCCTGCTTTCAATGACCAAAAAAAAAAAGGACATAAAAATGTTCAGGCCACACACAATGGCTCACACCTGTAATCTCAGCACTTTGAGAAGCCGAGGCAGGTGGATCACCTGAGGTCAGGAGTTTGAAGCCAGCCTGGCCAACATGGTGAAACCTCATCTCTACTAAAAATACACAAAATTGGCCAGGCATGGTGGCGGGCACCTGTAATCCCAGCTACTCGGGAGGCTGAGGCAGGAGAATCACTTGAACCTGAGAGGCGGAGGTTGCAGTGAGCTGAGATTGTGCCATTGCACTCCAGCCTGGGCAAAAAGAGCGAAACTCCATCTTAAAATAATAATAATAATAATAAATATAAATAAAAAGTTCAGTAGAAACTTCTTGGGAAACTTTATATATCTCTAGTAGAGTTAAAAGGTTTTGCAGAAGATAAACGTTAAAAAATTATTTATTTGGAGTGAACATTTGGTGAGTTTTTATAACTTTAATTGTATCAAACACTGAATGCTGTGAGAGTCAATAAATCTTATAACAGAAGAAAATCAGTCTCTTTAAATAAAAAATCCATAAATTTATTGCAAATCTAGAAGTACCAGAATGTCACTAATACAGAACAAATCAGCAATCTTGTTTGTATTTTCTTCCAAACATTTAAAACCTTGATTATTGACATATTGAAATTGGCATACATTTTGCTTTCATGCAGATAACAGAATAGACATGGAGCAGATCCCTCAGAAATCAGTTATAAATATTAAATTGTATTGAACATTCATAGTAAAAAATATGTTGTAAAGTGCTGAAGTCATGTTAAGTCTGCAAAACTGCCACAAGCTCAAAGTTCTTCTCAAGCAGTGACAGAGATTTGCTACATCCACCTTGCTTTAGGTATGTCTGTTTTTGACAGACACTTTGTCATTTCCTCCCCCACCCTCCCCGAAGTTTTATAGATTGTCCTATTTCTATGGCTGATAAGATGCTCTACAGATTGTAGCAGGTGGTGATGAACTATGCCACTTTCATTTCAGTGCAGAGAAATATTCAAGCTTGTGTGTACCTGTAACCAAACTAGGCTTGTTATGGTTTTCCCCCTGAGTTGTCATAAATTAACATTAACGATGAATAAAGATGGAGCAGCAAGCATTGACCATCACCTGCAGGGTGAGATTGTGGTAAAATAGGTGAGTAAAAAGTCCACCTATTATCCCGACACTTGCCCTCTTTACAGAAAACTGCTAACGTGAGCAATACTATACATGTAGTGTTAACTCCAAAAGAAAAAAAAAGAAAGAATAACAAACAAAAAACAAAACAAAAAAAAACAATGACCAGCTACCGGATACCTCTGGCAACTTAGAGCAATCAAGTTATAGAAGATGTAAATTGCAACTTGTAACTCACTATAACGTAATTGTCTCTGTTACCCCCATGTGAAATACAGAAATCCTTCAACAATTAGATGGTTTTTTCTTTAAATCAGAAATGCTTTAAGAGTTCAATGAAATATAATTCTGATCAAAGAAGTTCCTCAAGTATTCTTAGATGATAAAACAAATTATTTTTGAAAGCTAAGGCGATTTGCTATCCAGTATTTTTTCCCCTTTAATAGCACACGTTGCCCCTAATCAAATGGAAGAATCATGACAACTTGGCCGTTTATGAAAGTATTTTTACAAGATAAGACGTATTCTGTGAGTCATTTAAAGGATTGCAGAAAGGAGGTAAAAATGCTGCTTATGTCTCCAATTTTTTTTTGATTACTTTAATCATCCTAGAATAACTTAATAATAAATAGTGGTTTAAATTAAAGACACTACAGTCACATATTTCTGTATAACTAAAAGCAACAGGAAACACATTTTTAAATGCCATTTTGTATATTCTGTACTGAAATACTTCTGGTAAGGACTGGCCATAAAAAGAAGTGGTAATCTTCACATTTATGAAGTTCAAGTTATATATATACTTAAAATTTGTTTATTAGTAAAATGTTTGGTCTTCAACTATACTTCATTTCCAGCAAGCAGAGGCCGTAATTTGTTAATGGGAGCCTTGGTATTTTACAAAAGGTTTAACAAAAACTATTTATTCAATATTTCTGAAAATTAGGAATTTTTTAAATGATTTAAGTCTTTTTTTTTTTTTTTTTGACTGGCCAATTTCATTTCAATGACCTGGGTTGGATGTTGTTTTATTCAGGATAGTAGTTTATTCAGACAAGACCATAGGAAGAAAGAAAAGAAAGAAAGAAAATCATTTGTCCCACGTGAAAGCTTTTAAAATCACTTTGCCAGTTCATGTCACTATTTTAATATTGGAATGTGAACCAAAGAGTCTTTCTATATATCTTTTGTATTGCTACTGAATACAGCCACATTTACATATGGAAGAGTGCTTGGTTGTTTTTTGTTTTGGCTTTAAAAACAAGCAAAAAGGAAAGCTTAAAACAAAACAAAACAAACACGATGTTCGTAGTGCTCTTCACATACACATTCCCTTTAAAATGTAGTTTTGAAAGTGGAGTAGAGGGGTTAGCTCCTCTACCTCCTTGTGTCCCCGTCAGGCCCACCCCATCCCTCTCCAGCCAACACAGTGGCTGTTGTTGTGAGTAAGTGTGTCATACTGGCTCCATCTGCACGTGAACTCTGTGCTCATTTTTTGCAAGATCCATTTCCAGAAAGTCTTCAGGAATGTCCTGTAAAGTCTTCCCACGATGGCTCACTACCTTTGTTTCACCTGAATGATGACGCTGGCACAGTCCCATCTTACACGGTCTCACCAGGGCGAGGCACACAGCAGCCAGGGCCATGCCAGCTGCACAGGAGTAGAAGGCTCTGCTATAGATCTTACTTTGGTCCACCAACAAACCTGGAAGAGAGCATGGCGTCCGTTAACAGCAGCCTTCCTAGACACAAGCCCTCTCACCCAGGCGACCCTCACATTCAGAAGCCTCTCAGTTTCATTGCCTTCCTTGTTTTCTTTTGTGTTTCTAAAGAAAAATGGGTGTTAAAGGCAGACATCTTTGCTGGATTGGAGAGGAGAAAGAGACAAACACACAATATACTTGTTCTTCTTGGGCTAAGTCTGTCCTAGCAGAGGATCTAAAACCTGGGACATTTAGGTGTATACTTCTTTGAAAAGGTAATATTCTTCAGTAGGAAGGAACTGTATTATTTTCACTTGAGTTCACTTTAGGTATTTTTTTTTTTTTTTGAGACGCAGTTTTATTCTTGTCGCCCCAGCTGGAGTGCGATGGCGCGATCTCGGGTCACTGCAACCTCCGCCTCCCAGGTTCAAGCGATTCTTCTGCCTCAGCCTCCTGAATAGCTGGGATTACAGGTGCCTGCCACCATGCCCAGCTACTTTTGTATTTTTAGTAGAGATGAGGTTTTGCCATGTTGGCCAGGCTGGTCTGGAACTCCTGACCTCGAATGATCTGCCCCCCGAAGTGTTGGGATTAGAGGCGTGAGCCACTGCGCCTGGCCCACTTTAGGTATCTTTTGACAGGAGTATGATTTCTAATCACAAACACTTTAAAGACCCATTTGGGATCTAAGATATGAACCATACCTATGTCCCTCCTACAAGGAAACATTCTGTACAAATCAATTAGGTATTTACAGAGCGCTGCTATCCATTCCCAAACACCTTTCCTGAGAAGGGAAGGTGACTTACAGAAGTCCATTAGTTCTATCATTCCAGAAGTCAGGTGGGCTCTGAAGGTGATAAATCCATGAGTTCCTGTCTAGCATGAGAGAAGGCAAGGTGATAGAAAAAGCCTGGGTTGGCAGGTGCAGTGGCTTACACCTGTAATCACAGTACTTTGGGAGGCCGAGGAGGGCAGATCATGAGGTCAAGAGATTGAGACCATCATGGCCAACATGGTGAAACCCTGTCTCTACTAAAAATACAAAAATTAGCCAGGCGTGGTGGCGGGTGCCTGTAATCCCAGCTACTCAGGAGGCTGAGGCAGGAGAATCACTTGAACCTGGGAGGCTGAGGTTGCAGCGAGCTGAGATTGTGCCACTGCACTCCAGCCTGGGCGACAGAGTGAGACTCCATCTCAAAAAAAAAAAAAGCCTGGGTCAATCTGGACTACAGACACAGCTTCCTGTCCTGATTAGACCACTAATTTACCATCGGACCTTTGGCTTCAATTCTTTGGCCTTCAGTTTCCTCATATTTAAATCAAGAGGGCTGGCTCAGGTAATCTCTAATCCCTGGCAGCTCTAAAATTCAATGGAAATATAAAACGGCAGTAAGTTTTTTTATGGCTTACACAGGAAGCTAGCACAATTCATACGGGGGAGTAGACAAGCATTGGTATTTTGTGTATTTAAATTACCTGCAAGGGGCGGTCCAGCCAGTCCTGCTATGCTCTGAATGAAGATGTAGACCCCAGCTGCAGAAGGCATCTTCTCAATGCCCACGACATCGTCCTCAGCAAGCAGTGGAATGTGGGTTCCTCCTATTGTTCCAACCATGAACCCAAAAAATATGCTACATGACATTAGACCCCAGAATTCAGTAGCAAAAGTAAAGGCAAACAGAGACACAGTCAATAAGATGACGCAGATGAGCTCAATGTAAATCTTACGGATGGGCTCTCTGTTGAGGACAAAACCAGCTCCGATCCTCCCGAAAACTTCTGCAATGGCCATCGTAGATAATAAAAAAGCAGCGCGGTCCTGGTCAATGCCCAGACTAATGCCCAGAGGAATGATGTACAAGGAAGGTGCAAAGAATCCCAGTGTTGCGAAGAGACCAAATAATGCATAACAAATAAAACTTTTCTCTTTCAAAATGGTGAAGTCTAACAGCGGGGCTTTCTTTTCACTCGGCCCGGGGCTGGTCTTCACCAGGACCTGCTGCATGTCAGCCTTCGGCTCCAGTTCCGGGTTAGTGTGACTAGGCACATTTTTAGGTGAGGTAGTTAGTTCTACTCCTGAGTCAATGGAGTCTATTGAGGTTCGTGTTTTCTCATTTTCAAGCATATACTGTGCTTCTTTCCGATTTTCCTGGATGACTGTTTTCGGTGACCCTGGTCCTCTGATGATGATGGGTCTGAGCAGTGCTCCGAAGATGACAATGTTTAACTGTAGTAGGCCCACGAAGAGGAGGCTGTATCTCCAGCCAATGTGCTCCTTCAGAGCCATGATTGCTTGAAGAGGCAGGAGTGAGAGAAGAAGAAATAAAATATAAGGTCAATAATGGACTCAAGACCCAGGAGAAGCCATCAAGAAGAAATATGGATCCAGATTCCATTATAAATTTTGTGGAAATTTATTATACTCAGCATTATGAATGTGTACTCAATCTTTTTTTTGAGACGGAGTCTTGCTCTGTCGCCCAGGCTGGAGTGCAGTGGTGTGATCTTGGCCCATTGCAACCTCGGCCTCCTGGTTTCAAGCAATTCTCCTGCCTCAGCCTACCAAGTAGCTGGGATTACAAGTGTGTGCTACCATGCACAGCTGTTTTTTGTGTTTTAAGTAGAGACAGAGTTTTACCACATTGGCCAGGCTGGTCTCGAACTCCTGACCTCAGGTGATCCGCCCACCTTGGCCTCCCAAAGTGCTGGGATTACAGGCATGAGCCACTGTGCCTGGCCAAAGATTTTGTTTTGAGATGATCTGCACACAGGTAAGAATGCTGTCTTTATTAGCATAATCTAAATCCACATTAAATGTAGCTCTCTTGAAAAAGGAGAGGACATAACAGGTGAACAACTGCAAATTACTAGATTATTCTGGAATGCATGTGTCAAGAAAGCCCTACCACTGCATATGTGCCCAGTTAGGAATTCAAACCTATTATTAAAGTGGTCTGAATACCTGAAGTGGGGGTTAGGGAGGACAGATCCTAAAAATGAGCTGGAGAAGAGACATAAATAACCTCTCATTACTCATACACTTAAAGTCATCCGTACTGTTGGCAAAAGTCAGTGTAGCAAGAATACCTGAGTGGCGTTCCTCATCCACATTCACACTTAGACTGCTGTAGTCCACCTACCTGGTGCGAAAGCAAACACAGCGAAACATTCTCCTGTGGAAGCAACTGCAGTGACTATGGAACGTCTTTTGCCAAAATATTGTGATAGGATGGTTACAGTTGGGAGAAAACTAAAGCAGTATCCCAGACCTGTGAAAGAAAAGTCAGAAAAGCCAATGAAACCCACATACTGCTTGAGACTGGAAGGATGCATTCAAAGAGCTGGGATTTTTGGTTTTGCTTTTTGAATCTTAAGTTCTGGGAGCCAAGTAATTCATTCTGGACAAAGGTGATGTTGCAAAGAAAAATGGGTTTCACAAAAGGTCTGGATAAACTTCAGTGGTTGTTTTGGGATACTAAAAGTATAATTTTTTTTTTTTTTTACTTTGCAACACTTTTTTTCAAATTTATATAATTCACAATGGATGAAACTATTATTGCATGAAATTTTATATAAGATTTGTATCTAGAAAGAAATAAGTCATTTCGTATGTGCAGAAATACAGGAAAAATGTAAAGTCTGCAAATCTTAACAACTGTGTGTGTGTGTGTGTGTGTGTGTGTGTGTATCTATCGTCTATGAGGAATATACGGCCTCCTTTTATTGTTCATTTCTTTTTTTTTTTTTTAAACAGACAGGGTCTCACTCTGTTGCCTCGGCTGAAGTGCAGTGGTGTGATCACAGCTCACTGGAGCCTTGACCTCCCAGGCTCAAGTGATCCTCCCACCTCAGCCTCCGAAGTAGCTGGGACTACAGGCACACACCACCATGATTGGCTAGTTTTTTATTTTTTGTAGAGATGGGGTCTCCCTATGTTGCCCCAGTTGATCTCCTGGGCTCAAGCGATCCTCCTGCCTCAGCCTCCCGAAGCGCTGGAATTCAGGCATAAGCCACTATGCTGGCTACTCCTTTTAAATGGAAAAAGGTTTTCTTAGGCCCCCAAGATTAAGTCTGGCGTGTTGCACTTCCCCTACAGCCCTGGATCCTCAGACACTGATTTGAGAAATACTGGCTACAGAAATTCGTCCTACTTTGTAAAAATGCTACCTTTTGGCTGCAAATATAGCAAAAGAGAAGTTATCTCAAACAAAAACTCTTGGGCACTTGAGAACAGGTTCCCAGGTCCCCTGAAGTCCATATAGCTCAGTTCAAAACTACTGATCTGAGACACCGTTAATGTTAAAGAGAAAAAAGAAAGAGAAAGAAATATAGTTTGGCTTTAATTTCCTCCTTCCCCTTCCTTGTTCTTCAAACTAAGTGTCTAGAGAATTTCTGAGCCAAAGAGGAACACTTACCAGAGATGATACCGATGGCGACGTACATATGAGAAACCTCTTGTGAGAAGGAGGCGGCCACCATCCCGGTGCTGACAAGTAGCCCCCCCAACATCACCACCAGACGGTGTCCGAAACGATTGCTCAGGACTGTGGCAAGGGGAGCTGCCGGGAAAGAACCAAACGATATTTTAACTCACAGAGGCTTCAGGGTTAGCTGCCATAAGACTCCTTTCTCCACATCTTGCACATGGAGAGATGATGTCAAATATAAATACAGCCGGGCGCGGTGGCTCATGCCTGTAATCCCAGCACTTTGGGAGGCTGAGGAGGGAGGATCGCTTGAGCCCAGGAGTTCAAGACCAGCCTGGGCAACATGGCGAAACCCCGTCTCTACAAAAAATACAAAAATTAGCCAGGCATGGTGGTGTACACTTGTAGTCCTAGCTACTCGGGAGGCAGAGGTGGGAGGATTGCTTGAGCCTGGGAGGCAGAGGGTGCAGTGAGCAAGATCACACCACTGCACTCCATACTGGGTGACAGAGTGAGACCTTGTCTCAAGAAAAAACAAAACAAAACCATAATACATTTCATGCAAAGTCAGTGCAGGAATTCTTTTACTATGTGTTCAAATTCAACACGATTTGTCAGACTCCTGAAAGAGAAAGCCAGAATAACAGTATACAACTTTTATCTATATTTTTAGATGACTCTGACTCACCATAAGCATCTATAAAATTAGATATGTATTTAATTTATGTTATTCTATAATAAAAATTGGTTTTCCTGTGATTGCTTGAATCATTGTTTTTTCTCTACTCACGGCTTTGGATTCTTTTTAAAAAGCTCCATTTGGGATCAGATTCTAGTTAGTTTCTTTTTTTTTTTTGACATGGAGTTTTGCTCTTGTTGCCCAGGCTGGAGTGGCAACGGTGTGATCTTGGCTCACCGCAACCTCCACTTCCTGGGTTCAAGTGATTCTCCTGCCTCAGCCTCCCGAGTAGCTGGGATTACAGGCATGTGCCACCATGCCCAGCTAATTTTGTATTTTTAGTAGAGACGGGGTTTCTCCATGTTGGTCAGGCTGGTCTCGAACTCCCGACCTCAGGTGATCCACCCACCTCGGCCTCCCAAAGTGTTGAGATTACAGGCGTGAGCCACCACGCCCAGCCTAGTTAGTTTCTTTACAGGACCAAAGAATGTGAATTCTAAGTTATGCACTCCTGAAGGAGAGTTGCTATGGGATAGATAATTGAAAGCGAATCATCATTTGCTTAGCTTCTATAAGCTGTATCCCCTAGGACATTTAAATCTGGCAAATTAGTTTCCTAGTTATAGGTTACTTAATATTAACTTGACAACAGTGACATAAGTGAACCATTGAAAGTTGGGTCAAGGAACAACAACATGCTAGAAGAGGAAGTGGGGAGAAAAGGATTCCATTTTTTGGGATTAGTCTATATGTATCTACTATGTTAACCATTAGAATACAAAGTAATCTTGGATGTAGCTCATAATAAAACCACTGTCACCATTTTGAGCCAGGATGTTGGCTCAAAGCATTAACAATTAGAATAATAGCATTTGGAAGAATTATCTTCTGGTATAATAGTATTAAGTGGAAATTTCTTGTTGACTACATTTTTATTTTTAGGTATAAAAGACCTAAAACTGAAGCTTTGGGATTTTCTTTTTATTTAGATTACCAAATATAACATTTTAGTCCTAATTCATTTCAATTATATTTCTAAGAAGGTAATTAAGTATTCCACAATTTAAAAATTAAGTTAACTTGGCCGGGTGTGGTGGCTCACGCCTGTAAATCCACCATTTTGGGAGGTTGAGGCAGGTGGATCACGAGTTCAGGAGTTAAGAGACCAGCCCAGCCAACATAGCAAAACCCCATCTCTACTATAAAAATACAAAAAATTAGCCAGGCGTGGTGGCAGGTGCCTGTAATCCCAGCTACTTGGGAGGCTGAGGCTGGAGAATCACTTGAACCCGGGAGGCAGAGGTTGCAGTGAGCTGAGACCGCACCACTGCACTCCAGCCTGGGCAACAAAGCGAGACTCCATCTCGAAAAGAAAAAAAAAAATAAGTTATCTTAATACTCACTTAAAGTGGAACCAGGAACTACTTCATGAAACTTGTAAGAGACGGTAAGAGAACTAACAAGATAAATTTTTTTTTTTTTTTTTTTTGAGACAGAGTCATGCTCTGTTTCCCAGGCTGGAGTGCAGTGGCACAATCTCAGCTCACTGCAACCTCCGCCTCCCAGGATCAAGTGATTCTCCTGCCTCAGCCTTCTGAGTAGCTGGGATTACAGGTGCCCGCCACCACACCCAGCTAATGAGAGAAATTTCTACCTTACCCAAAGGGTAAAAACATGTAGAACTGCCTTTTAAAGACATTCTATGGCTAAAAATGGACTACATTTAAGAAGGGCTTTAACTTCAGCAATCACTTCAGAGATAACAGTTCCAAGACTGGGTGTAAGGGTAAACTTAGGGAAGTTTAAGGTCAACCTGGTTAACTTTCTTTTTTCTTTTTTGAGATGGGGTCTTGCTCTGTTGCCCAGGCTGGAATGCAATGGCATGATCATGGCTCACTGCAGCCTCGACCTCCCAGGCTAAAGCGATCCTCGCTCTGCAGCCTCCCGAGTAGCTGGGATCACAAGTGTGTACCACCAAGCCTGGCCAATTTTTTATTTTAATTGTTTGTAGAGATGGGGTCTTGCTATGTTGCCCAGGCTGGTCTCAAACTCTGGGGCTCAAGTGATCCTTTCATTTTGGCCTCCCAGAGTGCTGGGATTACAGACGTAAGCCACCACGCCCAGCCTGGTTAACTTTCCGAGGTGAGTTCAACAGCCCTTTTCTCTTGGAAAACCCTTGGCAATTATTTCTGACAGACCAATGAACTCATGAGACCTGGCATGTATATCCAATAGTCCTTTATAGGACCAAGTGAAGATTAGTATGTTAAAAATGATACTGAAGCCCCATTTTATTTTATGCTATTGGGTCTAGGAGTAGATTATGTAATGACGAATCAGTGAAGTCCTTTAGGGAAACAGGTGCTCGGAATTCAGAAAGTCTCCTCAGAACAATATTTGTAATTTCACCTTATCTCCTTGTACACATGTCATTTCTCTTCATGTATCCACATTTACATGTTTCTACTTGGAATTATGAGATTGGGACACGGTACGTCAGCAATTTTTTTTTTTTTTTTTTTTTTTGAGACGGAGTCTCGCACTGTTGCCCAGGCTGGAGTGCAATGGCACAATCTGGGCTTACTACAACCTCCACCTCCCGGGTTCATGTGATTCTCCTACCTCAGCTTCCTGAGTAGTTGGGATTATAGGCACATACCACCATGCCCAGCTAATTTTTTGTATTTTTAGTAGAGGGGGGATTTCACTATGATGGCCAATCTGGTCTCGAACTCCTGACCTTGTGATCTGCCTGCCTCGGCCTCCCAATTTTTGGGATTACAGACATGAGCCATCGTGCCTGGTCGCAACTTTTTTTTTTTTTTTTTGACGGTGTCTTGCTCTGTCGCCCAGGCTGGAGTGCAGTGGTATGACCTCAGCTCACTGCAACCTCCGCCTCCTGGGTTCAAGCCATTCTCGTGCCTCAGCCTCCCAAGTAGCTAGGACTACACGTGCGAACCACCATGCCTGGTTGATTTTTCTATTTTCAGTAGAGATGGGGTTTTGCTATGTTGGCCAGCCTGGTCTTGAACACTTGACCTCAAGTGATCCACCCACCTTGGCCTCCTACGCTTGCTTACAGGCGTGAGCCACCCGTGCCCGGCCACCAGCAACTTTGTGATGTTGCTTCTCAAACAGTGACAATATCCTCACATCCTCACAAAAGGGGGTTGACTTCACTCCTCAAGGGGATCTACAGAATCCTAAGAGTGTGCAGATGGCAGATGTTTAATACGTGTGTATGAAATTGAAGGCTGTCATGGCTGGCAAATAAGGTTTTTTTCTTCAGTGCCTTTTGTTTCTTGCCAATCCTCAGTGCTCTGAAAACCCTGTTAGTTGGGGCTAGGAAGGACCAACAGGCATATAAGGGAATGAAAACATCACAATCACTCTGACTACCATTATCAAGGTAGCCAAATTAAAAGGGACCTACACTTACGTCATGGTGAGGCCGAAAGATGTACTAACCTGAAAATGTTAAGACAAACACACAGATTGAGATTATCCATGAGATCCTGCTGTTGGATTCATTAAAACTGTCCATTAAGTCATTAAAGAAGACACCAAATGTCTTGATGATGCCGTAGGTGAAGACTTCAACGAAGAAAAATGAAACAGCGACCGCCCAGCCCCATCCTCCGTCAGGCACTTCAGTATACACGTTGGCTTTGGAACAAAGCTTTAATTTATTTTGGGTCATTCTTAATCTGAAAGAAAAAGTTAAAAAACAATTCAGATCAGCAAGAGCGTGAGGCTTGATGATTCTCATACTCTTTAGCAAACATAACAGATAAGAATGACTTACTGGGGGTGGGGGAGGGATAGCATTAGGAGATATACCTAATGTAAATGACAAGTTAATGGGTGCAGCACACCAACATGGCACATGTATACATATGTAACAAACCTGCACGTTGTGCACATGTACCCTAGAACATAAAGTATGTGTGTGTGTGTGTGTGTGTGTGTGTATATATATATAAAGTACTTACCCAATTTCTTAGGTTGTTGAATATTTATTTATTTATTTATTTATTTATTGAGATGGACTCTTGCTCTGTCATCCAGGCTAGAGTGCAGTGGCGTGATCTCAGCTCACTGCAACCTCTGCCTCCCGGGTTCAAGCAATTCTCCTGTCTGAGCCTCCCAAGTAGCTGGGACTATAGGCATGTGCCACCACACCCACCTAATTTTTTTTTTTTTTTTTTGAGACAGAGCCTCACTCTGTTGCCCAGGCTGCAGTGCAGTGGCGTGATCTTGGCTCACTGAAATCTCTGCCTCCTGGGTTCAAGCGATTCTCCTGCCTCAGCCTCCCGAGTAGCTGGGATTACAGACGCCCGCCACCACACCTGGCTAATTTTTGCATTTTCAGTAGAGATGGGGTTTTGCCATGTTGGCCAGGCTGGTCTCGAACTCCTGACCTCAAGAGATACACCCGCCTTGGCCTCCCAAAATGCTGAGATTATAGGCATGAGCCACCACACCCGGCTGATGGTTGAATGTTTAAATTATGTACAAGTAGTATAAAGTCTTTGGATAAGTTTATGTATATATACATATATACAAATCTTGGTATCGTACATGGGCCCCCCAAAAAGAAAGTTAAATGGGAAAAATAAACAGACATGAAGAACCAGAGCAGAATATTTAGAAGCATATTGAAGGACACCAGATGGTCACCAGACCAGGTATTAATGCTGACCTCGAAAGACTCAACTTAGGCCAGAAAAGACTGCACTGACCATAAGGAATGTTGATCAGAAATGAAGCCTAGAAAATGGAGGCTGAAAAGCAAACACTGGCTGTGCATCCAGCACCTTCCACCGAGTACGTGTTTGAGATACCATAAGCATCTCTGCTTGATGTCCCTGGTCACCACGATCACCCAGCAACTCTTCTTCCCCCCCATTTTCTACTCAGTAAGCAATATTCTGATTATGATTTGGTGTTCCATGTGGATGTACCTACACAGACACAATGTCACTATAAATCAAAATGAGGGCATTCTGTCTTCTGGGAGTTTGTTAAGCAGGAGTAATTTCCTCAGAGTTGACCACCAATTGGTATATTAGCAATTCAATTTCCAAGTACATGATGATACTCTATAATATGGTGTCTAAATAAGGTGCTATTATACAAGCCTGTGGTGCCCCATCTGGATACCAGTTAACTGAGTTACCTCTAACCTCACTGTGCCTCTCCATTCAAACCGCAACAAACATCAGAACAAGCAGACCTGTACCTTAACACCACTAAGGAGACACTGACATTGACACTGGTTTAACTTAAGTCTTCTGGATTGGGCTCTAGCACATGAATACTGTCTTTTTCAAAGCCTCTGTGGTTACATATACTTTGAAAGAGTCATATGTTTTTGTTTTTTTTTTTTTTTTTTGAGACGGAGTCTTGCTCTGTGCCGGGGCTGGAGTGTAGTGGTGCCATCTCGGCTCACTGCAACCTCTGCCTCCCAAGTTCAAGCGATTCTCCTGCCTCAGCCTCCTGAGTAGCTGGGACTACAGGCATGTGCCACCACACCTAGCTAATTTTTGTATTTTTAGTAGAGACAGCGTTTCACCATGTTGGCCAGGATGGTCTTGATCTCCTGACCTTGTGATCCACTCGCCTCGGCCTCCCAAAGTGCTGGGATTACAAGCGTGAGCCACCATGCCCGGCCAAAACAGTTATGTTTATTTTTAGCCTAACTAAACATTAATTATATCTATAATAATCAATGAGTCCATGCCATGGTCTTAGAGCTCTTAATGGCAACCAACCTCAAATTTAAGAATTCTTTACGGCCAGGTACGGTGGCTCACATCTGTAATCCCAGCACTTTGGGAGGCTGAGGCAGGTGGATCACCTGAGGTCAGGAGTTTGAGACCAGCCTGGCCAATATGGCGAAACCCCGTCTCTACTAAAACTACAAAAATTAGCTGGGCATGGTGGTAGGCACCTGTAATCCCAGCTACTCAGGAGGCTGAGACAGGAGAATTGCTTGAATCCGGGAGGAGGAGGTTGCAGTGTGCCGAGATATCACTGCACTCCAGCCTGGGCAACAGAGCAAGACTCTGTCTCAAAAAAAACAAAAGAAAACAAAACAAAAAACAAAAACAAAAAGAATTATTTACATACGACCCAAAGCAATCTACAGAGTGGATTCCTATCAAAATACCAATGACATTCTTCACAGAAATAGAAGAAAAAAATTCTAAAATTTGTATGGAACCAAAAAAGATCATGAATAGCCAAAGCCATCCTGAAAAAAAGAACAAAGCTGGAGGCATCACACTAACAGCCCTCAAAATACATGACAACACTACAGTAATCAAAACAGCATGGTACTGGCATAAAAACAGACACACTGACCAAAGGAACAGGAGAGAACCCTGAACTTAATCCATGTGTCTACAGCCAACTGATTTTTGGCAAAGGTGCCAAAGATATTCATTGGAGAAAGGTCAGTCTCTTCAATAAATGGCGCTTTGAAAACTGGATATCGATACAAAGAATAAAACTAGATCCCCACCTTTCACCCTATACAACAATCAACTCAAAATAGATCAAAGACTTAAATATAAGACCCAAAACTATAAAACTACTAGAAGAAAACATAGGGGAAACACTTGAGGACATTTGTCTGAGGAAAGATTTTTATGAACAAGACTGAAAGAGCACACATAACAAAAGCAAAAATAAACATGGGATTATATTAAGCTAAATAGATTCTGCACAGCAAAGGAAACAGATCAGCAGAGTGAGGCCAGGTGTGGTGGCTCATGCCTATAATCCCAGCACTTGGGGAGGCCAAGGTGGGTGGATTGCCTGAGCTAAGGAGTTTGAGACCAGCCTGGGCCACATGGTGAGACGCCATCTTTACTGAAAATACAAAAAATTAGCTGGGTGTGGTGGTGCACAACTGTAGTCCTGGTTACTCGGGAGGCTGAGGGACAAGGATTGCTTGAACCCAGGAGGTGGAGGTTGCAGTGAACTGAGATCCTGCCACTTCACTCTAGCCTGGGTAACAGAGACTCTGCCTCCCAAAAAAAAAAAAAAAAAAAAGAATGAAAAGACAACCCACACAAAGGTAGAAAATATTTGCAAACTATTCATCTGACAGGGGATTAATATCCAGAATATACAAGGAACTCAAACATCTTAACAGCAAAAAAAACTCCCCAACAATCTGACTTAAAAATGGGTGAACAGGGCCGGGCGCGGTGACTCGCGCTTGTAATCCCAGCACTTTGGGAGGCCGAGGTAGGTGGATCACGGGGTCAAGGAGATCTAGACCATCCTGGCTAACACGGTGAAACCTCGTCTCTACTAAAAATTAAAAAATTAAAAAATTAGCTGGGCGTGGTGGTGGGTGCCTGTAGTCCCAGCTACTCGGGAGGCTGAGGCAGGAGAATGGCGTGAACCCAGGAGGCGGAGCTTGCAGTGAGCCGAGATGGCACCACTGCACTCCAGCCCGGGCACAGAGCAAGATTCTGTCTCAAAAAAAAAAAAAAAAAAAAAAAAAGGGGTGAATAATCTGAACAGACATTTCTCAAAAGACATACATATGGCCAACAAATATATGAAAAAATGCTCAACATCACAAATCATTAAGGAAATGCAAATCAAACCACAGTATGAGTGTCATCTTTTATTTGGGATGGCTGTGATCAGAAGATAGAAAATAACAAATGCTGGCAAGGATGCGGAGAAAAAGAAGAACTCTTATATACACTGTTGGTGGGGGAATGTAAACTAGTACAGCCAATATGGAGAACAGTATGGAGGTTCCTCAAAGAAAACTACAAATCACAGTGATGTGGCCATGATGAGAGTGGCTCAAGCGCCCTGTAATCCCAGCACTTTAAGAAATTGAAGAGGTCTTGGCGGGGATTGCTGAAACCCTACAGTTTGGGAAACAAGCCTGGTAACATAGGGAGACCCTGTCTCTACAAAATGTATAAAAATTAAGCAGGCAGGCTAGCTTGGTGGCTCCATGCCATGTAATCTCCAGACACTTTGGGGCCTTCCAGTGAGGCGGATCTAAAGTCAGGAATTCCAGACCAGGTGGGAAACCCCATCTACTAAAAATACAAAAATTAGTCAGCTACTTTCGGGAGGAGGAGGCTGAGGCATGAGAATAAGCGCGCGCTGAACCCGAGGGGCCGAACTTGCAGTGAAGCCGAGAATTCGCCTACACTCCAGCCTGGGCGACAGAGCAAGACCACGTCTCAAAAAACAAACAAACAAAAAAAATTAGCAGGGCCAGTGGCTCATGCCTGTAATCCCAGAACTTTGGGAGGCCAAAGTGGGTGGATCATGAGGTCAGGAGTTCAAGACCAGTCTGGCCAACACAGTGAAACCCTGCCTCTACTTAAAAAAAAAAAAAAAAAAAAAAAAAAAATTAGCCTAATGTGGTGGCGGGTGCCTGTAATCCCAGCTACTTGGGAGGCTAAGGCAGCAGAATTGCTTGAACCCAGCAGGTGGAGGTTGCAGTGAGCTGAGATCGTGCCACTGCACTCCAGCCGGGGTGACAGTGTAAGACTCCGTCTCAAAAAAAAAAAAAGGTGGGGTGTGGTGACACATACCTGCAGTCCCAGCCACTTGGAAGGCTGAGGTAGGAGGATTACTTGAGTTGAGGCTGGAAGCTCCAGGCTGCACTGAGCAGTGAACACACCACTGCACTCTTGCCTGGGTGACAGAGCAAGACCCTGTCTAAAATTTTTTTTTTAAAGTTGACTAGCATGGTGGCTCACACCCGTAATCCTATCACTTTGGGAGGTCGAGGTGGGTGGATCACTTGAAGTCAGGAGTTCAAGACCAGCCTGGCCAACACGGCAAAACACCGTCTCTACTAAAAATACAAAAATTAGCCGGGCGGGGTAGCGCGAGCCTCTTATCCCAGCTACCCAGGAGGCTGAAGCATGAGAATGACTTGACCCTAGGAGGCAGAGGTTGCAGTGAGCCGAGGTCACACTACTGCACTCCAGCCTGGGCAACAGAGTGAGACTCTGCAAGGTGGCTAATGCCTGTAATCCTTTGGGAGGCCAAGGCAGGTGGATCACTTGAGGTCAGGAGTTTGAGACCAGCCTGGCCAACACGGTGAAACCCGGTGTCTACTAAAAATGCAAAAACTGGCCAGGTGTGGTGGCACGTGCCTGTAGTCCCAGCTACTCAGGAGGCTGAAGGAGGAGGATCACTTGAACCCGGAAGGTAGAGGTTGCAATGAGCAAAGATTGTGCCACTGCACTCCAGTCTGGGTGACAGAGCAAGACTCTGTCTAAAATAAATAAATAAATAAATACAAATAAATAAATAATAAATAAAATGTAAAAAGAGAATTCTTCATAATTATACAATTGTATACTGGTGAATTTTCAGGGTCAGCGTGCATTATATCCTTTATATCCTTTTCCTAGCCATAAGTTGTTGGGTCAAAGTTACTAAGGCAAAGATTTTATTGAAAATAGAAGGCAACTGAAAAGTAACAGGACACAACCTCATCTATCCAGCAGACTTGCTGGTTTTCTGTTTTTAAAATCTAATGTTCTGAATTTACTCTACAAATCTTAAAAAGCAGCAAATCTGATCTAACTTAATATCATTAATCCTATTGATAGCGCCATTCCCACTGTAGCCTAATACTTGGGAAGGACTGTGTATTCACTTTATACTCTATTACCGCTAAATATTTGGTTGATTAAAATAAGGCATAAGATGTTGTAAGATGAGTATGCTCTTTGCAGCAAAGGCCTTTGCATTTTGATGTGTGTTGATGTGTCATGTCTGAGAGCAAACGGAAAGGTGGGAAGGGCAGTTAGATAGCTCAAGAGGTAGGCTGAGCAACTATAGAATAGTTTGTCACTACTGTCCCTCAACATGGAAAGCAATTGATTTAAGTTGGGAGCCAGGAGCCCTTTACCAAATTAGGTTTTCACAACATCCCTCCATTTCAAAAGCCACTCTCAAAATGAGGCCGCTGGGGCAGAGAAGTGAGAACAACACTAGCTTAAGATTTAGAAAACCAAAAACATTTTTAAGAAGTGCTTGCCAGTGTTGGCTTTAGAATAGTGTCTAGCCCTGGGGAGGAATGGTGAGCCTGCAGCTGTCAAGGCTGTAGCCTTCACCCCTTCTATTTCATCCCCCCAGCAGGCCATTGGTTTGAGCTTTTCCTTGTGAAGACCATGACTCCTTTGCCAGCCTCTTAACGGACTTCTGTATCCTGTACAATGAACCTTTTGGAAATGGTGTATTGTCATGGCATTTTTCTACTCAGACTTTTTTTTTTTTGGAGACGGAGTCTTGGTCTGTCACCCAGGCTGGAGTGCAGTGGCACGATCTCTGTTCACGGCAACCTCAACCTCCCAGGTTCAAGCAATTCTCTGCTTCAGCCTCCCGAGGACCTGGGACTACAGGTTTGTGCCACCAGTGCCCGGCTACATTTTTGTATTTTTTCAAGAGACCGGGTTTCACCATGTTGGCCAGGCAGGTCTTGAACTTCTGACCTCAAGTGATCCACCCACCTCGGCCTCCCAAAGTGCTGGGATTACAGGTGTGAGCCACTGCGCCTAGCCTACTCAGACTTTTTCAGTGGCTTTTGTCTTTCTGAAGAATAAAATCCACTCATTAAGGCTGGGCATGGTGGCTCATATCTGTAATCCCAGCACTTTGGGAGGCCGAGGCGGGCAGATCACTTGAGGTCAGGAGTTTGAGACCAGCCTGCCCAACATGGTGAAACCCTATCTCTACTAAAGATACAAAAATTATGCGGGGGCGTGGTGGCGTGTGTCTGTAGTCCCAGCTACTCAGGAGGCGGAGTCAGGAGAATCGCTTGAACCCAGGAGGCAGAGGTTGCAGTAGGGGCAACCTGGGAGTTGAGATCACTGCACTCCAACCTGGGTTAGACTTCATCAAAAAAAAAAAAAAAAATTCCACTCATTAGCCTGACTTTCAATGTTCTTTGTAACCTCTCTTTGTGGCCTTATTTCTTCTGGTTCTAAAACTTGACTCACCTGCCACGGTCAAAGTGGAGTCCTCCTGGCCCTCTAGTCTCTACCCACCTGGCTGTGGCCATGCCATTTCCCCAAAATGAGACCCTGCTCTGTGACATCCTTCTTTCTCCATAATGCTTTCTCCAACCAGCTCAATCTAAGGGCTCTCTTCTTCAGGTGACAGGTATCATTTAATGATGGGGTATTGTTTACTTTTATGCCTTTATCTTATTTGCTTGATTAAATTATTATGTTCACAAAATCTGAGGTCTATTTCTCTTTGTACAACCCCATGTCCCCGGACCCCGCCTGTACCTTGTACACAGCTTGTATTTATTTTTGCAACAAAATACCTATCAGGTGCCAGGTCCTCGCTTTCACTGTAGGGGCACTACAGTGAAAAGACCAAGAGATGGTCTCTGCCTCCATGGACTAAAATATCTGCTGATGATGATGCTAAGGAAAATGAATGCATCTGAAATGCATCCTATTTAAATGATTCAACCACATCTTGCTGGAATTCAGCACATTTCTGACAAGCAGTCAGGACTCAGTAGCTGCTAAGTCCAAAGTCAAATTGGCACAGTTGTCCTAACCCAGAAATGTGCCCAGAAGGTCTGAAGAGTTTTAATGGAGGGCTCAGGACCACCTTGAAACAAAACATATATAGTGATAAAATGTGATAAAGACCCTAGAGAAACGTGGAGTGCAGTGGCACAACCATAGCTCACTGTAGCCTCAAAACTCCTGGGCTCATGCTGGGCGCAGTGGCTCACATCTGTAATCCCAGCACTTTGGGAGGCCGAAGCGGGTGGATTGCCTGAGGTCAGGTTTCGAGATCAGCCTGGCCAACATGGTGAAACCCTGTCTCTACTAAAATTACAAAAATTAGCCTGGCGTGGTGGCGCGCACCTGTAGTCCCAGCTATGTGGGAGGCTGTGGTGGAAGAACTGCTTGAACCCAGGAGGTAGAGGTTGCAATGAGCTGCGAATGTGCCGCTGCACTCCAGCCTGGGCGACAAGAGCGAGACTCCGTCTCAAAAAACAAAAACAAAAAAACTCCAGGGCTCAAGTGACCCTCCCACCTCAGCCTCTCGAGTGGCTAGGACTATAGGTATGTGCCACCATGTCCAGCCAATTCTTTTTTATTTTTTAATTTTTATTTATTTATTTTTTGAGACAGCGTCCAGGCTGGAGTTCAGTGGCATGGTTTCGGCTCACTGCCACCTCCGCCCCCTGGGTTCAAGCAATTCTTTGCCTCAGTCTCCCGAGTAGCTGGGATAACAAGCACCCGCCATCATGCCCAGCTAATTTTTTTGTATTTTTAGTAGAGACGGGGTTTCACCATATTGGCCAGGCTGGTCTGGAACTCCTGACCTCGTGATCCACCCCCCTCAGCCTCCCAAAGTGCTGGGATTACAGGCATGAGCCACCGTACCTGGGATAAGTTTTATTTTTTGTAGAGACAGGGTCTCACCATGTAGACCAGGCTGTGGACTGCATTTAGATGAGAGGGACCAGATTGCAGTTTTTTTATGAGCTGAGATTACCTGCCACCATGAGAAGCCTCTGTCTGGCCAGCAGTGAAGTTCTGGTGCCAGCTACCCCCTTCCTCTTTTCCCTTGCCTGTATCATCAGAGGTTTACACTTGAAAAACGGATGGGGTTAGGATGAATCTGTAACCCCCGAAGAGAGTTAGAATTACTGAATGTTAAAGCTGAAGGGGAAAATTGAGGTCATCTTATTCAATTCCTCTTTGTAAAATCTTACTCATTTTGCAAAATCGGGAAACATCCCCAAGAGGTGAAGGGACTTGACTGAAGTAGCCCAGTACTGAATCTCCTGCCTTTCAGGGCTCCTGCTGTACAAGCCTACAGGAGAGCATTTTTATTTTATTGAATGTTTTTGAGACGGAGTCTTGCTATGTCACCCAGGCTGAAGTGCAGTGGCACGATCTTGGCTCATTGCAACCTCAGCCTCCTGGGTTCAAGTGATTCTCCTGCCTCAGCCTCCTGAGTAGCTGGGATTACAGGCATTTTTCATTTGTCTGTTTGCATTTTTAGTAAAGACAGGGTTTCACCATGTTGGTCAGGCTGGTTTCAAACTCCTAACCTCGTGATCCACCCTCCCACAGTGCTGGGATTACAGGCGTCAGTCACCGTGCCCGGCCTTCTCTTCTTTTTTTCCATTCCTTCAGCAGAAGGCCAAACCTTCTGTCTCTGCAAACAAAGCAACTGAGGCCTGAATTTTGAACTCATTTATGTAGAAGTCTCTATGTTCCAGAATATGAAAGTTTATCTGTCCACTTTGGTTTGTGGCCATGTGAATTTATCTGATGGGTAGGGATATTTTTTAGCTGTGTGCGGATCTAACTGGTGAGGCAAGCTGAGTCATCCTGCCCATCAACCCCTGCTTTACGGATGATGGGATTTAGGCAAATCACTTTGCTTCCCCATTTTCATTGTCAATGTAAAATCAAGGTAAATGTAAAAAAGGGAGTTGAACTAGACTCTGATGAGCTTAGATCTCTTCCTGCCCTAATGGTCTATACTTCTATGATAGCCTTTGACCGTCACTTGCGTTAATCCTTCTAAGCCCTTTGAAGGCAAGGCCCAAGAGTTGGTCTTCTTAAAGCTCTTAGGCCGTATTTGTTAATTTCTGTGTACCGTTAACTGGCTGCACAGTTATGGAAGCCACTGAATCCCGAACTTCTATCATCTGGAAAGCACGGCTTGTCAGGGGAGTCTCTCAAGCCTTTTCCAACTTATAAAACTCAACAATTCTGAATGGGGGTTCCTGGCAGCCATCTTCCCTTCACCCTAGTGTTCTTCTGGAGGAAGCACAATGACAAAATCCATGGGCAGTTTGGAGGATTTCCTAGTAGCATGTGGTTAAGTGTCCCCTTCACTAAATGGGTATTAACCAGGTGTGGTAGCTCATGCCCGTAATCCCAGCAATTAGGGAGGCTGAAGCAGGCAGACTGCTTGAGCCCAGGAGTTTGAGACCAACCCGGGCAACGTAGTGAGACTGTGTCTCTACAAAAAAATTAAAACATGAGGTGGGAGGATCGCTTGAGCCTGGGAGGTCGAGGCTGCAATGAGCAGAGATCACTTCCATAATGGGAGGGAGACCCTGCCTCTAAACAAATAAATAAATGGGTATCTTGCCAAAGGCTTGGAAACCCGCTATCCTTGGGAGTTTCACTGTGACTTAATTTGTTGAGAGAAGATTTGGACCGAAGGCATGAAAAAATTGGATTATCGTAGACCATCAGAGTGTTATTCTAGGGGCAGCTCAGAGCAAGGTTCAAAACGCAGACTCTGGATGGAAATGGGGTGGCTACTGGTGTAGGCAAACCCCGAGCAAAAGCACTGTGGATTTCTCTTCTTCTTAAAGGTGTAGCCTGGAGAACGGCTTTGACAAGCTGTTTCTGGCCCAAGTTGGCAAAACCAGTCTGCATTTGGCTAAAGTTCATTTTCATTCTCTATTAAAAAAAAATTTCCAAACCTAACCTGGATAGCTGCCTCACGATGTTGAATCACTGGCTACAACCGAGTCACCATTTTACAAGGCTATGGTGTTGAAACCTGAGCCCCTAATTTAAGTGTCCTCCTCAGGAGTTCCACTGAGGAAAGTCCTCTTTCGGAAACCACAGAAGGAAAACTCAGGGTTAGTGGTACTCATTACACTGGAAGGAGCTTTTCCACTTGGCTGCATTGCTTATTTACATTCTGTAAGTTCCTATCTTGGACACTCTTCCCTTAATTATGAGAAGAGGGGTTTCTATTATATCATATGGCTGGATGTATTGTTGACCCCCAAAATGCCACGTAACGGTGCTTGGGACATGGGGAGATGCATCGTTTAGAGATTTCAGCATAAGCACTTGGCATCTTTTTACAAACAAGACACCTATCTTACCATGATTTGCAAAAAACAATCAGATCACTGAGAAATCTCATTCCCGAGATAGAAACCATCTCCTGCGAGAAGGAGCTGGCACGGAGTGTCTAACCGTGCAAACAAAACCGGCTTCCAGGTTGACAAGTTGTAATTGCTCCTCCCCAGTTGGCTCCGGGGAGCTTTTTCTAAGACTGACGCCCCCCGTGTTTGGTGACATTTTATATACGCCACCTAACAAACTTCTATGACCGGTCTTGCTAGGGTAGGGAGAATAAAAAGAAAAGACGACAACAACCTAGAAGGAAATAACCCATTTCCTCTGCAAAACCATCTTCCCTTGCTACGGAACTGCTCGGCGACACCAGCGCTTTCCTGCGGTTGGCAGCCCGGGAACCTTGAAGTTGCGCGGGACCGGCCGTCAGCCGCTGACAGTTCTGACCGTCCAGGTGGAGGACCCGCGCTCTGCCGGGAAATCCCTGCCTTCCCGCAGGGGGCAAACGGTGGCCGCCCCAGGGAGTGCTGTGTTTGGGGGTCGGGGAGGCAGGGAGCCCCACTTTCCCTCGCGCTGCCTCAGTGGCCGCCCTGCGTGCGCGCGCCAGCCTGGGGAAGGAAGGTACCTCTGACATTTCGCTCCTGCGACGCGCAGGCAACTTCATGCGGAAAATCCGCGGAGGGGCTGAGCCCGGAGCCCCCGACTCTTCCGACGTCCCGGAGCCCCCAACCCGGGGCAGGGGGCACTCAAAGGCCAGGCGTGCCTTTAGGTATCTTCCGGGACCCAACTGTACCAGGGTCACGGACATTCAACTCTCAGCTACTCACACCGGCGCGAGCGCGTCATCCTGGTGGCCCTGGGCATTCCTAACTGTCAGAGCGAATATTTTTGGGAATAACCTCTCCCAAATGTGAAGATGTTCAGTGGTCTCCTCCGCCTCCCATCCCAAAAAAAGGCCCCAACACGTATTTCTAAAAAAACAACCCACACCCCACAATCAAACTTTTAAACATGTAAAATAATAAACCAACTCACCAAGTTAGAAGGGAAGAGAATAAACCCCAAAAGGCTCCCAATAAGGCGGAGGCTTGGCCTCCCCCTCCTTATAAGCCGCTCGGTAACATGAGAAAAGGATTAACCCCTTAGGGGGCGGGCCCGACTCTAGCGCAAGTTGGCTCGGGCTGCTGAGGCCGGAGCGCCCGGGCCCTCCACCCACTCCCGCGACTCAGGCACCCGAGCCACACCCTCCCCCCGCCCCCCACCCCGGCCGCCTGCGCCCCGGGCCGTGCGTGCTGCCGCCCGCGCCCCGGCCCCGCGTCGCTGCCTAAGCTCTTATCCTATACCGGCTGCAGCCGGTCTCCGCCGGCCTCGGGGGCGCGCCGCCGCCGACCATGTGCTGCGAGCGCCGAGCGCAGCCAAGGAGGGGGCCTGCCTGGCGCGCGCGCGCCGGCCCACGTGGACCTGGGCCGCGCCGGGCGCGCGCCCGCCCGCCTGCCTCCTGGGCTGGGGGTCACGGAAGGTAACCGCGTCGCGGTCTGGGGCCGGGCCGCCCCCACCAGCGCCTCCGGGGTCCTTGGCACAACGCCCCGATCTCCCAACCCAGGCGCGCCCCTGCGCGCGTGACCCGCCCAGACCCCGGAGCTTTGCTGCAACGCTAGTGGGAGCGCGAGTGTGCAGGGGTGGTGGGGGCGCCTGCACCCTGTCTCGGAGCACCTCGGCCAGGCGCGCGCGCGGGGGTCCCCGTCCCCACCCCCGGGCGCCTTCCCGGCGCGCCCACTGCCCAGTCCCGCCCGCACCCTGAGGATTTAGGGATTTAGCGGGGAGGGGGAACGCGCGCGCCGGGGCTGATTCCGCGCGGCGCTCGCGGCTGCGGCGGCTCCGCGCCCGCCCCGGGCAGAACAGGTTCCTTCCAGTTTGGGTGTGAGCTGCGCGCGCGGCGCCTGAGTTCCTCCTGCAGCGCCCACTTCCCTCAGTTTCGTCAACTCGCGCACCCCCACAGTTCCCCTTCCGGCGGTGGGGAGGGAGTGCCGCAGTGGGCCCCAGGGAGCGAGCGGCCGGGCCGCTGCGGGTGCCTTGCTTCCCCCACTTTGCTGCACCGGCAGCAGCAGCAGCAGCAGCAGTAGCAGCAACAGCATCCGCGTTGCGCGAAAGGAATGTGAGCCGCCGGGCTGAGTCAGCATCCCCGGCCCAGGGCGCGCGCGCACCCTCCAGGCAGAGGCGGCGTCGGCACAGGTGCATGGCTCCCATACCCGCGGGGAGCCCTCTGTAGGGGACCTGAAGGTTTAGACAGTCTGTGCCCCTCATCCCGTAGTCCCCGACCCCAAGGTCACTGTGAACTAAGCGGATGATGCACGCGAAACCCCAGTTACGAGCTCCTCATGGGGACAAAGCATGTGTCAGTTCCTAGACATTTCAGAGCCTGCGGGGGCGCAAACTTAGCTTGTCGGTCTCTACCTCACATCCCGAGGGCAAATTTGGAAACTGCTCGCAAGCGAAGGCCATGTTATTTGCATTCCTCTGCAGACTTTGGCGCCGGCTGCTGCCTTCACTGGGGTTCGGAGAATGTGGTTCTGATGTCAGAAACTCAAGAGAGCCTAGTTTGGGAGTGCGTGCACGGAGGGTCGCCACCGGGAGGAGTCGGCGATCTGAATTTTAATAAAAGCCTTCCTTGCTCGCTGATTTCTCTCACCATTTTGGGATAGGCTCTCCTGAGTTAAATGCCATCCTTTGCTGTTGACAAGTTCTGGTTGTGTAAGTGGGGAGAAGATTCGTTGGTACAGGGTGCCCTGTATGGCCAGTCCTGTACAACCAGGGGGCCGCTGTGTAGCTTTGCAACCTTGTAGACGTAATTTAACCTCGTAGAGCGTTAATTTCTCCGGATCTGTAAAATGGGAATGGAGGTGGTATTCCCAGAATTGGAGGGTTTAATTTATGGTACTTGTAAAGTGCGGATCGCAGTGACTGGCATTTGGTAAGGCCTCAGTACCCATTAGCTCTTGATGCTGTTATGATTTATGCTTTACCAAGGCCAATTAATTGCTGACTCCAACACACTCCCTGTGAGAGCCTTTTCTGAGTTGTTCTTCAAAGGATCCACATATAATGATATTTAGAAACTGATTTGAACACTTCATGCTAATACAGTGCTGCCTGTAAGATAATCTTTGATATTTAGGATCTTACACTTTAATATTTAGGACCTGTTACTGTATGTATGGAAATGTCGTGTGTAATATGACAGCATATTCTGTGTGTCTTAGGAACCTAAAGTTGCAGCCTGCCATTATATACCTGAGTGACTCGAAGCAAGCCACATAGTCTCCGTACTTAAGTCTCTTGATATAAAAAATTACACAAATTATGCCTAAAGCCTCAGGAGTGAATGAATGATTGGAAAAATCACATCTGAATGTTTGAGCAAGTGAAACCTGGCTTTTGGGGAGCATGATTCTAATAATAATAATAATAATAGATTTTTCTTACTAATAATGTATTACTATTCTTCTATTTTATTAATATTAATCTTTTTTTAATGTTTACTTTGTCCTCAACACTGTATTAAGTGCCATACATGTAATTCAATTTTAACCCCATCAGTAACCTTCTGTAGTTGACACTCATTATTCCCATTTTACAGTTGAGGAAAGCTGAGGCACTGAGCACTGGAGGGATTGACCTAAGGTTACACCATGTTTATAGATACACACTAGCGCTTTTTACAACTAGAGCTCATCCAAAGATGACATTTGCCATCTGTGTTTGAATAATGGAGAGGTGGCTGGAAACCCCACCTAAGCACAGCCTTGCTAGTCACAAAAAAGTCACGCAACATGACTTTTGCCCACCCTAGTTAGAGGCTGGCTTCACCTTGTTCCCTCAATCCTAGTGAGACCAAGCGTAAAAACCCCTGCTTTTTTAACTTCTCCAGAGAAAGCACTGCATTGCCATGCTAATCAACACCCCCTCGCCCCCAAACAAAACTAACTCTGTTTAGTTCTAAATAAGAACAAAAGAACCTTTGGAGTCTGGAGTACAGGACCAGAAAAATCAGGAAATCAAGTGACGGGCTCAGCTCCCCTCGTAGCCTCTCCCGTTGTGTCTGCCTGATCCCAAGTGGCAGGCAGAGCCCCTTCTTGGCTTTCCTTTACAGTGGGCGAGGCCATCATGATGCCCTTAAGAAGTCCCCCAACATCTTCTTGGGGGAAAATATTGGCTCTTCAGAGCTGTCCCCAAGGCTCCCTCTTCTAGCCCTCTTGCAGGGTCATTTGCATGAGAACAGATTCCTTTGTGTAAAGTTGGCCTGCCTGTTCTCTGTCCACGTTTATAGTCCTTCAAGTCTTCGTGTTGGGTTGCTAGGCAGATATGACCCTGGCTTGCAAATAAGCTCACTGCATTTACCAGCCTGTGAGAACTTCAACTTGGGTAAGTAGACTGAAAGGAATCTGGTCTGGAGCTCTGGGAAGAGGGTCCCGCAAGCCTGCTTTTGGGGGCTGATTCTTCAGGGCAGCCATCACAGAGGGAGAGTGTGTGAAGGCGGCTTCTATGAGGCTTCGATGGCTCAACCACCCTTCCATTCTTCCTCTTCCAGTCTCTGTTCCTCCCACCATGCTCCCACCCAAGGGCCTGTGTTCTGGGCGAGTGACTTGTATGCCACTGAAGCAATTTCTTGCTTTACAACTTTAATATCTGCTTCTCCAGTTGGCCAGGAACTTTACACACTCCGCCATGTAGCAACAGTGAACTGATGGTCCAGGTAGTTCTGCTAGGTTTATTTTGTGATTTGTGGTTCCCCCCCCGCCACAAATGTCACAGTTTGTAGGAAGGCAGGGCCCTTCAAACTGGGAAACACACACTTCTGGGGGAATTTAAAGATTTGCCAAGGGGTTCTGAGGCACAGATAGTGATGACGATGATAATAATAATATTACCGAGTTGTGTGCAAGGCTTAGTACGCTTGCTAAGTTAACTGAATTAACATGTGCAAGGGGCTTAGCACTGGTATTGGCTCGTGGTCCCTAACTCTTGGCTGCGACTCTTTCAACCTGTGATTCCTGGGGGATTGAGGAGGATGGTGATCAGGGAAGTCTTCAACTGGCAGAGAGGACCTTGGGAGGACTGGCAGGGGATACTGAGCCAGGGGAGAGGTGAACAGCATGAGAGGAAGGTAGGAGGTAGGTGAGGCCATTCTGTATTTGGGGACAGTGAGGTCATCTTCCCACTCGTGTGTGTAGGGGCGGGCGATGATTGATTTCGATGTATTGCTGGTGTCTGGCATTAACTCTGGAGTAACTTTTACTTGATCAGTACTGAATTTCATTCCTAGGCTTCTCAGTCTTCATAGTTGACTGCTCCTGTAGTTTTGTCATCTATTACTGCTTAAAAATTAAAAAAAAAAAATAGAGAACACAGCCTCCAGGAGGCTTCTATAAATTATCTCAAGGCTGTTGCAAAAGTCCTAAAAAACAAACCCAGGCTGAGTGTGATAATCCTAGTGCTTTTGGCATGAAGGCAGGAGGATTGCTTGAAGGCAGATTGAGACCAGCCTGGGCAATATGGCAAGACACCATATCTAAAACAGTTTTTTTTTTTTTTTTTTGAGATAGAGTCTTCCTCTGTTGCCCAGGCTGGAGTGCAGAGGCGTGATCTTGGCTTACTGCAACCTCTGCCTCCCAGGTTCAAGCGATTCTCCTGCCTCAGCCTCCCAAGTAGCTGGGACTACAGGTGTGCACCACCATGCCTGGCTAATTTTTGTACTTTTAGTAGACAGGGTTTCACCATATTGGCCAGGCTGGTCTCGAACTCCTGGCCTCAGGTGATCCACCCGCCTTGGCCTCCCACAGTGCTGGGATTATAGGCATGAACTGCTGCGCTGGCCTAAAAAATATCTTTTAAAAAAATTAGCTGGGTGTGGTGGTGCTGTCACACCACTATACTCCAGCCTGGGCAACAGAATAAGACGCTATCTCTAACCAACCGACCAACTCAAAATCTCAGAACAAAAGTATTTAAATCACGTTGCATTTAGGAGTGAATGCATGTCACATTAAACTGTATGACACAGCTGTGGGTCGTGGAATCTCATTGGCAATATTGGGAAGGGCTGCATATGGGACCAGTGAATTTTGCCCGGATAGAGTCACGCTTTCTTCGGATAGTTGTTGAAGTTGCCCCACCTGCCCTGTTCCTCAAGGCCCAAGGAATAAAAACCTGCTCTCCTGCTATATTTCTTGCCTAAAGGGAGATGCTGACTTTCCCTATCTTGTCTAAACAGGTACCTCCTGTCCTGTGCTTCTAGATTCCCAGGAACAATAGGCAATGTTAAGCTTCTATTTTAACCCTTTAGGACCAGTGCCTCCATGAGTTTCCAGATGGCTAGGGGACGATGCGAAGAAACTAGAAGGATGCTGCAGGATTGTGTTGTGGGCAAATGGTGAGGAGGGGTCCCGCCTTGCTGTGATCAGTGGGGGGCTGTGGAGTTAGGTGAGCTTTTTAGGGATACACAGCAGGACTGGGTCCAGGCAACATCCATCCCTCCATCCTTCCCTCCCACGCCCGTCGTTCATCCATCCATCCAAGTAGCCTCTGCTCATCCATAGCCCACTCGTGAGCACTGACAAATACTGTTGTCTCCCAGGCCACAAAACCACACCTCAGAGGATGTGGTTCCTTCTCTCATAGTGTTTATAGTTTAGTTCAGAAGACAGGACACATGTGATTGTTACCTAAAACAGCATTTCAACAAGTGCAGTTTTACAAGTGAGAATTACAAGTGAATGTCTTCCGAGAAAGAACTTAGAAAAGTCATCTAAGTTTAGGAGAATGATGAGATGAAGCTGGCAGGGTGGGGCAGAGCCGGCTGGGCTGTCGATGTTCATGTTACATGCATTCATCCAGCAAATATTGACTGAATACCTTCTGGACCAGTTGCCGGAATTATGCAGTGCATAAACTATACAGAATGTCCCTGCCTTTACATAGTTTCCACCCCGGAGTTGTGGATCTTTCTTGCTTGAGCACCTAGCTAGCCAAGCATCATGGACAAAGAGTTCTTTTGAAATGTTTCTGATATGGAAATGTAACTTCCATTTTCAAGTAACATCAACAAAGGGGAGATTCCCCTCACACGCACCCTACGTCTTGACCTCATATTGTTAAATTGTCCAAAACCAGATTTGCTGGAAGGCAGCATACTCCAAGGATGCCAGCTATTATTAGAGTCTGCTTAGCTGAAGGGACCTGGCTCAGGTTTAGCCAAGATGGCACAGATAGTCATGGGATTGTGTAACACGGAACCATAGTTTGGAACGTTGAAAATGCAAACTGAAATCACTCTTTATTTCCTCTGTGCCTTGTTTGAGACTATGGTGGTGTGTTTGTAGCTTCTACCTTCTCTAGGTTCAGAAACCAGCATCAGAGCTTGCTAACAAACAGTTCTGGTAGATTCAGCCAGTAGCTGCAGGGAGTAAAAATTTTTTTTCTAATAGAGACGGGGTCTTGCTATGTTGCCCAGGTTGGTCTGGAGCTCCTGGGGTCAGGTGATCCTCCTGTCTCGGCATCCCAGAGTGTTGGGATTACAGGCGTGAGCCGCTGTGCCCGGCCATTATGTTTTATTTTAATGTTAGTAATGCTTTGGCTTGCACAGCACATTTTCAGTGTGTTCTCGTATTTATTATCCCTTTATCCTCAAAACAATCAAGAGATGGACTAACAGTAGCCAATATTTCTTAGCACTTACTGAGAACTTGGGTAGGATTATTTCATTCTCACATTGTGTTTGGGGTTGAGAAAGTTTACTGTGACTCTTTTTTTTTTTTTTTTTTTCTGATATCTAATTCCAGGCTAAAACTGCATTTTTCAGGTAAGGGAGAAAACTGAGACACAAAGAGATTCTGTAACATATCCACGGTCACACAGCTAGCAAATCACTGCTGAATCCTGGATACATACTGTTCTGGAAATAAGACAACACATCTCAAAAGTCAATTCCCCAAAAGGCAAATTTGTTAAGTAACTGCTTCACTAAATTGAATGTTTTTTTTTTTTTCTAAGTTTAGGTCTTACCCCTACTTCTGCCCCTACCTGAGCCTTGGCTTCAGAGATTCCCAGGTAAAACTTTAGTGGGAATCTGTCTTGGGGTACTCAGGATGTCATAACAAAATACCATGGACTAGGCTGGGCTTGTTGCCCCATGCCTGTAATCCCCACACTTTGGGAGGGTGAGATGGGCGGATCACTTGAGGTTAGAAGTTCAAGACCAGTCTGGTGAAACCCTGTCTCTACTAAAAATATAAAAATTAGCTGGGCATGGTGGTATGTATCTGTGGTCCCAGCTATTTGGGAGGCTGAGGCACGAGAATCTCTTGAACCTAGGAGGTGGAGGTTGCAGTGAGCTGAGATTGCTCCACTGCTCTCCAGCCTGGGTGATAGAGCGGGATTCTGTCTCAAAAAAAAAAAAAGAAAGAAAGAAAGAAAGAAAGAAAAATACTGTAGACTAACAAGAGAAATTTACAAAAATACAGCCCAAACAACAGAAATTTATTGTTTACAGCTTTGGAGGCTGGAAAGTCAAAGATTAAGGTGCTGGCCAATTTAGTTCCTGGTGAGGGCTCTCTTCCTGGCCTGCAGACAGCCACCTTCTTGCTGTGTCCTCACATGGCGGAGAGAATGAGCGAACAAGTTCTCTGATGTTTCTTCTTGTAAGGGCACTAATCCCATCACCTCATGACTTCATCTAAGCTTTATCACCCTACAAAGGCCTATCTTCAAATATCATCACACTGAGAGTTAGGGCTTCAACATACAAATTTTGGGGGCACACAAACTTTTAGTTTATAACAGAGTAACATATTTCATTATGTGGAAGTGGAATGGATCCAGGGCAAGGGTAAATCTACAGAAATAGAAAAGATAGTACAAAGCACTGTTTTTCTTAAGAGAAAGTTTCCGGCCAGGCACGGTGGCTCAAGCCTGTAATCCCAGCACTTTGGGAGGCCGGGACGGGCGGATCACGAGGTCAGGAGATCGAGACCATCCTGACTAACACGGTGAAACCCCGTCTCTACTGAAAATACAAAAAACTAGCCGGGCGAGGTGGCGGGCGCCTGTAGTCCCAGCTACTCGGGAGGCTGAGGCAGGAGAATGGCGTAAACCTGGGAGGCGGAGCTTGCAGTGAGCTGAGATCCGGCCACTGCACTCCAGCCTGGGTGACAGAGCGAGACTCCGTCTCAAAAAAAAAGAAAAAAAAAGAGAAAGTTTCCTACTCTCATGCAAAAATGACAAAGGGAAAAAATTGAACTTGTTTTTTTTTTGAGACAGAGTCTCACTCTGTTGCCCAGGCTGGAGTGCAGTGGCACTGTGTTGGCTCACTGCAACCTCCGTCTCCTGGGTTCAAGCAATTCTCCTGCCTCAGCCTCCCAAGTAGCTGGGATTACAGGCACCCACTACCATGCCTGGCTAATTTTTATATTTTTAGTAGAGATGGGGTTTCACCATGTTGACCAGGCTGGTCTCAAACTCCTGACCTCAGGTGATCCACCTGCCTTGGCCTCCCAAAGTGCTGGGATTACAGGCATGAGCCACTGCGCCTAGCTGAAAAAATGGAACTTTGACATGTAAACCACCGATCAGGCTGAACGTGACAAGGGGAAAGATACGATGCATGAGGTGGGCCTGCCAAAAAAAAAAAAATCGAACCTGGATCAGATCTCATCCTAGATCTACAAGCCAGTTTACAGGGAAAACAGGGGTCCAGGGAACATTTCAATAGAGGATACAATCAGCTAAATCCAAAATTTGAGAAATGTTACAGGGCAAACAACATAACTTATTTACAAATCTATGCAGAGAAAGGAGGAGGGGAGCCATAAATGAAAAGAAAAGAGACACGTGAACCAAGTGCAGTGTATTGTGAACCTTGTCTGGATACTGATTAGAACAAACTAACTGTTAAAAAAAGATACTGATAAGACAATGGAGGACATTTGAACTCTGATTGAGTTTTTGATGATACTATCCATTGTTAATTTTTAAAAGGAGAGTGTTACGGAATTGTAGTTATATAGTAAGAATTAACTTTTAGAGACTCGTACCAAAATACTTTTGGATAAAATTATATTATGTCTGGGATTGCTTTTTATTTTTTAAGAGACAGGGTCTTGCTCTGTTGGCCAGGCTGGAGTGCAATGACATGATCATGGCTCACTTGCAGCCTCGAACTCCTCAGCTCCAGCCATCTTCCCACTTCAGCCTCCCTAGCAACTGGGACTACAGCACATGCCACCATACCCAGCTAGTTTGTTGTTGTTGTTGTTGTTCTAGAGAGATGGGGTCTTGCTGTGTTGCCCAGGCTGGCCTCTAACTCTTGGCCTCAGGTGATCTTCCTGCCTCAGCCTCCCAAAGCACTGGGATTACACGTGTGGCCCACCACCCCTGGCCTGGGGCTTACTTCAAAATAATCCAGCATATGTGGAGAGGGAGGCAAAAGGAAATTGAAGGAGAGGGCCAGCCTGACCATATGTTGATAATTGTTGAATTGAGATGTTGGGTAAGTAAATGTGAGTTTCTCAATTTTGGTGTGTTTGACAAGTTCCATAACAAAATGTGTAATAAGTGATAAGTAAATACAGTTTTGTGACAAGTTCTTAAAAATGTGGCAAACAGGCTTCCAGGGAGCTAATTTCAGACAGTTTTCCTGGAGCTTTCTTCTTGATCACACCCTTCAGGATTTTCCTTCTCAAGTGGAGGATAGACTTTTACAGAAAAGATGTTATCCAGAGGTCCATGTCCTCTCTCTGATCTGTGAGCCAGGACACAGATATAATTTCCTCAGGGCTACTGGGTGTTTAGATGCATGGCGTGATACCACCTGGGCTCTCTCAAATTGGCTCCTGCAATATGGCTTTCTTCTGTGACAGTCTCAACAGGTGGTTCGAGCCTAAAACTAGGGAGGATGTCATATGCCCCCTGTGGATGGGTTTCCTGGCATCGTTGGGTTCACAGAGATGATATTGTCCCAAACAGTGTCTGGCGTGAGGTCTCCAAGCTTTTTTTTTTTTTTTTTTTTTAAAAAGCATTTTAATTACCTAAGTGAAATTGCTCTCCCAGGCTGGATAGAGGCATTCAAAGATGTCTTTTGCATCCTCTGTTGAGCTTAGACTACTACCCCTTAGCCCCCACACTCTAAGAAAGCAGTCTTTCCAAGTTGGGCCAGCCTCAAAATTACATGTTGGGGTCTATGGGCAAAAGACTGGGACACGAGGATGTTTATTATGTGTAGATAATAAATAAACCTTTGTCCTGGCTATTGTGGGAACTGTGTTTTCCTTTTCACCTGGATGGACTAGGGTGAGGCAACATGTAAGGAAGTGCTCACTGCCCAGGTAGTGTGAGTACAGGGTGGCCACCTGAGCAGAAGGGCCACCTCCTGACGTTTTGTGCCCTAGGCATTTTGCTTGTCTCGCTTTAGCACTGTCTCTCACCTGAACTCACCTGGACCCATGCAAGGGACTCCTAACTCAGCTGCTTGTTTCATCTGCCGCCCTGCAGGGCATTTGTGTATTCTCAACAGGGCAGGGATTCTGTTACAATGTAAGCCAGAGCCTGCTGCTCTTGCTCAATCCCTCTGGCTTCCCATCTCTCGCAGCAAAAGCCTTTCTTTCCTCTGACTCTAATCCCTGCCCTTCGTCTCTCCATTGCTTCTGCAGTGGCTTATTTGCCGCTCCTTGCTTGTGCCAGACCTCAGCCTTTCCCAGTTTCTCTACCTTTCCTGCATGGCTTCCTGATGGCTGCGTAGCTTCCTCCCTGACCTCATACAGATCCTTATCCAAAGTGCACTTTCTTGATGAGATTGTCCCAGACCACCCCCTTTAACTTTGCAGCCTCCATCCCACGCCTGAGCTCCTTCTTTGATGTCCTCCGTGCTATTTACATTTTATTGATTTCGTTTCTCCCCTCACTCTCAAAAAAGTAAGTGGTGTGAGGGCAGGGATTTTTGTCTGTTTCATTCATGGCTGTATGCACCGTGCCTGGTTTAAAACCTGTCAGTCAGTACAAATTTGGTGGACAAATGACAGAATGCATTGGGGAGTTGCTTCAGACAACACATGAACAGCTGATGCCCAACGATGGCCCCTTCTGACAGCCCCTGATGGCTCCTGGCCCCCAGCCAGCACACAGACCATGTTCTGATTTTGGGGAGTAAAACAACAGGACTTCACATCCCAGAGACCCGCTCCCCCACTGCTCTTTTGTCTTTTTTGGCCTCAGCTCATCAGATGCTTTTGTCTCTGGAAAACCAACAGAACCCTCTGCCAGAAAGGTCTGCCCGACCTTCTTGTTATTTCAGCTGTTTTCAAGGTTCTCTAGGAGGATGCTTGGCCACAGGGAGGCCCATGGGAAATGAGGGTCAGGTGATGAAGTGAGTGGCTCAGGAAGCCCAAGGACTTCAGCTCTGTGTTTTCAGACACTGCTCAGCGGATCTTCAGGTTGCTGTATTCCATTTGCTTCTCAGTGCTTCTGGCCCACAGCCTGCCTGTGGGTCATTTGGCTGTTTATCAGTACCTTTACCCCTAAGCAAGATTGGAAACTGAGGGAGGTCAAACTTGAGCACACTTAGCAGCCCTACTTTAAAATGGGAGTCGTGGAGAAGAACAGGAATCACGGGTAAAGCTGATTGTCAACTAAAGTTCACTCTACTCCTGCTTGAGGAGCATGAGATGTGGGAAATTGTTCATGCTTGTCCTCAGCAAGGATCTTTCACAGTCAGTTGTGCTCTGATGGAGCAGATGGGCCTTCGTTGTGGGATTTGTTGACTGACGTGGCCGAGTACCTTCTGCCCCAGTGGAAGGAGGGGTGGACACTGTATTTGCCAAAGACTCTGCCTTTCTTTATAGCCAGGAATGCTCCTTCCCTGTATCTACTTTCCTTTCTGAGAGTGATGGAGAAAGAAAAAGCTGGCAAAATAACATCAGATAAGATCTGAGGGCAGCAAGCAAGGCCATTTTCTTTCCTTCATTTGTTCTAAGGGCCAGATGCAATCAAATGCTTGGCTTATATAGCTGTATGTTTGGAGGTATTGCTTTCAGAGACAGGATCTTGCTCTGTTGCCCAGGCTGGAGTACAATGGCACCATCATAGCTCACTACAGCCTTGAACTCCTGGGCTCCAGTGGTCCTTCCACCTCCGTTTCCTGAGTAGCTGGGATTGTAGACATACACCACCATGCCTGGCTAATTTTTTAATTGTTTTGTAGAGATCGGGTCTTGCCATCTTGCCCAGGCTGGTCTCCAACTCTCAGTCTCAAGCAGTCTTCCCACCTTGCCTCCCAAAGTGCTGGAATTACAGGCATGAGCCACTGAGTCTGGCTATGGGACCATTTTCCTTATATTTTTGTTTTGTTTTTTTTTTGAGATGGAATCTCACTCCGTTGCCCCGGCTGGAGTGCAGTGGTGCAGTCTCAGCTCATTGCAACCCCCGCTTCCCAGGTTCAAGTGATTCCCCTGCCTCAGCCTCCCAAGTAGCTGGGACTACAGGTGCACGCCACTATGCCCAGCTAATTTTTTTGTATTTTTAGTAGAGATAGGGCTTCACCATGTTGGCCAGGCTGGTCTTGAACTCCTGACCTCAGGTGATCCGCCTGCCTTGGCCTCCCAAAGTGCTGGGATTACAGGCATGAGCCTCCGCGCCCAGCCCCATTTTCTTTATCACACTTGAGCTCTAAGTTTGAGCTTAGATCTTAATCAAAGTCTGTACCTGGGCATCCATTCTTTGAGTATCTGGTCTGCCTTTTCCATTTAGTTAAAACAAAAATGGGGAAAGGATTAAATGTCTCCCTGGAGGTGTGGGTGTGAAGAATAATGCAATGGTGTGCTGGCTAGATTTGCTTATTTCCATTCTATGAAAATTTTAAGTAACGATTCTCTTTGAAAATCCTCAATGGAATGTTTCATCATGGAACACTGAAGAAACACAATCTGTTTATTTATATTCTTACCTTAATTTTAGCTTCTTTCTTAAGTGAATTTTTTTTCCCTGAAGTCTTCTACATTGGATCCATTCTGAAATGGATTATTGACCAGGCATGAGGCTGCTCTAGTGTTCCAAGCTAAGAAACTTTAAGAGGAAAAGTCTCCTGTGTCTGTTGCACATGGTCAGAAGCCAGTAGAATGATCTTGGAATCAAGCAGTAGGACCACAGGCATTTGTTAACTACCCTCCTTATGCTAAGGCTCTTTCTCCTACAAAGGGAGACATCTTTGGAGTCTCAAGATCAACAAATACCAGTTGAGTCTAATTGAGTTTGAGATAATACATCTCCTTTTGGGAAACAAAAGAATTTGCGTTTCTGAACAATTGATTCATTGGCCTCCAGATGACATGACTGTGTACTTGGATTTCCTTTTATTTTGATTAAGTGTGTATTTGCCCATTCTTTTGGTTTTTATCCAGGTCTTCCAGAATTTACATACCTCTAACCACCCCCATCCACGTGGATTGATCCAATTGGGTTGGGTGGCGAGGATGTACAACTGGAAAAAGTGTCTGTCATAATCCCAGGCCCATCTTTTTTACACATTGGTTCTCCTTTAATCTGCTCCATACATTGGGTGTTCAACTGAAACTTTGTTGTTGTTGTTGTTGTGGTTAATTTTAGATTAAAAAATATAGAGATAAGGTCTCACTATGTTGGCCAGGCTAATCTTGAACCCCTGGCCTCAAGTAATCCTTCTGCCTCGGCCTCCCAAAGTATTGGGATTACAGGAATGAGCCACCATGCCCAGCCAACTGAAATTTTTATTTGGTCCACAATTTCAACTCTGTTTCTCCTTATTAAACTTCCTAATTGACTGGATGTGGTGGCTTATGCATGTAATCCCAGCACTTTGAGAGGCTGAGGTGGGAGGATCACTTGAGCCCAGGAGTTCCAGACTGGCCTGGGCAATGTAGTGAGACCCAATCTGTACAAAAAATAAAAAAAAATTAGCTGGGCTTGGTGGCATACACTTGTAGTTCTAGCTACCCGGGAGGCTGAGGCAGGAGGATCGTTTGAACCCAGGAGTTTGAGACTGCGGTGAGCTGGTATCTGTCTCTTTAAAAATAAATAAGTACATAAATAAAATAAACTTGCAAATTTAAGGCTTTTAAGTGAACTAGAGCTAATCTAGTTTTATCCTTGGCTCCATTTGCAATCTCTAGCTTAAAGTATAACCTTCAATTCCCGTCTTTCAAAACTCAGTCTGATTTGTTGCTTTTGTTTGTCCACTGAAGTTGAGTCATTAGTTAGAGTAAGCAGTTTCTTTTTTCTTCTTGCACTAGACTCATGATGTTTTTGTTTTCCAGCACCTATGCTACTTAAAGTGTGATCCAAAGACGAGCAGTACAGGCCTCACATGGGCTTGTTAGAAATACAGATCCCAGGCCCAGCGTTACCTACTGAATCTGTGGTTTAATAAACACAAAATCCACAGCAGATTCGTATGTACCTCCACGTGTAGGGCGCACCACTGGCTGAACATGTCTTTAGATTTTCTTATTAAAATTACATGGCTAGGATGCAAAGGGACACCTTTCCATGAAAAAAAAATTATGAAATTTTTTCTGACATTTTATTATGAAAATTACAAACATACAGCAAAATTAAAAGAGTTCTATAGTAAGCACCCATATATCCTCTACCTAGATTCTATTATTAACTTTTTAAAACCATTTCCTTTTCCCCCAGATTAACTTCTGTTAAGAATTTTAGCTGGGCCTGGGTGTGGTGGCTCACGCCTGTCATCCCAGCACTTAAGGAGGCCAAGGCGGGCAGATCCCTTGTGGTCAGGAGTTTGAGACCAGCCTGGCCAACATGATGAAACCCCATCTCTACCAAAAATACAAAAATGTGCCGGGATGTGTTGGTGTGCACCTGTAATCCCAGCTACTGGGAGGCTGAGGCATGAGAATTTCTTTTTTCTTTTTTTTGTTTTTTTTTGAGATGGAGTTTTGTTCTTGTTGCCCAGGCTGGAGTTCAGTGGTGCGATCTTGGCTCACCACAGTCTCCACCTCCTGGGTTCAAGCGATTCTCATGCCTCAGCCTCCCAAGTAGCTGGGATTACAGGCATGCGCCGCCACACCCAGCTCATTTTATATTTTTAGTAGAGCTGGGGTTTCTCCATGTTGATCAGACTGGTCTCAAACTCCCAACCTCAGGTGAGCCGCCCACCTTGGCCTCCCAAAGTGCTGGGATTACAGGTGTAATCCACTCCCGGCGAGAATTTCTTGAACCCGGGAGGCAGAGGTTTCAGTGAGCCAAGATTGTGCCATTGCACTCCAGCCTGGGTGATAGAGTGAGTCTATCACTCAGTCTCAAAAAAAAAGAATTTTAGCTGGGCATGGTGGCACATGCCTATAATCCCAGCTATGTGGGAGGTTGAGGCAAGAGGATCACTGGAGCCAGGAGTTCAAGACTGACCTAGGCAACGTAGCAAGACCCTATCTCCAATTTTTTTTTTTTTTTTAAATGTAGAAACATTAGGTTATAGCATGACTGTTACAAATAACCATGTCTTGGTAATAAGGGTCTCACCTCTCCTTCTAGAATTCTCAGTGGCACACTGGGATTTAGCAGCATTGGGGGCTGGTCCTGGTCCCACCCAGAACACTGGGCCTCAATATCCTCATCTATACAGTGAGTGGGCTGGCAGAGATCATCTCTAATGTTACTTCCAACCCTGTCACTACAGGTCCATTGCGAGTATTATTATCATCACTATTTTTCAGGTGGAGAAACAGATGAATCAGTTAAATATCTGAATAAAAACATCTGTTGGCATGGAAAAGTGATTATTTCCTAAGCTACTGAGTAAAACACAGCTGCACTGGCAGTTTTAACTCTGTTTTCTTGTCAATTTTTGTTCTTTCAGGAAACCTTACAGAAACATGAAGCCCTCAACCATCTGGAACTCAGAAACTTATTCGGGGCTGACTGTGGCTTCTAGAACATCCAGGTGTTCTGCAGATGCGAGAACTCATCCTGTAGTCACCAGATGGAGTCCCAGACAGATGTAAGGCCTGTGCTGTGGCTCTACAGCCCTCAATACAGAAGGGTCACTTTCTTAGTGGCCAAAGAGCAGTTATTGACATTGATGTCTAATTATTGAACACAACCAGTCATTTTACTGAGCTGCAGTGAGGAAACACTGACCATAGAAGATCAAGCCAAATTAGGGATTGCACATTTCCTGATTCTTTTGAATTAGGATTCCAGATGGGGGCCTCATTTCTGTCGCCCCCAACACTCCTATAGCCGTTATCACCGCCATCACCGCTGCCACCAGCATCTTCTTGCATACGCCACCTCTGTTCCCCAGAGACTTCCTGCTTTGAAAGTCAGCAGAAAGGAAGCTGTCAGAAAAGTCTCTAGTGGTGGCTGCCGTCGCTCCAGACAATCGGAATCCTGCCTTAACCACCATGGGCTGGCTTTTTCTAAAGGTTTTGTTGGCGGGAGTGAGTTTCTCAGGATTTCTTTATCCTCTTGTGGATTTTTGCATCAGTGGGAAAACAAGAGGCCGGAAGCCAAACTTTGTGATTATTTTGGCTGATGACATGGGGTGGGGTGACCTGGGAGCAAACTGGGCAGAAACAAAGGACACTGCCAACCTTGATAAGATGGCTTCGGAGGGAATGAGGTGAGTCTTGAGATGCCAGGCCAACCTGTCTTTGGATGTCTTACTCCCGTTCTTGAGAGGGGAAGGGGCCGTGCAAAGCACTTAAAGAGTCATTGATGGACCCATGCTGATTTAATTAATCTGTCAATTAATTTGGTTTGAAGCTAGCATAGCATCTGAAGAAATCCCACCATCTAGCACCCATCCATCTATCTAATAACATTTATTATGTGTTAGGCGCTAGGAATACAGAGGTGAACAAGATAAAACATTTTTGCCCTCAAGTTATTCATTGTCTGGTAGAGGAGACAGGTTAAAAGGAAAGTAAGCGGCTGGATGCAGTGGCTCATGGCCGTAATCTCAATGCTTGGGGAGGCTCAGGCAGGAGGTTCACCTGAGCCCATGATTTTGGGACCAGCTTGGGCAACCTGGCGAGATCCCACTCCTACAAAAAATAAAAGCAAGTTAGCCAGCGGTGGTGGCACACTCCTGTGATCCTAGCTACTTGGGAGGCTGAAGTGGGAGGATCACTGGATCCCAGGAGTTCAAGGCTGCAGTGAGCTATGATCATGCCACTGCACTCCAGTGTGGGTGACAGAGTGAGACTCTGTCTCTTAAAAAATAAGTAAATAGGCCAGGCGCAGTGGCTCACGCCTGTAATCCCAGCACTTTGGGAGGCCGAGGTGGGCGAATCTCCTGAGGTCAAGAGTTGGAGACTAGCCTGGCCAATATAGTGAAACTCCGTCTGTTGAACAGCTGGGGAAATATTAGGCATGGTGGCAGGTACTCAGATCCCAGGCTAGAGGCTGAGGGTGAGAAGGGAGGTGGAGGTTGCAGGAGCTGAGATCGCACCACTGTACTCCAGCTTGGGCAACAAGAGCAAGACTGTCTCAAAAAAAAAAAAAAAAAGTAAAGAAAGGGAAATAAGGGAAATAAGAATTATAAGCAGATTGCTTCTGAGCCCACATCCAGATTTTTTGTTGTTGTTGTTGTTGAGACGGAGTTTCACTCTTGTTGCCCAGGCTGGAGTGCAGTGGCACAGTCTCGGCTCACCACAACCTCCACCTCCTGGGTTCAAGCGATTCTCCTGCCTCAGCCTCCCAAGTAGCTGGGATCACAGGTGCCTGCCACCACGCCCAGCTAATTTTGTATTTTTAGTAGAGATGGGATTTCTCCATGTTAGTTAGTCTGGTCTCGAACTCCTAACCTCAGGTGATCTGCCCACCTTGGCCTCCCAAAATGCTGGGATTACCGGCATGAGCCACCGCACCCAGCCCCAACATCCAGAGGTTTTGGAGAACAGAGGCGAGGGTGTGGAATCCAACCTGGGGTTTCAAGGGAGGAGATGGCCTTTGAAGAGCAGCGGAGAGTGTGTGAGGCGTGGGAGACGTGACTCACTTATTTATGAGAGGCATGGCTTATGTTTAAGGCACACTGAATTCTAAGGGACCACAAAAGAGGAGCCTATGCATCTGATGCGTCGAAGTGTTTAGGAAACAGCTATTGCAGTTTTTTGTTAAAACACCCAGCTCCTTTTCCCACTTAGATGGAGAACAGGCGTTAGAGCTTTCAGGCTTCAGGATTTTCTTCTTGGGCTAACGTTGGTCTGATTGTCCAGCTCGGATCCTGTCTGCATTGGGCGAAACTCCTCCGTGTGGTTCGGGGGGAATCATTTCAGCTCACCACTTAGGATGACGCATAGGGCATCTCCACAGAATTTTGGCCACTTGCATCCTAGAGCTTGATGCTTTTCCTGAGATATGCGCCCTTGGTGGGTGGCGGTTTCTGCATCTGTTCTCACCCACTCCAATTCTTCCTCACCTCCATCAAGGTGAACTTTGTAAAAACACTCTTCTTCTTCCAGTCCTTCAAAGACATTTTTAGCCCGAAGGATAAAACTCAAACCCCATACCACTGGTGTTTGGCTGGGTGCGGTGGCTCACGCCTGTAATCCCAACACTTTGGGAGGCCAAGGTGGGCACATCACTGGAGGACGGGAGTTCAAGACCAGCCTGGCCAACATGGTGAAACCCCATCTCTACTGAAAATACAAAAATTAACTGGATGTGGTGGTGCACAGGAGAATTGCTTGAACCTGGGAGGTGGAGGTTGCAGTGAGCTGAGACTGCACTGCTGCACTCCAGCCTGGGCAACAGAGTGAGACTCTGCCTCAAAACAAGCAAACAAAACCAACAAAACCCCAAACTGGTTTCTTCACCGCCCCCTCTCTCTTGAGTGGTCTTTGGGTGAGCCCTCCCCTCATCTGTGTGATGGGTTCATCCTGGTGCACTCTCCACTTCCTCTGTTTAATTAGTTTCTAGTCACTACGTAGGTCTCAGTTGTACACGAGGGCCTCAGGAAAGCATTCGTGGATGCCTCGGGTGTTCTGTGATGGTCCTCGCTGCTTTCCATGGTGGCTGTTCAATCATCTGACCACTACGTTGGGTTGAATAGCATGCTCCCTAAATTCATGTCCATCCAGAGCCTCAGAATGTGACCTTATTTGGAAATAGGGTCTTTGCAAATGTTATGAGTTAAGGCTCTCGATGATCTCAGAGTCGATTTAGGGTGGGTCTTAAATCCAGTGACGTTTCCTTGTAAGAAGAGGAGAAGACACAGAGACACACAGAGAGATGGTGATGTGAAGATGGAGGCAGAGATTGGAGGCGTGTCTCTACAAGCCAGGAACACCAGTGACCGCCGGCAACCACCAGAACCAGGAGACAGACACGGAACAGATTCTCCCTCAGAGCCTCCAGAAGGTACCAGCCCAGCTGACATCTTCATTTCAGACTTTTAGCCTCCTATACTGTATTTTTTTTTTTTTTTTTTTTTTTAAGACAGAGTCTAGCTCTGTTGCTCAGGTTGGAGTGCAATGGTACGATCTTGGCTCACTGTAACCTCCACCTCCCAGGTTCAACCGTTTCTCTAGCCTCAGCCTCCCGAGTAGCTGGGATTACAGGCATCTGCCACCATGCCTGGCTAATTTTTGTATTTTTGTAGAGATGGGGTTTCACCATGTTGGCCAGGCTAGTCTCGAACCCCTGACCTCAAGTGATCCACTCGCCTTGGCCTCCCAAAGTGTTGGGATTACCGGTCTGAGCCACCATGTCTGGCCTGTACTGTTGTTTTAAGCCGCATAGCTTGTGGTAATTTGTTATGGCAGCCTCCCTCCTTACACACCTCCCTCCTAGCTCTGGACTTCAGGAAGAAAAATGCCTCATCTATTCTTTCCCGCTTATATTCCTAGCATGTAGCACAGTACCTGGTACGTAGTGGACAATTAATATTTGTTTGTCAATAAATGGGCTCTAGGAGCTCAAGATGCCCTGGAATGTCACCCCAAATTTTGCATATAGGAATATTTTTCTGGGGAGAGAGTTCATCCATCCATTAGCATTTACCAGATTCTCAAAAGGGCCTGGGTTGCCAAATGCTTAGGAACTTCTGCTTTCAGTGTCTAGCGGGTTAGTGAGGAAATACTAGTTCCATTATTTAAGCTGAGATTTTCGAAGCTCACACATTTTTTTTTTCTCATGTGCTGTCTCTACCGTCACACACTCATTCTGAGCAGAAAGGGCGACTCAGGGGTCAGATGCCAAATGTGGTTCGTCAGGCTCTCCTTCTCCCCACCCCCTTATGAAAGTGTTTCTTTCCATCTGAGCCTCGTGACAGTGGCCAGGTGGATAGCCCTCTGGCCTGAGGTCGACGGCTTTTCATTCTTCTTTGTTGACAGGAAAGCCTGGCTTCCTGTGAGGCCACGAACTGATTCATCACTGGTTTCTCCCTCTGCCTACTCACGGCCAGTGGGGAACTGTGACTTTCAGACACAAACTCTTATGCCCAACAGGGTCTGGGGTGACTAGCCGGGACTGCACGCTCAGGCCACCATGCCCAGTTCTATTGGCTCCTTGTCGTTTGTGAATAAATGAATTTTCTAGGACTGCTGGAACAAATTACTCCAAACTGGACAGCTTAAAACATTACTTTGTCCTGGCCGGGTGCGGTGGCTCACACCTATAATCCCAGCACTTTGGGAGGCCGAGGCGGGCAGATCATGAGGTGAGGAGATCGAGACCATCCTGGCTAACAAGGTGAAACCCCATCTCTACGAAAAATCCAGAAATTATCTGGGCGTATTGGTACACGCGTGTAGTTCCAGCTACTCGGGAGGCTGAGGCAGGAGAATGGCATGAACCCGGGAGGCGGAGCTTGCAGTGAGCCGAGATGGCGCCACTGCACTCCACCCTGGGTGACAGAGCGAGACTCCGTCTCAAAAAAACAAAAACAAAAACAAAAAAGCATTACTTTGTCCTTTGACAGTTTGGGAAGCCAGAGTCCAGAATCAAGGTTACGACTGAAGGCTCTGACAGAGAATCCATTCTTTGCCTCTCTCCTGGATTCTGGTGCCTGCTGGAATCCTTGGCGTTCTGGGCTTGAGGACTCCTATCTCTGCCTCTGCTGTTACGTGGTGTTGTTTCATGTCAGTGGCCAGACTCCCCTCCTCTAATAAAAATACCAGTCATTGGATTGAAGGCCCACCCTACTCCAGTATGACCTCATCTTAACTTGATGACATCTGCAAAGACTCTATTTCCAAATAAGGTCACATCACAGGTTCTGGATTGATATGAAATTGAGGGGAACACTATTCAGTCTGGCAGTCTGGTGCAATTAGCCATATTACTTATCTTTTTTTTTTTTTTTTTTTTTTGAGACACAGTTTCACTCTGTCACCCAGGATGGAGTGCAGTGGTGCAATCTTGGCTCACTGCAACCTCTGCCTCCTGGGTTCAAGTGATTCTCTTGCCTCAGCCTCCTGAGCAGCTGGGATTACAGGCACCTGCCACCACGCCCAGCTGGTTTTTGTACTTTTAGTAGAGACAGAGTTTTGCCATGTTGGCCAAACTGGTCTCGAACTCCTGACTTCAAGGGATCCACCCTCCTTGGCCTCCCAAAGTGCTGGGATGACAAGCATGAGCCACCGTGCCTGGCCTACATATCTCTTTTTCCTCCGCTTCTAATGCAGTCTGTAATGTAGTAGGTGGTCAGTCAGTATCTGTTGTATTGAAGACTAAATGTCATGCTTAAGAGGGCAGGAGCCAGACAGTTTGAGCTCAGATCCCAGCTCTGCCACTTCCTATTTGTGAGCTGTGAGCTGGGCAAGCTGCATTGTCCCTTGGAGTTTTGTTTTCCTCTTCTGTAAGTGGGGACAATGGTAGCACCCCTACCTCACAGGATGTTGTGAGGGTTAAATTAAGTAATCTGGGCTGGGCACAGTGGCTCATGCCTGTAATCCCAGCACTTTGGGAGGCCGAGGTGGGCAGATCACCTGAGGTCGGGAATTCGAGACCAGCCTGACCAACATGGAGAAACCCCAACTCTATTAAAAATACAAAATTAGCCGGGCATGGTGGCACATGCCTGTAATCCTGGCTACTCAGGAGACTGAGGCAGGAGAATCACTTGAACCCGGGAGGCAGAGGTTGCAGTGAGCCGACATCACGCCATTGTACTCCAGCCTGAGCAACAGAGCAAGACTCCATCTCAAAAAAAAAAAAGATGCCAGGAGTTCGAGGCTGCAGTGAGCTATAATCATGCCATTGTACTCTAGCCTGGGCTACAGAGTGTCTCATTAAAAAAAAAAAAAATTAAGTAATCTATGTAAGCAGTTAGCATAGAGCCTAGCATACAATGGATAGGATTCTATGCTATTTTTGTTATTGTTACTAGAAATGTCCGTATGTAATGTCAGAGTGAATTGGCTAATCTGGGTGATAAAAGGTCCAATGACAAAACTTAGAAGGATGAGGTGGAGTTCCAGTGACAAATTCCTGGTAATCCCTATGCTGGCTGTGCGCCGGGACCAACACCTTTATTTCAATCAACACAACAGCTGCAACAATCACCCTTACCAAGCTCTTGCAAGGTGCCAGGCTCTAGGCATTACCCTGGTTAATTCTTGGTACCACCCTGCTTTTTCTCTTATACCTCAGATGAGGAAATTGAGGTTAAATAACATGCCCAGAGTTGGTGAGTGGCCAAGCCAGCATTTAAACTCAGATTTCCTCATTCTAGAACCTTATTCTTTCAGGACTGGGCAGAATTGGGGAATTATCAAAGAGAATCCATCAAGATTTGGCCAGCTTTGCCATATGGCTGTCAAAGAGGAGGAGGCCAGGCGTGGTGATTCACACCTGTAATTCCAGTACTTTGGGAGATCGAGGTGGAAGGATTGCTTGAGCTCAGGAGTTTGAGAGCAGCCTGGGCCATATAGCAAGACTTCATCTCTACAAAAAAATCAATAAATTAGCTGGGCATGGTCCTACCTACTCTGGAGGCTGAGTTGGAAGGATCGCTTGAGCCCAGGAGGTTGAGGCCACAGTGAGCTATGATCGCGTTGCTGCACTCCAGCCTGGGTGACAGAGTGAAACCCTGTCTCAAAAAAAAAAAAAAAAAAAAAAAAGATTGGAATCTCATCATTTTTTTCTCCCTTTGGTGCTAATGAAGGATTTTTGTGCTGTCCAAGCATAAGAGGCAACCTGAGAAATGGGATTGTATTTTATTTATTTATGTATTTATGTAAGTATGTATTTATTTATTTTGAGACGAAGTCTTGCTCTGTTGCCTAGGCTGGAGTACAGTGATGCGATCTTGGCTCATTGCAACCTCTGCCTCCTGGGTTCAAGTGATTCTCCTGCCTTAGCCTCTCGAGTAGCTGGGACTACAAGTGTGTGCCACCATACCTGGCTAATTTTTGTATTTTTAGCAGAGACAGCATTTCACCATGTTGGCTAGGCTGGTCTTGAACTTGACCTCAGGTGACCCACCCGCCTCAGCCTCCCAAAGTGCTGGGATTACAGGCGTGAGCCACTGCACCCGGCCAGAAATGGGATTTAGATGTCAGTCATCAAAATGGTTGATGTAACCATCGTTCTGGAGGCTCACCCAGCTGGGGATGTGTGATGGCTGCAGTTTCAGGCACCTGTGATCTTATCCCGCCCACTCCCGCTTCATCTCCAACCCTCTCCTCATGTTCCTCACATTGCACTTGTTTCTGTTCCTTGAGCATATGCTTTTCCCTGCCTCAGGGGCTTTGCACTGGCTGTTACCCCTTATTGGCAAGCTCTCTTCTTAGGCTTCAAGCTGCTGATCCCTTCTCATCCTTCTGGCCTCCACTCAAATACCATCTCCTCAGAGAGGCCTTTCCTGACCACTCTCTCCAACATTGCCTTCCTTCCCCATGCACATCTCCTACCCATTCTCCTGTTCTGCGTCATGACCTGTATCACTGTTCAAATGATCTTCTTTGTTTACTTCTTTATTGCCTGTCTCTCCCACTGGAATATCACCTCCTTATAGGAGCCTCCTTATCTGTCTTATTTATGTCTTCAGTGGCTAAAACAATGCCTGGCAGATGGTAGGTGCTCAAACAATAATTGTTCACGTACTTGGACTCCTGGATCTAAACTTCTAGGTGTGCACACATGGGCTAATCCGAGCATGAGAGCTGGAACTAGACTGCCTGGGTCTGTTACATGCTAGCTTTGGGACGCTGGGCTAGTTACTAAACCTTGCTGGGCCTTAGTTTGCTCATCTCTGCAATGGGAAAATAATAGCACCTACATTACAGGACTATTGTGAGGAGGAAATAAGGTCATATAAGGCAGCAAAAGGGTCCTTGGCATGTATTGGTGCTTGATGGGTGCTAGCACTTAATGATTCCCTATGACACCGGCCCTGCTCCCCGTTCATCCTGCCGTCCTCTGGCTGGAGGGTGAGGCCTGTTTTCTCAGCTTCTGTTCCAAAAGCACCTGGCTCGGTCTATTCCCAGACTCTCACCCTTCCCCAGGCTGAGCTGTAGGACTTAGAATCTGCTTGTTTCTTCTCATTCCTAGGCCAAATCCCCAAGTCAACACCGAAAGGTCTCAGTAACATTTCCCTTTTCGTTTGTGGCCAGCGCACGCTATTCGTTTTTTGTTTGTTCTTAGCCTGGCTACAGGAGATGTGATTTGCCCATTTTGTGCACAGAAAGAGCACCATCCATACCACAATTATGATGTCATTATTTGTTAAAGGAAAAAAGGAATCTTTGGGGGAAGAAAAGCAGAATCTTTGACTGCCTTCGTATTTTGGTATCCCTTTTCAGACTTCTAAACGCCATCTACATGGAGATAAAATAGGGATGATGGCCTAAAATCCCACAGGCTTAAGCCTATTTAGAGTAGCCCAGGTCAAAGAGCATTCATGTCACCATATCCCTTAGGGAGAAACTGAGGCCGAGAGACATGAAGCATTTTTACTATTATAATCAGCTCTCTGCCATGTGTGGATAGATTATCTCGTTTGTGGGTTTGCTAGCTTAGAGACTGGCCACATGAAAAATAATGATGAACTTTTTTTTTTTATTTGTATGTGAAAAACCCAAAGCTACCGCAAATTAGCAGACATCGCTTTATCAGAGGGCGTTGTTGTTCGGGGCTCCCCAGTGTTGAGAGATTGCTCGTGTATGCACCGCAAGGCCCAGGTCCCCTTGCACGTGTCAGTAGGTTAAGCAGCCAACCTATTTTGCCCTTGACCTTGTGGGATGTCATTTTGCCAATGTCCTTTGCAGATCTGAGCTGGGCTATGCTGTTGGACACTTACCAGTTTAAAAATGATAAGATAGCCAGAAGATAATTGAAATGAAATTTAAGTGAAAATGTCAGGGACTTAGTAATCAACTAAAACTTAAAAATTTTAAGCAATTGGTCAGGCACAGCGGCTTACACCTGTAATCCCAGCACTTTGGGAGGCCAAGGCTGGCGGATCACCTGAGGTCAGGAGTTCAAGACCAGCCTGGCCAATGTGGTGAAACCCCGTCTCTACTAAAAATACAAAAATAAGCCAGGCATGGTGGCGGGTGCCTGTAATCCCAGCTACTCAGGAGGCTGAAGCAGGAGAATCTCTTGAACCCGGGAGGTGGAGGTTGCAGTGAGCTGAGATTGTGCCTTTGCACTCCAGCCTGGGTGACAAGAGCGAGACTCTGTCTCGGGGGGGGGGGGGGGGGGGAAGCAATTAAAACGGGAGATGAAAAGCAATTTGTATTACAATAGGGGACAGAGGGATGAATTGCTCATGGTTTAAAAAAGAGAAGAGGACAAACGCATTCTGTTGGCATCTTTTTCAGCTCCTCATGCAGTCTGGAAATATTTAAGATAACTCTGAGAGCTCAGTGAATAACCCTGATGATACACAGTAGTTTGGTTCTTGCTGGCAGCACATCTCAGACCCAGGGAAAGCCAGTGCTGGTCTCACCTGTGATGTAAACAAGTGACGCTATTTCTTGAAAATTCTCAGGCTGGGAAGTACCTTGCATATGACTCCTGGCAGGTGGCTGGATTCAGGCAATGGCCTAGGATTTCGGAATGGGGATTTGAGCTCCTGGGCACCTAATGACTCACAGGTCTCTTGGGAGAGAGGAGGAGGATGCCCAGTGATCGTGAAAGAGAGGTGGTCACAGGCAGCGGAGCCCAGATACTTCCCACTTGCTTGAACTGTCTGCCAGGCTGACTGAGAGGTGCAGGTGACAGCACATCGTAATTGTGTTACTTATGTACGTTGATTTGCAATATGTTAACTTTGCACCTTGATCTCGTTTCTTCTCTGCTTTCCCCCTTCTCTACCCCTGGTTTAACTTGGAGTCAAGTCAATGCTGCTGCTGCTAGGAGTTACAGGCAGTGGCTTAGCTAGGAATCAAAGATCAATATTCGCCACAGGAAGGTCAGGGGCTCCCAGGGACTTGAGGCTGTTTCTAAAACAGGCCTCAGTGAGCAATGAATTGAGCTGTCAATTTAGTTGAGCACTTGGCTTGATTTGTGTTCTCAGAATTGGCTTTTTGCAAGAGTTCATGCACCCTGTTACCTCTCCGACCTCTTTTTCTTAGCCACCCTGCTGCCTTGGGGATTTGGCAGTAACCTAATGGAAGATGCAAACCGGGTCGGCAGTCACACGGCAGGGGATTGCGATGAGGTCTTGATGTCTGTTGGACAGTATGGGGACGAGGGCAGAAAGGACATTCTAAACAAGACCAATATTAGAGAGAGAAGGACCCTTCCTCTTTCAGGTAATTCCTTTTCAGCTGTATTCCTATCCCTGACAGTGACTCAGATTCGGGGTTGGGAGGACCCTCACTGGGGAGAAATCCTCTTGTCCTGTGACCTTCACCATTATCTCTGAGATGCCAGCTTTGGGAGGTCCCATCCTGACTTCTCTTTGTAAGCTCTCGGCGTGGTGGGATGGGCGACTTTGTATTTTTGCACTTGGGTAAATAGGTCAAATAGACATCAAAATCATGTCATGCCCACCTTTCAACTGGGGCCAGGTAACGTGCTGAACAAAAGGGACTTCAGGTTTTTACCTCATGGCTCTGTTTAATAGATGGGGACAGGCAGGAACACAATGACCTAGATGGTAGCCAATCTTAGAGAAAAGAAAAGGAACTGAAATATTAACCAGTGGGGCCTTGGTGCCAGCCTGCTTAACCAACTGCAAGTTCAAAGTAGCCTGTCCAATTGCTATTAATAGTTCCTCTTTTAAGCCTCCCAAATACAGTCATTCAACAGTGAATCTCTACGAAGAGGAGGACATGAGATAAATGCTGGGAGACCCTAGCCAGCTCTGCCCTTAGGGGACCGATAGCCTGATGGCAAATAAAGACAAGAAAACCAGCCACTACAATGCAGGAGGGTAGTGTGTTGTGAGAGTGGAGACTCCTGCCATATCTCCTACTTCCGTGCTTTTATAACCTGAGATGGATGCATCTGAATTGACAGCTTAGGGGATACAACTAGCATATCACTTATAGATTGGTCTCAGTCAAGAAAGAGAAAGGCGCCTTGCTGGGCTTCTCATGCTTTCGGTGATAAAGCTTGCAGTGAGGAATCCTGTTAAAGATAGTGCCATGACCGGGTGCAGTGGCTGATGCCTATAATCCTAACACTTTGGGAGGCCGAGGGGGGCAGATTGCCTGAGCCCAGGAGTTTGAGACCAGCCTGGGCAACACGGTGAAACCCCATCTCTACTAAAATACAGAAGAAATTAGCCGGGTGTGGCGGCGTGTGCCTGTAGTCGCAGCTACTCGGGAGGCTGAGGCAGGAGAATCGCCTAGAACCCCAGAGTTGGAGGTTGCAGTGAGCCGAGATCGCGCCACTGCACTCTGGCCTAGGTGACAGAGCAGGACTCCGTCTCAAAAAAAAAAAAAAAAAAAAAGGTGCCGTGGGGCTACAGGAAGAGAAATGTCATTTCTCTAGAGCAGAGTCAGGAGGTCGTCAATAAAGATTATCTGTTAAGACTTGAATGCTGAGGCTTAAAATAAAGGGAGAGGAGAGTGTTGTAGGCAGAAGGGAAGGCAAGAGCAAAGACCCAGACCTGATTCCTCAGGCCTCCCTCGGAGCACTGTCCCAGGTGCTGGGAACACAGCTGTGATCCAGACAACCAAAAACCCTCGCTCTCCAGGGGGTGTTGCATTCTAGCAGTTGAGTATGGCAGGGCTGGGAGCGTGAGGCTGGATGGAGGGACTGGGCCTCTGGTACCGTGTGTCGTGTACATGTTTACAGGATTGGACATGATCCTGCAAGCTGTGGGGATCCTGAATGACTGAAGTCGTCCCACTGCATTTGAGATGGGATGTTCCAGCTTACCAGGATGGCCCACACAGGCGGCTGGAAGGGCAGGGGTCACGTTGCAGGGATCTCCAGGATGGCTTGACTCAGAATTGTGGCAATGGAGAGAGATGTCAGGTTCAGGAGGTGCATAGATGCCTGTGTGTATGTCGCATTCTCCTATACCTTGTGTGTGTGCTTCCTTGAATGTGAATGTACATATATATACGAAATGGTGAAAAGGAAAGGAGAAATTTGCCAAGGACCATAACCAAGCTCAGCTGCCAGGAATCCTTTCTGGAAAAGAACAAGAGGCTGGATGTGGTGACGTGTGGTGGCTACTTGGGAGGCCACCCAGGAGGCTGAGACGGGAGGATCGCTTGAGCCCAGGAATTTGAGGCTGCAGTGCACTATCCTTGCTCCTGTAAATAGTCACTGCACTCCAGCCTGGACAACATAGCAAGACCCCATCTCAAAAAAAAAAAAAAGGGAAAGAAACAAAAAGAACAAGAGTAGAAATGGATGAATGAATGAATGAGTAGATGAAAGGCACCAAGTTCACTATTGGCTGCCACATTTGCTTGTAGCTTACAAAGGGCCTGTGTATCCGTGATCTCAATGATCTCACTTGACAACCTTCTGAGGAATAAGTCAGCCGTGTTCCCATTTAACAGAAGGCAATGTGGAGGTCGGGCTGAGCTGGTTCTCTAAGTTTTCTTCAGCTACTTTCCAGTTCCCATTTCCTAACCCTGTCCCTCTACACAAAAAGGCCACAGCAAAAGATTTTAAAAACCTATTTTCATGTCCATGCCTTTAAATTATGAATGGAGCAAAGACAGTTTTTATTCCAGTCACATAGCAATGTAGAGAGTTGCCACAGAACGCCTCATCATCTATTTTAAATTCCTTGTAAATGAAGGCTGGACACGCTTAACTTTGCGACGTTATGTCTCTCTGGGGCTTTTGTGGCAGCCTTTCTAGTGCTAGCGTTCCCTGATTCTAATACACGTAATTTATGCAATGGCAAGTTGCTTTGGTTTCTGTCTGGCTGTGTCTTAATTTGCGTTGATTTTCTTGTTAACAGGCTGCTGTAATGTCTGGCTCTGTATTTCCAGCTTTGCTTTACAATGTATTTTCAGACTTTAATTAGGACCCCTGATGGTGAACTGGCCTGAGCCTGCCCAGATAGACTTGGGAGAAAGGAAAGCTTTCCAAATAACAAGGTCATTTTATTGCTTATTAATTAGTCCCACTAAATGGAGACAGTGGCCAGGAAGGGGGAAAAAGGTGACGTGCAGGCCAGTTCATAAAGCTGCATTTTTTGGGGTGGGTACAGCCTCTCCAAAGAATTGCAAATAAAGGAAACGAGATTGTTTCTGAGAGTTAAGCTATGAACTTTAACACACAGTGGGGAAGGCATTGAGCCCTGAAAGTATCCGCTTAAGTGATTACATGAAAAATGAACTGACATGTTTTTCCCAATCAAACCACCTGAGTTTCTCCAAGTTTTGTTTGTTTGTTCACTAGATATTGCTGGGGCAGCGCTGCCCCACCAAGGTGCTGTGCTTGGGGCTGGAGTCGCAACTCTAAGCCCCATCTCATGGAACCTACACCCAGCAAAGGAACTCAAAACTGCATCCTGCTGTAGAAATGTACGATAGCTGGCCGGGTGCGGTGGCTCATGCCTGTAATCCCAGCACTTTGGAAGGCTGAGGCAGGCGGATCACAAGGTCAAGAGATCGAGACCATCCTGGCCAACCCTGTCTCTACTAAAAATACAAAAATTAGCTGGGCATGGTGGTGCGCACCTGTAGTCCCAGCTACTTGGGATTCTGAGGCAGGAGAATCGCTTGAACCTGGGAGGCAGAGGTTGCAGTGAGCCAAGATTGCGCCACTGCACTCCAGCTTGGCGATAGAGTGAGACTCCGTCTCAAAAAAAAAAAAAAAAAAAAAAAAAAGAAATTAAGATAGCTGTTCCCAAGATGAGGACATTAACAAGTCCAAGAGGAGATTACATTGAGGGCCATCATTAAAATTGGGCAAGCAGGGATAACATTCAGGCAGTGTATTTTTGGCACTGGCCAGCCATATTAGTCAGCTGGGGTTGCTGTAACAAATACAATAGACTGTATGGCATAAACAATAAATGTTTATTTCTCACAGTTCTGGAGGCTGGAAGTCCAACATCAGGGTACTAGCATGGTCAGGTTTTGGTGAGGGCTCTCTTCCTAGCTTGCAGATGGCCCCCTTCTTGCTATATTCTCACAAGGAGAATACAGTTCAAGACCAGCCTGGCCAACATAGCAAGACCCCATCTCTACAATATTAATAATAATAAATTAATAAGAGAGGGCTCTCTCTCTCTCTCTGATGTTATCATCCTAATTATTGGAACACATGAAGGGTTTGAAAGGAGAACTGATTTCTTTTTTTTCTTCTTTTTTTTTTTGGAGTGAACAGATTTCGAATGAGCATCTACTTGGTGCCATATCCTATCAATGTGATTTATAAATTCTCTCATTAGATCCTTGCAGGGATTTTATAAGATTATCATTATTATCCTCACTTACATATGAGTAAAATGAAGTTCAGATAATTTGAGTCACTGCTAGACTCTAATTTATAAATTCTAGGTCTTAGAAGTCAATGAAAACTAGGAAAAGGACTCACATTAACTTGACATTACCCCGAAGCCATAAACATACTTAATGAGAGAGAGAGAAAGAACCCTCTTATTAATTAATGAATCATTATTATTGTAAAGAAAGCTCTTGCTATGTTGCCCAGGCTGATTTTGAACTCCTGGGCTCAAGCATTCCTTCCACTTCAGCTTCCCAAAATGCTGGGATTATAGGTGTGAGCCACCACGTCCAGCCAAGCCCTCTTTTCACAAATGCACTTACCTCCTCATGGAAGCTGATGGAACCCTCATTACCTTATCTAAATCTAATTATTGCCTAAAGGGCCTGTGTCCACATACAGACACACTGGGGATTCGGGTTTCCACATATGAATTTTGGAGGGACACAAACATTCAGTCCATGGAACCAGGCAAGAGGAAATGGTGGCTCAACAGCCTTTGAGTATCCCAGACCCACTGTCAAAGGTCAGTCCACAGGCTGGGCGCCGTAGCTCACGCCTGTAATCCCAGCACTTTGGGAGGCCGAAGCGGGTGGATCACCTGAGGTCAGGAGTTCGAGACCAGCCTGGCCAACATGATGAAACCTGTCTCTACTAAAAATACAAAAATTAGCCAGGTGTGGTGGCGGGTGCCTGTAATCCCAGGTATCTGGGAGGCTGAGGCAGGAGAATTGCTTGAAACTGGGAGGCGGAGGTTGCAGTGAGCTGAGATCGTGCCACTGCACTCCAGCCTGGGTAACAGAGCAAAACTCCGACAAAAAAAAAAAAGTCAATCTATAGTGGAGAAAAGGCCCTTAAGCTTCACAAAGTAAAGGAATTTTTGGATGCTCTATTTGAATTGTCTTAGCATTAATGAAGTCCACACTCACTAAGGCAAACTTCAGATTCTGATTTCCTGTGTAGCTTGTGCACAGGAAGAAAACAGTTGACCACACTGACACTCTGGTTCCTGTACCCATCCTTGGAAGTCAGATGGGTCACGGGCATTCTGCCTCTTTCTTGGGCTCACGTGGTTCGTGTGGATGTGAGTCAGGCTGTCGGGGCTGGCACCACCAAGCGTGAGTCTCAGGACTTTCCTAACCAAAGGCTGGCTCCTGTAACACGATGACCTAGTTAATACGATACCTCCTGCGGACCGGCCCAGCTCCAGACAGCCTTCCCTCGCATGGCTGTAGTGGAAAGAGCATAGGAATTTGGGTTGGAAAGGCCTGGGTTCAAATGCTGGCTTTGCCATTTCCTAACTGTAGGGGTCTGTAGTCTTCAATATGGCACCCTGATGAGGCAGGCCTTGGCATAAGATGCATTGAGCTCATACCAGCTGTGTAGTCTTGGAAAGCTATTTAAACTCTCTCTGCCTCAGCTGCCCTCTCTGTAGAATGGGAATTTGGATGTCTATTTTACAGAGTGTTTTAAATGTTAGAAATATGTGAAACATGATTAGAGTAGTAGCCACTTGGTACGTCGTAGATATTTTTGTTACAATAAGATGAATAATGCTAATGTCTATGTATACCTTAGGGCTCAGCTTACACATAACTTCTTTTGAGAAATGCTTTCCCAACACACAAGTATACACACTTGGTGCACTTTGAGAACATCCTGTGCTTCATGTGTTCCAAATCCTCTTACATAATGAAATTATCCACCTCCCTCACTGACCGGTGAGCAGCTTGAAGGCAGGGATTTGTCTTGTTCATTGGCATATCCTGGATCACCTACGGCAGGGGTTCCCAACACCCAGGCCACTGGTAGCATCCATGACTTGTTAGGAACTGGGCTGTACAGCAGGAGGTGAGCGGCAGGTGAGTGAATCTTCATCTGTATTTACAGCCGCTCCTCATCACTTGCGTAACCACCTGACCTCCTGTCAGATCAACAGCGGCATTAGATTCTCACAGGAGTGCGAGTCCTATTGAGAACAGGACATGCGAGGGATCTAGGTTGCATGTTCCTTATGAGAATCTAATGCCTGATGATCTGTCAGTGTCTCCCGTCACCCCCACATGGGACTATCTAGTTTCAGGAAAACAAGCTCAGGGCTCCCACTTGTTCTACATTATGGTGAGTTGTGTGATTGTTTCATTATATATTGCCATATAATAATAATAGAAATAAAGTGCACAATAAATGTAATGCATTTGAATCATCTCAAAACCATCCCTCCTAACCCCTGTCTGTGGAAAAATTGTCTTCCATGAAACTGGTCCCTGGTGCCAGGAAGGTGGGGGATAGCTGACCTACAGTATAATAACCAGGATTCTCCGGTTGTAAGTGACAGAAACCCAACTCGATCAACCTAAACACAAAAGAGGCACAGGTGGGGCTCTTGAACTAAGCCCCTGAGAGCCTCCGTTTTTTTCTCTGTGCTTCTGAGCCAGTTGGCCCATTCTTTCAAGTTCCTCCATGTGGTAGTCAAGGAAGCCCTTACCCTTCTGGGGTTGCATGCTTATAGCTTGATATTCCAGAGGGGGAAAAAAGAGCTCTTTCTCATTCTCTGGTTCAGAACATTCCAAGTTTAAATTCACAATAGCCCTGCTTGGCTCATGGGTCACGGGCCGGTTCACCGAGGACAGGAGGTTGTGTTAGTGTGATTAGCGTGCAGTGGAGTCCTGTACTGCGTTAGTATCCAGGTGGGGCATGACACGGGAAACTATCATTAGGTCTCACCAGATAGAGTGCAGGACCCGAGCTGCTGGTGGTGGAGAAACAGCGTTTGTGAGGTCTGGAATTATACCCCAGGGCAGTGACGAGACTAGGCAGACACACCTCTGCTCTTGTGGAACTCTAACCTGGATAAGGGAGCCAGCAGCAGCAAAAAGACAAATCACCGAACGAGATAAAGTCAGATATGATAAGGGTTAGGGACAAACTGGAACACTGCTGCTGTGGGTGTAGCCGGGTCAGGGAGATCTCCCCAGGAGGCGAAATGAGAGCGGAAGCCCAGCTGACCAGGAGGAGCCAGCCCTGTGGATACCAGAGCAGGGTGATCAGGACAGAGGGAACACAAAAAGGGCCCGAGGCCAGAACCAGCTGGAAGTAACTCAGCGGGGCATGGTGGCTCACGCCTGTAATCCCAACACTTTGGGAGGCCGAGGCAGGTGGATCATGAAGTCAGGAGTTCGAGACCAGCCTGGCCAAGATGGTGAAACCCCGTCTCTACTAAAAATACAAAAATTAGCCGGGCGTGGTGGCGCACGCCTGTAGTCCCAGCTACTTGGGAGGCTGAGGCAGGAGAATCGCTTGAACCTGGGAGGCGGAGGTTGTGGTCAGCCAAGATCATGCCATTGCACTCCAGTTTGGGCGACAAGAATGAACTCCATCTAAAAAAAAGAAAAGAAAAGAAAAAGCAACTGACCTTGTCTGGCTGGAGGGGAGAGAGCTTGGGGAGGAGGGGGTTGATGCCATACGGGGTCCAGATCACTGGGGTGGCGAGTTCCCACCTTTCCTGTATCGTGTCACACCTGGAAACTAATGATACTTCTTGTGGTGGGTTGTTGTGCATCAGGGAACAGGTGTCAGCAGCCCCATGAGTCATGTGGAAGGAGTGGCCAGAGAAAGGGTGGATGCTCCACAGCAAAACACAACTGATGGCAGCAATAGTCAGTGGTCAGACAACAGGCGGATGTCTACATGAGACATGAAAAGGCTGCGAGACAGTTTCACGTGCTTCCGAAGTCAAAGTCAAGGCTTATCCTCCTGGAGGGTAAGGAAAGACTTTGTGACAACAGTAGGTTCTGAAGGACAGGTAGGAGTTTGGAAGGGCAAGAAGAGGGTAATGCATTGTTTAGCAGAGATACAACAGAGTGAACATGTTGCGTTGGAGAGTTGAGTGGGGTGTGGGGGAGGGAGGGATTCCAGATGTTCCAGGAAAAAGAATTCTGTTGAGCTGGACCCTGGAGACACGCAGGGAGATGTACTCGTTTCTGAGGGCTACTGTAACACAGTACCACAAACTGAGTAGCTTACAACCACCAAAATGTATTATCTTACAGTGCTGGAGGCTAGAAGTTCAAGATCAAGGTGTTGGCAGAGCCACGCTCCCTCTAAAGCGCTAGGAGAGGTTCCTTCCTTTCCTCTTCCAGCTTTTGGTAGCCCCAGGTATTCCTTGGCTTGTGCTGGCATCATTTTCGTCTCTGCCTCTTTTTCTTTTTCTTTTTCTTTTCTTTTTCTTTTTTGAGATGGAGTCTCGCTCTGTCGCCGGGGCTGGAGTGCAGTGGCTCGATCTCCCCTCACTGCAAGCTCCGCCTCCCGGGTTCACGCCATTCTCCTGCCTCAGACTCCTGAATAGCTGGGACTACAGGCGCCCGCCACCATGCCTGGCTAATTTTTTTTGTATTTTTAGTAGAGACGGGGTTTCACTGTTAACCAGGATGGTCTCGATCTCCTGACCTCGTGATCCGCCCGCCTCGGCCTCCCAAAGTGCTGGGATTACAGGCGTGAGCCACCGCGCCCAGCTCTGCCTCTTTTTCACATGGCCATCTTCCCTCTGTGTGTCTCTGTGTCTTCACAGCATTCTCTTCTCTGTGTCTCTCTGCTCTTCTAAAATAAGGACAACAGTTACATTGGATCAAGACCCACTCTACTTCAGTATGATCTTAACTTAAAATTACCTCTGCAATCACCCTATTTCTAAATAAGTTCATGTTCTAAGGTATAGGGGTCAGGACTTCAACGTATCTTTTCGGGGGACGCAGCTCAATCCGCGGCTAGCAGCCATGGCTCAGAGGCTGATAGGTAGGTTGAGCCAGAGCATGATGGGTTCTGGTGGCTGAGACTGGGGGCTGCAAAATGGCATGACCAGTCAGCGTGCTAGCATGGGTTAGAGGGAGTGCGTCGGGTGAGGGTGATCCTGGGTGGCGTCCTGGGTGGCATCACCGGGAATGAGGAGGATCCGAAGGATGCAGGAAGTGGCAGGGAGACTTGAAGATAATGCCTCAACCTCTGCTGCCTCAGTGCCACTGCTTGACCAGGAGGGAGTGGTCATAGCTTTTGGAGGGAGAACGCTGAGTTGGGTTCAGTGCATGTTGAGTCTGAGTTGACATGTGACATACGTGTGGCAGTGAACATGATGCCAGGATAGCACCAGCAGCATCTAAGTGCCGCTCACCCACAGAGTTCCATCCACTCACATCTCGCTCACTTACTGCCCCTCCACACACGGAGATGTTCTCTTTCTCCCCATTTAGCTGGTGATGGCGGTCATCACGTTGCCTGCGGTGAATTTTAGAAACCTACTCTGTGCTGGATGCTTTGCTAATTAATTTATGTACATCGTCTTATTGAATTCTTCAAATAAGTTGATGAGGTAGGTCTGATTATACCCATTTTGCAGAAGAAGATAACTGAGGCTTAGACTGAGTTACCTGTCTAGTCTCACACTAGACAGAGTTGGGGCCGTATTTGGACCCAGGCTTGTTTTCCCGTGCCTTTAATTTTCTTGTCACTCTGCCTCCCATAGCACTTTCTTTGTATTTCTCAGATAGGGCTCATCTTATTTTCTCTTATTGTCCACACAAGACAGTTCTGCTAGAGTGTAAGCTCTTTGATGGAAAGGGCTGTAGCTCCCCAGCTAGCTCTGTTGTGGTTGGTTGAACTAGACCAGGAGCTTGTAGGTGAAAGGTTTGCGATGGCAGGTGATATGCATGTATCTGTTCGGAGGCAGAGAGATGAGCAAAGGGAGGGACGTCCAGTGGTATCTTCAGGTCTCCATGCCTAGCTGCTGGAGGGATGAAGTCATGGGGCCTGCAGAGAACCCAGCTGAGGAAGCCAGTGTTGATGCAGGCTATGGCTTTCCCAGCAGACTGGAAGAAACAGGTCTCACCAGATAGAGTGCAGGACCGGAGCTGCTGGTGGTGGAGAAACAGTGTTTGTGAGGTCTGGAATTATACCCCAGGGCAGTGACGAGACTAGGCAGACACACCTCTGCTCTTGTGGAACTCTGATCTGGATAAGGGAGCCAGCAGCAGCAAAAAGACAAATCCCTGAACAAGATAAAGTCAGATATGATAAGGGTTAGGGACAAACTCGAACAGTGCTGCTGCTGCTGCGGGTGTGGCCGGGTCAGGGAGATCTCCCCAGGAGACGAAATGAGAGCGGAAGCCCAGCTGACCAGGAGGGGCCAGCCCTGTGGAGACCAGAGCAGAGTGATCAGGACAGAGGGAACACAAAAAGGGCCTGAGGCCAGAACCAGCTGGGGGTGTTCTAGAAAAAGCAACTCACCTCGTCTGGCTGGAGGGGAGAGAGCTTGGGGAGGAGGGGTTTGATGCCACACGGGGTCCAGATCACCAGGGTGACGAGTTCCCACCTTTCCCCTGTCATGTCACACCTGGAAACTAGTGATATTTGTGTCCCTTTCCAAGGACCTCCACTGAGGCTGGCAGTGGAGGGCTGTCTTGCATTGTGCTGTAAGGGGACTGCTTTCTGTGGAGCTGGGCAGGGAACAGACAGAGCCACATTGGACAGCTCTGGTGCCTCAAGTTGCCCCAGGCCCCACCTGGCTGCCCCAGGGGCTGAAAAGAGCACAATCTCAGAAAACCTATGGCTCATTTGGGCCTAACTGTGCTCCAGCTCTCCTGCTGGGAGGCTGTGATGGAGGGCCTGTAGACTGTGCTGACTTCGAATTTGCTTTGACTGCAATAAGAACCCATTAAAGGGTTTCCAGCCAAGGACTAATCGCAGGGGTGTCTAATCCTTTGGCTTCCCTGGGCCGTGTTGGAAGACGAAGAATTGTCTTGGGCCACATATAAAATACTCTAACATTAACGATAACTAATAAGCTAAGAAAAAAAAAATCACACACAAGAACTCAATGTTTTAAGAAAGTTTATGAATTTGTGTTGGGCCTCATTCAAAGCTGTCCTGGGCTGCATGTACGCATGCTAGGTGATCATCATTTTTAAAGGCGCTGGACGAGGTGGCTCACTCCTGTAATCCCAGCATTTTGGGAAGCCGAGACAGGTGGATCACCTGAGGTCGGGGGTTCGAGACCTGCCTGGCTAACATGGTGAAATCCTGTCTCTGTTAAAAATACAAAAATTAACTGGGTGTGGTGGCGTGCCCCTGTAATCCCAGCTACTCGGGAGGCTGAGGCAGGAGAATTGCTTGAACCCGGGAGGTGGAGGTTGCAGTGAGCTGAGATCGTGTCACTGCACTCCAGGCTCGGTGGCAGAGTGAGACTCGTCTCATAAAGAAAAAAAATGTTTAAAGATGACTTTGGGTGCCCCATGGAAAATGGTGGGGGGGAATTGGAGACAGGAATTGGAAGTGGGGAGTAAGTAGGGCTGCCGCTTATAGCTGGGGAGACTGTACATAGCTCACCTCTGGACTGTGGTGTGAATGGTGGCCCCTAGGGTTGTTCAACAACCCTGGGGTCTGGGTACAAGGTGATGGGAGCTTGGACCAGGACATGAACAGATAGATGGAGAGAAATTGATAGATTCTGGATATATTTGGAAATTGAGTTGATAGGACATGCTAATAATTTAGCCGTGGAGAGGGAGGAGGGAATGAGTGAAACCTCAGATGACTGTGACTTGAGTGACAGGGTACGAGGGGTGCTATTTACTGAGAGGGTAGGTTGGTATAGGAATAACTGGCATGTAGGGAAAAAATCTAAAGAAGGCCCAGATAAACTTGTGGAAACTGGCAAAGGAAGCCACCACGTGCCACATGGGAGCACTGTCTGGGGTCCTGAGACCCACGGGTAGTTCTCTCCTGGCCTGGGAAGCCCATTGGGCTGAGAGGTTTAAGACAAGGCTGATGGCATTGTGCAGGGCTAGCTTTAGGGGCAGTGTGGCCTGGGCAGTTGCACACTCTTAGACCCTGTGCTTGGTTGCAGGCTTTGCTGTCACCATCTTAAAATGCTTAGTGATTCTTGAACCAGGGACGTTGAATTTTCTTTCTCTTCTTTTTCTTTTCTTTTTTCTTTTTTTTTAAAAAATCTTATTTATTTATTTATTTATTTATTTATTTATTTATTTTTGAGACAGAGTGTTACTCTGTCACCCAGGCTGGAGTGCAGTGGCATGATCGCAGCTCACTGCAACCTCGCCTCGTGGATTCAAGCAACTCTTGTGTCTCAGCCTCCCGAGCAGCTGGGACTACAGGCGCCTGCCACCACGCCCAGCTAATTTTTTGTATTTTAGCAAAGGCAGGGTTTTACTGTGTTGCCCAGGCTGGTCTCGAACTCCTGAGCTCAGACAATCCGCCCACCTCAGCCTCCCAAAGTGTTAGGCTTACAGGCGTGAGCCACTGTGCCTGGCCGGAGCCTGTATTTTCATATTTTACTGGGTTCCATGAATTATGAAGCTGGTTCTGCTGTGGTAGATAAAGAGATGACACCAGTAAGCTTGGGCCAGCTTGTACAGAGCTAAAGTGAAGCCAGGGGCAGCAGATGCTTATGACTTAATGTATGTGAAGAGCTTGGAAAAGTGCCTGGATTAAAGTAAGTGTTTCATAAATGTCAGCTATAAGAGTAATAAGAGGGCTGGGCACAGTGGGTCACGCCTGTAATCCCAGCACTTTGGGAGGCCGAGGCGGGTGGATCACGAGGTCAGAAGATCGAGACCATCCTGGCTAACACGGTGAAACACCGTCTCTACTAAAAATACAACAACAACAACAAAATTAGCCGGGCGTGGTGGCGGACACCTGTAGTCCCAGCTACTTGGGAGGCTGAGGCAAGAGAATGGCATGAACCCGGGAGGCAGAGCTTGCAGTGAGCCGAGATCATGCCACTGCACTCCACCCTGGGTGACAGAGTGAGGCTCTGTCTCGAAAAAAAAAAAAAAAAAAAGAGAGAGAGAAATGTCAAATGATATATAATTACATGGAGAAGAGGGACCCCGTTTCTGTGTGGGTATTGGGGTGTGGCAGATAGGTTGCAGGAGGAGAGATCAGCGAGGATGTCATCGAGGTGCTAACATTTGAACATTTGATCTAGGCCTTGAAGACAGCTGGGATTTGCCAATGCACAGAAGGTAGGATAGTGGAGAGAGATGTTCCCAGTGGTGAGAACAGCGTGTGCAAAGGCACAGACGCATGGGAGTAATGTGGTGTGTTGGGAGCATTGGATGTGCAGGCATCAGGGGCAGCAGATAAGCCCAGAGAAGCAGTAAGAGCAAGATCATGTTTTTCTTTTCTCTTTTTGAGATGGAGTCTCACTCTGTCACCCAGGCTGGAGTGCTGTGGCGCTATCTCAGTTCACTGCAACCTCTGCCTCCCCGTTTCAAGCAATTCTTCTGCCTCAGCCTTCCAAGTAGCTGAGACTGCGGACGCCCACCACCACACATGGCTAATTTTTGTATTTTTAGTAGAGACAGGGTTTCACTATGTTGGCCAGGATGGTCTTGATCTCCTGACCTCAGGTGATCTGCCTGCCTCGGCCTCCCAAAGTGCTGGGATTATAGGTGTCAGCCACCGCACCTGGCCTTCTTTCTTTTCTTTCTTTTTTTTATATGGAGTCTCACTCTGTCACCCAGGCTGCAGTGCACTGGCATGATCTCAGCTCACTGCAACCTCTGCCTCAGTCTCCTGAGTAGCTGAGACTACAGACACCCGCCACCACACCTGGCTCATTTTTGTACTTTTAGTAGGGACGGGGTTTTACTGTGTTGGCCAGGCTGGTCTTGAACTCCTGACTTAAAGTGATCCACGCACTTTGGCCTCCCAAATTGCTGGGATTACAGGTGTGAAACACCACGCCTGGCCAAGATCGTGTTTTTCGATAAGGAATTGGTGTGATCAAATTTGCATTATGGAAAAACGTTTGGTTTGGGTGCAGTGGCTCATGCCTGTAATCCTAGCACTTTGGGAGGCCAACGCGGGCAGATCACTTGAGGCCAGGAATTTGAGACCGGCCTGGCCAACATGGTGAAACCCCATTTCTATTACAAATATAAAATTAGCTGGGCACGGTGGCACGCATCTGTAATCTTAGGTACTCAGGAGACTGAGGTAAGAGAATCACGTGAACCCAGGAGGCAGAGATTGCAGTGAGCTGAGATTGCAGCATCACTGCACTCCAGCCTGGGCAATGGAACAAGACTCTGTCTCAACAACAACAACAACAACAAAAAAAAAAAAAAAAAAAAAAAAAAGAAAAGAAAAGAAAAAGAAAAACATTTGTACTATTGTGAAGGGTGACGTGAGGTGACAGGAAGATCAGGCTCCTGTAATAACCTTGACTCTAGCTCCTAAGGACCTCCATGGAGGCTGTGATCGTGGGTGGCAGAGAGGAAGGAAAGATCTGGGAGAACTGATAGAACTTGGTGACCACCTGACATGGAGAACGAGCAGGAGTGAAGCATCTAGGCAGCCCTGATGGGTTCTCTATTGGGATGTGGGGTGGATGGTGGTGGCACTGCTCCCCGGATGGCAGATGGGAGCAATTTTTGTAGGGGAAGACACTGAGGGCAGCCCTGGATTATTGCATTTAAGGTGCCAAGAAGAGATTTCCAGGAGGGGACGGGAGTGAAGGTAGTCTCCGCACGAAGTCCGAACTGGAAATACGGATTTGGAGATCATCAGCTTTTAGGCATTAGTTTAGAGAGTGGGGCTGTCTGAGACTTCCCAGAGTGTGTGAGTGGACTAGAAGTAAAAAGAGGGCTGGGGAGGGAGCCTGGGCACATCCAACATCTTAGAGATGGACAAAGGAAGACAGCCCCACAATGGAGGGAGAATAGCAACTATCAGGGAGGCCAAAGGCAGATGAAGACGGGTCTCCTGGAAGGTGAAGGAGGAAGGTTTCCAGAAACAGGGTGCCATCCGGATGATCATGACCCTGAACAGGCACCTGGAGATTAGGAAGCTAAGCAGAAACTCCTCTATTTTATTAATTAATTAATTTATTTATTTATTGTTTTGAGATGGAGTTTTGCTCTTGTTGCCCAGGCTGGAGTGCAATGGCACGATCTCAGCTCACTGCAACCTTTGCCCCCTGGATTCCAGCGATTCTCCTGCCTCAGCCTCCCGAGTAGCTGGGATTACAGGCATGCGCCACCACGCCCAGCTCATTTTGTCTTTTAGTAGAGATGGGGTTTCTCCATGTTGGTCAGGCTGGTCTCAAACTCCCGACATCAGGTGATCCGCCCGTCTCGGCCTCCCAGAGTGCTGGGATTACAGGTGTGAGCCACCACGCCCAGCCAGCAGAAACTCTTCTTTCCAAAAGCATACATTCCTAGAATCCCAGCAAGGTTTGCTCCAGGAAACTTCTGTCTTCAGGCGGGTTTCCGAGGAAAACCCCCAGGCATTCAGGTGCCTGGTTTTTGTAGGTGGTTTTTAAGGTATAAAAACCTTGAAAAACTGGCTTCCCTGAATAGATCATTCCAGTGTTGTCATCTGATTTCAAGAGGCCTTCCTCAGGCCCAGTTAGTACTTTCCTCAGTTCACATTGAGCTGTGTTTGAAGATGTGTGTGTGTGTGCATGCATGTGTGTTGGATACATGTGTGTTTTTAGTGTATGTGTGTGTCTCACACCTGTCTTTGGATGGCGAAGCCTGAAGGTCTCTTCTCATGCCCAGGCCAAATTCATTTTTCTCTCCTCCCTTACATTAGGCCAGGGGGACTGGGCACGTTTTCCCCTCCACTTTAAACTTCACTTTATCTCTTGGGGGTTTCCTCCTTCCAAGACTGGCTGTGGAGTGGGCGAGTCTCCCCTGCCCCTTCCCTTCAACTTTCAAGACAAGCTTCTGGAGTTCTTAGTAGAGGCAGCGTGGTTTAATGGCACCTGCATAGGATTTGGAATCAGGCAGGCCTGAGTCCCAGGGTGTGCCCTTGGATACCTGACTGCATAGTGCCACGGCCAGGAACATGGACTGGATTTGCCTGGATACAGACTGTGGCTCTACCCCTTCCAGCAGTGTGAGGCAAGGTCTTTAATCTCCCCCTGCCTCAGTTTCTTCATCTATATATGGGAATCCTTATATGAGCCCATCCTAGGGGCATTTAATGCCATTAAATGATTTAGCACATGTAAAGCACTCTGTTCATAGTTCAAGCTAAAAACTAGCTGTAACTATTCATTGTAAAATGGAAATGACCTCCTTGTACGTTCATTTGAAAATGAAACTGGAAGGTCATTGGGCATAGGTACCGTGTCTTTGCTTCCTTAACATGGATTACAGGGTCTGCCCCTAGTAGCTGTTGCTGCTCAGTAAATATTTTTGGGTTGAGTGAAATGATAAATGAATCCCTTTGTTATAAATCAGTAGCTTTCTCTCCTGAAGACCTCCTGACAGCCACTTAATGGGCCAAGGCCCCTTCCTAAGAGGTTCTCTTTGAGCATTTTCCTCTGTCTGCAGGATTTTTTTTTAAATTGAAGTGATATATACATAACATAAAATTAGCCACTTTGTAGCTGGGCATGGTGGCGCGTGCCTCTATTACCAGCTACAGTTCTCAGTCGGGAGGCTGAGGTGGAAGAATCCCTTGAACCCAGGAGGTGGAGTTTGCAGTGAGCTGAGATTGCACCACTACACCCCAGCCTGGGCGACAGAGCGAGACTGTGTCTCAACAAGAGAAAAATAAATAAAAATTAAAAAAATATATTTATAAAAGAGGAATAATATTCTTCCATATGCCTATAATACTGTTATTATACTCAGAAAATGAACAAAAATTCCCTGATATCTTACATTGGGTCTGTATTAAAATTCCCTTAATTATCCCCAAACGTGTTGTTAGTTTATTTGAACTGCAGGCCAATCAAGGATCACATATTACATTTGGTTTTGTCTCTTTAATGTCCTTTAATGTAGGTTACTACACACCCCAATCCCATTTTATCCCATGATACTGACTTTTTGAAGCGACTAGACCAGTTTTCTTGTAGAATATCAAGATACTGGTTTGTTAAATTACTTCCTTGTGGTATCATTTAATTTGTTTTTCTATGAGCTGTATTTCCTGTAACCTGGAAATTAGATCTAGAGATTTGATTAGATTCAGGGTAAATGCTTTTGGCAAGAATCCTTGATTTTATAAACTTCATCTTGCATCCCATCAGGAGACGTACGAGGTCAGGGTACCCGTTGTGCGTGACACTAAACTTAATCATTTTATAAGGTGGGGATTGCCAGCTCTGTCCAATTTATGATGCTCCGAGGTGGACACGCTGAACAACCACTCCCAACACATCCACTGATCATCAGTTATTAGCTGGGGGATGCGTTGGTTTGGCTGCCCCAACAGAAAAAAAATAGATGAGGGTTGGGTGAGGTGGGGAGGGGGTTGCAAAAATGGTGATTTGCTGAGCCTGCCATCCCTTCCCTGCGCCCGACTGCCTGGCATGCTTCTGAAAAGGAGTGCTTTCCCTCATCACCTAGTGATGACTATGATCCTCCTAAAGTGTCAAGATGAATGTTTAATTACGAATTTTTAGGGTGTGGAATTGGCATAACATGCTTTTCTAATGGTGGTAAATGAATTTTTCTGAGTGTCAGTATGGACTAATGGATTTTTATTTATTCATGCCTTCAGTCAAATACACTTATTGTTCTTTTTTGTGTGTATGTGACCAAGTCTTGCTCTGTCTGTCTCCGAGGCTGAAGTGCAGTGGCGCAATCTCAGCTCACTGCAACCTCTGCCTTCTGGGTTCAAGCGATTCTTGTGCTTTAGCCTCCTGAGTAGCTGGAATCACAGGCATGCGCCACCACGTCCTGCTATTTTTTGTATTTTTAGTAGAGACGGAGTTTCGCCGTGTTGGCCAGGCTGGTCTCGAACTCCTGGCCTCAAGTGATCCACCTGCCTCAGCCTCCCAAAGTGTTGGGATTACAGGTGTGAGCCCCACGCCGGGCCTAATTGCTTTTTGATGCCCACATTGTCCCAAGTTTGGCCAGCAGGAGCCCCTCAAAGTTGGCTCTTGGGTCTTTGCCTCCTGGCACAAGCAGATGTCCCAGATTCCCCTGTTACTTCTCCTTGCTCAAATCTGGAATTAACTATTTCTCCAAGGAGATCCGATTCCTTTTATTGCAGGATGGTGTTTAAAACAAAGATAGGGGTGTAGCGCCCTCATTGCTACAGGAATGTCAATGATTCTAGGCTCTTTCAGCAGATAGTAGCTAGAAGATCAATCGATCTATCTGTCTGTCTGTCTATCTATCTATCTATCTATCTATCTATCTATCTATCTATCTATCTGTGTGTGTGTGTGTGTATATATATATATATATATATATTTTTTTTTTTTTTTTTTTTTTTTTTTTTTCTGAGACAGAGTCTTGCTCTGTTACCCAGACTGGAGTGCAGTGGCGTGATCTCAGTTCACTGCAAGCTCTGCCTCCCAGGTTCACGCCATTCTCCTGCCTTAGCCTCCCGAGTAGCTGGGACTACAGGTGCTCACCACCATGCCTGGCTAATTTTTTTGTATTTTCAGTAGAGATGGGGTTTCACCGTGTTAGCCAGGATGGTCTCGATCTCATGACCTCGTGATCCGCCCACCTCGGCCTCCCAAAGTGCTGGGATTACAGGCGTGAGTCACCACGCCCGGCCAAGGAGATCTATATTTTTAAAAATCATGAGTTCATAATGACTTCTACATTAATTTTAACATTATAGGTTTTTTATTATCTTCTTTTATTTTATATCTTTACCTTTTACCCTGGAAATCTTGGTTCCTGGTTAGAAACATTAATATAATTACTTGTTTGCTTTACTCTACCATATCACATAAAATAGTTTCAAATCCTGAACCCAACATTGCCACCGATGGAACAACTACTGAGTGAAGTTTATGCTTTTTTTGTGGTTCTCTTTGTCCTTAGATTATATCCCATTAATGTTGTAGAGCCTGAACACTGGGTGCTAATATTACTTGAAATGATTCTTTCCTCTGTGTGGTCATATTACTGTTTATTATATGATCAGATTTACTTGTTTCAGTGGGTTTTTAAAAAAATTATAGGGTCTGCTTGTTTTTCCCTTGTGGTTTAATTCTACATTTTGGCCATATAAAACATTTGCAAGGTGCAGAAGTCAAACTGTATAACAACATAGTCCAGAAAATCTTGCTTTCCCCCTCCACATACTGTTTCTCCCTCCCCTTGTGGGAAACCATTCTTTTATTAGCTTCTGGTGTATCCTTTCAGTGTTTCCTTTTGCAAAAATAAGAATATCCTGCTATTCCTCCACCAGGAATGCCTGTCCTTGTGATTTTTGAAGTGTTCGTACAGTCCCATCTTTTAGATTGATTCCAACCTCTGTGCCACTTCCTCTACGGAGATTTCTCTAATCCTTGGACCGTCATCAAGTTCTTTCTCCGTATCTCAATCCTAGAGCATTCCTAATCTCCATTTCCTGTGGCTCTATCCGTCTATTTGGGGTCTTAATTACATACCATTGTGCATTGTTGTGACTTAAATTTGCTCACGTCTTGTCATTCAATGTCTTGTTTCTGCGTGTTCCTTGAGGGTAGGATAATGACTAGAATTCTTTCGTATTTCTCAACAATGTCTAAAAAAGGACTGGGCATAGAGTAATAGGTCATAGATTCAGTCAACTCTTTTTAAAATTTTTTTGATACAGAGTCTTGCTCTGTCGCCCAGACTGGAGTGCAGTGACATGACCTCGGCTCACTGCAACCTCCAACCCCTGGGTTCAAGCGATTCTCCTGCTTCAGCCTCCCAAGTAGCTGGAATTACAGGCATGTACCACCATGCCTGGCTGATTTTTGTATTTTTTGTAAAGACAGGGTTTCACCATGTTGGTCAGGCTGGTCTCGAACTCCTGACCTCAGGTGATCCACCCGCCTCAGCCTCCCAAAGTGCTGGGATTAAAGGAGTGAGCCACTGCACCCGACCTCAGTCAATTTTTGTTATTGATAATAGTTATGTTCTATCAAGCCACCGTGAGTACTGAATTAGGGAATACTGACTCTTTTGCTCCTAGGGAAAATATGGGGTTAGCGTCCTGTGAGCATCTAGTCAGAAAATTTTCGTTCACTAATTAAATTAATACATAACTGTGTTTTATGAATGTTGCTGTGTAAAGATACCTTACTATATATATGTATGTGTATATATGTGTGTGTGTGTATATATATGTATATATGTGTGTGTGTGTATATATATATGTGTATATATACACACACACACACATATATATATATATATTTTTTGAGACAGAGTCTTGCTCTGTTGCCCAGGCTGGAATGCAGTGGCACGATCTCCGCTCACTAACCTCTGCCTCCCGGGTTGAAGCGATTCTCCTGCCTCGGCCTCCCGAGTATCTGGGGTTACAGGCACACACCACCATGCCCGGCTAACTTTTTTTTTTATGAGACTCAGTCTCACTCTGTCGCCCAGGTTGGAGTGCAGTGGTGCGGTCTCAGCTCACTGCAAGCTCTGCCTCCCGGATTCACGCCATTCTTCTGTCTCAGCCTCCCAAGTAGCTAGGACTACAGGCGCCTGCCACCTCGCCCGGCTAATTTCTTTTTGTATTTTTACTAGAGATGGAGTTTCACCGTGTTAGCCAGGATGGCCTCGATTTCCTGACCTCGTGATCTGCCCACCTCAGCCTCCCAAAGTGCTGGCTAATTTTTTAAAAAATATTTTTGGTAGAGACAGGGTTTCACCATGTTGACCAGGCTGGTCTTGAACTCCTGACCTCAAGTGATCCATCCGCCTTGGCCTCCCAAAGTGCTGGGATTACAGGTGTGAGCCACCACACCCGGTCCTAACACATCCATTTTCTCTATAAGGAACATCAAAGCCTTTGAGCGCTTAGGAACACTACGCAGCACGTAGACACATCTGGGGGCAATTTTCCACAGTGAAACCACCAACACGAAACACAAAAATGCAAAAGCCATGGCTCTAAATAGACTGTGAGGACATTTGTTTACAGTGTGATATGAGAGCTGAAACCAGAGGGAGAGGGTCACCTTGTTCAGCCTCCACTGAGAACGTGTGCGCCAAAGCTACTTAAACGTTTTGCAGGTCTGCCTATATCCGCGAATGACCCTAAATCACCTCAAGTATTGATTTTGGGATTAAAAAAATACGTTAGTAAGTAGGCACATTTGAAATGTGGAATCTTCGAATAAATAAGATTGACTGAATTTGTTGGATTAAATCCATTTGAATGAGTTGTGGAAACTTGGACTACTTGTGTTACCTCTCTGGGTTTCATTTTCCTGAAACCCAGAAATCCTATTTCCTTTTTTGTTTTGTTTTGTTTTTTGAGATGGAGTCTCGCTCCTGTCACCCAGGCTGGAGTGCAGAGGCACGATCTTGGCTCATAGCAACCTCTTTTTTTTTTTTTTTTTGAGATGGAGTCTTACTCTGTTGCCCAGGCTGGAGTGCAGTGGTGCGATCTCGGCTCACTGAAAGCTCCGCCTCCTGGGTTCACGCTATTCTCCTGCCTCAGCCGCCCGAGTAGCTGGGACTACAGGCGCCCGCCACCACGCCCAGCTAATTTTTTGTATTTTTAGTAGAGACGGGGTTCCACCATGTTAGCCAGGATGATCTTGATCTCCTGACCTCATGATCCGCCTGCCTCGGCCTCCCAAAGTGCTGGGATTACAGGCGCGAGCCACTGCGCCTGGCCATCGGCCTCCCAGGTTTAAGCGATTCTCCTGTCTCAGCCTCCTGAGTAGCTGGGACTACAGGAGCATGCCATTGCACCCAGCTAATTTTTAAATTTTTAGTAGAGATGGGGTTTCACCATGTTGGCCAGGCTGGTCTTGAACTCCTGACCTCAGGTGATCCTCCCACCTCAGCGTCTCAAAGTGTTGGGATTACAGGGGTGAGCCACCGTGCCCAACCAGAAATCCCATTTCCTGACCTGTCCCATGACTAGGTGATCTTTGATCTTTGAGCACTGAAATCCCAGGAACTGAGTGGGCATTGCCTTTTCTTTTACTCTGGCTTCCTGTGGTTGGTGCAGTCCTGACCACTGTCCTTTCCCTGCAGGTTTGTGGATTTCCATGCAGCTGCCTCCACCTGCTCACCCTCCCGGGCTTCCTTGCTCACTGGCCGACTTGGCCTTCGCAATGGAGTCACGCACAACTTTGCAGTCACCTCTGTGGGAGGCCTTCCGCTCAACGAAACCACCTTGGCAGAGGTGCTGCAGCAGGCGGGTTACATCACTGGGATGATAGGTAACTCTGGGCCCCGTCTGCCTGTTGCATTTACTGCAGTGGCAGTTGCCTTGTGTTTGCAAATCCCAAACATACTGCCTGTCTGCTTTCCTGTTCATGTCTTGCTATGTAAGTTAGGGATGCTCTCAGCTATAAGGAACTGAAAAGACCTAACAGTGAATTAAAACATACATGGAGCTATTTTCCTCCCATTACCGCAAGTTTCAAGGTAAGTGGTTGCTTTCATTAGCTCAGCTGCTCAAAGATGCTGCCGGGAGCCAGGTGCGCTCACTCGATCTTTCTGCTCTGCCGTCCTTAGCATGTAAGTGTTTTGTGTTTGTCCTCATGCTTGCTGCCTCATGACTGCCATCCAGCAACTTTAGGCCCCTGAATCATGATTTGGCTCAAAGAAGGAAGAAGAGAGGGGAGGTGGCTCAGCTCTGCCCGCGCCCCAAGAATTGCACTTGCATCTTATTGGCCAGAGCTGGGTCTTTTGGCCACGCCTCACTGCTGCACTCCCAGATTGAGAAACTGGGGACAGCGTTGTAGTGACTGACTTGAACTTGGGCATGGTAATCTCCCTCCCTTTGAACAAAACCACAGTTCTGTTAGCAGGATACACGGGACATGGGCATTGCTGGGAGACCAGCAATGTCTGCCATATTGTCCAATGACTTCCTCTCCTTTAAAACATTTTTAAGGCATCTCTTACTCAGCATTTATTATGTGCTAGGCACTGGGCTGAGTATTTATTGGCATGAAGATGATTATCTCCCCCAGTGTATTGGCAAGAGAACTGAGTTGCAGACCGGTGAAGAGAAGTTGCCTAACCTGGAGGGGCGGAGGCCAGGTCTAGACAGGTATATCTGGTCCCAGCCTTGCCCTGAGGCTCTGCCTCACTGCCGTTCTCCCCTCCAAGAGCCAAGACAACCCAGTATTCCCAGAAGTACCCTCAGCTGCCTGCATTTGTTAGTCTAACTCTCAAAGAGCTGGGCCCCTTGGGATCCCTGCCTTCTCCACCATACAGGAAATTGCAAGGGAGGGAGGGTGCGACCACAAGCGGGTGGCCCTGTGGGCATGCCTTGGGTGTCTGAACCATGTGAACCTGCGGGGGGTTGTTCTACCCAGACCCAGGGCTGCTGCCTCTGCTATTGGCCCTTTTGTCCCACTCTGGGTTAAAGAGCCTGATATCCTTTTACGGAAGCTCAACCTGGAGTGTGGTATTCTTTGTCCCAGAAGGGGCAAGTCCCAGGCTGTAGGAGAGACCAATTAAGGTCCCACACTTCTCTTTTACCAATCCCTTTCTTCCCATACCCCAAGGAGTCATTATGTTAACAACATCAACACCAGGACACCATTTGTAAAACTGCCACTGTGGGCTGACTCTCCTTACTAGGCCAGTTACACGCGTCCGTGTAAACCCCACAGCTGGCTGAACAAAGGGGCTCACACCTGTAATCCCAGCACTCTGGAAGGCTGACGTGGGAGGATCCCTGGAGCCCAGGAGTTCAAGACCAGCCTGGGCACCATAGTGAGACCCTGTATCTACAAATAAGTAAATAAATAATAAACCTTATAGCCAGGAAGGGTTTGGTCTCAGGGCTGTCCCAGACTCAGCCCCTATGCTGTAGGAGGGGGGCTGGCTTCTTCTGGAGCTGTTTTGACCTCACCAGCCCCTCCCTTTTCATGCTTTTAAACTCCAAGTAAGCAACTGTTTGCAGCTTGACTGTTTAGCTGCCATTCCTCACCCCCTCACCACTCACGACACCTTTTGCACATCCTGGGCAGGATATTTAAGCATATCCAGCTGTTGAAATTATGAACTAAAGTACACTTTTAGGAAAAATTAAAGACCCGCCAAAGGAATATCGATCCATTTACAACACTCACACTTTGCTTCTCATCTTGGTCCATGTGTCTCTGTGTTGCCTAGCTGTGCAAATACCGCTGGGCTCCACTTTTTCCCCCTTCACATTATTCTATGTTTCCGTGTAATATAATTTTACATATTATAATTTTTATGATTAAACAATACTTTTCATAATTTTAATATAAAGTCATGTTCCCATGTAATGTTTAATCCAAATATTTCACATAATGCTTAATCCATTTCTCTCAATTTTTTTTTTTTTTTTGTTTATTTGAGACAAAGTCTTACTCTTTCGCCCAGGCTGGAGTACAGTGGCTCAGTCTCTGCTCACTGCAACCCCCACTTCCCAGGTTCAAGTGATTCTCCTGCCTCAGCCTCCCGAGTAGCTGGGATTACAGACATGCACCACCACGCCCAGCTAATTTTTGTATTTTTAGTAGAGATAGGGTTTTGCCACGTTGCCCAGGCTAGTCTCAAACTCCTAGCCTCATGTGATCTGCCTGCCTCAGCCTCCCAAAGTGTTGGGATTATAGACGTGAGTCACTCAACTGAGAGAAATTGAGAGCTCATTTCTCTCAATTTTTTTATTAATCTTTTTTTTCAATCCAATAGAGCAGTTTCAGGGAGGGAATAATGGACTCCCAGAGGCACTTCATCCAGCTTCACCAATTCTTAATTTTTGCTACATGCATTTGCCTTGAAAAAATAGTTTGATAGTGTCTTATTGAGGCCACATCAAATAATGTACTTAGACATACTCCTGTGGTTGCCCGTTAATCTCTCTCGTTTGAGCGGTTTAATGCTGCCAGCGTCTCGATCTTTGTACCACATTCTTTTCTTTGCCTCCTCACCATGGGGGTGACGCCCCTGGGGTCTACTCCTCAGAGCGGAAGAGCAGATCAGAGAGTTCTGACACTGTCAGAGCTCCTGCCACACATTACCCAATTATTCCCCCAGATTGAACGCATTTGCAGACCGAGGAGCAGCGGGGCATCTGAGTTTCCTCATTTGCTGCCCCGTAGGTGTCTCGGTGCTTGAACTGCGGGCTGCTGACGTTGGCTAGAGAGGAAGATGATGAAACCAGGCAGGAAGCGGACATTTCTGAGATGACGTGGGGCGGTGCACCTGCACCCTGGGCCGCCTGGTGTCTTTGCAGGGCCCCAGCGCAGGAGGGCAAAGTGAAGGGGGTGATGGCCCATATGGGGTTGCTGTGTCTGCGGAGCCCTCTTTGAGGGGCAGAGGCTTAGGCTTCTCTGGGCTCCTGGTGATGGGCTGTCTTCCCCTTTCACTGTGGTTTCCTGTGTGGGTCTGGAGTCATCCTTTATGTGTCCCTGTGGACAGCATCTCGGCCCCAGAGAGCAAAGCGTGGCTTGTATACCGCATTGCAGCCTCTCTTTGCTTGTCCACAGTGTAAGGCAAAGCCAATGGAGAGCTGAGTGTGTGATCAACTCCTCAGGGGGCTGTGGTACCCCTACGGGGATTCCTCTGAAAATCTCTCTTTTGTTTTTCTACAGGCAAATGGCATCTTGGACACCACGGCTCGTATCACCCCAACTTCCGTGGTAAGAATTCTTTTGGGGATTTGTTACCTGGGAAACAGAAAATAAAGGTCTCTGTGTAAGACTCCATGCACAGCTAAGCCATCCTGTCTCTGCGGGCAAACCTAAGTTAGGACATCTTTGTTCACAAAGTCATTTGGGTGCATTTGGGGTGCCAGGGCTCTCCAGGACCTTCCATCCCACTTGCTGACATCTTCTTTGGCTCCCCTTCCTTGGTGCCTGTCTGCCCTTCCAGCTGCCCCATCACAGGCCCAACAGCTTTTTTGCCATCTCTTGGTTCTTTACACCTCAGGGAACATTCTGCCCCATGAGGTCCAGACATGGCTAATCTGGGAAGAAGTAACAATTGACTGATGGGTTCACCGAAGCAGGAAACCTGGCCATAGACCCAAACAGGAGATGCTGCCTCTTGGCCTCTTCCTGCAGCCTTTGCTGCCTCACCCTCTGGCCTTGGGGAAGTAGGCCAAGATCAAGCTGCCAAAGCCGGTTCTCTGAAAATCACTTTGCTGAAGGGCGGATTCTCCAAACGTCCAATTCACTGAATTATTGATGGGTTTTCAAAGTTGCCGTTCGTGCCACTGTCCTTTTCCATTTCCTATGGGAAGCCACGGACTTTCTCTTGAAGGCAGTTTACCATGATCTCAGCTTTGGTGGCTTCTCCTCTCCCTGGCCCCTTCCTCTTCTGCCATTTTATAAGCAAATGTGATTCTCTGACTATTTTGCAGACTTCTCCCCTCCCCTGCCCCAGTATCTCTCCCTATCTCTGTGAAAAATGGCTGAATTGTTCTGTCCTAGACCTGGCAGAAGGTTTTCATTGGAAGTTTTTTGCATTTGGAGAATGACTTTCAGAGGGTTGGCCTGGAGCCGGCCTTCAGCAGCTACCCACTGGTCAGTAACCCCATTGGCTGGCATCTTCTTCAACTCTTACCTCCTCTTTGATGCTTATTGCTCTCCCTCTCCTCCCTTGAGCCCCTTTTCCCAGTTGGGCATTCATGGCATCATCCACATGTGCTTTAAAAAAAGTGGCAGGCCGGGCACAGCGGCTCAGGCCTGTAATCCCAGCACTTTGGGAGGCTGAGGCGGGCAGATCACAAGGTCAGTAGATGGACACCATCCTGGCTAACATGGTGAAACCCCGTCTCTACTAAAAATACAAAAAAACTAGCCTGGCATGGTGGCAGGCGCCTGTAGTCCCAGCTACTCGGGAGGCTGAGACAGGAGAATGGCATGAATCCGGGAGGCGGAGCTTGCAGTGAGCCGAGATTGCGCCACTGCACTCCAGCCTGGGTGACAGAGCAAGACACCGTCTCAAAAAAAAAAAAAAAAAAAAAAATGACAGATGGGGGAAGTGAAGACCTGGCTTTTGCACTCACTAAAAATTACTCCAGAACTTATTTCCTCCTTGGTCTTCAGTTTTCTCACTTGACAATTGAGGGGTTGGACCAGATCAGGTGTTGGCACCTTGAGCGCATATTCCTGTGGTGAGGGGATACTGAGACCAGCTCCTATGCAGCAGGAAGTGGTATCATGATGGATCTGGTGCCTGCTGCGGGTGTGGGAAGTGGGAAGAAAGAGTACCTCCTACCTATTTGCTGTCTTTGGACCAGACAATTCCAAAAAGCCTTCTGGCATGGAAGGCTTCTTCATGCTCGTGTCCAAGTTCACTCCTCTTCCCTCCTGCCTCTTATGTCCTCTCTGTGGTGCGCTGTCCTGGTTCCCCATCTCACTCTGTCACCCAGGCTGGAGTGCAGTGGCATGATCTTGGCTCACTGCAACCTCTGCCTCCCAGGTTCAAGTGATTCTCGTGCCTCAGTCTCCCGAGTAGCTGGGACTACAGGCACCCGCCACCATACCCGGTTAATCTTTTGATTAAAAGCTTGGGTTGGAGAAGAGATAGAATGAAGGAGGAATTCAGAAAAAAACTTCAGATGCCCTGGTTTATGCCAAGCACACTCACACATTCCTTCTAAGTACACATTCCTTCTAAGGCTCCTCTTGCTGCCCTGGGCTGTTCCTCAGGTCAGGGCTCCTGCAAACACAATGAGGTCTTTCTAGCACTGGGGTATGAGGATGCCTGTGATCTAGATCAGTGGTTGGCATAGACCTGTGGTCCAAATCCAGTATGCTGCCTGTTTTTGTAAATACAACATTATTAGAAAACAGTAAGGCCAAGCACGGTGGCTCACGCCTGTAATCCCAGCACTTTGGGAGGCCGACGTGGGTGGATCACCTGAGGTCAGGAGTTCGAGATCAGCCTGGCCAACGTGGTGAACCCCTGTCTCTACTGAAAAAATAAAAAATTAGCTTGGCATGGTGGCACATGCCTGTAATCCCAGCTACTTGGGAGGCTTAGGCAGGGGAACTGCTTGAACCCGGGAGGTGGAGGTTGCAGTAAGTCGAGATTGCACCACTGCAGCCTGGGCGGCAAAACTGAAACTCCGTCTCAAAAAAAAAAAAAAAGAAAGAAAACAGCCAATATTTACAGTCATTTGTGTACATATTGTCTATGGGTAGGTTTGCGCTACAATGGCAGAGTTGAGTGACCTTACAGAGGTCATCTGACCCACAAAACCTAAGATGTTTACTGTTTGGCCCTTTCCAGCAAAAGTTTGCTGTCCCTAGTGGAGAGTCATCCTGACACCAAATGCAGTAACATTTCAGGGCTATGTTGTGTACCTAAGGGGTAGCCAAATCCATTTGTGCAAACCAAATTAACAGGAAGGTAGCATTTTAAAAAAAATACAGCAAACAGGGTGATCATGGTGGCTTACACCTGTAATCCCAGCACTTTGGGAGGCCGAGACAGGCGAATCACTTGAGGTCAGGAGTTCGAGACCAACCTGGCCAACATGCTAAAACACTGTCTCAAAACAAAACAAAACAAAACAAAACAAAACAAAACAAAACAAAAAAACAGCCAATATGTCAATATGTACAGTCATTTGTGTACATATTGTCTATGGGTGGGTTTGCACTATAATGGCAGAGTTGAGTGGCCTTAACAGAGACCATCTGACCCACAAAACCTAAACTGGCTGGGCTCGGTGGCTCACACCTGTAATCCCAGCACTTTGGGAGGCCGAGGCAGGCAGATCATGAAGTCAGGAGATCGAGACCATCCTGGCTAACACGGTGAACCCTGTCTCTACTAAAAAAAAGAAAAAAAAAAAATTAGCTGGGCATGGTGGTGGGCGCCTGTAGTCCCAGCTACTTGGGAGGCTGAGGCAGGAGAATGATGTGAACCCAGGAGGCGGAGCTTGCAGTGAGCTGAGATAGCGCCATTGCACTTCAGCCTGGGTGACAGAGCAAGACTCCACCTAAAGAAAAAAAAAAAGAAAAAAAACCTAAAGTGTTTACTATTTGGCCCTTTCCAGCAAAAGTTTGCTGTCCTTGGTGGAACGTCATCCTGATACTGGATGCGGTGGCATTTCAGGGCTATGTTGCATACTTAGGGGATAGCCAAATCCATTTGTACAAACCAAGTTAGCATGAAGGTTTCAATTTTTAAAAAAATACAACAAACGGTCTGGGCGCAGTGGCTCACGCCTGTAATCCCAGCACTTTGGGAGGCCAAGGCAGGTGGATTACTTGAGGTCAGCAGTTAGCGACCAGCCTGGCCAACATGCTGAAACCCCGTCTCTACAAAAATACAAAAATTAGCTGGGTGTGGTGACGGGTGCCTGTAGTCCCAGCTACTCGGGAGGCTGAGGCACAAGACTCGCTTGAACCCAGGAGGTGGAGGTTGTACTGAGCTGAGATCATGCCACTGCACTCCAGCCTGGGAGACAGAGTGAGACTCTGTCTCAAAAAGAAAAAAAAATACAACAAACACTTACTAGTTATTCTACATACACCACATATTGGGTTGGCAAAGATCTAGTATCTAACTCGAGGAGTGCATCACTAATGGGGAAGACGGTATTACCCAGATGATAAAAAGTCTGTAGGTTATGCTAGGAGAATGGGTTGAGTGCAGGGCTGTGGCAGGCGGGATTGAGTGCAGGGCTGTGGCAGGTGAGGAGCAGGGAAATTCTGTAGGAAACTTCACACTCAAACTGGGCTGGGAAGTGCTAATGCAGTTTCACCTGTGAGAGACACAGAGCAGATAATTCCAGGCAAAGCCACCAAGGCCCCAAGGCATGAGGCTCACAGGGAACTGAAGGGAACTTGCTTCTTTTAGGAAGTGTGCTTATAGAGAGGGCCAAAAAGCATTTTTTGGGGCAGGAGTTGAAGCTGAAAACACAGCTCTCCCTGTTCCTGTTCCCACCACACCCAGCCTAAAATTTGAGGCTAATGAGAAATAGCAATTCTTTGTGAGATTTGAATTCTATCTACCTCTAAAGAAATAAACAGCTGAAGCAGTTACCTGGGCAGTTGGGGGAAGGTTTCATTTTTCTGGAGAATTTGTTCATTCTAGTTGCATATGCAGCTATAGCCTTTGATTAAAAGCTTCGGCTGGGCTGGGTGCAGTGGCTCACATCTGTAATCCCAGCACTTTGGGAGGCTGAGGTGGGTGGATCATGAGATCAGGAGATCAAGACCATCCTGGCTAACATGGTGAAAATCCATCTCTACTAAAAATACAAAAAATTAGCCGGGCGTGGTGGCACGTGCCTGTAGTCCCAGCTACTTGGGAGGCTGAGGCAGGAGAATGGCATTAACCCGGGAGGCGGAGCTTGCAGTGAGCTGAGATTGCCCCACTGCACTCCAGCCTGGGTGACAGAGTGAGACGCTGTCTCAAAAATAAAATAAAATAAAAATAAAATAAAAATAAAAATAAAAAAAGCTTGGGCTGGGTAAGAGATAGAATGAAGGAGGAACTCAGAAAAAAACTTCAACACAAAGGCTTTGGATCTCAGTGCTCACACCCTTCCATCCCTCACCTTCACTCCACCACTCCAAGCCCAAATTCTGCCAGCCTTTTGAGTCCCAGCTGAAATGCAGTATCTTTCAAGGAGCATTTTGAGATTCCTGCCCCATCCCCATCCCACCATCTCTATCGGGGGTAGCTTCCTCTGATCACTGTTGTTGGCTCTCCTATTCATCTCTTATTGCTTAATCTTTATATCTTATTTTCTCTTCACATGAAAAGTCTCTTGAAGGCAGAGTTCATTATTTCTAAAACTTTTTTTATGATTTTTTTCTCTGTGGATGTGGCAGCTAAGAACAACTGATTTTCTTTTTTTTTAATCCCTTAAAGTGTCATGTGTTTAGTTGGTTTTCACCAAATACTGAGTATGTTCATAATTTCATTGAAGATGTTAGGCATTCAATAATTCTCTCCACTTCCTCCCAAACTGGGTTAATTCTAATCACAAGATGTTTTGCAAATCTAATCTAACAGCCAGAACCCAGCAAAGTGATTTTCTATGCATACTACAAGGGGATATTAATCAAATCCTCTTTTAATTACATACTCTATAGCACTGCAGTATTAAATCATAGGAAATTACATTTTTGTCGTGGGTGTACGAAGGCAAGCACATGGAGTCACAGCCACGTGGGGGTGCTAACCAGTTGCTTCTATTCCAGGTTTTGATTACTACTTTGGAATCCCATATAGCCATGATATGGGCTGTACTGATACTCCAGGCTACAACCACCCTCCTTGTCCAGCATGTCCACAGGGTGATGGACCATCAAGGTAATGCTGTCTGACACATTTGCGATAGGCTCCAGGACAAGGCAAAGTTCCAAGACTGTGGTCCATCAGCAATAAATGAAAGATGCAGACAGGAAACAGTTAAGACGGCAAATAAGATACACGGTACATTCTGTGCAAATTTAAATGTTATTTGCAGGGAGTGCAAGAAACCTTTCAACGATGAGGTCCACAAAATTCTTCTATTGAAATTTTCCAGGTTCCTTGGACTAGTGAGCTCAGCTGGGGACAGCCTTGGGCTGCCAGGGTCTCACACATATGGGGCCTCCCTCCTCCTCTGCCTGCTGGCTTTGCTTCTAGCCCAGACACTGGACATAAGGAGGGAGGGAGGAGGAGGGAGAGAGAGAGAGAGAGAGAGAGAGAGAGAGAAAGAAAGTACATAGGATGCCTTTTGAGCTTATCACCCCATGGACAACTAAGCCAGCGTTCTGATGTTGGAATGCCAAACAGACACCAAACAGGATGTTTTGAAAAAACATTTAATGAAATGGGAAAATGCTTATGATATAATAGTAAGTGAAAAAAAAAATGCAGGAAGCAAGTCATTAACAGTAAGATCTTAATGACCTCTGTAGCCCTATCTTTGTAGTCCTATTAACAGAGACTCAAAAGAGACGTGCCAAAATGTTATCAAGGACTTTTTCTGGTTGTGGGACTCAGGGTTTTCATTTTCTCTTTTTTTTTTTTTTTTTTTTTTTTTTGAGACGGAGTCTTGCTCTGTCACCCAGGCTAGAGTGCAGTGGCGCAATCTCAGCTCACTGCAACCTCTGTCTCCCTGGGTCAAGCGATTCTCCTGCCTCAGCTTCCTGAGTAGCTGGGATTACAGGCGCCCACTACCACACTAGGCTAATTTTTGTATTTTTAGAAGAGACGGGGTTTCGCCATGTTGGCCAGGTTGGTCTCGAACTCCTGACCTCAGGTGATCCACCCGCTTGTCCAAAAAGTGCTGGGATTTCAGGCATGACCCACCGCAACCAGCCAGGTTTTTATTTTCCTCTTTCTCATTGTATTTCCTAAATATCCTGCGGTGCATTTATGATCACAAAAAAAGATGATAAGCCTTACTCAGGTAAGAATGCAGCACAAAACATGTGTTCCCTTGTTCAGACAGTGCACTGTGGTTATTTCTAAGGCTACAGGTGTCTGAGCCACTTGAGAAAGGTGAGTCTCAGCTGGTCTATCTATAAAACAATAGTTAATATAATAATGGGTATTTGTTGAGAAATTGTTACAGTCTAAGCACTGTCTATGTTTATCTGTAATCCGCATGACCACTGTGTGAGGTAGGTATTTCTTAGGTTGGTGCAAAAGTAATTGCGGTTTTGGCCATTACTTTCAATGGCAAAAACCACAATTACTTTTGCATCAACCTGTTACCTGATTTTACAGATGAGGAAGCTTATGTTACCCAGGTTACACTGGAGCTGGAAAGAGGTAGGAATGCTCTCTGAATCCAGAGCCCATAAGTCCCTTCCTGTCTTTGCTACTCATAGTGTAGTCACTGAACTAGCCTAATGGATATCACCTACATGCTTGTTAGAGGTGCACGAATTCACACCCTACCCCCAGGTCTGCCTTTTAACAAGACTTACACGTGCAGTAAGCTATGACTGCACCACCGCACTTCACCCTGGGCGACAGAGTAAGATCCAGTCTCAAACAAAAACAAAAACAAACAAACAAAAACCCAGGGATTCTGCACATTATGGCACGAGAAACGAGGCTATAGAGCATCCTGCTGCCCTCCTCACCCACTGTGGCCTGCTGGGCACACCTGTAATCACACCTGGACATATGGAGGTATGACATATGTCAGCCAGTCTCTTTTAAAAAATTTAAAATTTTTATTTTTTTGGGGGGGTGGGGGGATGGAGTCTTGCTCTGTTGCCCGGGCTGCAGTGCAGTAGTACTATCTCTGCTCACTACAACTTCTGCCTCCCGGGTTCAAGTGATTTTCCTGCCTCAGTCACCTGAGTAGCTGGGATTACAGGCTTGTGTTGCCACGCCTGGCTAAGTTTTGTATTTTTAGTAGAAATGGGGTTTCACCATGTTGGCCAAACTGGTCTTGAACTCCTGACCTCAAGTGATCTGCCTACCTTGGCTTCCCAAAATGCTGGGATTACAGGCATGAGCCACTGCCCCTGGCCTTTTTCTTCTTCTTCTTCTTTTTTTTAAAATTTCAATCCTGCTCCTGTTTTAGTTTTTTAAATTAAAAAAAAAATTTTTAATCTATGTTAAAAATCTCTTTTTAATCTATGTTAAAAATCCAATAGAAAGCCAGGTGCAGTGGATCACTCCTGTAATCCCAGCACTTTGGGAGGCTGAGGTGGGTGGACCTTGTGAGCCCAGGAGTTTGAGATCAGCTTGGTCAACACAGCAAAACCCCGTATCTACAAAAAATACAAAAATTAGCTGGGTGTGGTGGCCCATGCCTGTAGTCCCAGCTGCACATGAGGCTGAGGTGGGAGGATGGCTTGAGGAGGAGGTTGCAGTGAGCTGAGATCATGCCACTGTACTCCAGCCTGGGTGACAGAGCCAGATCCTGCCTAAAAAAAAAAAATCAAACAGAAAAAAATGGTGGCTTAGGAGAGAGAGAGGAAAAAAAGGAAAGAATGTAAATGACTTATGAAGTTGCAATGATATAATAAAAAGCTGAAAAATTCGACATAAATATGAGATTAGTGTTATAATGCCCAGCATGGTGATAATTCTTTTTCTCTTTTAAAAAATTTGGGATGCCTATAATCCCAGCACTTTGGGAGGCTGAGGTGGGCGGATTGCTTGAGCTCAGGAGTTCGAGACCAGCCTGGGCAACGTGGCAAAACCCCGTCTCTACAAAAAATACAAAAATTAGCAGGGCGTGGCAGCACACACCTATAGTCCCAGCTACTCAGGAGGCTAAGATGGGAGTTTGAGGCTGTAGTGAGCTGAGATTGTGCCACTGCACTTCAGCCTGGGCGACAGAGTGAGACCCTGTGTCAAAAAAATAAAACAAAACAAAAATTGTGGTTTTTAACAATTATCTACCCAGTCTGACCATATCTCCTATATTTCTATAATGGGGTGTGTGTGCATGTAGAGTGATGGGGAGTTTTGATTTCTTCACAAATCCGTCCCAGCACTATTAGGACGATGTATTTGCCTGAGAGGACTCCATTCATTACCACCTCTGTCTCCATTGCTCTCAGCTTCTCTCTTAGTTCTCTTTGGTGACCAGGACTGAGAGCTTGAGTTTTTTTGGAATTCCTAATACACTGAAGCTGTGTGCAATGCACTAACCATTTGTTATCTCCTTTAGACCACCAGCACCCCTATAAGGATGGCACAGGCCATCCAGTGCTACAGATAAGGAGATAACTCTGGGAGCTTAAGTAACTTGCCAGAGATCGTGACTGGAGTCAGACCATGACTTAGCCACATTGATGGGCAGCCATGGGTCAGATTCATTTCCATCTGTAAGATCAAAGCTTGAGCTTGTGTTGCTTTGTTTGGAGACAGAGTTTTGCTCTTGATGCCCAGGCTGGAGTGGAATGGCACAATCTCAGCTCACTGCAACTTCTGCCTCCTGGGTTCAAGCAATTCTTCTGCCTCAGCCTCCTGAGTAGCTGGGACTACAGGTGTGCACCACCATGGCTAATTTTTGTGTTTTTAGTAGAGATAGGGTTTCACCATGTTGGCCAGACTGGTCTTGAACTCCTGACCTTAGGTGATCCACCCGCCTCAGCCTCCCAAAGTGCTGGGATTACAAGTGTGAGCCATTGTGCCCAGCCTGGTCCTGAACTTCTGACCTCAGGCAATCCACCCGCCTCAGCCTCCCGAAGTACTGGGATTACAGGCCTGAGCCACCGCGCCTGGCCATGAGCTTGTTTTTTTTTTTTTTTCCAGGAGATGTTATTAGTTTAACTCTTATTTTTTTTTTCCAACTGCTGAAGTTTCTCCAAATTCTGCAAATATGGCTTAAAATTCAAATTGTCCCAATCCATCTTATGTATTCCTTTTTTTTTTTATTGAGACCGAGTCTCACTCTGTCACCCAGGGTAGAGTACAGTGGGATGATCTCAGTTCACTGCAACCTCCGCCTCCCGGGTTCAAATGATTCTCCTGCCTCAGCTTCCCGAGTAGCTGGGATTACAGGTATGCACTGCCATGCCCAGCTACTTTTTGTATTTTTAGTAGAGACAGGGCTTCAGCACGTTGGCCAGGCTGGTCTCGAACTCCTGACCTCAAGTGATCTGCTGGCCTCGGTCCCCCAAAGTGCTGGGATCACAGGCATGAGCCACCACACCTGGCCCATCTTATATATTCTGTCCTATTGACAGATCTGGTATTACATGAAGTCCCGAGTGCTGACTTCAGAAAACGCCAAGTTACACACCATACACAGAGGCTGGGATTGAAGTGAGACCGCAGAGAAAGCCAGCAATGGGGCTACTGACTGGCGGGGGGACTCTGCTTGACATCATTTAGCCTCTTTAGACCTCAGTTTCTCTCCCTGCAAAATGGAAGTAATAAAAAATAACGTCCCTAGCTCACGAGAGTCTTTGTAAGCTTTAGAGAGTGGTCAGCTTGTCCGAGGAGCCTAAATATCTATTCAGAGGGAATGGAAGAAAACATTATGCATAGACTTTTACACTTGGAGGAAATGGCCAACCGGAATAATCATCTGGGGCCAGAGTTGTATTTATGTGCATATGCATTGTTGCATTAAAGCATTTAGTTCTGCTCCGTGAGTACGTAGGAAATGAATACTCTACGGTCTGTGGTTTCCACACAGCAACCTTCAAAGAGACTGTTACACTGACGTGGCCCTCCCTCTCTATGAAAACCTCAACATCGTGGAGCAGCCGGTGAACTTGAGCAGCCTTGCCCAGAAGTATGCGGAGAAAGCAACCCAGTTCATCCAGCAGGCAAGGTGAGGAGCCTCCCTCCCTCCCCAGGGCCTCCCGCTGCTTCCACCTACCCGTGCACACACACCACGTCCCTCGGCCTCGGCACGCTTGAGGCCTTGACAGAGTTTTGCTGCCCAGCAGAGATGGATGCATACATGTCTCCTATAAATAAAGCTGGAAAACAGCGCCTTCTGGAAATCCGCAGTCCTGGATTAGAGATTCCTCAGGTATGTGCCTAGAGTCCCTAGGGCTTATCCCTCTGTTGCTTTGATCATGTTCCACTGCCATGATCATTTTGTCCTCTCCTTCGAGGTTATAAGCTCCTCGAGGGTAGGGCCTGCCCACTGCACTCTGTGCACTCAAGACATTTGTTGAGCTCACTAGCTGGCAGGATATATTACTTTTCTATTGCTGCTATAACAACCAATCACTAATTTAGTGGCTAAAACAATAGTAACTTACCCTGCTACAGATCTGGAGGCCTGAAATGAGTCCTAGGGGGCTAAAATCAAGGCATCCGCAGGACTGTTTTCTTGAGGAGTCTCTAGGGGAGAATTCCTTCCTTGCCTTTTCCAGCTTCCGGCATTTCTAAGCTAGGGCCATATCATTCTCAACTCTAATTCTGTTGTTCAACGTGCCTCTTAGTCAAATCTCCCCTCTGGCTCCCACTTAGAATAACACCTGTGATGGCGTTTAGGGTCCACCAGGAAAATGCAAGGTGATCCCCCTACCTCAAGACCCTTAACATAATTCCACCTGGAAAGTCTCTTTTGCCATATGTTCATAGATTCCAGGAATTAGACCCTGTTTATCTTTGGGAGCTATCCTTCATTCTACCAGACAGATGTTACAGATTCCCGCATCTAGAAGGCACAGATAGGTAACCTTAAAGAGGGAAGCAGGATGAACGTAAGGCATTAGGGAGTGGTGGGGTCTACAGCAAACCCATAAGCACATGCCCCATCTGCAGGGGGCAGCTACTACCTAGCTCCAGCTGCTTGGTGCTTCTTTGTGAAAATGTGAACCTGGAATATCAGATCTTTTCATTTTACAAGAGACATAGGATACCTGGCTTTTATGTGAAATCTCCTGATCTTGAAATATTAGAAACTACTAATTAACAAAAGACTGGGTGTGATAGCTCATGCCTATAATCCCAGCACTTTGGGAGGCTGAAGTGGGCAGATTGCTTGAGCCTAGGAGTTCAAGACCAGCCTGGGTAACATGATGAAACCCCGTCGCTACAAGCAATACAAAAATTAGCTGGGCATGGTGATGTGTACATGTTGTTCCAGCTACTCGGTAGGCTGAGGACGGAGGATCACTTGAGCCTGGGAGGCATAGGCTGCAGTGAGCCAAGACTGTGTCACTGCATTCCAGCCTGGGTGACAGAGCAAGACCCTATCTCAAAAAAAAAAAAAAAAAAAAAAAAAAGAAAAGTAAAATAAAATAAAATAAAATAAAAGTAAATAAGAATAACGAAGAAGTGGGCTATGTGCGGTGGCTCATACCTGTAATCCCAGTGCTTTGGGATTACACTGGGTAGTCCTCCCAGGTGGAAGGATCACTCGAGGCCAGGAATTCCGGACCAGCCTGGACAACCTGGTGAGACCTTGTCTTTATAAAAAATTATAAAAAGGGGCTGGGCATGGTGGCTCATGTCTGTAATCCCAGCACTTTGGGAGGCCGAGGCGGGCAGATCACCTGAGTTCAGGAGGTCGAGACCAGCTTGACCAACATGGTGAAACCCCGTGTCTACTAAAAATACAAAAATTAGCTGGGAGTGGTGGCACGCATCTGTAGTCCCAACTACTCAGGAGGCTGAGGCAGGAGAATCACTTGAACTCAGGAGGCAGAGGTCGCAGTGAGCCCAGAATGTGCCAGTGCACTCCAGCCTGGGTGACAGAACAAGACTCTGTCTCAAAAAAAAATTAATAAAAATTATTAAATAGCTGAACGTAGTGGTGTGAATCTGTAGTGCCAGCTAACTTGGGAGGCTGAACTGGGAGAATTACTGGAGTCCAGGAGTTCAAGGCTGCAGTGAGCCATAATCGCGCCACTGCACTCCAGCCTGACACATTGAGATCCTGTCTCTTAAAAAACCCCCAAAACCCAAAAAACAAGAAAGCAAAAACAAAACCATACCACAGTGTATCTCTAACAAATCATATATGCGTGAGGGTTTCTGGCTTACAACCTCTGTCAGATGTCAGGGCAAAGAATGGACATTGTGAAATAATGGACAACTCCAAAATTGTGCACAGTTATTTGGAGGGCACACCCACAGACTGTGGGGTGGAAGTGCACACACACGTGTACCTGCACACATGCGCACACAGTCACCCTCCCCGCCCCTTCATAACTGCCTTCTGCTGCCTTCTAATGACCCCATATATGTTCATCTTATCTTCCCCTCAGGATTCCACTCCTCAAGGGCAATGGGCTCCAAGAAACTTGGTGTTTTCTATAGCCTTAGCCTAAGTGGGCAAGAAAACACGTGCTGCATGGCTGTCCACTTGGGCAGAATTAAAAAGGGACTCTACCTGTAGTGATCACAGCAGCCCCTTGAATATGCAGGAATCCCCCACCCCTCGTTCAGCCACATGGGACGTTTTTTAGAAGCTCAGCAGGGAGGGCAGAGGCAGCCATGCAGGAGGTCCAGGCATCCTGTTTTCTTGGTAATAAAACCTATTTAAGGATTGAATCTCAAAGGTAGCTTCAGACATTGCATCTTAAGGGTTTATCAGGACTTTCTGAGAACACTGTTGTTTTATTTCAGATTGTCAAGAGTAGAAAGGGCAGAGCCTCTTCTCCCATCTGGAGGGTTGAGCGTCTCCCAGCTCGCTGGATCTTTGGGATGGTTTCAGGCCCCTGTGCCCCATGGCACATGGATGCTTCAAGGCTAGTGGGGACAGTCTCTTCTGCTTTTGTAGTGAACCAAACAACACTGTGTTCTTAGGGGAAGGAATGGGGACTTGGGACTGTTTAATGCCCCCTCCGAAGTGGGCATAGAGCCTGGACATCCACCCGTTAATCAATCAGTTGAAAGGCAAATCAACCCACAGCCTCTTTATTATACAAAAGAGGGGAACAGTTTTGTTACTTCATTAACTGGTTATTAAGTGAAAAGTCCCGAGTCCTGCTGGCATTTAACATTATAGAAGGAAATCCCCAGAAATGCTGATTTCTTTGGGATTTCCACATGCCAAATGGTATTCTGAGCATCAGCAGAAAAGGCCCCCAGATCCTTGCCCTTCCTCTTCCATGACTCTGGCCCCTGCCTCAAGCCCCTCCCCCAACTTGGGCCTGTTTGTCAAAACCACCAGGTATCCCTAGAGTGCGGCTTCCCACTCTTCCCTGACAAGGGGGCCCAGGACTTAGGGAGTTTTTACTTGGGTCCTTAGTTGGCTTTAGTGTCTCACCCAAGACCGTCGACGTAGTACTTGGGTATCACTGCTGGTCATTCAGTTTACTTGACTTTAGACCCTTCATCTGGTAGCAATGCTGATTGCTAATGCTTGATCTGAATGTTTTAAGCAGCAGGCAAAGCTCTGAATAGGACAAAGGAGCAGGTAGAAGGCATGGGCTCCTAGGTCCCAGAGCTAGCTGGGCCTCTGTTCCTTATGAGGTCTGGGACCGTGCATTGCGCCTAAGTGGGGAATACAGGGCTTAGTAAGCAGGAGTGTATCAGGCATCAGAATGAGCAGTGGCCCAGGATGTTTCAAATCAGATATTTCTTTGTTTTTTTTTTTGAGACTGAGTCTCTCGCTCTTGTCACCCAGACTGGAGTGCAGTGGTGCAATCTTTGCTCACTGCCACCTCTGCCGCCTGGGTTCAAGCAATTCTCCTGCCTCAGCCTCCCAAGTAGCTGGGATTACAGGCGCATGCCGCCACACCCAGCTAATTTTTGTATTTTTAGTAGAGACGGGGTTTCAACATGTTGGCCAAGCTTGTCTTGAACTCCTGACCTCAGGTGATCTACCTGCCTCGGCCTCCCAAAGTGCTGGGATTACAGGCATGAGCTACCGTGCCTGGCCTGAAATCAGACCTTTCAAACAAATCAATATTCCATGGTGTCATGTACTATACGTTGAAATCCTAACTCTTAATGGGTGGTATTAGGAGGTGGGGCCATTAGGAGGAAATAAGGTTTAGATAAGGTCATGAAAGTGAAGCCCCCATGTTGGGATTAGTGTTTGTATTAAAAGAAGAGAAAGAGACTACGGTGTGCTCTCTCTGGGCCATGTGAGGATACAGTGGGAAGGCAGCTGTCTGCTAATAAGCCAATAACCAGCCCCTTGCCAATGGACTTCCCAGCCTCTAGAACTGGGAGACCTAAAGTTGGGCATAGTGGCTCATGTCTGTAAGCCCAACACTTTGGGAGGTCAAGGGTAGCAGATTGCCTGAGCTCAGGAGTTCAAGACCAGCCTGCACAACATAGTGAGACCGCCATCTCTACAAAAACAAAACAAAACAAAACAAACAAACAAACAAACAGAAAAGTCTTTCTGCATTCTAGAACCTGGAAAAAGAAAAAAAGGGGCCAGGAACAATGGCTCACGCCTGTAATCCCAGCACTTTGGGAGGCCGAGGCGGGTAGATCACATGAGGTCAGAAGAAGTTCGAGATCAGCCTGGCCAACATGGTGAAACCCCATCTCTATTAAAAATACAAAAATTAGCTGGGCGTGGTGGCACATGCCTGTAATCCCAGCTGCTTGAGAGGCTGGGGTAGGAGAATGCTTGAACCCAGGAGACGGAGGTTGCGGTGAGCCGAGATCTTGCCGTTACACTCCAGCCTGGGCAACAAGAGCGAAACAACAACAACAAAAACGAACAAAAACAAAACCAAACAAAAACCCAAAAAACAGAATTGGGGGAAGTCGATGGTTGTATACTAAGCCACCCCAGGGAGTGGTATTTTGTTATAGCAGCCCAAGCAGGCTAAGACACAGGACACGCATGTTTTGGAACTAGGTCCTCGGGATGCAGAGACGAAAGACGTGTTCAGTCTTCATGAGCTCACGCCTGGGATCTGCAGAATTCTCTGTTTTCCTTGATTCGCTACTCCCCTTCATTGCTGGCACCTGTGCTTGCCTAAGCGCCCCTGCTGTGGTGCTGCCCCCTCCGCATCTTGCCTCTCACCCAGCTCCCAGCCGACACCAACCTATGTCAGGGATCCAGGTTCAGATCCAAAGACCATACTCACCCCCAACCCCTCTTTCTCCTTTCTCCTGTTTGAATGTGGAGACAAATCTCTAGTGATTGACAAAATAAACTAATGAATAGGGATGCAACCGTATCGAACGTCTCCCCCAGGGCTGTGCTTTCTGCCTTGTGTGGTCACCACACACTGTCCTCCAGGTCCCATTGTCTCGGGGATCTTCCCCTCCCCGCCACACCCCAAACCCCATTTGGTTCCCCTGTTACATCTTCCACAGCACCTTATATTTCTCTTCCATCACTCCTATGGGCTGAGTATTCCTTATCTGGAATGCTTGGGACTAGAAGTATTTCAGATTTTGGATTTTTTAAGATGTTGGACTATTTGTACTACACTTAGCCGGCTGAGCATCCTTAACCCTCCCAGAAGTATTTCCTTTAGTGTCAGGTCAGCACTCAGACAGTTTCAGAGTTTGCAGTATTTTGGATTTTCAGATTTGGGATGCACTACCTATACTCAATTTTTAAATAATCATCTTATTTCTTTTTTAGTTGCCTTTTTCTCCTTCCTGGTCTTTTTTTTTTTTTTTTTGAGACGGAGTCTCGCTCTGTTGCCCAGGCTGGAGTGCTGTGGCCGGATCTCAGCTCACTGCAAGCTCCGCCTCCCGGGTTCCCGCCATTCTCCTGTCTCAGCCTCCCGAGTAGCTGGGACTACAGGCGCCTGCCACCTCGCCCGGCTAGTTTTTTGTATTTTTTAGTAGAGACGGGGTTTCACCGTGTTAGCCAGGGTGGTCTCGATCTCCTGACCTCGTGATCCACCCGTCTCGGCCTCCCAAAGTGCTGGGATTACAGGCTTGAGCCACCGCGCCCGGCCCTCCTTCCTGGTCTTAATTAGATGTGAAGCTCCAAGAGGGTGGAAATCGTATCTATTGTGCTCATTGCTCTGTCCTCAGTGCCCAGTTAGAGCTTAATAAATATTGAATGAATGAATGAATGAATAAATGAACGAGTTACTTTATCCAGCCCCAGTGACGTGCGGCTGTTGTGCCAGGGATTCAAACGTGGATTAGACATGTCCGGTCTCTGAGTGATTCCCAGGCTAGTGGGGAAACAGATATGTGAAAACATGCTTTAATGCAGGTTGTTTGTGTCTTATTAATACTGCAAGAAGCAGGGAAAAGGGCTATGGCACAGATGGGGGCAGAGAAGAGGCAGCCAACCGTGACCTGGGAGCAAAGGAGGAGGACTGTTGGTGGCTTTGGAGTTGGATCTTAAGAACTGATTGTTTTTAGGCAAGACAACAGGGAGAATACTGCTGAGAGAGGAATAACATAGATGAGGCACAGGAAGTGGGTGAGGTGCTTGGGACACTGGCATATAGCAAGAGTCTTTGAGGGGGAAGGAAGGTCTGGCTGGAAGGGACCGCGATAGGGAAAGCTGCAATGGCTGGGTGAGGAGTTTGGATTGACCCTGCAGGCTGCAATTAGTCCTAGCATGTTTCTTATTTTTCTTTTTTCTTTTTTTTTTTTTCTCTTTTGAGATGGAATTTTGCTCTTGTTGCCAAGGCTGGAGTGCAATGGCGCTATCTCAGCTCACCGCAACCTCTGCCTCCTGGGTTCAAGCGATTCTCCTGCCTCAGCCTCTCGACTAGCTGGGATTACAGACGCCCGCCACCACGCCCGGCTGATTTTGTATTTTTAGTAGAGATGGGGTTTCTCCGTGTTGGTCAGGCTGGTCTTGAACTCTCGATCTCAGGTGATCCAACTGCCTCGGCCTCCAAAAGTGCTGGGATTACAAGCGTGAACCATCGTGCCTGACAGCCCTAGTACGTTTCTAAATATGGATCTGCCAGATCAAGTCTGGGTTAGAGAAGGTTGTCTGTGATGCCAGGGTCTAGTGGAAGATGGCAAAATGGTGGGGTGGGGGACAAGTGGTTATTGCAGCAGTCCAATTCAGAGAGACCCCTTGTCCATCCATCCCCAGGGAACCACCACCAGAGAGGCCAGTGGGCTGAGAGCTGCAGGTATTCATTTCCCCTTGCATGAGGGAAGCCCTGCCTTCACCTCCAGGCCTGCCTCCCTCCACCTAGGCACCATCTGGGGACACTTCTTGAGAGATGGGTGCCTCTCACCTGCCCTTTTCCACTTCGGATCAGATGATTTTCCCCACCCTTAGCTGTCCCTGCACCATAATCTTCAGTGTGTCTCCATGCCCTGCCACATCCTCTTGCTCTCCTGGAATGTTCCCTGTGTTATCTTACTTGTTTTTTTCCTTCTCTGCTCACCAAAATAACACGTGTTCCCTTTAGGAATCTTGGAAAACTGAGACAAGCAAACAAAAAAAATCACCCTGAATTCCACCCCGGAGATAACCTGTTGTTGTTGTTGTTGTTGTTTATTTGAGGCAGAGTCTTGCTCTGTTGCCCAGGCTGGAGTGCAGTGGCACAATCTGGGCTCACTGCAACCTCTGCCTCCCGGGTTCAAGCCATTCTCTTGCCTCAGCCTCCTGAGTAGCTGGGATTACAGGCACGCATCACCATGCCTGTCTAATTTTTGTATTTTTAGTAGACAGGGTTTCACCATGTTGGTCAGGCTGGTCTTGAACTCCTGACCTCAGGTGATCCACCCACCTCGGCCTCCCCAAAGTGCTAGGATTACAGGCATGAGGATAACCTGTTTTAATAGCTCTGATTATGTTCTAGCCTCATTCTATGCTGGTGCATAAACATATGTCTCCCTGGTTTTATTAAGGCATAGTTGAAATGAATGTATTTTAAAAAACAAAAATGGAGTCACACTGTGATATAGTCAGTATTTTTTTAAAGCACCAGGTGTCCCCCACTCTATTTTCCATTCGACACAGGTGCATAATGAAGAGGTGACTTGCAGGACAGATGCCCCCAAGGGACTAGTCTGTGTGGGCTCTGCCTGATGCCATGTTTTGGAATTAGCCTGGCATCAGGATGCAGGGAAAGAGGTACACCCTTGGGCACCATTTATACTTACTACTGCTGGCATGTATTCAACATTATTAACAAGGAAGCAGCCGGGCGCAGTGGCTCACGCCTGTAATCCCAGCACTTTGGGAAGCCAAGGCAGGCGGATCACTTGAGGTCAGGAGTTCGAGACCAGCCTGGCCAACATGGTGAAACCTCATCTCTACTAAAAATACAAAAATCAGCCAGGCGTAGTGGCACGCGCCTGTAGTCCCAGCTACTCAGGAGGCTGAGGCAGGAGAATTGATTGAACCTGGGAGGTGGAGGTTGTAGTGAGCCGACATCATGCCACTGCACTCCAGCTTGGGAGATAGAGTGAGACTCCATCTCAGAAACAAAAAACAACAACAGAATAAGCTACCATTTATTAGATGCTTAGTATGGGAAGTTACACAACAACTTTGTTGGGGAGGTCTGATTGTCCCCAATTTATAGATGGCGAGGGTAAGTTAATTGTCCAGGGCTACACAGTCGTGAAGTAACAAATCCGGAGGTTTGGATGCAGGATTTTCAAGGCTGTGCTCTTCATCAGCCTGTGCTCTGCCATCTCTCATAACTGCCCTTCTCTGTAAGCCTCTGGCTCAGGGTGCTAATGTGACTTTGATAATGGGTGAGAATTTGGAAGATGATGATGGATGATGAAGGGTGGACAGCAGGACCACCCCTCACCCATACACACGGTGAGCTGATTTCCAAGAAAACAGCCGCAATCTGTAGCATTTGCCAATTCCTGGGGTGTAAATACTCACTCTCACCATGGCTGATTTCCAGCTATGGAGATGTCACTGAATGTGGCATTGAGAAATGATGCGCAATAGCAAGCCATTGTGTGTTATTTCCACGACACAGATACAATAGATGTAAATAAGCCCATGAGCATACATCATAGTAGAATGTAGTAATTAGGAAGTGATAAATGGTGAGAATGTACCACCTTTAAAAAATATTATTTATTTATTTATTTATTTTTGAGACAGAGTCTCGCTCTGTTGCCCAGGCTGGAGTGCAGTGCATAATCTTGGCTCACTGCAACCTCTGCCTCCTGGTTTCAAGCAGTTCTCCCTGCTTCAGTCTCCCTAGTAGCCAGGATTGCAGGTGCCTGCCACCACGCCTGGCTAATTTTTGTATTTTTCAGTAGAGGCAGGGTTTCGCCATGTTGGCCCAGCTCATCTCAAACTCTTGACCTCAAGTGATCTGCCCGCCTCGGCCTCCCAAAGTGTTAGGATTACAGATATGAGTCACCACACCCGGAAAAAAAAAAAAAAATTTATTTCATTGTAAACTTATATAATTCAATTTTTAGCAATGGCCGTGTTTAACAACTGGTTTGCAAAATTCTTGAAATTTGAGCCAGGTTTAGGCACCACTGCAATATGGAATCTACCTGAAAATTACAAAAAGACACCCCTTGTGGCTAGGCACTGCCCTGTGCAGGGTACCAAGGCAGTAGATTGTAAGCTGGAAATAAGGACCCATTCACTCAGCAGGATGTCCTGATGCAGGCCACAACCTGCACAACTGTACATGACCATCCCTGGGAGAGGGGTCACCAGGCACTGCAAATCAGTGCTGTACGAAAAAACTCGGCAAGAATGGAGATGTTTTCTGTCTGCACTGTCCAAGCTGCTAGCCTCTAGCCACCTGCTGCTGCTGAGCATATGAAATGTGGCTAGGAATTTGTGTGTGTGTGTGTGTGTGTGTGTGTGTGTGTGTATTTTACTGTGAGTATGAATATATACAGATATATATATAATGATAAAATTTTACCATCTTAACCATTTTAAATGTAAAGTTCTGTGGCATTAAACATTCACTTTGTTTTGCAACCATGACCACTATCCATCTTCAGAACTTTTTCATTTTTTCTAACTGAAACTGTACCCATGAAACATGCGCTGCCCAGTTTTTCTTCCCCACAGTGCCCTGCCACTCACCATCCTACCTTCTCTCTCTGAATTGGACTATTCCGGGCACCTCCCACAAGTGGAATCATACAGTTATTTGCTTCTTGGTGACTGGATTATTTCACTTAGCATAATATTTTCCAGGTCCACCCATGTGCTAGTGTGTGAGCCATGGAACTTCTATTATGATTTAATTTTCATTCATTTAAATCTAAATAGTTACATGTGACTTGTGGCTGCTGCCCTGAACAACACAACTCTAGCAATGTTGCAGAGAAAGTGTGAATTAAAATGGGGAAGGCAGAGGCCCCTGTCTTGGGACTTGTGTCCAGGGTTTTATGCCTATCAAGGAAAACTGAGTGCAAGCACAGTCCCGGGCGGCAGACCCTGGGAGCCAGGATGCAGGGGAGTTTGAGGGCACAGGTGGCTATAGAGCAAGGCCGTGAGGTGGTGTAAACCAGGGTGAGCTAAGGAGAGCCCTGGGTCCAGCTGAATCTCTGGGTGAACAGGTATGAAAGGGCCACGCATCTCCCCCCACTGGAATGTTGTTGATTCTCTACTCTCCCAATACCCTTGCTTGGTGTCCTCTGAGAGACCCCCGTGGATGGATCTGTGGGAGAGGGGCCCCTGAAGGTCCCTGCCACCGTTGTAATTCTGCAGCTGCTCTTAGCTGGGAGTAAGGCTGGGACCTTTGCTTGGAGACAACCCCAGCTCCTCCAAGCCTTTCATTCTGCACTTTCCAGGGGAATCAGGATTACTACAGAGGCAGCAGAACAACAGGGCCTCTGACAGAGCCCTGATCTAGATGTTACCTGGTGGTCATATGTGTCCTTGGAATTCCTGTGATTAACTCGAGACAACCACTTATCTCTTAGAAAGGAACAAGACTGGCCAGGCACAGTGGCTCACACCTGTAATCCCAGCACTTTGGGAGGCCGAGGAGGGCAGATCACCTGAAGTCAGGAGTTTGAGACCAACCTGGCCAACAGAGCTAAACCCCGTCTCTCCTAAAAATACAAAATTTGACAGGCGTGGTGGTGGGCACCTGTAATCCCAGCTACTCAGGAGGCTGAGGCAGGAGTATCGCTTGAATCCAGGAGGCGTAGGTTGCAGTGTGACAATATTGCACCACTGCACTCCAGCCTGGGCGACAAGAATGAGAGTCTGTCTAAAAAACAAAAAGAAGGAAGGAAGGAAGGAAGGAAGGAAGGAAGGAAGGAAGGAAGGAAGGAAGGAAGGAAGGAAGGAAGGAAGGAAGGAGGCTGAGAACGGACAGGATAGTTCGGATGCTGCAAAATAAAATGTAAAGGTGTGTGTGTGTGTGTGTGTGTGTGTGTGTGTGTGTGTGTATGCCTTAGACTTTACAGTGTGGCATTTAAGAGCAAGATTGGGACACGTAACTAATTGCATATCCTGGGCAAGTCCTTTAATCTCTAAGCTTCTGATTCTTCATCTGATGATGAAGGGGCTATGATGAGGATGAACCTAGACAACGTGACTCCCATATAATAAGCTCTCAGTAAATGATAAGGGATAGTAACTATTATTACAGTTCTCATTTTTAATTGGCTAACCGGATTGCTTTCACATTTCCTTGGAAGGTTATGGATAAATGTGTCCTTCCCAAGCCTATGGGGCAGAAGGAGCTTTGGGGAGTTTCCTGGAGGAGAGGGAGAATCCCTGAGGCACCAGACGAGCCAGGAGAGCCTTCTAAAGAGTCACCTCTTGGTTCTCCTGTTTCAGCACCAGCGGGAGGCCCTTCCTGCTGTATGTGGCTCTGGCCCACATGCACGTGCCCTTACCTGTAACTCAGCTACCGGCAGCCCCACGGGGCAGAAGGCTGTATGGTGCAGGGCTCCGGGAGATGGACGGTCTGGTTGGCCAGATCAAGGACAAAGTTGACCACACAGCGAAGGACAACACATTCCTCTGGTTTACAGGTAAAGTAATAAAAGCCAGCCAGCCTAACTGCCATTTAATAGATAAACTTGCACGTTACCTGTGAAGAGCAGAAGTCTGGCCTCGTGATCCCCTTTCATAGGTCAGGGGACTTGCTTTGAACTTGAGGCCCAGATAAGGCTTGCTGGCCTGAATGCTGAGCACCTGTCCACTGGGGCCTCCAAGGCCAAGTCCCTGGGAAGGTTTGCACACACACAGCAGGCGCCTTGCTGGCCCCTTGTGTGTCGATTCAGGCTATCTGGGTATTGCTCTTAATTGCCATTGAATGACATTGACATTGTGAGCCTGTGTTGTCCTTGTGCAGTTCTAAGATTTCCCTCTTCTCCATCTTCCCTGGTCCCAAAGATTCCGCTTGCTGCCACTCCCCGTGTCACGTCTTTTGACTGAGTGGCCTTAGTGAGCTGAACTGGTGGCCTCTTTAAAGGCCTCATACATGCATGATGTGTTTTAGGTTTCTGTCTGGAGCAACCACAGAGGTTAAAAGCACTGCTTTCGGCCAGGCGTGGTGGCTCACACCTATAATCCCAGCACTTTGGGAGTCTGAGGCAGGCGGATCACCTGAGGTCAGGAGTTTGAGACCAGCCTGGCCAACATGGCAAAACCCTGTCTCTACTAAAAATACACAAATTATTTGGGCGTGGTGGCACATGCCAGTCGTCCTAGCTACTCGGGAGGCTGAGGCAGGAGAATCGCTTAAACCTGGGAGGCAGAGGTTGCAGTGAGCTGAGATCGTGTCACTGCACTCCAGCCTGGGCGACAGAGCAAGACTCTGTCTCAAAAAAAACAAAAAAAAACAAAAAAAACAAAACACTGCTTTCGGGTCAAGTAGAGACCGATACTCTCTACCGTGCAGCAAAGGTGTTATAAACTCCTATAGGACTTGAATCTATATTCTACTACTGAGGGAATTCCCGTAATCTCTCCAAGCCTCCTTTTCCTCATCTGCAAAATTAAGCTAATAACAGAATCTACTCCATAGCATGTTGGAGGATTATGAGACGATGTATGTGAAACACTGGGTGCATAATAGATGTACATAAACAGTGGCTGGACTGAGGCTGATGATGGTGGCAATGAGATTGCTGAAAACTTACAGAAAGGCAAGGGAGGAAAGAGGAAGGAAGGGGAGGAAAGGCAAGGAAGGCAAGAGGCTCACGATGGGGCTGGGTTGGGGCAGAAAAGGCCACTTGTCTCTGAAAGCCCAGTAGAGACAGGCCTCATATCAAGGGTTGTTCTTCACGAGTGGGAATCATATTTGTCTTTATTTATTTATTTATTTTTACTTATTTTTTGAGATGGAGTCTCGCTCTGTCACCTAGGCTGGAATGCAGTGGCGTGATCTCGGCTCACTGCAGCCTCCACCTCCTGGGTTCAAGCGTTTTTTGTACCTCAGCCTCCAGAGCAGCTGGGATTGTAGGCGCCTGCCACCACACCCAGCTAATTTTTGTATTTTTAGTAGAGAAGGGGTTTCACCATGTCGGCCAGGCTGGTCTGGGACTCCTGACCTCAAGTGATCTGCTTGCCTCCGCCTCCCAAAGTGCTGGGATTACAGGCGTGAGCCACTGCAGCAGGCCCGTGTTTGTCTTTATAAGTCCTTTTTCTATCTAGTTCCTGCGCTGCACAGGGAGATAGGGCTAGAGTGGGAGGGTCAGTGAAAGTGTCCAACCAGCCTGGTGACCATTATGCTTTTTCTGGTTTCTAGGGGACAATGGCCCATGGGCTGAGAAGTGTGAGCTAGCGGGCAGTGTGGGTGCCTTCACTGGAGTGTGGCAAGCTCGTCGAGGTAAGAGGCTCAGCTGGGGTTGGTGGATCCCACTGCAATGCTGAGCCCAGGCTGGGGTGTGGGATTCTGCCTCTGGGTGGGGAACAACTTATATCTGGGCCTTAGGGTCATCATCGTGAAACAGGGACACATTTGCTCACCAGCCATCAGCACCCAGAGAAAAAGGAACAAGTTGTGATGGAGAAAACGACTGCTCAGTTTGCACCAATCCTGTCTCTTCTTTCCTCCTAGAACTTCCCAAAGGCGACCAGCCCTCCACCCAACAAGCCAGTCTATGAACATTCCAACAAATGTGCTTTGTCTTTACTTTCATCCCGTTCCCTTGCTCTTCCTCCTTCCTTTTTAAAAATTCATCCATCCATCCATCTATCCATTAACTTATCCATTCAAAAAATATTTAGTGCACAACGGTGCAAGGTTTTTAATGTACATTGTTTCCAGTTCTTACAATAGTGAGAGGGTGGCAGTCATAGCTCCATTTACAGATGAAGAAAGAGAGAGGCTCAGAGAGGGTAAGTAATTTGCCCATGTCACACAGTTTGTGAGGAGGGAGCCAGGTTTTCCATTGAAATTAAAGTTGGTACTCGCCCTGCTGTACCATACTGCTTCTCACAGCTGCCTCTGTCTCTATTTCAACATCTTTCAACTTCCAGCTCAGCTCCCATCTGCTCTGGGAGAGCTTTCCCACAAGGACCTCACTTTCGGAGAGTGCAGCCATGCCAGGGACAATTTGACATATGGACCAAATGCTTGAAAAATACGCCTGTCTTTTGATGCATCAATTCCTCCTGTAAGAGTTTGTCTTAAGGAAATAATTAGGCACATGCTCAATGACATACGAAAAAGGATGCTCATTGCAGTGAATTTTTTTTCATAGTTGGACATAACCCAAGTGTCTAGTAAGAAGATAGTGCTTAAAGAAATTATTATACCTCCGTTAAAAGGAATAACAAAGAACCACTAAAATAATGCATATTTATTGACTTGGAAACATTTACATGAGATATTTTTTAATGAATAAAACAGATTCCAATATGGAACAATATATAAAGTATGATTTTATTATATAAAAAATAATCATATGTAGACTCAAAAAAATCTTGAAAGAGTCAATAAAGGGTAACAAAACATTAGCAGTAATTACCTCTGGGCAACGGAAGGAGAGTTGTAGGGGTGAATTTACCCCTACAATAAACCGGTATTGTTTGTTTCATATAAATTAAACGTTTAGGAGGTATTTGTGTCCAGGGGGGTTCAGAGGTGGGCCTGGCAAGATTACTCCCATTGAGGAATGTGTGAGGCAGAATTTTAGATCTGGGACTGTGTATTCGTCCACAGACTAATACACACAATCGCACCATTCTTGAATTAGAGGGAACCAAAAAGGTCTATCTGTCTGTCTGTCTGCCTGTTCTGTCTATCTATCTATCTATCTATCTATCTATCTATCTATCTATCTATCTATCATCTATCTATCTATCTATCATCTATCTATCTATCTATCTATCTATCTATCTATCTATCTATCGAAACACAAATACTCCAAGAGATAAACTCACATTGCTATAAAGAACTACCTGAGACAGGGTAATTTATAAAGAAAAGAAGTTTAATTGACTCACAGTTCCGCAGGCTGTACAGGAAGCATAGCTAGGGAGGCCTCAGGAAACTTACAGTCATGGCAGAAGGCGAAGGGGAAGCGTGTATGTCCTCCATGTTTGGAGCAGGAGGAAGAGAGTGAAGGGGAAGGCGCCACTCACTTTTAAACAGCCAAGGCTAATGAGAATTCGCTCACCATCATGAGAATAGCAAAGGGGAAATCCGCTGTCATGACCCAGTCGCCTTCCACCAGGCCCCTCCTCCAATGCTGGGGATTACAATTCGTCGTGAGATTTGGGTGGGGACACAGAGCCAAACCATATCAGGCTGTTTTTCCTGCTGTTAAACTCAATCCTGACCTATGGCCCTCAGCTGTCTCCAGGTGGTCTCCACTAGCACTCCCCTCATCGTATTAGTCTGGCAGGATAATTGTAGTTACCTAGAAACTGAAGCATTGTGCACTTCGATTCTGGTGCAGAGAAGCAAATGCTGATTTTTTTTTGAGACAGAGTCTCACTCTGTCACCCAGGCTGGAGTGCAGTGGCACGATCTTGACTCACTGCAACCTTCACCTTCTGGGCTCAAGCGATTCTCCTACCTCATCCTCCCAAGTAGCTGGGATTACACGTGTGTGCCACCACGCTCAGCTAATTTTTTGTTTGTTTGTTTTTGTTTTTGTATTTTTAGTAGAGACGGGGTTTCACCGTGTTGGCTAGGCTGGTCTTGAATTCCTGACCTCAAGTGATCCACCTGCCTTGGCCTCCCAAAGTGCTGGGATTATAGGCATGAGCCACCATGCCTGGCCATTATCATTTTTATTTTTCATTTTTATTTTTATTTTTTTGAGATGGAGTTTCACTCTTGTTCCCCGGGCTACAGTGCAATGGCACAATCTCGGCTCATGACAACCTCTGCCTCCTGGGTTCAAGTGATTCTCCTGCCTCAGCCTCCCTAGTAGCTGGGATTACAGGCACCTGCCACCACACCTGGCTGATTTTGTATTTTTAGTTGAGATGGGATTTCTCCATGTTGGTCAGGCTGATATTGAACTCCTGACCTCAGGTGATCCGCCCACCTCAGCCTCCCAAAGTGCTGGGATTACAGGTGTGAGCCACCGCGACCGGCCTATTTTTCAATTTTAACCTGATGTCCCTTGGATCAGATATCTTGAGAACTTTAGGAGCAAGTGGCTGCTGGACTGTGGCCATAACTTGTGTCTGGAAATTTGAGTCAGGGGTCAGGAGAGCTGAGTACCAGCTCCCGCTAACCTTTTCAGTGACCAGACTGTTTTATCTCTTTGAGTATTGGTGTTTTTCACTCTCACTCTCTCTCTTTCTCTCTATATATGCATAGATCTTTTTGGTCCTCTTCAGTTAAAAAATGCTGTGATTTAGTTGTGATTTCTGGAGAGTTGGGTCAAGAGGAGATGCTAAGGAGGACTGGAGGTGGATGGAGGTGTGTCAAGAAACAAGAGCCTAGAGAAATACAGCATACACTGGGAGTGGTTTGTTGCATTAGCTGATTACAATTCCTCCTTTCTGTACCTGGGACACCCTTGGGCCAGGCTGCCATCTTCAGTGTTCAGTTAGAAAGCCTGGAACAGCCTGGTGTCAGAAGCCCCATGGTTAAAAGTCCAGAAGGTGTGGAGACCATGGATGTAGGGGAAAGGATCTATAAGTAAGTAGCTTCGTGGGGAGAAGAATTGACCTGCTGATCTCCTATCTGAGGACTTGCCTTATTGATCTCTTCTCCCTTTATGAGGCAGTTTTGAAATAGTGAGTCAGGCTTAAGGAAGTGGACTGGGACCCTATTCTTTGAGGGAATGATGAGAAATACATTTACTAGCTGGCCAGGTGCAGTGGCTCATGCCTGTAGTCCTAGCACTTTGGGAGGCTGAGGCAGGAAGATAGCTTGAGGTCAGGAGTTCAAGACCAGTCTGGCCAACATGGTGAAACCCCGTCTCTACTAAAAATTCAAAAATTGGCCAGGTATGGTGGCGGGCATCTGTAATCCCAGCTACTCAGGTGGTTGAGGCAGGAGAATCGCTTGAACCCGGGAGGTGGAGGAGGTTGCAGTGAGCCGAGATTGCACTACTGCACTCCAGCCTGGGCAACAGAGTGAGACTCTGTCAAAAAAAAAGAAGAAAAAGAAAAAGAAAAATAGATTTACTAGCTGGGCAACCTCCATCTCTCCTTTCCTTCCTTCCTCCTGCAAGCATTTGTTGAGCGCCTACTGTTTTCTATTCCTCCTATTGAGCACCTACTGTGTGCCAGGAACTATGCTCAGTGCTGGTGCTACAAAGATCAACAAAGCCCCGACCGCAAGGAATGACAGTCTAGAATAGTGTTTCTTTGATTTTAAAATTAAAGTGTGCAGACCGTCCCCCGGGGATCTTGGTAACATACAGTTCTGACCCAAGAGGGCTGGGTTGCTGATGGGGGTTTTGCATTTCTAAGGCACTCCTAGGTGATGCTGATGTGGCTGGTCCAGGGACCGAACTTTGAGAACCACCAGTCCAGAACGTCTACATCTAGACCATGAGTCTAGAATCATCTGAGTGTAGAACTTCCAACTTTAGACCAATGGTTATCAAAGTGTGGTTCCCCAACCAGCATCATTAGCACCACCTGAGAAATTGTTAACAGTACAAATTTTAGGGCTTTACCCTGGGCCAAAAGAATCAGAAACACTTGAGATGGGTCCCAGGAATCTGTGTTTTAACCAGTCCTTTGGGTGATAATGCAGGTTAAAATTTGAGAACCACCTGTCTAGAGCTACACAATCCGGTATGTCAGGCACTAGCCACATATGGCCATTTAAATTAAAATTAATACAAGTCAATTAAAATTCAATTCCTTGGTCACACCAGCCACACTTCCAGGTCTCAGTAGCCATATGTGGCTACTGGCTACCATATTGGGTAGCAAATAGGCTTCCCTGGGGGTGGTTTGCGTTTTGAAGAATGAGTAGGAGACAGCCAGGGATTGGCAGGAGAAGAGGCTGTGGGCGAGGGGAGCAGCCCAGGCAGAGATGGGAACATCAGGGAGTAGGAGCCGCTCCCTGGGGCTGCCCCTGTGTCTGTGAGTCTGGAGTTTGTGACGACCAAGGAGAACAGTGAGAGATGGGGCCAGCGTTCGACAATCTTTGCAGTTTGGCTTTTATTCTAAGGAAATGTGGAACCATGGGAAGATTTTAAGAGCGGGAGGGACATTATTTAATGTTAAATATAGAGGCGAAATTTACATCACATAAAATTAACATTTTAAATTGTTTGGTTAAGTAGCACTCAGCACCTTCCCTATGTTGTGTGATGACCACGTCTGTCTAGTTCTAAAACACTTCTATCACCCCAAAAGAAACCCTATATCCTTTAATTAATTTATTTATTAATGTTTTAGAGATATAGTCTTGCTCTGTCCCCCAGGCTGGAGTGCAATGGCACGATCATAGCTCATTGCAGCCTCAAACTCCTGAGCTCGAGGGATCCCCCCACCTCATTCTCGTGAGTACCTTGGACTACAGGAGTGTGCCACTGCGCCCCCTGCATTTTTTTTTTTTTTTCTGAGATAGGGTCTTGCTCTGTTGCCCAGGCTGGAGTGCAGTGGCATCATTACAGCTCACTGCAGCCTCAACCTCCTGGATTCAAGCGATCCTCCCACCTCAGCCTCCTAAGTAGCTGGGACCACAGGCATGTACTACCATAGCCAGCTAATTTTTCTTTTCCTTTTTAAATGTTTTTTTTTTTAGAGACAGGGTCTTGCTATATTGCCCAGGCTGGTCTGAAACTCCTGGGCTTAAGCAATCTTCCCACCTTAGCCTCCCAAAATGTTGGGATTACAGGTGTGAGCCACTGCACCTGGCCTATGCCTAGCTTTTAAAAAATATGTATTTATTTTGTTTAACCCCATATCCTTTAAACAGTTGCTCACCATTTCCCACTCCCCCTCCAGCATACTAGCCAATGTTTTTAAAAGATCCCTCTTGTATCAGGGGAGCTGAGAACAAGGAGAAGGGCAAGTACCAGTCTCACTTCCACTGATCCAAAAATGACCAATGAGAGAAGCCAGTGACAAAATCTCCAGGAATATCCCCAAGTTCAAAGAATGCCAAAGCTGGAAAAGACCTCTGTCATTTTTTTTTTTTTTTTTTTTTGAAACAAAGTCTTGTTCTGTCGCCCAGGCTGGAGTGTAGTGGTGCGATCTCAGCTCACTGCAAACTCCACCTCCCAGGTTCAAGCGATTCTCCTGCTTCAGCCTCCTGAGTAGCTGGTATGACACATGTGCGCCACCACACCCGCCACCATGTCTGGTATTTTTAGTAGAGACGGGGTTTCACCATGTGGGCCAGGCTGGTCTTGAACTCCTGACCTCCGGTGATCCACCCGCCTCAGCCTCCCAAAGTGCTGGGATTACAGGCATGAGTCACCATGCCTGGCCGACCTCAGCGATCTTTATTCCAGCCACCTTATTGGACAAATGAGGAAACTGAGGCCAAGGAGAAGGGAAGGCATCCCCGAGGCCAGCCAGCCATGGAGGGGCCCACATCCTCTGGCCATCACTGGCTCATTCCCCAAGCCACATGACTGCTCTCACACACATCTGATTATACGCGACACTCAGCCACCTGGAAAATCGTATCTTGCTCTTTGAACCTAGTAATTGTCAAGGAAAAAGTATTTAGCTCTTGCGACAGTCTGAATCTTTCTGCATCTGTGGAAGGCAGAGAGGGTTTGGAGGCTCAGGCTGGGCTTGAATCTTGACTCAGCTCAGGGCTCAGCAGCCTCTTCTTGTTAGGTGGAGTCGTGGACTATTCTCTGTAGACTGTTGGGAGAATCAGTGGGGGTACTGCCTGGGACGCTCTCAGCCTTGTGCCTGGCCTCTAATGATAACCCCCATTAGACTCAATTTCTTAATTCCTGGCTGAAACAACCTGACGGGACCCCACCCATAGAAGCTCTAGAAGGGGACCGGCAAACACCCTGAAAAAGATTCCCTCACTAAAGGATCAGGCAACTTAAATCGCATACAGATAACTTTAAAATGTTCAGGGTCTCTTGGGAAATGTTCTGAAGCTGAATTTCAGGCACCTCAAGATGACATTCTTTTTTTTGGGCAAGGCCTTCCCACTAAGTCTGTGGCTTGATGTGGGATTGGTGGGTGACAGCACTTAAATTCATGATCGGGCTGGGGCTGGATGCCATTCCCTTCTTTTCTTGGGAGTCTGAAAGTGAACTTTGCCTGAAAGGCTGCTGCCTGGGGGTAGACACTTCTTCCTCATTCTCCAAAGCAGCTTCCTGTCAACTAACTATGCCACAGCCTCCGTCTTCCTCTCTGCCTGGAATGCTGCTGAGGCTCTGGAAGCCAGGCAGCTCCCTGCTCGGCAGGTGGCCACGTCCTGTGAGTCAAAGGGGCTGGGGTCCCTCTGGCCACCTGCTCCTCCTCACCCAGTTTCCCATCAGTGGGATGTCTGCACGGCTCACTGTACGGGGGCCAGACTCAAGAGTAGATGAAAGAGAGAAGGCGGTCAATGTTTTCGCAACAGAGTAGGACAAACAGTACCGGGAGTCGTGCAATTTTCTCCCTGAAGCCAGGCTGCTGCGTCAGGCCACGCGCTGTCTTCCCCTGTTCTCAGGGCCCTCAGGCCCCCCTGCTTGTCTTCCCTTTCCTTTCCTGGCCAAACCGCCCAGCTCAGCTGATGGGATGAGGCAGCGTCTCCTGGAGTCATCTCTTCACCCCGTGCGTGTGGACTGAGAATACTCCACTTGGCTTGTGCCCTGCAGGGGCGAGGAGACACAGAACTGGGGCGGAGGCAGAGCAAAGCAGCCCTGCCCTCTCCCGAAGAAGAAGGGCACGAGTTAGTCACCCCCGCTGTCTCTGGGCCCGCAGCCTGGTCCAGGAGGCCTGGCTCTCACTGCAGCCGCCTTCCCTTCTCCGTGCCAGATCTGTTTCCTACCCAGGACAGAACCAACACCTTGTTTTTCCCCTAACTGACTGCTCCTCTGTCTGGAAAATCTTTTCTTGTTTTATTTGAAGAGCAGAACTGTTCCTTCCTCCCCCTTGGTGATGAGGAAACATTCTGTTGAATTTGGCATCCAGGCTCCTAGGAGACCTTGGTTGTTTGTAATCTGATGCTATCAGGTTGTTGCATAATCTTTCCCACTGGGAAGCTGTCTCCGCATCCTGGGCCTTCTGTCCTGTTTGGGGTAGGGGGTGGGGCAGGGAAAAGTCAGAGGTGCCATGGGGTGAGAGAGCAAGGGATAAGGGACTCTGACTGTTGGCCCTGGCTGGGGACTGGGCCTGCTGGTGGAGACCCAGCAGAAGTCAAACTGTGTCTCTTTCTGGGACTTTGGCCACCAGGCTTAGTGGAATGTCCTCATCCCATACTCAGGGCCACCCCAGGCCAGCCGGAGTCCCAGGCTGCCCTGTGTTTCTAGAAAACGAGTACACTGTAGGCATCCTTGGCAAGGGGACATACTACATTTAGAAAAAGCCTGCTTCTTTATTTTATTTTTGTAGAGACAGGATCTCACTCTGTTGCCCGGGCTGCAGTGCAGTGGTGTGATCATGGCTCACTGCAGCCTTGACCTCCTGGGCTCAAGCAATTCTCCTGCTTCAGCCTCCCTAGTAGCTGGGGCTACAGGTGTATGCCACTATGCCTGGAACATTAAATTTTTCTTTTTTCTTTTTTTTTACAGAGATGGGGTAGAGGGGTCTTGCTTATTGCTCAGCCAGGTTTCGAACTCCTGGCTTCAAATGATCTTCCTTGCATTGGCCTCCCAGAGTGCTGGTAGTACAAGTGCGAGCCACTGCACTGGGCTGAGAGCCTGCTTCTTTAGAAGGTTATTAGAATGTGCACTCCTCAGAACAGGCGCGCTACCCAGTCACAAATGCTAATGGCTTTGTGGGCCCGGCAGGTGATAAGGAACAAATGTTTGTTTTTGTCAGTCATGGGCAGTGTTAGGAATTCAATAAACTGGAGAGAGGACCCTGCCAAATGACATTCAGCATTAGTTAAAAGAAAAACACCATGCATGCCAAACCAAACTATCGGAGGTTGGGCTCTCTGCTATTTTCTCCCCATAGGTAATTTGGTTGGCACTTCTCTGGCAGGCATTATGCAAAAGTACCTTGCTTAAAGCTTTATGTACACTATCTTATATAGCTGTTCCCACAACCCTATGAGATAAATACAGTTGGCCCTTGAGTGACATGGATTTGAACTGTGTGGGTCCACTTCATACATGAATTTTCTTCTGCCTCTGCCACCCCTGAGACAGCAAGACCAACCTCTCCTCTTTCCCCTCCTCTTCCTTAGTGTACTCCATGTGAAGACAACGAGGATGAAGCCCTTTACGATGAGCCACTTCCACTTAATGAATAGAAAATATATTTTGTCTTTCTTCTAATTTTGTTTTTCTTTCCTTCCTTCCCTCCCTTCCCTTTCCTTCCTTCCTTCCTTTTCTCTTTTTTCTTCTTTCTTCCCTTCCTTCCCTCCCTCCCTCCCTCTCTCTCCTCTTTCTTTCTTTCTCTCTTTCTTTCTTTCTTACTTTTTTCCTCTTTTTCTTTTTTGACAGAGTCTTGCTGTGTTGTCCAGGCTAGAGGGCAGTGATCTAATCAGAGCTCACTGCTGCTTCAACCTCCTGGGCTCAGGCGATTCTCCCACCTCAGCCTCCCAAGTAGCTTGGACTACCAGCTAGGACTCCCAAGTAGCTGGGACTACCACACTTAGCTATTTATTTATTTATTTATTTATTTATTTATTTATTTATTTATTTTGTAGAGACAGGGGGTCTCACTACGTTGCCCAGTCTGGTCTCGGACTCCTGGGCCCAAGCCATCCTCCTGCCTTGGCCTCCTGAAGTGCTAGGATTACAGTTATGAGCGACTGTGCCTGGCCAGGATTTTCTTACTAACATTTTCTTTTCTCTAGCTCACTTTATTATAAGTCTACAGTATATAATACATATAACATACTAAATATGTCTTAATTGAATGTTTATGTTATTGGTATGGCTTCCTGGTCAACATAAGGCTATCAGTAGTTAAGTTTTGGAAGAGTCAAAGGTTATGCCCAGATTTTCAACTGCGCGGGAGTCAGTGCCCTAACTCTTGTGTTATTCAAGGGTCAACTGTACAATCATTTCCCTGCTTCCTGGCTGAGATGATTGAGACTGAGGGAGGTTATGAATTCTGCCCAAGGCCACTTGGTTGGCAGGGGTGCCACTGGAGACCTGCCTGCCCCCAAAGGTATCGTCCTAATTATTCCTTGAATACTTCTTCACCTCTGGTTTTCAGACCACTGACATCAGAATTACCTAGAATCAGAGCCTCACCCCGGACTTATTAGATTAGAATTCCTGGGGATAGGACCCAGAAATCCATATCTTAGATGAGATCTCTTGTGGTGATTCTTCTGTATGGAGAAATTTGCGAATTTCCTTGTTTGCTGCATTGCCTTTCTGACTCAGTGAAACATGGCCCTTGGGTCCCAGCCAAGAAAGACCACTATTCCTCCGCGTGGGCAGTGGTGAGTCTTCCTCGGCCTGCCCCTGTCTCGATGCATCATAAAATGCCACTTCACTTCCGTAACCAGAGAAGCACAAATAAGCAAATTCATGAATCATGGTTTTGTTTATATTTTGGTTGCTGTGGCTAAATATTTATTGCTTTAAGTAAGAGGCTCTGCTTTAATTAGAGTCATAAGTAACCACGAGTGCATAGAAATGCATTCTCATGGCCATAAGACATGCATTTCTCGACAGAAAGCCGAAGGCAACTAACACTTTTAACGTGCCAGTGCCCGATCAAAGTATGGAAGCTTATCTAAATGAATGAATAGTGTTTGAAATTGAAAAGTGATTAGAAGTTTCATTTATGGATTATCTATTGTTCTTACTTACTATGACTTATAAGGTCATATGTATGACGCTGTGGCATAGAGGTATAAAGGCGTGGGCAACAGAAAGCCTGCGGTGACGATTACCATTAGCTACATTTAACTTTGAAATGTGCTGTGTTCTCTTCCCTATCTTGCCCGTTGCCCTCCTTCTCTGGGAATGGGTGCTCTCCACACTAAACCCCAGGAGAGTTTTAGAAGATTTTATGTCAGAGCCTCACTGCAGGCCGATTAAATCACGGTCTCTGGGAAAGAGACTTTGGCATGGGTATTTTTTAAAAGCTCCCCAGTGATTCTAATACATATTCAAAATGGGAACCCCTGCCCTAGGTTTAGTGAGCGAGGGTGCTGGCTGTGTAGTCAGACCGGCATTCAGATCTTGACTCTATCATTTTCTTTCTTTCTTTTTTTTTTTTAGACAGAGCCTCACTCTGCCACCCAGGCTGGAGTGAAGTGGCTCAATTTTGGCTTGCTGCAACCTCTGACTCCCGGGTTCAAGTGATTCTCCTGCCTCAGCCTCCTGAGTAGCTAGTATTACAGGCATGTGCCACCACGGCTGGCTAATTTTTGTATTTTTACTAGAGATGGGGTTTCACCATATTGATCAGGCTGGTCTCACACTCCTGACCTCATGATCCGCCCGCCTCAGCCTCCCAAAGTGCTGGGATTACAGGCGTGAGCCACCGCGCCCAGCCGGCTCTATCATTTTCTAGCTATGTGACTTGGGGGCAAATTACTTCGCCTCTCTGAGCTTTGGTTTCCCCATCTGAAAAATGGGGACAATAGTAGCTAACTTGAGAGGGTGTCATAAGGATTCAATGAGATAATGCCAGGAAGCATGTATCTTTATGCTGAGGAGCACTTAACTTGGTACTTAGTAAGGGCTCAATAAATAGGAGATGCTATTGTTGTTATTAATATTATGTTTAATTTAGAATAACTACCCATTAGTGGGAGCAGGTATTACTGAAGAATATTGGGGGATTAGGAGTAGCTACCTTAGAATTCAGCCTTTACTGGTGCAGATAAAACACAACACGCCTGTTTAATACAAGCATATGCATCTCATAATTAGACTATACAACCCTAGGGGCTGATAGAATGCTAGTCAGATCTTTGTAAGTTTTGTCCACTCCTAGAAGTACCAGTGAGAAATTGGAAGTTATAGCAAGACGGTATCTGCGTTGTGGGTGATACATAAATATTTAAGAATTGTTTGTTCACACTCTAGACCCTTTTAAGATGAATCCCTTTAGAATACAAGATCTGTGGGCCTGTGATCATTTGCACGGCTGGCATATATAATTGTGTCTTCCTGTTAGAGCCAGAACCCAGGGTGTAGCCTGCACTAGCCGACTAGTCTCTACAACAGAAAGAGGGGATTGCTCCTTACGTGACCACACTAAGGGACTTCTCTCAGCCAATCTTTTTCTTTCTCCTAATTCCTGAATCTTTTGCAAGGAGATTGTCTGCTTTGTTGACTACACCTGTTTTATAACTAGCTGGATTCCTCCAAACCCCTCCAGCTTTCAATCCTTTGCTGAAATAAGACAAGCACATTGAAATGTTTTTCTCTGAAGAGCGTATTAGGAAAGTCAGTCAGCTACAAGAGAGCAAAACAAAAGGTTGTGGCAAATGAGAAGAATCCCTAGTGGTGAAGACTGATTAGCAAATTTATTAATTAAAGATCAGTTTCCCCTTCTGGAAACATCCTGGAGGCAGAGACCAAATCCTGTGTTCAACCCTGGTGCCACTGCCCACCCCAGTGCCTTCTGGTGGACCAATAGACCTAATGGCTTGTTTCCTGGAACTACAGCCTTGATCTTTCCTTAGCATCTGGCCTCAAAGGTTAAGCAAGACTATTTGAATATTGTACACCATGGACATGCAGATAAACAGGCTCCCCGGTTTCACCCACCCATACCCCAAGTGTCCACAAAGATGCCCCCATGGGGGTGGAAGTATCCACAAAGTCCCAGCACGTGCCTTTGAGTGGATGCTTCCTCCCTGCTCTTTGGCCCTAAGCTGAAGCATAAGTCATACATTCCAAAGCCACGTGGAAATGTGTCTTATGCTTGCCGGAGTTCTGGATTCTTTGTTCCAAGTGCATGAATAAATTGGAGGGAGCTATATGTATTTATGGGAGACGTGGCTCTCGATAGGAAGGATGTATTTGAGAAATGCTGGGCTAGATCAAAGAGCGTCTCACTCAGCCTGCAGAGACCCCAATTGGATTTTTGAACCCCACACCCTTAAACATAAACAGTCCATAGGACGTAAGTTATTTTGTGTTTTGTTTCTTACTTCAAAACTTGAGGGACTCCAAAGCTGGTTATGAAAAAGCCCTAAGAATGCTGAGCATTTCCCGTGTGGTGTGCTGGGCCAGGGACATCAAAGATTCCGTTTGCAGCAGTGCTAGTACAGGGCGACAGAAGCCTTCATCTTGTTCCTCCCCACGCTCCTCCCCACATAATTGCTTTTATTATTCACACCAACCAAACAAAGGGAAATTGCATGACCACAGTGTGTGTGAGCCACACACAGCACTTGCGTTGGAAAGGCTGTGCACACGCTAACTTTGTGGGATCCTTGGCCCTTGGCTCAACCAGGATGAGGGTGGGGTGTGTGTGGGGGTGGTGGGATGGCCGTGGTTCATGCAACCCAACATGTATTCAGGATGTTTCCATCAAACATGACCTCATCTCTTCCAGCCCGCTAGCCATCATTATACTGGTGGTCGCTTTTGACTTAATGGGTACAAAAATAATTCCTTTAATAACCGAAGTGGAAATTCATAGATTGCACGTAGTTGGTACTTACCTCCCCCAGGAGGCAAGAGGTTGGAGCTATTACTGACACTGTCTCCATAACGTCAGTACAACTCATTAATTCAAGGAAAAACAAAGCAAAGCAAAACAAAATAAAGCCATAAAATCCATGCCAGATCGGTTCTTGGACGTTGAGCTGATCAAATAGCTTCAGAAGTTTCCTTCTTTTTCTCTTCTTTAATAGTTGTATTTCTTCATCCTAAACAGACAGTCACATTATGATCACTAGGAAGAGAAATTCACTCACTCAACAAAGATTTGTTAAGCCCTACCATGTCTTAGGTGCATGAGACTGATGAAGTCTCATGATGTTGAGATACACAACATGCAAATCAATAAATGAAAAAAATAATTTACGGTGGGGAAGGTCTCCTGAAGAAAATAAAATGAGGTGATTCAGTAGAGTGAGGCAACGTTTTACATCTGAAGTCCAGTAAAATAAAAAGCATATATTGAAAGACACTAGCTAGTTGAGGGAAATAGCTAGTTACCAAAAATGTCATTCCTTTGTTGGGGTTATTGGAAACTCAGACAGGGGTTCTCCCAGAGACTAACTCTTAGCTGAAAAGAAATCTGGAGTTATTACCATGGATGAACCAGATGCTTCCCCTCCTCTCACAGGGGGAAGTCCAGCCAAGCAGACGACCTGGGAAGGAGGGCACCGGGTCCCGGCACTGGCTTACTGGCCTGGCAGAGTTCCAGTTAATGTCACCAGCACTGCCTTGTTAAGGTATGAGACCCAAACGACCTTGAGATGTCAGGGCCCAGAGCAAGAAAAGTCATGGAGGCATGGGTGGCTAGATGGAGGCACGGGTGGCTAGATGGAGGCACGGGTGGCTAGATGGAGGCATGGGTGGCTAGAGGCCTCAGGAAGGTCATTCACCACTTGCCTTTTCCAGGTGTTCCCAGACACTTCCAAGACTGATTGCAGAAACGAAGAAAGTAATAGTGAAGTGGGGCCACGCTTGGGGGCTCACTTCTGTAATCCTAGCACTTTGGGAGGCTAAGGCAGGAGGATTGCCCAGGCCAGGAGTTTGAGACTACCCTGGTCAACATAGCAAGACCCTGTCTCTAAAAAGAAGGGAAAAGAAGAGAAGAGAAGGGAGGGGAGAAGAGGGGAGAGGAGGGGAGGGGAGGGAAGAGGAGGGAGAAACAGTGAAGTGGGACTTGAGCCATCTTCTGGGAATAATGCCTGAGTGAAGAAGGGATTGGTTGGTTTCATGTACCTCAGCATTGGGTCCTGGCTGTGTCTGCTGGAGAGAAAGCCGCAGAAAAGGCGGCAACAGCAGCATCTCCCCTCTCAGCCTGGGCCAAGCTGACCGAGGCAACAGATCTTTTGAACCCTGATTATTCCATCCTTGGGGTTAAGGCAGATGTCTTAGGGGTGGCTGTGAGAAGCCAGCTAGTCTCTAGCGATCCGATGGCCCCAAAAAAGGAGTCCAGATGTCCACTTTCCCTGGTGGAGGGTGGAGAAGAAAGGTGGCCCCTCCGGGCCATTAGGGAAAGAATGCATCCTTAGGTGAAGACATTCCTCCCGCCTCTGGCCATGAAGCTTCTCAATGAGCTAAGTGTCTGGGTGCTTCCTTTATTAGAGGGAAGCTCGCTGCGTAGCTCACTGCAGACCCATCACATCAGGTCAATGTGATGTCTCACCATGACTCTTATCCCCGCATTAAGGCAGATCCAGGAGGCCATCTCCATGGCAAAGAGCTTGGCTGTGCAGCGTCTATGTGAAAGCAACGTCTTCCCAGCTGTGGAACTATGACTTATCCTGGGGACATTTCACTCATTCAGAGAGGACCTTCCTCTCTGTGGTTCCGCCCTGTGTTCACTAACAAGGGGGACCCTCCGTAGAACCCTGTGCTCATTCATGTGCTCAGAAAACTGCTGGTTAAAGACCAATTTCCTAATTCCAGAGGTTCTTTGCAATGAGCCCAGTGAGTCCTGGCGTAAAGAACACAGCTGAGTAGAGGCAGGCAAGCTTTCTTGGCACCCTCTGACTTCCCGAGATCCAATGGGGAGGAGGGGAGAGACTCAAAGTCCAGGGGAAAAGGGTAAACAGCTCTGAGGACCAAAGTATGGGGTGGGTGGGCGTCACCCCTGGCAGCCTGTGGGGCCCCCAGGAATTCCGGGTCAGCCCTGTGCAGTCAGGAGGGGGCAGCGTGCTGTCAGCGGGCACCAGCAGGTGTGACAACAATAGCAGAGCCTGGAATCTGTGATGTCAGGCTGCCTGGGAAAAGAGCCAGGCCGGCTGCTTTTTATAGGGCTGACTTGGTGTAGTCAAAGCGCTTATCAAGAGGGGCCAAGTGTTCACGGGCTGGGCTGCACGTGGACAAGTAACTCAGCCGTCCCTCAAGTTGCATCACAGAAAGTCAAGCAGTGTCTTCTCATTGGAGAATGGTGTTTGCACCTACAGTCAACCATGATAAAACTGTCTCATCTCGTTGATAATGTGGGGCCTTAGAGGAGACAACGGACTGAGGGGATGGTTTGATGACCCAAGGCAGCGAGTTCTTGGTACAAGGCAGTGTCTGCCTGAGGGCCCCTGGAATTGTACCAGGACAATATCAATACACCATATCAGCACCTCCTAGGAGATACATTAGGTTGGTGCAAAAGTCATTGTGGTTTTTGCCATTACTTTTAGTAGCAAAAACTGCAATGACTTTCGCACCAACCTAATATATAGTGTATCACACACACACATATATATACATTTTGTTTATTATTATTATTATTATTATTATTATTATTATTATTTTTGAGACGGAGTCTCGCTCTGTCGCCCGGGCTCAGTGGCCGGATCTCAGCTCACTGCAAGCTCCGCCTCCCGGGTTTACGCCATTCTCCTGCCTCAGCCTCCTGTGTAGCTGGGACTACAGGCGCCCGCCACCTCGCCCGGCTAGTTTTTTGTATTTTTTAGTAGAGACGGGGTTTCACCGTTATTATATTTATTTAAGAGACAGGGTCTCACTCTGTCGCCCAGGCTGAAGTGCAGTGCCGAGATCATAGCTCACTGCAGCCTTGAACTCCTGGGTTCATGTAATCCTCCCATCTCAGCCTCCCGAGTAGCTGGGACTACGGGCATGCGCCACTCTGTCTGGCTAATTTTTAAATTTTTTGTAGGGACGGGGTCTCTTAATGTTGGCCAGGCTGGTGTGGAATTCCCAGTTCCAAGCACTCCTCCCTCCTGAGCCTCCCAAAGCACTGGGATTACAGGCATGGGCTATCACACCCAGCAAGGCTAGTTTTTGGTGTTAAATTAGGCTGGACTTCAGCCAGTCAGTTTTACCTCTATAGATTTACCCTCTAGCTGTTTCCCATGTGAATTCATGTTAAGCAAATTTGGGCGGAGTTTCCTTACTGCCTGGGCAGGCTGTGTGTGTGTTTCTGTTTCCCTTGACACCTCAGGGTCAGCTCGACAGAGAATGGTAGCATGATCCAAATTCAAGACATTGATGCTAATGCTTCATGCTGTTGGGCCCAGCCCAGCACTCCCCCGTCCCCCGCCCAGACTGCATATCACCTACTCTCATTCTATTGCTTGAGGAATATAGATCTTCCAGATCAGAGATAACTCCCTTAAGCCACTAAGAGCTAAAGCCAGAGTCCCTTAAACCTATATCCTTGAGGCCCTGAGGAATTATGAGCATCAGAGAGGGGTCAGGTTGCTATAAATATGAATACAGAAAAGCAAAAGAGAATGTGTGGGAGAGGGGGTGGGGGATCCATTCACATGGATCCCATTGGTTTTAGAGATAACCAGTGTTAATATCGGTGTGCACCTGGGTGATGTCATAAGATGAAAGAAGGGCTTTGCACATGACCCGCCTCTACAGACACAAGTACAGAATGGGGAAAAGGCATTTATTCCACAGATATTTATTGCCATGTCCAACTCTGGGTCAATCATTGCTCCAGGGACTGGGGAGGTGGCAGTCATGAGCAGACCAGACAGAAAGCTCTTTCTTTAGGGGCTACCTTACCTTCAGGAGGGCAGGGCTTTGGCAGCACATGTGAAAAAGTTGCAGTAGTTTTAACCTAAAACTGTGATGCAGGCTTTCCCAACTGTGGCGTGGTTGAGATTTTGGACTGGATCGCTCTTTGTTTTGGAGGACTGTCCTGTGTGCATTATAGGATGTTTAGCAGCAGCCCTGACTTCTACCCATTAGATGCCAATCGTATCCCCACCCCACCCCCTAAGTTGTACAATTAAAATGTTTCCAGACAGTGCCAAATGTCCCTGGGGAGGATGAACTCACTCTGGCTGAGAACTATGGCTTAGCGGAAGCTTTCTTAGCCATATACAAGAAGGGGAAGGGCCTGCTCTGCCTCTGAGCTGGGAGACCCCCATCTCTGCTCTGAATGAGGATCCATCCTTGATGGAGTTTCACTCTTGGCACCCATGAGCTGAGCAGAATGTCAACAAGCACTTGATACTTGGCTCACTTGCAACTTCTGCCTCAGGCCAGGTTCAGAGTGATTACTCCTGTCTCGTGCCTCAGCACTTCGGGAGGCCGAGTAGGGCTGAGCACTAGGTCAGGCAGTGCGAGACCAGCCACACCAACATGCTGAATTTTTGTCTTTTTAGTAGAGAGACTGAGTTTTAGTCTGGTGTGGTGGCCAGTGCCTGGAATCTTAGATACTCCTGAGCCTCAGGCAGGACGAATTGCTTGAACCCTAGCAGGCAAGGCCTTTGCATTGCATCCGAGATCGCTTGCCACTACCCCATCTCCACTCCTAGGTTCCTTCAGCGAGACTCCTTGGATCAAGAACACAAATATGCACCCTTCCTACGAACAACCTTCGGAGCCTGGGCTGGCCAGTGCCACAGGAAAGAAAAAGTACATATTTTCATAAGGGCAATGCAACCTGCAAAGATGTCACCCTGCCCACTCTGAGGACAGCCTTTTGTGCCATTGTGCAGAGGAATCTCAGCCCTCTCCTGTCATCATGAGTGGGCTCATGGCTGCCCTTATCACAACCAAAAAGCCCCCTGAAGTGGGGTTTCATCCCATCAAAGGCTGGGAACCACTTCTCCATCAGACCCATGAGGCACAGTGCCAGAGTCCACGGAATTTTGGAATTTTTTTTTTTTTTTTTGAGATGGAGTTTCCCTCTTGTCATTCAGGCTGGAGTGCAATGGCACAATCTCGGATCGCTGCAACCTCACCTCCTGGGTTCAAGTGATTCTCCTGCTTCAGCCTCCCGGGTAGCTGGGATTACAGGTGCTGCCACCATGCCTGACTAATTTGTTTTGTATTTTTAGTAGAGACAGGGTTTCGCCATGTTGGCCAGGCTGGTCTTGAACTCCTGACCTCAGGTGATTCACCCTCCTCGGCCTCCCAAAGTGCTGAGCCACTGTGCCTGGCCTTCTTTTTTTTTTTTCTTTTTTTTTTTCTTTTTGTAATGGAGGAAGAGACCCACGAAGGTAGAAATGACTGCCTTCACTTTCATGGACTGTGGAGCCATGAAAGCTGGAATGTGGCTCTGCCAAAAGTCAGGCATCGAAATGAACAGGGGCAACTTTAAAGTATAGGTTTGTATTTATTTTGTCTCTTTCTCTGAGGTTTTAAAGACTCCCAGGCCTAATTTCTTCGGTGGAGTTTGAGGTTTGGAGTAGCTGGGGTGCCCTTGGCACCCTTAGTAGGGCAGATGCTTTCTTCAAGTTCACATGTAGGCTGGGGGCGCAGCCCTGGGATGACACTGGGCTGCATGTGCCAGGGAGTGTGTCCCTTTTCCAGGGCTAAGCTCAGGGCCTTGGCTTTTTCTGTTACTTAAGGAAGGACTATTTGACAGCCCAAGCTTGCCAAATTGGGATGGGGCTGCCTTGAGTGGCCTGAGTCACTGGACATGTTGAAGCTTTTCTCACAGGCGAGAGGCTTTCTTTGGGCTCTGGGTGGACTAGGTACCTCTGAAGTTCTTGCCAAAGTCTGAGACATTAGGATTCCGTGAACATTAGATTTAGTGCTATATAATTAGGATGCTAAACCCCAGGAGAGAGCGGTGGGGGGAAATCAGATGGAAAAAGAAAGTACACAATACTTTCCAAAATCGAACGCAGATCTTGTTTCTCTTGCTGACTGATTTGACCCATCTGTGACGCTGATCTCTCTTAGGGGCACAATTTAGAGAAAACTTGATCAAACAGCTCCAAACCACCGCGGCCTTTTCAGACTGCTTTGCGGTCCTCTTTGCTTTCCGGTTGGTGGCAGGAACCTTGGACTCTGGACAGGTTTCTGGACTGTTCCGTGCTCTGTGAGTGCTGACTCTGCATTCTTGACTTTGCATCAGAGTGGGATGCCAGGTCCTGGAGCTTGTTTCTTAAGAGATAAGCCACCAGCTCCATGGACTGTGGGAGAGAAAGGCAAATGGAAACACTCTGTACTGTAGTCACTGGAGAGATTCTGCCTGGGGTTGTAGGTAGAGCCCTGCAGAGGAGAAGGAGGTGGCCAACAGGAGATGGAGCCTCAGAGCAGGTCCTTTCTGCAGCCCCCTTACAGGGCGGATATCCCCCCAGCCCCTCAGATATCTGATTGGGGAAAGTGGGGATCTGTGGCCCTGGAGGCTTCCCGGTGAACGGTGCATGCAAAAGCCTGAAGTCTGCTGCTGCGCCCAGCCTCAGGGCTACCAGGGCCTCTTTCTTGGGAAAGTCCAGCTTCCCATTAGCTCAGCCCTCCTGGCTCCAGTAAGCCCCGCTGACTTCCAGTTGGCCTGGCCATCAGATAAACGGCTCTGTTGAAGGGGCAACCTCTCTGTTTTGCTGAAGACTTTTTTTCCCCCAACATGAGCACAACAGGCTGGAGGAGGATGTGCCACAGGAAGAGTAACCTTGCACCATATGACTTAAAAAAAAGTCACATGAGCAAAATCCACTAAAATACAAACAATGGCTGCCTTTGGGTGATGGACTAAGTGTGTGTTGTTCTCTCTCATATTTCCGAATGCTCTCATTTTTTCTACCATAAACATTCACTATTTTTATTTATTTATTTATTTTTGGAGACAGAGTCTTGCTCTTTCACCCAGGCTGGAGTGCAGTGGTGCAATCTCGGCTCACTGCAACCTCCACCTCCCAGGTTCAAGCCATTCACCTGCCTCAGCCTCCCAAATAGCTGGGATTACAGGTGTGCGCCCCCACACCCAGCTAATTTTTGTATTTTTACTAGAGACAGGGTTTCGCCATGTTGGCCAGGCTGGTTTCAAACTTCTGACCTCAGGTGATCCACCCACCTCAGCCTCCCAAAGTGTTGGGATTACAGGTGTGAGGCACCGCACCTGGCCGCATTCACTACTTTGTAGTGGACTAAAAGAGCTAAAATAAAGAGGGTGGAAAGTTTCACATATCATGGCATTTTGAATAAAAACTAAATCTTTTATAATACAGAGACCCACCCAATGGAAAATGCAGTGAATATTCTCTTGTGGACACCTGACCCACACTGTTTCTAAGCAAATGGCTGTCACCAAGGTGGTGACAGGTAGAACCCCTCAGTTCTTAGATGGGCTCACAGGGATTACCCTTGGGAATCATTAACACATAAACATCCAGTGAGTCCTTTCTCAGTGCCAGGTCTTCTCTGTGCTTTACATGTGTGTTTCATGCCCACAACCACCTGTAAGCGGGCACCAATACGGCAGTCCTCCTTTCTCCACGGTTTCACTTTCTGCAATTTTAGTTACCTGTGATCAACCATGGTCTAAAAATATTAAATGAAAAATTATAGAAATGAATATAAGTTTTAAATTGTGCACAATCTGAGGAGTGTGGTGAAGTCTGGCACCGTCCCATCCCCTAACGCCCAGGACGAGTCAGCCCTTTGTCCGGTGGGTCCACGCTGTATACGCTACCTGCCTGGTAGTCACTTAGTAGCCATCTCAGTTATGAGATTGATTGTCAAGGTATAGCAGTGCTTGTGTTCCCGTCATACTTATTTTTAATTACTAATGACCCCAATGTGCAAGAGTAGTGATGCTGGCAATTCAAATATGCCAAAGAGAAGCCAAAATGTGCTTCCTTTAAGTGAAAGGTGAAAGTTCTTGACTTAATAAGGAAAGAAGGCTGAGTGCAGTGGTTCCTGCCTGTAATCTCAGCACTTTGGGAGGCCGAGGCAGGTGGATCATTTGAGGTCAGGAGTTCAAGACCAACCTGGCCAACATGGCAAAACCCCATCTCTACTAAAAATACAAAAATTAGCTGGGTGTGGTGGCATGCACCTGTAGATCCAACTACTTAGGAGGCTGATGCAGGAGAATTGCTTGAACCCTGAAGGCAGAGGCCGCAGTGAGCCAAGGTTGCACCACTGCACCTCCAGCCTGGGCAACAGAGCAAGACTCCATTAAAAAAAAAAAGAAAGAAAAGAAAAAAGAAAGGAAGAAAGAAAAAGAAATTATATGCTGAGGTTGTTAAGATCTATGATGAGAATGACTCTTCTATTTTTTTGTTTTTTCTTTTTGTTTTTTTGTGGTAGAGATGGGATTCTGCCCTATTGCCCAGGCTGGTCTCAAACTGCCCATTGTTCACATGGCCATTGTTCAGCCATTATTCACACTTTGGTGGATTTTGTTCATGTCAGAACAAAATCCACCCACCTTGACCTCCCAAAGTGCTGAGATTATAGGCATAAGCCACCAAGAACGAATCTCCTATCCATGAAATTGTAAAGAAGGAAAAAGAAATTTGTGCTAGTTTTGCCGTTGCACCTCAAACTGCAAAAGTTATGGCCACAGTTCATGGTAAGTACTTAGTTAAGATGGTAAAGTCATTACATTTTTGAGTGGAAGACATGAACAGAAATGTGTTCTGATTGGGCACAGTGGCTCATGTCTGTAATCCCAACACTTTGGGAGGCTGAGGCAGGAAAATCACCTGAAGCCAGGAGTTTGAAACCAGCCTAGGCAACATAGCAAGACCTTGTCTCTACAATAAATAAATAAATAAATAAATAAATAAATAAATAAACAAACAAATAATAAAACAACAAAGAAATTTTGTAGGTGTGGTGGTACATGCTTATAGTCCCAGCTACTCTTAGAGTCAGATGAGAATTACTTCAGCCCAGGAGTTCGAGGTTACAGTGAGTTATGATCACACCACTGCACTCCAGCCTAGATGACAGAGCAAGACCCTGTCTCTAAAAAAATAATGAATAAACATGTTTGATTTATGGCAATCAGGTTCGGTACAATCTAAGATTCCAGGCATTCACTGGGGCTCTTAGAATGTGTCTCTCTCTGATATGGGAGGGACTACTATATTATTAAAATATCATATATATTTTAGAGAATTGAAAACTGAGGCATTGAGAGCTAGATATGTGGCAGAGCTGGGATTTGAACCCAGGCAACACCTGGCTGCAGAGCCTGGGTGCTGAACCACTGTACCATTCTGCCTCTTGTAGGAGCAGAAATCCAGGTGGAACTGAAAGGAAAAACAAACAGGTAGAGAAGGTAAGCCAGGCTATAGGAGAGGCTCTCGGTGCTTGCTCTGGGCTGATTCAGGTGGGTGTTGACACAGCAGGGTCAGAGAGTGAGTCAGAAGAGCTGGGGCCAACTCAGTCTTGTTATTTCTGCAGTGTGCTGGACATTTTTCCGACTGTGGTAGCACTGGCCCAGGCCAGCTTACCTCAAGGACGGCGCTTTGATGGTGTGGACGTCTCCGAGGTGCTCTTTGGCCGGTCACAGCCTGGGCACAGGGTAAGTGGAAGAGGTACGTGCCCACATGTAGGCTCTTTAGGAGGCCGGTCTGCTGCCTCTCACCTCTGTGCAGACAGAACCATCCTCAGAAGATGCAAACAAGTGACTACCCTAAAAGGTGAAGCATTTGAGATGAGCCTCTTTCCACCCCCAATCCCCAGTCCAGATTTATATTTAACAATTTGGCTTGGGGTGGGTGTATATAGGTTCTCATTGCCTATAATGGGCAACTTCTTTTCTGGCATGTATTTAATTTAATAACATAACTACCCAGCATGTTTTGTTAGATGAGATGACTGACTAGTGTCTGCAACTTGTTTATTGTGAGCCTCTCCCTCTAGAAGGGAAGCTTCTTGAGGGCAAGAATCTGAGCCATGGAGTTCAGCTCTGAGTTCTCACTGCTTGCAGTCAGTGAGCATTCAGTCCACGCAACCTGGATGAACCAATGAAGGACCAAATGAACAAATGGGTGAAAGACCCTTTGGATGGCAGGGCCAGCAAGGGCCTTACATCCAACATTCTCCCAGCTCTAGAGGGCTAAGCACACTCTCTGTAGCCTGTTTTTTTTTGTTTGTTTTGTTTTGTTTTGAGATGGAGTCTTGCTCTGTTGCCCAGGCTGGAGTGCAGTGGCGTGATCTCAGCTCACTGCAACCTCCGCCTCCCGGGTTCAAGCGATTCTCCTGCCTCAGCGTCGCGAGTAGCTGGAACTACAGGCCTATTCCACCATGCTCAGCTAATTTTTGTATTTTTGTAGAGGTGAGGTTTCACCATCTTGATCAGGCTGGTCTCGAACTCCTGACCTCAAGTGATCAGCCTGCCTCAGTCTCCCAAAGTGCTGGGATTACAGGCGTGAGCCACTGTGTCTGACCTGCAGCCTGTTCTTGACCAAGCAGTCCTTGGCAATGGCTTTGGGCTTCCACTTCCCAGCGTCACCTCCTCAATGTCCCCTTTTTGCACTCTGAAGCACTCATTGGCAGTGACAGCCAGGAAATGTCAGGCCTCATGGCCTTTCCTTGTGATTTCCCTGTGTTTTCCTTTCACCAAAAGGAAGAGGAAGCAGGAGGAGGCAAGGAGGCGGAAGGAGCACAGAGTCCCTTCTGCGACGCCCTGCAAATGCATGGCTTCTTGATGAGGGACCCACACATCAAAGGGTCTATTTATGTCTTTGCTAAGGGTCACATGGAAGTGACTCAAATGTACACAAATGTCCTGTGGCTGGTAGTTATCAAAGCTGCCCTTCCCACCCAGCCTCCCCCAGCAAACCAAAACATGAGTCTTCTATGGGCCATCGGCACTTCTGTGCACATGACTGCAGTTTTGAGGGGTTGTTGGATGAGATCTGAGAGGTCTTCTGAAGTCCTGCTTCTCCGCAGATTATCTGCCCCATAGAGCTGCAGACCCTTCCAGGCCTAGCCCTTCTCCCTGAGCAGGAGCAGCCAAGCAGGAAGATGGTTTCCGCCTTGTGGTTGGAAGTTAGCAGTATGTGACCCTGGAGGGTTGTCACAGACGTCATTGGAGAGGTGCTCTGGAGTGTTTATTACCATGGCTGCTAGGAATAATTGGGGTCATCAGGAAGTGCTTCAAGGACTGTGGTCTCCTTGACGTTGTCGGTACTGCCTGTGGAAGCCAGCTCCTTCATGTACTAACTTCCTTTCTCAGACGGGAGAGCTCTGCTCTTGCTCTAACTGGAGTTTTGCGCAGGCTCCCAGAGACCCCATCCTAACTCGTGCCCAGCAGGGTTAGGCCCAGGAACCAGATTGGAAAACCAGATACAAGTCACAGCATCGTTGTGGGGATGTATGATGGGGTGATTAATGCAGCTGGAGTCAGGACTGATTTGCTCCCTAACCACACCCCATGGCCCAGAAAGAAACAGCCACGCTTACAGATTGTGGGAAGCAGCTGACGGTATCTTCAAGGTTAAGAGCACATGGGGCTGGCACCTGTGGGTCACACCCAGTCTCCCAGAGCATAGCTGCAGTGTCAGCAAAGACGCTTGAGAGAAGATTCTGAAGTTTGAGGACAACATGGGTAGTCGCTGGACCTGAATTTGGGTTTGGTCTTCTCTGGTCAGTTCTCTCTATTGAAGCAAAGTAATAGGCCTAAAGAAATAAGAGTAAATTGTCTCAAATTTGGAATAGCTATGGAGGAGGCTAGAAGGTAAGAATACGAGGAATTATATATATACACACACACACAATATGCTATACATACCTACATGTATGCATATGTGTGCATATGTCTATACATGTGTATTATACATGTGCCTGCATATTCTAGACATGTATATGCATATGTATGTTTTGTTTTAATTTAATTTTGTTTTATTGTATTTTACTTTTTGAGATGGAGTCTCACTCTGTCACCCGGCCTGGAGTGCAGCGGCACAATCTTGGCTCACTGCAACCTCCACCTCCTGGGTTCAAGCGATTCTTCTGCCTTGGCCTCCCAAGTAGCTGGGATTACAGGCGCACACAGGCCCAGCTAATTTTTGTATTTTTAGTAGAGACAAGGTTTCACCATGTTGGCCAGGCTGGTGTCAAACTCCTGACCTCAGGCGATCTGCCTGCCTCGGCCCCCCAAAGTGCTGAGATTACAGGTGTTAGCCACTGCGCCTGGCCTGCATATGCATGTTTATATACCATGCATGTATACACATGTAGGCATATGCACATCTGTAAACATACATGTATACACATGTATGCATATGCATGCGTATACCATACATGCATACACATGTTTGCATATGCATATGTCTATATAAACATATATACGTATGCTTATGTTCATACACTATACATGTGTACATATGTATGCATATGCATGTCTATGCGCATATATGTATACACATGCATGCACACACATACATGTATACATATGCACATATCCAGGCACATACATAGAGATATACACATATATTTATATGCATGTGTATGCACATGTATACATATGTATATACATGCATTTATTGATATACACATACATATGTGTACACAGATGCATATGTCTGTAACACATGCATACATGTATACATATGTATTTTTAAAGAAGCACAATTTATATTCACCCTCAGATACATCCTGGACTTACAAGGATTCCAATATGAGTTGGTTTAGAAACAGTTTCAGTTCTAGAAGCTCAAAGTAACTCCTGGATACTCAGCTGGAAACAATATGCCAACGCTTCTCAGCAATCGGGTCCTTCCCTGTGGCAAACCAAGTAACCAAGAGCTAAGGAGAGAAGCAAGAGTTGAGAGGTGTCATGCGCATAATGGGCTCCGGTTCTTCACTGGATGGTCTTCTCACAACCCACTCCATCAACCTCTAGGGGCGTTGTGTGGTGATGTTCAAAACCACAGCAGCTGACACCATGCTGCATATTCGTGCATCAGCTCAACCTCCTGCTTCTGATCTTGATGGGTCTGTGTCTAGGCAGTGAGGGGCACCTGGAGACACATGAGGGCCGGGAAGGGGAGGGCTGCACAGCCTAGAACCAAATGTCCCACTTTGTGCTTTCCTGACTCCCAGATGGAAGCTGAAGGTTGTAACATCACCACTGGTTGGGTTGTGTCTTAGCCCCAGGTTGTCATGGTCAGGTCCAGAAATTGTCAACGAAGGAATGTTTCCCCTAACAGCTCTGCACCTGCCCAGCCTAACACAGTCTGGGGCTGCTGTAGGTCATGAAATGCTTGGCATGCCCCTGGAAGCCATACATTGAGGAAACAAGCTGCCTTTTAACGTCCAGAACGCCCATCGCTTCTCTTAGAGAGGCCCCTAGCGGCGAGAGACATCATCTGGGGTGGCTGGCAAACTGATCACCCCCATCCACCCCCTTTGGAGGCTGTGAGCTGTGCATCCCCACCTGAATGGAGAAGAAGCCCACCTTCAGGGGATGCTATATCAGCACCCTGTAGGACCTAAGGTAAGGGAACGCTCTCGTGCTTAAAAAACAAAACAAGATAAAATAGAACAAGAAAGGCCACCAGGAAGGCAAAACAAGTTTGCAGAAGATAAAGTCATCTTTGAAATTTGAACCAGGCATCTGGAGAGCAGTGATTCATGTGTACTTTTGACAACTTCCTTCCTATGTTGATATAAACAAGAAAGCCATAGTGGGTCTGCTCACATGAAAAAAAAAAAGAATGCATAGACAAATTGCCCAAAGTCCATCTATGTTTCCGAGAATGAGCCATCTCACCAGTTTTGCTTCCTCGTGGATTTTGGAAGTTGCCTCTGGTAACGCCACATAAATAGTGGGAATATAGCAGCCCACCCTCATGGAATTTCTGTGACCGAGACCCAAGTAGTGTGACTGATCTGAAGCAGCGAGCCTTCACTCCCATCTTCTGCATGTCCAAGTGCATCGTGTGTCAGTTGACAATAGATTTTCCAAATCTCCCACTTCCTGCTGTCTCAAGAAGGAAACAAAACGGTCTCCTGCGGTGAAGAGGCTTGGCTTTCTGCAGGGATGGAAGAAGTGAGGGTTTTCAGTTACGACTTCTTTTCCTGTTTGGAAGGAACCTGCTGTCATCACGCGCGCCCTGGATATGTGCAGGGATTGTCACGAGAACCTGGAAGCCGCAGGTGTGGGGAGGAGCCCTACCTCGGCGGCATCCTCTCGGAGCTGTGAAACTCGGGGAGACAGCTGTTTACTGCTCCAACAGATGTTTCTCATTTTTTAAAAAGTCTCGTGGAAACTTTGAATCATGTAAGTGCCTTTCCAGCCCTATATACGGTTGTGATTCATACCAAGGCAGTCTCATGCTTTTAGCCCAGACCCACCAAACTACCAAGGACGCTGGCCTTTTATTTTCTTTTACATCCTTCCCTCGAGAACCCTGATTTAGGTATTTCCATTCTGTAGGGTAATTCTTTTATTTGTGACCTGATGAGGAAAGATTTCCTCTATCCAAATATAGTCGGATTGAGTCATAGCTGTGGGCGTCTGTGACCAGAGTCTGGGCTGTGCCTGATTCTGGGGAAATCAAGGATGCCTTCTTTTGTACCATCCTTGCTCAAGGGAGAGTTGGAAAATTGACTTGATGTGAAAGAAGCCTTTCTTCAAAGAGATCTGAGGTTCACCTGCATCAGAATCCTTGGAAATACTTGTAAAACAAGTAAGTCCCCAGGGCCCATCCTGACCCTGAGGCGTTGGAACTCAGGCAGGGTGGCCTTGTGGGCCTGTGACTGGTGCTTCACACACAGAGCCCCGCACTTGGAGGGACCCTGCACTTGGTTTAAAGCTCTGCCGTGGTCATCATGAAATTTTAGGTTTGTGAACAAGGTATCCCTGATTTGCATTTTGCTGTGGACTTTGCAAATCACATAGCAGGTTTCAGGCCTAGAAATCTGACCTACCTAGTGAGACCTTTTGCCTCCTCTTCCGGAGATGTAACCCACTCCCTTCCATTAACTAGCAAAATAACTTCACAGGCTCCCTGGATTTGGCTGCTGTGGACTCCAGGCTTGTGTCTGTCAGTGTTGGTTTGGGCACAGGGATAGGGAGACCAGACCCTGAAAAAGACAGTAATATTTTCCAGGGAGCATCTAGCATCATCTAGCATGTTTTTTTGTTTTGCTGTTTCGAGACAGGGTCTCGCTCTATCACCCAGGCTGGAGTGCAGTGGTATGGTTATAGCTCACTGCAGTGTTGACCTCCCACACTCAAGCAATCGTCTCATCCCAGCCTCCAAGTAGCTGGGACCACAGGTGTGCACCACCATGCCTGGTTAATTTTTTGTATTTTTTTTTTTTTGTAGGGAGGGGTCTTGCTGTGTTGCCCAGGCTGGTTTCAAACTCCTGGGCTCAAGCGATGCTCCTGCCTCGACCTCCCAAGGTGTGGGGATTACAGGCGTGAGTCACCAAGCTCTGCCTATTTTTCTATTAGTAAGCTCTGCCACCCTTTCTCAGGTGCTGTTCCACCCCAACAGCGGGGCAGCTGGAGAGTTTGGAGCCCTGCAGACCGTCCGCCTGGAGCGTTACAAAGCCTTCTACGTTACAGGTGAGTGAGGGGCCACTTAGCCCTGCCTCCCACATGCACAGCTGCACGGGGACCCCGTGGACTCTCACCCAGGCCTCTGGGAATGAGTGTGAACCCCTCCTTTGGGGGGTTCTCAGCCCCTCTTGACAAGCATCTCCTCCAAACCCAGGGTCCCTGCACAGGCCCTCTGGATCCCCCATATGCAAATAAGGTCTTTGTGCTATTCACCTGAATTTCTAGCGAGCTGGGGGCTCTCAGCACGTTTATTCAGCTCCTTTTCACATACAGAGCATTTCCTATTGTCGTGCTTTAAATGCCAGTTTGGATGAACTGGCATTTAAATGGAACTGGCATTTAAATGGAAGCCTAGAGATATTTGAAAGTGTAATTTACTTGACAATAGACTGTTTCAGAAACTAGATTTTAGAGGACTAGTTAGCAAACTGACAGAAGTCCCTCTGCTTCTTGGTTCACTGTGACTGTCTCTTAGATGTATATTTTAGAACGTCATACGGGATCAGCATGGTCCTCAGGGTCTTCCAGTGGCTTCTTGCTGCCAACCGAATTCAGACTCTCAATCCCGAGTCCTTCTGTCTTTCCAGCCTTAGTTTTCCAAGAACAAGTCTCCTCTTCCTTGTTCTCCGTATTAAAACCCTTTTAAGCTTTTATGGCCCAAGTCAAATGCCACGTTCATAAAACTCTTGCTTATCTTCCCAGCCGGGTAGGAATTCTGGAGGACTCTGTTATCTCTCACTTTCTGCCACGCATGCCAGTCATTTAGGTACACGTCTTATTTCCTGTACTAGTTTTGTTGTTGTTTGTTTTGTTTGTTTGTTTGTTTTGAGACAGAGTCTTGCTCTGTCGCCCAGGCTAGAGTGCAGTGGCCGGATCTCGGCTTACTGCAAGCTCTGCTTCCCGGGCTCACACCATTCTCCTGCCTCAGCCTCCCGAGTAGCTGGGACTACAGGCACCCGCCACCTTGCCCGGCTAATTTTTTGTATTTTTAGTAGAGACGGGGTTTCACCGTGTTGGCCAGGATGGTCTTGATCTCCTGACCTCATGATCCACCCGCCTCAGCCTCCCAAAGTGCTGGGATTACAGGCGTGAGTCACCGCGCCCAGCCTGAACCTGTACTAGTTTTAAGCTTTCTAAATTCAGAACTCTTTCAGTGCTTTAATCTTTGTTGTCTTGAAGTGCTTAGTACACTTAGTAGGAACGCTACAATTTTTTTTTTAAGTGAATGAAAACCAAAAAATAAAAAAAGGAAAACCTGTGACCTAATGCAGATTCCAACTTGATTCAGTTATTTAATGTTGGAGCTTTTCAAAGAATTATATAAGAAAAAAATGATTTTCCCTGAGTGTAAATAAGTGATCCTGAAGAAAATGTGGCATAAAAACGAAACATGACTTGAGGGGTATTAAAAATGTCACAGAAATCTTTGATTCTCTAAAACCTAAAACTCGAAACAGTCAGATATGTGTTGTTTTCAGTTGAAAAGTTTCTAGATTAGAGTCCTTATATTACATTACCTAAGAGGTATGGGCCTTCCAGGCTGAGTTAATTTCACAAGTAATAGTCCTGCCAGAAAGCCCTTGGCACCACAACGTTGGAATCATACATGTTACTATGAAGTAATAGGGCTATTTAGAATGATCACAATCAGATACGAATTATAACACCCAGGGGAGGTCTGCTCTTCTAAGGAGTCACCAAACTTCCAAGAGAGTCTGGGTAGGGAGCACTGAACTTTTAATGCATCAGTGAAAACTGGGAATAGGATGAAACAGCAGCATGTTCTGATTCCTTCTTCCTCTTGCTTCTAATATTTGCATTCCAGTTACTTACAACTGCTTTTGGATAAGCTAGATGAATTGACATCTACCACATTAGATTAGAGAAAAGATGTGTTTTTCTATGATGAGGATATGATGTTATGGTCATGCCCTGGGAGTGACCTTAAAAAGACAACCAGTCTGTTTTGGGATGTGGCCTAGAATTCAGGTGTACCTTATTGTTCTTCTTTTTAAAAACCAGTTAAGGTAACCTGTACACAAAGTGAAAGGCCCAGATCTATAATGTATAATTTGGTGAGGTTTTATAAATGGTGATAGCTGTATATGTACCCTTTTAATGGTGTGAATTCCATTGATTCTTTTTCTTTTTCCACTGACTGATTTTCAAATGTTAAGCCAACTTTACATTCCACGATAAATCCCATTTAGTAATGATGTATCATACTTTTTATATCTTGCTGATTTTGATTTGCTAAGATTTTGTCTATAATTTTCCTTTCTTGTCTGTGTCAAGGTTTGGTATCAGGATTTTGCTGGCCTTATAAAGCGAGTTCGGAAACATTCCCTTCTCTGTTTTCTGAAAGGGTTTGTGCAAGATCAGTATTATTTCTTTCATGTTTGATTGAATTCATCTGTGATATGATTTGCCAAATTCATTGTTGTGAAGATTTTGTCATATTTTTTAAAAAGAGTGTTAGTATTTTAGGTCTTATATTTAGATCTCTGATCCATTTCCAGTTAATTTTTGTATGTGGCATAAAGTAAGGGTCCAACTTCATTGTTTGACATGTTGACATCCAGTTTTCCCAGCACCATTTATTGAAAACACTGTCCTTTCCCCATTGCATGGTCTTGGCACCCTTGTTAAAAATCATTTGATCATACATGCGAGGGATAATTTCCACTGTCTATTCTATTCCATTAGTTATATGTCTGTGTTTATGCCAGTACCACACTGTTTTGATTACTGTAGACTTGTTGTAGTTTTGAAATCAGGAGTGTGAGTCCTCCAGCTTTGGGCTTTTTTTTTTTTTTTTAGACTGTTTTGACTATTCTGGGTCCTCTGAGATTCCATGTGAATTTTAGGATGAATTTTTCTATTTCTGCAAAAAACATCATTGAGATTTTGATAAGGATTGTACTGAACCTGTAGTTCACTTTGGGTAGAATTGACATTTTAAAAATAGTAAGTCTTCCAATCCATGAACATGGGATGTAACCATTTATTTATGGATTTCCAGTTTTATTCCACTGTGGTCTGAAAGAATGCTTGATATAATTTCAATTTTCTTAAATTTATTGAGGCTCATTTTGTGGCCTATCCTATGATCTATCTTGGAGAAAGTTCCATGCACTGTTGAATAGAATGTGTATTCTGCAATTGTTGATTGGAATGTTCTGTATGTATCTGTTAAGTCCATTTGTTCCAAGGTATAGTTTAAATTCATTCTTTGTTGACTTTCTTTCTTGATGACCTGTCTAGTGCTGTCAGTGCAGTATTGAAGTCCCCCACTATTATTGTGTTGCCATCTCTCTCATTTCTTATGTCTATTAGTAATTGTTTTTTTTTTTTTTTTTTTTTTTTGAGACGGAGTCTCGCTCTGTCGCCCAGGCTGGAATGCAGTGGCCGGATCTCAGCTCACTGCAAGCTCCGCCTCCCGGGTTTACGCCATTCTCCTGCCTCAGCCTCCCGGGTAGCTGGGACTACAGGCGCCGCCACCTCGCCCGGCTAGTTTTTTGTATTTTTTTAGTAGAGACGGGGTTTCACCGTGTTAGCCAGGATGGTCTCGATCTCCTGACCTCGTGATCCGCCCGTCTCGGCCTCCCAAAGTGCTGGGATTACAGGCTTGAGCCACCGCGCCCGGCAGTAATTGTTTTATAAATTTGGAAGCTCCAGTGTTAGGTGCATATATGTTTAGGATTGTGATGTTTTCCTGTTGGACAAGGCCTTTTACCATTGTATAATGTCTCTCTTTGTCTTTTTTAACCACTGTTGCTTTAAAGTTTGTTTTGTCTGATATAACAATAGCTACCCCTGCTTACTTTTGGTGTCCATTTGCATGAAATGTCTTTTTCTACCCCTTTACTTTAAATGTATGTGAGTCCTTATGTGTTAGGTGAGTCTCCTGAAGGCAACAGATAGTTGGTTGGTGATCTTATCCATTCTGCTGTTCTGCACCTTTTAAGTGGAGCATTTAGATCATTTACATTCAGTGTTAATATTGAGATGTGAAGTACCATTTCATTCCTCGTGCTATTTGTTGCCCATGTACCTTGGTTTTTTGTTTTTGCTTTTTAAATTGTATTTTTGTTTTATAGATCCTGTGAGCTTTATGCTTTAAGGAGGTTCCATTTTGATGTGTTTCCAGGATTTAGAGCTCCTTTTAGCAGTTCTTGTAGTGCTGGCTTGGCAGTAGTGAATTTTCTCAGCATTTGTTTGTCTGAAAAAGACTGTATCCTTCTTTCATATACGATGCTTAGTTTTGCTGGATACAAAATTCTTGGCTGATAATTGTTTTGATGGAGGAGGCTGAAGATATGGCCCCAGTCCTTTCTAGCTTGTAGGGTATCTGCTGTTAATCCTGACAGGTTTTCCTTTATAGGATACCTGGTATTTTTGTCTCATGTTTTCCTTTATAGGTTATCCGATGATGTTTTTGCAATGAATTTCCCAGGTGTTCTTTGAGCTTCTTGTATTTGGATGTCTAGGTCTCTAGCAAGGCCAGGGAAGTTTTCCTTGATTATTCCCCCAAATATGTTTTCCAAACTTTTAGATTTCTCTTCTTCCTCAGGAACACCAATTATTCTTAGATTTGGTCGTTTAACATAATCACAGCCTTCTTGGAGGCTTTGTTCATATTTTCTTATTCTTTTTCCTTTGTCTTCGTTGGATTGGGTTAAGTCAAAGACCTTATCTTTGAGCTGTGAATTTCCTTCTTCTACTTGTTCAATTCTATTGCTGAGACTTTCCAGATCGTTTTGCATTTCTATAAGTATGTCCAATGTTTCCTGACGTTTTCATTGTTTTTTCTTTATGCTATCTATTTCCTTGAATATTTCTCCCTTCACTTCTTGTATTGATTTTTGGATTTCCTTGCATTGCGCTTTGCCTTTCTCTGGTGCCTCCCTAATTAGCTTAATAACTAACCTCCTGAATTCTTTTTCAGGTAAATCAGGGATTTTTTTTCTTGGTTTGGATCCATGACTGGTGAGCTAATGTGATTTTTTGGGGGGAGTGCCAAAGAGCCTTGTTTTGTCATATTATCAGAGTTGGTTTTCTGGTTCCTTCTCATTTGGGTAGGTTATTGTTGAATCTTAGTGTTTTGGTGAGCCTGTATCCTTGGACTGTGAACTTCACAAATGCTTCTTAGTCTTTCCCTTCCCTCCCCTTAGGTGGAACAGCTAGAGTGACTACAGCTGGGATCTCCCTACCCTTAGGTCAGTTAGGCTCTGAGAAAAACCTAAGTAATTTAAGCTCTGGTAAAATAGTTTCCCCGGGCAGGCCTCGTTAAGAAAACTAGAACGTTTTGGTATATTTAAAAATTACTTTTCTTCTACCTCTTTTGGAAGGATGAAGAGATGTTTCTCCAATATTTACTGTAAGAACTTGGTTGAGCTCCTGGAGGTAAAACTCACAAAAGTGCGTGTGTTTTGGGTGTGGGGGGAGGGGGCACTTGACAACTGGGCCCCACTGGAGTTTTTCGTCCCTCAGACTTGTCCACACTGAGCCTCCAGCAATTTGTCAATTACAGTGCAGGGTTTCCCTACTCCTGGCACCGGTTCTTGCAGAGGTTTCTGCTTGTGGGTTTCTGCTCTGCTAAGTTGTGATTCTTTCTGTTTGCTTGTCTGTCTCTCTGACTTTGGGGGCAGTAGTTTGCCCTGTGACTTCATTTGTCTGAAAGACCTAATAAGAGTTGTTGGTTTTTTTTTTTTGTTTTGAGATGGAGTCTCGCATTGTTGCCTGGGCTGGAGTGCAATGGCACGATCTCGGCTTGCTGCAACCTCCACCTCCTGGGTTCACGTGATTCTCCTGCCTCAGCCTCCCAAGTACCTGGGATTACAGGTGCCCGCCACCACACCCAGCTAATTTTTTGTATTTTTAGTAGAGATGGGGGTTCACTATGTTGGCCAGACTGGTCTCGATCTCCTGACCTTGTGATCTGCCCGCCTCAACCTCCCAAAGTGCTGGGATTACAGGCGTGAGCCACTGCGCCTGGCCGAGTTGTTGTTTTTTTAGTTTGTTCAGCTTTTTACTTGTTAGAATGAAGTGATTACTGCCGACCTCCTTACTTGCCAGACTAGAAACTGGGAGTTTCCTATTTAGCCGTCCTTAAAAATTGTAAGCTGGACATTGTTGGTGATGCATCGTAGCAATTCTGATTTCTGTTATCTGAGAGTGTTGATTTTTGTTTTCACTGGCAGTTAATCAGTAGTCAATTCCCTTGAACTTATAAAGCCTTAGTTTTACACTTTGTTAGGATGAGTCTTTCAGATTTTTCCCTTAATCTTAGGCAGATCCCTCAGTCCTGGGACACAGTGTCTACTCCTAGCATGAACTGTTTGTCAAAACTCACATCACTGCCTTTTACTGGCAATGAAGAATAATCAAGTTCTACTCCAAACTCAAGGCAAAGACAACAACTATTAATCTCTACTGATCAACTTGACTCTCAGCCACAAGAGGAAATCCAGTAATAAAGGGTTATCTAAAGGCTTTGAGATCTACTCATTCTCCTAAATATTTCAAATTTTATTTCTGGCCAGATTGGACCAGAAGCCTGAATCCTTAGGTGGTATGGCTTTGCCCCTATAGATTTCCTTGGACTGAGTTGCATGTTGGCACCTGCTCTCATCATATAGTAAAGGATGTGATAAGAAGTCATCAGTGGAACCATCCTAGTATCAGTTTTGTTTTTTGTAAGAATGCCAGTGAGCATTCTATCCTACAGGGTCCCCTGTAGGAGAAGGAGCCACTGGAAGAATTTCTCTCAGATCTTAGTGTCAGAAAAAGCTCTGCTTCTCCTGAGCAACTGGTAAGTTTCTATCTCATTAATGTTTGGCTGCTGCTAAGCTCAGAAGCAAAGTCAGTGTTTAGGAACTCTTGTAATTTTGAGGGCTATCTTTTGCCTTAATTCCCTTTGTTTATTTAATTATGTTATATTTGTTTCCATCAGACACCTTAACTACTTTTTCTATAGCAAAGGCAAAAACAACAACAACAACAACAACAAAAAACAAAAACACACACACCCAAAAGTCATCGAAATCATGAAGAGCCAAGGAAGCTGCTGTCATTCCAAACATTTTTGTCCTTCCTCTTCTGGATGGCTTTCACAGCCAGATTCGAATCCACATAAGACTGTCATCTTCAACCCAAAGTGAAATTACTCACCTACCTTTCTACTTGATTCACCAATTGGTAGTCAAGAAATCGATTTTCAAAAAAATCAAATTTACTCTTAAAGGGCAGAGGTTAAAGATACTTAAAAAAATTATATCCTGGCTGGTGCGGTGGCTCATGCCTGTAATCCCAGCACTTTGGGAGGCCGAGGTGGGCAGATCATGAGGTCAGGAGTTCGAGACCAGCCTGGCCAACATGGTGAAACCCCATCTCTACTAAAAATACAAAAAGTAGCTGGGCGTGGTGGCAGGTGCCTGTGATCCCAGCTACTCAGGAGGCTGAGGCAGGAGAATTGCTTGAACCCAGAGGCAGAGGCTGCAGTGAGCCAAAGATTGCGCCATTGCACTCCAGCCTGGGTGACAGAGCAAGACTCCAACTTGAAAAAAAAAACAAAACACACAAAAAAATTATATCCTGATTTTGTGTCAATAAAGATACTTGAATGAATGTTCTACTGGCTCTGAAGGCAAGTTCAAGGAGAACTTCCAAATCATTTTAAGCTGGGTGCAGTGGCTCCTGCTGATAATCCCAGCATTTTGGGAGGCTAGGACAGGAGGATTGCTTGAGGCCAGAAGTTCGAGACCAGCTTGAGCAACATAGCGGGCCCCTGTCTCTGGGGGGGAGGGTGCGGGGGGAAGCTGGGTGTGGTGGTGCATGCCTGTGGCCCCAGCTCCTTGGGAGGCTGAGGTGGGAGGATCGCTTGAGCCCAAAAAGGCTGAGGCTGCAGTGAGCTAGGATCACGCTACTGCATTCCAGCCTGGGCAACAAAGCCAGACCCTGCCTCAAAAAACAAAAACGGAAATGAAAAAGCAAAACATTTTGGACCACAGGATCATCACTGGAAGAAGCAAATAGATTTCTCAAGGTCATTTCTCTGACAGAGAGAGCCGTCATTGGAATATTTGGTTATCTGGTATGTTTGCATTAATGTATAATCACTTGCAGCTCTCATCTTTACAACATAGGGCAACTGTCAGGGTTAGCGAGGTATTTGTTGTCATTCCCTCTCTAGGTGGAGCCAGAGCATGTGATGGGAGCATCGGGCCTGAGCTGCAGCATAAGCTTCCTCTGATTTTCAACCTGGAAGACGATATCGCAGAAGCTGTGCCTCTAGAAAGAGGTGGTGCGGAGTACCAGGCCGTGCTGCCCAAGGTCAGAAAGGTTCTTGCAGACGTCCTTCAAGACATTGCCAATGACAACATCTCCAGTGCAGATTACACCCAGGACCCTTCAGTAACTCCCTGCTGCAATCCCTACCAAACTGCCTGCCGCTGTCAAGCCCCATAACAGACCAGTTTTTATTTCACAAGGAGGAATATCTGGGAATTAGGCAAGTTTGTTTCCAAACTTCGTTTTTACCCTCTTTACAAACACACGCTTTAGTTTAGTCTTGGAATTTGGTTTTGGAGTTAGCCTTGCATATCCCCTCTGTATCCTGTCCCTCCTCCATGCTGGCCTGAGAGCAGCTGAGCCGTGCTGGCTCTGGACAGGGAGTGTGCCCTAATGGGAAGCACACGGGCTTTGGAGTCACGCACAGGTGCCAGCTGCAGCTTTTGAACTTGGGCAATTGTTTAACCTAACCTGCAAGTTGATTTTGAGGGTTAAATAAAGGCATACATGAAAATGCCTGGCACGTTACCTGACACAGAACAGATATTCGATACATTTTAGTTTCCTTGTTTCTCTGGTTCCCAGTGTCTCTGGTCATTTTCGTGTAAATCCATTCTAATTAGTATCTAGGGCAGAGCTTCTCTATTTTTTTTTTCCTTCCACACACCAGTGTACTCACTGGTCTCCATCTTTAATATGCAAACAAATCACCTAGGATCTTGTGAGAATCTGGATTCTGTCTCAGTAGGTCTCGAGTGGAGCCTGAAATCCTACATTTCTAGCAAACAGTGCACAGATTTAGACCAAAGTTAGGTCGCTTTCCAGATCTCAGAGCAGACGAGTCCATGGATAAGTCTGTGGCCCAATCCCCTTCCTCTCCTTTTAAGGGTGAAACGATTGTATTTAAAAGATGTTAAAGAGTTCTTCCTGTCCCCTATAACCACGAGGAAATAAAAAAATATAAAAACCTCAAAAATGCATTGCCATGATTTTATTATTAGTGTCCAAAATGGGACTCCCAGTAATAAATGATTTATTCCAGTCACAGCCAAAAAAGACTTTGCCTGGCTAAAATAGTTTCTCTAAGTATGTAATATACAAGAAATACAATTCAAAGAGATGTTCCTATAAGTACATTTTTTACACAGCATATATTTAAAAAGGAGGCCCCTTTTAATATAAAATTCTGGTTATATACCAATATGGTTAATTAGCATTTACACTATGGTTTGAACATATTTTAAATAGCATAATGTGTATACAATGTCTCCCACGCCCACTGGCAACCAGGGTCGTGGGAAGCTTGGTGAGGAGTTAACCAGGTCCTGTGGTTTAAGCAGTGCAGCACCCGGGATTCCTGCCCCCCTTTCTGCTCACACAATTGCACTCCATTCTTCCACCTTCCTTGTTTTCTCCAAAACCACCTGATAGGGGGATGTCCTGATTTCTGAGGTGTGCTTCTCATCATGACTGCTTCGTTTTGCCCTTCTGATTTCCACGGCACAAGATTATCTACCAAAATCAAAACAGAATGGCCTTACTCTTCTCAGAAAGAGGCTGGGAGGCAGGTGCATTATGAACAGGTCTGTGCCCATGCAGAGTGAGCAGGGAGAGGCTGGGCACTGCGGAATTTTCTATCTGACCTCGCTCATGGCCACAGAACAGTCACCCAGCTTATTCAGATGTAGACAAGTATGACACAGTTCTAGCAAATACTGACTGTATAAAAATATCTGTGTGTGTATGTATTTATATGTATATGTATATATTTTTTAAAGGCTCATCTTACTTGTAAACATGGACTGCTCCATCACTATTAAAAAGTCTGTTTAGGCCAGGTGCGGTAGCTCACGCCTGTAACCCCAGAACTTTGGGAGGCCGAGGTGGGTGGATCACTAGGTCAGGAGTTTGAGACCAGCCTGGCCAACATGGTGAAACCCCATCTCGACTAAAAAACACAAAAATTAGCCAGGCATGGTGGCGCGTGCCTGTAATCCCAGTTACTCAGGAGGCTGAGGCAGGAGAATCACTTGAACTGGGAAGGTGGAGGCTGCAGTGAGCTGAGATCACACCACTGCACTCCTGCCTGGGCGATGGAGCAAGACTCCATCTCAAAAAAAAAAAAAAAAAAAAAAAAGTCAGTTTAGGCTGGGTGCAGTGGCTCACACCTGTAATCCCAGCACTTTAGGAGGCTAAGGTGGGTGATCACCTGAGGTCAGGAGTTCGAGACCAGCCTGGCCAACATGGTAAAACTCCGTCTCTACTAAAAATGTAAAAATTAGCTGGGCATGGTGGCATGCCTGAAATCCCAGCTACATGGGAGGCTGAGGCACTAGAATCACTTGAACCTGGGAGGTGGAGGTTGCAGTGAGTGGAGATCACGCTAACACATTGCAGCCTGAGGGACAGAGTGAGACTCTATCTCAAAAAAAAAAAAAAAAAAAAAAAAAAATGGAAGGTCAATTTATACCCTTGGGCTTGATTTCCTGACTCTTGCTCACAAGATTGGGACTAGTTTCACAAAATACAGAGACTTGTACAGGTTGGATTGTTCCTGAAACAAAAGCTTCTCATCCTCCTGAATGAAGCAGCTTTCTAAGGCACCAGAAATGATCAAGTCTCTTTTCTTTCACTGCTCTCGGAGCAAAAGAGGCAAGCGTGATCAGTATATGAAGTGTCAGTATATGTTCTAAAAAGATCGCTAGTGATGAGCCGCCTTCTTAAGGTGGCGGCTCACAGAGCTCCTGCAGCAGACTACTCAGGCAAGGCTGTATGTTTGTTGCTGCAAGAGAGGCGATTTTAACCAAGCTGAGACTCCAAGAGCCTTTTGTGGTCCTAGCAGATTTTAAGGAATGTGAGTAAAGATGTGAATTCTGCACAGAGATTTGCAATAGGCATGACAATTCAGAATAAGAACACAGAGAGGAAGTTCCCCAGCATCCCTCATTGAACATTTCTGCCAATTCGGGCATGACTGAGATGGGCCATGTTGACAGAGCATCCCAGGAGCACGCGTGCCTCTGGTCCTTACGTGATGAGATGGAGAAGCCTGCCGGCTACTGAGACAGTGCCTTACTGGGAGCACTGCCCCTCATCACCATCTGCCTGCAGGCTGGCAGGCAGGCTGAGAGGTTGGTGGCTGCCACGACACAGCCATGCACACAGGGGCTGCCCGACACTCACAAGGGTCTAACACCCGTTCTAGGGACCTTGTTCGGTGACCACTCTCACTGGCAGGAAGTATTTCTTGTGTATAAATAAGAATTCCTGATGCAATTTCAACCAACTTTCTTTCATTTGGTCCTCAGGAAGGAGAAGAAACAACTGGCTCATGCCCAGCTTCCTGGCACTGAATGGGCACACAGGCCTCAGGACAGACTTTCTCACTGGTTCTTCAATTAAGCACCTCCCCTTTTCCTTTTCACCCCAAATCAATGATCTGCACAAGGTACCTATTATTTTATACAGGTTCTTTGGCAAGGAACTACCTCCTAGATGCCAATATCCAAATTACCCCAATTCTGTAAATATGAGGTTGCCAGGTTTACTGTGATTACAATGAAGAATCTGATAATGTTTTATAGTAGTCACAGACTTTTACCAAAATTCGTGAAACGGAACCTAGTAAGTGTCTGGATGTGGTAAACCCTGACAGAGTAGAGTGGCCACATTTGTCCCCACAGTGTCTGACCGAGAGTGCTCTGGTTCGTGGAAGACTCAACTTCAGGTAAATAACCACTGCCTTTTGAGGGTGCAGAAAAACACCCTTTAAGGCCGGGTGGGCCATGAGAACCCAAAGGTAAAACACCTGGTTTATAGTTAGGCAGCATGCCAACAGAGGTGTTGACGTTTATAATTAGTATTTTTAAGAACAACTGCTCTCCGCCACTAAGATATAAACTTCACTTGCCAGCCACGTGTCTGACAACCTGCCTCTTGAAAGCCACAAATGTAAAAGCTCACGCTGTGATCCACGAGCCGATGTGGGAGATCACAAACAACAGCTCCCGGCCCTGTACTCAGGGCCCCACGGCAGCTTTGTTTTCTAAGCCAAATGTGCTCACTAGAGGGTTCCTACGGATCTGCCGGAGAAAGAAGCCAGACCTGCACTCCAGCCTTTTACAATTGGAATCTCAACGGACACAAGCCATGATCAGGAGACATTTCCATAACAAAGCTTAATGGGCATTGCTTCAGTGCCCGAGTGGCAGCTCCTCTCTGGTTCTAGGAGTTGATGCTCCAAGTCTTGGCCCAAACGCTACTTCCGACCAGGAGCGGTGCCTCACGCCTATAATCCCAGCATTGTAGGAGGGCCGAGGCGGGTGGATCACTTGAGGTGAGGAGTCTGAGACCAGCATGACCAACATGGTGAAACCCCATCTCTACTAAAAATACAAACTATTAGTTGGGCGTGGTGGTGCACGCCTGTAGTCCAGCTACTCAGGAGGCTGAGGCAGGACAATTGCTTGAACCCAGGAGGCAGAGGTTGCAGTGAGCCAAGATCACGCCACTGCACTCCAGCCTGGGTGACAGAGCAAGACTCTGTCTCAAAAACAAAACAGAACAAATCAGTACATCCATCTCGCAATGATTTCAGGTGGACTATCTGGGATGTTTTGACTGAAACTCACAAGAGCGGTCTATGTTACTCCAGACGGGAGCTTGAAGAATGGGAAGTTGAGGAAGCCCTGGCAGGCACTCAGGAGAGAATCTTGTCTTCAGTTGCAGGTGGTGGGAGAAGCCACGCCCAGCACTCAGCCAGCACTCAGGGCCCTAGCTGTGGGAACAGCCTGAGCAGGTTGCTGGAAAACCCAGCTAAAGGTGCTCCGGCAAGCTCCTGCGCTGCACCTCCCACCCTCCACAGAGCATACAATTGCTTTTCTTTTCTTTTCTTTTTGAGATAGAGTCTCACTCTTTCACCCAGGCTGGAGCGCAGTGGCACAATATAGCTCACTGCAGCTTCGACCTCCCAGGCTCAGGTGATCCTCCCACCTCAGCGTCCAGAACGGCTGGGACTACAGGCACGTGCCACCACACTCGGCTAATTTTTGCCTTTTTTTTTTGGGTGGAGATGGGGTTTTGCCATGTTGCCCAGGCTGGTCTCTAACATCTAGGCTCAAGCGATCCTCCAGCCTCTGCCTCCCAAAGTGCTGGGATTACAGGTGTGCGCCACTGCACTCGGCCAGTTGGTTCTTAATGAGTGTCTGCAACTGCCGGGGCGGTGCAGGTCTGCCAGTCAGAGCTGCAGGTAAGTGAGGGTCAAGCTGGTCTGCAGAGTGCAGCAACTCAGCTCAGAGTCCTGAACACACAGCCCAGCCCTCTGAAACCATCCCCTCCAGCACAAGGAAAGCAGCATTCTGCAAAAGCATCCACGGAAGCCTCAGGAAAATAAGTTTTACGCAAGGCACATATTCCTACCTTCTAGGCAGCAAAGTCAATGCCACAGGAGCAAAATAAGAGATTCCAGGCCTCTGGCTGGAGGGAGGTCACCAAGACTCCCTGGATTAGTGACTCTAATGCCATCAGGGTTTAGCTCGACACCTAAAGGCTACTCTGTAGGATTCAGAGCACACAGTACAACAACTATCCTAGGGCTTTCCAAATACCAGAGCAGAGAATTAGTTGGTACAGACTAGAAAACAGGGAAAGGGACTCCGCCTCTCGTATGAGGCGAAGGTTTCCTTCTAAGCACACAGACTGAGCCGCCCGGTTACGGGTTCCTAATGCTCACAGGAGGAAACTCATTCTCATCATCAAGACACACTGGTCCCGTCGCAAACTCATGTTCAGGAATAACTTCTCCTCGCAGCGCCCCGCCGTCCTCGGAATAACCTGGAAACCAAGAAAGAGACATGAAACAAGCCCTGGGGATCTGCTTTTATGCCATGACCTGGCGGGTGGGGAGTGGGAGCTCAAATAAAGGGCAAAGGAAGCAGAGGGGCTGTCTGTCTTCCCCCTGGAGGGACTGTGCCTAGGACAAGCCATAATCCTCACCATCTGCTGTCTTTAAGCCTGACCTGCCTTTCCACTTCGGATGTCTGAAACATCCTACCTCTTTGAAGTTTGCTTTGTTGAGGTAGGGTCTCACTATGTTGCCCTGTCTGGTCTCGAACTCCTGAGCTTAAGGGATCCTTCTGCCTCAGTTTAACTTCCTGAGTGGCTGGGACTACAGGCACTTTGGAATTTTTAGTTTAGCTTTAATTTTTTGAAAAGGAGTCTCACTCTGTCACCCAGGCTGGAGTGCAGTGGTATGATCTCAGCTCACTGCAATCTCCACCTCCCTGGTTCAAGCGATTCTCCTGCTTCAGCCTCCTGAGTTGCTGGGATTACAAGTGTGTGCCAACATGCCCAGCTAATTTTTGTATTTTTTAAGCACAGATGGGGTTTCACCATGGTGGCTAGGCTGGTCTCAAACTCCTGACCTCAAGTGATCTGCTCGCCTCAGCCTCCCAAAGTGCTGGGATTACAGGTGTGAGCCACTGTGCCTGGCCTCATTGCAATTTTTGAAGAGGCAAAGGGTTAATAGCACTTGTTAGGAAAAAGACCATATTGTGCAACGCCTTGCCAGGTTGAGGGTCCTACGTTTAAAGGCTATTACCATGGCCTCACCTGTGAGGAAATAAAAAATTCAAGAAGAGTGCTCCACCCCAAGGTAACAGTGAAGGGGGAAGGCGAGGGAGGGTGAAGGGGGAAGGCGTGGGAGGGCGAAGGGAGAAGGGAAGGGAGGGCGAAGGGAGAAGGGGAGGGAAGGCGAAGGGAGAAGGGGAGGGAAGGCGAAGGGAGAAGGGCAGGGAGGGCGAAGGGAGAAGGGGAGGGAGGGAGAAGGGAGAAGGGGAGGGAGGGCGTTCCACCCCCAGGTAACAGTGAAGGGGGAAGGGGAGGGAGGGCAGAGGGAGAAGGGGAGGGAGGTCACTGTTGGAGATGCTCCCCTGTTGGCCCCGCATCCACCCACCTGGCACCGTGGAGGCTGAAGATGCACTTGGTCTGGCTACGGTTGCTGCATAAGACTGAGGTAAGGAAGGTCTGAGGTCGTTTTCTTTATTCTCTTCTGTTGTTCCTGAGCCAAGCAAGCTACTTGTGACAATCAAGAGGGGGTGAAAGAAAAAAAGAAATCATCATATATCTAGGACACCTTCCAAAGGAAAAGCATGAGGAAGCCTGTGCTCAGCTCTGTGGGTTATTTATTTATTTTTGAGACAGGGTCTTGCTAGGTCACCCAGGCTGGAGTGTAGTGGCGCAACCTCGGCTCACTGCAACCTCCGCCTCCTGGGTTCAAGTGATTCTCCTGCCTCAGCCTCCCAAGTAGCTGGGACTACAGGCACCCACCACAGCAACTGGCTAATTTTTGTATTTTTAGTAGAGACGGGGTTTCACCATGTTGGCCAGGCTGGTCTTGAACTCCTGACCTCAGGTAATCCGCCCGCCAACTCTGTGGGTTTAAATTGTAGACCTACCCACACGCTGCTGGGCCAGGATGAGCTGAAGTGACCTGAAACCGCCAGGGGCAGCTGCACACCGTCAAAGTGGCCCCTTTCTCTTATATTGACTAAACAAAGATTGGTCCTCTGCTCTTCCCAGTACACACAGGTGAGGAATGCTAGCTAGCAGAGTGGCCATCGGTGGGGGGCAGTGGCAGCTCTGGTGCCCTGGTCACAGCAGGAGAGCTCAGTCGTGCCCATTCACAGAAGTCATGAATGCTTTTCTTTTGTTTTCTTTTCTTTTTTGAGACAGGGTCTCACTCTGTTGCCCAGGCTGCAGGGCAGTGGTTTGACCATGGCTCACTGCAGTCTTGACCTTCCTGGGCTCAGGTGATCCTCCCACCTCTGCCTCCCGAGTAGCTGGGACTACAAGGCATGTGCCACCATGCCTGGCTAATTTTTATATTTTTTCTTTTTGTAAGGATGGGGTTTCCCCATATTGCTCAGGCTGGTCTCAAACTCCTGAGCTCAAGCCATGCGCCCTCCTTGGCCTCCCAAAGTATTGGGATTATAGGCATGAGTCATGAGTCAACGTGCCTGGTAGAGCACCTTCCAATTCCACGCAGGGAACAGATTTTTTTTTTTTTTTGAGACAGGGTCTCATTCTGTTGCCCAGGCTGGAGCACAGTGGTGTGATCATGGCTCACTGCAGCCTCAACCTTTCCAGGCTCAGGTGATTCTCCCTCCTAAGCCTCCCGAGTAGCTAGGACTACAGGTGTGTGCCACCACATCCGGCTAATTTTTGTATTTGTTTTTGGTACAGATGGGGTTTCACCGTGTTGCCCAGGCTGGTCTTGAACTCCTGGACTCAAGCCATCCGCCCGCTTCGGCCTCCCAAAGTGCTGGGATTACAGGGGTGAGCCACTGCGCCTGGTGGCAGGGAACATGTTTGAATGCCCACTGTGAACTCGGGGCCATGTTAGGAGGACAGGCCGAGGGGGGACCATCCTGTGCGTTATTAATCCTGGCACTTTTCCAGATGACTACCACAGGCTGAGGCCGCCTGACACAGAGCCCAGTGCGGAGCAGTAGCCCACTAGGGGTTTGCCACTGAGACTGCCAGTGAAGAACAAATCAAAGCAAGGGCATTGAAGCTTGTCGCTGTTCTTGGCGAAGGGACAGCTCTACGCAACCAGCTCTTGACAGAAGCTGTCTTTTGAAAAGCAGTCTCTTCACCTGTGGGTTTTGATTAAGACACACTCTCCTCCATCCTGAGGATCCAAATTGTAGATATAAAGGTGTCCATTGGATGATGCAACTAGCAGCCGTGGCAACTTCTGGATCCTAAGGGCCAAGGAAAACATAAACTGTGATGACAACGGAGATGGGTGATGGGTTCGCTTCCAATGACAGAGCCCCCCTCACCCTAGCTGTCACCAGATTCTGCCTTTGACAAACCCTTAGCCCACTGATCTGGTCTGGGCTTCTGGCTATTCCTTTGCATTCTGGCCTTGGGATCTACTTTCAGGATTATTTCTTGTCTTTGAACGCAATAGTGTGGATGAGGCAAATGAGTGTAGATGTTGTAACCCTGTGAAAAGCAGTAGCTAGCGAACACATTAGCGCCCTACATGGGACTCAGTCTCCCTCTGACATGTGTCTCTGCCCCTAACCAAGACAGAAAGCGGGTAAATGGATGACTGGCTCACTGTCTTTGCTGGTAGGTTTTGTGAAATTTTAAAAATGTTCAACTTTTGAATAAACTCCTTTAAACTTCTTAAAACATCTGTCAGCCCCATAGGAGTCTGAACCTAGAAAACAGACCTGGAGGCTTTTTACATAATTACAGAAAAATAAGAATTGTTTTTAAGACAGTGTCGTTATAACCAGCAGGTTAAAATTCCCATGCCAACTTCTAGCTGCCCCCTGAGAATCCGCATTGAAGTCAGATGGGAATAGCAGGGGTTTGATTCTGCTCACTCTTCCTTTGGGGCAAGTTTTCTTTTTCTTTTTTGAGACGGAGTCTCACTCGGTCACCCAGGCTGGAGTGCAGTGGCACGATCTCGGCTCACTGCAACCTTCACTTCCTGGGTTCAAGCGATTCTCTTGCCTCAGCCTCCCAAGTAGCTGAGACGACAGGTGGGCACCACCACACCCAGCTAATTTTTATAGTTTTAGTAGAGACGGGATTTCACTACATTGGCCAGGCTGTTCTCAAACTCCTGACCTCAGGTGATCCGCCTGCCTTGGTCTCCCAAAGTGCTGGCATTACAGATGTGAGCCACCGTGCCCAGCCTGGGGCAAGTTTTCTCTTTCTTTTCAGGTTTGGGGATTTTTGTGCTTTGGAGAAATAGATTGATGAAAGCGTGGTCTTGTTTAGAGTGGGTGGTGCTGTACGTACGTTGAGAGGGTACAGATGTTCCTCTGCCCGGAGAAGTTCAAGCGTGCGGTGGCAAAGGCCCGGTCCTGATGCATCATGTCGGACACCTGGGTTGGGAGGTAGTTGGTAGCAGCCATGAACATCTTTCCCATGTAGCCACTCCAGGTCGAAGTCTCTTCTGGTCGACTAGGGAGTAATGCACAGACAATGCTGGGACTGGGCTGCAGGCCCCACACACACCCAGGAATCTCCACACCCAAGCGTCATTAGCCACACTCGCCACAGCAGGGAGAGACTGTGCCTTAGCTAATGTTCTGCCCACTGAGAACAATCCAAGATGTATTATTCTGGCAATAACTAAAGAGCATCAAGGGCTTGTTTGTTCTTCAGAAGAGCCATTGTAAAGCTGTTATAAGGTTCCCAATGCTACTGCTTTCCCCTATTAAAGAAGGCTTATCTGATGACTAGTCTGATTCTAGATTTCTAGAAGAGAGCTGGGGTAGAGAGTGAGATGGACTCGATATCCCGGTGCCATTAAATGAGCTCCGGACTGTGCTGGGCTCATGGAAGAACAGACAGATCTCAACGTGAAGGCCTCCTGAGCCAGACTGAGTGGGTAGCAAACCTCCGGGCAAGAAACTTTGGGTGGTGTTTGATCGTAGATAACCCTGGAGTCACCCAGGTACCCAGCATGCGTAATGATGGAGATCATGCAAAGGGGCCTGGGATGTCGCCTGCAGTCGTGGAACTTCATCCCAAGGCCTCTGCCAGACAAAGGGGGTGACCGTTCTGTTGGTGGGAGACAACCCCCAGCTCTGCCCCACACAGAGGGTGGCACAATGAGGACCAGAGCTGCCATGTGAGTTCCCAGGAGCAGGCAACTGCTGAGAGGCTGCTTGTCTGCAGGATTAGGTCCTGGTGGGAAGCTCACGCTGCAGCTCAGAGCCCCGGGAGGTATTCTTTACTCTGCTACCAGTGGGCTAGGGGGGTCTTTGGACGAACCTCTCTGGGCCTTCATGTTCTCATCTGAAAGTGACTACGCTAGGTGCACCGCTGGGATTCTGTGATCCGAAGCATCCTGAGACATCCCTGTACTGATTGTCCCACAGCCCTGTGCTCCAGGCTGGGGTTTACAAAGAGGTGTACGATCCAGACCCTGCATTCCAGGCTGAGAGAGCACGGGTGTATACAAAGAAAAACAACGTGAGCAGTTAATATGTGGTGCTGCACAGATGGTCCAGGCAGAGCTAGTCCAGACCACAGAGGGGAGAGGCGGATGAGGTTCCTTAACGTTTCCGTGTCCAGATTTCCTCATTTGGGAAACAGGAATCATCATCACAACCTTCCCGACAGGGTTGCTGGGAGAACGAAGGAGGCTGAGGGCTGAGCATGGAGCCTGGCACGCGGCATGTGCTGTTTTATGGGACGGTGTCTCTGCGGCTGGAGGAAGTGAGGAGGTTCTGCGGGTGGTGGCTGCTGGGCTCTGCAGCAGGTCTGACTCAGCGGGGCAGGGAGGAGCTGGGATTTCATTCCCAAGCTCAAAGGGGAATAAAGGTGTCTGAGGAGGAGGTGTCATGTTCAAAGGGACATTTTCAGAAGATTAATCAGCAAGATGATATAGGGGTGGATTGGTATTGGTTGAGAGACTGGAAAGTCAGACCAAATGTAAGAGTAACGGCTGGACCAGCACGAGGTGCTAAAGACACGGCTAAGGGCCCTGGCCAGCAAAGCACGGCTGAAGAGGCGCGTGTGAGCCGTAACTGCTGGGTACATATGAATACTCCGTAGATAGGCTGGGGGAGGCACATGTCAGCCATAACTGCCAGGGACATATGAACACCACATGGACAGGTTGAGCGGAGAACCCAGAACAACTTGGAGGTTCTGCTCCTGGTCACCTGTGTTCACAGACAGAAACGGGAGAGCCTGGAGTGGGAAATGAATCTCTGATGATAATCCCCGGTGGAGGCGGGGCTGCAGCAGCAACGGGGATCATTCACTCATGGAACCTTGGGGTTGAACAGCATCTTAACAGCTCAGCTGCCCTCCGGTGCTCAAACCCACGACAACAGATGATGAATTAAGGCTCCAAAAAGACCAGGGCTTAAGAAGCTGTCTGAAAAGTGAAAGAAAAGCCTAAAAAGTGGATATAATCTCCAGGGAAATAGTAAAAAGAACCTCAGGGCAAACAATGAGCTTTGGGTTACATCTGTGCAGATTGGGGGTTGGAAAGTTCTGGAAGGACAGAGGAGCGAGAAGGGAGAAGCCCCCAGTGTTTCATACACCACGGGGGGTGGGGGGGGTGGGGGACAAGGATTCTAGAGACGAAGAGACATCAGTCCCGTGGCTGTGATATGTGACATGCCTCAGGTGACCTCAGACAGCATGGGCTTTCTCTAATCACACATGCCTTTAAAAACAGAGCTTTCTCCAACTGGTGGCAGAAAAAGATGGCAGAAGGGCAAGTTAGAGAAATCTTGACACCTCCCTTTCAGCCTTGTGTCACGCTGAGAAGAAGACCCAGTCCTGCCATTCTGGGCTTCTGGCTGCAGAACTATGAGATCATAAATGTGGCTGTTTGCCTGTAGTCCCAGCACTTTGGGAGGCTGAGGCGGGTGGATCATAAGGTCAGGAGTTTGAGACCAGCCTGGCCAACATTGTGAAACCCCGTCTCTACTAAAAATACAAAAATTAGCTGGGTGTGGTGGCAGGTGCCTGTAATCCCAGCTACTCGAGAGGCTGAGGCAGAGAATTGCTTGAACCCAGGAGGTGGAGGTTGGGCAACAGAGGGAGACTCTGTCTTAAAATAAATAAATAAATGAATGAATGTGGCTGTTTGAAGCCCTTAAGTTGTGGTCATTTGTTGCTGTGGCAGTGGGAAATGATGACACATACCATTGGCTACACTCTAACACCGGCTTCCGTACGTGGCCAGCCCTCACTCCACTGCTGCCTCCATTGCGCTAGTGGGCATTGGTACCTGCCTGTGTCATGTATGTGTTAGCATGTGTCAGTGTGATATGGTGCCTGGCCTCTGTTACATGTATGTTAGCATGTATCAGTGTGATACAGTGTCTGGACTCTGTCATGTATGTGTGTGTATCAGCATGATATGGCGCCTGGCCTCTGTTATGTATGTGTTAGCATGTATCAGCATGATACGGCGCCTGGCCTCTGTTACGTATGTGTTAGCATGTATCAGTGTGATACGGCACCTGGCCCGTTACGTATGTGTTAGCATGTATCAGCGTGATACGGCGCCTGGCCCCTGTTACGTATGTGTTAGCATGTATCAGCGTGATATGGCGCCTGGCCTCTGTTACGTATGTGTTAGCATGTATCAGCGTGATACGGCACCTGACCTCTGTTATGTATGTGTTAGCATGTATCAGTGTGATACGGCGCCTGGCCTCTGTTATGTATGTGTTAGCATGTATCAGCGTGATACGGTGCCTGGCCCCTGTTATGTATGTGTTAGCATGTATCAGTGTGACACAGTGCCCGGCCTCTACACCTTCCTCTTCTGAAACTCCATCCAAGGGTACCAACAACCAACTCCCCAGATATAGTAGGCTTTCTGTCCTGATCCTGCCTTTCCCTGCAGGTTGGGGTAACGTTTTCAAAGCACTCTTTCTTTAGAATCCTTGCCCCCCACCGTGGGGTATGAAACACTGGGGGCTGCTCCCTTCCCACTCCTCAGTCTTTCCAGAACTTTCCAGCCCCCATTCTGCACCGGTGAAACCCAAAGCTCATTGTTTGCCCTGAAGTTCTTTTTACTCTTTCCCTACAGATTTTATCCACTTTTTAGGCTTTTCTTTCACTTTTCAGACAGCTTCTTAAGCCCTGAGAAATTGCAGGTGTTTCCCAAGCACTCAGCGGTGGTGCTGGCAGCGATGATAAATAAATATATTGCTATATTTACAGCTACATTAGCTGACGCTTCTTAGTGCTTACTATGTGCCAGGCACAATGCTAAACGCTTTGAGATCTGCAGACTCATTTAATCGTCGCAACAAGCCTCAGATGCATGTACTACCGTTAGGTTTGTTTTGCAGATGAGGAAACTGAAGGACACAGATCTAAATTATCTTCCCAGGATCTCCTGGCTCCTAAGAGGCAGAGCTGGACGTGGACTCACGTGGGTGGCTCCCAGTTTTTTGCTTATGTGCATTATGCCCCCAAAGTTTTGCTAACACACTCCATCACTTAGGTGAAGCCCCAAGTAAAGCCAAGATCAGGGTGTTGAGAAAGAAAAGAGATCATTCATGCCGGCAGAAGAGCCAGGGCCTGACTCCTTTCATTTAATGAGCATTTGGCACCCTGTGCAGTACTTGCCTGTTGGTGACCTGCTCCAGCTTGAAGATGTGTACCGTCTCGGTGTTACTGGAGGCGCAGAGGAATTGTGAGTCCATACTGAACACTAGAGAGCTGATTGTCACATACCTAGAAACACAGCAACACATGGGCCCGTGAGCTACAGAAATGAGAGTTACGGCCTTATAGCTCAGAGATCAGCTTTATAAGAAAATTAGATGTGTCCTGAAGAGCCTAGGTAGCCCCAAATCCCTTACACATTGTGGTGCCCATATTTAGAAATCAATGTCAGAAAGCTTCACAAAGGGTCATAGTCTTTTTTATTTTATTTTATTTATTTATTTTTGAGACAGAGTCTCGCTCTGTTGCCCAGGCTGGAGTACAATGGCTTGATCTCAACTCACTGTAACCTCCACCTCCTGGGCTCAAGCGATTCTCCTGCCTCAGCCTCCCAAGTAGCTGGGATTACAGGCACACACCACCACGCCCAGCTGATTTTTATATTTTTAGTACAGACGGGGTTTCAACATGTTGGTCAGGCTGGTCTTGAACTCCTTACTGACCTCAGGTGATCCGCCTGCCTCGGCCTCCCGAAGTGCTGGGATTACAGGCGTGAGCCACCGCGCCCGGCCCATAGTCTTATTTATGTGAGAAGAAACAAGGTATAGCCCTGCCTCTGTCAGCAGAAGGGAGGAACTGTGCCTGGCATCTTGGAATCTTCCGGTTGCTCTGTGCACCGATCTGGCTGCAAACCTACATCCAATAAGATCCCAAACAGTCACACTTTACATGGTCCTTTATTTCCATGGAAGGAAATCAGAAATTATTTTTGGACTGTGACTCCCTGGCTCTCTCATTTCTCCTGTGCCGGCCGCCCACACACACATCAAAAAGGGACTCTCATGGCTGAACTGCGTTAAAACAGCATCTCGGCTTTCAGTGTTGCCGAACCCTAAGTAAAGCCTGCAAGTCAATTACCTGGGAGAGTAGTTACACTTCCTCCAGGTGAGTGGAGGGCACAGAGCCACTCTCTGTCCTCTCCCTAGACAGCTGCCAGCGGCCCCTGCGGGACTTCTGCGGGGACTTTAAAATGGGTTTGACACTGAACACAGACCTTTTCATCCCTCTCCGGAACTCATAGAGCTTTTGCCCGTCAGGGACAGAGAACACCCGGATGACTGTGCCCTGGAAAAGAAAGCAGGTGGACATTTCATAACTGTTAATGGTTTCACACAGAGATGTCCCTTCAGAGAGGAGTTTGTTTTACTGGTTTTGAACATCTGTCTCTGAGGGAGCACACCGTGTTGAGCGTAGAGGCATTTTTATTTATGTTCCATATCAACAATTCCTGGAAAATGTTTTAAACACCCGCTGTCTACCTTTTCTTTTCCACCTGTGCCCAAGGCTGGTGTGTGTGTGTGTGTGTGTGTGTGTGTGTGTGTGTGTGTGTTCGCCCAACTGCTCTGGTTTCTTAGAATTTCAGTTTGAGGCTGGGCATGGTGTCATCCTAGCACTTTGGGAGGCCAAGCCGGGTGGATTTTCTGAGCTCAGGAATTCAAGACCGGCCTGGGCAACAGTGAAACCCTGTCTCTACTAAAATACAAAAAATTAGCCAGGCGTGGCAGCATGTGCCTGTAATCCCAGCTACTCGGGAGGCTGAGGCAGGAAAATTGCTTAAACCTGGGAGGCGGAGGTTGCAGTGAGCCGGGATCGTGCCATTGCACTCCAGCCTGGGTGACAGAGCCAGACTCCATCTCAAAATTAAAAAAAAAAAAAAAAATTCAATTTGATCACTTTCTCTGATTATTCCAGGCAGAAGACGTCAGTTTCTCTAAATAGCAAAGTAAAGCATTTGGTTTGCACTGTACTGTGTTTATAAGGTGTAGCATCTGTCTGTCTCTACGGCTGATGTGCATGTACATTTCTTCATAAGACCACGAATTTTCATGCAAAGTGTCTTGTATCTTGCATAGTGCAGGCCCCTGGCCTATTGAATTATTGAATTAACAAATGCATGAATATAGCACACATGCAGAGGCCAGAAATTCTCCCTCTGAAACAAATTCTGAGTGGGCCCAGAGGCCAGTCAGTCTTCATGTCACCAGGCTTGTTCCATCCCAGCCCTGGGCATGGCAGGAGCCATCCAGTGAACCCCAGACAGAGGCGTTGGTGGGAGTGGACTCACTTTTTCAGACGCACTTGCTAGTTTGGAGCCCGAGGCATTGAAGGCGATGGCAGCCAGTGTCCCCTCATGGGCAGCAATAGTGCAGACTGTTTTCTGTTGGTGAAAAGGAAAAATGGATACTGAAGATGTGGAAGAGGGAAGATGGATTTCACCCTTCCTCTTTTCTCCTTTCTCCCTCCTTTGTCCAGCTCCCTGTCTCTTCCTCTGTTCCCCAGGCCATTTGCATGTAAGCTGCGTGTCATTTCCTGGTGAATCAAGATTCGGCTTCAAAGGCCACTCCATTTCCTTCCCTTTTCCTGCCCTCGGGAAGGTGGCCACAAACTGAGCAGCTGACGCAGGGTGATGCCGTCGCAGGCGTGTCCTGCACGCATGTTTAGGGAACTTCCCACAGCAATCCTGTCCGGCTCAGGGATGCCTCAGAGACCAGAGGGCAGGGAATATGAAACACCTGCACACTGTCTCAGGCTGTGGCATGGGACAGCGTGACACATTCAGGCAGACAACTGGCCCCCTGCTGGCAAGTGGTTTTTCATTATGCTGCAGATGTCTGACTTGGCCTGGCCGGCTGGCTCATGGTGATGTTGACTGACAGCAAGCCCGAGGGGAAATGGCATCACCACCTCTTGAACGACTCCCCCAGTATTGCTTATCCCCACCGCCTCCAGCCCCCCGCGGCAGGGTGTCCTTATCTATCTCCTTCCATGACCACACAGCCAAGGCAGATGGGTTGGCTCAGCCAGGTCACTGTCAACTTACCAGGGAGTTTCCATCATAAAGCACAATCTCCCCTGAAGTCAGGCTTCCAGGATAGGCCAAGTAAGAATTGGAATGGTTGATAGAGAGAGCACATAGACCTGGCAAAGAAGAAACAGGACATGAGAAATCTGGGGCCAAGGGAGAGAGTGCACGGCTGGAGAGGGCATCTGAAAACAGTACAGCTACAGTGCCACCTACTGGCAAGGGGAGGAATAGCTTTGTAGACAACTGCTTTCCACTGATGATTCTTCTGATCAAAGGGTTCCAATAAAGCCAATTCACAGGGGAAGACCTCCTGATTTAACACTGGCTGTGTCCTTGCTACAGTGAAACAATGAGACTTGCCGGGTGCAGTGGCTCACACCTGTAATTCCACCACTTTGAGGCGGGCAGATCACTTGAGGTCAGGAGTTCCATGGCCAACATGGTGAAACCCCATCTCTACTAAAAATACAAAAAGTAGCTGGGCATGGTGGTGCATGCCTATAGTCCCAGCTACTTGGGAGGCTGAGGCAGGAGAATCACTTGAACCCGGGAGGCAGAGGTTGCAGTGAGTGGAGATTGTGCCATTGAATTCCAGCCTGGGCTACAGAGTGAGACTCTGTCTTTAAAAAAACCCATCTCTACTATAAATAAAAAAATTAACAGACAAACACACACAAAAAAAAAAATATATTATGTATATATATTGCTCATTTTTACATTTTACCCCAGGACTCTGAAACAGCATCTACTTCTCTTCCAATTCCATTATCCTCTAGGGCTACAAAAGATTTAGTCAAAACTTAAATAAATCTTCCTATTGTGAAAGGTCAGTGTATGTTGCTCTTTCTGCAGATGATTATATACTGTTGGCCAGTAATTTCAAGTTGGAGAAGAGGAGCTGCCAAGAACCTGTTTAGAAACTGAGAAATTTTAGGCCAGGCATGGTGGCTCACGCCTGTAATCCCAGCACTTTGGGAGGCCGAGGCAGGTGGATCACCTGAGGTCAGGAGTTCGAGACCGGGCTGGTCAACACAGTGAAACCCTGTCTCTATTAAAAATACAAAAATTAGCCAGGCATGGTGGCATGTGCCTGTAGTCCCAGCTACTCGGGAGGCTGAGGTAGGAGAATTGCTTAAACCTGGAGGTGGAGGTTGCAGTGAACCAAGATAGCACCACTGCACTCCAGCCTGGGTGACAGAGTGAGGCTCTGTCTCAAAAAAAAAAAAAAAAAAAAAAGAAACTGAGCAATTTCTGAGCCGAATGTCCTGCCTTGATAAGGGAAATGGGCACCTCCAGAGGCAGGAGTTCATTTGAGGTCTGCGTCTGCAGTCAAGATGGTGCGCCTAGACATTGAGGCAAACTAAATAAAGAGGACATTTTGGATTTAAAATGCTTCAACAATATTCCAGAAGAGTAAACAGCCCATCAAACCATCGAACCAACATAAGCTGTTTTTATTTATAAGGGGATTCAAGGAGGGAACATTTAAGTAAAGGATTTTCAAAACAATGGTTTAGATTAATAGGGGTGCACATGATAGCAGCGAATTCCAGCAGTTCCATAGAAACCAAAGTGTTACCAGAAACTTTGAGATCATGGAAGAGAAACATCTTTCTACAAAAAAAAAAAAAAAAAAAGTAAAAAAGGTGACTGGCGTCTATTACAAATTAGTACATTAAGTGGGTTTCTTCTAAAAGTATAAGAAAAACTTTAGGTCAGGCTGAAACATACGTTAACTAATCTGCTGAGGAAGGGGAGCAAAGGAAAAAGAAAGCAAACATTTCGAGTTGGAACCTAGGTCTCACTTCCTGCTCTGGCTTTGCTGAGTCCACAGCGGGGCTGTCCTCTTATCACTTGCCATGCATAGCTCCGGGAGGAAGTGGCCGAGCCCTGAAACCTTCAACTGCACGTTCTGGCAGCCCTACCACCCCTTTGGCTATACAAGGTCATTTCTGGCCCCAGCCTTAAAAGAGGCAACTCTTTTCTTTTCTTTTCTTTTTTTTCCAGTTTTGCTCTGGAAACCCCAATTCCTCATCCCGTCTGAGTTCTTTGCCATCCAAATGTAATTTCAAGAACAGCCAGGCAGGCAGAAGGGATTCTAGCCTTGTGAAACTGCACGGGGAAGGCCGTCAGGAGATCTGGTTGGCCTATGTGCTGAGGCGGCTGGCAGAAAAGATGTGCAGACTGTGGAAATCTTACAAGGACTAGAGTACTAAACTAAAGAGTTAAGGCCTTCCAAATGCAGTACGTAAGTGCTGAAGGTTTCTCAGCACATGTTTTGTTTTGTTTTGTTTTTTGAGACAGAGTCTTGCTCTGTTGCCCAAGCTGCAGTGCAGTGGTGCAATCTCGGCTCACTGCAACCTCCGCCTCTTGGGTTCAAGTGATTCTCCTGTCTCAGCCTGCTGAGTAGCTGGGATTACAGGGGCCTGCCACCACACCCAGCTAATTTTTGTATTTTTAGTAGAGACGGGGTTTCACCATGTTGGCCAGGCTGGTCTCAAACTCCTGACCTCAGGTGATCCATCTGCCTCAGCCTCCCAAAGTGCTGGGATTACAGGCATGAGCCATTGCGCCCAGCCTAGCACATATGTTTTTTTAAAGACTGTGTTAAAAACACGATGAGATACCACTGTACAACCACTAGGATGACTATAGTCAAAAAGACAATGTTGGTGAGGATATGGAGAAACTGGGACCCGACGCACCGCTGGTGGGAATGTAAAATGGGGCAGTGCTCTGGAACCTTTAGCAGTTCTTCAAAAGCTAAACATAAAGTTCTCATATGACCTAGAAATTCCACTCCTACATATATACACAAGAGAAATTATGACATGTCAACACAAACATTTGTATATTAATGTTCATAGCAGCATTATTCATAAGTCAAAAAGTGGAAATAACCCAAATGTTATCAACTGATAAATGGATAAAGAAAATGTGACATATTTTTATAATAGAATATTATCCAGCAAGGAAAATAAAGTATTGATACATGCCTCAACACAGATGAACCTTGGAAACATTAGGCTACGTGAAATAAGTCAGTCACAAAGGAACCGATATTATATGAGTCTACTGCTGTAAAATGTCCAGAATAGAGAAATCCATAATCTAATAGAGATAGAAAGTAGATTAGGGGTTGCCTATGGCTGGGGGCAGAGGGAGTGATGGCTAAGAGGTACAAGGTTTCTTTCTGGGGCAATGAAAATGCTCTAAAATTAATTGTGGTGATGGTTACACAATTCCGTGAACATACCAAAAGCTATTTAACCATGCATTTTAAATGGGTGAATTGCATAGGATGTGAATTATATCTCAAAAAAGACTTTCAAATTTTATTTTAAGGCATGTTTCAGGAATATTTATCTGGGTTAGAGACAGACTGAGGACATGGGTTCAAGACTGGGGTCTGTTATGTACTATGCAACTCTGGCCGAGTTATTTGTGGCTCTTTCCGGCCTGTTTCCTGTCTGTGAAATGAAAGCTACCACGACATAGAGGTCTTTCCAGATTTAATACTCCAACATGCCAAGCCTTCATTTCTTACTTCTTCCCTCTGAAATATTGGGCATGTCTTTATGGCAGAGCGAGCTTAACGGTCTTGGAGCAGAAGCCTTGGACGCATACCTACAGCTATGCTTCAGAGTTTTATGCTAAAATATAAATATTCCCAGAAGGGAAGAAAGGTTTAAACTTTCTAAGCTAACATTGAACTTTCTGTAATACCTATTATAGAACCGGATGACACTAGATGCTAACAAGAAAGGGACAAAGGATAAGAGTGAGGGCAGGCATACTCTGACACATAGCACTTATTTGACAGTTTTGCCTCCAGGCTCGTACCTCTACCAAGTCACCTGAATTTAGACAAGGAATCCTGCCTTCCTACCCTTACAGACTTAATGAAGGTCCCCAGAAAAGCCTGCTGTGACTTCCCTATGGCCTAAGTGTCAGAAAAATCCAACCAGCTCCATGAATGTATCTTCCTATCTTGGGAACCACCCAAGGCAAGCAAGAAGAGTTTTCCTTAGCTTGGCTGTTGCCATTCTGCCAGTCTCCTCTTTCTGTTACAGGTGTCACACAAAGCCTTTTTAAGGAAGGAAATGGGCTTTAAAAATATTATTCTATAATATAAAAGTCATGGTGTAGAACACTTGTGAAGCCTAGAAAATATAAGGAGAAAAAAAATCACCCACAATTCTAAAACCCAGAGGGTTTTCACTGTTCTGAACATCTGAGCACATTTCCTTCCAGTCTTTTTTCTACCTAGGAATGAGGTTCTGATGGGGCTTTTGGACTGTTATAGACTTGACACATATTTTCACAAGCCACTGGCAGCTATAATTCCACTGTAATTATTTGGCTGTAATTCTTCTACAGCTGGAAAAGAAATGCCTGCTCTCAACTCAAGAACCAATGGCATCATCAATGGAATTAAAAGGAAGTCCCATAATTCTAAATGATTCTCACCTTGGTATTTAAAGTATTGCATGTCAAACTTTAGGTAAGTTAACAGTGATTTATAAAATGCAGTTCCCTCTGAGTTGATTAACGTCTCAGGTTACGCTTTCCAATTTTCAAAAATAGAAAGGAAAGAAATCTTCTTTGTACAGCAAATGTCCTACGCTCCTATAGAAAGGAAGCATTTATACCACTTGTATTACCATTTTCAAGCAAGAAAGAGGTCTTGCTGGGGAAGAAACCATGAATTGTTCAATGATCTGCATTGCTGTGTGGTATAGAATGCTCCCTCAATATCCCATAAAAGGTGGTCAGCTCTGTGACCACCTCCTCCACACTGGGAGGTCTGCAGTTGGCAGGACTTTCATGGAGATTTCCACCCTTGACTGCTCAGAGCAGACTGCTGTGCTAGCAGGAAATTAACTTGGAGCCCCTGTCTGGCCAAGCTCTTTAAAGGAAATAGCCTGCAATCTCTGACACAACAGGAATGGGCATGACACAAACAGACAGAAAGAAGGAAATTTACAGCTGCGTTAGATACCAAGTGTGAGGCAACAGGCAAACTCTGCGTAGCTAATTTATTTGTAGTTTATGAAGTCAAAATGCATTCAGGATTTGTGTAGTGAAGACAATTAGACAAGTGATTCTGTCTTCCTTCTGTACCTAGCAAGGATTTATAAAATCAACAGTCAGAGTTTCCATCTTATTTCTTCGTTCAGAAAATAAACTAGAGGATGAGAACAGAGAAGGCGACTCCTGGCCTCTGGGAAGTGTATATTCATGATTTTGACAGTACAGAGTCCTCTGAAGGTTCCCGAGTGAGGACCTGATCATGTCACCGAAGCACAGCTCTGACCTGTGCAAGGCTGCCCTACGGGACGGAGCTGGCTGGGGAGTGAGTCTGACTGCCCGCATGGACAGGGCGGACCCACCTTTGCCCACCCAGGCCACGACCTCAGGTAATGCTCACTGTAGCAACTCTGCAGGCTAAAAATGATCATCTCCATTTTACTGCAGTAGAAAGGGAGGTCAGGAGAGGTTGAGGTGATAATTATAAACGGTAGCATTTAAAACACCTTGGGCTGTGTCTCCAAAGAACATCAGAGGTCTAAAAAGACACAATTTGGTCAACCTGCTCCTGGTCTTTCAGAAGAAATATTCAACCTATCCCTGGATCCTTTCATAAGGAGGCATTCTTTTATCTGAGACAGGGAAAGTCTCTGCCGTTGTTTCTAATTTTTCTTGAGATAAAAGTGATTCCCTTTACAAGCAATATACACTGTCTCTAACATGGAACACAAATAGCCCTGCACTTTTAAACCTGATTTTCTCTCTGTTTAAGCTGCAGAAAGTAAGGCAACCAGTGAGTTTTCTGAATTACAGAAAAACAACTATTTTTGCTAAATAATAAGAGTAATGGTGGCTGGGCGTGCTGGCGCACGCCCATAATTCCAGCACTTTGGGAGGCTAAGGTAGGCGGATCACTTGAGGACAGGAGTTCAAGACCAGCCTGGCCAACATGGAGAAACCCCCCCATCTCTACTAAAAATACAAAAAATTAGCCAGGTGTGGTGGTGGGCACCTGTAGACCCAGCTACTCAGGAGGCTGAGGCAGGAGAATCGCTTGAACCTGGGAGGTGGAGGTTGCAGTGAGCTGAGATTGCACCACCTCACTCCAGCCTGGGCAACAGAGTGAGACTCTGTCTCAAAAAAAAAAAAAAAAAAAAGGGGGAGAAACATCTGTTTATAAGGGAGGGTGCCCAGTCCTGAAGCAACCCCGTCCTCTGGGGGTCAAGTGTGTGACAGGTGTGAGGAGTAAGTGGCATTTACTGTGTGCAACTCTCCTCTCTTCAGAGAAACTGAGAGCCACAGGCAGCTTCTAGCTTTCTGCATGCCCGACGTCCCTCCCCAAATCCGTGAAGGCCCAGCTCAGGCCCTGCCAGCCGCAAGCTCCGTGCAGATTCAGGGGCCTCTCACTCCCGATCGGAAGAGCACATGCTCCCTTCAACTGTGTCCACACCCCAGAGTTAAACATGGTTCCACCCCTGCCAAAGGCTGCTGGCGCACCTGTCTCAGACCACCTCAGACAGACTGTGGAAGGGAACTCGTGACAACTAGATTTGGGGCTCCTGGCACTAATGGTGCCTACCATGGTGCCAGGCACAAAGAATGTCTGTAATAGATACTTGTCCAGGTGATTCCAGCCTCTCATTTCTAAGGGAAAAACTTACTACCCATAGCTTCTTCACATACCATCTTCCATTTCAGAAATTATGCTTCAAAGTCATTATCTCACAGAACTCCTTAACGGCCTCAATGGCGTTGTTCTTTTATTTATGTATTTATGTATTTATTGTTTTTTGCGACAAAGTCTTGCTCTACTGCCCAGGCTAGAGTGCAGTGGTGCAATCTCAGCTCACTGAAGCCTCCGCCTCCTGGGTTCAAGCAATTTTCCTGTCTCAGTCACCCAAGTAGCTGGGATTACAGGCGCCCGCCACCATGCCCAGCTAATTTTTGTATTTTTTTTAGTAGAGATGGGGTTTCACCATGTTGGCCATGCTGGTCTTGAACTCCTGACCTCAGGTGATCCACCTGCCTTGGCCTCCCAATGTGCTGCGATTATAGGCGTGAGCCACAGCACCTGGCTAGCTTTGTTCTTTTAAAATATCCTCTTGCCATGGCTGAAATTTGAAAGCACTGAAATGAACAGCCAAGGGTCATTTATAGAACTGGAATGAAGAGAAGGCATAGGAAGTATTTCATGCATGGCAGTTCCTGTGCTGGTCACTTTCACAAACATTACCTTCTTTAATTCTCAGCCAACCCTGGGAGATGCATATTATTCATAAGGGAACCAAGGGTCAAAAAGTCTAGGTGACTTGGGTGGCACCCAGATAGATCTTGAAATTCAGTGAAAGCCAAATAACTCAGAAACAGCAAATGGAAGCAGTTGTTCAATGACACTAAACTGAAATATAATAGAAGCAGTTGTTCAATGATATTAAACTGAAATATAATCTGCAAATGTGAATCCATTAAATGTACAAATTGTTCCAGTGTGCTGACTCCTCACCCCACCACACAACGAAGGAATTCTTTCTTGTTTACTCCTAGCTCGATGAATTCATATAATGTCGTCTGCTATTTCGATATAACAAATCCAAACCATTCCTCTTCTTATACACCAGGAACATATTAAATAGTGTTAAATCCCGAGAATTCAGTAAGATTTAATATCCTAGCACATCGTCAAGGTAGAGAGATTTCTTTGCCGTATAATAAAACGCATTCTTTATGGTTCAGATTATCTTTTTGCTGGCCACGCAGACACGCCAAGTTGAAACCTGCTTCTAATGATCACACCTACTCTGTACTGAACGAACCACAAAAAACAATTAGGGGTAAACGCCTTTCAACATCAGATGCTTGAAATCTTTTACATGTCTACCTTACGTGCCTTGACACATTTGTTGATGTGGATCCCAGACAAAGGGTGTTGTTATTCTTGGACTGTCATGAAGGGCACACAGCCCCCTTGCAGAACACATAGCCTGGCATAATTTGAATCTGCCACCATTAAGACAAAGCTTCGAGATAAACCTCACTAAGACTCAAAAAGCGAAAACACTGTTTCGGGTCTGCAATTTGGAGGAAAATAAAGTTTGAGAAAGAAGCACCTGGACATGAAATTTGAGGGTCGTTTGTTCCATTTTTGGAGCTCACCTGTTGGGTTTGCAGGAATATCCAGGAGGGTCTTCAACAGCTTCATGTCTTTAATGTTGTGAATATAAATGGACTCTTCTAGGCAAACCAGCAGCCTCTGTAATCACACAGACTTATCAGTCTACCAAACCGTTCCTTACAAAGGCCCTGACCAAATCCAAATCATTCATCTTTCATATGAGTCCTAACTTGATGCTAAGCCTAAAGGAGAATTTTGATGATGCATTTTGAAGATTATGTTTATGGATGTACACACATACACAATTATCCACCTGAACAGAAGCATAAAATGCAAGATCTTAACAAATTTTATTAGAAATTAAGATTGTTTATACTTTTATCTCCTTCCTGCTTCCCTCCCTCCCTCCCTTCCTTAGAACAGGGATTCCTGAACACTTTTTTTTTTTTTTTTTTTGAGACAGAGTCTCACTCTGTCACCCAGGCTGGAGTGCAGTGGTGCGATCTCAGCTCACTGCAACCTCTGCCTCCCGGGTTCAAACAACTTTCCTGCGTCAGCCTCCTGAGTAGCTGGGATTACAGGCATGCACCACCACGCCTGGCTAATTTTGTAGTTTTAGTAGAGATGGGGTTTCACCATGTTGGTCAGGCTGGTCTTGAACTCCTGACCTCAGGTGATCTGCCTGCCTTGAGCTCCCAAAGTGCTGGGATTACAGGCATTAGCCACCGCATTCGGCAGGACTTCTACACACTTTCTGATCAGACCCCCTGTGCCATGTAAGGCAATTTCATGTGTCCTCTCTAGTTTCCACGGCCATCTGACAGGCTGCCTTTCAGTGTTTATAGCACAGGTCTCCCTCCTGTATAAAAATGGGTTTCTTTGCTTTCTGTCTATCACCAAATCTTAGGTTTTACCCCTCTCTGAATAAGAATAATTACCAGTTCTAACTTCTTGCTACTCAGACTCTCCTCTAGGCCTGCTTTTGGGTTGCTGTCTGCAGCCCTGGCAAAGGGAAAGGAGAAGGGCTTCAGCCCTCATGTGAACACCCCAGTGTCCCACATCCCCAATGTCCTCCCTGGGCTCCTCTCTCTGGTGCTTGCTCTCCCCACTGCTGTCAGACCCTTCTCTTCTTCTCCAAATCAAAGCTTGTCAGGTTCAGAGCCTCTTCCCATGGCTGTGCTCTCAGCTAAGTGAAAACAGGCCACAGGGTTGATGTGTTGAGTGTTTAAAGGAATATAATGCATAGCCAGTACAAGGGTAGACTTCGGTGCTGGTGAGGAGGTGTCAGGAAGGCATTTCTGGTCGGGCAGCTCCTTGAACATCTGAGCAGCTGCCGACCACCCCTGCACATGCCTGGCTTGGCTTCCCCCAGGCCGGTGTTTCTCAGACCTGGATGAGCACCAGAATTGCCCAAGGAGCAAGCCCTGGGCTCTCCCGGGAGATTCCGGTTTGGGAAGTTTTTAGACGAACACCCAGGTGATTGCGATGCACACTGAGGCTCGAGAACCACTGCTCTCAGCCAGCTCCTTTTATTCCAGGGAACCTCAGCTGGAAGGGAAGGTACCAAAAAATACCACACAAAAGAGACAGGCTCTGCTCCTGGGAAAAGCCTGCCCTGCTGTTCCCCCAGGAAGACTCTCCATGGGTCAGAATGATGAAGGTCATCAGTGTTAACCAAGCAGAAAAATAAAAGTTAAACACCTTCCTCAATTTTTTGTTTTTTGTTTTTTTGAGACAGGGTCTCATTCTGTCACCCAGGCTGCAGTGCAGTGGCAGGATTATAGCTCACTGTAGCCTCGACCTCCGGGGCTCAGTCCATTTTCCCACCCCAGCCTCTCGGGTAGCTGGGACTACAGGTGTGCGCCACCATGCCTGGCTAAATTTTTGGTATTTTTTGTAGAGACCTGGGTTTCACTATGTTGTCCAGGCTGGTCTCTACCGTCCTGAGCTCAAGAGATCCTCCTGTCTCGGCCTCCCAAAGTGCTGGGATTACAAGCATGAGCCACTGTGCCCGGCCCTTTCTCAGTTTTACTTAAGGCTCTGTCATAGGTCTGAGACTGGGGGTTGAGGGTTAAAAAAATTTCTAACAGGGTCTCAAAATTGATGATAAATATGAGTGTTCCTCCGTGAAATATTCTCTGACTTATCCACTCCCTGTGCCTTTTGCCAGCACATGCCGTGGTTTGAACTATGTGGTTCTATGCTTGCTTCTGTTCTGAGGTTTCTGATAGCCTCTTGTGTCCCCTCCCAGCCCAACAGCCAATCCCCGGGATAGGGGGCCTCGACATATGCCTCTCATAGGAACAGCGTCTACATCTAGCCCATCTGATCTGATCTGCATTTTTTTCCCACGAGCTCTGATGGCACCATCTGCTCTGCGGCCCACTCAGCTGAATTTCAGGTCACCCTCATGCTGGCTGCAGATAAGACTAAACGCAGAGGGAAACAGAGGGAAAACACTGGGAGGGGACGAGGATGCGCTGTGTCTTAGTTCGTGTGACAGCGTGCTTCTGGGGTGGGCACGATGCTGCTAATTGCTTTTTTAACCATCAGTTTTCAGCCCCTGCAGAACCATGGCCTTGCCTTCAACTCGGCTCCTTGTCTGTTGCTTTGACTTTCATCTACTTTTCTAGGTTTTATAAGTAATAACTCCTTTTATCAATTACCAAATATTTATAGCATCTGCCCTAGAACACCATAGATTTGGCCTCAGGGGATTTAAGCCAATCAGCCTCCATCTGGATAGCAAGGGTCCCTGGGAGCAGATTGAAAAAGAACTGTAAAAGTGTGCAAATCTAAATACATCATACACCTGGTTTATTGTCTTTATTCCATAAAATATATTTCCTCAGTTCAATGCAAGAGAAATAACATTAACTAAAAATGAAACATATGACAATTCCTAAGTGTTCTTCCTTTTTCACATTTTTAAGTTTTTATTTTTTATAGAGACAGGGTCTTGCTGTGTCACCCAGGCTGGAATGCAGCAGCATGATCGTAGCTCATTGCAGCCTTCAACTCTTGGGCTTAAACGATCCTCCTGCCTCAGCCTCCCAAGTAGCTAGGCCTATGGGCACATGCCACCATGCCCAGCTAATTTATTTTTATAGTAAAGACCTAGTAAAGACTAGGTCTCATTACGTTGCCCAAGTTGGTCTCAAACTCCTGGGCTCAAGCGATCCTCCTGCCTCGGCCTCCTGAAATGCTGGGACCACACTTGGCCTTTTCCTTTCTATATACTTAGAAAAAAGGGATTTGGGGCTGGGCGTGGTGGCTCACGCCTGTAATCCCCACACTTTGGGAGGCTGAGGTGGGTGGATCATGAGGTCAGGAGATCGAGACCAGCCTGGCTCACATGGTGAAACCCCATCTCTACTAAAAATACAAAAAAAGTAGCCAGGTGTGGTGGTGGGTGCCTGTAGTCCCAGCTACTTGGGAGGCTGAGGCAGTAGGTGGAGGTTGCAGTGAGCTGAGACTGCACTCCAGCCTGGGCAACAGAGTGAGACTCCATCTCAAAAAAAAAAAAAAAAAAAAAGATAAAAGGGGGATTTTAGATCCTTATAACTCCTTATACAAATCTTCAATTTTTTCCTTTTTTTTTTTTTTTTTTTTTTTTTTAAAAGAAACTGTGCTGTCTAAAGGCCTGAGGAAGTAGCAGACTGAGTGTTATAGAACAAGACACACTGCCCTTGGGCCTTTATCATTTCCCCAGAGTGGGCAGTCCTGCTGGACACTGCAGAATCCCTACCTGGCAAGAGAGACTGCAGCAGCTGAGTTGCTTAAGCCAAAAGTTAAGTCCCAAACCTGAAAGTTTTCAGAAAAGCAAACCCCCAATACTTCCCAGACCTGCTTCAGGTCATTCTTGTCGGAGAAGAAATGCTAAAGGAAGGGGAACTGTTAGATCTTGGTTCCGATGAACTGATGTTCATCTTGGTTCTGATGTTAGATCTTGGTTCCGAGAACTGTTAGATCTTGGTTCATGGCTTTGCCATGAATTGCTGACAGTTGCTGGTGCATCAGGGTTCTTTAGAAGGTGGGGGAGGAGAACCTCACAGTTAATGAGTATTATATTAAGGGGAGGCTGGCACCTAAAGGTTAACAGACTTGGACACTCAAATAGGCCTTCCTTGTCCCATTTGCTACTGAATATACCAGACAGAAAGAGAGAAATCATATAAGCAAATACAATAGATGTGATTTGAGGGCTCCGGTCTTTATAGATCATTTGCCTAAACAATCTTAAAAAGATCATCAGGTACCAAAAACAGACATTTAACCTTGTATACGGATTACTATTATATGCAAGGATAAAAAGTTTAGCAGCGGAACTTAATCTGCTACCAACAGATTTCAAAGAAAACACTTGAGTCAAGAATTTTATCTAAAAGCCTTCAAGTAGAAAACTCTCAAACTGCCCTTCCCTCCTTGCCAAGAACGCGGGTTTCTTTTCTTTCTTACTCCTGCTACTCCCTACTTAAAAGGCCTCACTTCTCTTTCTCCAGCTATTTTTCACTGCACTGCTTTAGATGGACTTACGTGGATTTTCATTGGAAAGAGCTGCTCAACTCAAAGAAACAATCCCTTCCTTCTCATAAATTTAAAGAGCATTTATTTGTCTCATTTGTTAAAAAAATAATTAGTACGTAAGGGTTCAGATACAAAGACAGAAGAAAACATTGTCCTCAATGAATGCAGCAACCACTCTGGGAATACTTAATCGCATAGATAAATCTGCATGGTCACACAAAGAATCTCTTTGTTTATTTACTTATTTAACAGTCAGTCAGGAAATAGATATTTATGAGCACGTATCTACTGTCTTTTCTACCAGGTCTTATAATAGTGAACACACCAAGACAGTCCCTGTCCTCACAGTAATTTGATCAGGTGTGGTGGTTCATGCCTGTAATTCCAGCACTCTGGGAGGCCAAGGAGGATCCTTGAGCCCAGGAGTTTGAGACCAGACTGGGCAACATGGGGAAACACTGTAACATGGTTCGGATCGATGTCCCTCCCCAAATCTCATGTCGAATTGTAATCTTCAGTGTTGGAGGAGGTGGGGCAGAGTTCTTATGAATGGTTTAGCACCATCACCCCCCTTGGTACTGTAGAGTGAGTGAGTTCTCACAAGACCTGGTTGTTTAAAAGTGGGTAGCACCCCCCACCCATCTCTTGGTCCTGCTCCTGCCACGTAAGACGCCTGCTCCCGCTTTGCCTTCCGCCGTGAGTCAAAGCTCCCTGAGCCCTCCCCAGAAGCAGATGCCGCCATGCTTCCTGTACCGCCTACAGAACCTAGAGCCAATTAAACCTCTTTTCTTTATAAATTACCCAGTCTCAGGTAGTTCTTTATAGCAATGTGAGAACAGATGAATACACTCTGTCGCTATAAAAAAATACAAAAAAAAAATTAGCTAGGCGTGGTGGTGCCCACCTGTAGTCCCAGCTACTCAGGAGGTTGAGGTGGGAGGATTGCTTGAGCCTGGGAGATGGAGGCTGCAGTGAGCCACGATCGTGCTACTGCATTCCAGCCTGGGTAACAGAGCAAGACCCTGTCTCAAAAACAAAAACAACAACCCAAAACGAAAACCCAGCAATTCAAAAGGAAATCTGCTAACACCCTCAAGACTTACTGAATAAGAATTTATATTTTAAAAGAGAATGTATGGCCTATTTGAGATCAGAATAATCCTTCAACAAGGAAAATGCCACAAAACAGAAGAAGTCTTCAAGGGTTAGCTGGGAAAAAGAAAAACGAGAACCCAAGGCGGAATAGTGGGCCTTCCAGGAGAGCTGAGGACGAGGTGGGAGAAGGGCGGTTTTCCTGACCCAGGGAGCCCCGACTTCACTCTCAGGCGTCTCCTGCTTGGTGGTATTGCCCCACCATCTGCAGTGAATGCCACTATCTGGGGCAAAACCAGAAGAGTCGCTCCTCTGATTTAAGATGCCCTTGCGGTGGCTCATGGGACTGTTCAACCCAGAGCTCTGACCCATCCCTGCGGTGCCCAACCTGCACCCTAAGATGAGGGTGCAGCCTACGAGTCAGGGACCAACGTTCTGGAAACATAAGCCAGAGGTCCAGGGAAGACAAGGTTATAATCAGCACCTGGAGTAGACTCTGTTTACAATACCCCCAGGACACGGGGCCTGAGTGTTAAAATTCTCATTAGAATTGGAAGCTTGTTTTAAAGACATTCATCTTGAAAGATGTCCATCTTTTTTCTCTGGTTCCCGTTAGCAGAAGCTTTGAAACCCTGAGGGATTTCCCCTACTCACCTGCCGGTTCAGCCTTATGGACAAGATGTTGCTGGAGTAGCTGTAATTACAGATCTCTGTGCCTTTCTTGAAGTGATACACGTTCATTTGCCGTGGTTTTGTGTGACTGACTACCACCACCAGGCTGCTGGAGAAGAGGCGCTCCACGATGTAGACGTCCGGGATTTCATCTGGGAGGAAAAGTGGCCAGGAGGTTACATGGATGGATCACTTCCAAGAAGGATTCCAGCCTCCATGACACTGGGCCCGGTGCAGGCCAGGTTCCAAAGGTTCTCCAGGTCTTGCCAGTCAGGCGCCCTCTCTGAGCTTGCATTGACAGTGATCCGCCATGCCCCCCACCCTGCCAGGTGACTTCTTACCCTCTCCCAGGGAGCACTTTCAGAGTCCTTTCCAAATATCTAAAGTGAAGAAAACACTAGTGGCCTGGCCTGGTGGCTCACGCCTATAATCCCAGCACTTTGGGAGGCTGAGGCAGGAGAATCACTTGAGGCCAGGAGTTCAAGCCCAGCCTGGCCAACATGGCAAAACCCCATCTCTACTAAAAATAGTTTAAAAATTAGCCAGGTGTGGTGGTGCACACTTGTAATCCCAGCTACTCGGGAGGCTGAGGCATGAGAGTCACCTGAACCCGGGAGGAAGAGGTTGCAGTGAGCCGAGATCATGCCACTGCACTCCAGCCTGGGCGACAAGCAAGATTCCGTCTCAAGAAAAGAAAAAGAAGACACTAGTGACTAGACTGCAAAGTCAGAGCAGAGGCAGACAGCTGTCTCTGATGCTGTCTGAGTGGAAGAATCTCCCTCCAGACCCTAGGGCTCCACCGTTTGCTCTGTCAAACATGTTTGGAATGTTTGAACAATTTTCATCTACCCTTTCCCTGAGAGATTTCAAAGGTGTGACTTCTCAGTTGGGAACCTCTGCTTCAGAATTCTCCTTGTCCTGCTAGAGGGGTGCTGACATGGGAGGGGACAGTAACAGAGTTCAATCTGTACTTCCCCCACCCCCTATCTTGCTGTGCTCCCTGGATCTCTTTCCTGCTGAAAATAAGCTGGACATTAGTATTATGATGAGGAACGTACTTCTGTACTCAGGAAGTTAGTTAATGACCCTCCTGAGCACAAAGGTTACGGCTTTGGTGTCTTTCTGAGCACGTTCTTTTCATATGTGTACCTTTCTTTCACTTGGACAAGGCCCACAGGGAACGATGCGGGACAGACATAGAGCAAAAAATTCACAAGAATGGTATAATAAAAATAACATCTTACAAATAAAGTAGGAGTCCAAAATATTATTTACTGAACCACTTTCTTTCCAGGAAACTGAAAGATTGTATATTGTTTGCTATTATGATGGCATAAACTATCAGCCTGAGAAAATAAGGAAGTGACATTTCTAGTGAATTATTTACAGTGTTCACTGGATGTGCTTCAACATCATTGACATGGGCTATGTAAACAGGATACTGTTGCCTTCTTCAAACAGATACTTCCATAACTGAATGAATGTTATCAGTATCTTATGGTGCCAATATAACGGCAAAAATAAGTCACAAGTGGCTGGGTGAGGCGGCTCATGCCTGTAATCCCAGGACTTTGGGAGGCCGAAGTGGGCAGGTTACTCGAGGTCAGGAGTTGGAAATGAGCCTGGCCAACATGGTAAAACTCCATCTCTACTAAAAATATAAAAATTAGCTGGGTTTGGTGGCATGTGCCTGTAATCTCAGCTACTTGGGAGGCTGAGGCAAGAGAATCACTTGAACCCAGGAGGTGGAGGTTGCAGTGAGCCAAGATCGTGCCACTGCACTCCAGCCAGGTGACAGAGCAAGACTCCGTCTCAGAAAAAAAAAAAGAAAGAAAGAAAGAAAAGAAAATGTCACAAGTGTTCTTTAGGTTTGACAACGATAAAAATTAATGACTGTGCATATAAGCATGTGAAAAAGTCTCAGTAATATGATTTCACACAAATAATTTATTCATATAAAAAGAAAATGTTACTTAAACTGTTGCCAGATCTTACTAAGTGCCTGTGGTTTTAAAGCAAGTGGTGGCAATGATTTATATTTAAATCTGAAAAATCTTGACTTCCCTAAGTTTGACGGTTAAGGAAGGGAAAAATAGGCTGCTTGGTAGCACCTCAGAATAAAGCCTAGAAAGAGGCTCTGGTTCTCCTGCAGATCCCTGGGGTCTCTCTCACACACACTTACTGCTTCCATGGACTTGATCCAGCTGCTCCACAGAACTCAGAGAAAACAGCTTATACCCGGCTTTAGTTCCAATTGCTAGGGACCTGTGGAGGATAATGACAGCATGGGAATGACGACAGGTATTCTAACAACAGATCTGTCTGAAAATAGATACCTTTTGCCCCCTAGCCTCAGGAGTACAGGTAAACAAGCATCTGCAGGAGCTTAGATCCTTGATAACTTCCTAAATGGTGAGCATGCCTTGACAGGCAGGAAGAGTAAAAGAAAAGAAAAAAAAGTCAAAGGCAACTTAAAAAAAAAAAAGTGAAATGGTCAAGGGACATGAAACGGCATAAGTTCTGTCATCCAACAAAATGTCAAAGCTACCAGACATATTTTTTCAATTGGGCAGATAATAGGAAAACTGGAATGTTTAAGAATATTCATAATAGCTCAAAGCTCTACCTCCAACACAACGAAGGGCTCTTCTTGTTGTCTGAGAGGCACTTTACCAGATAAATCATTTTTTCTTTCCTTCATAACTTTGTTTGTTGCTTATAAGAAGAAATACTCCTTCCTTCCTTCCCTCCCTTCTTCCTTCCTTCCTTCCTTCCTTCCTTCCTTCCTTCCTTCCTTCCTTCCTTCCTTCCTTCCTTCCCTCCTTCCTTCCTTCCTCCCTTCCTTCCTTCCTTTTTCTCTCTCTCTTTCTCACTTTCTCTCTTTCTTTTTTTGAGATGGAGTCTCGCTCTGTCACCCGGGCTAGAGTGCAGTGGCACCATCACGGCTCACTACAACCTCTGCCTCCTGGGTTCAAGCAATTCTTCTGCCTTAGCCTCCCAAGCAGTGAGGATCACAGGCATGCACCACCACGCCTGGCTAATTTTTGTATTTTTAGTAGAGACAGAGTTTTACCATGTTGACTAGGCTGATCTCAAACTCCTGGCCTCAAGTAATCCACCTGCCTCGGCCTCCCAAAGTGCTGAGATTACAGGCGTGAGCCACCGCGCCTGGCCTAAGAAACACTTTCACAGTAGGCATAGTAGGTCATTAGTAGGTAAAATTTAATAGATTCTTCCTTTCATCAGTTTCCAGAAAATTGTCCCGATACTTGATACTAGTAGCTCTCACACTTGGATGTACATTAAACTCAGCTGGGAAGTTTAATTGGATTTTCTTTTAAGTTCAAGTACTCTAATAAGCAGCCAAAGTTGGAGAACTCTGCTTTCTACTATGTCCTACAAAGCAATCATCACAACCAACCAACAAACAAAATAAAAACTAAACATTTATCTGGGACAAAGTACCTTTTTACAAAATCTGGTTTTCTTAATTTTTCATTTTTCAATGAGGAGATAAAGATAGGACATGAATCCAGATTTTCTTGGCCTTGTGTTGAAAGTAAACATCAAAGTCAACTTTGTTCAGCAGCTGGGAATCCCCACCCAGCTCTTTCCAGCTGCGCCCTCCGCACCTAAGTGATGAACAGAATCTGACCTGGAGCACACTCACAGCAGTGTGCTTCTCTGAAAGCCAAAGTGAGATTCACTCATTACAGGGAAGCATATACTAAAATAAGCAACTTACTACTACAAGCCTGGATGGCCAAGGCTCTTGTTTCACTAGCCTAAAAAAGAGAAGGTCACATGATTTTCCCTGGAATTTTTTTTTCCCTACCCAAACACTTGTTCTTCCCTGGGACACAGGGATAGGGCAACTACAGTAAACTTTTAATCCACAAGGTAGCTGGTGATGGCTCACAGACCTCCAGCCTGCTAAGTAGCTAAACTGGTGGGTTAGACATTTGCAGCTGTGCACTTAGAACTGGCATTTAGTTCCCAGATTGAGGTATTCATGATGCCAAACAGCAACTGGAAAAGTAAGCCCGGAGCATCTTAAAACTTCAAAAAGTATTTTGTAGTGATTATTGTTTTTAAACTTTCTTCACATAAACTTTTTCACATAAATATAGATGTGTTTGGCTGCAAATTGAGGTTTGTAAAGTTTGCAAGTAAGGAAAGAAATACTGTAACTAGAGTTTTATAACAGTAATGCAAAGTGGCAGCAATTTAAAGTAATTTTCAAACATAAGCCCTGCTCCTGGACCAGAAGAATTCTACATATGAGAAAATCACAGAGTGATGTTTTATGTGATATTTTAGATGATTGATCAATGGCCACGAAAGATTCTGAATCAAGAAATTTAGACTTAGACCTTATTTTGTCCATAAAGTCTTTCTGTAGAAACAAAATTCTAATCACCACTCATGGAAACAGAGCTGGGGACAATATTTATCACTAATCAAATGTAAAATGTACCCAAAGTAGGCTGGGCACAGTGGGTCACACCTGTAATCCCAGCATTTTGGGAGGCTGAGGTGGGTGGATCACTTGAGGTCAGGAGTTCGAGACCAACCTGGGCAATAGGGCAAAATTCCATCTCTACTAAAAAACCAAAAAATTAGCTGGGCGTGGTGGTACACGTTTGTAATCCTAGCTACTCGGGAGGCTGAGACGGGAGAATCGCTTGAACCCTGGGAGGCAGAGGCAGCACTGAGCCAAGATCACAACCACTGCACTCCAGCCTGGGTGACAAAGCAAGACTCTGTCAAAAAAAAAAAAAAAAAAAAAAAAAAAAAAATACCCAAAGTGTGTAGCATGGTACCAAGCACGAAGTATAAGCATAGGGGACTGGTAAGGGTTTGCTGTTTTCACCTACCTTCTTTGGAAATACTGGATCCCAAATTCAGCCTGCATTTATAGAAAAAGACATGGCAATGCACCTAAATATATTCAGGTGAATTGACTTATTTTAAAATCCAATGTCATACCCTCTGTGGCTCAAAGCAACTGACTGTGACAAGAACTTTTATTTATAGGCAAGGCAAAGCTGCCCAGCAGAGCCTCCATCCAAGAAAATAAAACTAACAGTAGGGAGTAAGGAAATTAACTTTCAAAGCACCCTACAGTTTTGATAATAACATTCAATTGCTGTAGAAAGCTGGGACTTTGCATTATTTAATGACTAGAATATAAATTAACACCTTTTTTTTTTCAAATCTAATAATGTTACAAAGCAGAATTTAGAACATTTACTACTTATAAGCAAACTAACCCCCCTTCTTAACTTGTGTTCAATTGGGAAGGAAAACATCACCCAGGCATTTCAACAGCCATGCCCTCTTGCAAAATGTTTCTTACAAAACATCAGGATTTTATCTATACCAGCACTTTTATAAACGGCAGGTCTCAACTCATGAGTGGATCCTAAAACGCAATTCAGTGAGTCACAAGCAGCTTAGAAAAAAACGACATAGAAAATTTGCCCATGATATTTTGTGAATAGTGTATGTGTTATGGGTATTGGGTGATGTTGCAATATGTATTTCTTATTGCGGATTGTGGTCAAGAAAAACTTGAAAGTCACTCAAATAACCAAGCTGTAGAGCTACTCGATTACATGATTACACATATGGTTTTTTCAAACAAAGGCATATTGTTCAGCACCGGGTGTTTTTAAACAGAAACACAAAGAGAATGGAAGCCAGGGTGGCTAATGGTACATAATGGCCTTAATTACACTACTGAAGGATCAATATTAGCATAGCTCAGTCACCAGCAGCCAAGGCACAGAAACTGGTACAGCAGGAAGTGGGAAACTGGGAATCGGTCATCCCCGCCTGATGCTCTGGGTGCACATTCCAAAAAGATGATTCCATATGGTCCCCAGGGCTGGCTTCCATGAAAATAGGGAAAGAAACACGCGTTTGCCTCTAAGTCACAGAATCCTGCAGATGCCTGAAACACACTTCAAGTCCCAGCTCCCTCCCAAAGCCCAAATGTGAACATCAAAGTAAAACATTAAACATCCACTCAAAAACAACAGGGTGGAGCTCCTGTTTCCTGGAGAGAAAGCAGTCTGCGCCCGGGAAAAGAGTCTTGGACTCCGAGAAGGAGATCCTGCCTGGCTGGGTGGGCGATGTGAAAACAGCCAAAGAAATCCAAAGGTTTCTTCCATCCAGAGCGGGCAGGCACGATGCCCTGCGCTGGGGATGGGGCAGGGGCTGGCCTGGCCGCAGGGATAGGCTGCCTCTTCGCTTGAGGCCCTGCCCAGATGCCACGTTGAGATGCTCAAGGACAAATGGGAAAGTTTTTCCAGTACTCTCATCTTCCTGGGCCCCAACTACAGAGTCCTGGATCAACTTGCAACTTCCTCTCCTTTCTCATCTTTTTGTGGCCACTGTCTCTCTTCCCCAGACACCCACTTTGGTCACTGGCTTTCCCACTGCCCTGCTCCCCCCATATTTCGTGGCCCCCGCTGCCCCACCACTCCCTTTGCGAACTCCCTGCTTTCACCCCTGGCCCAACCTTCTGGCTCTCGGAGGACACTGGGAGTGGAGTGGGGTGGGGCAAACCCCACTGCAGGCGTAAGGGGATAACAAGATCCCAACGCGTCCGAAGCAGCCACCGGCCCTCCCGCCGAGGCTGCCTCGAGGCGCAGGCCACAAGTTGCGCTCAGGACGACACCCTGGGTCCTGACACTCTGTCCCCCACCTCCCTGGCAGGGGCCGCGTCGCGACTTACGTGCAGTCCTGGTTGAAAGAGAAGCAGCTGAGCGCCGACTCGACCCCACCCGGGGGAGCGTCCGCGGCCTCGGCCTCCATCGGGGGCTCGGCCCGGGAAGCCGCAGCTCGGAGCCGGCGACAGCCACCTCAGCAGCCCGCCCGCGCCGGCTCCACAGGCCGGGTCGCCGGTCCTGTCCCGCCCCGTCCCCGCCCCGTCCCCGCCCCGTCCCCGGCCTCGCTCCGCCCCTCCTTGCCTCTCGAGCGGGTCCCGAGGACCGGAGCACCTGACAGGGCGGGCCCCCTGCCTCCGGTCACCATTGGCCACGAGCCCAAGCCACGGCGGGCGGACACCGCCTCCTTGGCCAATCCGTGACGGCTGTGGGCGGATCCACCCTGGCGACCCGCCCCTGGCTTCGTAACGCGGCTTTCCATTGGACAAAGGCGCGTGACGCAAAGGCAGCAGGCCCACGTGGTGGTGTTTTCATTGCCGGAGCCGCCCAGCTGGGAAGGAGAGGGAAGAATGAATGCGGCTGGAGCCAGACCTGCTGGTTTCAGTCCGGCAACTGCGTTCGGGCCGCCGCAAGCGGGGCAGGAGGACGCGCTAGTTCCCACCCCGCCCAGACCCCTTGACATGTGTAACTCTGCCTGTTAAACTTACAGAGTTTAGCAGAGAGGGTTAGACTCCAAAGCCCCACCCTTTTGTAGAGTCCTCAAGCTGCATTGAGAGAAGCTCCTGAAATGGGGCTGCCTCAGCCAGAGAGATAGCAAGTTATCTTATCCATTGCCGAGCGGTTGAGAACCTCACTACTTGCCAAGCGCCATACTATGTATGTCATCTTGTTGAATTCTTATAAAACTTGTGTGGAAAATATGATTGTGCTCAATATACAGAAGAGGCAACTGAAGCTCCAAAGCTACACAATTTGTCTAAAGTAGCAATAAATGGTAGAATGTGTATTTGCTTTCAAGACCTGTGCACTAAATAACTGCTAAACAGTTATTTGGCAAGACCTATCCGATCCGTAGCTGAAAAGAAAATGAAAGAGTGTGTAGGGCAGTGTAGTTTATGAAAGGGGTAAAGTCTGGAAGACGTAGCACAATTCAAAACTCACATAATTCGAGATAAACCTTGACAAAGGATCTCTTTTTTCAAGCTAAGTACTGTACATATTTCCATGTGGAATTATTGTCAATACGGTTTATGAATCAGGCGCTCTGCCAGCTTTGGATTGTATAATTGCTGATGGATTTTTAATTCATCGTTTTCAAATTTTGAGATGATATTTTAATTATTGTTATATGACAGTGTCTCAAATCAGCATAATTCAAATTTATTAGGTTGGTGCAAAAGTAATTGCGATTTTTCCCATTTCCCACTTTTAATACCTAGTTTATGACAAAGCCATATATATATATATGTATATTTTTAATCCTGGACCTAGAATAGATGAGCAAAGGGCACTGTTTCACCTAAACCTTTCTGGTTGGATTTCCGGTTTGTGTTTTCTGAGATGCAAATGTAACAGTTTCTTTTCTCAACTTTATTTTTTTTCTCTCCACTGATGTAAAAAATAGTTCAGCTCATAGACTCAGAGATGTTACTGCTCTTTGGCTGATTGTGAGGTGTTGTATAAACTCTCAGAAGTGAATGGAACTGCTGTTTAGATACTTCGTGCCATTTTTGTAACCTCTCAGATCAAAGCTGCTTCCCCCCCACCTTCCAGCTCTGTCAAACGCTGCAGTCATTTCTGTCCTGGTTAGAAAACCTAGAATCTGGCATGCTAGGTGCTAAATTGTTTGGAGAATTACATAAAGCATACCATAAAGTTTTTAAAGTGTAAGCTGTTATTATCAGTTTGTTATTAAGAGTCTGGACTTTATGGGGTAGATGTGGGAGCTGGTGTTAGTTTTTGAGCAGGAGTGTTTCGTGATAAAAGCAGTGTCTTTGTCAGATAAAGTTGGCCAGGGTGTGCAGAACAAATTAGAAGTGGGAAAAGACCTAGAAGTCTTTAGGGGACTAATGTGAAATTCTGGAAGTAAAGGGACAGGAGAGACTAGGCTAAAGTGATGAAAACAAGGCCAGAAAATTAGACCAAATCATGGAGTTGTTTTCAGGCAATGCTGACCAATAGATAAAATGAGCCCCAAATGTGAACTCCACATGTAAATTTCAATTTTCTAGAAGATACATTTAAGAAGGTAAAAAGAAATAGGCAAATTAATTTGAATAATATCATTTATTTAATCTAATATATCCAAAATATCATTTCAATATAAAGATAATCAATATAAAGTTACTGATCAGTTAATTCAGGTTTTAATTTTCTTTCTTTCTTTCTTTTTTTTTTTGAGACAGAGTCTCGCTCTGTCACCAGGCTCACTGCAACCTCTGCCTCCTGGGTTCAAGCGATTCTCCTGCCTCAGCCTCCTGAGCAACTGAGACTACAGGCTACAGGTGGGTTCAAGCCATTCTCCTGCCTTAGTCTCCTGAGCAGCTGGGACTACAGGTGCCCACCACCATGCCCAGCTAATTTTTGTATTTTTAGTACAGATGAGATTTCACCATATTGGCCAGGCTGATCTCAAACTCCTGACCTCGTGATCCACCCGCCTCAGCCTCCCAAAGTGCTGGGATTACAGGCGTGAGCCACCATGCCTGGCCTCAGATTTTAATGTTTTTAGAACTAAATATTGAAAATCTGGTGTGTGTTTTTTACTTACAGCATATCTCAGTTCACATGAGCCACATGTTAAGTGTTCATGTAGCTGGTGGCTACTTTATTCTCAGTAGACTCTTCAGGGACTAAATGACAGGCATGGCAACTAATGGGGAAGGGGGAGGGGCAGGGAAGAAGAGGGAAGAGTCAAAGCTGGTTTCATGGTTGGGAAGGGGAAGCCTGTTGATTTGCTTTTAGAAACTAGATCTTCAGTCAAGTAATGAGGAAGATTTATTTCATTTCAGACACTTTTCATTAGCAGCAGAACTGCATGCTTACTGAAATTAAGGTTTGGATGTAGAGATGTGGCCATGGGAGAAAACTGGTCACCTTCCCAGCCTCAGCCTTCCTGTGAATGATCCCCCTTATATGTTTCTCTCCAGGCTAATGGTCCATTATGCCACCAGCCATGTGGAAATAACGTCCCAGGGCTGCCTCATCTGACTTCATTTTTCCCAAGACAATACGTAAGTCTATATTTTTATATAAATCTATGCCTATTTTAGTAAAAACCTGCATTTGTAGGTAAATTTAAAAACTGATGAAAACTAATTCTTATTTTCAAAAAGTACCTTGTGAGCCAAACTGAATACATCAGCTAGCTGGATGTGGTTTGCGGAGGGCTGGTTTGTGATTTTTGTTAGAGGTGTAAGCAGTCACTTTGAAGAGCTCCACCCTCAAAAAATTTCCCAGAAGTCCATTCATATAAAAAGCCAAGGACAAGGTTATAAATAACTTAAGAAGTGCTGAATCCATTTAATGTCAGACGGGTTTTTCTTTTTTAACATTCTAGTTCTGGGTTCTGTGGAAGAGGACATTCTTGATTTGAGTGTTGGGCTTACGAGCATCCTAATTCTTATAAGTTCTTGCAACAGCAATTTCACTACTAAATAACATCAGCAAAAGGTAATGGGGTAGGTGGGACGGCAAACAATGCTTTGTTCCAATGGGAATAAGATTTTGGCTTCTTCTCTTTCGACTGAAATTCCTAAATGTCTATCTTTTCCCTGAAAAACAAAACAAACAAACAAAAACACCTCCATTATTTCTAGGAAAACTTACTCGTAAGTTACTTACCAGTCAGCAAAATCTGGGAGAATAAAGCTGGGCTCTGGGAATTAAAAACATGTTTGGTAATACAAAATTGCAGGCCACGATTCATCTAATGGAGAGACTTCTTATTTGTGTAACAATCAGGTTGTAATTTTAAAATGCTGATTAGGGCATGCACAGGGCATTCACAGGGGAAGGTGGAAATGAGATGTCCTGTCTGATGCAACACTCCTGTCACCCCATATGGTCACTCATGGCACCCAACCATCTATAATTAGAGTAACTACTAGGTGAACAAACACTGCTCCTGTTCTGTTCTTCTTTTTATAAAGTCCATTCTATTTTTATAAAAGCAAGTTACAGGAAATAATCTCCTTTTTCTTTTCTGCTATGGGGCAATACTCAGAACATGAACTGAGAACGAGTTGAACCCTAATGGGCCAGTTATGTGGCCCTTTGAGAAAGGGTAAAGTAGGAAGGGCCTTGGGACAATGGAGCCAAGAGGGAGAGGGAGGGAAGGGCAATGTGTCAGTACGTGGAGGAAGTTCAAGGAGTCAGCCCTATGGTGCCAGGGGAGAAGAGGAGGGGTTGGGCTGTGGGGTGATTTCTGGGAAAGGAGATGATGGATCTGATTGGCAAGCAGGAAGCCCCAGCCAGAGATCTGGCTGAGCAGCAGGTGCAACTGGGTTTTTGTTTCTAATTATAGACAGTTCGTGTGAGATAGCATGGCTGCAGGGAATGAAGGACCCCTATCATGTGCCCTTGTCCCCCAAATGGAACCATTATTTCTGGATTTATTGATGGAAAGGGGAGAGACAGGGAGCAAAAACTAACAACACTTCGAATATTCCTTCACTTACATATTCCTTCCCAAGAGTCAGGAAAAATGTCATTTCATGAAAGAGTGAACTGATGTCTTAATCTTCATTCTCTCCCCTCACCCATCTTATGTTTGCCTCCAGAATAACCTTCCTGAAACAGCAAGGTGAATCACAGGTTCTCAATACATGCTTGCTGATTGGCTGATGATCACGAAGACAGTTGCTCTCTATGAGTGCTTTTGCTAATGTCCTTTGAGCTGAGAGTCTATTACTCATGCCAGTGCAGAGAGGTTCAATCAGGGTGTGTTTGTTCACTGAGGCATCTTCAGATTGGTCGAGAATACAGAGACGGGTTCAGCAGGTCAGCCGATCACCCTGCCTTAAATTTTAGAGTATAATTATAGGTGATATCTGAAAATAGAAAACCAAGCTTTCTATAAAGCTTGGTTTGGAGCGTCATCCATCTTCTCATTTAACACTAACCACACCTATCTGGTCTAGAAATGTTTATCCCCATCAGGCAGCTGCATATGCCGAAGTGGAGCCTGTTGAGTAAGTTGCCAAAAGCCCGAGCACAGTTTTTGATGCAGGTGTGGTTGTATTCTGTCCCTTCCACTGGGTGCCCGGGTTGCCAGTCCACGCTGTCTCTCGGACTCCTTTGGCTCAAGGCTGGAAATAGAATTGGCATCTTAACCTGTGCTTCATCCTATGAAGGGACAGAGGAGAAAGGGGTGAAGAGATAGAGGCCGAATTATGCCAAGAGGGTCACAGGCTAAGTACAAGGGGGAGAGTGTGGAGTCCTGCAGCTCTTCAAAGGGCACGAACACTTTGCCTACATTTACCAAGGGTACGTCTAGAACAACTCAAAAACGACCTTTGCTCCCAGAGAGTTAGCCTGTGCTCCTGGCTGGGCATGGCTTGTTGGGAAGTGCTGTACTACTTTAGGTTTCTTTCTAGTCTAGCGGTGGTGTAGGGAGTGGTAACCATTTTTTAGAATCAGTCAACCCTGGGAAGAAGGTGGATTCAAAGGCTTTGGGGTGGAGGTGAGAGGGGCGTGGCTAAGAATCCCGAGATTCTTGGTGAACAGTGCCATCTAGTGGTCTGCGTGATTTAGTTCTAGGATGGTTGGGTGGACACCTCAGGAAAAACTGGCTTGAGTGATAAGAGATGGGTAGTCGGTCCGAAAGCCCCAAAAGGTAAGTCTCTGAGGCTGCCTTGTGTATTCTTCCAAAACCTGTTTACTGTCTCTAAATGGAAAACACAGAAGCCTCCCTCACCACTCCCACTGAAGAAGAAGAAGTTTGGAAGGAGTTTGTATAATCATTCATTCATCTGATCAATTTTTTATCACGTGCCTGTTGTGTACCAGCCATGGCCCCAGGTTCTAGGGATATGACACTGTCCGAAATAAATAAAAACCCCTGCCCACCAGGGCAGAGAGACCATCAACAAGAAAAATGAGATGTATAGTTCCTAGATGGCGATAAGTGCTAAGAAGAAACGCACAGCAGTGAAAGCGTGTCTGGGAGTGTGGAGTGTGGGGAGGGGAGATTTTGCATAGGGTGGGAAGGGAAGGCCCCACTGAAAATTTCCATTTGAACAAGACGTCTGGAAGAAAAGGGAGCAGATTATGCAGTTATGGGGGAAAAGGCTCAAAGAGCAACGAGGAGGCAGGGCCACTGGAGTAGGGAAGAAGAGTGGGGAGAACTACAGGTAAAAAGGTCAGAGTGACCTGAGAAATCGCTGGAAGTTCTGACTTACATTGGAATTCGACACAGGCAGCTGTGCTGAAAATAAATTGAAGGTGTCTTGGGAGATTTCGCTTTAGCACGTTCGAGTCTCCAGAAAGCCCAGCATTATGTTTATTGAACATTGTTTCCCAAGTACTTTCCAAGCTTATTTAAAGATAGATCCCTGTCTTCCAGGAACACCCACTACATGTGGGAACCTGAGGAAATGGAAATCAGCTCGGATAAGCAGACTGGAACATTCCCGACAGCCATAAACAAGGCCAGCACAAGGCCAGGCAAAAACCGTGTTTAACCCAAGGCCACACCATAGCTGCAAAATTACTGACACTGGCATGTCTAATCCTTTCTTATCAAAGCCTCTCCCAGACCCACTCGATTTCTCCACTTGCTGAACAAAAATTTTTGAGATACCCAATGAGGAAACCACCCTGCCTCACGACACACGCGTTCCTGACCTGATTCCTGTTTCTTCTACCTTTCCCTCCCTAGCATCACTTAACACAAACCCGGCAAAACATCCCTTTCTCACAGCCTCTTACTGAGATGCCTCATGGTTCACTTGATGTGCACACCCTCTTGCTGCAGGAAGTTAATAAAACTGACATTGCCGAGGTGGATGGATCACAAGGTGATTAGCTAGGTGTGGCGGGGTGCGCCTGTAATCCCAGCTACTCAGGAGGCTGAGGCAGGAGAATCGCTTGAACCCGGGAGGTGGAGGTTGCAGTGAGCCAAGATCACGTCACTGCACACTGCACTCCTGCCTGGGTGACAAAGCGAGACTCCGTCTCAAAAAGAAAAAGAAAAAAAAAAGTGACATTGACAAGATTCATTCCTCTTGTACTTTACCTGTTATCAGAGCCCAGCATTTCATAGAATAAGTTGTAAGAACAGCTGGACAAAATGATTATTTCCTATTATGAAATTCTGAGTCTAAAGATAAGACATTGCATCTCCCCCAAATCTGTCTTGTGTACCAATTGAGAACAGCATCTTAAGAATGAAAAGGGTGAGGAAGTGTGGTTTTTTCTTTTTTTTTTTTTAGACGGAGTCTCACTCTGTCGCCCAGGCTGGAGTGCAGTGGTGCGATCTCAGCTCACTGCAAGCTCCACCTCCCGGGTTCATGCCATTCTCCTGCCTTAGCCTCCCGAGTAGCTGGGACTACAGGCGACCGCCACCACGCCTGGCTAATTTTTTTTGTATTTTTAGTAGAGACGGGGTTTCACTGTGTTAGCTAGGATGGTCTCGATCTCTTGACCTCGTGATCTGCCCACCTCGGCTTCCCAGAGTGCTGGGATTACAGGTGTGAGCCACTGTGCCCGGCCAGCTTATTTTTATAAGTTGCTCCTTGTCTCTCTGGTCCCTTCTGCTGCTAACATTTTTGGCTGAACATTTGTACTATGGGACCTCTTGGCTTGGTGAGGGTTTAATACTCTTCCCTCCTGCCAGAAGCCTCCTTGGAGTTTCTCAGGCAATGCATGGATGTCTGAAGACAGACCAGATTGGTTCTGGGCAAAACAAAGGACATTGTCTCTGCTTTCTATTATTATTATTATTTTTTTAGATGGAGTCTCATTCTGTTGCCCAGGCTGGAGAGTAGTTGTGCGACCTTAGCTCACTGCAACCTTTGCCTCTGGGGTTCAAGCAATTCTCTTGCCTCAATCTCCAGAGTAGTTGGGGTTACAGGCGTGCGCGACCACGCCCAGCTTATTTATTTATTTATTTATTTATTTATAGAGACGGGGTTTCACCATGTTGGCCAGGCTGATCTCGAACTCCTGACCTCAGATGATCCACCCGCCTGGACCTGTCAAAGTGCTGGGATTACAGGCGTGCGCCACCGCGCCCGGCCTGTCTCAGCTTTCTTGAGCTGTAGTGAGTGTATAGGCAATGGTGATTCACAAAAGCAGATTGCATCTTAGAAAGCTCCCTACAGCAGCAGTAGACGATATTGGAGATGGGTGGGTGATGGGGCAGAGACCAGGTGACAGGCTGGTGTGTCAGTCCAAGTCAGACACTGGAACTTAGGTGCTTGCTGCGGGTGGAGGTAGAATGTATAGGACTCAGTGGCCTATTAGATGAGGGAACAGGGAGAGGCAGGTCAGCATGGAGATTGGTTGTCAGTGTAACTTGGGTTTCCTCTGACCTTACTGGCTTCTGCGTGCAAATGGGCCTGTGTTATCAGTTACCCAAATTTCATCGGCTTCTTCTACCTTTTATAGAACATTCAGCTCCCTCCAAAGCCCTTCCTATTAATTACTGGGAATCCCTGGAAACACCACGCACCTGCAGGGACCTGCCCTTTTAGGCGTTGCGCATAGGGGTGTTTGTTTCTGCTGAGGAAGGCCCTTGTGATGGATGCCTCATTGCTGCCACCTGCTGGAGTTCACTGTAACAACACCGAAGTGTTCTTTCCCCCAGTATACACCCTTTCTGCTTGTATTGAAATGATTATTTACGTTTTCTCACTCTCTCTCTCTTTTTTTTTTTTTTTTGAGACAGAGTCTCACTCTGTCACCCAGGCTGGAGTGCAGTGGTGCGATCTCGGCTCACTGCAACCTCTGCCTCCCAGGTTCAAGCGATTCTTGTTCTTCTGCCTCCCGAGCAGCTGGGACTACAGACATCTGCCACCACACCCGGTTCATTTTTGTATTTTTTAGTAGAGACGGGGTTTTGCCATGTTGACCAGGCTGGTCTCGACCTCCTGGCCTCAAAGGATCCGCCCTCCTTGGCCTCCCAAAGTGCTGGGATTACAATCGTGAGCCACCGTGCCCAACCATGTTTTCTCCTATGTTAATGTGGAGAATTATACTGAGTAATTTTTTATTGAAGTGAAATTCACATAAAATTAACCATTTTTAAGTGAACAATGCAGTGACATCTAGTGCGTTCACAATGTTGTGCATCCACCTCTGTTATCTAGTTCCAAAACATTTCCATCACTCCGAAAGAAAACCCTGTACCCCTTAAGCAGGTACTACTCATCCCTCCTCCCCAAGCCCTTGGCAACCACCAGTCAGCTTTCTGTTTCTATGGATTTATCTATTCTGAATATTTCATATAAATGGAATTACACAATATGTGGCCTTTTGTGTCTGGCTTTCACTTAGCAGAATGTTTTCAAGGTTCATCCATGTTGTAGCATGTGTCAGTATTTCATTTCTTCTTATGGCTGAATAGTATTCCTTTGAGTATGCATATCACAATTTTATTCATTTATCAGCTGAGGGACATTTGGGTTGTTCCCATCTTCTGGCTGTTGTGAATATTATGAACATGGGTGTACACGTACTTATTTGGTACCTGTTTTCAATTCTCTTGAGAATGCTCTGAACTCCTAGGAGTGGAATTGCTGGGTCACCTGGTAATTCTATGTTTAACTTTTTGAGGAAATACAAAAATGTTTTTCATAGCAGCTGAACCATTTTACATTCCTGTAGCAGCATACAGGGGCTCCAATTTCTCCATGTCGTTGCCAACACTTATTATTTTCTGTTTTTGTTTTCCAGATTATTATAGCCATCCTGTGGGTGTCATGAACACTAAAGTTTTATGAGATGCCTGCAAACTGCAAACCCTTGGGACATCTAACTAGTGCTCGATGCCCCAGCATTCTCAATGAGTCAAAGCCCTACTGTATTCTCAAGACCCCTGTGCTCATTCTGGGTCCCACTCTTGACACCTGGACAATAAGTTTCAACCCAGAGCTCTCTCTTCATGAAACTCAAATGAGAGTTCATGGGGCCGTGTCAAGAACTCGATATCTGAAGCAGATTCCAGGCTTTCCTTCCTGGCCTGTTCTTTCCAATCTTATCTTTCATTCTCCTAGCTAAAACCTCTTGATATACCACCAGCTCTTTAGGTACACTGGGATATGATTGCTTCCAAACTTAGCTGCTTAGCTGCCACCAGGGATCTCTACTATGCAGGGTTTGTTGTTGTTGTTGTTGTTGTTTTGTTTTTCTTTGTTTGTTTGTTTTTTGGAGACACGATCTTGCTGTGTCACCCAGGCTGGAGTGCAGTGGTGCCATCATGGCTCACCGCAATGTTGACTTCCCAGGCTCAACTGATTCTCCCACCTCAGCCTCCACAGGTAGCTGGGACCACAGGCACATACTGCCATGCCCAACTAATTTTTATGTACACACACACACACACACACACTTTTTTTTTTTTTTAGAGAGATGATGTTTTGCCATGTCACCCAGGCTGTGATGGAGGTCCTTGTTAGGATGGAGAGTGGGGCCAATCATGCAGATGATATAGAAAAATAAACACTGAGGACCAGAAACTTTGGTCCCTTTGGCTCTAAGGAAAATCCTGTGTGACATCAAAGAGGGCATGTCTAGGAGGTATTTGATATCTGTATCTGGGGCTAAGGGTAGATATGTGGGATTGACAGAGAGATCCGGGAGTAATTGGGGGAAGATGTAGTAGTTGAAGCTGTGAGAGGAGGCAGGCTGTAATGGAAAATGTGTCAGTTGGTGAAGAACTGGAATGAAATGTCCTGGTTTGACGTTTTGAATATTCATTTAATTTTAGGAACACTATCAGAAAAGAGGCTAGCTTGTGAGCTGAGTCGGCTGCAGCAGCTCTAAACCACACATTGCTGATGAGTGAGAACCTCTGTTATAAATGGAAATGTGAACTGGCAAATACTCACTGGCTAAAGCTGAATGCACCAGTTTATTTTGGTACCTATTATGTCCATGATCTCCTATTTTCCTTATTGATTGCAAATACGCACAAGGAATAAAAAGCTGGCTTGCTTTCCAAAAACATGACCGAATGTTTTCACTGCTGAATATCTAAAGAGGGTGCAGATTGGACTTTTTGTTATTTCTCTGAGGTTAGAAATGTCCTTTGGTGGGTTTCTAATTTTTCATGAAAGGTCAGTTCCAGAGACTATTTACAAGCTGTTAGGAAAAACATCAAGCAGAGAAGACATATCTCAAAATATTTAAAGTGGCCCATTCCTAGGTTCTCAGCTCTTCTCTCTCTACTTCCTCTCCAGGGATCCGTTCCACAGATGGGGGTTTAAGTCAGCCCTTATCTGTAGGTGACCCTTGTCTGACCTCATACTCTGGAATGCTCCATATGCCTCTGACTTTCATCCCAGGGAACATCAACACCCACTTCCGCTGGCATTCCTGTTGGGATCTCTTTCTCCTGAACAATTGAAAGAGTCCTGCTTCAGTGACTCCCAGGGAATGTCGAGAGAGTCATTTTTTTAAAAAAAGAGATTTATCCCACACCAACACAGGAATCACTCATTTTGCACCATTTTATGCATTGTCTGTTTTCAAGGTAGGCCGGTTTTTTTTCTCCTGTTCTTCCATGAACGTAGTATAGATTCTTAAGTCCTTTTGAAGTGTAAAATTTCCCACAACCACGTAGCTCCATTTCTTCTACCCCCAGGAATTTTTTTTATCACATTAGCCTGTGTATTTCCCCCAAAACAGTTATCAAAACTGAAATTATCTTGTGATTTCTTGGTTTACATGTTTACTATCTGACTCCTCCATCTAAAAGGTAAGTTCCATGAGGATGGGGTCCCATGTATCTTCTCCCAGCACCTAGAGCAATGCCCCCATGTATAGGTGCTCATGAAATGTTTGTTGGCTGACTGGCTTACAGAATCAGTTGCTTAAATATCATACAAAAGTTTCCATCATGAATGTCCTTTTTTTTTTTTTTTTTACTCTCTTGAATAAGGATGTTGTCCTGATTTAACTAGCATTATTGACAAATGCCAGTTAACTGTATTAGTGGCTCTCAAGCTTTTGGATGCTGTTTACACTCTTAAAAAAAGTATTAAGGACCCCAGCTGGGCGCGGTGGCTCACGCCTATAATCCCAGCACTTTGGGAGGCCGAGGCAGGCGGATCACGAGGTCAGGAGATCGAGACCATCCTGGCTAACACGGTGAAACCCCGTCTCTACTAAAATTACAAAAAATTAGCCGGGCGTGGTGGTGCGTGCCTGTAGTCCCAGCTACTCGGGAGGCTGAGGCAGGAGAATGGCATGAACCCAGGAGGCGGAGCTTGCAGTGAGCCAAGATGGTGTCACTGCACTCCAGCCTGGGCGACAAAGCGAGACTCCGTCTCAAAAAAAAAAAAAAGTATTAAGGACCCCAAAGAACTTTTGTTTGTATGATTATATCTATCATTACCTAGTGAAATAGAAATTAAAACTGAGAATTTAAAATATTTATTAATACACTAAAGTAATAATAAACCCATTACATGTTAACATTAATATTATTTTTTATTCCCCCAAGCATACAAAAGAACAGGGAGAACAGAGGCATTGTTTTTTATTTTTGCATATCTCTTTAATATCTGGTATAATAGAAGACAGCTGAATTCTTATATCTGCTTTTGTATTCAATGTGTCATGATATCACAATATTATGTAGCCTTTGAAAAACCCCTCTGTGCACTTGCAAGAGAATGCGAGTAAAAAAGGCGAATAACATCTTGGATTTCTTTCTTTTTTTTTTTTTTTGAGAGGGACTCTCACTCTATCACTCAGGTTGGAGTGCAGTTGCATAATCTCGGCTCACTGCAACCTCCACCTCCCGGGGTTCAAGTGATTTTCCTGCGTCAGCCTCCTAATAGCTGGGATTACAGGAGCGTGCCATCGCACCCAGCTAATTTTTGTATTTTTAGTAGAGGCAGGGTTTCACCATGTTGGTCAGACTGGTCTCAAACTCCTGACTGCATGATCCACCCACCTTGGCCTCCCAAAGTGCTGGGATTACAGGTGTGAGCCACTGTGCCCGGCCCATCTTAGATTATTTTGCAAATAGTTTTGACTTCACTGATACCCCAAGAGAGTCTTGGGTAAACCCAGGGATTGCTGAAGCACATTGAGAACCAAAGATTGATATTAGTGGAGAGGAATATTTTTCTTTGTCTTTGAACTACATTCTCTTTAAACACTAATTTTCTCTTCAATATCCTTTACTTAGCTTAGTATTAGAACACATTTGCATTCCTCAAGTTTGCCAAAGGTGACCAAGAGGAAGGGGTGATGGAAAAACAAACCAAAGGTTAGTAATTTGTTGCTTTTATACAGACACATCCACATACAAACAAAAACAACAATAAAAACATGTGCCTTTGTGGAGCATGCACTGTGTGCTCTATATTTTCCAAAGATTATTCTTATCTCAACATTTCCAGGCAGGAATTATCAGCTCCGTTTCATAGACAAAGAAAAGGAGGCTCAGAAAACCAAAATAACGTATGAAAGATTGCCAAGCTAATAAGTAATAGAGAGGTGACTGCCATGACCAAATCTCGTTTCCTCCAAAAGCGTGGCCTTTTTGACCATCAAATTCTACGTTACCACAACATGGGAGGGGAAAACTCAGAAACAATGAAGAGTTCAATGTACAAATTAGCCTTATTGTTTTGCATAAATGAATAAAAAAATCTAACTCCTTTTTTTCTTCTAGTGATGTGTAAATTTAAAAAGTCAATGCTTTTTTTCCCCCGATTTGAAAAGTAATACACCTACAGCAGGAGACTGAAAGACGACTAAATGTCCATCAGTAGGGGACAGGGTGGTTGCATTAACTGCAACACACTTGTGGATGCAATACTATGCAGTCATTAAAAAGAACAAAGCAGCTCTATTGGTACTGAAATAGAACTGTCTCTAAGATGGGAAAAAGTAAGGTGGCTCAAGTTCTACGGTATGCTGTCATTTTTATTTAAAATGTGTATATTAATATGCACTGGTAACTGGTCGCTTTTGTGAATTCAGTAGAGGGACAAGCAGAAGGCAGCTTGCTTGTCTGTAACCATAATCTCCTCCTCCCCCAGACATAGACCTTGATGTGTGGTATGGACAGAAACCCTAACTTTTCAGAGAGCAGAACCGTCCAGCCATGTATAACACCAAAACATCACTCTCGCTGCCAATTCAAAACTGCTAAGCCCCTCTATTCTTTCCCCTCCTCCTCCTTTCTATTCCGTCTCCCTCTCTGCCTGGGTTGGGGCCATGAGAGGGGATTACAGGGAGACGGGGGAAGTCTTCGCCAGCGATGTCCCTGTAGTGCTTTCTTGCCCTAATGCTTTTCTATTAGGGGAGTTCTCCAAATGTCTGCAAATGCCTGGCTGTCTCAGAGGCCCCACTTGTGGTTGTACAGAGGGCTCCTGTGAGACCCTCTGAATGGCCTAGTGTCTTTCTTTCTTTCTTTCTTTTAGACAGAGTCTTGCTTTGTTGCCCAGGCTGGAGAGCAGTGGCACGATCTCGGCTCACTGCAACCTCTGCCTTCCGGGTTCAAGCCATTCTCCTGCCTCAGCCTCCCAAGTAGCTGGGATTATAGGCACCCACCACCATGCCTGGCTAATTTTTTGTATTTTTAGTAGAAACGAGGTTTCACCATGTTGGCCGGGCTGGTCTTGAACTCCTGACCTCAAGCAATCCACCCGCTTGGGCCTCCCAATGTGCTGGGATGACAGGCCTGAGCCACCGCGCCCAGCCTGTGCTGCCTAGTTTCTGATAGGAGTGAGGAAGTGCGGTTCAGCAGACTTCTTGTGCTCAGCTCCTTCCCCCAGTGCCCCACCCACACAACCCCTTTCTTCTGTGGCCCAGGCAGGTGGCAAGTAAGGCCATTCAGGACGGCTCCAGCGTTGCTAACTCCCCCAGCCTCTATGACTCCCGAAGCTCTCAGACCCTCGCCTTGCCATGGGTGGAGAAGTCCTCCCCACACTGCCATTTCCTCACCCCTCCATGTTCCGGGGAACACAGGTGGAACTCCCAAGAACTTTCCTGCTCCTGGGCGCGTGAGTCTTCACTGCACTGCCGAGTTTCCCATCAGGGCCAGTGATCTAACTTGCGGACCTCAGTGCAAAACGGAAATGTAGGGTTTCTTGTCCAAAAAACAGGAGAAACTGCTATTAAAGACACTCAAACGTAAAGTTTTTCTTTAAAAATATTTTATTTCTGGCCGGGCGCGGTGGCTCAAGCCTGTAATCCCAGCACTTTGGGAGGCCGAGACGGGCGGATCACGAGGTCAGGAGATCGAGACCATCCTGGCAAACACGGTGAAACCCCGTCTCTACTAAAAAATACAAAAACTAGCTGGCGTAGGTGGCGGGCGCCCGGTGGTCCCAGCGCCTCAGGAGGTTGAGGCAGAGAATGGCGGAACTCAGGAAGCGGAGTTGCAGTGAGCTGAGATCCGCCACTGCACTCCAGCTCGGCCATGAGAGCCAGGTATTCCCGTCTCAAAAAAAAAAATTTTATTTCTAAATAAAATGTAATAGGGAAAAGAATGGTACGTGAGCATCACACTTAATCTCATATCGCTGCAAAAAAATTTAACATTTTCGTGGTCGTATTCTGATGTAATGGCTGGGTACAGTAGCCTCATGCCTGTAATCCCAGTAGTGCCTGAGGTGGCAGGACTTGAGGCCAGGAGTTCGAGACCAGCCTGGCTAACATAGTGAACCGCCTCACGCTAAAAGTACAAAAATTAGCTGGGGCGGTGGCCTCTGTAATTCCAGTTACCTGGGAGGTCGGAACAGAATCAGCTGAACCAGAGGAGAGTGCTGCAGCCACATCTGCCACCACCTGGGTGATGAGTGAGGCTCTGTCTTAACTTAATAAAATATTTAATGTTACGTAGGCTCGACGATCAGCTGATTTTCCGGCTCACTTTTCTACAAATTCATTCACTAGGTCATCAATATTTTTATACTTTTAGCAGCTTCATTTTTAATTGATATCATTGAAAGTGATATCAGCCTCTCTTGGCAAATGCTGGATCACAAATAATTTTTAATTTTGAGAAAAATTATTCTGTAGATGCAACTTTCGGCTTTTGCTATGGCCTCTACAAGTTACAGGAGATGTCAGAGGAAATATTAGACTGTCATTGTACACGCTTACATTTAAACTTAAATTAAAGTTGGGTACAATGTTTCTTCACCTCTATAATCCCAGCACTGTGGGAGGCTGAGTGGGAGGACCACTTGAGTCCAGGAGTTGGAGACCAGCCCATGCAACATAGTGAGACCTCATCTCTACAAAAATTAAATTAATAAATACACTTAAATTCCAACTTACACAGAACTGATTAGCGTGAAAAGATAAAACTACTGATCTAGCTGTAGATCTATCTGAAAATAGTTGATCTGGTAAATAAATTGACCTATTTTATTATTTATTTATTTGAGGCAGAGTCTCGCTCTGTTGCCCAGACTGGAGTGCAGTGGTGTGATCTCAGCTCACTGCAACCTCTGCCTCCCAGGTTCAAGCAATTCTTCTGCCTCAGCCTCCCAAGTAGCTCGAACTACAGGTGTGCGCCACCATGCCTGGCTATTTTTGTATTTTTACTAGAGACAGGGTTTAACCATATTGGCTAGGGTGGTCTCGAACTCCTGACTTTGTGATCCGCCCACCTCGGCCTCCCAAAGTGCTGGGATTACAGGCGTGAGCCACCGTGTCTGGCCCACCTATCTATTTTATATGGATTGTTGATTTCTGGAAAGATGGAGAGAAACTGGAAAAGGTGATTTCCAAGTCTCTTCTCATTTCCCAAAACCTTGGAAATTGGGGGAATGGGATGGGAGAGAGCTTATTCTTTATTTTTATAATTTGCCATTGTTTGGCTTTTTAAACATGTGCATGTATTTGTTTTTTGATTTAAAAACTTGTTAACAAGAAAAGGAACTCTTAAAGAAAAAAATGCATGTTAACATAAAATCTTCATACTCAGTTGATCTTTGATTCTTGCTAATCTTTCTAAAAACCACCAAATATATTTCTATATTCATTTATATTATACATAGTTATATATAGTTTAGGTATCTTCAATTTAGCTGAAAAATGTTAAGCCTAAAAATTTCCAAATTTAGAGCATTTAGTCACATCAACTCTGCTTTTCCCTGGGGCTAAGTTTTTGGAAAGGTAAGGAGTCAGCTGTCATTTCAGCTGTTTTTAAAAAGGTGAAGTGTGCTTCCTAACGAATAAAGAGGATGCTGACAGAAGGTTACTTCCTGCATTGGACTCTCCGGGCGGGTACAGGAGGAGTTTGAGGCTTGGGTGACTTGTACAGCAGTGCCCCGGGGGCCTGCTTGATCTCCGGTTGTCTGATGTCACACATAGTGAGAAGTCTGGCAACAGGAAGGCAGCGCGGCCTCGGGCTGATCCCGTGATGAGTGGTCAGCAGTGCACCGTGTCAGGCGGCTCTCTACAGGAATTTCTCAATCAGCTTATCAAAAATAAATAAATAGGGTGGGAGCGGTGGCTCATGCCTGTAATCCCAGCACTTTCGGAGGCCAAGGTGGATGGATCACGAGGACAGAAGATCGAGGCCATCCTGGCTAACACGGTGAAACTCTGTCTCTACTAAAAATACAAAAAATTAGCTGGGCGTGGTGGCAGGCGCCTGTAGTCCCAGCTACTCCTGAGGCTGAGGCACGAAAATCGCTTGAACCCGGGAGGTGGAGGTTGCAGAGAGCAGAGATCACGCCACTGCACTCCAGCCTGGTGACAGAGCAAGACTCTGTCTCAAAAAAAATAAAATAAGATAAAAACAAATAAATCACAGTCAAAATGCCCAAGTTTTCCTATTTGCTAATAAAAAAATTTGTAATGTCTTTTTAAATTCTAAAATCTAAATTGGGTTTATTTTTGTAATGAAAGAATAGCTCAACATCGGAAAATCAATGAATACATTTAATGCAATTTGAACATGTAAATGGATGAAGAGGGAAAATATAACCCACTCAACAGATCTCTTAGTGGATTGTTACATTTCAAATCCATTCCTGATAAAAATTCTCAGCCAGCTGGGAATTAAAGGGAACTTCCTTAACGTAACAAAAAATATCTACCAAAAACTTCTAGCAAATACTATACTTGTTATGGAAACATGGAAAGAATTTCCTTGGCATCAGGCAGGACACCTGTGCCCTTGTTTCCACATCATAGTTAAATGGGTGAATTAAATCTTCATGTGTCAATACAATCCCTTGTGTAAAACAAAATACTGAACAAAGAAAGCAAGCAACAGCAGGATGAGTATAACAAGAAACAATTCCTCTAAGTCCTGCTGTATAGCTTCATCCTAGCCATTTTATTTTGTTTTTATTTATTATTATTTTTTGAGACAGAGTCTTGTTCTCTTACCCAGGCTGGAGTGCAGTGGCACAATTTCGTCTCACTACAACCTCCACCTTCTGAGTTCAAGCGATTCTCGTGCCTCAGCCTCCTGAGTAGCTGGGACTACAGGCACGTGCCACCATGCCAGGCTAATTTTTGTATTTTTAGTAGAGACGGGGTTTCACCATGTTGGCCAGGCTGGTCTCGAACTCCTGACCTTAGGTGATCTGCCTCACTCAGCCTCCCAAAGTGTTGGGATTACAGGCGTGAGCCACCGTGCCCAGCCCATCCTAGCCATTTTACACAGACTTTTCATTTGTATCTCAGGTCTAAACATTTTCTGATTTTCATTTCAGCCACTTCTTTGATATGTATTTTTTATGCATATATATGTATTTTAAAATTTCTAAACATGTTAAGTTTTTTTGTTATTGTTCTCTTTAAAGTTGATTTAAAATTTTGCAGAGAATATGGCGATGTGATGTTGAGTTTTTGGGGGGGTTTTTAGGTTTTGTTGATGCCTTCTGTGTAGTTTCATATGTTTTCATGCATATGGCCTGGTCGATTTTGGCAAATGCTCTATAGTGTTTACAAATAATGTGAATGCACTAATTGTTGAGTGCCTAACTTTGTCTACTATAATATTTATAATCTACTCTAATATTTATAATCTACTGTAATCTACTAGGTCAAGCTTTTAGACTGTATTGTTCAAAGCTTTTACCACCTTGCGTATGTTTGGGTTGCTTGATTGAACCAATACTAGGAGATAGTATGTTAAAAACTCTCACTATGGCTAGAAGTTGTTGTCATATTCTGTTTGCCATTGCCAGGTATTTGTAGGCAGAAGGATTTCAGGGTATTTAGACTGTTATGTTGCAGGAAGTGGAGGTCTCCATTTTCCCCTTTCTTTATTAAAAGAGATATTTTTAGAAATAGATAATATACACACATTGCTCAAAATTTACAGGTACTGAAAGGCATGTAGTGAAAAGTGTTTGACCCCTTCTCTGGGCTGTGGCCACTCATCTTTCCTCCTGCGGCAACCACTGTTACCAGCTTCTTACCAGTCCTTCTGGAGTTTGTCTGTCTGTCTGTCTCTCTCCTTTTCTTCTTCACCTTTTTTCCTCCCTCCCTCCCTCCCTCCCCCCCTCCCCACCCTCCCTCTCCCTCCCCTCTCCCCTCCCTCCCTTCCTTCCTTCCTCCCTCTCTTTCTGTCTTTCTTTCTCTCTTTCTTTTTGACAGAGTCTCTCTCTGGAGGGAGAGAGAGGCTGGAGGCAATCTCGGCTCACTGCAACCTCTGCCACCCGGGTTCAAGCGATTCTCCTGCCTCAGTCTCCCAAGTAGCTGGGACTACAGGTGTGCATCACCATGCCCAGCTAATTTTTGTATTTTTAGTAGGGATGGGGTTTCACCATGTTGGCCAGGATGGTCTCAATCTCTTGATCTTGTGATCCGCTCACCTCAGCCTCCCAAAGTGCTAGGATTACAGGCATGAGCCACTGTGCTCGACCGAGATTTCTACTTTTAATGTCTGTTTTGTGCTCCCAAATTCTGAATCCTGCAGTATATCAAAATAATATGGCTTTTGCTATTTATTCATTTACAAATTTTAGACAAGGCCTTTAGTTGTCTTGGTACAATAGAGAAGTCCCAAACACTCACTTCTTCAGTCATATAGTAATTCTATAAATCCACAACAATCATCTTTGCATATGACAGCAATGATCATAAACCTTTATTCCTTTACTCATCGTGCATCAACTCTGGTTGACAATGAGAGGATATCAGAACACCATCCTTCCCTCTATCACTTCTAATTCATTTAATTCTCTTCTTTCATCTGCTATATCTCTGCTTGTTGTAGCATTTTTTGCCATTAATTCATAATTATCATGTAAATTTTGTTCACTTCAGAACGAAGGCTCACTGTGAGACTGCAGTTTCACCAGTAAATATTCAATTTTACAATCTTAATGTCATAGTGTGGAGAATGTTTTGAGTGTTGGGTTCAAATGAATTCTCCAGTTTAATGCTACTCCAGATCTTTTTCCAAACTCTTATCAGCCCGGCAAGTTGACAGATACCTTTTTTCCCCGTGCGTACTTATTTCCATATTATTCAACCCATCTGGTCAAATTCAGATTCAGTGCTCTCTGGTTTTCTACGCAGATGATTTTCAATTACTTGCCTTCATTTTTTTTCTCCTATACTCGATCTAATGTTTCAAATACAATTTCATTCTTTTTTTTTGGTATATCTTCCATTTTTATTTATTTTATTTGACATGGAGTTTCACTTTTGTTGCCCAGGCTGGAGTACAGTGGTGTGATCTCGGCTCACTGTAACCTCCACCTCCTGGGTTCAAGTGATTCTTCCGCCTCAGCCTCCCAAGTAGCTGGGATTACAGGTACCCGCCACTACACTCGGCTAATTTCTGTAGTTTTAGGAAAAACGGGGTTTCACCCTGTTGGCCAGGCTGGTCGCGAACTTCTGAACTCAGGTGATCTGCCAGAGCCTCCCAAAGTGCTAGGATTACAGGGGACAGCCGCGTGCCTGGCCTGGATTACATTTTCAAGTAAGCTTTAACAAACTGTACTTGAGACACAACTTTATGAGTCCTTTAATGCCCCAAAATATCTATTATGTTTTCACATGTTTTTTGATATTTTGGCTTGGAATATCATATTTTGTTTAAAAACATTTTTCTTGGCTGGGCGTGGTGGCTCATGCCTGTAATTCCAGCAATCCCAGCACTTTGGGGGGCTGAGGCAGGCGGATCATGAGGTCAGGAGATCGAGACTATCCTGGTCAACATGGTGGAACCTTGTCTCTATTAAGACACAAAAAATTAGCTGAGCGTGGTGGTGTGCGCCCATAGTCCCAGCTACTTGAGAGGCTGAGGCAGGGGAATCACTTGAACCTGGGAGGCAGAGGTTGCAGTGAGCTGAGATTGCACCACTGAACTCCACCCTGCCGACAGAGTGAGACTTCATATCAAAAAAACCAAAAAAACACAAAAGACAAACAAACAAACAAATAAAACATTTTTCTGTCAACACATCAAAGGCAATATTAGATTGCATTCTAATATCCACTGTGTTGATGAAAGTTGATATCGCTATCTGATTATTGTTCTTTCGTCATGACCATGTAGAAATATGTGTGTGCATGTGTGTGTGTATCTGAATGTGTCTATATTTTATATTCAGTGTTTGGAACTTTCACAATACTAGGCCTAGGTGTGTTAAACCCTATGGTTTTAATATGTATATGTTGAACAGTTATTTTTTTTTTGAGACAGAGTCTCGCTCTGTCACCCAGGCTGGAGTGCAGTGGCGCGATCTCGGCTCACTGCAACCTCTGCCTCCCGGATTCAAGCAATTCTTCTGCCTTAGCCTCCTGAGTAGCTGGGATTATAGGCGCTTGCCACCATGTCCAGCTAATTTTTGTATTTTCAGTAGAGATGGGGTTTCACCATGTTGGCCAGGCTGGTCTCGAACTCTTGACCTCAGGCCATCCACCCACCTCAGCCTCCCAAAGTGCTGGAATTATAGGCATGAGCCACCGTGCTCAGCCTAGGCAGTCTTAATCCATTTCTCCATGTAGATTTACTGTAGGCAAAAAACTGAGAATGCTTTAACTGTAGTTATCCACATTCTATTTTTGTCCAGTATTTTAGTTTCTACATTGTTTTTATACTTTTCACATTGGTAATTACAGCTATTATTTTTATCCAGTAAAAACTTGTTTAGGTTTATTCACAGTCTTAATAATTTCTTTTGTTTTTATTTCTTGTGTTTTATTCCTTCATCTTGGTACTGTGAAAAAGTCAGCTGTGGATTGAATTGCTGTTCTATTTTAGGTACAGATAACATAACCTGTCTTTTTCTCTTGTTGCTTTCTACATTTTTTCTTTGTATTTGGTGATTTTGCAATTTTGCTTTGCTATTTTTTGGGCTTGGATTTATGTATTCTGAATGGGACCTGGCATATTTTTCGATGCTCACATCTATGGTTTTCATCAGTTTTGGATGCTATCAGCCATCATGTTTCAGATCCTTCTACCCCATCATCTCTGGGGTTTTCATTGGGAATATGTTATTTTAAAAAATGTACTTTATCCTCTATGGCTCTTAACTTTCCTATTTTCCATTTTTTATTTTTCTGTGCTGTGTTCCATGTAATTTTATCAGTCTTTTCTTCAAATTTACACATTTTCTCTTTTTCTGCATTTAACATCCTGTTTAACTAGTCTACTGAGATTTTAATTTCAGTGATTCCTATATTATTCCATTCTCACGCTGTTATGAATAAATACTCGAGACAGGGTAGTTTACAAAGCAAAGAAGTTTAATTTACCCACATTTCCACATGGCTGGGGAAGGCCTCAGGAAACTTCCAACCATGGTGGAAGGGGAAGCAAACACATCCTTCTTCACATGGCAGCAGGAGAGAGACGTGCTGAGCAAAGGGGGAAATGCCCCTTATAAAAGTATCAGGTCTTGTGAGAACTCACTAACATGAGAACAGCATAAGGGTAACCACCCCCAGGATTCAATAACCTCCCACCAGGTACCTCCCACAAATGTGGGGAATATGGAAACTACAACTCAAGATGAGATTTGGGTGAGGACATGGCCAAACCTTATCAATTCCATGTTTCATTTCTAGAAGTTATTTGATCCTTGAAGAAAATAACAGTTCTTTTAAATCCTACGTTTTCCCCCTTAGTTTTGATTCCGTCTTTAATGTCTTCGATTATGTAAACATGCTTGAATGAAAATATTTTTGGACTGTTTTATAATTTAAAGTTTTGACCATTAGTTTTATATTGTGAGTTCATCTTCTGGGTAGCACTATTTATGAGAATCCCTATGGCCTGAGTTATGGGAAGGGCCTTCCAGGGAGGTTTGTGTTTCTTCTGTTAGGTGTCCCAGGGATATCATTATTCTGGGACCTTTTTAAACATTAATTTATCAGTTCAGAGGTTCCCAGACAACTCTGCTACTATGTATTTCAGATCCAAACCCACTAGAAATGCAGGTTAGGGGGTTTAGTTTCTCAGCGGAAAACTATTTTATCCAGACTCAGATGACACAAGCTTTTTAAAATTTTTTGGAAACAGTGTCTCATTCTGTTGCCCAGAGTGGAGTGCAGTGGTGCAATCATGGCTCACTGCAGCCTCAACCTCCTGGGCTCAAGTGATCCTCCTGTCTCAGCCTCCTGAGTAGCTGGGACTATAGGCATGCCACAAGGCTCGGCTAATTTTTGTAATTTTTTTGTACAGATGGGGATTCATCATGTTCCCTAGGCTGGTCTCGAACTTCTGGACTCAAGCAATCTGTGTGCCTTGGTCTCCCAAAGTGCTAGGATTACAGCCAACACAAGGTTCTTTATCTTCCTGGGCTACCGGGTAATTTTCTACCCTTTTACTTGGTAGTAGATCTTCAAAGTCCTCAGTTTTATTCAGGAATCTTAGATTCAATTCTCTACCTCATGCAGGTCCACAGCTTCATCTCTATGTCTATGTAGGTAATAAAATCTAAGCCTGTAGCTTGTCAGTCTAACAGTCAGGTGTCTCCCTCCCCAGTTATAGCAGCAGCTCACCCTCTCGTGGATGGTCATATTTTCAGTGCCGTTTTTGTTTGTGCTTTTTATTTTGCCTGTTTGCCTGTGGCATGTTTTTGGCCCTTGAGGTTTCCCTTTCCTCTTTGAAAGCTTAGTTATGCATTAAAACAGCAGTCCCCAACCTTTTTGGCACCAGGCACTGGTTTCGTGGAAGACAAATTTTCCATGGACCAAGGTAAAGTGGGATGGTTTTGGGATGATTCAAGCTCATTACATTTATTGCGCACTTTATTTCTATTATTATTACATGTAATATAGAATGAAATAATTATACAACTTACCATAATGTAGAATCAGTGGGAACCCTGAGCTTGTTTTCCTGCAACTAGACGGTCCCATCTGGGAGTGATGGGAGATAGTGACAGATCATCAGGCATTAGATTCTCATAAGGAGCACACAACTAGACCCCTCACATGCACAGTTCACGATAGGGTTCGTGCTGCTATAATAATCTAACGCCCCTGCTGATCTGAGAGGAGCAGAGCTCACAGTACTGGTCTGTACCTCAGGGTTGGGTACCCCTGCATTAAAACGTTACATGAATTGATCCAGAATTTCCAGGTAGCCAGACATTTTCCTCTTTATCGTAGTCTTCCATCTTTCTGGAACCCTGGGATAGTTCACTCGTTCATCCAGCCATTCATTCATTTTTTTCATGTGATATTATTTAAGCACCCATTATATGCTGGGCACTGGGGATATACGCAGATGAATAGAACGTGTCAAAGCCAGTGGAAGCTTGAGCTGACAAGGAACACTTCTCAGATGGATGGAACTTAAACTGAGATTTGTTGATTACGGAAAAGGAGACAGATGCGTATTGAGTGCTTGGTACATGCTAGGCAATGCCCCAGGTGCTAGGGCACAAAGTGGAAGAAATGCCCTACCTTTAAGGAGTTTATAATCCAGTGGGTGGAGCCAGAGACAGACTAGGAGATGGGTCCTGACTGTGTGGCAAGTGCTGTGTGTTCCAGTGGGGGGATGTACAAGCTGCCAGGGAGCAAGAAGACAGGGCAGGTCAGAGACGATATCTCCAAGGAGACATTGGAGTTGAATTTTGAAAGACGAGTGGTGGTTAGTCAGATGAAGCCACAGGGAAAAAGACAGATAGATTTGACTGCATATAATTTAAAACTTATGTCATCTTTATTGGCAATTTACTATGTGCCAGGCATAGTGGTGCATGTTTGCACACATTCTCCTTTTAGCTTCACAAAAACCTTATGAAGATGTTATTACTCTTTGACAGATAAGGAACTGAGGCTCAGTTGCTTGCCCAATGACACACAACTGTTGGGAGGTAAAACTGGAATTCAAATACAGTTTCATCTCATTTATATGCTATAATATAGAAACAAGGATTATTGGGACTTTTTTACGGTGCTGTAATAAGGAAACATTCACTGACTTTTCAAGAGGAAAAAAATAAATATTTTAAATGGCAAAGACATTTAGGATTTTAAAATTCCTCTTTGTGTTCATGTTTTGTACTTCCTTCACTCTGGGGCAATAACCCTAGACACAAGGTGAAGGTTATATAGCTCATCAAACTTAGCGTTATCAAACCAAATATTGTCCATACAATAAAGGTAAAAAGAATGGGCAGAGAAGGAGGCTTTGTGTGTATATCCATTGGCTCCCTTATCTGTTTTTACTAAGGTCAATCGGTGGACAAAGGAAGGGCCAGATGTCCTCAAATTGCCTTCAGCATATAAACTATTTGCTCTCAGCAAATATATCAACCATTCCCACATGTTGGTGACAGATGACCTGGAGCAAGCTATGAGTTTTCCAGGCAGAAAGTATTTCTTTATGATTCCAGCTTGATGTCTGATCATATCTGGATGTGACTAATTGTTTGTCCTTAGTTTTGATGAAGTCCAATTTATCGGTTTTTTTGAACAAATCATGCTGTGGTGTCAAATATAGGAAACCTTTGGCTAACCTAAAGTCACAAAAAAATTTCTTATGTTGTCTTCTACATATTCATTAGTTTAGGCTCTACATTGCGATCTGTGATCTAGTTTTTTTTTGTTTTGTTTTGTTTTTTTTTGTCTATGATGTACATGGACCCAAGTTCATATGGGTTTATACAAATCGTCAAATTGCTCCAACACCGGGCCAGGTGCACTGGCTCATACCTGTAATCCCAGTACTTTGGGAGGTAGAGGTGGGCAGATCACCTGAGGTCAGGTGTTCAACACCAGCCTGGCCATTATGATGAAACCCCATCTCTACTAAAAATACAAAAATAAGCTGGGCATGGTGGCCAGCCCCTGTAATACCAGTTACTCAGGAGGCTGAGGCAGGAGAATCACTTGAATTCAGGAGGTGGAGTTTGCAGTGAGCTGAGATCGCGCCACTGCACTCCAGTCTGGGCGATAGAGCAAGACTCCGTCTTAAAAAAATACAAAACAAAAAAAGCTTCAGCACCATTTGTTGAGGAGGTGGTCCTTTTTCACTGCATTGCCTTCACATGCTGTTAAAAATCAATTGTCAGACCAGGTGCAGTGTCTCATGCCTATAATCCTAGCACTTTGGGAGGCTGAGGCAGGTGGATCACCTGAGGTCAGGTGTTTGAGACTAGCCTGACCAACATGGAGAAACCTTATCTCTACTAAAAATACAAAACTAGTTGGGCATGGTTGCGTATGCCTGTAATCCCAGCTACTTGGGAGGCTGAGGCAGGAGAACAGTTTGAATTCTGGAGGCGGAGGTTGCAGTAAGCTGAGATCATGCCATTGCACTCCAGCCTGGGCAACAAGAGCGAAACTCCGTCTCAAAAAAAAAAGGAAAAAAAGATCAATTGTCCATATATGTATGTGTTTGTTTCTGGACTCTGTTCAGTTCATTGATCTATTTGTCAATATTTATGCCAATATCATGTTGTTTTATTACTGGGGTTTTATAATGACTTTTGAAATTAGATACCATTAGCCTTCCAATTTTGCTCTTGTTATTCTAGGTATTTGTGCATTTCCTTATGAATTTTAGAATCAGCTTGTCAATGTCTGCAAAAAATCCCACAAACAACTGCAGGTATTTTTACTGGGATTGCCCTGAAGCTATAGAGTAATATGGGGGAGAATTGACATCTTAGCGATATTATTTTGGCTCACAAACAAATTAAATCTCTCCGTTTATTTAGGTCTTTAACAATTTATCTCTGTAGCGTGTTGCAGTGTCCAGTGTACTGGTCTTGCACATTGGTCAGATTTATTTTTAAATGTTTTGTATTTTTGATGCTATTAGAAATGGGAGTTTTAAACTTTAAATTTTTCATTGTTAGTATATAGAAATACAATTAATTTCTTTATTTTGACATTGTATCCTACAACCTTGCTAAACTCACTTATGGTGGTATCTTTTTTTTTCTTTTTTTTTGGTATTCCATCGGATTTTCGACAATTTTAGTTCTTCCTTTCTGATATGGATGCCTTTTATTTATTGCTTTTGCCTTGTTGAACTGACTAGATCTTCCATTATAATGTGAAATAAGAGTGATGAGAGTGGATGTCCTTGACTTGATTCTGATGTTAGATAGAAAGCATTCAGTCTTTCATCATTGAGTAAAATGTTCCAGGTTTTTCATAGATGTCCTTTAACAGGTTGAAAAAGCTCTATTTGGGTCAGTTTTGGAATCTCATAAAACATAGCAAGAAAGGCTGACAAACAAAGTAATGTTTTCCATCCTGACGGAGAAAGCAAGTGAGGGTGAAGTCTCAGATTCTGGAGACAATCCAAACTAAGAAAATGTCCCTAAATTTGTCATGAAAATACAAGTGAGGAGTCACAGGATATTGTTCACTTTCACAGTTCAAGGCAAAGTTAAATTTGCTCTGTTCGCTTTAAAATGAATGTGTTTTCTGCCACAGTGGCAAAGAACTAACAAATTAGCAGTTAAGTTTTTAAGAGATCCACGGAATATATTAAGACATTGCAGACGTTATCTGTTTTACCAAGGACTCAAAGAACAACTTGAACTTCTATGATTTGCTGGATTCAAGGGCAGACTGTGGGCTGCCTTTCTGCTAGTTAGATTATTTTACCCACGAAACTATCATGGAAAAATCATCAAACAAGCAGTAGTTTTAACTATTTGTCTAGAATTGAAGGTAAGCTCAAGACAGATGGAGAGTGGGATGCAAAGATCAACTTCGCTTCCACAAACAGCTGAGTGCTGAGTGACCCCTAAAATGAGCTAATACTGGGCAAGGATGTTGTACTAGACCTCAGAGTTCCCCTTTATCCTTGGATTGTGTTGTATAATGCAGCAGTGGGTTTGCTTTGTAAAAGAGAAACAGTGAAGTAAAAAAGGAGAAGACATCTGTTACTTCTAGTGAGTTAAGCCTTCTAAAAATATTTCCCTTTTAGTGACCACTTGTTATTTTGACCCTTTGATCTTTTGCTTTGGAAATAGGACCTTTGAAACTCTTCTACGTTCCTCTCTGTGTTTGTCAAATGATGATAATGCCTACACCACAGAAAAGACTCCATTTTACATCCAAAGCTTTTGAAGATAAGGGGTTGAAGTGACTGAAGGAGAAAACATTCCAATTATTCTTGCGAGGTCTAAAGAATTATGGTTTTTCATCTAAAAATTTATTTAGAATCATTCCACTGATCCTAAAGAAACATACTTTAAGTTTCTTTATTTTGAGACAGAGTCTCACTCTGTTGCCCAGGCTGGAGTGCAGTGGCACGATCTCAGCTCACTGCAGCCTCCGCCCCCTGGGATCAAGCGATTCTCCCGACTTAGTCTCTCAAGTAGCTGGGATTACAGATGCGTGCCACCATGCCTGGCTAATTTTTGTATTTTTAGTAGAGATGGGATTCCACCATGTTGATCAGGCTGGCTCCAAGTCCTGACCTCAAGTGATCTGCCCGCTTCAGCCTCCTAAAGTGCTGAGATTACAGGCGTACGCCATCATGCCCGGCCTAAGTTTCAGTGATCCCCACAATCCATAACATGTTTAATGATTCAGTGAACTGTTGTTGATTCATCAAAAGGAAGGAAGACAGTCTCCCAGCAATCAGCACTTTGCAATCAGTTTCACCTCAGTCACACTGGTGCCTGGACTAAGAGAAGAGCTCATGAGTTTTTTTTTTTTAATGCCCGCATGATTAAGGAGTCTTGGACGTATACATGGCTTTGCAGGAAACTGTTCAATGAAGTGATTGGGCTGAAGTCTGTCATAGCATCAAGAGGCACAAGCTCCTTATCTTGGTGCTGCATCTTCCTCCTTCTTCTCATCCTCCTCTTCCTCTTATTCCTTTTCTTTCTTTCCTTCCTTCCTTCCTTCCTTCTCTTTCCCTCCCTTTCCTCCCTCCCTCCCTCCCTCCCTCCCTTCCTTCCTTCCTTCCTTCTTTCCTTCCTTCCTTCCTTCCGTCCTCTTCCTCCTCCTCCCTCCCTCCCTCCTTTCCTTCCTTCCTTCCTTCCTTCCTTCCTTCCTTCCTTCCTTCCTTCCTTCCTTCCTTCCTTCCTCCCTCCCTCCCTCCCTCCCTCCCTTCCTTCCTTCCTTCCTTCCTTCCTTTCTTCCTTCCTTCTTTCCTTCCTTCTGCCTTCCTTCTTTGCTCTCCCTCCTCCTCCTTCTTCTAATTAGCTTTCTCCTCCCTCTTCCTATTATAAAAATAAATTATGGTCATTGTAGAAAGTGACGATATAGTGTGACTATGTGCTCTTGCTCTGGAATGAAACTTGAGCTGAAAATCTGGTTCTATTGCTAACTAGCTGCATTACCTTGCAGAAGTCACTCATCTAATATGCCTGTGCCTCAGGTACCCAAGTGTTAATGGGTATACTAGTGCTAGTTACTTCCCAATGTCGATGTTGCGTGGATTTTTTTTTTCTGAGATGAAGTCTTGCTCTGTCACCCCAGCTGGAGTGCAGTGGCGTGATCTCAGCTCACTGCAACCTCCGCCTCCCAGGCTCAAGCAATTCTCCCAACTCAGCCTCCCCAGTAGCTGGGATTACAGGCACCCACCACTGCACCCAGCTAATTTTTGTACTTTTAGTAGAGATGGGATTTCACCATGTTGGCTAGGCTGGTCTCGAACTCCTGACCTCGTGATCCTCCTGCCTTGGCCTCTTAAAGTGCTGGGATTACAGGCGTGAGCCACTGCACCTGGCCTGTTGTGTGGATTTAATAAGACATTCATGTACACACATTGCACAGTGCCTGGCACATAGGGAGAGCTCAAAATATGGGTTTATCAATAAAAATCAGAAAAATATAGATAACCAACATTATAGTTCAACTGCTGGGAAATAAACTTTACTTCCAGGTACATTTTTACATTCTAGTGTTTTCAAATGAATGCTACCAAGTTAATTAATCAATATTTACTTAGCCTAGCACTGTGACACATAGTTATAATTTAAGCCAACATTTCCTGACTTTCTCCTGTGCTAATAATTTTTCTAGTATTCATTCATTCATTATTGACTTATCAGAAAAGTGGTTTGGGGCCGGGCATGGTGGTTTGCCTATAATCCCGGCACTTTGGGAGGCCAAGGTGGGTGGATTGCTTGAGGTCCGGAGTTCAAGACCAGCCTGACCAACATCGTGAAACCCCATCTCTACTAAAAACACAAAAATTATCCGAGGCTGGTGGTGGGCGCCTGTAATCCCAGCTATTCAGGAGGCTGAGGCAGGAGAAAAAAGAAAAAGAAAAAAGAAAGAAAAGTGTTTTTTTGGTTATTTTGCATTTTCTTTGTGCCAGATAGTGTTCTAGGTATCAGAGGCACAACAGTGAACAACAACAATAATGGAAAAAACCTCAGAAAATAAACAAACAAACAAAATGCACTCATGAAGCTTACATTTGTATGAGAGAGAGGGGGAATAAACAGACTAGAGAAATTTATGTAATACATCAGATCGTGATAAATACGAAGCACAGAGGAGTAGGGGGGCGGCATGGGGAGAGCTGCAATTTGAAGATGGCCAGGTGGCTTTTGAGCACAGACCCATGGAAGTGGGGCAGAGAGCTCTGAGGCTGTTTGGGGAGGTCTATGTTTTGGGTGGAGGGAACAGCCAGCCCTGAGATCGAGGTGGGCCTGGCTTATCTGATCAATAGCTGGGATGTCTGTGGCTGGAGAAATGTGTGAGCAGGAGAGAAGAGCTGAGGTCTGAGGCTGACGGTGGCCAGATCTAAGGAGCTTGCACGCCCTTGCAAGGCTTCTCTGCCCCATGTACACAACCTGATTGGTTTCTGGCCGCTTTGACCTATGAAATGTGACAGGAAGTGCCAAGTGTCCCTCTCAGAAAGACACTTTAAGAGCCAGCATGGGGCCAGGTGCAGTGGCTCACACCTGTAATCGCAGCACTTTGGGAGGCTGAGGTGGGAGGATCACTTGAGGTCAGGAGTTCCAGACCAGCCTGACCAACATGGCAAAACCTCATCTCTATTAAAATACAAAAAAAATTAGCTGCGTGATGTGGTGCAAGCTTGTAATCCCAGCTACTTGAGAGGCTGAGGCAGGAGAATTGCTTGAACCGGGAGGCAGAGGTTGCAGTGAGTTGAGATCATGCCACTGCACTCCAACCTGGGCAACAGAGTGAGACTCCGTCTCAAAAAAAAAAAAAAAAAAGAGTCAGTGTGGGCTTCTCCATCATTCCTTTCCCTCTGCCACATGGTCCTATAAAGAGGTCACCTTTTAGACCTGAGCTCTGGCATGAAGAAACTATGGAACTGGATTTCAGGCTCCCTGATGGATATGCAGTGTGAGAAATAAGCTTTCAGAGGGTTCTTTCTCTATCCTGTGTCTGGATTGGGCTTGTCTTGAAGCTGTGTGTGTAAAGCACTTTACACAATTTAAAAAATATTTTTTATTTTTATTTTTTAAAAATTTGAAAAAAAATCGCTCAGTTAGATTTTTACTAAGGCTTGTCTGAATAAGTGTGGGCTATTTCTAAACCCCAGAGGTGGGACTGACCAGATTGAAGTTATTGGTTAAAGATTTAGGTAGCTTTCCTAGGAGAAATAGGATAGAGGTTAGGTAAATATTAAGTGAACACCCATCTTGAAAGTGTATATATATATGTGTATATATACACATACATATGTATATATGTGTGTGTATATATGGAAAACACATATGTATATACATATACGTATGTGTATATATACACATGTGTATATATGTGTATATGTAAATATGTATATGTGTATATATGGGAAGTATATATGTATATATGTATACATATATGTATATACGTGTACACACATATACATATATACATATACATATGTGTATATATACATATGTATACATATTATATGTGTACATATGGAAAGTGTATACACACACACACACTTCTCTTTTTGAGAAAGAGTTGCCCAGGCTGGAGAGCAGTGGTGCAATCTCAGCTCACTGCAACCTCTGCCTCCCAGGTTCAAGTGATTGTCATGCCTCAGCCTCCCAAGTAGCTGGGATTACAGGTGTGTGTCATCACACCCAGCAATTTTTTTTATTTTTAAAAAATTTTTTTAGTAGAGATGGAGTTTCGCCATGTTGGTCAGCCTGGTCTTGAACTCCTGACCTCAAATGATCCACCCGCCTTGGCGTCCCAAAGTTCTGAGATTATAGGCGTAAGGCACCACACTTGACTGGAAAGTATATTTTTGCTCCAAAGAGGTGTAGGGTATTTAGATATTACCAGGGACTCATGGAAGAATGGTAATTGGTACCTTAAGTAATATAAAGGGGTGTGAATCTTTTCTTTTAGAAAGAGGGAATGCCATTTGCCCTGATTACTCAACAGGATTTGGAGGAGAGTTGTTTAGTAAAGGAGATGAGCACAGAATAGGCAGCTTTTGCACCCCAAAGGGAAATGTGTCATTTTACTTGCCACTTGAGAGTTTCCCTTCGCTTTGTCTTGTTGATGATGATGTCTGGTTTGGAAGCCAACCAACCTGAGCAGAGAGCCCTTCAGCTCAAGGCCATCAGGGGTTGGGATTCTGTCCCAGGGGCCCATTGGCCCTCCGGGCAGTCCCATTTCACTGGCCCAGCTTGTGGCAGAGGGGGCAAGCCGTGCAGGGCCTTTCCCCGTTTATCCCATTGGGGCACTTTGCTTTCCAGTGTCCTGGCTTTTTGTACCTCTGGCAGTTACCTGGAGGAGTATCCTTAGGGCAACTTGGAGAGTGCCGGAGAGCTTGTAAAGCAGCCAGTCGTTGAGGCTGCCTCTTGTCTCCACATTTCTCCTTTTTCTTAGCCCTGTCCTCCTATTCTGATCTGGGTTATAAAAGACAGAGGAGGCGAATCTGAGGACCTCCTGCACAGGGGTGTTGGGTTCCATGGATGAGTTTTGTAGTTTCCTTCCAGTTTAGGCCAAGCAGCATTACAAAGGAAAACTTTTTTTTTTTCTCTTAAGGTTTGGGGCAATAAAACTTTTCCCAGTTTTGGGGATGCATCTGAGGGGCATGTCCTGTGGTATGGAGACACGATTACCCACCTGCGAAGAGAGAACAGAGGAGAAAAAGGAAAAAAGAAAGCATTCCCTCTACTTTCCTATTATCCTGAATGGGGCATCCTTCATTGTCCTTTGGGTTCCAGAATGAAGCAGTCTTATCATGTATCCTTGGTCCCAACTCATCACAATTACCCACTTGAGAATAGGGGAGATACTGGAGTGAAGAGTGGGTTCTCTGTTTATCCTTGAGGTTCCAGAGTGAACTGGTCCTACTGTGTATCCCTAACCTTGCCTTCATCTTTGTTCTAATGGTAATCTGTTAGCCTGGGAGCAACCTCCATCTCTGTCCTATGGGTCTCTTGTGCCTGCAGCCGTGGACCAGCCTGTCTCTTGTCTCCAAGACCTTATAATGACTCTCACTCAGAGCATTTTAGCAAAAAAATGATTCTTTCTTTTTCTTTTTTTTTTTTTGAGACAGAGTCTGGCTCTGTCACCCAGGCTGGAGTGCAGTGGCATGATCTCAGCTCACTGTAACCTCTGCCTCCTGGGTTCAAGCGATTCTCCTGCCTCAGCTTCCCAAGTAGCTGGGATGACAGGTATGTGCCATCATGCCCAGCTAATTTTTGTATTTTTAGTAGAGATGGGATTTCACCAAGTTGGCCAGGCTGGTCTTGAACTCCTGAGCTCAGCCGATCCGCCTGCTTCAGCCTCCCAAAGTGCTGGGATTACAGACGTGGGCCACCATGCCAAGCCAAAATGATTATTTCTTTTCTCAGATGCCTAGTTCCCATGTTCTTTAAGGAGACAGGAAGCCTGTTTTTCAGCTCACTGCCGCAAAGGGGCTGGACTTACCTCCCTGCAAGCTTTGAATGTGACCTTGCAGGTCTTGATGCTTGTTGAGAAGGGCCTGGAAGTCATTAGAGAAGTGGAGGCTCCAGGAGGAAGTGGGAGGAAGTGAGAGGAACGCTCGTGGAAAGCCTTCATATGCTTGCAAAAAGAGCAGCCCTTGGATTCAAGAGGGCAATGTTCATTTGCTATCTTGACATAAAGCAGCAACCTCTGGATGAGTTGGGGCTTGGGGTAAGAACTCACAAATGGCAAAAGCAGAGTTTTGCCTCCTCCCAAAGTGGTGTTAACTCAAAAAACAAAACAAAACAAAGCAAAAAAGCCAGTAAGTGGGATCCCTAAAGGGCCAGAATAAGGCCTTATGGAGGCGGACAAACTGCTTCAAAAGCCACCAGAAAACTTGGCCTGAGGCATAACAGAAACGAAAAGCATATGGTGAGTCACAAGGCGCTGGCAGAACCAGAGTTAGTGTCTATCCTGGTCATGTGCCAGCAGACAGGGAAAGGGTTAGAGGTCATCCAAGTTATTAGGTTAAAACCAAGTATAAATCTCAGGGGATATCCTCAAGGAAGCCCGTGTCTTTGCTGCCATGCAAGAACCGCAAGCACACGAATAACAGGGAGCGTGTGTTTAAGAAGTCATGTGGCATTCGAAGTGAAAGCCAAGTGGCCAACTTGCCCCTGAGGCCGATGGTTCTTTCGGCGGGTGCTAAAGGCCTCTTTTCAGAAGACACAGAGAAAACAGGAGAACAGGCAGTGCGGGTTCTTGGGAAAGAGCCGATCTTATGTGAAAAAACAGAGGACACCCCAGAAATTGCTCGGTTTGAGGCTTTAGCTCTACCACCCTCATGAGCCTCTTATCTAGGAGGGTCATTAGTGCCTTAGTTCTACGTGGTGCAGACCCCAAGGTCCTTCCCACCGCCGTGAGCCAGCCGTCAGGGTGAGCTGAAAATCAGCCATGGGAGCAGAGCCACTGTGGCTGAGAGGAATTGTTCTGGGCATTGGTTAGAGAGCAGGAGAGCGAAAGGGAGAAGAAAACTGTACAGGGCTTGAACGCCTGCAGCCGAAGATGGTGTAGAGGTCTCTAACCACTAGGGAAAACATGTGAGCTATGCAGCACCAAAGTATGTTAGCGCTTGGGAACGTATCCAAGTCACACAGCACCCAAGTATGCTACTGGCGGTGAATCTGTATCAGTATGAATGTGCAGCAACCTTAATTCTTGCCTCCTCAGAAGAAAGAATTTGACTGAGGGGCATAAGGCAGAAGGAGAGACTGAGGCAAGTTTTAGAGTGGGAGTGAAAGTTCATTAAAAAACTTTAGACTCCATCCAGGTCCCTGCAAAGGATATGATCTCATTCCTTTTTTATGGCTGCATAGTATTCCATGATGTATATGTATCACATTTTCTTCATCCAGTCTATCATTGATGGGTGTTCAAGTTAATTCCATGTCTTTGCTATTGTGAATAGTGCTGCAATGAACATACATGTGCATATATCTTTATGATAGAATGATTTATATTCCCTTGGGTATATACCCAGTAAGGGGATTACTGGTCAAATACTATTTCTGCCTCTAGGTCTTTGAGAAATCACCACATAGACACATGGTGGCGGGGGACAACACACATTGGGGCCTGTCAGAGAAGTGGGGGTCAGGGGAGGGAGAGCACCAGGAAGAATAACTAATAGATGCTGGGCTTAATACCAAGGTGAGGGGATGATCTGTGCAGCAAACCACCATGGCACATGTTTACCTATGTAACAAACCTACACATCCTGCACATGTACCCCTGAACTTAAAAGTTGGAGAAAAAAGAAAGCTTTAGAGCAGGAACAAAAGGAAGGAAAATACACTTGGAAGAGGGCCAAGCAGGCAACTTGAAAGGCAAGTGCTATGTAATATTTTTTAAAAGTTAAGTTGTTCATATCAAAAAACTAAATAGGGAGAAGCTCATGGAATAGCTGACTCCCCGCCTACCCACACTTTCTTACTTTTCTGCAGCCAAGCCTCGGAGTGGCCACTCCCTGTGCTGTAGCAATCGCTTCCCATTTTGTCTCCTTGCCAAACTATTCTTTGCACTGATGCCAAAGATATTTTTCAACATGCAATTTTTTTTTTTGACACACAGTCTTGCTCTGTCGCCTAAGCTGGAGTGCAGTGGCATGATCTTGGCTCACTGCAACCTCCACCTCCCAGGTTCAAGTGATTCTCCTGCTTTGGCCTCCAAGTAGCTGGGATTACAGGTGCATGCCACCACGCCCAGCTAATTTTTGTAGTTTTAGTAGAGATGGGGTTTCACCATGTTAGCCAGGCTGGTCTTGAACTCCTGACCTCATGATCTGCCTGCCTCAGCCTCCCAAAGTGCTGGGATTACAGGTGTGAGCCACCGTGCCTGGCCCAACATACAAATTTAATGGTATCTATTTCCTACTTAAAGCTCTTGAGTGGAAAAGCATGAGGATAAATGGAGAATGTGGCAACATCGTACATCAAAAATTTTGAAAGAAAATTCTTCACAGCATTATAAATAGTTTCTAGGTGGGAGAATTATGGATGATTTTAATTTTCTTTTTTGTATTTTTCTATATTGAAAATATTTAAAAATATGTAATCAAAAATGCCCTTTACTGACTACCTGTTCTAGTTGCCACAGATTAAAGATGGCCAAAGAGCTTTAACACTCTTTCCATTGACGGACTGTGTTTAATTCCCTTCCCCTTGAATCTAGGCTGGCCTAAGTAGTTTGTTTGAATAAGTAAATATGGGCCAGTTGTGGTGGCTCATGCCTGTAATCCCAGCACTTTGGGAGGCTGAAGTGGATGGATCACTTCAGGGTAGGAGTTCAAGACCAGCCTGGCCAGCATAGCGAAACCACTTCTTTACTAAAAAAAATGCAAAAATTAGCCAGATGTGGTGGTGGGAGCCTGTAATCCCCGCTACTTGGGAGGCTGAGGCATGAGAATCGCTTGAACCCAGGAGTTAGAGGTTGCAGTGAGAAAGATGGCGCCACTGCACTCCAGCCTGGGAGATAGAGGGAGACTTTGTCTCAAAAAATAAATAAAATAAAATAGCAGGAGTGCTGTGCTGGGACTTCAAGGGTGGGTTATAAAAAGCCATGCAGCTTTTGCCTGGCTCTCATGGAACATTCTGTCTGGGAGCCCTGACCACTGTGGAAAAGTTGGATACCCTGAGTCTTCCATAATGTAAGTGCCTGGCACACGGTGTCAGCTGGGCCTGGTATATTAATCTTCCCCACCAAGCAGAAGCCACTTGGAATCCTTCAGACCAGCCCATCCTCCAGGTGACTGCCACCCCTGACCTCAGTCGACACCACATGGAACAGAAGAATCCCCCTAGCTGGACTTGCCAAATGTCCTGCTCCACAAAATGAGACATAATTATTGTTTTAAGCCTTATGTTAACTTGTTAGATAGCCATAGATAATTGGAATTCTATTAAACAAAGAAAGGCTTCTCAGCAGGGCTAAGATTCTCCTAGATCTGGCCTCTGTCTACCTTCTCTTCCTCCTGTACTCTTCTTTATCTCTCAGGCTCTTTTTTTTGGGACTGGGTCTTGTATTTTAGCCTCGAACTCCTGGGCCCAAGTGGTCCTCCTGCTTCAGTCTCCCGAGTAGCTAAGACTACAGGTATGTGCCACCACGCCCTGCTGAATTTTTTAAAAAGTTTTTTTTTTTAGAGACGGGGTCTCGCTATGTTGTCCAGGCTGGTTTCAAACTCCTGGCCTCAAGTGATCCTCCCACCTTGGCCTCCCAAAGTGGTAGAGTTACAGGTGAAAGCCATCACACCTGGCCCCAGGCTTCTTCTAGGTTCCTGAACCAACTATGGCCTTTACCTTGGTGCCATTGTCTATGCCAGCTTCTTTTTCTTATTTATTCCATTTGCCTGGACTGACGTTCCCGTCCTTACTCCATTCCTCTGTCCTCACCTGTCTGTCACACCACCAGCTCCTCCATCTCCCTGGTAAATTCTTGTTGAGCTTTCAAAATTTACCTCTGATGGTGCTTCTGGAAAGACTTACTTCTTTGCATACAGGGTTCTATATCTTCTCTGTGCTAATGTTTCTATTGCACGTGCTTCTCTTATTATACTCATTTACTCATCAAGTACATTGTAGCACATTTGTTCTCATGTCCATTTCTTCTACTTATCTGTGTATTAGTTTCCTTTTGATGTTATAACAAATTACAAAAAACTTAGTGCCTTAAAACCATACAAATTTATTATCTGGGATTCTGAAACTTAGAAATCCTAAATGGGTCTCATTAGGCTGAAAGCAAGGTGTTGACAGGGCTGCATCCTTTTCTGAAAGCTCTGGGGGACAATCTGTTTTCTTGTCTTTTATAGCTTCTAAAGGCCGACCACATTTCTTGGCTCCTGGTCCCTCTCTGCGTTTTCTTTTCCTTCCTTCCTTCTTTCCTTCCTTCCTTCCTTCCTTCCTTCCTTCCTTCCTTCCTTCCTTCCTTCCTTCCTTCCTTCCTTCTTTCCGTCCTTTTCTTTCGTGGAGTCTTGCTCTGCCACCCAGGCTGGGGTGCAGTGAAGCCATCTCGGCTCACTGCAACCTCCGCCTCCTGGTTTCAAGCAATTCTCCTGCCTCACCCTCTTGAGTAGCTGGAATTACAGGTGTGTACCACCACACCTGGCTAGTTTTTGTATTTTTTGTAGAGACGTGGTTTCACCATGTTGGCCAGGCGAGTCTCGAACTCCTGACTTCAAATTATTTACCTGCCTTGGCCTCCCAAAGCACTGCGATTTCAAAGTGCTGTGGCGTGAGCCACTGCGCCCAGCCCTCTCTGCATTTTCAAAGCCAGCAATGGCCAGATGAGTCTTCCTAATGCTGGTCACTCTGATACTAGCTTTCTATCTTCCTCTTCCACATGGAAGGACCCTTGTGATTACACTGGCCACATCCAGATAATCCAGGACAATCTCTCTATTTTAAGATCATCTGATTAGTAACCTTAAATTCATCTGCAATATTAATTCCCATTTGCCATGTATTGTAACACTTTCACAGGTTTCAGGGAGTAGGACATGGACATTCTTGCGGGGGGTCATCATCTGGCTGACTGCAGCAGTCTGTGAGCTCCTATGGTAAAAAGACTGTGACCTATGTATTACTCTCCCTGAATGCAGAGCAGAATCCTGTTATGTAGTATATGAGGAAGACATGATCTTTGTTCAAATGGAGTTTATATTCTAAAAGAAGGGGTAAACAAGTTTTGATCTACCACCTGTTTCTGTACAGCTCGTAAGCTTAATTTTTTACTTTTTTTTTTTTGAGACAGGGTCTCATTTTGTCACCCAGGCTAGAGTGCAGTGGTGCAAACACAGCTCACTGCACTTGACCTCTCGGGCCCAAGAGATCCTCCTGTCTCAGTCCCACAAACAGCTGGGACTATAGGCACACACCACCATGTCTGGCCCATTTTTATATTTTTTGTGGAGACAGGGTTTTTCCATGCTGCCCAGGCTGGTCTCGAACTCCTGAGCTCAAGTGATCTGCCTGTTCAGGCCTCCCAAATTTCTGGGATTACAGGTGTGAGCCACTGTGCCTGGCCGTATGTTTTTCAGTGGCTAAACAAGTTCGAATGGAGAATGATATTTTCTGACATAAAAATTAGATGAAATTTACTTTAAAGTGTCCATAAGTCAAGTTTTATTGGAACACAGCCATGCCCATTCATTTATTTGTTGTCTATGCTGCTTTCACACTATAGTGGTGAAGGTGAGTAGTAGCAACAAAGACCTTACGGCCACAAAGTCTAAAATAATTACTTATTTGACCCTTGATAGAAAAAAATTGCTAGTCCCTGCTCTAGAGGGAACTCTAGAACTTTCTGTGAGAGTGAGAGTGGGATTTTGCTATATCTGGACTGTCCAATGTGGTAGCCACTAGCTACAGCTGGCACTTGAAATGAGGCTAGCACCCCTAAGGAAAGGACTTTTAAGCTTTATTTGATTATAATTAATTTAGATTTGAAGAGCTACCTGTGGCTGGTGGCTACTGTACTGACAGCCCTAGGAGGTGAGATGATGATTATGGAGCTGCTGATAAAAATGTGATAATTTGCCATGTGCCAAATGCCGTGCTAAGAGAACAAGGGTGATGCTCTTAAAATTCTCATTTTACAGATGAAGAAAACTGAAGCTTAGATGGATCAAGTATGTTGCCCAAGGTTACACAGCCAGAGCGGGGCAAGCTGGAACCCAGGGAGGTTGACTCCTGAACTGTTGCTCTAACATTAGGCTATGCTGCCTCACGAAAGACAAGACGCATAGACATTGAATTGTAACATGTGAGAGAATGTCATGAGTGCTATGAAAGAAGCAACAACAAGGCAGAGAAATAATTAAGGGGAAAAATTTCTGACCAGGGAGGGAAAAGACACCTTCTTCATGGGTGCCAAACGACTTAAGATGGGCTTTAAAATTTGGCCAGGATTTTGACTGACACTTACATGTTTGTAAGCTAGGTGGATGCAACCACCTAAACAGAGGTGTGATGGGGGAAGTAGAGGAGGGGTTAAGGGATTGGAAAGCAGTCCACTTTGAAAATTCATGGCAGAACTTTGCTAGCAAAGGGCCCCAAGTTTTCTTGGCAACTGGTGCACTTCCTCTTTTCTCTCCATAGCAACCATGTAAATGACCTTGCCTTCCTTTTCACTTTGACTGGAAGTTTAGCTTCAAACTTGAGCTTAACTTGAGCAAAAGCAGAGAACCACACAGCTTGAATGTTTGAGTTTCTTCTCCTTTCCTCCCCAAAAGCTCAATTTCTGCTCTAATGAGTGCTTTCTCTGGTCTTAATATTTGTTTTTATCCGTATTTTAACATCATTTCATTACATGTTTATTTCTTGCAATGCCCCCGGGGCCCTTTTGTGAATACGTGTGGGTATAAATGACGGAATAGGTTCCAGCTGCAGGAGGATGTGGACGCAGGGAGATAAGTTTGAAAAGATAAGTTGGTGTCAGGCACTGGGTACAGTCAGGGTCAAGGAAGCTAGTGGGTGCTCTTGCCTTTGAGAAATAGCTTGAACCAGTTAGGTGCCATCCCCATGCCCTTATCTCCTGTAGCCTTGGCTGCAATCCTGGCAGCTCCCCACTCAGTTCTTGGAAACCTGGCAATTGGCCCTAGTTCCATCCCACGCCACTGCCCGCTTGCTTCCTCTGCTAGCTCTGATATCTGTTGGCATCTTCTTCAAGTGTTAACTCCCAAACATCCTCAGTTTCAGTCTTGTTATTGGCATCAGGGGACACACTGGCATCCTGCAACCTCTCCAAAGTACAGGCTGATCAGATCCCTCCCCTCTTTGAAGGTCTTCGGTAGCTCTCAGGTGGAAGTCCAAGTTCAGTAGCTTTGCTTAGGGTCCTCGTTCACACCCCAGCTCTGCCTCTTCCTCACTACATGACTTGGGCAAGTTGCTTAACTTCTGTATGCCGGAGTTTCCTTGTCTGTAAAATAGGAATAACAATAGTACCTACCTCAAAAGGTGCTGTGAGGGTAGGCTGTGGGAATCTATGTGAAACATGACAACGGTTCCTAGCACAAAAGAGCTCTCCATGTGTTGTTGTCACTGTCATGAGCTCTTCAGACTCACCTCTTGCCAATGCCCTTCACACAGTTTCTGGCTTCACATCCAACGGAACTACTTGTAGTTTCCTATATTTGAGTTTTCTAAATTCAGATGAGCCTGAATTTGCTCATCTTTGGGTGTTTTACACATTTCCTCTGCTGGAAAGTGTTCCTTCTCCCTCTTAACCTATTCTTCCTCATTCTTCTTATATCAGAGAGCAGGGATGTCATGGAGGTAGAAGGGAGGAAAAGAGGAACAGAGAGAGAGAGAGAGAGAGAGAGGAGGGATATAAGTAAGCAAGACAAACTCAGCAACAAGGGATGAGAAAATATTCAGCAATTGGGTGCTGAATTGCATTCCAGAATCCAAATCTAGGAGCAGGCAGGGGTGGGACAGCAAGCCAGGCTTCTGTCCAGATGGGCTATCCATCAGGGTTGCTTACTATGGCTCACTAATGACCATTATTAACACCATTGCATGTAAAATGTTTATTTCAAGGTAGAAAATGCACGTTGGGTTTTTCAGAATAGGTGTTCGAATTTCTTCTACAATTTTCTTCAGTATACAGAGGAGGATTGCTTGTGTTGGTCCTCTACAGTTGAGATCGCCACTGTGCTGTAGAGTAATGAGTTATAAGTGGTGGCCAGTGATCACAGCTCCTTGCTCTGGGCTGCCACCCCAGCCGGTGGTGTGGGTGAATCAGGGTTGGTCAAAGTATGGCCAGCCAGCCCAGGCTCTCCATGCAGTTATGACTTTTGACTAACTGACCATGGTCACTCTTTCATGGCCTTCCCTTCTTGGATGACATGAATACCATATATTAACTAACAGGTCACTTCCTAATCATCCAAACAGGAACCTAGAGATTTTTATAATATTCTTTTCCAGGACAGGATACGGGACTTATATCATCCAAAGTTCTTATTTGCAAACAAAGAAACATAACCTAGATGATCTAAGTAGAATCAGAATTTATTGATTATATACTGGATGACTCACAGAACTTCTGAGAAGGTATAAGAACAAGGCTTGGGGGCTGTATCAATTGGAAACAGTTCTCAAAATCACACTGATATGGTTTGGCTATGTTCCCACCCAAATCTCATCTTGAATTGTAGCTCCCATAATTCCCACGTGTGTGGGAGGGACCAGGTGGGAGATAATTGAATCATGGGGGTGGTTTCCTGCATACTATTCTTGAGGTAGTGAATAAGTCTCACGAGATCTGATGGTTTTATAAGGGGAACCCCCCTTTTGCTTTGTTCTCATTTTCTCTCTTGTCTGCCTCCATGTAAGACATGGCTTTTGCCTTCTGCCATGATTGTGAGGCCTCCCAGCCACATGGAACTGTAAGTCCATCAAACTTCTTTTCCTTTGTAAATCACCTGGTCTTGAGTATGTCTTTTTTTTTTTTTTTTTTGAGATGGAGTTTTGCTCTTGTTGCCCAGGCTGGAGTGCAAGGGCGCGATTTTGGCTCACTGCAATGTACACCTCCCGGGTTCAAACGATTCTCCTGCCTCAGCCTCCTGAGTAGCTGGGATTACAGGTGCCCACCACCATGCCAGGCTAATTTTTAAAATATTTTTAGTAGAGATGGGGTTTTACCATGTTGGTTAGGCTGGTCTTGAACTCCTGACCTCAGGTTATCCACCCTCCTCGGCCTCCCAAAGTGCTGAGATTACAGGTGTGAGCCACTGCGCCTGGCCTCAGGTATGACTTTATCAGCAGCATGAAAATGGACAAATATACACACTGTGAAAGTGCTCAGGTAAGGACACTATCGAGGATTCGTTCCCTGAGATGTGAGTAGAAAAGCAGTTAATGGAAACAACGCAGTCTTCACATTCTGTATATTTTCCCTGTTTCTTTTGATACAAGTTCCAAATGAACATTTAGCAGCATGACAACTTCTTGATTATTTATTCTCTCATCTCTTCCTGGTTGGTCAATGCACACAGGTCCAGGTGGAGAGAGCTGGGAGCATACTCCTCCTGGACGGTGGATCAGAAGTGTCATCTTGGTTTCCAGTATCCTGCCTGAGCTGTGAATTGCCCTGACTCTTCATTTCTCACTCTGACTCTCTGCAGCATCTGTCTGCTTCTCAGAACACTTGCTTCCTTTGGCTTCCGTGACCTCCTTCCTCTCCAGATTTGCCACCTGCTGTCTAAATGTTCCTTCTGGGTTCCCTTCCTCCCTTTAACCTCTCACTGTTAGCCTTACTTATGGTTCTATGTTCAGCTGCCTTTCTTCTTCCCACTTCTCTCTCAATAGCCTGTCCCAGAAGGGGTTGCATTCAATCCTATGGCTTTGTAATCAATAAGTTGATGATTTCAAAACCCTCAGCATTCTCTCTCTCTCTCTCTTTTTGAGACATGGTCTTGCTGTGTTGCCCAGGCTGGAGCGCAGTGGTATAATCATGGCGCACTGCAGCCTTCAACTCCTGGGCTCAAGCCATCCTCCCACTTCAGCCTCCTGTGTAGCTAAGACTACAGGTGTGCATAACCATGCCTGGCTAATTTTTAAATTTTTTGTAGAGAGGGTCATCTCACTATCTTGCCCAGGCTGGTCTCAAACTCCTGGCCTCAAGTGATCCTCCCTCCTCAGCTTCCCAAAGTGCTGGGATTACAGGCATGAGCCACCATGCCCAGACCTCAACTCTCTTAAATTTCCAACCAGCAAGGAAGCAACTAGATGGCTCTTTGTGGATGTTCAACAGCCCTTCAAACGGAACACATTCCAAATGGAACCCTGCTTCTCCTCCTGTGTTCTCTGATTCAGTGAATAGCAGCGGAATCATTGTCTGAGTTAGAAATCTAGGTATCATTTTTGAGTCCTTCCTGTCTCCTCCTTATCCTTCACATCAATTCCTAGGTTCTCTCACTCTTATTTTGTTAATATCTCTCAAATCTGCCCAGCTTCATTCACCTGCAACAAAATCTTTTACTTTTAGCTATCGCCATCCCTTACTTGGATCATTGCAACAGACTCCTGAGAAGTGTTCAGGCTCCAGCCTCCAGAGAGCCCTCGCAGTCCCTACTCCTGTCCTTGCTTCATTAGAATCCAAATGATAAAATGTATACTTGGTCCCATCTCCTCCCTGCATGAGACCATTCAGTGAACCCCCATGGCTATAAGAAAATTTAAACTTCTAAGGCAGGGGTTGGTAAACTCTGGCTCATGGGTTGAGTCACCTTTTTTTCATGCAGCATGAAAGCTAATAATAGTTTTTACATTTTTAAATTATTGAAAAAAATCAAAGAGTGTGACACATGAAAATTATATGGACCTTATCCAAAATATACAAAGAACTCTTAAGCTCAGCAAGAAAACAAACAACTCAATTAAAAAATGGCTAAAATGGGGCCGGGTGCAGTGGCTCACGTCTGTAATCCCAGCACTTTGGGAGGTTGAGGTGAGTGGATCACCTGAGGTCAGGAGTTCAAGACCAGCCTGACCAACATGGTGAAACCCCTGTCTCTACTAAAAATACAAAGATTAGCCGAGTGTGGTGGCAGGCATCTGTAATCCCAGCTGCCCTGGAGGCTGAGGCAGGAGAATCGCTTGAACGTGGGAGGTAGAGGTTGCAGTGAGCTGAGATTGCACCATTGAACTCCTGCCTGGGCAACAAGAGTGAAACTTCGTCTCGGGGGAAAAAAAAATTTGAATCTGGTTCTGAGCTAAAGTTAAGTAAATTCTTAGCTAAGAAAAAATTGGAAATCCATCATCTATATTAGCAACAGATTCTCAGAGTAAATTCTTAACTTCTATGATTTACGATAATTGAGCTGGACTTGATCATACAAGTTAGTCTAATAATGTATTGTACCAAAATATATACTTTATTGGGCAGAGTCAGAAGTGTTCGTGCTCACAAGCTTTGGGAAAGTGAAAAGTAAAATCATTTTGGATTAAAAAAGAAATGGCCAAAAGACCTAAACAGACACCACCTCAGAGAAGACTCACGGATGGCAAATAAGCACATAAAAAGATGCTTACCAGCATATGCCATTAGGGAATTGTAAATTAAAACAAGGAGGAACCACTGCACATTCAACAGGATGCCTAAAATCCAAAGCACTGACAAATGCTGGCAAGGATGAAGAGCTACAGGAGCTCTCATTCATTACTGATGGAATGAAAGATGGTACAGCTACTTTAGAATCTAGTTTGACAATTTTTTTTTTTTACAAAGCAAAAGGTACTTTTACCATGTCATCCAGAAATTGAACTTCTTGCTATTTACTCAGAGAAGTTGCACATGGATGTTTATAGCAGCTTTATTCATAATTGCCAACACTTGGAAGCAAACAAGATGTCCTTTAGTAAATATGGATAAACAAACTGTGGTACATCTATACAGTGGAATATTATTCAGTAATAAAAAGAAATGAGCTATCCAGTCACAAAAAGACATGGAGGAATCTTAATTGCATGTTACTAAGTGAAGCAGCCAGTCTAAAAAGGCTACATAGTGTATGCTTCCAACTATATGGCATTCTGCAAAAAGCAAACATATGGAGACAGAATATATAAGGAGCTCGAACAACTATACAGGAAAAAAATCTAATAATCCAGTTTAAATATGGGCAAAAGATCTGAATAGACATTTCTCAAAAGAAGACATACAAATGGCAAACAGGCATGTGACAAGATGTTCAACATCACTGTTCATCAGAGAAATGCAAATCAAAACTACAATGAGGTAGCATCTCACCCCAGTTAAAATGACTTTTATCCAAAAGACAGGCAATAACAAATGCTGGCAAGTATGTGGAGAAAACGGAACTTTTGTACTCTGTTGGTGGGAATGTAAATTAGTACAACCGTTATGAAGAACAGTTTGGAGGTTCCTCAAAAAGCTAATAATAAAGCTACCATATTATCCAGCAATCCCACTGCTAGGTATATACCCCAAAGAAAGAAAATCAGTGTATCGAAGAGATATCTGCACTCCCATATTTATTGTAGCACTATTCACGATAGCCACAATTTGGAAGCAACCCAAATGTCTGTCAATAGTTGAATAGATACAGAAATGTGGTACAAGGCTGGGCACAGTGGCTCATACCTGTAATCCCAGCACTTTGGGAGGCCAAGGCAGGCAGATCATTTGAGGTCAGGAGTTTGTGACCAGCCTGACCAACATGATGAAACCCTGTCTCTACTAAAAATACACACACATACACAAAATTTAGCTGGGCATGGTGGTGCACACCTGTAATCTCAGCTACTCAGGAGGCTGAGACATGAGAATCGCTTGAACCCAGGAGGCAGAGGTTGCAGTGAGCTGAGATTGCGCCACTGCACTCCAGCCTGGGTGACAGAGTGAGGTTCTGTCTCAAAAAAAGACATGTAGTACAAATACACAATGGAGTACTATTTAGCCATGAAAAAGAATGAGATGCTGTCGTCTGCAACAACATGGAAACAACTGGAGGTCATTTTGTTAAGTGAAGTAGGCCAAGCACAGAAAGACAAAGTTCACATGTTCTCACTTATTTGTGGGAGCTAAAAATTAGAACAATTGGATTGATGGAGATAGAGAGCAGAAGGATTGTTACCAGAGGCTGGGAAGGGTAGTGGTGGAGGGATGTAAGGATGGTTAATGGGTAAAAAGTAGTTAGAAAGGATGAGTAAGACCTAGTATTTGATAGCACAATAGTAAAAAATAATTTAATTGTACATTTAAAAATAATTAAAAGAGTATAATTGGATTGTTTGTAATGTAAAGGATAAATGCTTTGAGGTGATGGATACCCCAGTTACCCTGATGTGATTATTACCCATTGTATGCCTGTATCAAAATATCCCATATACCCTATAAATATATACACCTACTATGTACCCACAAACATAAAAAATAGAGAGAAAAGTATAGGGAGACAGTATAGAAAATCAGTGGTTGGACAGGCGTGGTGGCTCTCACCTGTAATCCCAGTAATTTGGGAGGCCAAGGCAGGCTTTCTTGAGCCCAGAAGTTCGAGACTAGCCTGAGCAACGTGGCAAAACCCTGTTACTACCCCCCAAAATACAAAAACTAGCTGGGCATGGTGGTGTGCACCTGTAGTCCCAGCTACTTGGGAGGCTGAGGTGGGAGGATGGCTTGAGCCTGGAGGTTGCAGTGAGCCAAGATTGTGCCACTGCACTCCAGCTTGGGTGGCAGAGCCAGACTCTGTCTCAAAAAATATATATGTAGATAATAAAATAAAATGAAAATCAGTGGTTACCAGGGCCTTAGGGGATGGAGAGAGGGATAAACAGTGGACCACAGGGGATATTCATGGCAGTGAATCTCTTCTACAGGATGCTATAATGGTAGATGTAAATGTAATTACACATTTATCAAAATTCATAGAATATACAACAGAAAGAGTGAACTCTAATGTAAACTATGGACTTCAGTTAATAATAATGTATCAGGCCAGGTGAGGTGGCTCACGCTTGTCATCCTAGCACTTTGGGAGGCCCAGGTGGATGGACTGCTTGAGCTCAGGAGTTTGAGACCAGCCTGGGCAACATAGTGAGACCTGGTCTCTACAAAAAATACAAAAATTAGCTGTGTGTGGTGGTGTGTGCCTGTAGTCTCAGGTACTCGGGAAGCTGGTATAGGAGACTGGCTTGAACCCGGGAGACGGGAGGTTGCAGTGAGCTGAGATTGAGATTGTGCCACTGCACTCCAGCCTAGGTAACAGAGCCAGATCCTGTTTCACACACACACAAGTATCAATATTGGCTCTTCAAGTATAACAAATGTACCACACGAATGCAAGATGTCAATACAAGGGAAAACTATGTATGGAGGGATGATGAGGTGGTATCTGGGAACTCTCTGTACTTTCTGCAATTATTTTGCAAACCTAAACTTGCTAAAACAAAAAGTCTATTAATTAGGATAATTATATCAATTTCAAATTCAGTGTTCATAAATTTTGATTGGAAGACACCCATGCCCATTCATTTACATATTGCCTATGGCCACTGTTGTGCTACAATAACCAAACTGAGAAGTTGCCACAGTGACCAGATGGCTTACAGCATCTAAAGCATTTACTATCTGCCCCTCCCTACTACCACAGACCACTGATTACTCCTCCAGCCTCACACCATCTCCTATCTTATCCTTAGGCCATCTTGAAAAATATTTTCCTTAGAAATCCATGCTCTCTTGCCCATCAGTTCCTCTACTTGAAATACCAGGCAGGACTAACTGGGTACCATCATGTCCCAGACACCTTTTTTGGCTGGCTTTTTCTGATCACCTATGCCTGAGTTAGATGGCCTTTCAATGTACCCCCCAATCCCACCCCCATAATTTGGCCTTTCTACTGAAAGAACTCATGTTATTGATGGTCCCTTCAGACTGTGAACTTTTTTTTTTTTGAGATTGAGTCTTGTTCTATCACCCAGGCTGGAGTGCAGTGGCCCGATTTCAGCTCACAGCAACCTTCGCCTCCCTGGTTCAAGTGATTCTTCTGCCTCAGCCTCCAGAGTAGCTGGGACTACAGGCATGCACCACCACACCCGGCTAATTTTTGTATTTTCAGTAGAGACGGGGTTTCACCCTATTGGCCAGGCTGGTCTCAAACTCCTGACCTTGTGATCTGCCTGCTTTGGCCTCCAAAAGTGCTGGGATTACAGGTGTGAGCCACTGTGCCAGGCCCAGACTGTGAACTTTTAAGTTTGAGGTCATGGCTTATTGATCTCTGCATCCCTGTTACCTAGCACCTGTTAGTATCCACTAGCATGGATGATCAGGAATCATTTTATAAGGGATTCTAAACTTGGAGTCCATACGTGGATGGGCTTTAGGATCTGTGACCCCCTTGAAATGGGATGAAAAAGGCTGTGTGTGTAAGTTTATTTGGGCTTATTTCCTGGGGAGAAAGCCCATTGTTTTCATGAGCTTCTCAAAGGGAACCATGACCAGCCTCCAACAAAGAACAAAATGAAGAATTCCTGGAAGGGTATAGGTACATGGTCAGTACAGTGCCAACCTGGGTAAATTAACAAGATTTGCTGACTTTGTCAGATTGACAAAAACAAAGAAAGTTACTAATCCTAGTCAACAATCATACCATCCATGACACAAAGATCTGTGTGACAATAGCAAAGACATGGAATCAACTCAAATGTCCATCAATGATAGACTGGATAAAGAAAATGTGGTACATGCACACCATGGAATACTATGCAGCCATAAAAAGGAATGAGATCATGTCCTTTGCAGGGATGTGGATGGAGCTGGAAGCCATTATCTTCAGCAAACTAACACAGGAACAGAAAACCAAACACCTTATGTTCTCACTTATAAGTGGAAGCTGAACAATGAGAACACATGGACACAGGGAGCAGAACATCACACATTGGGGCCTGTTGGGGCGGCGGGGAGGAGGAGCATCAGCTAATGCATGCGGGGCTTAATACCTAGGTGATGAGCTGAGAGGTGCAGCAAACCACCATGGCACACATTTATCTATGTAACAAACCTGCACGTTCTTCTGCACATGTATCCCAGAACTTAAATTAAATTAACAAACAAACATACATACATCCGAAAAAAAGAAAACCACTATCTTTTCATATTAAAAAAAAAGATCTGTGTGGGTGTCTGACTCATCCTTATTTTTTAAAGTCTCAAATCCATAACAAAAGGTCAGCCTTGTTTAAAAACAGCTTAGACCTAGGAGATGAGTATTCAAAGGAAGAACATTTTAGAAGAGATTCATACAAATATCTGGACTTCACTGAATACATGCTTGTGATAGTTAATTTTGTGTCAGCTTGGGTAGGCCATGCTACCCAGTTATTGGTCAAATACAAGTCTAGATGTTGCTGTGAAGGTATTTTTTTTTTTTTTTTGTACATGTGATTATCATTGAAGTCAACAGACATTGAGTAAAGCAGATTACCCTCTTTAATGTCTGTGGGCCTCACTCAGTTGAAGGTCTTAACAGAAAAGACTGAGGTTCCCTGAGGAAGAAGGAGTTCTGCCTTGGACTTGAGACTGCAGCATCAACTCTTCCTTGGGTCTAGGCTGCTGACCTGCCCTGCAGACTTTGCACTGTATATACCCAGAGAAATACAAATCATTGTATCATAAAGACACATGCATGCTTATGTTCATTGTAGCACTATTCACAATAGCAAAGACATGGAATCAACCTAAATGCCCATCAATGACAGTCTGGATAAAGAAAATGTGGTACATATACACCATGGAATACTATGCAGAGATAAAAAGAATAAAATCATGTCTTTTGCAGCAACATAGATGCAGCTGAAAGAAATTATCCTATGTGAATTAACACGGGAACAGAAAACTACCACATGTTCTCACTTATAAGTGGGAGCTAGACATTGGTTACTCAAGGACATAAAGATAGAAGCAACAGACACTTGGGACTACTAGAAGGGGGAGTCAGGCAGCAAGGATTTAAAAACTATTGAGTACTATGCTCACTACCTGGGTGATAGGATCACTTGTACCCAAAACCTTAGCATCACACAATATACCCTGGTAACAAACCTGCACATGTATCTCCTGAATCTAAAATGCAAGTTGAGTAAATAAGTAAATATGCTATTTTTGATGAAGATATGTTTTAGATTAAGATATTTTTACTTGGAATACTTTAGTGTTAGACCGAAGTTTGCCACCCTTCTGGTTTCTTGGTTAATATTTTCAATTAATGCTCAAGATAAACACCCCTCCTTAGTTTAAATGAGCATTTGCCATTGAGAAAAGTAGGAAGACATTTTGGCGTTTGGGTGTTTGCTGGAATTAGTTACGTCTGAACCCACAACTTTGGGTCTCCTAGGAAGTATAAATACTCAGTACCATTGTCCACCGTAAGTAGGTGGTGATGGACTTGAAATTGGAAATGTGGATCTGTGTTTAGCCATTGGAAACTTTAGGTACAAGAACCACCAAGAAATGGACCACCAAAGTATTCCTTCCTTTCATGTTTTAGCTTTCTTAGTTCTATTTCTGCTTATCACTCGTATTTATTTTACTTTTATGGTTTTTGGTATTGTTTCACAAACATTATAACAGCAATTGTGAAATTCCTTTCTCTTTTTTTGAGTGGGAAGGTCTTGCTGTGTGGCCAGGGCTGTAGTGCAGTGGTGCGAACATGGCTCACTGCAGCCTTGACCTCCTGGGCTAAAGCAATCCTCCCAGTACATGCATGGGTCACCACATCTGGCTAATTAAAAATTTTTTTTTTTTTTTGTAGAGACAGCGGTCTCACTGTGTTGCCCAGGCTGGTCTTGAACTCCTGGGCCCAAGCAAGCCTCCAGCCTGGGCCTCCTAAAGTGCTGGGATTACAGATGTTAGCCACCACTTAAAGAGGAAAATTTACTTACAATCCCACTACTCTAGAAACGTATTTTTAAACTGAGTTTCTCAAGGACACAGGCCAAAGGAAAGGCTAACAGACCTTTGAATCAAGGTCAGAAGGCCTCTGGAGAAGGGAAACCATACAGAAACTACAGTGGAACAATGTCATTTCTGAAAGGTAATTTATGAATACCAGCAAGTTGGTATTCTCACAGCGGCACAGTGGCACTGAAAGAACATTTGCACCATTTGGAAAGCACTGAGGCTATTTAGTTTTTCAGAACAGCTGTCTCACTGAACTCTCCCTGGGCTCAACTGTCTACTGCCCGTTTCCCTTTATGTCTCCTAAAGCCCCAGCATATGAGGATTTGGCACCTAGAACAAGGTTGAGTGTGACTGACACAGGAAACGGCCCGTGGCTGGACTGGCGCCTGCATGCAGCTGAATGGGGACACACAGCCAGGCCAGAGCAAGGAAGCAGCTGTCACTCAAAGCGCTCAGCTCAATGTCACCAGCTTGCTTGTTTCCTTATTCTTAGTGTCTTAACTGCACTTAGAAGGTAACACTAATGGTGGGATATAGTGTCACTCTGACTTAACCTTGTAGTTTGGGTAGCTCTGCAGGAAGAGGGAGAAATGGGAAGTAAATTAACATTCATTTAATATATCCCACACTGTACTGAACACTATATATATATGGAGAGAGAGAGAGAGATCTATCCTGCAATGGAGAGTGATTAAGGTCACTGCCTGAGTTTAAGCCATGCTAGCTGTGTGGCCTTGGGCAAGTCACTTCTTCATGTCTCATGTTTTTTTCTATAACAATATTACATATGTTAAGAGTTATTATGAAGATTAAATTAATTAAGTGTAAAGCCCTTAGTTCAGTGCTTGAAACACAGTAAGTGCTATATGTGTTTGCTGTCATTACCCTTATTAGTGAACTTTAACACAGTCCTGTTCATCCTTTTATGACCGAGGAAACTGACACCCATGGAGATTAAGTCAGTTACCGGACATGGCAGAGCCTGAAACCAAACTCAGATTTACCTGACTGCAATATTTTCTTCCCATAACATGACCGGGCCTGCTCAATGGTATCAAATTTCCTCTGCTGCTTGCCAGCGTAGGGTTCAGTTTATCAACTCTTCTTTGTACTGTCAAGAGTGAAATCCTATATGACTGAGGCTCTGTCTTTAATCCCCAATTCCGATCATCCCTGGAGAAGGGCCAATGGTCAACATTTGGGGAGTCAGTGAAAGGAGAAACTTCAATCCTCCATTCCCCCCTGTAGGCCTGATTGCCCTTTTGATGTCGCCTATGTGTCCCTGACTATCAGAAGGCAGTGAGTAACATAACTAAATAAATCATCTGACAGACAGTACCCTTAGAGTCCTGGTGGATTTGGGGGAGCAGTCGGCCTCCGAGGGCAGCGCTGTCCAATAGGAATATAATGGGAGCCATCTGTGTAACTTTAAAATTTTTAATAGCTACGTTAAGAATTAAAAAACAAAGGTGAAATTAATTTTAATAATATTTTACCTAATATATCAAAAATATCACTTCAATCTGGAATCAGTATAAACATTATTGAGATACTTTTTTGTATTGTGTTGAGTTCATTATTTACTTTAAACATACCATACAGCCCTTGAAGTATATACAATGTTACTACAACAGCTCCTAGACACTTGCATGTGTATTTTGCTTTTTTGTATCGTGTTGAATTCATTACGAATTTTAAGCACACAGCCCTAGAAATATATACAATGCTACTACAGCAGCCCCCAGCCAAACACTTGGATATGTGTCCTTGATGGGCTTTCTTTATTCAGTTAGAGACTTCATGTGTCTAAAACTGTACCCTGTCTCCCTTTTCTTCCTCCTGAGACAGATACTCTGATGGGAAAAAAAAAAAAAATGGCTGAAAGAGTAAAGTCGCTTTTCCTCCGAATTTCCCCCATTAGTGCAGCTTGTACGGACAGCTGCGATTTCTTGTTGGGTCACAGGGCGTTTGTGGCAATCTGCACGCTCTGCATTTCTCCCCCTGTGAGGTCAGGAGTGATGGGCGAGGGGGGGGCACTTCAGGTTCTAGAAGGACCCGGGCAAAGTCCTTTCCCGTGTCTGGTTTCCACAGGGACGGTGTGGCCTGCACAGACGACAGCACGCCCGGCGGGGAGAGCGGCCGTGTCGGCCCAGCGGGGACTCGGCAGGGCTCAGGTTTCCCGGACCGGATGACGGACCTGAGCCCGGGGCCCGGACGGCGCTGGCCGGGCACAGGATGCGCAGCACGGAGAGCGCATCCTGGGCATCCGCCCGCGCTCGGCCCCGCGGCGCAGCTGCTGCAGATCCGCGGGGGCAGCCACCTCCTCCGGGGGCTGGCAACGCCAGGACTCTCCCCGCCCCTGCCCGGAGCCCTCCCCTGCAGGGGCCGCGGGGCGGAGTCGCCCACCTGTCATCCGAGACGCCCCACGTGGGTCAGCCGGGGAGGGGGCGGAAAGGAGGGAGAAAAGGCAGAGGCGTCGGGGGAGGCCGGAGGGAGAGTGGGGTGGACAGAGGAGCGGAGGGACTAGAGGGAAGCTCACGGTAGCTGCGCGGAGAGGGAGCGAAGAGCAGAAGGAGGAACAGAGGCGGCCCAAGACACCCAGAGAGGGACAGGTAAGGAGGGGCAGGTGAGCAGGAAGGAGGAGAAAACCGGGCTAGGGAGAGTGCGGAAAGGAGAAGTGGCGGGCGTGAGAAAACTGCTGTGGATAAGGGACGAGTGAGATGGAATGAATGGCGGAAGGCGAAAGACTGCAGAGTGAGGGTCCTTCCAAGAGCGACGGGGGAGGAACTGGGGCTGTTGCGCCCTTAAGGTTGCTAAGGCGACGGCTCTGGCCAGAGCGAGGCGCATTGACGTCAGCAGCCGAACGCTGATTGGCTGCGGCCAGGCCGTTTCCGGTGGAGCTGTCGCCTAGCCGCTATCGCAGAGTGGAGCGGGGCTGGGAGCAAAGCGCTGAGGGAGCTCGGTACGCCGCCACCTCGCACCCGCAGCTTCGCGCCCGCCGCCGCCCGTCCCCAGGTGAGTGGGGTCAGTCGGGGGCTCAGGCTAGGTGAGCTTCGTCGCTTCGCCGCCCGTTTGGGGGAGCTGGACCGATCCAAGATGGCGTCACGGGGAGCGACCTGCGGGGGGGACGGCCGCACCCCCCTGCCCCTCCCCGACCCGGCGGGCGCCTCCCCTCAGGCCTCACGCCCCCAGCTCCGAGTCTGCATCCCCAAGGCCATCTGGGCGTCCGCTTTGGTACGGGGCTTCCCAGCCGCCCAGCTCCCGCGCGCTGCCCCCACCCCACGGCGCTTGGAGCCTTGGGCCCTCCGCGGCCCTCCCCGGCCGCTTTCGCCCCCGCGCGCCGCGGCCTCCTCGCTCACCCTCCCCCATTTCCTGAAGGACAACGGCTCTATTTTGCTGGGGTCCGCCATCGTTTTGTCCGCCGGTCCTGGCTCTTCTTGTAAGCCAGCAGTTTTCCTCTCCACTCTAACGACTCCTAGTCATTGCTAGCAGTAGCCTTTCCTCTCCATAGCGAGGTGATCTTTCCCCCAGCACGACGGTCTTAGTCGGGCTCCTGAATTTCCTTTTGTCCCCCTTCACCTCCCTCCGTTTCCCGATTTTTCTGCCTAAGGCGTCCTCGCCACCACTGTGGCCTTCCGACTGGCGTAGCTTGAAGTCTCGGCTTCCTTTCTTCATTTTGTGGTCATGACCGTGGCCTACGTGAAGTGAAGGGCATTTTCCTGCCCTTCCTCTAGAAAATACACGGTACCTATTAACCCCTTCAGGTCAGAGCCTGTGGTGACGACCGTCTTACTCCTTGAGAGAGTCCCAAGAGATCCGTCTTTTCAGCAGAGCAAGGAAAGCAAACACTTCCTCAAGATGACCCCAGGGAAGCCGTAACTTGGCAGGTCTAAGGGGGTGCGGTCTGAATCAGGAACAGTTTCTCAAAGTGTTTTTATTTATTTCCCAGAATGTAATCCTTTCGAAGCAATTTTGTCACAACTGCATTTTCAAAAGAATGAATCTGGGTATAGAGACAATGCAGCGAGTGTTTTAAAGCAGTTAAATAATTGTGTGTGGGGAGGGAAGGCTAGGTTGTTGGGCTTTTACAAATAAGAATACACATAGAGAATCCAGGTAACTCTATTAAAAATATTAAGACTGTGAAATCTGGTTATTCAGGGATTTACATGGTGACTGCATTAATCTTGGGACATTTCTATTCGTATACTGGCTATCTTTTTGGTTTTTGTAATACATTAGTTGTTTCAAAGAAAAACACAGTTTCACGCCTTAGGCCCAGTTCTCTCATCTCTACCAGCCAAAGACCTGATCTTAGAATGATCGGTTGAATATTCTTGAAATATGACTGTGTTTTGAAGCATGAAAGATCTGATTTATGATTGTTCTTGGTGGTCTTCAAGTATTACTTGAAATGCAGACAATTCTACTGAAGTGGATTTTCAGTTCATAGGATTGCCTGACCTGGAGAAGTGGCATGTATAAATCCTAATTTTTTTTTTTGTTGCCTGTTTATTTCTAAAGTAGCAGCATGATTCTTTTTCCATGGCTTCTAATTTATATGCTTGTCTTGGAGCCACAAATTTTCTAATAGTTTGTTAATTAGTCTACTTGTTATTGACCTTTATGGTGAAAGTTGTCAAGACAAAATGACTGACAGTGTAGCACTTTAGAATAGCTCTTTACTCTGGTATTTCTTTCTATAAATTCTTTTAAATGTACAGTTTCATCTCAGTAGTTTACAATGCATTATAATTGGAAAAGTCTGATTAGTATTGAATTCAGTTGCTGAGTGGAGAGGACCACACTCTTGTCTTCTACTCTTAAGTGCTTAGTAATTAGGAGTTGGAAGAAAAACAATATATGACCCTGTTGTTAAGTTACTAAATTTTTAATTCCAGGGTAGGGTTAGCTGCTCATTATTATCTCTGTTTGCTTTACTTTACATAAAGGTACCATAATTTGAATCCTCTAAAATCCATTAAATGCAATTTATCCGTTAAATGTAATCCATTAAATGCAATTTATCTATTCATTCTTCATGCAAGTTTGAAACTTAAGTGTTTTAACATTCACCTGTCCAGATGAAGAAAATATTTTGACAATTTTCTATCCAAATGTTTTACAGTTTACGTGGTAAGGATTCTTCCCTCCCCCAACTTAGGATTTTCTTTCTTTTACCAGTAGTGTATTATCATTTAGGAGTGGAATCTGGCAAACGATTCTGGAATAATAAAAGGTTGCTTTTAAAACTCACCTGAATTTTCTTGCGTGTTTTAAAAAATTTTGATTACGCTAGTAGTTGGCTAATCAAATCCTCACTCCAGTGGTTTGCTCTGTGACATTAGGACACTCCCATGGGATAGAAGTTACGTGTAGGGAATGTCAGATGTTCTTCATTGTGCTGACTTGCTTTCACTTGGAGTTGACTTGTGTGCCCTGGTAATTCTCTGTCCTGTTTACCGTTTACCTACTTCCCACGTCATCATGATTTCTTTTGCCTGGGAGAACTGAATGAAATTCCCCTAAGGGCCTGACTTCAGCACCCGCCTTTGTGGAGGATAGTGGCTCATACTTCCTCCCAGGAGCTGAAGTTATCGACTCACTGTTGCCTGCAAAGATCCTGCAGCAGGAACTAAATGAAACATTTACTTGGAATAATGCTATTTCTGTACATATTTTATTCCCTAGTCCCCACTTCTCTGTTTAAAAACAAAATCTACTTAGAAAAAAATCCCTGTGAATCAGTTGCCTAATGAATTTAGCAAGTTAAATGCCAGGTTGGCATTTTGCTTTATAGTTTATACAAGCATATGTGTGTTTTTTTCTCGCAGAGAACCATGGAGTCTGGCAGTACTGCCGCCAGTGAGGAGGCACGCAGCCTTCGAGAATGTGAACTCTACGTCCAGAAGCATAACATTCAAGCACTGCTCAAAGATTCTATTGTGCAGTTGTGCACTGCTCGACCTGAGAGACCCATGGCATTCCTCAGGGAATACTTTGAGAGGTTGGAGAAGGTAAAAATAAATGTAGGGAGATGATGAGGTGATTGTGACAGTTGTTAAATATAATAACTGGAATGTTACTAATTTGTATTTTTTGGAAGAAAAGGAATCTGACTAAATAAAAAGTCTAAAACAATTTCAAATAAATACAAGTAGGGCATTTGTAATAATTTAAAAATTCTTAATTAGTAGAATTTATCAGAAAATGAACCTGTATGCTAACTGTACTTGGCTAACAAAGGGTTTACACACAATTCTTTGTGACTTTTTAAATTAGTGCGTAAAACTATAACAGATAAAACTGATCAGAAGTAGTATAGCAGTTCTATGAATAAGAAATTCTATAGTACTTGAAGGCAGTTAATGCTTCCCCCTTTTTGAACAAAGCTAGTAAGTGTAATGAATCTTATCCCACTTTTAAAACTAGTGTAATGAAACATGAATCTAGCTTGTGATTGATATATCAGAAATTTTCAATTAGATTCAGTCTATTTTAGTGTAGAGTATATCTGAAGAATTACTGTAGAGTAGAGATACTGATATTGATGGTCCTCAAACATTTTACTCCATATTATTGTCAGGACTTGTTGCCCCTTGAAAAAAATTAATCCAGTTTTTCTTTTTTGCTCTTCCTCTTTGCATGTAGGTCATTGTGACTTACATATATGGCATATGTTTTTCTAAGCAAAGTGATAATTTTACATCAGGGATAATTGAAACAAATGAATGCTTCAGTTGAATGCTTCAATTCATCTCCCTCAAGAAATGATGAATGCGAAAGTCTAGATCACCAAATATTTTCAATAGTGTATGTGATTTGCTTCTGTAAATCAGTGAGAGAAACTTACAGATTTTCTCTTGCATGTGGAAGTTATGAGGTGGTTCATAATGATTATGAATCAATTGAGGGACATTTCTTTGGTATATGATTATCTAATTGTATAATAGAAATAATTTGCGTTATTTTCCATTGGTTTTTATTCATCAGCATAGGTTATTAGTTTCTTATAATCAGCATAGGTTATTAGTAAAAGAATCTGTACTAAGCTTTAAAAAGTATTTGGGTAGCTCAATGATCAGGTATTTCCTATTTTCTTTAAAAACTGATTGTTAAAATTTGTATTTAGTACCATGATCAGAATAATTTAAAAAAAAAACAAAAAAAACCCTAGTCACTGTGAATGTTGCTTTGCCGTCTTGAAATTATAGTGGATATTCTGGCTTTCTCTTATTTATGCAATTTCCAAATCGTGGAAGTATTATAGAGCCAGGCCATAGATGTACCTTGTTTTGAAGTCAAGTGCGTTCCTGGAGATCCGGTTTTGAAATGGGTCACTGTAAGGTGATCCCTCTTCTTTGGACATCAATAGAAACCATCAAATGAGGGGATTAACTTGGTGAGACATTAAGTGTGTATCTTTTTATAGGGAGTGTTGAATGTGTGATGCTAGTTTCAAAGCTTGTAGTTGCCACAGTACTGTTTAAGGACTAACAAAGATGGAAAGCAGTGAATAATTATTAAAATGGTTTCTTTGCAGATGGGATTTTAGATTTAATGTGTTTCAGCTTCTTTACCTTTTAATAATTAAAGTCACAGTTCAGCGTGGTTTTTACTATAATTCAGAGGTCTTTGTTCACATGTATACATTCCTTCCAGGGTTGAATATAGATACCTGGATCTTTAAGTAACTAGATTTTCAACTTTTTAGTGGGTCAGTGTTCTGTGTATTAGGTGTTAATTTGTATGTTAGTCTATTAGTCCGTTCTCATGCTGCTAATAAAGACATACTGAGACTGGGTAATTCATAAAGGAAAGAGATTTAATTGACTCACAATTCGGCATGGCTGGGGAGGCCTCAGGAAACATAATCATGGCAGAAGGGGAAGCAAACCCGTCCTCTTCACATGGCAGCAGCAAGGAGAAGTACAGAGCAAAATGGGAAAAGTCCCTTATAAAACCGTCAGCTATTGTGAAGACTCACTATCACGAAAACAGCATGAGGGTAACCCCCCCGCCATGATTAAATTACCTCCCACCGGGTTCCTCTCAGGACCCATAGGGATTATGGGAACTACAAGATGAGATTTGGGTGTGGACACAGCCAAACAATATCATTCCACCCCCGGCCCCTCCCAAATCTCATGTTTTCACATTTTGAAACAAAGTCATGCCTTTCCAACAGTCCCTCAAAGTCTTGATTCATTCCAGCATTAACTCAAAAGTTCAAGCCCAAAGTCACATCTGAGGCAAGGCAAGTCCCTTCCACCTATTAGCCTGTAAAATCAGAAGCAAGTTAGTTACTTCCTAGGGGCATTGGGTAGATACAACCTTTCCAAATGGGAGAACTTGGTCAAAACAAAGGGACTATAGACCCCGTGCAAATCCGAAATCCAACGAGGCAGTAATTAAATCTTAAAGTTCCAAAATGATCTCCTTTGACTCCATGTCTCACATTCAGGGCACACCGATGCAAGAGGTGGGCTCCCGTGGCCTTGGGCAGCTCCGCCTATGTGGCTTTGCAGGGTACAGCCCCTCTCCTGGCTGCTTCCATGGGCAGGCGTTGAGTGTCTGCTGCTTTTCCAGGTGCATGGTGCAATCTGTTGGTGGATCTACCATTCTGGAGTCTGGAGGATGGTGGCCGTCTTCTCATAGCTCCACTAGGCGGTGCCCCAGTGGGGACTCGGTGTGGGGGCTCCAAACAATCCCACATTTCCCTTCCTCACTGCCCTAGCAGAGGTTCTCCAGGAGGACCACGCCCCTGCAGCAAACTTCTGTCTGGGCGTCCAGGCAATTCTGTACCTCTTCTGAAATCTAGGGGGAGGTTCCCAAACCTCAGTTCTTGACTTCTGTGCACCCACAGGGCCAGCACCACGTGTAAGCTACCAAGGTTTGGGGCTTGCACTCTCTGAAGTGATGACCAGAGCTGTACCTTGGCGTCTTTTAGCCAAGACTGGAGCTGAAGCAGCTGGAATGCAGGGTACCATGTCCTGAGGCTTCATAGTACAGGAGCCCCAGGGCATGGCCCAGGAAACCTTTTTCCCCTCCTAGGCCTCTGGGCCTGTGATGGGAGGGGCTGTCCTGAAGGTCTGTGACATGCCTGGAGACATTTTCCCCAACGTCTTGGTGATTAACATTTGGCTCCTTGTTATGTGAATTTCTGCAGCAGGCTTGAATTTCTCCCCCAAAAATGGAGTTTTCTTTTCTATTGCTTTGTCAGGCTGCAAATTTTTCAAACTCTGCTTCCTCTTGAATGCTTTGCCGCTTAGAAATTTCTTCCACTAGATACCCTAGATCATCTCTGTCAAGTTCAAAGTTCCACAGATTTCTAGGGCGGGGCCAAAATGCTGCCAGTCTCTTTGCATAGCTAGAATCACCTTTACTCCAGTTCTTAACAAGTTCCTCATCTCTATCTGAGACCACCTCAGTCTGGACTTCATTGTCTATATCACTGTCAGCATTTTGGTCAAAGCCATACAACAGGTCTCTAGGAAGTTCCAGCCTTTCCCACATCTTCCTGTCTTCTGAGCCCTCCAAGTCTCTAGGAATTTCCAAACTTTCCCACATTTTCCTGTCTTCTTAGCCCTCCAGACTGTTCCACCCTCTTCCTGTTACCCAGTTCCAAAGTTGCTTCTACATTTTTGGGTATCCTTGTAGCAGCACGCCACCGTCTGTGGTACCAGTTTACTGTATTAGTCTGTTCTCATGCTGCTAATAAAGACATACCCAAGACTGGGTAATTTATAAAGGAAAGTGGTTTGACTCACAGTTCCGCATGGCTGGGGAGGCCTCAGGAAACTACAATCATGGCAGAAGGGGAAGCAAACACATTTTTCTTCACATGGCAGCAGCAAGGGAAGGGTCAAGCAAAAGGGGGAAAAGCCCCTCAAAACCATCAGATCTCATGAGAGCTCACTATCACAAGAACAGCAGGGAGGTAACCACCCCTGTGATTAAATTACCTCCCACCAGGTCCCTCCCACAACACGTGGGGATTATGGGAACTACAAGATGAGATTTGGGTGGGGATACAGCCAAACCATATCAGTCTGAAAATATAGTCATATACTCATCACCACCTTCCTCACTACTGGGGGGTTGTCTTTCTGTTTCCTTCAACTACTCCATAAGAAATGTACCAAAAACTCTTGACAGTTGGTCTTTTGAAAGCTTCTGCATTTTAATTCAGTCATCCGGAATTTGAGTCTTCTTTTACTCTTGTATTTATTAGAACCTTAAATAAGAGGAACTAAAATAACTGTGACCTTGTGTCTGGTGTGTCAGGTACTGTGTGAAGCACTTTACATACATACATACTCATTATTTCAAATGTATGTGGTAGGTGATTATCAGCATTTTACAGACATAGCGGTAAAACTGAGAGAAATTAAGTAATGTGGCTGTGGTCATAGACTGTAGTCTGCTTTTGTTGGAGCAACATACAACCCCCAAATTTCACTGGTTACTACAACAGACCAGTCATGTGCAGTTCTTCTGGTCTCAGCCTGTCTTGTGTTCTGACACCACATATCTTGTTTTGGGGCTGAGCAGAAGGAGCAGCCCTATATAGGGCATGCTGTTCTCAAAGCAGAGGAAGGGCAGAAGCTCAAGGTGGACAGAGCCAAACCACACAGGCAAGCATGGTATGGCATGTCCACTTACATTCCATGGCCAGAGCAAGTCCTGTAGCCAAGCCTTAAGTCAGTGGGGGTGGGAAGTATACTTTACCCACAGGGAAGAGTGACAGAAGCAGGGAAGGAACAAATAATCATGAAAACATAGTAAGTTAGTAGTGGGGACAGAATTTGAACCTAAGAGTCAAGAAGATAGTGCAGAATTTAATGCAAAACCGAATGCAGAATTTGAACCTCAGAGTTAAGAACATAATTAACCACTGAGTAGACTGGGAGGTTTTTTCTAATTTTTAATTTTTTATTGATACATAACATTTGTATGTTTTTATGGAGTACATGTGATATTTTACATGCATAAAATGTGTAATGATCAAGTCAAGGTATTTAGGTTATTCATCACCTCACTTAAAGAGCTGAGGAGGAAGGAGACTGACAGCAGGATGACAACAGCAAGAGAAAAGATATAAAAATATATCATAGTATATACTAGAAAACTCGTGATCTGAGTAATGGCTCTGAGTTGTCAGATTAGGTTATGTTCAGACTGCTGTTTTTAAAAGACTCACTAGACTCCATGAGACAATGCTGAAATCAAAATGCTTTTGTTACTTCACAATTAATCTTAAAAATTCAGTGAAGTAGAATATAGTCCCAAATGAAATGTTGTTTGTGAAATTTTTCCTGAAATTTTTGTGAAATGTCACTGACAAATTTGGGGGGAAGAATTTGTGTTTTCATTTATACTCTTAAACTGTGTCTGTGTGTGTTTAGTATTATTATTATTATTTTGAGATGGAGCCTTGCTCTTGTCACCCAGGCTGGACTGTAGTGGCGCAGTCTCGGCTCACTGCAACCTCTGCCTCCTGGGTTCAAGCGATTCTCCTGCCTCAGCCTTCTGAGTAGCTGGGACTACAGGTGCCTGCCACCATGCCCGGCTAACTTTTGTATTTTTAGTAGAGATGGGGTTTCACCATAATGGCCAGTCTGGTCTTGAATTCCTGACCTTGTGATCTGCCTGCCTTAGCCTCCCAAAGTGCTGAGATTACAGGCGTGAGCCACCATGTGCAGCCTATTTTTTGAGACAGAATCTCACTCTATTGCCCAGGCCTGAGTACAGTGGTGGGATCATGGCTCACTGCAGTCTCTACTTTCCAGGCTCAGGTGATCCTCCTGCCTCAGCATCCCAAGTAGCTGGGACTACAGGCGCATGTCACCACGCCCAACTAATTTTTATGTTTTTTTGTAGAGATGAGGTTTTACAATGTTGCCCAGGCGGGTCTCGAACTCCTGGACTTAAGTGATCTGCTCCCTTTGGCCTCCCAAAGTGTTGGGATTATAGGCCTGAAACACTGTACCCAGTCATGTACTCTTAAATTTTAAACTTGGGGGAGACTTGAGTTTTATAGCCCTGTGTTAATATGAAATGAGAAACCCTTACTGGTTATTGGAAAAAGCAGAATTAACATGAAATGAGTTTTCTAAAAACCGTATTTTAAAAAGTAGTTTACATATTCACATATTTCAAAGTTGTGCAAGTACAAAAGGACATAATAATGAAAGGTCTCCCTCCCACGCCATTGCTTTTCTTGAAGGCTGCCAATGTTCTGGAGATTAATATATGGACACTTACAGACAAATTTATATATAAAAGAGAAGTAATGGGTCAAATGAATGAGAAGGTAGAAGGTAACACATTTTTATTTTTTCCCTTTTACTTCAGTCATAACAACTAATTCTTTAGATCTGAGAGGAATTTGTTTTTAAGGCTCTAGATATGAAAAAAGAATGCTTAATAGTTTATCTTAGGTTTTATTTGAATTGGTCCAATAGGTAGTTTTAAAAACCTAGTAAACTCTTTTTGTCTTTTAACTTCAAGTTTAAACCTTGATTACAAAGAATGATCCTACCTCTGCTGGGAGAAGTATTATAGATAATGATCTTATTTAAATTCATGATTACCATCACATCATTTCATTATTTGTTTTTATCTGGGATCAAACTAGAATGTGAATTCCACAGGCTCAGGACCCTCTCCTATTTGTTTTTATATTCCTGTTGCCTAGCATAGGCCTTGGCATGGCAGATCCAGAAAATGGCTTATTGAGTTGATGAAGTAACTCGGTAATCTAGACATTCTTGAATCACTATGTTGGGCTTGAATTGTTTTTCCTGATAACATTTCGTTTGGCAGGAGGGTCACTTGCTATCTGCAGTAGCATCCAAAAAAACCCAATTTTCAGGATTTTGTCTTGTGGTGTGTTACTGTTGTGTGCATCACAGATCATTGTTGTCAAGACATTAATGAATATCTGATTTGTTACTCACATGTGAGTACTAATGGCTTGTACCAGTGGCTTTTGCCCGTTAATAAAGGATAGCGTCTGTTATCATCCGAGGTACATTCTCTTGAGAGTGTTTCAAGTGTTACTCTCTATTTTTTTTCTCTTTTGGAATGGTCTTTTCTTCTTAACTTACATTGTTAATGGAAGAAGAGATTGGAAGTGACTGAGATAGACTATCATTGGAACGCGAGAATGCCAGCTTTACATGCTGAAGGATCTCATTTTGCAAACTTGTAATTTCTTTCAGGAGGAGGCTAAACAGATTCAGAATCTGCAGAAAGCAGGCACTCGTACAGACTCAAGGGAGGATGAGATCTCTCCTCCTCCACCCAACCCAGTGGTTAAAGGTCGGAGGCGACGAGGTGCTATCAGCGCTGAGGTCTACACGGAGGAAGATGCCACATCATATGTTAGAAAGGTAGTTTTGATATTTGAACATTAGGGAGATGCTTTTGGGACCCATTTGGTGGTCATCTAGTCTCCTTTGATGAGTGAATCGTAAAATACAAAACGGGGTGGAACGTCATCCATCCTGTACAGTTCTTGGGTACTGGAAAACAGGTGTCTGTAATAGCATGCTGTCAGAGGAAATAACTAATAGTGATTATAAACCAGTGAAAAATTGCATTTTGGGGTTTGTTATTTCCTTGCTGCGGTTGTTTTGCAGTAGAAGGAGGTGGGATTTTTTTCTTGAATCATGATGTCCGGTTTTTGCTATCCTGTTAAATGTTGTAACTTTTAACCTTTTATTCTACGAGCTTCATTTGTCCTATATTCTCCTCTTCCTCAGAGCCAGGCTGCTATTTTAGTTATGCTGTTAACCTTAAATGGGAACAGAATTGTCGCACTTGAGGCTTATGAAACTAACAGATCACAGACTTTAAAATGACTAATTATTATAAAATGCTTAGTTTTGCCTCAGAATAATGACCTTGGTCAAGGTGTTTTGGTTTGTTTCTTTAGTTGTTAACTGGGAACCAGGTACCAGACTTTATATTTAGGCCTGGCTGTAGGCAAGGGGATTAATTAGTCAATATTTGTTGAGTAGTTTATAGATCAAAGATAGTACAAGTGTGTGGTAGTGAAAATATTTAACTCGAAGCAGTCTTGTTTAAATACCATAATGTGGCTTGACATTTAATTGAAACACAGGTTGCAAACATGAAATGTTTTTGGTTTATGGAATTGTCATTTGACCTTCAGTTCTTTTCTAGGTTATACCAAAAGATTACAAGACGATGGCTGCTTTAGCCAAAGCCATTGAGAAGAATGTGCTGTTTTCACATCTTGATGATAATGAGAGAAGGTAGGAACAGGCTCTTTCTTAACATTATTTTTCAAGTAAGGGTGTGATCCCCAATTATTTTCAACACTTGTTGCAAGTTTTAGAACTCTTAATGATTGTTCACCAGATGACAATCAGGGGTCTTTAATACTAAACTTAATATTTGAAACTCATGGAAGAGACATGTGAAATGTAACATGAGGCCTTCTCTCTCTTGCAGTGATATTTTTGATGCCATGTTTTCGGTCTCCTTTATCGCAGGAGAAACTGTGATTCAGCAAGGTAAGGGCTTCTGGAGCATGCAGTATTGTTATGGGAGAGGAGGCGAGACTGGAGGATTTTTTGGTTTTGTTTTATTGAAGTTTGTTTTCCTTGATCCTACCACTTTTTTTTTTTTTTCTGTTATGCTATTGGATTTTTCTGTTTCTTTTAAATTAAAATTTTCTGAGATGCACAGAACACTTTTTATTGGGAACTAATATTTTTGATACAGTTTTGTTTATAATTTAAAGGAAATGCCTACATTGTCTTATCTTGAATATCATATAAAATTTCAGAAGCATATATATCTCTCATGTCCTTTATATTGATTATTAATCACTTTTAAAGTAAGAGATAAATGAAACACCTACGTTCTTCATTGTATAGCTCTGTCTATTAAGAAGGTTCTAGGACTTATATAGATTTCTTACTTTGCCTACATAGACTAACATGGATCTGACTTTTTGACTATCTTCCTCTTTTTATTTTCTTATTTATTTGTGACATTTTATGAATTGTTACATATTTCCATTTTGTGGCAACCTGATAATTTGCTATTAACTATTTGAGTTGTTTCTAATGTCCTTGTTATAGATGCCATAGCAGTTAATAACTTTGTACACATATGTAGCTTTTAACAATTTTTTTTCAGAGATGGTATTCACCATGAGATGACTAAAAAAACTTTTGATTAATTCTGTGACTTTTAAAATATATTGCTTGATTTTTTTCCCTGAAAGATTGTGTTACTTTGTAACACAGTCTTCTCTCACAGTACCACTATAAAATAAGTTTATTATTTTGTATTAATTTTGATAGTTTGTTTCTTTAGTTTGGAATATGCTTCTAACATTTTTACCCTCTTTTAGGTGATGAAGGGGATAACTTCTATGTGATTGATCAAGGAGAGACGGATGTAAGATTTACTCATATAAAAAATATGTTGATCTTAAAAGCCAATGTATTGATTGCTTCTGAGCAATAAGATTAGTGATTTTGAAGGATCATTACATCCCTTGTATGCCAGATTTTATTAATACCTTTTGCCAAGTATTTTCATGACACAGAGACATTTTTTAAAGGTAATTTTCTGTTCAGAACTTTTGCTGGAGTGGTGGTTAAGAAATGTGTGTAGCTGGGTGCAGTGACCCATGCCTATAATCCCAGCACTTTGGGAGATGGAGGCAAGAGGGTTGCTTGAGCCCAGGAGTTCAAGACCAGTCTGGGCAACAAAGTAAAACCTCACGTCTTTAAGGAAAAAAAAAAAAAAAAAAGATTCTAGACCCAGCCATTAGCTAGCAAACTTAATACAGCTTTCTTATTCACAGATGAAATGGGGACAATAATAGCATTGATCTTTTAGGATTATTAGAAAATTCAGTGACCTAATGCAAGTAAAATGATTAGCATAGTGCTCAGCATGGTTCTCTAAGTATCCATGACTGGTATTAGTGCTTAGCCAACCTTTTTCCGTTACATCCTTACAGAGTGCTTTTTTGTTATCAGATAATTAAATCAAGTAAATTTTAGACACTCAATTTAACTCATCAGAAATCAATCAGCTATTCTTCTCTATTGTGTACTGCAAACATAATATATTCTATTTTTTAAAACAAAGTTTAGGATTGTGACGTTTTTAAAAGGTTGAGGGTTTCTAACATTTATGTGTTTGTATCTAGAAAAAAAACTTTTTTGATGTCACTTGCACTTTAGGTCTATGTCAACAATGAATGGGCAACCAGTGTTGGGGAAGGAGGGAGCTTTGGAGAACTTGCTTTGATTTATGGAACACCTAGAGCAGCCACTGTCAAAGCAAAGACAAATGTGAAATTGTGGGGCATCGACCGAGACAGCTATCGAAGAATCCTCATGGTAAGAGACCATGCTATTTGAGAGTGTGATTTAGAATTCTCATCTGTGTAACTAATGTTTGAATATTACCAAATTAAAAAGAGAATCTTTCTTTTAATGAGCAAATATTTCTTACTTTTAATGAGCAAATACTTTGCATTAAGCCCAGCTTAGCATTATTCATTATGCCATTTTAGGCAGTGATATTTTAGAACAAAACCTTGGGAAACAAGATCTGGTATATTTTTGCTGATCATCTCATTTTGGGAAATCTATCCATTTGCCGGTAGGCACATCTTAAATTACCTGATTATACCCATTACAGCATGATAGGTGCTGCTTTTAAGTGCTTAAAGTTATTTGGGGCCATTCAGAAATAATCAGCTTCCCTAACCTGTGAAAGTGGATTATCAGTAATGCATATGTATGTCATGTCCCCTCTAGTTAAAGGAATAAACAAAAACTAAAACCATTGGAACGTTCTGGTGATACAGTCAGATTTTTTGAGAACCTTGTGATAAATGTATAGGATAGCTTTGGATGTTTAAGTCCCAGTGAGTGCATTGGTCATTTTCAGTGGTTTTCTTAAATTTGTGCAGTGTCCATCTGACCATTTGAAAATGCACAGTCTGATGTACTTTGAACTTTTTCTGCATTTGGGATATATGGATAGATGAGATTAGATTGTCTTGTCCTTTGTAGCAACATAGATAGAGCCGGAGGCCATTTTTCTAAGCAAAATAACACAGGAACAGAAAACCAAACCGCATGTTCTTGCTTATAATTGGGCACTAAACAGTGAGAACACATGGATACTAGAAGGGGAACAAACACTGGGGTCTACTTGAGGGTGGGAAGAGGGAGAGGATCAGGAAGAATAACTGTTGTGTACTTTGCTTATTACCTGGGCCACAAAATTATATGAACACCACACCCCTGTGACACCCAGTTTATCTATATAACCTGCACATGCATCCCTGAACCTTAAAAAAACACAAACACTTATGGCAAAGATAGGTCTAAATTTTAGAAAGATTGGTTTTGAAGTGATATGACAGTCTACTGGAGAAGAAATTGACCATACAGTCAGTTCTGCATTTCCTCTACAGGAATACTATTAGTAAAAGGAAACGTAGAATGTTTACAGCTTTATCTCATTGCCAAAGAAGGAAGAGTTAGGACCTGGAACTATTGGTTTGAAATAAAATATTTTACTTTCTCATAGTGGGCCTGAAAGGAAATTAGGGCCTCACAATGCATTGGCTCTGTGGATGGGAATTAGGAACTGTAGATATGGGGTGAAATATCTATGTAGCTGGTTAGGGGAGGGTATGGTCCTTTCTTATGGAATAAAGACATGTCAGTTGTATAGGTGAGAAGCCAAAACTAATGGAGGAATCCGCATGTAAATATCAGCATTGAACAGGAAGAACACTAGGATTATTGGGTTGTAAATGAAGACCTAGATCACTTTTGTGAGAAAATATTTTCAGAGATAAATTGGGTTGGCAGTGGCGCAAAATCACTTTGAGAGTAAACATGGAAATTGGGCATGGTATAAAGTGTGTGGAAAAATATCTTGAGTGATAGGCTCAGGTATAAACCGGTATTTTGACTGTATTTGGAAGTTGGGAAATGCTTTGTGAAATATGTCAACATACTGGTTACAAATGCTAGGAATTGGGCATAATATTGGCAGAAAATAAAAATCACAAGAAATGTCATTCATTACCTGTAAAATAAAGATGAATTAGTTAAAATTAAACTTTCTTCATTAAAAAAAAGTAGCAGCAAGAAGCTTTGACTTTCTGGTTTTAAAATTTATTTGAAACTTAATATTTATTATTCTATAGCATTATATGGTGATAATTACACATCTTGGGGATATCACTTTTGTTATTTTTATTTTTAGGGAAGCACACTGAGAAAGCGGAAGATGTATGAGGAATTCCTCAGTAAAGTCTCTATTCTAGGTGAGTTGTGAAGTGTGTTGACTTTGCTAGTATATGAGATACCCCTGAATTAGAATTGGTTGGACTTGGGAAAAGCCTTCTGAAAGTATAATTGCTACTCATTCCCACTGAAAAGACAGAAGGGCTGAAAGTCCTTCTGACTGTGGACATTCACAGTTATTTCCTCTGTGACTTCTGTCTCTCTTGTTCCATCATTGAGTTGATTGGTTCAGAAAAGTGAGTACTTCCAAGAATGCATTTCCTCTGTGGAAAGATTAGGTATCATTTGCTGGCATCCTCTGCAAACATGCCAAAAGTTTGTTGAAATTTAGAGTAAAGCAGATTAATTGAAGATATTCTTTTGTGCATTTTGTTATGTGGACTTGGAGATGTTAGAACCTGTTCTTCACGAAGGGGGAATGGGGATTTTTATAAGGTAACAGGCTTCGGCCATTGTTTATTGCAGTGAGTTTTTCGCCCCTTATTTGTCTTTTTTTTGAATTGGTTACATTTGCTTTGTGTTTTGGATCGTAGTTTGGCCTTTGGGAATAAAAGTTATTTTCTAGTTCTTGTTTCATAAAGTAAACCAAAGATTTAAGTAGATTAAATTATTTCTACGAAACTTTGGAATGATATGGGCGGGGATACTATGACTTTTGAGGATTGTAGTTGTAGGTTTGATATGCATTGATGGCAATCTTCAGGAATACTTAAGGATTACATTTTCTTATTCCCTTGCCATTGGGTACAGTTGGTATAAATTAACCTAGCCACTGGGCTACTGAAGGTAAGGATCTAAGGGCAATCTGCAGGCAGTATGAGAATCCTGCTCAGACTGGAGGTAATTGAAGACAGGTACCGTGTTTAATCTGAGACACTACTAGAATGTTGAATGGGCATGGCTATTTGGTTGAATCTCTTTATACTTTCTTTTTACCTTTATAACAGCACCAAATAATACAGAGGAATTATGTTGATTCTTGTCTTTCAGAGTCTCTGGACAAGTGGGAACGTCTTACGGTAGCTGATGCATTGGAACCAGTGCAGTTTGAAGATGGGCAGAAGATTGTGGTGCAGGGAGAACCAGGGGATGAGTTCTTCATTATTTTAGAGGTAAAGAACTCGGAATTTGATACTTTAAAAAGTTGTACACTCTAAGAGGGAAAGAGTGGGCTAATTCTGAACTATAGCTTTAGTTTTTAAGAATATCTGACAATTGTATTTTAAAATTATCTTTTACTTTGAAATGCTGTTGTTTGGTTTTCTGCCAGGTCACTACATTTTTAAATGAGTTTGAGTCAGAATTCTTGAAGGGCCATAGACATGAATAGCCAAATTCTAAAAACCATTTAACATAACAAACTGATGATTCTGCACTATCCTTGTTAAAATGCAAGTGTTTGGGCTATCTGGCAAATAAAGATGAAAGGTAATTATTTAAATTTGAAAAATTACTGTGTTTGTGTATCTCCACATTCCATGGGAATGTATAGCAAATACTCTTGCTTGCCAAGCAGATCCAAATGGCAGATTTTTATGAATGTGGCTCCATAGTTGCTAATTGATTTTATTTAAATCAGGAGTCAGGAGACTGTAAAGGGCCAGGTGGTAAGTAAGTGAAGCTTTGTGGACCATAGGGTTTCATTCGCAAAGACTCAACTCTTGTCATAGTGCAAAAGCAGCCGCAAATAATGTGTAAATGAATGTGTGCGGTATTCCAGTAAAGTTTTATTTGCGAAAGAGACGGTGAGCTTGGATTTAGCCCTTCATCTACAGTTTGCTAACCCAGGTCTGCACCCTTTAAGCACCTTAGCTTGGTAAGAAGAACCTCGCTAGCAGGAGATGCTGGTAAAATAGAAATTAAAGATCATGTGGTGACTAATTTTAAAGTCATCTTTTATCATGTGCACATATTTGCAAGGTAGCTAAAATTGCATAGGATGTTTAAGATGCCACCCTGGGTTTGAGAGTGTTTGTTTGTTGAGCTTTTTGGTGATTTTATTATAGGGGTCAGCTGCTGTGCTACAGCGTCGGTCAGAAAATGAAGAGTTTGTTGAAGTGGGAAGATTGGGGCCTTCTGATTATTTTGGTATGTATGAATTCCCTCACAATAAATACATGGTTTCTTTAAGTCACCTCTCAGTGAGATATTGTAGTCTTCCATAATTTTGTCTTCTGAATTTTATTTTCTAATTGCAGTCTTTTTTGGCTCAGAGAGATGGTGTGAGATTTTGGTCTTTACTCATTTAATGAAATTACTGATTGTCTCATATCTATTGTCTTCTTTCTCAGAAGTGCACTGCTTTAAGGAAATGTTTTTCATAGAAGTTAGCCTGTTCTTACACTTCTTCTTTTCCTTTCTCTAGGTGAAATTGCACTACTGATGAATCGTCCTCGTGCTGCCACAGTCGTTGCTCGTGGCCCCTTGAAGTGCGTTAAGCTGGACCGACCTAGATTTGAACGTGTTCTTGGCCCGTGCTCAGACATCCTCAAACGAAACATCCAGCAGTACAACAGTTTTGTGTCACTGTCTGTCTGAAATCTGCCTCCTGTGCCTCCCTTTTCTCCTCTCCCCAATCCATGCTTCACTCATGCAGACTGCTTTATTTTCCCTACTTGCAGCGCCAAGTGGCCACTGGCATCGCAGCTTCCTGTCTGTTTATATATTGAAAGTTGCTTTTATTGCACCATTTTCAATTTGGAGCATTAACTGAATGCTCATACACAGTTAAATAAATAGAAAGAGTTCTATGGAGACTTTGCTGTTACTGCTTCTCTTTGTGCAGTGTTAGTATTCACCCTGGGCAGTGAGTGCCATGCTTTTTGGTGAGGGCAGATCCCAGCACCTATTGAATTACTGTAGAGTAATGATGTAACAGTGCAAGATTTTTTTTTTAAGTGACATAATTTTCCAGTTCTAAGCATATTTAGACTGTGGCCATATATGCTGTATTTCTTTGTAGAATAAATGGTTTCTCATCATGCTCTAAAGATTAGGGAAAATGGATATAGAAAATCTTAATATAGTAGAAAGACATCTGCCTGTGATTAAACTAGTTTAAGGGTGGAAAAATGCCCATTTTTGCTAATTATCAATGGGATATGATTGGTTCAATTTTTTTTTTTCCAGAATTTTTGTTTGCCAACCTAATCTGCCTGGTTTTTTATATCTTGTTATTAATGTTTCTTCTCCAATTCTGAAATACTTCTAAGTGTGGCTATCTATACCTGCCTTTTAAGTTTGAAACTAACTCATAGACTACAAATATTGGTTAGTATTTAACTACATCTGCCTCGGCTCACAAATTCTGATTAGACCTTTATCCAGCTAGTGCCAAATAATTGATCAGATGCTGAATTGAGAATAAGAATTGGAGGTCTGCAATCTTGGTTGTTAATTTAGAGCTTTTGGTTAAAGTATGTCCTTCAGCTGACTCCAGTATAATCTCCTCTGCTTATTAAACTGATTCCAGGAGATTGGATTTGCTATGACTAGATACAGATGGAGCAAATGTCCTAACCGAGAAAAGAGGTGATGCTGCTAAAGGGAGAAATGGCAGGTGGACAAAGTTCAGTGTTGGGAATTTTCCCCGTGAGATTCACTGGGGCATGAGATTTTGGAAGAAGTTTTTTACTTTGGTTTAGTCTTTTTTTCCTTTTTATTTCAGAATTTCTGGTGGGTTGATGGTAGGGTATAATGTGTCTGTGTTGTTTCAAATTGGTCTAAAAGGCTGTCCTGCTGAAAGTCCTGCTTTCCTATCTAGCATTTATTTCTCTGGCAAACTTTTCTTTCTTTCCTTTCGTTTTTAAAGTAAACTTGTGTATTGAGTCTTAACTGTATTTCAGTATTTTCCAGCCTTACGTGTTACATTATTCCAATGATACCCAACAGTTTATTTTTATTATTTTTTTAAACAAACTTTCACAGTTCTGTAATGTAGGCACTTTTATTTTCGTTGTGATTTATATATAAGGTAATGTAGGGTTATATTTGGGAGTGACTGCAAGCAGTTTTCCATCTGTGTGCAACGAACTGACTCTGATTATTGATCCCCTCTCCTGCCCTTTCCTAGGTAATTTAAATTGGTCATGGTAGATTTTTTTCATACATTTGAAAAACTTTTAGGTTGTTACCAAGTATGAAGTATAAATCTGGGGAAGAGGCTTTATGTACATTTTAGGGTGGGTAAGAAAGCCACCTTGTTACAAATTTTTTAATTTCCAAAATAATCTATATTAAATGAGAGTTTTCTGATCTGTACTTTGTGTTTAGCTACCTTTTTATATTTAAAAAGTTAAAAATGAAAATTATGTTCTTACAAGCTTAAAGCTTGATTTGATCTTTGTTTAAATGCCAAAATGTACTTAAATGAGTTACTTAGAATGCCATAAAATTGCAGTTTCATGTATGTATATAATCATGCTCATGTATATTTAGATACATATAATGCTTTCTAAGTGAGTTTTACTCTTAAATCATTTGACTTGCTGTTTACTCCCTTCTGTAGTTTTTAATTAAAAAATTTAAAGATAAGTCTACATTAAACAATGATCACATCTAAAGCTTTATCTTTGTGTAATCTAAGTATATGTGAGAAATCAGAATTGGCATAATTTGTCTTAGTTGATATTCAAGGCTTTTAAAAGTCATTATTCCTGGGCTTGGTAAGTGAATTTATGAGATTTACTGCTGTAGAAAGTATAGATGGCCAAAGGACCGTTTTTGTATTGCTTCCTGATTACCAGTCTGATTATACCATGTGTGCTAATATACTTTTTTTGTTATAGATTGTCTTAATGGTAGGTCAAGTAATAAAAAGAGATGAAATAATTTAAATTCTTAAATGGATCAGTTTTTCTTCCCTTTCTCTTTTCCGTCTTTCTCTCTCTGTCCTTCCCCTAAAGTCTACTCTGATGGGCAAAAATGAAAAGGGAAAGTGAATTATGGGATCAGTGTTTTGAAAGACAATGTTTATTTTCAGTGCTTTTCAGTTTGTCAAAGAGTGGATCTCAAAATCTTGCTTAAAGGGTAATTGAGATGTAGCAGATTTATTTACTTAGTCATGGAAGGAAAAAATTCAGTCAGAAGCTACAGATTTCCTTTTGATTGAAGATAGATTGGTTCTGTGGCCTTGGAACTTTCCCAGACTTAATGGGGAAACATCATCTCTGGATTAGCATACTCTTTGGTTTAAATTTAATACATACGTTAATGCTACTTGGGATACTTTTATATTTTGCATAAAAAGCCTTATTTCTGATGCTGTTTCTTTAGGTTTCTGAGGAGTGAGATGATTAAGTTGTATTCATTAGTAGTGTGTTGGTATGTTTTCACATTCAGTGAAGCTGGAGATATGTTGTATGTTAGAAGAGATTCTTTAATTTGTGCTGCTTTGAACATGTGTACCTTTTCTAGATTCAGTAATCCCTTCCCCACCATCCTCTGGATTTTGAAACCTTTAGAGTCACAATAGAATATAAATAAAGAAAATTTCTCTGGGTTGACAGTCATGGTTATAGTTGAAGTCTCTCTAAGCAGTGGCCCAAGTAGACGCTTTTTTTTTGTTTGTTTTATTTTTTAATGATTTAAATACTGACATTTAAAAATTGAAGTAGCATGTCAGTTTTCTTAATACTACTTTATCTCCAACCACAAATAATAGCTGAACCTTTTGTACTTATGTTAGGCCCTGGCAGTGTATGTTTAGATGGGCTAAGACAACATCAAGAAGCAATGGCTAGATAACCATTTAATTTGTCCCCAAAGGTATGTTTTTATCTATCTATTATCTATCTATCTATCTATCTGTCTGTCTGTCTGTCTTTATCTATCTATCTAAGACGGTGTCACTCTGTCACCCAGGCTGGAGTGAAGTGGCATGATCACTGCAGCCTCTCCACCTCCCAGATTCAAGTGATTCTTGTACCTCAGCCTCTGCAATAGCTGAGACTAGAGATGTGCATCATCATTCCCAGCTAGATTTTTGTATTTTTAGTAGATAGAGGTGGGGTTTTGCCATGTAGTCCACGTTGGTCTCAAACTCCTAAGTGCAGTCTGCCCACCTTGGCCTTCCAAAGTGCTAGCATTACAAGTATGAGCCACCGTGCCTGTCCCCCAAAGGTATTTATTATAATAGCTATCAGTAAAGGCTGTAGCTGTGTAAATTTAAATCTCTTCCTTCTTATGCTATGGGATTTTTACATAGAAAGCAGCATTGTTATGCACATGTACCACTAAAATTTGTTTCTTGACATAAGTTCAGAGCTGTGACTTCATCCTGACTACACCTAAAACCAAAACCACTGAGTAAGATTTTTTCATTTTGTGAAAGTTCTGGCAATTTTGCTTAAGTAGCTGTGTGATTTTAAAGGTTGCCACTAGATGGAGAGTTTTTAAAAATCTTTGTTAATCTTAAATGAGTTAACCATTGGTCCTCATCATTCATGGATTCTGTATTTGTAGTTTGCCTACTTGCTAAACTTTATTTGTAACCCCCAAAATCAATAGTCACAGGGCTTTTGCAGACAAGAGAAGAGCAGTGAAAAGTTTGAGCCTCCCAACACGCGTGTTCCCAACTGAAGTGGAACAAAGGGATGCTCAGCCTTGTTTCATCTCTCATACTGTGAGTAAGTATCCTTTTCTTGGGTCTTTTTATGCCCCACCCCCCCCCTTTTTTTTTTTTTTTTTGCATTTTTGTATTTTTTTGTTGGTGATTTCACTATTTAAAAAGCCACTAAGTGTAGTGATGAAGTGCTGACTAGTGTTCCTAAGTGCAAGAAGGCTGTGTTGTGCCATATGTAGAAAATATGTATATTGGATGTTTTCTTTAGGCCTGGGTTACAGTGCTGTTGGCCTTGAGTACAGTGTTAATGAATCAGTATATATTAAATATTAAGTATCTTTAACATGCCTTAACATAAAACACACACAGCAAGGTTATGTATTGATTGGTTGATGAAAATGTGACTAGAGACTCCCAGCAACCTAACCATGTATTTCCCATAGGAGCAGTGTTCAGTATTTGCCAATGCAGTGTTTGTGGTGACTTATGGAACATAAAACTAACTCGTAAGAGAATGACTTTTTTTTTTTGTAATCTTCAAACTCAAATTATCTTCCTGACTTTTGAGAAGGCTGAAATGAATTCTTCCAAATGCCTCTTTCCATCAGTTTACATGCTGTACAGTTTCCTTTCTTTTTTTTTTAGTTTGCTGTCAGTAGTAACTTGAAAAGTTCTCAAAGAGTCAAGAGAATTTTTATTTCATGGGACATTAACAGTTCAAAATGAACATGTTGGAAGAACTTGAGTAAGAATGACATTGGCTTTCTGAATGAAGTTGGTTTTCTGATATTTTTGAGAAATGAGTCTTAATTTTGTTTAATCAAAAAGTAATGGAAGGTTGAAGGATAAGTGAATAATAAGGTAGGTATACCACATAACATGGTGAAATTCAAGCCTATTACTTTGAGTTTGTAGAGTGCAGCAAAATTTGTATATAGGCCATTGGAAAACCAGTCCTTCGTTATAGGAGGTGGCGGGTTTTGAGGTGGAGCTGTAGCCTACTTTCCTAAGAGTCTGTTATTTGGAAGTCCCAAACCATTTTGTGCTGTTCTTTGAACGTTTTTACCCAGATATTTTCCCATTCCTGTGTGTGATCTCCTGGTTCTTCATCCAGAGGTAAGAAAGAACTTGAAGCAGGAGAGACATGAAGTGGGGAGCCCTGTGCTGCAGTAGGGCCACAACAGTTAAGGAAATCTTTGGGATTAAGGTTTCTCTGTTAAAGAGTTGATTTAAAAAAAAAATTTTTTTTTTGTATTTTTTGTAGAGGCAGGGTTTTGCCATGTTACCCAGGCTGGTCTCGAGCTCCTGAGCCCAAGTGATCTCTGCCTGCCTAGGCCCAAAATGCTAGGATTACAGGTGTGAGCCCATGTCTAGCTGATTTTTTTTTTTTTAACAACAAAAAAATATATAATTTCATAAATTGGGTGGGATACTGTTGGGTTTTTTGTTACAGTGAAAAGAACACTTTGGAATAGGTCTAAACCACTCAATTGTGTGATTTTGCTTACTCTCTCTGAGCCTTAAAGTTCTTCCATGCACATTGGAGGTTAGGGGGTTATATCTATGTTTGAGAGGATTGGAAACCTGTGTGTTGCTTCTGTAACGTTGGTGAAGCGCCTCACGTGGTCAGATCTCAGTGAATGGTAGTGATTTTATAGAGACACAAAGTTCAGGGGCAGCATACTAGTAATGTGGGAGTACCAAGGGGTCAGAAGTGTTATTTGTCTTGTCAAGGCTGTGTTTGCTCACACTGCAGAAAGCTTGGAGGCATTTCTGGTTCTTGACCTTGTACTCTCTTTAGTGACAGCTCCATTCTACTCCTGTCATGCTTACAGTGTTTGAACCTCTGGCCTTTACTGGAAATGTTGACTTGGTGAAATCGGGCATTTTTACTTGTTGACTGACTAGTGACTTCCTGGAATGAAGACCTTCCTGTCCTTTGTGTTTTTGGTCATTAGTTATGGAATAAGCAACAAAGCCTCCTATTAAAAAGAGTTTCAGATATCAACAAGTCAGTAGGGAGAAGGTAGAGGAGACAAGGAATCCCTACTACACTTACTTTTAAGGGAGGCTTCAATAAAAAACCTGACTTAGTCTTTTTTGAGCGAGCCGCCACAGGGAGGAGCATCTAGAGGGCCTCTCCTTTCCACATAGCCCCTTTCTCCTTTTGAGGATGGGCCAGGGACAGTCCTGGGGTCTTAGGGAAGAAGATTGTGGTTAGTGGGCTGTGGTCAGCCTTGGCTCTTTCCTGCCTTATTCCAGGCTTGTGTCCCTGCTAGGCCTATTACCATGCCATCCTGACCTTGGAGGACTTTCCTTTTTTTTCCTTTATTGTAATTATTTATTTTGTTACTGGCCGGTAAGGTTGACATATTTGATGTTATTTCAATTGTAATGCTCTTCAGATTGGAACACTCCTTGTCTGATATTGTGAGCAAATCCCTATTTTATTTTTGTCACTTGTAATAATCTTCTAAGAAGATTACTCTATTACTGGGCTGTAGGGATTACTTATTCAGATGGGGCCGGTGACTAGAATGTGAGTCAAAAGTGTGAGGTCTAATTTGAACCTGTCTGAGAGTTACTATTGCCTGCCTTGGCCCAAAGTGCAGATTTTTAAAAAGTCAGCTTGTGATAGGCCAGGTGTTTTGTCTGGACCGGGAGTTACCTTTGACTTGTAGATAGAAGAAGGATCCTGAGAACAGTCAGGTCTCCACTTGATGTCTTTTTATTTGACTTGTTACCGTTAGTACTCTCCTGGGATCAAAGCTGCCAAGCCTCACCCCTACCCAGATTTCCCAGTGCACTCAGGAGATCGTCTGTGGCCTTGATGAAGCCAGTGCTTTTTGGGAAAAACGGAGCAAGGCAATGCACAACAGAAGCAGTGCACCGGAGTAAAGATCAAGTTCTGTGGACCCCACTTGCTGTTTGAGAAAATATCCTGCTTCCTTCCTAGCTGACTTGACCTCCAGCATTAACAGGTGGAGGTGAAGAAGCAGGGTCTGCACTCGAGTCTGCTGCTCTGGCTCCAGGTGTATTTTCTGAAACTGGACTCTTCCAGCCCTTAGCTTGTCAAGTTAGCCCGCCCAGAGTCTGGGGCCGATTGTTCCACTGGGCCGTCGGCTATGACACTCTGCTCTCCATGGGCCACTATGCACCCCTCCACTGTCCTTAGGATGGTTTGGAGCCTTCGATCTAAGGCAAGGAGGTGGGGTTCAGTGAGGACAGGGCTGAGCTGGTCTTCTAGCAGTGATTCTCGCATCACATCGCTGAGTCTGTAGTCGGGTTGGGCCAGCAGTTGCAGGTGCAAAAGTGTTTTCTTTTTTATCCTGAAAAGACAAAGTTATAGGAACCAAATAAGCAAATGTAAAGAAAATAACTTGCCTGAACTTAACTTCTTTCCCCACAAATAGCTGTTGTAGCTGATACTCTTGGCGCCTCTCCCCGTGTCTTCTCAGGCACATTTTAATGGAAACCAGGTAAAAAAGCAAATAAATGGAAGGCAAAATCCAGTATCTTGCAGTCCTTTGCCCAATTGCCGTTTGCTCAAGAGCCTGCATAGCCATTTGTGCTCTAATAACGGTGATGCCGGGCTATATGCATTTTCTCTGACAATGCTAAGGGAATCAAAACCAAAGTGACACTTAGCTATTTCAAGGAGATTTAAAGCTAATGGGAGAAGTCTCTAGTAGGTGAAATGATGAGCTATTTGCCATCTCAAAAGCCCTCAGTACTGCCAGCCTTTAAATTGTTTCTTGCTAACTTTATTTGTGTGTGTCAGATTTTGAAATCACAGATGAAAATGTGGTGGGACCCATCTTTAGGATTTCAGTTTCTTTTATGTGGGAATCTGACTTGGACTCTGATGCGTAAGCAGCTTAATTGACTTCTGTCATAAACAGGTACTGCTCATCCAGTCCTGCTCAGGAGGCGGGGAAGGGAGGCCAGAGGGAAGCATGTTTAACCTAAGACGTAGATGAAGAATACGCATGCTCTGCTCCAGATTTTCCAGCTGGAAACAAATGAGATGTTTTTGCTAGGTGTGAATATCATATTTATAATTAGCTCTGGATACTGCAGCTGAGCAGGTAGTCAATTTTACAAGCCTGGCTGAAACACCGGAGAAGAATGGGAGTAAGTTAGACATTTTCTAGAGAAATGGTGGCCAAGCAAGGGCCTTCGTGCCTTCTTCCAGTCTGCACAGGTTTACAGGACTTTACTCAGGGTTTTGCTTAGATGGTGATCAGGTAGTGATATTTATGAGCTGATATGAATGCCGGGCAAAGCAGAGGTCTGATTAGTAATATCAAAACCCAGCAGACTGCAAAAATAGGTGATGATCTGAGTGGGTCGCCGATTAAAGTTGGCAGTTGAAAGGTTTAAAGGATTAAATCCTAATTCATCCTATGTGGAAGGATGAAAAAGACAAATGTGGGGGAAATTTTGATAGTTGTAGTACAGTCGTGAATCGCTTAGTGATGGGGATATGTTCTGAGAAATGTTTCCTTAAGTGAAGGTTTTGTCACGGTGTGAACATCATAGAGTGTACTCAGTCACACAGACCTAGATAGTGCAGCCTCCTGCACTCTTAGGCTATATGATATTGCTTGTAGGCTACAAACCTTTACAACACAGTGGTGAATAGCTGTGTATATAAACAGAAAAGATAGTAAAACTGTAAAATGCAGTAAACATGCCATATTATTAATATAATCTTATGAGACCAGCATCATATATGCAGTCTGTCACTGGCTGAGATGTCATGCAGTGCACAAATGTGTAAGAAATAAGGCAGTTCATGTCACTACCCACTTATGTCCTAGACCAGTGAAAACTGATGAAGCCCTTCAGCCCTCGGCTGCAAGCAGCATGAAGGGTCACAGCTATTCCTTGCCCATATTATCTGCTGCAGGAAAACTTACATGCAGCACTGGGAGAGAGGCGAGAGGATGGAGATTTCATCATGGGAGTGTCGTCCGAACCTAGGAGGAGAAACAGGCTTTCATGGGTGGCTGGCAGCATCCTTCGCATTCCCCTGAGGCTTCCTCTCTCCTCTCAGTATTTTGTGAATCAGAGATTGGGGTAAAATGCCAGGGATCATGGCAGCTGCCTCTCCAGCCCCTCTCCGCAGTCAGATCACAAAAGCCTCTGTACAGAGATATTAGAGCTAAACAATCCTTCATTCACTAGCTGCAGAGGGCCAGCCACTGAGGATGCACCTTGCTCTCGAAAACCTCACCCTATTTCACTAGAGGGCACACGAGTGCTCTCAGGCTGAAGGCGAATCAAGTGGTACTTGCAAAGGTAAAGAGAAAGAAGGAAATGGAAGAAGCAGGGCTAGAAGGAGATAAGGCACGTGGTGGTGGAGGCCCTCATTTGTAGGGCATCTGTTTCCCCCGAGCAGCTGGCTGCACAGAGCAGCACATCTGGGAGAGGGGAGTGTTGAACACACGTGGGGACACTTACCCTCTGGCGTTGTCCAGGTGAATAAGGAACCCATCATCCCCGAACTTGGTGAACATCTCATAATGGTGCCGGTCCATATTTCCTGTGAAGGAGGGGAGGACTCAGAACCGGGACCAGCAAGCCAGGGGCTCAGGTGCTCCTGACCTGAGTTCTCTCCAGGGAATGGAGGCCTGTCGTCACTTGAGGGGCAGGGGTGTGAACAAGCTGGGCCTCACACTATCATTTCCCCAGGGCCATCAGTGAAGCAGCCGCAGGAGAGAGAAGGAAGCGAAATGAGCAAACCCTAAATGGACTGGTTTCAAGTCTAAGGCTTTCATCCCTGCCCCTGCCCCTGCCCCCTACCCCAGCCTTTGGCCAGGGATTTGAATGTGCAGAAAGTCACCTTTGCACCTTGTGTACGTATTGATACTGGCTTTCCTCAGCCCAGAGATCCTCAGCTGAGCCTGGGTATAGTAAACAGACACAGCTAAACTTCTGAAAGGCACGATGATGAGCCGGCTGTCTGACTTGCTTCGGACCTAAGCTCCTATGTGATGGCCACCTTCATGTGTCTCCTCTCCCTAGAAGTCCCTGTGGGCCTGGAAGGTGGAATTACTAGTCTTGCGTGTCCGTGGCCTCGCCTGAGGCCCTCCCTGCTACATGCTTGTTGTGTACTTTCTTCCTTTCCTACCTGGTGTCCCCTCACTTGGTGAAGTGAACATACAACTTCCAATCTGATGCCCACTCAGGCCCTGCCTTATGAGTGACGACCCCTTCAGCTTCTTCCAATTCTTTGAAGAGAGGCGAGCCTGTTACCTTCTGTCCTCTGGGACCTCCGCCACTTCTGAGGCTGTGGGAGGTGCAGAGTTACTCAGTCCTCATGAGCCAGGTTTTAAGTTTGTGCACAAGGTCACAGGGAACCCCTGCCACACAGCAGAGCCCACTTCCGCTGGGGGCCTGCGTGTGGGGACCTACCTATCAGGAAGTCGAAGATGGCCATGTCGATGACATTGAGGAGCCGCTGGCTGCTGTTGTACGGGTAGATCTGTTTCACTGTGTCACAGTAAAGGGCATTGACCTCCCACCTGAGGGGGAGAAGAAGTCCTGGGGCTGGAAAAGCCAAGATGGCAGGGTGTCGGGGGGTCTCCCCACACCTCCCCCGCCCTCCAACCCCTGCCTCCCTGATCCTGCGCTGGGCCGGTGGCCGCTTCTCACATTCAGAAAGACCCTGGGCAAGGACATGCATATTCCCTACGGTGAGAAGGTTCTGGGTTCTTTCACTCTGGTGGACACTAAGGCCATGGCTGGGACACTGCATGCCAGAGGGGAGATGTCGGGGCAGGCAGGAAAGGAGGGGGCAGTGACCCTCACCGGCTTCCTCGTCCCTTCCTCCACAGTCCCTCTCACCAAGCCTCTTGGACCCTGGCCCTCCAGGGCTCTGCACCACTCAGCACTCCATGGGCTGTTCCTGCCCTTTCTCTCTCACACATGGTTTTCTGCCTACAATGCTCCGATGCCCATTTTCATCCAAGGGCTCTTCTCAGCCTTCACAGAGTCCCTCAGGATCTGTCATGTCCTCCAGAAATTCTGCCTGGTTACTTCTCTTCCCACTACATATCATGATGGCTTGATTGATGGATCGATTCCCTCAGCTAGTGTGGAGTAGCTGCTGCGTGCCAGGGAGGCTGCTAGGTCCTGGGGATACGGCATGAGGTCCTTGGCCTCCCAGGGCTTGCTCAGGGGATCCAGGTGTCCCTCCCATGGGATTCTCGTGTGCACTCTGGTTATAGCAAGTGCTGTGCTGTGTTTTCGTGATCTGGCTATGTGTCTGTCCTCCCCACTAGACCAAGGAGCTTCCTAAGGAGAGAGTCTGAGTCTTCCATTTCTGTATCCCATAGCACTTAGTGTTGGGTACATGGAAGGTTCTTTAGAACTGAATAAATGAACTAAAGGGAGATAACAGATCCAGGTGTGCTGATCCCAGGATCAGTATGAAATGGGGCAAAGGAGTATTGAGGCAGCTTTTCAGATTCAAAAGCCAAGCTAGCGACAAGTCCCTGGTACAGGATCTGTGGCTACTGTCAAGGACTGGGCTGTGTAGCTTGGGGACCAACTCACTCCTCTTTTCCTGCCAGTGTGTAGGAGCGGATCCAGGGGTTGGGCACAGACAGCCGGGGGGCCAGGTTGAGGGACGGCAGGAAGGCAGAGAGAGAACCCTCCAGCAGGTGTGGGTTGCCACAGACAGCATACTCCGTCTTGCACATGTATGGACACTTGGCAAAGAAGCACACGTTGCTGGCTGGAGGATGGGGAGGAGAGAGGAGAAGGAGTAAGAGGAGGGCTCTGGAGGCATGACATCTTCCTGCCCTAGCAAATCCACTGGGAGGGAAGGGAAATCCTGAACTCACAACTTGGGAAGAGACAGAAGAAGGAAACACTGACTTCTCCAGAAGTGAGGGTGTGAATGCTACTGAGCTGAACCTCCTGGGTACCTGCTTTCAGATGTCTCAAGCTCACTGCATTCTATCCTTGTGAATAGAACACTCTTCATTACCCTGGGTGGATAACCTCTGGTTCCGGGAGGTCAGCATTGTAGGGTCAGTGCCCACACAGACTAGGGAGCATCTCACACACAGCCTTTCCCATCCACAGTTCATCTTGTGTTATGGTCAGGCAGACGACGGTGGGAGTGTCTTACAACTTCATACGCCCATCCCAGTAATGGATAGTGCTGGCAGCAGGGTGTCAGGCCACTGATGAATGGAGGGGTGGACACTCTGGCTTACCATGTACTCAGACCCGGAATATCACTCGGGCCAGTACTCTACCTGGAGAGACAAAGAAAACACTCTGCAGGATTTCATTCTTGGTGACCTCTAGGATTTCCTTGGTGACATTCACTAGCCTCCCCACTGTTGGCGGCACCCGTCGGAAGTCCAGAATCCTGCAAGAGAGGAAGCTGAGTTCCATCTGAGCGATGATCAGGGAGTGAGGAGGAGGGGTTTTGTCCCCCGGCCAGTGCACATTAGGAATTGGTTGGTGTACCCAAGAGGGTGGCCAGTGAGATGGGTCTCTGGCCTTTAAACCTAGGTCTAGGCCGGGCGCGGTGGCTCACGCCTGTAATCCCAGCTCTCAGGGAGGCAGAGGCGGGAGGATAGCTTGAGCCCAGGAGTTCGAGACCTGCCTGGGTAATATAGCGAGACCCCGTTCTCCACAAAAAGGAAAAAAAAAAAAAAAAAAAAAGATAAACCTAGGTCTAAAGGAGTGGAGATGGAGTAGAAAATGAATCCTTATTCTATCAAGCCTCCTGGGAAAACCTTGCCACCATCCCACCTGTGTTCTTGGTCAGTGCTTCTCATATTTCAGTGTTCCTGTGAGTCACCTGGCAATCTTGTTCAAATACAGGCTCTGACTGAGTGGCTCTAGGGTGGGGCTGACGTTCCTTATTTCTGAAAATCTTCTTGGAAGTGCCCATGACGCTACAGACCACACTTTGGGTAGCAATGACTGAGCAAATAGAGGAACTGGAATGTTTAGAAATGTGCTTTCACCTGATAAAACAGTGAGACTTCTTGGATAAATAACAGTGGGTGCATTCTCCTCACTCTCAGATCAGAAAACTAGAGCAACTGTCCCAAGCAGCATGGCGGGAAACGTGTTCTTTATAAATTGTTCTTTTCATTGTAAATCATTCTTTAATGAATGTTCATTACATTCATTAGAAGGCCTTGTATTTTTCAATCTGGGGGTTGCATGGGACATTTTGGGTTCAAAGACACCACGATGAGGCACGAAGAAGATAAAAAGCCAGAAGGAAGAAATGCCAGGGAGTTCCCACCTGAGGGTCTGTCTAGTCACCCCTCCCAGAGGATTGGTCCTCATAGGCCTCCATGGGGCCAGACCCTACCTGTCCAGATGGAAAGCTGCGATCTCAGCATTGTGTCTCTGAAAGTCAATGAAGTAGAAGAAGTCCACGGGCGTCTCCTCATCTCGCTGCTGTCTGGAAGGAAGGAAGGAATCACGCCCTGGACTCAGACTTCAGCTTGGAGCCTGAGAAGAGAGCTGATGAGCATGACCAGTGAGAAAGGAAAACAGGCTTTTATGCTTTTCATGTACACACACAGGCGATGGCACGGCTTGGCCAGGAGAAGACATGCAAAGTGGGAGGAGACAAGCTTCTTGCAAGGCGTTGTCCTGCAGGTACCAGCAATACCAAGTTTCCTACTTAAGAAGCTTTGGTGACAGTGGCTGATTATTTTCAAAACCCAGCAGTTGAGAGGGAAGAAATAGACATTCTTCTGCAGGTATAAACAGAAGAGAGACGAATGGTTAGCAGAACCAGAGGCAGTATAGACTCAGATGTCAAAGGATGAAGAAAGGTGGGAGTATGAGCCAGGAATTGGTAATGGAAAAGTGGCCCAGAAATGCAATTTAGTACGCTGGGGTTGAAGAATAGAAAAGTTCTGGGTCTTAGGGGGATGTGGGGGAAATATGTGGGCCATCATCCTCTCAGAGAAACACAGCTGGATCATGAGGGCTGAGGGCGGCTGGTGCAGAGGATATTGATTTATATACATTGAATCTCTAATGAATTCCTGAAAAGCGCCAGGCTGCCTGAGAATGGTGGGACCTGCTGGGTGTGTACATTCAGGAAAGTGTTTCCTAATCATTAAGGGCATCGTGGTGTGAGTTCTGGCTTCTAGGCTGACTTTGCCTTGATGCTAATAAACATGGAAGAATGACGATCTTCGAATAATTTTATAATCCACTGTGTGGGGCTGTTAAAATGACTGCAAAGCAATTTAAATGTAAATAAACGTAACGTTGCAGAAAGCTATAAATAAGAAACACTGGCAATTCAAACTGTGATGTGCATTTTGCCAAAAAACACAAGTGAGTCCTGGAAACCACAGTGAGGTGCTGACAAAAGTAGAAATTCTATTTTAAAAGGTACAGCCACAGTTACAGTACAGCCCTCCGTGCTCAGGCCTGACCAGCTTCTCATCATCGTCACTGGATGTCCAGGCTAGCAAGGACAATCCGTCCTCCCAGTCTTGTTTTAATTTCTGAGTCCCACCTATAGGAACGTATCATCTCTTAGACACCCTTTAGGGTCTTCTAAAACATTTTCTCATTTTCGTATGACATAAGATAGAAGTGATTTTAAATTTGAAGGTTGTTTTCACTTTATATCAATGCTTCTCCTACTTTGAGAAGCACAAATGCACATCTCATTGCACATTATATTGTATACATTACATTTTAAAAATATAAATCTTTATGTTCCTAATGTGTATTTTCCAAAGATAATGTTCTACATTCTCTCTTTAATCAGGAAAAACATGGTGTTCACCTTAAATTACTTACAGAAAAATAAAAACCACATAATTTTTCAAGAAATACATTTTAAAATGATATTATTTTAGATTTTGGACTGAATTTTATAAAAATGTAGATTACACTGTGTTGTGGTATAAAAATAGGTGAAGTTGGTTCTATCACTGAATGTTGGAGGGTTTTGTGTTACATTTGGGGAAAAAGCTGGTTAATTTGAACAATTTTTGTAGAGACACACCTCAGAGTTATTGCAGGTTTGCTTCTAGACCACCGCAATGAGGCAACTATGGTAATAAAGTCATTGATGCACATTTTTTGGTTTCCCTCCCAATGCATATAAAAGTTATGTTTTTATTATACTGGAGTCTTAAATATGCAATAGCATTATGTCTGAAAAATGTATACATCTTAATGGAAAAACACTTTATTGCTAAAAAATGTTAAGACTCATCTGAGCCTTCAGCAAGTCAAAATCTTTTTGCTGACTGGGGTGGTGGTTGCTGAAGGTTGGTGAGGCTGTGACAACTTTTAAAAATAAGACAACAATGAAGTTTGCTGCATCGATTCACAAAAGATTTATCTGTAGCACGCAGTGATGTTTGATAGCATTTTACCCACAGTAGAACTTCTGTCAAAATTGAAGTCAATCCTCTCAAACCCTGCAGTTCCTTTATCAACTAAGTTTGCCTAATATTTTAAATCCTCTGTGGCCTGTTGGGAACAGGCTCCCCAAAATCTGGCCATAAACTGGCCCCAAAACTGGCCATAAACAAAATCTCTGCAGCACTGTGACATGTTCATGATGGCCGTAACACCCACGCTGGAAGGTTGTGGGTTTACCGGAAGGAGGGCAAGGAACACCTGGCCCACTCAGTGCGGAAAACCGCTTAAAGGCGTTCTTAAACCACAAACAATAGCATGAGCTATCTGTGCCTTAAGGACATGCTCCTGCTGCAGATAACTAGCCCAACCCATCCCTTTATTTCAGCCCATCCCTTCGTTTCCCATAAGGGATACTTTTAGTTAATCTAATATCTATAGAAACAATGCTAATGACTGGCTTGCTGTTAATAAATATGTGGGTAAATCTCTGTTCAGGGCTTTCAGCTCTGAAGGCTGAGACCCCTGATTTCCCACTTCACACCTCTATATTTCTGTGTGTGTGTCTTTAATTCCTCTAGCGCCGCTGGGTTAGGGTCTCCTCAACCGAGGTGGTCTCAGCAGTGGCCATTTCAACAATGTTCACAGAGTCTTCACCCAAAGTAGATTCTAACTCAAGAAACTAATTTCTTTGCTTATCCATAAGAAGCCACTCTTTATCGGTAGGGCTTGGTGGCTTATGCTTGTAATCCAAGCACTTTGGGAGGATGAGGTGGACGGATCACAAGGTCAGGAGATCGAGACCATCCTGGCTAATACGGTGAAATCCCGTCTCTACTAAAAATACAAAAAAATTAGCCAGACATGGTGGCGCATGCCTGTACTCGGGAGGTTGAGGCAGGAAAATTGTTTGAACCCATGAGGCAGAGGTTGCAGTGAGCCAAGATCATGCCACTGCATTACAGCCTGAGAAACAGAGTGAGACTCTGTCTCAAAAACAAAACAAAACAAAACAAGCAACTTCTTATCTGTTCAAGTTTGATCATGCAATTGCAACAATTCAGTCACATTTTCAGGCTCCACTTCTAATTCTAGTTCTCTTTTATTTCCACATCTGCAGTTACCTTCTCCACTGAAGTCTTGAACCCCTCAAAGTCATCCATGAGGATTGAGATCAATCTTCTTTTAAACTCCTGTTAATGTTGATATTTCTACCTCCTTCCACGCATCATCATGAATTTTCTTAATGGCATCTAGAATGGTGAATCCTTTCCAGAAGGTTTTCAAATGACCTTGTCCAGGTTCATCAGAGGAATCACTAACTGTGGCAGCTATAGCCTTGTGAAATGTATTTCTTAAACTGTAAGACTTGAAAGTTAGAATGACTGCTTGATCTGGGGGCTGCAGAATGGATGTTGTGTTAGCAGGCATGAAAACAACATTAATCTCCTTGGACATCTCCAGCAGAGCTCTTGAGTGACTAGGTGCGTTACCAGTGAGCAGTAATATTTTGAAAGGAATCTGTTTTTTTCCCCCCCTTGAGCAGTAACGTCTCAACAGTGGGCTTAAAATATTCAGCAAACCATGCTGTTAACAGATGTGTGGTCATCCAGGCTTTCTTGCTTCATTTATAGAGCACAGGCAGAGTAAATTCAGCATCATTCTTGAGGTCCTGAGGATTTTTTGAATGGTAGTTGAGTATTGGCTTCAACATAAGTCCCCAGCAACATTATCACCTAACAAGAGAGTCAGCCTGTCCTTTTTATCTTTGAAGCCAGGCATTGACTTTTCTTCTCTAGCTATGGGGAAAGTCCTAGATGGTATTTTCTTGCAATAGAAGGCTGTTTCCTCTACACTGAAAATCTATTGTTAGTGTAGCTACGTTCATCAATGATCTTAGCTAGATCTTCTGGATAACTTGCTGCAGCTTCTCCATCAGCACTTACTGCTTCACCTTGCACTTTTATGTTATGGAGATGGCTTTTTTCCCTTAAGCCTCATGAACCAACCTCTGCTATCTTCCAACTTTTCTTCTGCAGCTTTCTCACCTGTCTCAGCCTTCATTGAAGAGAGTTAGAACCCTGCACTGGATTAAGCTTTGGTTTAAGGGAATGCTGTGGCTGGTTTAATCTTCTACCCAGATAAGTTAAACTTGCTCCATATCAGCAATGAGGTTGTTTTGCTTTCTTATCATTCGTGTGTTCAGTGGAGCAGCGCTTTCATTTTCCTTCGATAACTTTTCCTTTGCATTCACAACTTGCCTAACTGGCACAAAAAGCTTAGCTTTCAGCTTATCGGCTTTCAACATGCCTTCCTCACTAGCCGCCTGAATAATTTCTTGCTTTCCATTTAAAGTGAGAGATGTGACACTCCTTTCATGTGAACATTTAGAGGCCCATGTTGGGTTACTAACTGGCCTAATTTCAATATTGTGCGTCTTAGGGAATAGGGAGGCCCGAGGACAGGGAGAGAGATTGGGGGAATAGCCAGTTGTTGGAGCAGTCAGAATACCCATTTAGGCCAGGCGCAGTGGCTCACACCTGTAATCCTAGCACTTTGGAAGGCCAAGGTGGGCAATCACTTGAGGCCAGGAGTTCGAGACCAGCGTGGCCAACACAGTGAAACCCCATCTCTACTAAAAATAGAAAAAATTAGCTAGGCATGGTGGCACATGCCTATCATCCCAGCACTTTGGGAGGCTGAGGCGGGCGGATCACCTGAGGTCAGGAGTTTAAGACCAGCCTGGCCAACACGGTGAAACCCCATCTCTACTAAAAATGCAAAAATTAGCCAGGTATGGTGGCCGGCGCCTGTAGTCCCAGTTATTTGGAAGGCTGAGGCAAGAGAATCGCTTGAACCCAGGAGACAGTGGCTGCAGTGAGCTGAGATTGAACCATTGCACTCCAGCCTGGGCAATAGAGTGAGACTCTGTCTCAAAAAAAAAAAAACCAGTTTGAAATATTGTGAGAATTACCAAATGTGACACAGAGACATGACATGGGCACATGCTGTTGGGAAAATGGCACCATAAACTTGCCCATGATCCCAGGACACAACTTAGGTCATTGTGTGGCATAGATGCTAGTAAGGGCCTGATAAGGACAAGCTCTTAGTATTTTCAATGATTATTATTATGATGATCACCCCAAACAGTTCTGTGCTTGTGCAGATTAGAGAATCTCTGAATAACTAGCAGAAAGACTTTAGGTCACTTTTATTAGTTTTTGATCCAAATCTTCCCAGGGCCACCCCAACCGGGTGTGGAAAGGAGGAAGGCAGTCACTTACCTCATGGGTTTGAACATGGCCTTCCCGAAATCCGAGAACCTCAGCACCAGCTTGAGGTGGACCCCACTGGGTTTCACAACTGTGAAAGGCAGAAGAGTGAGTTAACCATGCTTCCGGGCCTCAGCCCAGGCTTGTGACTCTGTTCCTTCAATAAGCCCAGCTGACTTCTCTTTCCTCTTATGTAATGAGACCCTAAAGACTAGGATGTGCTCTCCATAACCTGCAGGGTAAACGCCATGGTGTCAGGCCATAGTGGCGGTGTCCAGGGGCTCAAGACAGTACTTTTTACTTTGGGAGGTGAAGGCAGGAGGATCGCTTGAGCCCAGGAGTTTGAGACCAGCCTGGGCAACATAGTGAGACCCCCATTTTGAAAAGAAAAAAAAAGGTACATTTTCTGCTGACCATGGGAAAAGAGCAACAAATACAGTGAAGACATTTACTGAAAACCCCAAAGAATGTTTTCCTAAGAATGAACCCTTTCCTCTTTGTGTTTCAACTACATCTTTGTAGATTCGACTTATGCCTTCTGTTATATTAGACTAGTTGGTTTATGCCTCTTTCTACTTAAGACTGTACACCTGGGCTGGGACCAGAGCTTGGCAAGTGAGTGCTTCTTAGGTGCAGGGAGTACTACTTCCTTAAATGTTGCATCCTGGGCACCTCACTTGCCTTACCCTGTCCCTGGTCCTGGAGGGTCAGGACAATATCTCACTCACCTTGTGTTTTATAAAATGGTCAATGGCAAGTGCTTAACTGAAGAAAAAGGAAGCCTGGGGCCCTGTACACCTTTATTTTCAAACCTTAGTGATATGGTTAGGCTTTGTGTCCCTACCCAAATCTCACCTCAAATTGTAATCCCCTTGTCTCAAATCTCATCTCAAATTGTAATCCCCTTGTCTCAAATCTCATCTCAAATTGTTGAGGGAGGGATGTGGTGAGAGGTGACCAGATCATGGGACAGTTTCCCCTATGCTGTTCTTATGATAGTGAGTTCTCATGAGATCTCATGGTTTTATAAGGGGCTCTTCCCCGTTTGCGTCTTCTCTCTCCTGCCACCATGTGAGATGTGCCTTGCTTCCCCTTCCCCTTCTGCCATGGTTGTAAATTTCCAGAGACCTCCTAGCCATGCTTCCTGTTAAGCCTGCAGAACTGTGAGCCAATTAAACCTCTTCCTTTATAAATTACCCAGTCTCAAGCATTTCTTAGCAGTGTAAAAATGAACTAATACATTTCGACATGCCTCATCAGATGTAGTCACATGTAGACATTTCTGATGTGTGTTCCACATATTGAAGTAAAGGGACAGGGCCACTCATGGCTGGTGATGACTGGCCTGAGGGTTTTAGGGTCCAGACCCACCTATAACCAGGTCACAGCGCTCCTGGAGGGGAGCTCTGCCGCTCTCAGTCCTAGCTTTTTGATACCATTAATCACTTATCCTTGTGAGTTTCAACTCTGGCTATATTAGAATCACCTGGGCCTCAACGTCTGACCTCGAATCAAAACCCCTGGGGGTGGAGGCCGGGCATGAGCACTTTTTAAAGCTCCCCCAGTGATTCTAATACATATGTGTGTGTGTGTGTGTATATGTGTGTGTATATATGTGTGTGTATACATATATATATATATGTACATATATACACACACATATATATATATTTTAGCTGGAGTCTCACTCTGTTGCCTAGGCTGGAGTGCAGTGGCATGATCTCAGTTCACTGCAACCTCCACCTCCTCGGTTCAAACGATTCTCTTGACTCAGCCTTCCGAGTAGCTGGGATTACAGGTGGGCACCACCATGCCTGTCTAACTTTTTATATTTTTGGTAGAGATGGGTTTTCACTGTGTTGGCCAGGCTGGTCTCAAACTCTTGACATCAAGTGATCCACCTGCCTCGGACTCCCAAAGTGCTGGGATTACAGGCGTGAGCCACTGTGCCTAGCTGACTCTGATATTTTGTCAGTAGTGGGAATCATTGCTTCTTGAATTTGAAAGCAACTCCAATCACTTAAGGATTTTGTGAAAACTCAGATTCGGATTCAGAAAGAGAGTGAGACCCTGCATTTCTGATGAGCTCCTCAGTGATGCTGATGATGCTTTTCCTGGGCCACGCATTGCCCAGCGGGGCCTACACAACCCTTCCTCTTAAGTGCCTTTTCTTGTTGTGGGTGGATGGGGAGAAATGTTGAGTTCTCAGAGGTTACACAGAGAGCAGAGAGCCATACTCCTTCCACTCTTGCCCAAGGTCGCCACTGGAGTGGATTTTGGGGTTTGCACAGCTGTGAGGGTGAAGAGGCTGGGTGGGGGCGGGGCCAGGTCACTTACTCTGGGTGCAGTCACACGCCCCCAGCAAGGCTTTCTCGTCCTGACTGTAATCTGCAAAGGAGGAGAAGGGCAATGAGAACTTCCAGTCTTATTCCTGGGACAGCCTACAACATGGGGGTCCCTTGACTCTGGTTCAGATCACCAGAGGGGAGACAGTGATGTAGCCTGTGGCCCTTGCCCACTCTGTGGGAGATCTCTTGGAACCCAGGAGGCTGCAGCCTCCTTCCTTGCTCTGTCCCAGACCCCTGCTTTCTAGCCCTTCAGTGGACACTCCAGCAATACCTGGCTGGGAGACTGAGTCTGCTTTTGTCTCTGCTAATAATTTGCTGTGTCATTTTGATTGTCTCAGTGCTTGACAGCACAGACTTGGTATCAGCAGGCCTGTGTTTGAATCCCAGCTCCACCCCGTAGGTCCTTGGCCAAGTGACTCAACCTTTCTGAGTCTCAGTTTCCCTATCTATAAAATGGCAGTGGTAATATCCATGCCACAAGGTCTTTGGGTGAAAGAGAATGCGTCGCCTGCTTCAAAAGCAGCACTCAATAAATGGTAGTGATCACCTTCCTTTAGGTGTACCAAACAACAGCATACCTCCTTATGGCATCAAGACGAGATTATTGCTGTAAGATCTCTTTCAGAGGGAAAAAGATCAATGCGTATGTTCCTTTTCTGTCTCTCAGGTGTCAGTGTCAAGCCTTTAATGTTCCACTTTGGAGCCTGGCCTGGGATGTGTTACCCAGACTCTCTGGAAGAAAGTCAGTCCCCCTTGCCTGATCCCATGAACTTTACCAGCACTGATGGTGGGAAAGTTCCTCATATCTTGCAGAAGTTTGCTGACAACAGGACTGGACCGGGAGTAGAGCCCATGGCGGTTAATACCCAGGTGGAACTGGACCCAACTGGCCTCGAGTCGGAGCTGCAGTGGGGGGTCCAGGGAGGTGAGGTTCATCTGCTCTCTGTACATCTTGTGTCGCCTGAAAGAGCCAGATAGTTGTTCATTAGAGGAACAAGAATGCAAAGACCCACCAAGATACCTTGTCTGCAGTTTTCATTCATCTTTTCATTTATTCCACAAGTGTATTAAGCATCTAATGAGGGCTAGGCTTTAAGCTGTGCTTAGGATATCATGGGAAGCAAAACACCTGTGGGGTCCTTTCTTACCCTCAGAGAGCTTACACTCTAGTGAGTAAAACACACAGTTATACAGTATCATACACAAATACTTAATTACAAACCAGGACAAATCCTGGGAAGGAAAAAAGGCAGACTGCTAAGAATAAAACTAGGGGCCTCATATAATCTGGGATCTCAGGGTGAGACTGTGGGTCTCTGTGCATTTTCCCATTAAAACTCTCTATCTTACATTTCCCAGTATTTTATGTTCAAAGGAATCAGAAGATAGAGGAGAGAAGGCAATTGGTGAGAATAACAAGAAGAGAGGGTGCAGATCTTTCAGTGGGGCTGGAAGCTGAGTTAGATTACAAAAGAAAAGAAGAATTAATGAGCCATTTACTGTTTGTTCTGCTTGGGTAGCCTTTTCTGCCAGGAAAAAAAGAGAAAAATAAAAAATGATGGTGCTACCATTTAGAGATGTAGACTGTAATTTGGGAGACAAGTTGTAAGTCTGTGAAATAACCAGAGCAAAATACAAGGCTGTTATAAATCAACTGCTAAACATGTGGCTCAGATGGAAACGCCTTAACGTTTTGGAGAAGGGAAAAGATGAATCTATGATGAAGTAGCCTGAGGACAACCACAGTGAAGAAGGCAGACTTCAGCTGGATCCTAAAGAACCGGGGGTGTTTGGCTTGAAGGGGACAGGGAGGGTACTCCTGCATTAAGGATGACATGAGCACTACGAGAGGTAGGCAAGAAACGGGTGTATCTGGGGATGAGAGAGGCAGGTTGAATAAACGCACTGTTGAATGAGAAGACGGAGGCCTCCGGATTGGAAGGGAAGGCAAATCAGTACGAGGTCATCTGGCTGGGAAAAGCTGATTGGGAGAGGTAGGTGGGATTATAGGAGTAGGGTTTTGCAGTTCCTATATATCCCTATTTCTCAAACTGTGATAATATACCACTCAGGTCTGCGGCGGGGTAAAAAACAAAACAAACATGGCAGATCCGGGAGTGTCCAATTTTCTCATTGGTGGAGAGTTGTAAAAATTACCACATTGGGAGGCTGAGGCAGATCATCTGAGGCCAGGAGTTTGAGACCAGCCTGGACAACAATGGTAAAGCCCCGTCTCTACTAAAAATACAAAAATTAGCCAAGCATGGTGGTGCGCACCTGTAATCCTAGCTACTTGAGAGGCTGAGGCAGGAGAATCACTTGAACCTGGGAGGCAGAGGTTGCAGCGAGCCGTGATGGCGCCACTGCACTCCAGCCTGGGCGACAGAGCGAGACTCTGACTTAAAAAAAAAAAAAAGTTACTTTTCTATCAAAATAAAAATAGATGTATTATGGGGAAGGAAATAAAATATACCATAGGGATTTGAATCCATTTGTGATCTTAGTGATTGCAATGGACTGAATGTTTGTTTCCTTCAGATTCATATGTTGAAATTTTAACCTCCAAGGTGATAGTATTGGAGGTGGGGCCTCTGGGGAGGGGGCAACCCTCATAAATGGGATTAATGCCCTCATAAGAGAGACCCCAGAGAAATCCCTCACCCCTTCTGCCATGTCAGGTTATAGCAAGAAGACAGTATCTGTGTACCAGCAAGAGAGGCCTCACTAGAAGAAATGGAATCTGCCAGCACCCTGGTGTTGGACTTCTCAACCTCCAGAACTGTGAGAAATACATTTCTGTTGTTTACAAGTCACCCAGTTTATAGTATTGGTTATCACACCCCAAACAGACTAAGGCAATTTTGCTTCACCATTTCTTTCCTATTTCTGACACCCAGAATGAAGTGTAATATATCCCCAGACATGACTGCCCAGTGCAGAGGAGAATATGGTAATTACCATCCCCATTCATGGCGTTTTCCTTGTATGAATGTAACTCAACACTGAAAATCTTTGGGAAATCATGTCACATATCTCTAAGAAAATATGATTTTATGGTAAGCAGGATTCTAAAATTGGCATCTAAGATTCCATGCCCTCATTTCCAGAACCTGTGACTATGAAGAGCTCTCACTCCATGATTATGCCATGTTCACGGCGTAGTTGAATTTAGGGAGGTTGTCAAGGTGGGCCTGATTGAATCGCATGAGCCCTTGAAAGTAAAGTTTTTTTTCTGGCTGTTATCAGAAGTCCAAACGATCCAGAGCGTCAGAAGGATTTGACACACTATTGTTGGCTTTGAAGATGGAGAAGGTCAAGTGGAAGGACCAGAGAGCTGTCATGAAGAGCTGAGAATGCTTCCCAACTGAAGCCAGCAAGGAGATGGGGGCAAGGAACTGAATTCTACCAACAACGAGAATGAGCTTGAAGGAGGACCCCTGAGCTGCTGGTGAGAATGTAGCCAACCAACGCCTTGGTTTTAGTCTTGTGAGATCCTAGCAGAAAATGAGTCATACCATCTGATATGTTGCAGATGTTTGTCCCCTCCGAATCTCATGTTGAAATGTAGTCGCCAGTGTTGAAGGCGGGGCCTGGTGGGAGCTAATTGTAACATAGGAGTGGGTCCCTCATGAATGGCTTAGCACCATCTCCTTGGTGATGAGTGAGGTCTTGCTCAGAGTTCATGTGAGATCTGGGGGTTTAAAGGCATATAGCGCCTCCCTGCTCACTCTCTTGTGCTCCTGCTCTTGCCACGTGGTGTGCATGTTCTGTATCACCTTCTGCCATGAGTAAGTTTTCTGAGCCCTCACCAGAAGCAGCATGCTTCCTGTACAGCCTGTGGAACCATGATCTAATTAAATCTTTTTTTTTTTTTTTAATAAATTACACAGTTTCAGGTCTGTCTTTTTCTTTCTCTTTCTTTCTTCTTTCTTTCTTTCTTTTTCCTTCTTTCTTTCTTTCTTTTTCCTTCTTTCTTTCTTTCTTTCTTTCTTTCTTTCTTTCTTTCTTTCCTTTCTTTCTTTCTTTTTCTTTCTTTCCTTCTCTTTCCTTCCTTCCTTCCTTCCTTCTTCTTTCACCTTTCTTCAAAGTTTTGCTCTTGTTGCCGAGGCTGGAGTGCAATGACACGATCCTGGCTCACTGGCTCACTGCTACCTCCACCTCCCCGGTTCAAACGATTCTCCTGCCTCAGCCTCCTGAGTAGCTGGGGTTACAGGTGCCTGCCACCATGCCTGGCTAATTTTGTGTTTTTGATAGAGATGGGGTTTTACCATCTTGGCCAGGGTTGTCTCAAACTCCTGACCTCAGGTGATCTGCCTGCTTTGGCCACCCAAAGTGCTGGGATTACAGGCATGAGCCACCGTGCCTGGCCAGATATTTCTTTATAGCAATACAAAAATGGCCTGAAACATTATCCCAGACTTCTGACCTATAAGGCAAATGGGGAGTTGCTCTGAGTGTCTAAGTTTGTGGTAATTTGTACTCAGAACTAAAAACCAAATGCATATTTTGTTCACAGAGAGGCTCAAAAGCTACATGCTCTTATTTTAAGCATATGCTTTTATTTCTTTTAATAATAACCCCAAGTAATATTTTTTATTAGCTCTAGAAAACTATTCACATAAGTGTTCTTGTTTGTTTGTTTGTGTTTAGAGATGGGGGTCTTGCTCTGTCATCCAGGCTGGAGTGCAGTGGCATAGTCACAGCTCACTGCAGTCTCGAATTCCCAGCCTTGAACAATCCTGCTGCCTCAGCCTCCCAAGCAATTAGGACTACAGGCATGCCCTACAAATCCCAGCTAATTAATTATTTATTTATTTTTTTGGCAGAGATAGAGTCTTGTTTTGTTGCCCAGGCTGGTCTTGAACCCCTGGCCTCAAGCAATTCTCCCACGTCAGTCTCCCAAATTCTTGAGATTATACGTGTGAGCCACTGCCCCTCACGTAAGTTTTAGATTTTTATTTTGTCATTAAAGTGGTTAATCAGCTTTCAGATGGGACTTATATTTCTGAGTTCCCCAGGGTCACTTAACAAAACAGGTACAGGCTGCAGAACTATCATGGCAAGAGGGTCCACAGACTTAAATACCTACAGAATACCTACAGAAACAGGCAGACAGCGTGAGTGAAGAATGCAGGCAGGAGGGGTAGGGAGTGTGGCAAACTAGAGAGCACACTCTCCATGTAAAGGGGAACAGCCGCTACTAAGTTTCAGCTGATTGTAGAGTTGTTCTGACATTGTTTATTCATCCATTCACTCATTCATTAACTATTTGTTGAGATACTAGATACTGATTTATATTTTGGAGCTAGGGCTGTGTACAGATCTACAATGTTTCTGTTCATATGAAACTTATAATTTCCAGGGAAATCATTTATTCTAGTTTTTAAGAGAAGCTAGAATCCAGACTTTGATCAGGATTCGGATTCTCCTTCCAAGTGTTAACTCAAGAATGAAGAGTTGAGCTACCATTTGAGCCAGCAATCCCACTACTAGCATATACCCAAAGGAAAATAAACCTTTCTACCAAAAAGACACACGCACCTGTATTTTCATCACAGCACTATTCACAATAGCAAAGGCGTGGAATCAACCTAGGTGCCCATCCATGATGGACTGGATAAAGAAAATGTGGGACATATACACCATTTTATGCAGCCATAAAAAAAGAATGAAACCACGTCCTTTGCAGCAACACGGATGCAGCTGGAAACCATTATCCTAAGTGAACTAACGCAGAAACAGAAAACCAAATGTTGCATGTTCTCACTCACAAGTGGGAGCTAACTACTGGGTACACATGGACACAAACGGGAGCATCAGACACTGGGGATTATTAGAGGGGGAAGGGAAAGGGGGGTGGATTGAAACAACTGCCTATCGGGTGCTAAGCTCGTTACCTTGGTGACAGATTCATTTGTACACCTTGACATCCCATGGCATACCTTTGCAACAGGCCTGCACATGAACCCCTGATTCTAAAATACAAGTCCAAAAAAAAAAGTGTTGACTCAAATTAAAAAATATCCTGTGTGGGCCAAACAACAACAACAACAACAACAATTGACATCCAGTTTGTGTTCTCTGCCCTGTGCTGTTAACGCAAATGAAGAAGTGAGCTGGTCAATGTGAGGCAATATTAAATCTCCCTGCACACATATTACTCTGGGGATGTATATGAATGGAGGAGACAAGGCAAAGCAAAGGAACACATTATTATTATTATTATTATTATTATTATTTGAGACAAGGTCTTGCTCTGTTGCCCAGGCTGGAGTACAGTGGCACCGTCACAGTTCACTGTAGCCTTAACCTCCTGGGCTTAAGCAATCCTCCCACCTCAGTCTCCCGAGTAGCTGGGACTACAGGCACGTGCCATTATGCCTGGCGAATTTTTTTTATTTTTTATAGAGACAGGTCTCCATATGTTGCCCAGGCTGATCTCGATCTCCTAGGCTCAAGTGATGCTCCTGTTTTGGCCCCCCAAAGTGCTAGGCATGAGCCGCTGCACCCAGCTAGAATACCCTATTATTTTAAGACTTTGGTCTCCAGGAGCAGTAGAAAGATGGCTGGGACTTCTCTCCCAAGACAGCAAGCCCTCAGCCAGCCTTCCAGCTTGGCATAGGGGAAGGGGACTGAAACTTATTCCTCCCCTAAAGGTCAGCAGCAGGCTCAGGAGTCCAGCCACCATCAGTCCATCGCACCCCCTCCAGAGCAATCTGTACTGTTGGTATAATTACCCAAAGTGACAAATGTTAAAGCTGCTTCAGCTTTCATTTGATGAAAACCAAGGGCAAGGGCAAATTGTTGACCAGGTCTGTATGTCTCCAGCTGGCTTTCCCTTACTTTACTAACATTTATTTTTATTTTAAAAACATAATCATTTTTTTCCATTTAAATATCTGAGAGGTCTAGAATTTATATAGATAAAACGTGTTAGGTATGGGTTCACCTTTTTCCGCCCTCCAAGGTGACTAGCTAGTTCTCTAACAATCATTTATTAAACAAATTTATTTTTTAATTTCACTGATTTGAAATGTCATTTTTATCAGGTAAAACATTTCCATTCGTATTTGGGTCTATTTCTGGAAGCTCAATTCTGTTTCATGTTCTGTCTGGCCATATTCCAAGGCAATGCTGTTGAACTTTTTTAACGTGATAAAACACTTTAACAGCTGGTGGGGCTAGTCTTTTTGATTGCTTTTTTTTTTAAAGAGTTTTCCTGTATAGTCCAACTTGTATGCTTATCCACATGAATTTCACAATTATAAAAACCCTTTCAAAATGGAAACCTTAAAAAGTTTTAAACAGGCTTATCAAGTAGCGTTATTATAATGCCTTCTTGAATTATTGACGAGAGTGTAGTTGGCACATCATTCTAGAGGGTAATTTCCCAGTACATTTCTTTTTTTCTTTTTCTTTTTCTTTTTCTTTTTATGGAGTCTCCCTCTGTTGCCCAGGCTGGAGTTCAGTGGCATGATCTTGGCTCAGTGCAACCTCTGCCTCCCGGATTCAAGCAATTTTCCTGCCTCAGCCTCCTGAGTAGCTGGGATTACAGGTGCGTGCCACCATGCCTGGCTAATTTTTGTTTTTTTAGTAGAGACGGGGTTTCACCATGTTGGCCAGGATGGTCTTGAACCTCTGACCTCACATGATCCACTGGCCTCTCAAAGTGTTGGGATTACAGGCGTGAGCCACTGCACCCGGCCCCCAGTACATTTCAAAACGTGTAATGAGTGTACCCTTTGACTTAGCAATTTCACTTCTGCAACTTATCCTGTAGAATGATTTGCACAACTCTGCAAGAAAATATGTTCAAAGATGTTCACCATTGTTTGTAACTGTAAAATCTGGAGAAAAGAGAAATGTCTAGGACAGGGGTATTTAAGAGATATCTCTATATGTAGTGACGTAGAAAGATGTCTAATTTCAGAACAGTTGTAGAGTGGGTCTTTTTCTTTTTGCTAAAAATATCATATACAGGTGCTTATATAGACATAGACACATTTAGTGTGCATGAAAAGAACACATACCAAACTCAATGATGGTGCCCCTTGGGGGTATGCATGAGTAGCTTCATTTTTACTTCATGTATTTCTGTAATTGTGCAATTAAACAAATTACATTGAAAGTTGTTTTTGCATACCTCTTTCTCACTCCTCATGTGTCTCCCCATCTAGCATCCTTTTCCATCCCCCCACCTTTTTTTTTTTCTTTCTTTCTTTTTTTTTTTTTTAAAGCATTGCATCTTCTCATTTGAATTGCATTTCCAAGATCTGGAAAAAAAAAAAAAAAAAAGAAGGCTGGGCGCGTTGGCTCAAGCCTGTAATCCCAGCACTGTGGGAGGCCGAGACGGGTGGATCACGAGGTCAGGAGATCGAGACCATCCTGGCTAACACGGTGAAACTTAGTCTCTACTAAAAAAAAATACAAAAAACTAGCCAGGCGAGGTGGCGGGTGCCTGTAGTCCCAGCTACTCGGGAGGCTGAGGCAGGAGAATGGCGTGAACCCGGGAGGCGGAGCTTGCAGTGAGCCCAGATCGTGCCACTGCACTCCAGCCTGGGCGACAGAGCGAGACTCCGTCTCAAAAAAAAAAAAAGAAAAAAAAGAAAAAAAAATTTCCTCTTGTACTTGCGTGATCTGTGACCCACAATTTCAGATCACAATGCCCCATCTCCTTGAGTCCCTGTGGTTCATTCAAGCATTAACCACAATCATCTTGCTGTAATTTTTCTGCTGCCCCTCCTTGAAGGTGTCCTTCACCTTTGCTCTCTTTAGTCCTCCATCCCGGGGAAGTTCAGTCAGGCCTCCTTGTATAGCAATAGCAGACTTAACCCTGTTAGCAAACTGGACTGTATCTTCTCCTTCCTTTCTGGTTATGGGGGGCATGTACCACACGTCACCGACAATGGCCCAGCTGGTCATCATTCAAAGCAGGTAGCTCACCATGTTGTACTTACTGCTGTTCCAAAATGCATCACCAAACTGAGGGTTATACTTAATTGCAACTGGATGTATGGTTCCTCCAATTTCAAAGCTCCCCTTTTTAAACATCATGACTGAAGTACTGTTGATGCAAGTTCCTTCAGGAAAAATTAATATGGGTCATTTCTTCTTATCAGCAATATGTTCTTTTAGTCTCTTAGTAACCAGGTGTCGATCCTTCATTTCTGAGCATTCAAACCAGACATGAGGACAAGCCTTGACCATAACTCTCTGCATAATTCTCATCAAACCACCAAGAACCTGGCCAACCATAGCATAACATCCATCTGTTGTCAAGATTAAAACATCAATTGGGGAAGTATGGTTGGCAACACAAATGCCTCCCTTCTGGGATCTGTACTGCTTGTTATGATAATCAATGGTACCAGAGAGGGATCGCCGACAGATCCGGCAGCAAGTTAGATGGACCAGTTCACTCAGTCAGTTTTTGAAGCCGCTGTCTGGCAGCTGCCCAACCAGTTAGTTCCTATAACCAGCAAACTGATCCCAATGAGAGCCAAGGTAACCCTCAGAGGCAGTAGGACACAATAGCTCACTATGACGCCCAGCACTCACACCATAGTGCGCCGCAGACTGATGTACTGGAAATTTACATTGGTTCTTGGGAGGAGATTCCATGACACTAGCTCCTCTGAGGAAAACCTCTGGGTTACTTCATCTTCCACAATGGCTTCCAATCCCTTCCTGGAGAAATAAAACACGTCGGACAGCTCAAAGTCCCTTCCTCGTAGACCAGAGAGCCCTTTTCCCATGGGTGACTCATCTCTTTGGATAACACCAACAGAAGCAGAGTTTTTAAGAATTTATTCCTTTGGGGTTCCTTTTTCAATTCGTATTGTGGCCCACTCTAAAGTTTTCACCGGGATCTTCATGTAGATCTCAGAGATGCCCAGAGACACTCCGAAGACCGAATACAGAAGGATGAAGCCGAGAACCAGCGTCAGCCACGCGGAAAGGATCTCTCCTGGCCAGCTCTGCGCCCTCCATGACTCGGTGCACCCACTCAGGAGAGGTCCGTAGTGGAGGACCGAGCGCCACAGCAGTCCCTGTCCCCAGGCAGTCCTGTGGGAGTTCCAGGAGCAGAGCGCTGAGCCCAGCACTTACCTCTGACTTTTTTTTTCTTAAACAAACAAAACCACTTTCCTAAGATGATCTTATAGGTGCGTCAACATGACAGGCATCTTTCTCAATAACCTTCATTATCACGCAGTACCTTTGTTTCATCACCAGACTAACTTAGAGTTACCGTTGTTGTTTTTTTGAACCTCTCTAAATCTCCCTAACTCTTTTTCTTAGGATGCTTCCAAGATTTCAGTCCATTTCAATATCAATCTTCACCTACAGAAGTCCTTCAAGGACCATCTCAAATGTCTCCATCTCTAGCATTAACCTTTCTTTGACTCTCCCAAATAAAGGATAAACAGCACAAAGGCCAAACAGAGGGCTCTGTTTTGGTGTCACTGGTTGGTGACAATGATGACAATGACATAGTTCAACCCCTATTGTAATGAGGTGAGAGGGTCACCGAATGCACAGCGAGTCGAACAAGAACTAATCAGTAGTGCAATAACAGAAATGGATGCAGAATCTGTGTCACAAGGACCTGGTTCTGCCCCTCACCAGTGGAGCATCAAAAATCAGTGCTAGTGTCGTTGCTATGAACACAATGTCTCATGTGATCCTGCAGCCCCCAACGAAATACATATTCTTATCCACAATTTGCAAATGAGAAGACTGAAGATAAGGTACAGGCTTAAAAAGTAGTTTAAGCCCTCTGAGTTTCAGTCTACCCATTGTGGGAAATGGGGAATGCTGATACTACCTCGTTGTATACCATCAGAATTAAGTGCAGTAATATTCAACCACAGAGTAGGCATCCAAGAATGGTGGCTATTTTTAATTATGATTTTTACCACTTATAAAGATGAGAGACCAGGTGGATGATGATTTTTTTCAAAAACACCGTTCTACTGGGTAACCAGAAACAACCAGCTTTGCAAGCCACCGCAAAATCCCCTGGAACATTCCATAAGCAAGGGAATGGCATCTATGTCATACTTGCATTAGACACCACCACCATTTGCATGCCTTGGCATGTGTGTGAGACTGCAGATCATCCAAGGGACCTTGGAATCCTGCTGTAGCTTTTCTGTGGTCTCTTGGTGTGCAGAGTAAGCAATAGGCAGGTTATCAAGGCATTAGAGGGAAAACCAAGGCGGGTCTGGGCTTGGGCCTTAGGAGGTGGGTGTCTGCAGGCATGGGGGAAGGCAGGAAGCCTGGAAATGGAGCTTAGGTGGCTTAAGTGGGAGCCTGGAGTTACATTTGCTTCCTGGGATGTGGGAGCTGAAGGCATGAGGAGGTTGCCAATCTGTACCCTGTTTTCTTCTGGGACCCTGAGGGCAGAGTCACTGGGGTGCTGCGAGTGCTCCAGGCAGGGAGGGGAGATGGCTGTGACTCAGAGGGCTCAGGGAGGATTTGGAAGGTTCTCAGAAGACTGGGCGGCTCCCCATGCTCCTAGTCACTAACCACATGGCTTCAGGTCTGAAAATCTTCCCCAGTGCGTCAATTTCCTTGTATTGAGGAAATAGAAGGAATACGACTGGACTCCCACCTCCAACTTAGTTTTAGAGCATAGATTTATGGCTGTTTTATTGAACAGTTCTTTGTGGGTTGAGGTCAGACCCCTTTGGACTAACTTTGATACCTGACCATGCAAATATAGACACAGCAATCCTCTCCAATGGGTGTTATAGTGGAGAAGTGGGGCAGTAGCAGAAGGGGAAGTTGAGACCCCTGCTTGTTCCCCTCCAAAACTATAGAGCTAAGTTCTAAGTTCTCCCAGCTACAAAGCACAAACATCTTTGGTTCCTGCCTTTTCCCAGTCATTTCTAAATCCTGGAGTTTAACCTCCATTACCTGTTTTCTTTTTTTTAATTTTGAGATGGCATCTTGCTCTGTAGCCCAGGCCGGAGTGCAGTGGCCCGGTCTTGGTTCACTGCAACCTCCGCTTCCTGGGTTCAAGCAATTCTCCTGCATTAGCCTCCCAAGTAGCTAGAATTACAGGTGCATGCCAGCATGCACTGCTAACTTTTGTTATTTTTAGTAGAGATGGGGTTTCACCATGTTGGCCAGGCTGGTTTTGAACTCCTGACCTCAACTGATCTGCCTGCCTCTGCCTCTGCCTCCCAAAGTGCTGGGATTACAGGCATAAGCCACCATGCCTGGCCATCCATTACCTCTTAATTTCTCCCCCCACTTTTTTTTTTTTTCTGTTGCCTGTGCCTTAACCCTCTTATCTGGATCCTGGAATAGTCTCTTTACTGATATTCACGACCTCAGTCTTCTTCCCTTCTCCACTCCAGGCCTCCTTCACTGCCAAATTCACTGTCCAGGGCCAGTTCCAAGCACTTATTTCCTTCCTACGTAATCCTTCAATAGGTCCTCGCTGTCCATGAACTCTCATCCAAATTCCTACTTTAGCATTTCCCCAAATGTTTTAGTTTTTTAAATCTTCCTCCCCACCCGTTGCCCTCCTACCTAAGTTCTATGTTTAGTGTTCCTGTACTTTCCTCCCACCTCATGCTGTTCCATCACCTTGGAATGCCTTCTTCTACATTTTCATCTCCAGAAATTCCTCCCAGCCAAACTCCCATGGAACTTCCTCCTTGAACCTTTTCCAGTCCTACAACCAACCAGATGTGAGCTTTCTTTCTCACTCCCCCAAATTTTCATAAAACTCCAATTTCTTTTATTGTTCTTACCATATTTTGAGCAATAGTGATTTGGGCACATTTCTCGTTTCTTCTAACTGAGGCCAGGCAGAGGCAATGTCTTACTCAACTTTGTGCCCCTTCCAAAACTTAGCACAGCACCTTGTGCACAGAAGGTACTTAAAGTTTATTATGGAAAGAAGTTGGAAGCTCTCCACTATACTGACATATGCAGCTATTATGGCCTGAGTATATTTTTGGTATTAGTGGGTTATGAAATATTTTAGGGGTTTGATGGTTTATAATCCAAGACAAATATGGTCTTTTTCAGAGTATTTCGCTCCAAGTTGTGTACAAAGAAAACTTTCTAAATAAAGGAATTCCCCAGGAGTGAGGCAATGGTACAGCAGGGTCAAAGAGGGAAAATGGCAAAAGGGTTAGTCAGGATTAGACACTTCTCTATGAGTTTGAACATCACTGGATAGTTCAGAGCTAAGGGTTTGCATAGGTATACAATATATCTCTCTCTGTTTTTAGTTGCATTGGAACAAACTAACTCCATAATAATTTTATTCAAAATCATTTTGATTGCCCTGGAGAAAATACATTTCTTTTGATGGGTAGTTTTAAATGCTGACTTTCCAGAAGAAAATAAAAGCTTTCATTGTCTTCAGACATAATAAATGGTCAACATGAAAGATGTTTTTCGGATGTTTCAAATTTTAAGGAACTTCCTTGGATTTACTTCTGCATCTTTGGCCACTTAGTCTGTGTCTCCTTTTCAGTCTACCTTGGTCCATCATTAAATACTACAATTCTGAAAGCTTCTGTTCTGGCTCTTTTTCTTTCTCCCTCTAGCTTTGCTTTGGATGTGATTGCATCCACCCCCCAGCTTCAATGATCACTTGTGTGCAAAGGACTTATAAACGTTTTCTTCCAGCTCTTTCAGCTGTAGACTCACAAATTCCGCTGCTCATATCTGTAAAGGACAAGATAGCAAATATTTTAGCCTTGGTGGACCATATGGTCTCTGTCTCAGCTGTCCAAACCTTGCTGTTATTGCACGGAAGGAGCCTTAGGCAATCTGTAAATGAACAGGCAAAGCTATGTTCTAATGCTGCTTTTTTTGTTTGTTTTTACAAAATCAAGTGGTCATGGGCCAGATTTGGTCTGCAGGCCACAGTTTGCCAACCCCTGCCTTAAAAGCATCCACATTCAACATGTTTAAAACTAAACTCTTGATTGTCTCTCTAAGCCTGGGCCTCAAGTGTGGCTTCTGTTCTGCCCAGTGAAGGCCACCTGTCATAGGTCAGGTTCTCCCTGAAGCTGGCCATGGGCTTTGGGTTTAGGAGCAGGTGATTTATTATGAAGGCGCTCCCTGGAGAAACTAGTAAGAAAGTGAGGACGGGGGAGGAAGAAGCCAGACAAAGAAGTCCTAGTCTTGGTCTGACCCTTTGGGGAGCTATTAGGCTTGTTATACCTGAAAGTTTGTCCTGCATTGAAGCAAAGGAGCTGAGCCTTTGTACTCTGATATGGTTTGGCTCTGCGTCCCCACCCAAGTCTCATCTCGAATTGCAATCCCCACGTGTCAACAAAGGGACAAGGTCAAGGTGACTGGATTACGGGGGGGGGGGGGGCTTCCCCCATGCTGTTCTCATGATAGTGAGTGAGTTCTCAAGAGAGCTGATGGTTTTAGTGTGGCACTGCCTTGTTCTTGCACTCACTCCCTCCTGACACCTTGTGAAGAAGGTACCTGCTTCTCCTTCACCTCCCGCCATGATTGTAAGTTTCCTGAGGCTCCCCAGGCATGCGGAACTGTGAGTCAGTTAAACCTCTTTTCTTACACATTACTCAGTCTTGGGTATTTCTTTATAGCAGTGCAAAAATGGACTAATACATACTCTTACTCTGGTCAATCAGTCATTGGCTATGACTGTTCTTGGGGAAAGAGAGAACAGGGGGAGTGTCTGAGTTTACTGAGGCTGCCATAACACATGACCACAAACTCAATCATTTAAAATAAAAGAAATGGCCAGGCGCGGTGGCTCATGCCTGTTATCCCAGCACTTTGGGAGGCTGAGGTGGGCGGATCACAAGGTCGGGAGATCGAGACCACCCTGGCTAACACGGTTAAACCTGTCTCTACTAAAAATACAAAAATTAGCTGGGTGTGGTGACTGGTGTCTGTAGTCCCAGCTGCTCGGAAGGCTGAGGCAGGAGAATGACGTGAACCCGGGAGGTGGAGCTTGCAGTGAGTGGAGATTGCGCCACTGCACTCCAGCCTGGGTGACAGAGTGAGACTCCATCTCTAAAAATAAAAAATAAATAAATAAATAAATAAAATAAAAGAAACTTACTGTGTTATACTTCTGGAGGCCAGAAGTCCACAATCAAGGTATTTTCAGGACTTTATGCTTTCTGAAGACTCTGGGGGAGTTTCACTCTCTAGGGGAGAATCCATTCCTTGTTTCTCTTAGCTTATGGTGGTTCCAGACATCCCTTGGCTTGTGGCCGCGTCATACTAATCTCTGCCTCTGTGGTGACCTTGTTTCCTCCTCTTCTGTTTATTCTTTCCTCTCCTATAAGGATTCTTGTGCAAGCATTGAGGACCTACCCAGATAATCCAGGATTATCTCTTCATCTCAAGATTCTTAACTGAATCATATGTGCAAAGGCCCTTTTTCCATATAAGGTAACATTCAAAGGTTCCAGGGATTTGACATGGAAATCTTTTGGGTACGGGTGGGAGCAGGGGTGGGGAGTTTCTAACAGAATAAAACTCCCAAGCACTTCTAGATCTTTCTAAGGGTGAGGTCAGTGTCTTAGCCACCAGCCACAAAGCATACAGAAGCTACCTGCAGCTGAGTCAGAATTCCAGGAGTTATCCTTGAAATTTCTCTCTCCCTTCCCAAAATGTCCCCTGCATCACCAAACTGTGTAGACGTTATTTCCTTTAATAGCTCTTGATCTGTCCACCCCTCATCTCTACCACCATCACTCTAGCCTGTCACCTGGACTTTTCCAATAGTCTTCTAACTGGAAGTTCCATCGGGACTCTCTTTCATCAGCACTCCTAACTGTAACCAGAATGACTGCTTTTTCAAAATGCAAATCTAATCCTTTAGCCTCCTGCTCAGAAGCACTCAATGTCTCTTTATTGATGTTCAATAAAAACAAGCTTCCTTAGGCCTGCACTGGCCAATATGCAACAGCTACTAGCCACATGTGACGAATTACATTTAAACTAATAAAAATTAAAGTTGCACCAGCCACACCCACCACATTTTAATTGCTAAGTAGCCACATGTAACTAGTGGCTACCCTTTTGCACAGCACAGATGAGAAAACATTTTCATCATTGTGAAAAGTTCTATTGGACTCAGTGGTCTAGGTTCATGTTCTTCTACCCCAGCTACAAAGGCAATGATCTGTCCACCATGGGTGCTTGGAATAGCTATTTCCTTGGCGTGGGGCACACTTTCCTCATCTTTGCCTCCTTACATCCTTCTCATTTGTCTACCAGCTCAGGCCTTCATTCCTTGGAAGTCTGCACTGGCCTCCAGACAGGTCCCACGTCTCTGTTTCTGTGTTTCATTGCACAGTATCTCTCTCCTTTATCCATGCTGCCCTTACAGTTTCACATTTGCTTGTGTTCATCCACCCCAGATACCACAAAGGTAGAGTCTATTTCTGTTTCTGCTTAACCCTTCAATCCTTAGCATCCTGAGCACATAACGGATGCTCAATAAATATATATATACATATTGAGACTGAGTCTTGCTTTGTCGCCCAGGCTGGAGTGTAGTGGCGTGATTTCAGCTCACTGCCACCCCCATCTCCCAGGTTCAAGCGATTCTCCTGCCTCAGTCTCCCAGGTAGCTGGGATTACAGGCGTCCGCCACCACACCTGGCTAATTTTTGTATTTTCAGTAGAGACAGGGTTTCACCATGTTTGTCAGGCTGGTCTTGAACGCCTGACCTCAAGTAATCTGCCCGCCTCAGCCTCCCAAAGTGCTGGGATTACAGGCGTGAGCCACCACACCTGGTCAACAGATGCTCAATAAATATTAGTTGGATGAATTAATGTGCTCCTTATCTCACACCTAGTGGATGATAGCTTTAGGAGAACTACCTTCTGTATTTTTCTGGAAAGACAGCTAATGGGAACCACAAGCTTACTCAAGCCCAGTATAAGGGAAGTTGATCTGCATGCTCTCTGGATATGATATGTTTGCTATAATGTTAAAATTTCCAGAAATCCTACCTCCCATTCTTCCTTCTTTCCAACTCTGTCATCTCTTAAATTTCCTGGGGCTTTCCTGAGTTAGGATGAACTGAAATGCTAACGAGAAATAACTTCTGTCCTTTCTGCTGAAATAACTAGTCTCCCTTTGGCATCTGGCCACAAATTCTGCTCCAAAAGCAGAGATGCCAAGTCTTCTCAAGTATAGCTATTTAAATTGCATGCCACAGAGTTTATAATTTGCTAAATTCACTGGTTACTAAGCTTTTATGAGAAATGGCACTCTTTCTGTTTTGAGAGCTCATACTGAGGTCTCCTGGGGAGGAATTTGGTGATAATCCATTAAGTATTTTCTAATTATTTGAACCCCTGCACATTTCCTAGAGCTGTTCATTTCTGAGCAACATTCCTGTGTCAGATGGAGAGGTATGATGGGGTCCCCCCAGTCCCATCACTTGGGTTAGGATGGTTGACCTGCAGAGGTTTATGAAGCCCTGGTCATTGGGGCCTAGGATCCCAAACAGTGAGAGGAAAATGAGAATGGGGCTGTCAGGCACTCAGGAAAAATCTCTTTGTTGGAAACTGAATTAGTGCTCATTGTGCTATACCATCAGAAGAGAAATGGAACAACAGCGAAAGGGCTGGAGCCACATATTTTCTTCTCAATTAAGTTCTAAGTTTCCTGAGGGCAAGGATCTGCCCTGGATTTCATTTGCATCCTCCTCAGTATTTGAAGGAGCACTCAGAAGTGCTATGCACACAGTAAATATTCTATAAATAACTGATTATTAGATGCTCGAACATGTTTCCTGCTGCCAAAGCTCCATCATACTCCAAAAGACTAGTATCAAAACTTGGGGAAGAAAACCCCTTGAACACAGGAATTGCACTTGAATCCTATCCATGGAGTTCTTAAAGTTGGTCTCACTCATTTAAAACATTTTCGAGAGCACTCTGTCACACAGACAATTAGAAAAGCATTATAGTGAACTTCTATAGCACTTGGCTTTTAAATTAAATCTTGCATCTGTTTGATCCATATGTCTCTTTCAGTGTTCTTATCCTTGACGTGGGTCCTAGAAAGAACATTTTCTCAAGGTTGTTTTTTTTTTTCCCCCATGGCTGTGATGAGTTTGGAAGAATCCTCCTTCATACTGTTCTATTTCTCCTGTGACATGAAGGATTCAGGTTTTGTGAGACCTGAAGTTAATATGATCTGGAGGGCCATCTTTAAGAAAAAGAGTACAAAATTATGAATACAAAACCAGGTATGAGAGTAACTGTTTATTAGAATGAAAATGAATCAACAAACTACTGGTGCCTTGAAGGCTTTTTTTCTGAGTTATCAAACTTGTGTGGAAATATATATGTGTGTGTGTGTGTGTGTATGTGTGTGCATATATATACATATAATATATATAATGCAGCTGGGACTATAGGTGCATTCCACTACAACTGGCTATTTTTTGTATTTTTTTTTTTTTTTTTTTTCTTTTTGTAGAGACAGGGTTTCTCCATGTTCCCCAGGCTGGTCTTGAACTCCTGGGCTCAAGCCATTCACTTGCCTTGGCCTCCCAAAGTACTGGGATTACAGGTGTGAGCCACAGTGCCCAGCTGTATGTAGAAATAGTTCTTGATTGTAACCTGGCTCCCTTCTCAACTCTACAGTACTCAGCATCCACAGGGGAAGTGAGGGGAAGTGGGCTGAGGCTTCATCAGCTTCATGGTAAATCTGCTTCTGACAGGCAATTGTGCAATTCACAATCCAGACGTATTTGTTGAGCACTTTCAGAGACATTAAGTCTGGGTCCTTATCCAATGGACTTTCTTGATTCTTCTAACCAGTTTCTGAGTATGAGAACTCAGAGCAGTAACATTGAGTAGGAGTGATTGGGCCAAGAAGGGCATGGGATTTGGAAATGGCTTTTTGGTGTTCACTGTTGGAATGGGCTTCATTTCTGAAACCTCAGCACTGCGTTTGTACTGGCTGCCTGTGTTCATGATAGGATTATGCAGAACGATCAACTCTCCCCAAAATGCATCTTCAGCAGAACGAGCTGACTCATCATCAGAATTCTATGGGTTGTCATAAGCAGGCTGAAGAATTGTTTCTTTTTTCTTTTTTTAAAATTTGTTTATTTATTTTTTTGTTTTAAGAATTGTTGACTGACTTCTTCCCACTGCTCCATCTCATGGGCTCAAAAACATATTTCTCATTGCTTCCCTTTCTGTTCATCTGCCTCCTCGCCCATTTATCTCTGTGTCCTTGAGGCCAAGGGAAGTCCAACCAAACCTCCCAGGCAATGTGAGCGGGCTGGAGCTGCAGTGATCTGCTAGACCCCGGAGTGAGCTCCCAATTGCTTCGCATTTCCCCTCCCCAAAGAGAACTGCACCCACCCTTTGGAGGCTGTCCTTCCAGCCCTGAAAGAATATCTGCTTCAGCTAGCTCATGAATCAGAGCTTGATTTTTAAGGAGCAGGTGATAGGTGGCCATGCTGCTGTATCTGTAAATCAGAGTCACCATTAGTGATGGGTTTGTGAATCTAGAAAGGGGAAAGGGTGGGAGACACAGATCTCTCATCCCGAGTCCTGGCTCTGCCACTCACAGCTGTGTGACCTAGGGCAAGTTATCTAACTTCTCTGTGCCTCACCTCATGTGAAAAGTCAGGATAATAAATGTACCCACCTTATAGAATTTTAGTGAGAATTAAATGAGTTAAAGTTTATGTTTCTTAGTCGGTTTTTTATTGCTTATAACAAAATATCTGAAACTGAAACTGGGCAATTTATAAGAAATAACACTTCTCTCTCCTTTCCCTCCCTCCCTCCCTTCCTTCCTTCCTTTCTTCCCTTTTGCCCTTCTTCCCTTCTTCTCTTCTTCCTTTCAGCGGAATTTGGCTCTTGTCACCCAAGCTGGAGTGCAATGGTGTGATCTTGGCTCACTGCAACCTCTGCTTCCTGGGTTGAAGTGATTCTCCTGCCTCAGCCTCCCAAGTAGCTGGGAGTACAGGTGCCAGCCACCATGCCCAGTCCAGCTAATTTTTTTGGTATTTTTAGTAGATACAGAGTTTCACCATGTTGACCAGGCTGGTCTTGAACTTCTGACCTCAGGTGATCCACCTGCATCGGCCTCCCAAAGTGCTAGGATTACAGGCATGAGCCACCACACCTAGCCACATTTATTTCTTACAGTTTTAGAGGCTGGGAAGTCCAAGGTTGAGGGGCATATCTGATGAGAGCCTTCTTGTTGGTGAGAACTCTCTCTAGAGTTCTTTTTTTTGGGGGGACAGGGTCTCACTCTGTCACTCAGGCTGGAGTGCAGTGGTGCTACCATGGCTCATTGCAGCCTCAACCTTCCAGGCCCAAGTGATCCCCCCACCTCAGCCTCCCAAGTAACGGGGACCACAGGCGTGTGGCACCATGCCCGGCTAATTTTTTTATTTTTGTAGAGACAGGGTCTCCCTATGTTGTCCAGGCTGTTCTCAAACTCCTAGGCTTAAGTGATCCTCTGGAGAGTTCTGAGGTGGCACAGGGCATCACATGGCGAGGGGGCTGAGTGTACTAGCTCTGGTTCCCTTTCCTCTTCTTAGAGTATCACGAGACCTGCTCCCATGATAACCTGTTAATCTATTAATCCATGGATCCATAAATGAGTTAATCCATTTGTGACAGTAGAGCCCTCATAACTCAATCACCTCTTAAAGACCCCACTTCTCAATATTGCCACATTGGAGATTAAGTTTTAACATGAATTTTGGAGAAGACAAGCATTCAAACCATAGCATCATGTGAGTTATTGTTACTATGACTTCTGGGACTCTGTATTGGTAACTTGATCCTTCGCAAAGGGGAAGGAGCACTGTGAAGAATTATTTCCAACTCCTGCTTAATTTCCCAGTTACCTGAATTCTGCTTACCAAGGCGAAATCAAGAGCTCTATTTGGCATTCCCTAGGATGGTCCCTGGGGTAGGCTGAATAATGATGACTAAAGAGATCTGTGTCTTAATCTCTGGGACTTGTACATACCCTATGTGTCCAGATGGGCTGGCAGATATGAATAAAGTAAGAATCTTGAGATGATCCTGGCTTATTTGGCTGGGCCCTACATGTAATGACAAGAACCCTTAGAAAACAGGCACATAGAGAAGAAGACAGAGAAAAGAGGATGAGGTGATATGACCACAGAGGCAGAGACTGGCATGAGGTGGCCACTAGTCAACAGGTACAATGATTACGTATCGATATGTTTTTAAAAAAGAAATTCCTGGAGTCACCAGAGGCTGAAAGAGATAAGAAATGGATTCTCCCCTAGAGCCTCAGGAGGGAACACAGCCTTGCATACATCTTGAGCTTGGACTTCTGGCCTCCAGAAATGTAAGAGAATACATTTATGTTGTTTTAGGCCACTCAGTTTGTGTGTTTTGGTGGCTTTTACACATATACAAGCAGGCCAGGCACGGTGGCTGATGCCTGTAATCCTAGCACTTTGAGAGGCCAAGGCAGGAGGACGGCGGTAGGGGTTTCCGGAGACCAACCTGGCCAACACAGAGAGACCATGTCTTCACTTTACATATATATACACACATACACACACACTATATATTATATATTGTATATATATTAGATATAAAATATATATTATATATTGTATATATATTAGATATAAAATATATATATTATATATTGTATATATTAGATATAAAATATATATATTATATATTGTATATATATTAGATATAAAATATATATATTATACTATGTGTGTATATATACACACATACACACAATCAGCCATTGGCAGTTACAGCTGATGGAACCAATGGAAACCACGAGGCAGGGCGTGGTGTTTAGGCATTGCTGCTGTTTCTGAGAACCAGGTTTAAAGGGCGCCCCCTAAGAATGGCCTTTCCCTTGCCCAGGAGCTAACTCCGGGGAAGTGGATGGTGTTAGGCTGGAGAGAGGTTCTTGCTTCTTCATCTCATCCCGAATTCTGAAACTTGGCTGCATGCTGAGCCCTTTAAATAGGTCTGGCCAGCCAATGGGACTAGCTCCCATAAGAGCACAAAAGCCCAGTGCTCAGCCAGCTCCAAATTCGTGGTGCCATGGTCCTCTCTGGCTCTCTAGACCCTGCCCCCATACCTGCCTCAAGCACTCTTTGCTTTGATCCCCTGCACCCTTGCACGTAATAATTGTCACCATTTCTGGAGCCCTGGCTCTGTCCAGCACCTTTTATGAGGACTTCGCATGCGCTGGCTCATGACACTTCACAGCAGCCCCGTAAGACAGGTCCATTCTTAGCCCATTTTACACATGAGGAAACTGACATAAGTCAGGAAACTGACTTGAGCTAGCTAGCTCAAGGTCACCTGCCTGGTAAGTGGCAGGCACAGTGCAGTGATTTGGACCTGGCCAACTGGCTTCCTAGGCCAAGCTTTTCATCATGACCCTATATGCTGACTGCATCATGGTCCATTTGGCACCTCCTGGCTCCTCATGCTGCCCTGAGCCCAAGGCTCCCTTTTGACTGTCCCAGCTCCCTCCCCAGGAAGAGAGAACTGTAAGTCCATAAATGCTGTGAGGGTGCTCAGTCTGGGCAGGGAGATCCTCGCTGTAGACATCTTTCAGATACCTGGTAGGGGGTATCACAGAAAATCTTAGTTACATGTAGTCAGGGACCTAGGGACAAAGCGACTTGCTTAACTGATGAGGCAATCTGAGAAAAAATTAGGAATCAAAATATGATTGTTTCAAATGGTTTTATCAAAGTGGCTAGACTTGCCCTGTTGACTTTGCTCAGCCCTGTTGATTTTGGATAGCCTAACAGATCTGAGTCAAAATGGCCCCAGACGGAGCTATCCGCCTATGGCAGGCCAGGAGGGACATTCCAGGAGCTGGGACTCTGGCTATAGTGAAAAATCTGCTTCTCTACCCTCACAACAACTTTCAGACTCCCTGGAGAAGAATGAAAGAATGATCCCTCATCTAAGAGTCCCCAGAGTCGAGTCAGGGAACTAGCAGATGTCTTCTATCCGGGCCAAGTTTCCCAGATTTCTTGTTTTGGCTATAGAGCTAAGATCCAAAACATCTAGCTCCACACAAATAAACTTAGAAAGAGCTGCAAACGGTAACCACTCTGCGGGAGTGGCCATGTGCAGAAAGACAGTCAAGGCTTGCAGAAGTCCTGCCATGAAGTCTCCTGCTCAGAGGGCATCTCTTAAACCATTTCCTTACATAGCACACACCAGTTCCTCTCTATTTTGTACGGCACACGACACATTTTGGGAAACATGAAATATTAACGCTGGACTGCGGAGCTCCTCAACCTAATTGTGATGTGATGATTCACACAGCACAGCGGCCTTGCAGCTGCAGAATCTCCCTTTAGGCAGAACTGTTTCCTCCCTGCTGTAGACCAGCGGTTCGCCACTGGGGGAGATTTTACTCCTCAGGGGACATTTGGCAATGTTTGGAGACATATTTGGTTGTCATAGTTGGTGGGGAGAGTGCTGAGGGCTGTTCTAAACATTCTCCAATGCAAGGAACAGCTCTGCACGAGATAAAATTATCTGGCCCCAAATGTCAGTAATGCTGAGTTGGAAATCCTGGGCTAGAGCCATAGAATAATGAGCAAATAAAGCACTTAATCCTCTGATGATGGCCTGAAAATTGCTATGATGGATTTTGGACTCTGTGTAATTTAATATTTTCCATAGACAGCATAAAAGCGTTCCTCAGAGCCTCTCCACTCCTTCTGTAGCTTCTGCACAGCAAAATATTAAAAATGTTACTTAATTGTTTAAATAAAACCAATTTGAGTCAGCAAGCATTTAGTTGTCAGACTTCTACCAACCTAACAAGCGTATTGATAAAACACTAACACGTGTTAGTTGCAAAAGATGCAATATTGATTCATTTAAATGTCATAATTGTGGTTCTTTTCAATCTTCCAACTGTGTAATCCTAAAATAAATAAATATATGTTTCACATACCACACACACACACACACACACACAAACACACACAAACACACACTCTATTAGCAAGTGACACTGGACAGACAGGTGTCCTCTCTTTCCTCTACCACTTTCCTGAAAGCAAAAAGAAGAAATGTGGCGTAAAGGCAATACTCTGAGCAATACCAAGACAAAGCAGGAGCTTTAAAAATCCACCCCTGGGTCCTCTAATAATCAAAGGTTTACCAGAATATATTTATTTTCAAAAGTGTCTGAATTCTGCCTCACTGCCTATCATACAGGCATGGGCATTTGAAAGGGAGCTGGATTTGAATGTTGAGGAATCTGCATGTAGGTGGGTACAATAGGGGGTTAGGCTGGGGCACATATTTTCATGGTTCATAAGCAAATTTCCTTGTGGTTCACTCAGATTAAATTCCTTCAAGTCCTTGGCCTGTGAGCTAGTGCTAATTTGCGTGGTATTATTTTTCCACCTGATCTGGAAACTGAGAGCATGATTGCAATGTTGGCCTCCTTTCCTCCTCAGCATATGATCAGTCACCCATGTGGGAGGATAATTTATTGAGATATTAACGTGTTTTTTGTTCTTCCGGAATTTTACCCACCCTTGTTCTCAGAAGATAGCTGGGCTTTTGTGTTCCTTGCCTCAGAGGGTGTTTAGGATCCAGGACCAAGCGGAAGTTTAGACAGGTAGCCAGGCTTCTTTAACTCCTTCCCCAGGGTTTTTTTTTAAAAAAAGTCTAGGCTCGGCTGGGCGCAGCGGCTAACGCCTGTAATCCCAGCACTTTGGGAGGCCAAGGAGGGCGGATCATGAGGTCAAGACATCGAGACCATCCTGGTGAACATGGTGAAACCCCGTCTCTACTAAAAATACAAAAAAAAAAAAAAAAAAAAAAAAATTAGCTGGGCCTACTGGCGGGCGCCTGTAGTCCCAGCTACTCAGGAGGCTGAGGCAGCAGAATTGCTTGAACCCAGGAGGTGGAGGTTGCAATGAGCCGAGATCATGCCACTGCACTCCAGCCTGGTGACAGAGTGAGACTCTGTTTCAAAAAAAAAAAAAAATAAAATAAAATAAAATCTAGGGTTTGTGAAGGCATCTGTTAGGCAGGGGGTTTTAACAGAGAATGTGAAAGTGCATGAAGAAGCACAGAATTTTGGGGAAGCTTGAAGAGACTCCAACGTTGGGAAAGGAAAGTTGGCTGGGGTCCTGTGTCTGGCCTGTTTCTTGGAGGTGACCCAATGTGCTGGGGAACGGTTAGGTGTGTGCAGAGAAAGACTCATTTTAGGCACCAGAAACCCAGCCTCAGCCAATAATCCTGTGCTCGAACTTGATGCAGAACCAACAGTGCCACCCACCTGCACGAGACCAGGTGATGGAACATGGACTACGAGTCCCTGTCAAATGTTGTGCTCCGAGAAGCCCTAAGGACATTGAAACAACAGGAGGGGCTTGGGGTAAGGAGATCCTGTGATGACTCAGACTAAATTTCTAGCCAACCAAACAGAAAAGAGGGCCTAGAGTCTAAGGTGACTGGACTTTTGAGAAATAAAACAATGCTACGTTATTTTCACTTTTGAGTTTGTAGAGCAAAAATCCATCTGAATTCATTTACCTATTGAGTGAGAGTAGGGTAGGTTCTGCTAGAGTAACAACTTAATCCTGAAATCTGAGTGGCTTATCAAAACAAGAGCTTATCTCTCACTCATGCTACTTGTCTCATGAAGGTCAGTAGGGATTCTGCTCCACACATTGACTCAAGGATCCAGCTTGATGAACACACCAAGATCCCAACAAATGGTCTTCACAGTCATCAGGGCAAGAAAAGAGAGGAATGGGAAGATGAAGTGCCAGCTCTCCAGTGCTTTGGCAGGAAGCGACGCAGGTCACATCAACTGATAACCCACTGGCCAGGACTAGTTGCATGACCCCATCTAACTGCTGGGGGCTGGAACATACGGGAGAACAAGTGGACTTTGGTGAAGAGTAAATGCCTCTGCCACAGCCTCTTGGTACTTATCGAGCATAGGATGTGTCATTTGATTTAATACTATTAATAATCTGCATTTGCATAAATCTCATTATAAAGGCATTTTAGGTTCTTTCCATTTATTATCTTATTCTCCTCTCCTCAAGCTCTTAAAGAAATTAAGGTCCACAAAGTGGAAGTAACAACATAATAAGTGGAAAGGAGGACTAAAAGCCAGGGTTGTGACCTGAGCTTTTTCTGCTCTTCACATTGGCTGCAGAGAAAAGAAACGAATGCTTTGTCAAGAATTTAATTTGAATTTCCTTGGAGCCTTGTTAAAGATCATGCTGGTGGTGGGTGGGGAGAGACACAGAACCTAATTAACTGTTTGCTGTTGAGAAAGCAATGACTGTACCAAGATTTTGCTGAGATTTTTGCGAAATGGGCTGGTTTCCCGACACAAACTCATTCCCTTCTCGTTAAAATACAATTGCTTCCTCTTCTGGGAGCTGGTTTTATGCTATGTTGCAATGGACCCCTTGTTTCCACTCCAGCTAACTGGGTCCTTAACCTCATCCTGACCTCATAGACCCACAGCCCTGGCTCAGCACTTGAGTAAAACCTGCCCAGAGAGGCGCTTGGGGCTTCTGAGCTGGAGTGGCCCTGAACTGGAGGGGACTTGAATGAGAAGGGGGCATATCATGGATTGTCCCAGGGTGGAAACCACGTGGACTTCTGCCCTGGTGAGCAAAAATCAGACTTGAGAGGAACCAGTGTCCCAAAATGGGCCTGCAGTGTGAATGAGGAAAATAGCTAACTACCTCTTATGTGGCACTCACACGGGGCCAGGCAGTTTTAAGCATTGTGCCCTTTTAACTCATTTAACCCCCACAGAAACTCCTTATAAGGTCAGTATTATTATTATCACCGCCATTGTAAACATATGGGAACCAGATATAGGCAGCACAATGACACCTCCAAGGTGGCACTGCTAGTACGAGGCAGCGTTGCAATGGGACCCGAGTATGACATCCGAATATGATTTTATCCCCCTGATTCGGATCATTATTTTATCCCCCTGATTAGGAAAACCAAAAAACTTTATTATAAAAATGTAAAAAAATGGTGCATAAGGATGGATGAGTAGGATAATTTTTAAAACGTCTGATGCTTATTGCCAACTTGCCCTCCAGAAAGGCAAAGCAACGTACACTCCCAGAGCAGGGGACTGGGAGTAATTCGGCCTCCATAATCGCTGGGCCCTGATGCAAAGGGGTGTACTGTGACAACACTGCCCGCTAAGCCTCCCGGACACAAATCTCATCTCAAATTTGTTTCCAGGACCCGGGCTCAGGCATGAAATAAAGTTAAACTCAGTGTTGAGTTTCAGCTCTGGAGTTGAAAAGGTATCTCTGAAATGCAGTTTCTTCCTTTCTTTCTCTTTTTGAGACAGAGTCTCACTCTGTTGCCCAGGCTGGAGTTCAGTGGCATGATCTCGGCTCACAGCAGCCTCCGCCCCCCGAGTTTAAGTGATTCTCCTGCCTCAGCCTCCTGAGTAGCTGGGACTACAGGCGCGCACCACCATGCCTGGCTAATTTTTGTATTTTAAGTAGAGACGGGGTTTCACCATGCTGGCCAGGATAGTCTCGATCTCCTGACCTCGCGATCTGCCTGCCTTGGCCTCCCAAAGTGCTGGGATTACAGGCATGAGCCACCGCGCCCAGCCAAAGCCCAGTTTCTTGTGTAACCTACCCTGTCTGAGCCACTTTCTTCGTCTGAGAATGAGGATAAGGACTGTACCTACTTACGGAGTTGTTGCAGGGACTAAATGTGTGGTGTGTGAAGTGGTCAGCACCGGGCTTCACATAGAATAAGTGCTGCACAAGTGTCACCTGCCATCGAAGTCTCACCGAGTCACCAGAGGCACGGTTTGAAGGGAAGGTCTCCAGGGAGCAGAGATTAGCCTGTTTAACTAGTTTAGTAAATGCTTTAGTAAAAGAAAGAGTTGTTCCTAGAATCAGCAGAATTCCTGTCATTTCAAGGAAAGTCATTGAGAAACATGGGCTCAGCAGTGTGCACTGAGAAGGGTGTGTATGTAGGAGGGGAAGGGGGGCAGAGTTTCCAAAATAAGTAGATTGGTTGTGTTCTGTGTTTTCTTCCCATTTGCAAGCATTAGGGAATTGAAGTCGAAGTGACGGAGGAGAGATCGATGTGTGTGTTTTGTCTCTCTAGAAGCATGAGAGACAGCTAAGTCAAGCGAGGGCGATGGCTGGGCTGGAAGCACTGGTGCCTTTCCCTGGCAACGGGAGGCCACAAAAGCCATTCCTTCCTCCTCATCAACCCAAACATCAAACATAAATGGATAAGGCTGCGTATTGATGAGTATCAGATAAGCTGTAAGGAGGAATATTAAAGCATAATCAACTAGCAGTGGTCCTTTATCTGCTTGATGATCAGTGCTGTAGGGAACCAGGCACCCTGCTCAGTGCATTCTGTACATGATGTGACTCCATCTTCCCAGCCACCTCTTGGGGTCCACATTACATCCCACTTTATAGAACAGGAAACTGAGGCTTGGAGGAAATGAACCTTGGCCTAATAGCACTTATGTGGAAAAGCCAGGATATTTTCTTTCTTTCTTTCTTTTTTTTTTGAGACAGAGTCTCACTCTGTAGCCCAGGCTGGATGGAGTGTAGTGGCATGACCTAGGCTCACTGCAACCTCCGTCTCCCGGGTCCCCGTTCAAGCAATTCTCCTACCTCAGCCTCCTGAGTAGCTGGGATTACAGGCACACACCACCAGGCCCAGCTGATTTTTAAAAATTTTTAGGAGAGACAGAGTTTCACCGTGTTGGCCAGGCTGGTCTTGAACTCCTGACCTCGTGATCCGCCCACCTCAGCCTCCCAAAGTGCTGGGATTAGAGCCAGGATTTAAACCCAGAGTTGCCTGACTGCCAAGTTTCTCTTAGCCATTCATTTACCAAACATTTATTGAGTGCCTACCATATACAAACAGCATTTTAGATACCTGGGTTACAACAATGAAGACACAAAGAAGCCTCCATCTTTCTATTAGTTTTCTGTTGGGGCCCTAACAAATTACCACAAACTTAGTGGCTTAAATAACAAAAAATGTATTATCTCAGTTCTGGAGTCTGAGAGTTTGGAACCAAGGTATCAATAGGACTGTGCTCCTTCTGGGGACTCTAGGGGAAAGCCCCTTCTTTGCTGCTTCTGCCTTCTGGTGGCTATTGGTGTTCCTCAGCCTGTGACCACCTCATTCAACTCTCGGCCTTCGTGGTCACATTGCCTCCTCCTCTTCTGTCTGTGTCTAATCTCCTGCCTTCCTTGTATAAGGACACTTGACATGGAACTTAGGAGTCACTGGGTAAGTCAGAATGATCTCCTCATCTCAAGAGTCTTAATTATATCTGTAAAGACCTGTTTTTTAACCATATAAGATGATAGTCGGCCGGGTGCGGTGGCTCACACCTGTAATTCCAGCACTTTGGGAGGCCAAGGCAGGTGGATCATGAGGTCAGGAGATCGAGACCATCCTGGCTAACATGGTGAAACCCCATCTCTACTAAAAAATACAAAAAATTAGCCGGGCGTGGTGGCAGGCACCTATAGTCCCAGCTACTTGAGAGGCTGAGGCAGGAGAATGGTGTGAACCAGGAGGTGGAGATCGTGCCACTACACACCAGCCTGGGCGACAGAGTGAGACTCCATTTTAGAAAAAAAAAAGATGATAGTCACAGGTTCTGGGGATTAGAACATGAATATCATTTGGGGAGCCATTATTTGGCCTACCTCAAGGGCCATCCTAAGGAATGTAAAATAGAGCCACCACTCAAACCAATCCAACCCTTGAAGAGTTTAAGATCTGGCCGGGCGCGGTGGCTCACGCCTGTATTCTCAGCACTTTGGGAGGATGAGGCGGGTGGATCACTTGAGGCCAGGAGTTTGAGACTAGCGTGACCAACATGGTGAAACCCTGCCTCTACTAAAAATAGAAAAATTAGCCGGGCATGGTGGCGCATCCCAGCTACTTGGGAGGCTGAGGCAGGAGAATCGCTTGAACTCAGGAGGTGGAGGTTGCAGTGAGCCAAGATCGTGCCACTGCACTCCAGACCGGGAGGCAGAGTGAGACTCCATCTCAAAAAAACAAAAACCAAGAAACAAAAAGCTTAAGATCTAATGAGGCTATACACTAAGCAAATCAATACACAAAAAGGCTTTAAGTGGCGTTAAGAGCCCAGCTGAAAATAAAACAGCGCTTGGTAAGGACAACATCTGGGACCCCTGTGGGTCAGCAGGACAGGAAATTTCTCTCTGAGTGGGCAGTTTTGAAAGTAGACCCAAAGGACAAGAAGAAGCCCGCTGATCATCTTCACATCTTCAGTAGGGCCTGAGCATTCTGGTTCATCAGCTTGTTCATTTGTACCTTAATGAGTAAATAATGCTTTTGGATGAGTTGGGCATAGCATCTCCTGCCAGGAGAGTGAGGAAGAAGCATTTTCTTATATGCAAATAAAATGGCTTTAATATCATAAACTGCAAGCAGCCTTAACAGACCACTGTCTTCACAACTGCCAAAAAGAGCTGCTGCAGAGCAACTGCTATAAATCCTAGCTCATCATATTTGGCTGACTTCCCTTGCCTTTTAATGATTTTATAGCTAATAACAGAATAGGATGTCGTCTCATTCAGTTATCTGGGGTGTACATTTTGCAATGATGTAAACCCAGAGAGGCCACTGGTAAGTTATGCTGATTAAGTTAAGCATTCAATGATTGCTTTATTGATGTTTTTTAATACCTAAGGTAGGCATTTGGTTACAGTCTCTTGGAATATTTTCCAGCCAAACATTTTGCAGCCACATTCCATGGCATGTGGCTTTGCGGTATTGATTACCCGCTGGCTCGCCTGTCACAGCAGATTCAAAGGTATGTGTGAGGGGAATCTAGGCTGGCCCTTAGACCTGTGGCTTTCCTGTAGACAGAGGTCAGCGGCTTTGAGTTCACTTGCCTATCCTGTTTGACCCCACGATCTCAGAAGGAGTCTTTTGTTCCTACCTCCAAGTTCAGTTAATTGGCAAGTCTATTTCTCTGTACTGAATGACAACCCTGAAAACCTGCACTTGAGGTGTTTCTGAAAGTTTTATCCTAAATGCACTGCCACTCGATGTCAATGAAAAGCCCTGCTAAAAAAAAATCCAGGTTTGTGGAGGGCTGCCCATAGAACATGCCTGCTGCCCTTTCTTCTGGAGCCTCTGCAATTTAAATTCTCTTCTGAGATGAGACAAGAAAGCAGGCTTGATCACCATGACCGCGAATGGGTGGGGTGGTGCCTGGGACATGATTTTGGAATTTGCAGTGGGGCGTGGTGCTAGCGGAAGGACTCATTAAGAGCCATCACTGGGTAATTCCCCTATGGATGTGATGGAAAATGCTAGCCCTGACACCACACAGTGTCCTCTCTTGGAGGAGGTGAGGTGAGAAGGACAAGTATTTCTCTGCCTAGTCACTACCAGGAATTACTGTGCCCTTCTTGGGTCACTGGCTACTTTTTACCTTATAGACATGGTTGGTGGCTCCTCACCACCAAGCAGAGCTGACGCTGTGGTAGGAAGGTTCTCATGGCAAGTGTTCTGAGAAGTTCCTCACTCTTGGCCCCACTGGTCTTGTGTATCCTTCTTTTTCCTTGGACACCCTTTCCTAACTATTTTATATTGTGATATATCAGAATTATTTTATGATTTATCTAAAAGGTTAACTCTTGGATATAGATATAGGTATAGATAATCTACTAGGTAATCTTTTATCTAAAAGATCAATTTTTTTTACAAGAGTGAAAATAAAATGGTAATTGCATAGCCTTTGTATTTGTCATGGAATATGATTCAAGTGGGCTGAATGGTCCCCCAAAAGATAATCCCTGGAACCTGTGAATGTGACTTTACTTGGAAGAAGAGTGCAGATTTAACTAAATTAAGGATCTTGAGCTGAGATCATCTTGGATCATTTAGGTGGACCTGATAGCCAGTGGCAAGTGTTCTTATAGGAAAAAGACCCACATAAAAGAGGAGAAGACACAGACAGACAAAGACAGAAGAGGAGGAGGCAACATGATCATGGAGGCGGAGATGGGAGTGATGCATCCAGAAGCCAGTGAAAGCTAGCAGCCACTGGAGGTTGGAAGAGGCAAAGAACAGATTCTCCTCTCAAGTCTGGATGGTGTGCTGCTCTTCTGGCACCTTCATTTCAGATTTCTATCCTCTAGAACTGTAAATACTACATTTCTGTTGTTTTAGGCCACCCACAGTGGCTTAAACAGTGACAATTTGTTACAGCAGCCCAAACAAATATAATCACCAAATTCCCTTTCAGACCTTGCTCAGGCAATGCTAAGAGATCTGATGGTTCAAAATTGACTTCCAACTTTCTATTTTTCCTTTTGAGAAAGAATCTCATTCCGTCATCCAGGCTGGAATGCAGTGGTGTGATCTCATTCACTGCAGGATCAGGGGTTAAATAAGTGGTTCTTGTTTTAAGTCACTAAGTATTGTGATGGTTTGTTATACAGCAAAAGCTAACAGTACACAGTGCCTAAAAGATACTCTCTTAGGTTCAAGTGGTAGAAGCATTGTCAAAGTCATGGAAAGGAGTTATCAAAGACCAATACCACGTTCTTACTAGTGATAATATTTTGGAGTTAGGGGCAAGGGGAGCAGGAGGCTTGGGTTTGGGCACATCAATTTTGGAGACAGGAAGAAAGTGTACTCTATTTTCAAATATTGCAAATCAGTGGTTTAAAAAAAACTTCTAGAAGTGGCAGCTTCTTTTCAAAAGAAATATTATACAGAACCCCCAAAGTATAAAACAGACAGAGTGTGTGATATAAATCTAACTTATGTGGTCAAATATATAAAATTATTTAAAAAATTAATCAATGAGAACAAGAAGGATAATAGGATTACTAATGCAAGCATTCAAAATTGGATGTAAGGGGAGGCAGGAATAATCTTTTTATATTTTATTTATTTATTTTTTTGAGACAGAGTCTTGCTCTGTCACCCAGGCTGGAGTGCAGTGGCGCGACCTCGGCTCACTGCAAGCTCCACCTCCCAGGTTCACGCCATGGAGACAGGAATAATCTTATTTTAGCACCTAATCTATTTCTATATATTATTTTGGTAGCAGGGTATTGAAAATTCTGATAAACATCTGTAAGTAGTTGCAGCAGGAAACAGCTTTTAACAGCTCACTTTGCAATCTCAGGATACTCCTCAATTAAACAGAGATGAGAGGAGAAGCCATCTGTCAGCACAGTTACTGGAGGCAGGATCATAATGACGCATAACACAATTGGATGTAGGTTTTCTTAAATTATATAAAAATTACCTTAAAGTGTATTTTTTCAAAGTGAAAATTTAATCAATTATCTGCAGAAACTGTGAAGCACCTCCCAGAAGTTCATGAAGCACACTTGGAAAACTGATATTTCATTAGGGTAGACTTTGAAGAGGAAATTCGGAAGATGTGCAAAGCTTGGAAAACAGAGTTGCAAGGGGGCCTCAGGGGCCACAGACTCCCCCTCTTCCTTTCAAAAGCAGGAACTGAGGCCTGGGGAAGAAAACGCTTTTCTCATGACGTACACACAGGTATTTTCACTCCCAGTTGAGATCTTTTTTCAGGAGAAAGAGACATGAACCCGTGAAAGAGCTGGGTCCCCATCAATTTCTTTTTTATGCTCTCACAAAAAGACTAAAGCCGCTTTAAAAGAGTGCCCAAATAAAGATTCCTATTTCCTTGGGAAGATTTTAATAGATGGTATAAAAAGTCTGCACATGTGAATTTATGATTGAATTTGCTTTTCAAAAGTCCTATTAAAACCTTAGAGCAGCAGCCATAGGAGTCAGTGACTGTAGCAGACACAAGTTGAGAAACTTTCTGGTATCATGTTAGTCACTACAGTCCCTCCCACCACCCTGTCAGTCTGCATTTCCAGCTTGGTTTAGGGGAACTGCTCTTCCCTACTCTGAGCCACGTGTTTCCAATGACTCCGCCTCCCTGGCATCAGTGATTGGTTGGAGGGTGGGCATCAGCCTCCATCTGGGCCAACTGTAGCCCTCTGAAGCCTGGCTGTATTCCCAGACCTGGCCAAAGAGCATCTTTGCCCAGGATCTTTCTTTCTGGAAATTGGAGAAACCTTCTCTCTCTAGTTCCAAGGCTTTGGGGACTTGCGCCACAGGAAGGGATGAAGATAAGCAGATAAACTATGGAAAGAGAGAGTAGGGACAAAGACACAGAGTCCAAGGACTTTTTTTTTTGAGATGGAGTCTTGCTCTGTTGCCCAGCCTGGAGTGCAATGGCGCAATCTCGGATCACTGCAAGCTCTGCCTGCTGGGTTCACACCATTCTCCTGCCTCAGCCTCCTGAGTAGCTGGGACTACAGGTGCCCGCCACTACACCTGGCTAGTTTTTTTGTATTTTCACAGAGAGGGGGTTTCACTGGGTTAGCCAGGATGGTCTTGATCTCCTTACCTCGTGATCCACCTGCCTTGGCCCCCCAAAGTGTTGGGATTACAGGCGTGAGCCACTGCACCCAACCCCAAGCGTGTCTGGAATTTGTGGGTTCTTGGTCTCCCCGACTTCAAGAATGAAGCCGCAGACCCTTGCGATGAGTGTTACAGTTCTTAAAAATGGTGGGTGCGGAGTTTGTTCCTTCTGATGGGTTCGTGGTCTCACTGACTTCAGGAATGAAGCTGCAGACCTTGGTGGTGAGTGTTACGGTTCATAAAGATGTTGCCTCCAGAGTTGTTCCTTCCTCCCAGTGGGGTCGTGGTCTCACTGACTTCAGGAGTGAAACTGCAGATCTTCGCAGTGAATGTTACAGCTCATTGTTACAGCTGGTAAAGGTGGTGTGGACCCAAAGTGAGCAGAAACAAGATTTATTGCAAAGAGCCAAACACAGCTTGGTAGCCCAGAAGGGGACTCCAGTGAGTTGCCCCTGCTAGCGTGGGTGCCCAGCTTTTATTCCCTTATTTGGCCCCACCCACATCCTGCTGATTGGTCCATTTTACAGAGAGCTGATTGGTCCACTTTACAGAGTGCTGATTGGTTTGTTTACAAACTTTTAGCTAGACACAGAGTGCTGATTGGTGCATTTACAGTCCTCTAGCTAGACAGAAAAGTTCTCCAAGTCCCCTACCGGATTAGCTAGACACAGAGTGCTGATTGGTGCATTTACAATTCTTTAGACAGAAAAGTTCTCCAAGTCCCCACCTGACCCAGAAGCCCAGTGGGGCTTCTCCTCTCAGGAGAACTCTTTTTAATGCTGTGAGGGCAGTTCCTCCTGCCCTTACTAAGGTTTGGTGATTGAGACTCTACACTTCCTTTTCTTCCTACAGTGAGTTTGAATTGAGTTTCTGTCACATGAAACTGCAGAATGCCTATGAATGTGAGGAATACTTAAAAAATATAATAACTTATTTGCTAGTGATAGAGACAGGAGACAGCTAAGGGTCCTGGGCGAAACCCCACCTTCAAGCCTAAAACTGCCTGAAGGTTGAACAACCGGACTGCTGGTCCCGGAAGAAGCCCTCCCCTTCCCCGCTGATTTTTTTCTGAATCACACTGGCCTGCGCCTGCGCACTGGGAGGATGGGGGGTGGAGCCTCGGGGAAGTTCACCCCGTTTGCAGTGGGGAGGAGCCTGGTCTCTCCTGTTCCTGTGTGGTGACCTAGGATTCGATTTATGAGGCGGGAAACTTGCTAGCAGGACTCTCGCTCTGCTGAGAGGTATCTGTCCTTTTTCCTTTTTGTCCAGTAAATTCCGTTTTCCTCACCCTTCTATGTGTCCGTGAGCCTAATCTTTCCTGGTCATGTGAGAAGAGCCCGGTTTTAGCTGAACTAAGGAGAAAGTTGTGTCACACTAGGAAAATGAACATAGATGCAGATTTTGCATGAAGCTTAAGGGAGAACTGGACCTCACCACCTGGACTCAGTGGGAGCCAGTGACCCCAATTACAAAACTTCTGCAATGAAACTGGTTAACAAGGGGCTGAATTTGATTATGGAATTGAGGTTGGTCAGTCTAACTTTTCTCCTATCTCTGAGTGCTCAGGTCTCCATGGAATGTGAAAATAAGCAGCTACTGGTTGTGCATAATTCTGAGCTATGAATTAACTATGAATGGGGTTAAAAAAAAGTGCATGAGCTAGCTGTGGAGGCAGAAAGACATATTTTCCCTATGGGATTTATGACTATTCAGCCACTGAAGAAAATCAATCAGAATTATAAAAAATTCCATTTCAACTGGTGAAACTGAGGCCCTGTAAGGACACTTGGATTGGCCAGGAGAGACAGTCTGTCCCTCCGTATATATTCCATTGTGGTTGGCATCATCAAAAATATTTACCTACAACCTATGGAGCTCAACCCAGGTGTTGACAATTGAAGGCAAATTTGCAATCTGAGAGCTGCGTTTCAGTTGCCAGGGCTGAACAGCTCTGTTTTTCTTCAGTGGACAGCTTTCCTATCCCATCAACCTCTCCCAAGCTTTTAAAAATCTCATCTCTTTCCACGCCACCTTGTTTTTCATGATCCAGCTTCTCAGTCCATGTACCCTGTGCCAACACTTCTTAAATTTCTCTTTTACTTTCCATATTTTGCTGAATTTTATGACAGGCTCTTGGCTTCTTAGGAACAGTACTCCTCTACTATGCCGTGTTCCCTGGGGCCTCTTAAATTTATTATCTGGCTTATTGCTAATGAATTCAATAAAACAGGCTTTTCCCTGGGACTTGACTTTGCCTCTTGCTCAAGCCCGAGTCTACTGGCTGCCCCTAGTGCTTGGTCTCCAAAGCCAGGCTGCAGGAATTGAAAGTCAGGGATGCTGCCATCTCCACAGCACTTCAAACTCAGTTCTGTCCTGGTTTCACATTTCAACTATAGGATGTTCTGCCAAGTGACAGGGCACAAAAAGAGCTAAGCCTCTTTTCTGTACTGTGGTTTTCATTAAGCGCATATGTGTGTGCTTGCCTATAATAACAGGTAAGAACTTATGCCTAGTAACTTCTGTTCTGCTACAGCTGCAGCTGTTTAGAATGTTATCCCTACTTGGCTTTTGGCCATATGCAAGCCTACTTCAGCAGAATCCGCAGGCTCTCATCAGCCTCTAGCTTAATGAATAATTACAAAAAATACAGGTCAGCACCTGCCAAGGAGGCAGAGCAGGGATAGCTTTGGCGAAGTCAAGGTCTCTGTGTTTCCCATTTTTCTTTAATGCAAGACTTCTTGGCTGCTCTTCCTCAGAAAGCACAGGAAGCTGAAGAAATTCCCTCTTTTCTTGGCGAATGATGCTTTCTCAACGTTCCTTCATGGCTTTTTTTTTTTGACATTGATTTTATTTAGGCTACTGCAATAAGAAGAGCACTTCACATCCAAATTTCAGAATGTCTCAGCAGGGTGGTTTTGCTCTAGACTTCTACAGGGAGGAGTAGACAAGTGGGATGATTTTACAGTTGGAATTGTTTTCGTTCAAGGCTATTTTCAAAGAAGATAATAGGCCATTGACTAACAGCCCCCAAATCCTGGTGTCATCTGTTTCCAATGATTTGTTCCACAGATATTTACTCTGGCTCTGAAACAGCTATATTAGAGTGACCAGGGCAAGCTGGGGGCTTTTCATGCCAAGGGCAAGTGACCATTCCTTCTCACATGAAGCTCCAGACTGCTTCCATGAAGTCACAGCTGGACATAGTGGACAATCAAAAATAATATGGTCTATATGGAGAGGATGTATATAGTCAGGGAGGGACCACAGTGGGGAGAGGTATTCAGAAAAGCCTTCCCAAAGGAGGAAAAGCTGGGATGTCTGGGCATCAAAGGACATAGGGTGGTGGAACTGGTGGTTAAGAGTATGGATTCTGAAGCCAGACCCTTTGGGTATAAACCCTGCCTGTGGTTTTCTAGCTGCCTGACTTTGGGCAGGTTATATAACCTGGTTTCCAGTTTCCTCTATAAAATGAAGTAAATAGCAGTACTGTATTTGTCTTCTACTGCTATATAACAGAGTACCACAAACCTAGTAACTTAAAACAACACTCATTAATTAGCTCACAGTTTTGTAGGTCAGATCTCCAGCTTGGTGTGGCTGTACCCTTTGCACAGGGACTTAGCTGAATTTAAGGTGGTGTCTAGGTTGATTTCTCATCTGGAGGTTCTGGGGAAAATAATGTGCTTCCAAGCTCATTCTTGGTGGTGGCAGAATTCATTTCCTTGTGGCTGTAGGACTGTAGTCTCTGTTTCCTTGCTGGCTGTCAGCTGGGGCCAATCTTAGCCTAAAGGTCGCTGCTATCCCTTGCCACATGGCCCCTCCGTCTTCAATCAGCAATGGCTCATCAAATCCTTATTCTGCTTTGAATCTTTCACTTCCTCTCCTTTGATCAGCCCAAGAAAACTCTGCTTTAAATGGTTCATGGATTAGGTCACGCTAACCAGATAATCTCCATATCCCAAGGGTAACTGGTATGGGGCCTTAATTACATCTGTAAAATCCCTTGTTAGCAGGACCCATATTAGCAGTGGGCTGAACAACTAGGTGAGGTGTGTATGCCAGGGCTGGAAATCTTGGAAGGCTGTCTTGGAATTCCATCTACCACATGCACCTATTTCTACAGAGGTTCTGAGGCTTAAAATAAGTGTATGTAACGTGCCTGGCACATAACAAGCATGTTGCAGGTAGGAGCATTTGCATGCAAAAAATTCGCCACTGGGGTTCTCAGGATTGGTGAGAACTTGGTTGTGGTGAAAGAAGATTGTTGCTGGGAACAGTGGAACGGTCTCTGGTTCTAGCTGAAGGGCTTCATTTTGATCTGTTTGGAAGCAGGAAGTGCCTGTCTTTCTTGGGTGAATGACACTGATGTTCTCCCTGAGTTAGGTTTTTGCTGTGGCAGCAGCAGTGAGGACAGGCTTTGGAATGAGGGAGAAGAAGACCTGACAATGGCCTTCTGGACCGACCCTCTCAGAAACCATCTGCTTGGAGCCTTCGATTCTGAGAGGAGTGGAGAGGTTTCCTCTAGCTACAAATTCAGGGATTTGGAAACCACTAAAATAATATCTTTTCCAAAACTAGTCCAGCAAGGCTCTAATTGGGAGAAATGGGAAATGGAAGTCAGGCTCCCCACTCCCTCTGCTAACCACACACGGGCCGTGGCTGAGGTCCATTTCCAAATCACAGGAGGCCACTTCCTGTCTTAGCCTAGCATCCTTGGCGGGACAATCCAACAAGGGGCCAAGGCCCTGTTGACTCTGGGAGAGAAGCAGATGGCCACCATCCATGAGTAAGAACCTGGACTTTCATCTAGCCTGCGGGTTGAACTGCCTGCTCACAAGAAATCTAGGTTCAGAGCGTTCTAGGGCAGGCACAAAATAAGCAGGACAGAGATAAAAAGATGGGGGTGAGAATGAAGAGATTGTATTTTTCCTTCCACAGATGCCATGGGCAGGGGGGTGAAGCTGGGGCAGGGAGGAACTTATCTTCCCCAAGCTCCTAGACGAGGCAATTCTTATTTCTAGCTGAATTCCTTTTCATCTCTCCTGACTTCTTCTCCACCCTTCTCTATCTGCCTTGGCTTCTGGATCTTCTCAAAGCATCCCCCAGAAAAACTTCAGCCAACTTACTCCCTTTGACCAACTGTCATTTTTGAAAAGCTGCCCAGTCTCTTTGTGGTGATTTTCAAAGAGAGACCCAGGACTAGGTTTTCTTTCAGTGACAGCAATAGGTAGGAGGAGGGGGGAAGAAGACAGGAGCTTCTGATGTGGGAAACCACACACACACACACACACACACACCCTAAGAAATGCTGAATCTGTAATTGCAAGACAATATAACCTTCCTGACATCTGAGGAAGATGTCAAGAAAGAAAAGCAAAAACTCATATTTGGGTTGTAGCTGCTGGAGTTTCTACATTAGGGAGATCTGACCCTGTTTGACCTTGCCTGTCAAAACCAGAGGGTTACAGAGAAACTGACCAAAGATATGTGGCCAAAAGGCCAGTGATAATGTGGGCAAAACTGGCCAAGCTGATCAGTTTGACACGTCAAAAGACAGATGTTGTCTGACTTGGGCAACTTGTGGGTGAGGGAAGAAATCCAAAGCTCAGCGTCTAAGAATGCAAAGGAGAGCCAACAATGTGAACCATCACCTGTGCTCCAGGTAAGCCTGCCCGCCCTGCGTCATCACTTACTCAAGCAAAGGACTAATAGCAGCACAATTTTGGCTTGTTAGTGTATGGCCTGAAGTAGTGAAGACTTCGTTTCCCTTCTTCCCTGTGAACTTTCCTCGTCGCTATTCAAGACAGGTGCCAAATGTGTCATCGTGCTTGATGGAGCCTGGCGTTGGCTGGCTGGCCGTGATCAGTAGCTGACCACCTGACAGAAACACTTTCCCTAATTACATTTTTAACTTGGATTGTGCCACACTTAGTTACATTTTTGGGGGGAAAAGAAAGGAAGGGAGGGAAGAACAGTGAGTGAAGGAGGTTTGCGGAAAGCTTCAGGGCCAGATAGCACACAGACAGCCCACCTTAAAAATCAACATGTCTTCCCATTTGAAACTTAACTGTCTAAATGTTGACATCCAGTGAACAAATATTAATGAAAAACCCAAGACATTCAAAACTGTAAAAATGTCATCTTCCATTGTGTGAAATTAAAAAGCAACGCGTAGGGGAGTAGGGAGGTGGGGAGACACACCGTAGCCTACCTGTTATTGGTAATGAGCTTGAATTGTGGAAAGGCACTTTCTGACTTCATACCATTTCTTATATTAGTATGATGGTCAAAATTACAAAAAAAAATCACTCAGACTAATGGTCTCTTCTGGGCAAGTGGCGAAGAACACTGATTTGGCTTATATTATTCTCTGTACCTCTCCTGGTGTGGTGGACAGTTTGCTGGTACAATTATTTTGGATAGCACTTCATGTTAGGTATTGGCATGGAGCATCCACTTTTTTTTTTTTTTTTTGAGATGGAGTCTCGCTCTGTTGCCCAGGCTGGAGTACAGTGGCGTGATCTCTGCTCACTGCAACTTCCACCTCCTGGGTTCAAGCGATTCTTCTGCCTCAGCCTCCTGAGTAGCTGGGATTACAGGTGCCCACCACCATGCCCAACTAATTTTTGTATTTTTAATAGAGATGGGATTTCACCATGTTGACCAGGCTGGTCTTGAACGCCTGACCTCAGGTGATCTGCCCATCTCAGCCTCCCAAAGTGCTGGGATTACCAGTGTGAGCCACTATGCCTGGCCCACATATGTTTATAAATCACTAAATTTTAAATATTGGCAGGGCTACAAACAAGGAGAGCTTGTCTGTGTGAGAGAAAAACAATTAGCAAGGTCCTTCATTGTTTCTTCCTCTGCTGTCCATTCTATTTATTTGTCTGTTGCTGGGATCTGGGGGTGTCCTTGACCCTGCACATTATAGCAGGCCCCCTGTCTTCATCAGCAATGCTATGTCCTCATATTCGGCAGGGGAGCACTCTCATTTAAGGTAATGAGTGACTCCCTCTCACAACAGAACTCTGAGTGTGGCTCAAATTCACCCTGGCTAATGAATCTTCTTTTTTTTTTTTTTTCTGAGACAAGGTCTCACTCTGTCACCTAAGCTGGAGTGCAGTGGCACAATCATGGCTCACTGCAGCCTCAACCTTCTGGGCTCAAGCAATCCTTCTGTCTCAGACCCTCAAGTGACTAGGACTACAGGTATGTGCCACCACTGGCTATTTTTTTTTTTTTTTTTTTTTGAGACGACATCTTGCTATGTTGCCCAAGCTCATCTTGAACTCCTGGACTCAAGTGATCCTCCCTCTGCCTCTGCCTCCCAAAATGTTGGGATTACAGGTGTGAGCCACCGTGCCCAGCCTTGTGTTTCATTTTTAACCCTGATATAAGTAACAACACATCTGCTTATTAATATCTTCATGTTAACAATTACTATCCAGTTTGGGTGAAGGGAGAGTGTTCTCTGCCTCTGAGGTCCAGTTTTAACATTTATAAGTGCAGCGGGTCCTCCTGTTATGGCCCACAAACCTTACTTGGGAAAATGTCACATTTGACCAACCGCACAAACCTAGTCTGTGATCTCTGAATATAGCAAGGTCACCAGCCCCCACTTGATCTTCTGTTAAATGACCAAGATGATTTCTGGTCAGAAAGTATGTGTGCTTTTGTAAGTTTTTTTTTTTTCTTTTCTTTTTGGTCTTTTTTTTGACACATAATGATGTAGAAATCAAGCTTAAAACTGATTGTAAAACAGCTTCGTGAGAAAGATTTTTGCTTTTCTGCCATAATGTTCCCCTGGACTTTGCTTCGGGTCCAAAGTAACACCGGGAAGTTTAAGACCACAGAAATGTTACTGAATGAATGCTGATCACATTTACAAAAGCAAGTGACTTTGTCCAGTCTCTCATTCTCAGATCCATAGTAGACATGTAGATATTTTTTCTAAGGGCAACGTTTCCTGGTTCACTAGTCCAAACTTCCATGTTATTGATGAAATAAAGATAATATTGAAAATGACAGTGTCTGAGAAGCAATCTCAAACTGCCATTTATTACTGCACGCAGTTAACAGTGGAATTGAGAATCACTTTCTTTCTAACATAAAATCATGAGCCATAGGCTTACTACTGAAATTCACCACAGTGATTCAGCCAATAACTCAACTTCTTCATTTGCAAAATTTTCCTGAAGGTTTTTTTTTTTTTTCCCTCCAATCTCAGCATTACAGAATAATGAGCAAACAGTTAAATCGGCCCAGCTCTGAGTTTCAAGAGAGATTTATGGTCTGCTCATCCTCTGGAAGGACTATAAAACCACCCATGACATCTTACTTTGAAATCTCTTGTATCAAGTAAAGAGATGGGTGTGGTGCGATAGTGAACTCTGAATGTGAGTGGTATTTAGACTTCAAAACAGAGTCCTTAACTCATACGAAGGCTTCCTGCCATTAGCAAGGGATGTCAGTAATGAGCATGCTGCCTTCCCCAACACCCCCATCCTTTTCCAAAAAGATTCTTCTTAATTTTATCCTAAATATATTTGATATTTTTTTTTCCTCTGTATTTTGCTTTGGGTTTTAAAAATTCCCTGGAAGATTTTTATCTCCTCTGTGGAAGCATCAAGCCGCAGATCCAAGTCAGGCCAAATCACCCGGATCGTACAAGATAAAACTGCCTTCAAGTTGTAACACTTGCTGGAGGGGCCAAAGCCGCGTTTTAAATGTGAACAATGGGGTGGCTGCGGCAGAGAACTGACCATTTACTTCCTGCCCCAGGTGACCCCTTTTTGATCTCTGAAACTGGGCAGAGGAATAAGGAAAGGGCAATAACTGGGTTTAGGGGAGAAGCACGCTTTCTGGAAGGCGCCCAGGTTTACCCAAAGAGCACGGTTAAGTGCTGAATTCCAAGTAGCTCTGGAGACGCCCTGTTTGGGGCCTCATTCTGGAAACCCAAAGTCCAGCGGCGGCTGTCCTCCACATCAGGACAGAGAGAGGGGATTGGGAATGGACCAGGAGTGGGGCTCAACGACGACCCAGGCGCTCAAGGGGAGGGGCTGAGAGCGTTTCTTCGCCGCGCGGCTGCATAGAAACTTTTCCTCGCACTATCTGACTCCAGGACTGGACTGTGAGGTCTGGAACAGCTGGTGGGGTTCGGGTGGGGAACACACCCAAAGCCCAGCGCCAAGGCGGGAGCCGTGAGTGGAGCCGCTGCAGCCCTGGGCCGGGGGCTGCAGGGGACTGGAGACGGGGGCGCGGGGAGGCCCCGTTCAGAGCGCCCGCTCTCCCGCGTCCCGGGCGGGGTCCTCACCTGTTCCAGCGGGCCACCTTCCTCCGGTAATACCGCAGCGCCTCCTGGCTGGCCAGGAGCGAGTCCTCGGCTCCCACGAGAGGCGGCTCCTCCGGGACGTTGTACAGCGGGTGGGCGAAGAGGGCCTGTAGCTTGGAGCTCGAGCCGCTGCGGCTGCCGCCGGCTGGTTCAGTCCCGGGCTCGGCTCGGGAAAAGTTGTGCACAATAGTGCCGGGGTCCGAGGCGGCTGCGGCGCGGCCGGTGCACGGGCACCCCCGCGGGCGCTCCCGGGGCCGCAGCTGGCGCTGCACTTGGGGCCAGAGGTGAAAGTAGAGGTCGGCGGAGAGCAGCGCGCCCAGCAGCAGCAGAGTCAGCAGGCGGTCCCGGCGCAGCCCGGGCATGGCCCAGCCGGGGCGCGGAGCGGTGGGGCGTGCCGGCCGAGGGGGACGCCGGGGGCAGGCAAGCTGTCTCCGGGGTCCCGGGAGGGCTCGCGGTGTGCGGGCAGAAGAGGCGCCTGGAGTCCCGCAGGCGGGCCGGGGTCAATGGGACTGGAATGATCCCTGCGCGGGCTAGGTCCCAGTGGAGGGGTGTCGCTCCTGAACTTGGGGACCAGGTGCACGGAACACCGGGGCTCTCGGTGTCAGCGGGCGTTGCTTCTCCGCGCCGAGTGAGCCGAGGGAATGGGGTTCCCGGGGTGCCCGCTTCTTGCGCCTTTTCTCCCCTGCGCCCGCCCGCCCGGGCGCCCGCAGCAGGTGAAGGGCCCCTGGGCGCGGGCGCCGGCTACCGCCGCGGGCTGACGGGCGACGGAGCAGGGGCGGGGGGAGCGACCACGAAGAGCAGCGCGGAGGGCGGGCGGAGGCAGCTGGCTGCAGAGCTCGGGCGTCTCTCCTGAGGATGCTGTCGCTCGGCGGCGGCCGCTGGTGCTCCCGCGACTCCTTCTGCGGGCGGCGGAGACGCCAGTGCCCCTGGCTGGCACGGGTGGCGCAAGTGGGGAGTTGGCGAAGCAGGAGCGGCTCCGGGAGCTTGTCTGCGCGCCTGAACTCCTAGAGGCAGAGGTAGCGTGGGGCCTCCCTGAGCCTGGCCTGGCGCCGGCACCCCCGCCCACTCTCCGCTGGCACCTGCCTCTGGCGCAGCTGACGGCCAACTCCCGAGGCCGGCGCTGCCCTTGCACCTTGTCACCCACCCACTGCCTGCGCCCTCCCCCTCGCTCGGACCTCCCACTTTCCCTGCCCAGGTCTCCGTCCAGTCACTTTAAGGGACGCGAGGGGTCCGAAGCCTCTTTTTACCATTTCTATTTTTTGTTTTTTTTTAGGAAAAAACCCCACAAGCCCCCTAAAACCATGTTTTCCCCTGTAAGCTTTGCCAAATGGGTATGTGTGGGGGGTTGGGGGAAGCGGGGGTGGCTGTGTTGGTATCTGTTCTTTCTTTGTGTTCCCTTCCATCTCCGCTCCCCTGCAGGGCACAGAACACATCAAGATTCATTGCAACTACATACCACATGCCTGGCACATAGTAGGTGCTCAGGAAACACCTCTTGGTGAAGGAAAGAGCTTGACCTTTCAAAGTAAGACATCAGTTTTACCTAGAATCTTGCTGATTTCCTGTTTGGAAGGAGTTTGATTCCAACTCTGCCTGTACTTTAAAAAGAGGAAATGTTTCTTGCACTCAGGGAGGGAGGGGCCCTGATGACCCCACTCCGAACTTTTGAGTTTAGCTTGGTGTGAAAGTAGTCCACCCAAATGAATCACTGGAGGACACATTTAGGCTTTCTCCGATATCCTGTGAGGTAATGTACCCTCCCCACACCCAATTTTCCTTCTGAGGAAGAGGGAGGGAGTCCTGAACTCCTGGCTCCTCTATTTAACGATCCCATAGTATAGTAAAGTGTAAGTCTGATTGGAGAGGCGGCCCCACCCTGCTGAATGTTCAGGAAATCCACCAGAAGCTGCTTGCCCAGGCAGCAAATCTTCCCATGTAAGTTAATTCTACTCTTTAACCTCCTCCCTTCCCTTGCTGGAATTAAGAACCTTCAGACATACTTTGACTTGTGGGTTCAGACCAGAGTTCTTTTCTCCGTGGTTCAGTGGAAGGTTTCTTCGGGACTTTGCAGTCTCCTCATCTGTAAATGAAGATAATGATGGAACCTACCTCCTAAAGTTGTTATGAGATTTAAATGAATTGAAGTACAATTATGTGTCACATCTGAGAAATGCATCCTTAGGCAATTTTCCTGAGCGCGTGAACATCAGGGTGTAGTTACACAAACCTAGTTGGTTCAGCCTACTACACACTGAGGCTATATGGCATAGCCTACTGATCCTAGGTACAAACCTGTACAGCATATGACTACTGAATGCTGTAGAGAGTTGGAGCACAGTGGTGAGTACTTGTGTATCTAAACATAGGAAACATACAGTAAAAATACAGTATTGTAATCTTATAGGACCATCATTGCATTGACTAAAATGTTATGTGGCACTTGACTGTGTATACATTGCTTAGAAGAGCCCCTAACTCATCCTAAATAATGTGAAACATGTGTTTGCTATCATTATGATTACTTACTAGTTTCTGTAGTATACTAGGCTAGGTTAGAGACTGCTCATCGCTAGGACAAAAATAGAAAAGGATGGAAAAGGAAGATAGCAGGAAGGAACCTACTTTCAGGGGCACAACATTGTGACCTGAGTGCCCAGTCCAAGTGAAAAAGCCCAAGATGATACTATTCCCAGCTACTCCACTCCTCTGGGTATGATGGTGGGCATTTTGAGGGGTTCTAGAACCTCCTCCTTTTTAATCCAGAATTAAACTTTAACCAGTTTCCAATTTCTGAGAGACGTTGCAACTTCTAATGTGTTTAATTAGATGTCATGGCCAGCGAATGAAGAAGTCAGGCACTGAACGGTGGTGTTGTATCTGCAATAACTGTGTGGCAAACTGGTGAGCATTTTTCTGGGCTGGCAAAGGATGTGGATGTGATGACACTGCAGGTCTTGTGACTTCAATTCTCCTCAACCCATGGGGTCATACTCCCTCAGTAGACTCTTTTTTTTCTGGCCCCAATTTAGGGAACGACAGTGTTACTCGCTTGGAAATTATGTAAACATATTTTCCATGCCCTTTGAAGGTCAAGGGCAAGTGCAGAGCTGCGTGCGGGAGTTAGATATTAAGTGTGAATGAAGCTGGGATAGGAGAGTGGAAATCCTACCAGTAGGATTGGCCAATAGGATGTTGGCATCCTCAGGTTTGCCTCCAATCTGTCTTTCCCCCTCCTAGAAATGAGCCTTCTCCTGCTCCTCTGATCTTCCATGTCTTGGGCCCTGGCGTGCTCGTCAGCCTCACATACATCCTCTCTATTCACGCTGAAGTTATCCTAAATTTCTGTTTGCTGGGACCCATCGTTCTGTTTAATATCTTTCGTTGGAAGCCCCTCCCTCCTTTTCCATGTCTACTGATCTTGATGTATCTAGAGCCTCATAATCTCTTGCTCAGACTTGCAAATAGGCTTCTAACGGTCTCTCTGCTTCCATGGTACCCTATTTCAGTGCCCACCTGCACTCTTGCCAGAGTGAGACTTCTGGTATCCTGATGCAACCAGGATGTTCTCCTCCTGAAAACCCCCTGAGCTTCTCCTTGTTTCCAGATTAGGTCACTCATTGTGACATAGCTCTTGGTCTGGCTTCTACCTCTCTTCTTCTTTATATGCCCCCTCTTTAGTCTCTTCACCCCATAAGACTTTCTGCAATTCCCAAGTGCTCCAACCTCTCACAGATGTGTCTTTAATCAAAAGCTCTTTCTCCTTTCCCCACCTGGAAAACACCCACTGATCCACCCAAACTTTGGCCATTTGTCCAATTTTTCTCTGATGCTTGTCCTCATACCCACTAAACTCAGTGCCATGTACTCTCATGTGTCCCCATAGCTCCTCATATATTCCCATATTACAGCATTGGCCATGTTGGGTTTCCTTTTTAGTATGTGTTATGGGTTGACTATATCCCCCTCTCACATTCACATGTTGAAATCCTAACCTCCAATACTTCAGAGTGTTGCCTTATTTGGAAATAGGGTTGTTGTAGTTAAGTTAGTTAAGATGATCTCATACTAGCGTAGAGTGGACCGTTAATGCAATATGACTGGTGTCCTTATAGAAAGGAGAAATCGGGACACAAAGACATGCATACAGGGAGAATGCCATGTGAAGATAATGACAGATTGGGCAATTCTTCTATGAGCCAAAGAACACCAAAGACTGCCAGCAAACACAAGAAGCTAGGTAAGAGGCATGGAACAAATTTGTCCCTCACAGCCCCCAGAAGAGACCAACTCTACTGACACCTTGAACTTGGATTTATAATTCTAGAACTGTGAGACAATAAATACATTTCTGTTGTTTAAGCCACCAAGTTTGTGGTACTTTGTTACAGCAGCCATTGCAAATTCACACAGTACACATGTCTGCCCTCTTCACTGGAGCACTCTCCTGAGTGTAGAGGGAGAATGCTACTTATATATGTACACAGAACTCTAAGGATGGGGCCTATCATTTGGGGAATGCTCAAGAAATGTTTTCTGAGTCAAGTCAGGGATATCGGCCATCTCTACAACTGTAGAATCTCACGTAGGGCCTAGTACACAGTAGGGGCTAAATTATTTTTTACAATAAGATGACATAGCTTTGGACCCTGTAGGAGACACAAAGAAATATATGACACAGTGCCTTCCTGCCTTCAAGAGTCTTTTGTGATCATCAAAGAGGCAAGCTATATCTGTACTCACAAGCCAATGGGAAAAAAGTATGAGGCCGTACACAGAGTAGATTAGCAATCTGTGCCATTGCGTGCATTAAGAGGAGCAAATGCAAAGGGCAGTTGTATTTCCTTTCAGTCTAGCTAAATATCAAGCTCTCTACTTGCAGGAGTGAAATCGTGAAAACAATAGAGTCAACATTTAAACGCCGAGTTCCTCAATCTGCGAAAGTGAGACTCTATTTTTGTCTTGCCCACATTCCCGTGTTTCTCAGAACATGACTAGTTGGTTTTTGTTTGTGTGGTTGGTTTTCTGTACTAGACTATAACTCCATGAGTTCAAGGGTAACATGTTTTCTTTTTTAATTTCCTGCCTTCGTAGGATCTTAGACACAGCAAGGCATACAAATGAGAATTAATGAATTCCTGTAGAATAAATGGTGTTTATGGGTTTATGTGTGTTCATATATGGAGGTGGGAAGTGGTTTGGAAAATAAAATAAAAACGTAAATGTGTAGAATCTAGCTCAAGATAAGTGTTAAGTTAGAACATCTACGTAAGTGTTAGGTTAAACATCCATTATGTTTTGTTTGTTTGTTTGTTTTTAAATATACAGCATCTTTCTCTGTCACCCAGGCTGGTATGCAAGTGGCAGAGCGTGATCTGGCTCATGGCAGCCTTGAACTCCTGGCCTCAAATGATCCTTCCACCTCTCAGTCTCCTAAGAAGCTGAGACTACAGGCTCCTGCCACCAGGCCTGGCTCATTTTTTTTTTTGTAGCGATGGGATTTCACCATGTTGCTCAGGCTGGTTTCCAACTCCTGAGCTCAAGCTATCTGCCTGTTTCAGCCTTCCAAAGTGTTGGGATTACAGGCATGAGCCACTGTGCCCAGCTCCAGTAGACATTCACTTAGAACACTAATGGAAATTTCAGTGGTCCTATTGAAAAACCAATAGGTAAGAGACACATAAAGAAATAACTAAATGTAGACATCTATGTCCCTCACAGTTTTTATTACAGTATAGATGCATGTGAGGAATGTTACCTTTACCTGCTAGCTGTCTCAGTAATCAGCAAGAGATGCAATTGAAATTACTATAAATGGAAGACCTGGAATAGAGTGAACTTAAGAAACTGATACTGATTTAGTATTGCACTCAACACCTTATTCTGAGGTAGAAAGTCCAAAATTTTCTATTCATGACCAACACACAATGCCTCAACATAAGCCAGAGATTTCTCAAAGTGCAGCCTGTGGATTAGAATTGCCTGGTGTGTTTATAAAAATGCAAATTCCAGGGCCACACCATAGATCTAGTATATTTTTGGAGGTGGGGCCAGGAATGTACATTTTCAATAAACTGATTCTTCTCAGCTTATAAGATTCTGACACACATTGAAGTTTGGGAATCACTGGTTGAAAGGACAGTGCTAATGAGAACAAAGTCACAGATTTGATTCCAAATAGGCTAGGTGGGATCCATTGTCTAACACTGGTCATCCAACTTGTGTCATAAGGTTCTAAGGGGCTAAAGAGAGAGAGAGACAGAGAGTACGTGTTTCCCCATCATTGCTACTGGGGAGCACAAATAAACAAGTGCCTGTTCTTTACAAATGATGGGTATGTAGTGTGATCTTGCTATAAAAAGTCATGGCCCTACTTGTTAGTAAATTTCCCCTGGAAAACTGAACTACCTTCTCTTGGTCTCAGTTGCCTCATCTGAAACATGAAACACTGAAGTGAATGATCTTTTTTTTTTTTTGGGGGCCAGTCTGCATCTGTGCCAGGCTGGAGTGCAGTGGCCGGATCTCAGCTCACTGGCTCATACTTTCCCCAGGTTCGCCATTCTCCTGCCTGAAGCGCCGATGGCTGGGACTGAGCCGCGCCTCCTTCCAGCTAGTTTTTGTATTTTTTTAGTAGGAGACGGGGTTTCACCATATGCTAGCCAGGATGGTCTCGATCTCCTGACCTCGTGGTCACCATCTCGGCTCCCAAAGTGCTGGGATTGCAGGCTTGAGCCACCGGCGCCCGGCCAGTGAATGATCTTTAATGTCTTTTTCAGCTCTAAAAAATGAGAATTTTACATTTTTCTTCTACTAAGCATATACTAATCTAGATCTTTTCACACAACTTTATTTCCAGTATAAACCAAATAATTGAGAAAGCAAACCAAGGCATTTTGGGAGGAAGAGTAAGAGCACTGGATTGGGAGTTAGGGAGCTTACACTGTAATCTTGGCTCAATCATTAACTAGCTTGGTGGCAGGGGACAAATTATTTAATGTCTCTGGGCTTCCTTTGCCTCACATGTAAACAAGAATTTTGTGGTACACAATTTCAAAGTTCCCTTCCAGCATTTAGTTCCTTCAGGAGTGAAGATGAGGTAAAGACATTATTAGATGAAAGAAAACTAAAAGAAATAATCACCAGCAGACCTGCTCTAAGAAAAATGCTAAAGAAAGTTTTCAGATGGAAGGCAAATGTCACCAGAGAGAAACCTGGAACATCAGGAATGAAGGAAGGGCAACAGAAATGGTGAACATACAGGTAGATATAACAGATCATTTTTTCTCATCTTAAGTTTACAAAATACACATAATAATTGAAGACAAAAATTATAGCATTGTCTGATAGAGATTCAGCACACAGAGACATACTACATATGACCACTACAACATGAAGGGAAGAGGGTAAAGGGACTTATATGTTGGTAAGAATTCTGCATTCCACTTGAAGTGGTAAAATATTAATTCCAAATAGCTGAGAAACGTTAAACATATATGTTATAATTCCTAGATTATAATACTATGCTGTACTAAGAGATATAATAAAACTAAAAACTATACTGACAGACATAATAAAAATAATAAATATATTAAAATGAAACACTAAAAATACCCAAATCATAAAAAGAAAGCAGAAAAAGGGGAAAGAGGAACAAAAATATAGGAAATAAACCGAAAACAAAATTATAAAATGATAGCCCTAAATGCAAACATACTGATAATTATATTAAATATATAGTATTTAAATATTAAATATATAGTATTTAAATACTATATATTTAAAATATATAGTATTTAAATACTATATATTTAATTATATTAAATATATAGTATTTAATATAATTATATAATATAAATTTATAATTATATAATATAAAATGGCCTAGATACACCAATTAAAAGACAGAAATTTTCAGAATGAATTAAAAATAACTCAGTGTTATGCTGCTTACAAGAAACCAGGTGTATATATGACCACTGGTAACTTAAAAGTAAAGGGATAGAAAATGACATACCAGACAACTGGGCGTGGTGGCTCATGCCTGTAATCCCAGCACTTTGGGAGGCTGAGGTGGGCAGATTACAAGGTCAGGAGATCGAGACCATCCTGACTAACATGGTGAATCCCCATCTCTACTAAAAATACAAAAAAATTAGCCTGGTGTGGTGGTGGGCACCTGTAGTCCCAGCTACTCAGAATACTGAGGCAGGAGAATGGCATGAGCCTGGGAAGTAGAGCTTGCAGTGAGCCGAGATTGTGCCACTGCACTCCAGCCTGGGCAACAGAGCAAGACTCTGTCTCAAAAAAAAAAAAAAAAAAAGAAAATGACATACCAGACAAACACTAATTAAAAGGAATCTGGCATAATTATATTAGTATTACTCAAAGTAGCAATCAAAAAGACAATTCACCAAGAAGTCATAATAATCTTAAATGTGTATGCCTCTAACAATAGAGCTTCAAAGTACATAAGTAAAACTATAAAACTGAAAGGATAAATGGGAAAATTCAACGATTATAGCTAGAGACTTTAGTGTTTCTTTTTCTGTCACTCATAGAGCAAGTAGACAGAATATCAGCAAGGATATAGAAGAACTGAAAAATACTATTGGCCAACTAAATCTAATTTAACATCCATAGGACACTTCACTCAAAAGCAGCCTAATACACATTATTTTTAAGTGTACATGACATTTACCAAGATGGACTATATCCTGCGTTATAAAACAAGCATTTAAATTTGAAAGAATCAAATCATACAAACTATGCTCTCTGCTTATAATAGAAATAGACTAGAAATAAATGACAGAGATATGTGGTAAATCTCCAAACATCTGAAAACATAAACATGTACTTACCATATGACCTAGTCATCCATTGCTAGGTATTTATCCAAATGAATTGAAAACTTATGTGTGCATAAAAACCTATTTATGAAAGTTTTATAGCAGTTTTATTAATAATTGCCAGCATTAAATAATACATATGTCCTTCAATGGGCAAATAGATTGTACATCATACAATGGAATACTACTTAGAAACAACAAAGAACAAAATATGAGTATACATGACAGCATTGATGCATCTCAAAGGCCTTATTCTGAGTGATAGAATCCAGTCTCAAAAGGTTACATATTGTATGATTACATTTATATGTTAGCCTAGAAATGAAAAGCTATGGTGACAGAGAATAGATCATTGGCTGCCAGGCATTAGGGACCATGATGAAGGTATGACTACAAAGGTATAGCATTAGGAAGTTGTTTTGGGTGAGGGAACTGCTCTGTATCCTTATCGTGATGGTGGTCATATGAATACCTCCATGTGTTAAAACTAACAGAACTGAACATTAAAAAAAGGGCAACTTCATTGGTCCTATTATTCAATTATGTTAAAACAAAATAAAATAAAAAACAAAGGTCACATACCTCCATCCAGAAGAGTTTTAACTGCAATCTGGCTTGTGATTAATAATTGCACAAGAAAGTAAATGTACATCTATAGGAAAATACGTTAATAAATTGTGGTATGATCATATAATGAGCAGTTAAAATGAAGGAAGCATAACTATATTTTCTCAGCAAAGATACATCTTCAAGTTGTAAAAGAATATGAATATGGTGTGTGTGCATGTGTATGTGTGTAGCAGTATGATACTATTTAGATAAGCTTCAAAACTGGCAAACTAGGCCAGACACAGTGGCTCACACCTATTACTCCAGCACTATGGGAGGCCAAGGAGAGAGGATCACTTGAGGCCAGAAGTTTGAGACCAGCCTGGGCAACATAATAGGACCCCTCTCTACAAAAAATTTTAAAAATTAGTCAGGTGCAATTGTGTTCACCTGTAGTCTGAGCTACATGGGAGGTTGAGGCAGGAGGATCTCTTGAGCACAGGAGTTTGAAGTTAGTGAGCTATGATCATGCGGCTGCCCTCCAGTGTCTGAAGACCCTATCTCTGAAAAACAAACAAACAAACAAACACAAAATTGGCAAAATTATAAAAACATGCATGAGAATAATGAATACTGTCTTAGTCAGTCTGCTGCTATAACAAATATACCATAGATTGGGTGGCCTAAATAAAAGAAATTTATCTTTCACGGTTCTGGAGACTGAAAATTCCAACATCAAGGTGCTGGCAGATCCAGTATCTGATGGGGACACTCTCCCTGGTTTGCAGATAGCCCTTTTTTCATTGTATCCTCACATGTTGAAGAAAGAGTGAGCGTTGGTCCTTTCATCTCCTAATAAGTGCACTAATCTCATTCATGAGGGCCCCATCGTAATTACCCCTTGGTATGATTTGGATGTTTGACCCCTCCAAATCTCATGTTGAAATTTCATCCCCATTGTTGGAGGTGAGGCCTAATGGGAGGTGTTCATATAATGGGAGCATATCCTTCATGAATATATTAATGTCTTGGAGGGTAAGGAACACTGTTCTCATTCTATTAGTTTCCGTGACAGATGGTTGTTAAAAAAGAGCCTGGCACCTCCCTCCCTCTCTCTTTTGCTTCCTCTCTCTAGCCATGTAGTCTCTGCACACATTGGCTCCTTTTCACCTTCTGCCATGAATGGAAGCAACCTGAAGCCCTCACCAGAAGCAGATGTTGGTGCCATATTTCTTGTATAGTCTGCAGAACTGTGAGCTAAATAAACTTCTTTTCTTTATAACTACCCAGCCTCAAGTATTTCTTTATAGCAACACTAAAATACTGAGACACCTCCCAAAGACCCCATCGCTTAATACCGTCACATTGGGGATTTAACGTATGAATTTGAGGAGAACGCAGATATTCAGTTCTTAGCAAACACCAAATTCAGCATAGTGATTACATATGGAATTAAAGTGAGAAAAAGGTGCTTATTGAAGATTATACATGGGGCTTCAGCAGTATCTGAAATGATTTCTTAGAAAAAGATCTGAAGCATCCATGTTAAATTTTGACAAACTTGGGTAGTGCTATACGGATGTTGGTCACATTATTCTCTATCATACTATGACTCATTCTGTTTACTTTTCTGTATATTTACAATATTATTAAAATCTGACTTGATTCATTTTGTGACCTCATATCCTCGCAATTCTAGGTTTTTAAAGAGACAATTGAAAGAAAGCGTTGGGCTTTGATATTAAGGTGAAGCAGGTTAATAAGGAGCAGCAGTCAAAGAAATTTGTTCTATTTTATTTTAAAGGAGATACATGGTAGAGGGCAAGGACTATGTGTAAGAGCAATTTCAACTTAAATTAACTGAATTTATATTTTAAAAGGGGAAGAAATTCACAGATTTTATGTGTGGCTGCTTTCAGACTGTGCAATTCATCTGAACAGAACCCTTGCATATATTATGTGAGCTTTACATGCCAGACTGAACAACAACAGATGTGTTTTCCCTGTTTCAGTTTTTACTACCTTGACAGTATAGCTATTCTTAGAAGGTAGGAAGTTGGGACTTCTTGGGTCTTTAGAATGTCATGTCTTAAAGCATCATAAGTGTTTTCTAGCAACTCCTAATCCATCATATGAATTCACAGCTAGTGGGTGAGACAAACATTAAACAAATGTAACACAAATAAATATCTTGGTCTGGCTCAAAGTTCAGTGTCAGAACGTCAATACAGCTAAAATAAATAGAAATGACTCCAAAAAGCTTTGAAAATTAACATAGGTCTTCACTCAGTAATTTTTGAGGGAATGGAAAAGTGAGAATTACATTATGGAGGTATACAATTATTAGTATTCCTTTCTAAATATCCTTAATACGTGTCTCTGTCTTCACAAAGTTCAGGCTTTGTAATCTCCTTTTCCTTTTTACCCTCTCACCCCAATTCCCACAAACTCCTCCCCACCATGCCTGTTCTCTTCTCTTTATTTCATCCCACTTCAGTCCTTTCAAACGTAGGGCAATGGGCTCCATTCTTAATGGCTTTCGTCTCCCTCTCCATTCTCAATGCAGTTCAGCCTGACAGAGGTCTATTAGCTGGCTGAGTAATTAAAGGACTCTTCTGTCTTGGATGGAGAATTTCAAATATTTATGTTTTTATGATATTTTAGTTCTGACAAATGAAGAATCACAAAATTATAACTCACAGTGGGGACAGACACAATGACATCATCTTAACTCTCTTCATGCTGCTTTTGTTTTTTAAATTTGGAAGCAAGGATGAAAGGTGTAAAAGATGATTGATTATTTTAGAAATAGATGCGTGACTACAGCCTAAGTCTGTGGTGAACCAGTTGTGCTGTCTTCCTTTCTCTGGGTTACACTAAGTCCCACATTTCACAACCTTCCACTGCATTCACTTGATAACTAGGAAAAGGCAAATGGATCCCATGGCTTCTACACTCTCCCTCTGTTCTTCCACAGATGTATGCTGGCCATATTTTATGAACTGGAAATTTGGACTTAGGGTCAAACTCTTGAAACAGGGTATTAAAAATCATGACTCATCTATCCCAGAAGAGTCAGGAACCATTGTTGCCATAATCGTGCACATACGCTAAGCCCTCACTTCCCTTTGATGTTTTAGATGCAGGCTTAGAGGGAGAAGTCAGTGGTCATGACTGGAGCCCATGGTATCAGGTCCGGATAAACCAGTTTCAAAGCTGAGTGCTCAGTTTTGCTAAGGAAGGCAACAACTCTGACTAGCAGCAGTAGAATCTAGGCAGACAGAGGACTCAGTAGCACCATATCTTCATGATGCATTTATTTTTAATTCTACAAGTAATGCATGAATATTCTCTCTTTGTAAAATATTTGGACAATAGACAAAATTTTAGAGTAATAAGTGAAAGTCTCCCTTCCTTTTTCCTCTTCCCTATCTGATTTTCTTGGTTTGATATGACTCCTTCCAATGCTACATATACTCAAGTAGCTTTGCCTCTACCTTAATAGTAATCAGATAAATGCAAATTAAAACAATTGACAATAGATCATTTGTTTCTTATCACATTTTCATTGCAAAAAAAAAAAAAAATGAACAAAATATCCAGAATTGACTAGGACTTGGGGAAGGAATTGTAAATTGAAGAAACCATTCTGGAAGTTAATTTGGTAATGTAAATGCATACAGACTTTATATCAGTCAGGATCCAGTTAGGAGATGAAAAGCATACCAATTGTTTGAAAAGGAAAAATTTAATAAAAAGAATTATTAACTAGTAAAAGTGATAAGACACCTACCTGTAAAAGGGATCTTTTACAAAAAAGAAGCTGCTACATCTAAGCTGAGGAAAAGCGGATCTAAGGACTAGGAGGATCTTAAGCCAAGGCTGAAGTTTAGACCTTATTGTAGAGAGTATGTTTACCACTGGAAAACCCAGCCACTGTTGGTGAAGAAACTTTCTGGATAGCAGACCATGTTGATCTGTCTAAGAGCCCATGGGAGGGGCTACCGATGCCTGGGGCCATGGTCAGAGCTACTGAGGAAACAACCAGAGTGGTGGTGGTGGTGGGGAGTGCAACTTGATAGTGTGGTTGGAGTTAGTTGGTGAAGGCTGCAGGGCTCCCATGCTGAAATAAAATTGAGGACTGGGACCCAGAGGAGAAGTGTCTTCTTATCACTACTGCCTTGCGGAGTTCCTCCAGCGCCCTCTATTGACAAAACCTATTATTGTGGCAACTGGTAAATGAGAAATGTCCAGAGGGTCCAGCTCCAGTTTCATAAAGCACAACAGAGAAAGGTAGATTTGGACCTGAGAGGCAATAAGTTCGTAACTGGTACAGACTTCGACTTCTGAATCCCATTTATAAAAAATTGAGGAAATCATTAAAGTTGTATGTAAATATTTAGATGAAAAAATGGTTATTACAGTATTACAAAATGGAAATAAGTGTAATGTTTGAAAATTGAAAACTGAGCAAAATAATAGTTCATCTGTAAGACGAAGCTATATTTATTTATTTTCATAAAAAGATGTTTATATCACTAGATGGAAAAGTGTGTTAATAACAATTGTATCATTACCCATTAAAAACATATTTATATATATATTTCTACACATGCACAGATTAAAACTTTGAAAAGTTTGGTGTCTTTTTGTTTTTTTTTTTTTGAGACGGAGTCTTGCTCTATCACCCAGGCTGGAGGGCAGTGGCGCAATCTTGGCTCACTGCAAGCTTCACCTCCTGGGTTCATGCCATTCCTCTGCCTCAGCCTCCCAAGTAGCTGGGACTACAGGCACCTGCTACCATGCCCGGCTAATTTTTTTAAAAAAAATTTTTAGTAGAGATGGGATTTCACTGTGTTAGCCAGGATGGTCTTGATCTCCTGACATTGTGATCCGCCTGCCTCGGCCTCCCAAAGTGCTGGGATTACAGGTGTGAGCCACTGTGCCCGGCCTGTTTGGTGTCTTATACACCAGCTCCTTGGTATAATATCTGAGTTACAATCGTTCAATAAATATTTACTGAACAAATGTATTAGCTTCCTCAGGCTACTGTAACAAATTGCTACAAGCAACAGATATGTGTTCTTTCATAATTCTCGATGCCAGGAGTCTGAAATCAGAACACTTGTCATTAGATATAGGGCCTACCAGATAATCCAAACTTGTCTCATTTTGAGATCCTTAACATAATTACATTTGTCTTTGCAAAGACCCTTTTCCCAAATAAGGTCACATTTGCAAGTTTTGGGTGGACGTATCTTTTGGAAGGTGAGGTGAGGGATGAGCACTACTCAACTCACTGCATGCATAAATAAATATATAGCAACATTTTGCAGTGGTTTCTTTGGATGGTGGGATTTATGAATAATCCGAATTTTCTTTTTCCTTTTTTTACTTACTAATATTTTTATGATTTTTATGCAAAGATATTTACACTACTTTAGAAATAAAAGGAAAGTAAAAATGTACTTGGCATATGAAAACTGACAGACTACATTCAAAAGTGCTGATTTGATCGTCTTGAAGTTGTGATTGAACCCATGGTTCACAAACCCCAAGTAGTTGTGTGCACTACAGAGAAGGAAACAGTAAGAGAAAATAAAGAGCCTCAGGAGGAGGGCAAAGTCATCACACAGAGACCTAAGTTGATTTATGTTCTGTGGGTAAGCTACAGACCTCCCAGCTGAAAGCTGACACACGGAAGCTGATAACCAGAAATCCACGCTTAGCCTTCTGGGCATCTCTGAATTGAGCAAACTTGTGGTCTGCATAACACTTGCCATTTAGTACAGCAGTTTGGAATCTTCCTGCACTCTAGACCTCCTCTTCCCCTTCCTTTTTGTGTTACGATTCATTGATGAATTCTTAGAAGGTGCTGCTCCATTAAAATAGGAAGGTCTGTGACGTCAAAAGATCTGAGGATGAAAGGCATTTTAAAAGGCTGTCATCTTCTTTCTTTTATTTAGAGAGGCAATCTTTTCCAAAGGAAAGACAGAAAAACATTGGAATTAGGGCATACTCATCTTTTTATTTCTCTTAAAGCAGTAGATATTTTATTTCCAGTCTCTTTGCGGACTAGATTTTTTTTTTTTTTATTCCAAAACCTGAAGTTTAAACCTCTATCCTAAAACATGGCCGAATATCAAGTGTTGGAGTCAAGATTCTGATGTCATCCGAGAAAAAACACAAATGTCATCTGGGTAGAAGATGATTAAAAAAATAGATTAATTAAAAATAGTAACCACATATTAATCAAAGGAAAACAGCATGCATTATGATCTTTAAAAAGAGTTATCTGATTTCAGATTGACACCTATTAACTGTGATGTTAACATGTTAAAATATCAGTGAAATGAGTGGATAAATACCTGAAATATAAAAGCATATGATAATTTTTAAACTAGAACAGGAGTTGGCAAATCTTTTCTGTTAAGGGGCAGATAGTAAATATTCTAGGTTTTGTAGGCCAAATGGTTTCTGTTGTAGTGACTCAACTCTGCTCTTGTACTACAAAAGCAGCCATAGAGAGTATTTAAACTAACGGGCAGGAATGTGTGCCAATAAAACTTTGTTTAAAAAACAGATGAGAGGTCAGATTTAGCTTATGGGTGGTAGTTTGCTGACCTCCAAAGAGAACATTAGAGGTTTTCAATAGTACACCAATAATAGTGGCTCTCTGAAATTGAGGAAAGCAGATTTTTATCTGCTTTGTTGCTTTTCTTAGAAGAAGGAAATGCCAACATATTTGCAGGTATTCATGCTTTGCTTGGGAGATTAATTTGTGCTAAATGATGATGGACATAAAAGGAAGGAAGAGAAAATGAACCTTTGTCTTTGTGAAATAAATGGTTGGATTCTCAGAAACAAGGACCTTTTCAATGAATTCTATTGACAATACTCTTGGCCATTATGTTCTGGGAACATATTTAATACCTGCCTTATAAATTAATCTTATTATATTGAGCTGTTACCATATGGAGTTATGTGTTGAATGATTGTGATTTATACCATAATATAGCTGAATCTGGACAGTATTCGGTAATGATGCACACAAAGGGCCTCGAATGCATTCCTTTACTTGTGATGTTATTAATTTATTCTTACTCATTTTTCCTACATATTTGATTGCAAGATAAAACTTAAATGGAAAGTAAGACAACAGAAATGGACATTTTGGAAGGACTGTTGATGAAATATGGTTTTATTCTGGGTTAAGAGAGAGAAAAAACCAGAGAGGACTGAGCACATGAATTAGAAAGTGAACTGCTTTGAGTAAGAATATCTGTGTTTGGTAGTTTTGGTAAGTTGAAGAAATCATTAACCCACCTCTTCACTTTGAAAGTAAATGATTTTATACATATTTAATTAAATCAAATAATACATGTTAACTTGTACAGCCTCTTAATCTCCAGCTGGGTTTTCTGGCAAGGAGATGCTGAAACAGAGTTAGTTCGTCAAAAGATTAGTTGGGTAGAAGGAACTATCTGACTGCGATGCAGGTCTGATGGTCTCTATCAGTCTGATGGAGAACTCTGGAACAAAGAGGGCCTGTTAGAGAAGTCCTGTTTTGGGTGGAAGTTTTGTACCATGCATTGCTCAATCATAGGCAGAACTGCACTGAGAAGTGATCTTTGCTTACCGTGTTACTCAGTGATTGGCCAGGAGCTAGCCCAATCACTGATTGGCCAGGACATTCCCAATAATGTGGGAATGTCCCAAGAAGAAAGGGAGGGGCAGGAAGAAATGTTTCTTCTCATTATGTGCCTCTTTTATAGGGAGTCAAATATTTCCCAAGATCCTCTTGGAGGTCTTCCTTTTATCATTGATCATTAAAACGGAAGTAGACCATGATGGAGCTGTCAACCAATGACAGCTGGAGGCTGTCAACACATCCCACTCCTTTCAGATAGGCAGTGAGTCCTTTCTTGACTCACACTTCTTGTAGCTAGGAATCTGAGCAGACCATCTCAGGTCTGACACATCCTTTTAACTTTCTGTCTCTTCCTCCCAAGTCTCATTGGCTGACTTCTCTCCCTCTGCTTTTCGCATTGAGGTTCTCCAGAAATCGGTGCTTATTTTCCTCCCCATTGTATAGATTCTTTCTGGAAGATCTGTTCCACTTCCATGGCTCTAACATGACCTCTTATTCTCTGTGGGGATTACCTATAAACTGATAGTGATTTAATGTATCATTTAGGATTGTGCTTTGGGGGATAAAACATAAAACCCAAATAAAAGTTTACATGTAAAACAAGTCTGGAGGTGCTCAGTCCAGTGCTGGTACGGGGGCTCCACCGTAATTAAGAACCAAGGGTCCTCTTATCTTTCTGCTCTATTTTCCTGCTGTATGGTTTCCATTTTCAAGGTCACATCATGGCCAAAATGGCTGCTGGAGCTCCAGCTATCACATTCTTGACCTCAGCAGAAGAAAAAAGGAAGAGTGAGAGGGCAAAGAGTCTACCTCCCATTTGAGTTACACTAATTAAAGCAGTTTTCTTAAAAGTCCCACACAGCATTCCTACTTAACATTAATGAACAGAACATAGTCACGTGGCTACATCTAGTTGCTAGGGAAACTGAGAAATGTAGATTTTTTAAAAAACATTCTAGCCTCTGCAGGAGAGAAAAGCATGCAAGAAGAAGTTTGGGATGGGTATTGAGCATGTACATCCACAGTATCTTTCACACTCCTAAACCTGTGTTTCCAAACCTTTCTTCTGAGTTGTGGAAACGTGTATTTCCCTGGCTACTAGACATTTCCACCTGTATGTTACATAGGCAACTCAATTTGAACATCTGTGAAATTGAACTCCAGTATATTGACTCACAATAATTACGATCTTTCCTTTTATATAAGTATGCCATTAACTACTTGGTCAACCTAAGTTCTCATTTTATACTTTTCTGTTTCCCTTAATTTCCATACTCAATTTGTTTCATAGTCTTATTAATTCTCTCCTAAATATTTTTCAATATTTAGGCAAAGACCCTCCATTACCACTTTCAGGGTCTTTGTTCAGGAGGATTTTTTGACTAGAGGATTTTTATTTTGCTTTACTAATCTCAGTCTTGAACATTCTGATCCATCCTTCATACTGTTGCTGAAGCTATTTTTGCAAAATGCAAATCTGATCATCCTGTTCCACAGCTAAGAGTCTTACACCATCTACACTATGAAGATCAAGCTCTTTCAGAAGGCATCTTTCATGGTCTGACAACTGCTTCTACTTTGGCTTTATCATTGACCATGTCTTACCATGTACTCTGTGTCTCCATCCATGCCATTGTGAAATGGCCAGAACATCCACGCAGAGCTAAGCCATGTTAAGACAAATCTGAAATTCTGTCTGTTTCACCTATGTGTACTATACCCTCCCCACTTTGGAGCTCTTGGAACTCATGTCCTTTTAACAAAGCTCAATGGAGTTCTTCATCTTAATGACAATGACACAAGGCTTGTTGATGTTGGGTGAAAACTGATGAGTTGGATTTGCATATGTTGCATTAAGCTGATGGTATGAAATCCAGGTGGAAACATCTAGTGCCCTGAGAGTCTAGGGATGGGAAAGTTTGGAAATTAAGATTTTCATAAGGTCAGCATAGACCTCACAATATATTCTGTGAAAATGGATGAGGTAGAAAGTTTCAGAGGAATGCCTCAATGTATTTGGCTGCAAACAATACAAACATAAGCAATAGTTCCCTGCTTATGTCTATCCCTGTTGTCTTTCTAATATGTGTGTAGTTGCAACATTGACTTGGCAGTTCCAGATGTCAGGACACAGCACTGGCTTCTGTATTCTTCTTGACCTTTTCTCATGGTGGCAGGATGACACAGCTCAATGCTTTATGTTTTTAATGTGGGAATGTCCCAAGAAGAAAGGGAGGGGCAGGAAGAAATGTTTCTTCTCATTATGTGCCTCTTTTATAGGGAGTCAAATATTTCCCAAGATCCTCTTGGAGGTCTTCCTTTTACCATTGATCAGAAATGGGCCACGTGCCTGCCCTTACATCAATCGCTGCCAAAGGGGAAGAGTTTGCCATGATTGGGGCTGATCAGTTGTTGATAGATGGTGAGAATAGCAACTGAAAGTGCCTGGCACGGAGTTCACGAAGATTTAGGATTGAACCACAGTTTTAAAAGAAAGAACATGAGGCTAAGGTCAGAATGCAATGAACAATGTCAAATGTAGCAAAGATGTCAAGACAAATGAGGACTGAAGAAAGACTGAGGAGTGACAACAAAGAAATTGTTCTTGAACTCTAACAGCAATTATTTCAGTTGAGTGATTAGGCTGAAAGCAGAAGGTCAGGGAGCTATGGAGCAATCCAACAGTGTGGAAATACAGGTAGAACATGTGGGGTGATGTTTTTAGTTTTCTGATAGTGAAGGGAGGGTGAGTGAAAGGGTAAGATAGCTAGAGGTGGGAGGGGACTACAAATAAAGTGAGAAATGAGAGGTTTTTTTCAAAGCAGGGATACCTGGCGATATGATTAGGCTGTGTCCCCACCCAAATTTCATCTTGAATTGTAGTTCCCATAATCCCCACATGTTGTGGGAAGGACCAGGTGGAGATAATTGAATTATGGGGGCGGTTACTTCCATGCTGTTCCTGTGATAGTGAGTTCTCACGAGATCTGATGTTTTTATAAGGGGCTTTCCCACCTTTTGCTTGGCATTTCTCTTCGCTGCTGCCATGTGAAGAAGGAGGTGTTTGCTTCCCCTTTCACCGTGATTGTAAGTTTCCTGAGGGCTCCTCAGCCGTAGTGAATTGTGAGCCAATTAAACCTTTTTCTTTTATAAATAAAGGACATGCCCAATCTCAGGTATGTCCTTACAGCAGCATGATAATGGACTACTACATTTGGCTATGTTTAAAGGTAGGAGGGAAGGAATCATTGTAGAAAAAGAGATAGAAAGGATGTAACAGGAATGGAGAAAAGTGGATATACTAGGTACTATGGGGGATAGAAGAGAGGAAGACAGGCATATAATCCAAGGCTGGAGGGAAGGATGGAAAAAGGTAGGTTTGCATGTATTTTGAAAGGATCACAAAAGAAATACAAAGGCTCAAAATAGCATTTAGAGAATCAGGAGGCCTGGTCATCTATGGAATTTATTAAGAAGTAAAAGGGAGAGGAGAGGTAGAGGAAAAGAATACTTTAGAAGTGATAGATTAAAATGAGAGGGGAAGATCTATAAAATCAAGAATGGTAAAAATTCTCCAAGTTTAGAACAGGAACTAAAAAAAGCAAACAAACCTCAAACAAAAACACAAGTCCTGGGAAATTAAATTTAATGACCAAAGAGAAAGGAAGCCAGAAACCTATAAATTTCCTTGAGAAGGGAAGGGTTTACAGATGAAGAGAAATTTGACATGGAAAATCCATTTTTGGCTTTTCCCAACCTCATGCTGTTTGTGAAATAAATGATGTTTCTCAAGCCTCGAATGTTTCAATTTCCTGAGTTGAAAGATGCCATGTTACTGTTATACTATTTATAAAGTAAGGCTTTGTTTGCTCAATCTTACTCAGGATGAGAAAATGGAAAATATGCCTCTGGGATAGAATTCAAGTCAGTTAAATTGAGACACCTATAGCATATGCGTAATATGTATGAGATGTTAGGTTTGAGATGACCTAAAAAACAACATCCTTCCAACCTGCATCAATTGGAACGTGTTGAAAAATAGACATAAGAATCAAACAGAGGTAGATAAAAATATCCCTTTTGTTACTCATAAAGCTCTATATCATAGGGCATAGCTTAGATCTAGCCAAGAGGCTTGCATGCACTACCCTGAGTCAAATTTGTATCCGTCCCCCAAACTGGAGGCCTTCCATGCAGGAATAATCCTGTCCCAATTAGGGACGTCTCAGTATATCCTCATTTATTCTTTCTGGACGGCCAAGAACAAATGAGGATATACTGAGAAAACAGGTTTCCTATAGGTGGCTGGATTTTCAAAGAGAGATTGGGGGGTGCTAAGTTAAGCAAACTCAGATCCTTTCACCAAACTCATGAATCAGATAAGTCACTTCTTCTTCTCTGGGTAGAGTCATTGAGGAAGGCAGAGAGAGTCCTGCAGTCTAGCTCTAACTGACATCCTTCCCATGGCGTGCAGGCAGATGAAGTTTCTTCCCCCAAATAAGGAATTGCATTAGGGATGAGGACACAGGATATGAAGATAAAGAACATGGCCAGACACAGTGGCTCATGCCTATAATCCTAGCACTTTGGGAAGCCGAGGCAGGAGGATCACCTGAGGTCAGGAGTTTGAGACCAGCCTGGCCAACATGGCAAAACGCTCTCTCTACTAAAACTACAAAAATTAGCTGGGCATGGTGGTGGGCGCCTGTAATCCCAGCTACTCGGGAGACTGAGGCAGAAGAATTGCTTGAACCCTGGAGGCAGAGGTTGCAGTGAGTGAGATCACATTACTGCTGTCCAGCCTGGGCCACAAAAGGAGACTCAGCCAAATAAAAAAAAGAACATGCCTGAAGATCCAAGGAACTTACAAGCTAGCATGAAAGAGAAGAAATGGCATGAATAGCAATACAGACATGCAAACATTAGGGCAGGTGGTAGTCAGTGAAGAGGGAGGGAAATTGAAGAAACTGAAGTTGTAAGGAACCGGAACGTGAAGACCTTCGCAAGATTTACCAGGGAATTTGGTCTTTATTAGACAGGCCATAGGAAACCATGGGAGGTTTCTGAGCAGGGGAGTGAGAAACTGAGTATCAGAAAGCAGTGTGTAAGATGGGTTAGAACGGAGGAAAGGCTTGAGGCAAGAGGAAATGAAGACCTGAATAAGACAGTATTCAAGAGAAATGTTGGAGATGGAAACCATGGAAGACTGGATATGGGGTATCAAAGGACATGGGGGAGTTAAAGGACATTCCAAGACAAAGGAGAAGACAATGAGTTTGTTTTAGGATATATGGACTTTGGCAGGTTGGAAATATCTGTGCTTTTTTTTTTTTTGCAGACTGTTAGAAGCAAACAAAGAAACCCACATAGACAAAAACAAATACATGAGCATTTACTATGGGGTGAGCCCTGTCCTAAGGTATAGAGATAGCAGCAAAGATGTCCAACCTGATCCTGGTCCTCATACAGCTTACAAGTGATCCAAACTCTTCTCATTTGTGAGTGACAGGGCCTCAACTCTCATCCATGCTGTGTCCTAGATACTTAGGAAAATCGCCAAGGGGATGGGCCCAGAAACAAATCTATCTCCTGCATTCATCATACTGCATGTGTTCCACCCATACTCTCTGCCTCCAGCTTCCCTTTGTTCTATTCCCATTGCCCGAAAAATCAGCGCTCATGAGACCATCAATGTCGCATGCAAGGGTGTGACTCAGGTTAGGGCTTCGTCTATACTTTGTGTTATGCCTTGTCTCCTGCACTCATCAAGTTTCCCTTCTTGTGTCCAGAGTTTCATAGCAGCTGTCATGGTTTGTCTCTAGTGTCTTCACTCCATATTCTGGAGCTCCAAGGGACCTGGTGAGGTGGACGGTGCACAAACATTATTTCATTCCCATTCATGTGTCCTTCATCACTTCTTTTGGTCCATTCCCTAACTCTGTGTGTGTGTGTGTGTGTGTGTGTATGAGAGAGAGAGAGAGAGGGAGAGAGGTGATTTATACTAGCAGCTCCAAATCCTCTGTTACTTAAGCAACTGCAACAAAGTACAATGATTGTTTAGTGGGGGAAGGAAAAGAGCATTACAAGGGCAGATTGTACTGGTGATAAGAGTCTAGAGCAGAGATTCCTAAACTTTTGGGGTTCACAGAGGCCTTAGTGTTTTAGCAATTCTTTTACAGTGCCCCATGGCAAAAGAAATACCTAAGAATTCTATTTATTAAGGAGTTAGGTCCCGATATTTTAATACATTTTCATATCCTAACAACTTAGCAGCTGTTTAAAAAGATACACGGGGCATACTGTAGAATGAAAACGTATATTTATTTTATTCTTAAAGACCGTGGTTACCTCTTAATAACATGGGTGTGCCTGTTGGACACTGCACAGCTTCTAGAACCTTGGAAGCAGATTGGACATTGCCACTCCATTTCTTTTTCCACAATGATTTTCATGTGGCACTTGCTTTTTAAATCACATCTACCACCCCAAAGCCAACTTCGCCAAAATATGACACCATCAAAAGGAATGTAGTGACTTAATGTTGAAACTGTTAAGTACCTCTGACTAGGAATTCTCCCAGTGTTCAACAGATGCCAGCCATCATTGGGTTTCCCTTGAAAATTTAAAATATCCCACAATGCTCCATGTGAGTTTAAAACAATGCCCTGGGGCACCTTAATATGTTGGGATGGCTGGTCAAGGAAGGCCTTTGGAGTAAAAGAATATTTGAATCAAGATGTTACCAACGAGAAAGGATAGTTCAGGCAAAAGAGTGCCTGTAAGAGCCTTCCTAACAAGGCAATAGGATTTATGAAGTCTTCTTTATGAAGGAATGTGGTGAGTTTGAGCAGTGTATTTGCATTTCTAGAGCACTTATCACTATCTGATTTTATATTTCTATATATCTAGAAATCTATATCAATATGTACTATATATACATTTATGAATATTACAAACAACATGTACTATATATTCTATGTGTCTCTATTACAAATCAATCTATCCACCTATCATTCTGTTATCTATCTATCTATCTATCTCCCTCCCTCCCTACCTATGAATACACACACATGCAATCATTTCCTTGTTGCTGTAGGGGATAAGAAAGGGAGTTCACTGGGCATGAGTCACATGGTGTCTTGCCCAGGCCGTGAAGCCCGGATTTGTAGCAGAATGAATTAGCATGGTTTTGGAATTCCCTCCAGCAATGTTTGGCAATCCAGGAGCAGAAACAAAGAAAATGGATGGTTGGCTTGATTCCGGGTCAAGAATTGGCAAAATAGATGTGGCAGAAAATCAAGAGGTTTGAAGCTGTGAAGATTTGGAATGTTCATTGCCTTCACCTCCAAGCATGATTTACACGATGGCTTGGGGGAGCTGTTATTGGCAGGGAGGCCTTTGTGGCTCTAACTATGGTTCTTTGCAGCCAGTTGCCTGTCTTCCCCATGGCTGACCAAGGTCACTCACAGATCCGAGGATGCAAATGCTCCTTCTGACTTTATGTCAGTGTGAGAAGTGTGGCCTCATTCTGGACAGAGACTTTCAGGTCCCTGGGATTTATCTCAATCCTTCAAAGGATCACACTAGTAGATTTGTCTGAAAGCAACAGCATGAAAAGTAAGCTTTTCCTTGACTTGCCAGTTTTGGTTTAAAGCACTAACAACTTGACAAAGCTTACTTCCAAATGCTTTCTTTATTTTTTTTGTCCATATACATATATTTTTACATATTATGGTGAGCACCTTCTAAAAGGGCTCTCAGTGACCTCTGCCTCCTGGTTTTCATGCCCTTGTGTAATAAAAGTGTGAGCTGAAACTAGTGACTTACATCTAATGAAGAGAAAAATGGCAAAAGTAATGGGATGTCACTTCAGAGATTGTTACAAAAAACTGTGATTTTTCTCTTGTTTGCCCTCTCTTGCTCCCTCACTCATTTCCATAAAGCCACCTGCTGTGTGTGACCTGCCCTACGCAGAAGGCCATGGAGCAAAGACATGATTGTCATTTCTGGCCAACAGCCAGTGTGGAACTGAAGCTGTCAATCCAACAAGCCAGAAAGAACTGAATCCTGCCAACAACCAGTGAGCTGGGAAATAGACTCTTCGCCAGTGAAGTCTTGGGATGACCCCAGCCCCAGGTAACACCTCCATAGCAGCGTGTAAGTGATTCTAGGGCAGAGTCTAAGTTGTGCCTGAATTCTTGACCCACAAACACTGTAAAATAATTAATCTGTTAAGTTGTGGGATAATTTGTTACGTAGCAATAGATAATGAATACACACACGTCACAAACTGTAAGATGCCATTAATGGTAAGATACCTTTTATTTTAAGTTCCCTAAATAAGAAACCCTCCTGCCAATATGATCTGTCATAAGATGGATAGCACACTGTTGATTGTAAGACATAGCCTAATTTCAGAGATGTGTGAAAAAAAATGTACATCTTAGAATCAGTGTCACTACGGTAGTTGTGATCATCACATACATAAATTTTATATAATGTATTTTTTCCCAATTCTTTTTTGAGACATCAGGTTGGTGTTCAGTGGCTTAATCATGGTTCCCTGCAACCTCTGCCTCCCAGGCTCAAGCCATTCTCCTATCGCAGCCTTCTGAGTAGCTGGGACTACAAGTGCTCACCACCATGCCTGGCTAATTTTTCTTATTTTTTGCAGAGACAGGGTTTCGCCATGTTGCCCAGGCTAGTTTTGAACTCCTGAGCTGAAGCAATCCACCCATCTCGGCCTTCCAAAGTGCTAGGATAACAGGCATGAGCCACCACGCCAGGCTCCTGGATGTTTTATTATGGACATAGTCCAAGGTTGTATGTCATCTTTATCCCATCCATTTTTTTAATAGGCAATACAAACATATGACAAAAAATTTCAAATAGTACCTGTCCATGTATTATTTCTACCAGTTTTTGTATACTTCCAGGAACAGTCTGTGCGCACTCAAGCATCCCTCTTCCCTTGTTTTCTTTTCTCTCTGTTTTTTCTCTTTTAACACAGTTGGTAGCACATTAAGTGCATTGTTCTGCACTTTGTGCTTTTCAGTTAACAATGTATCTTGGTAATAGTTTCATAATACTTTGTACAGATCCTCTTCAATACTGAGGCTGAGAAGTCTGACTTCAGCATTTCCCCCACCATTTTTTCTCTCTAAACTTTTTTTTTTTTGAGACAGAGTCTTGCTCTGTTGCCCAGGCTGGAGTGCCGTGGCGTAATCTCGGCTCACTGCAACCTCCGCCTCCCAGGTTCAACCAATTCTCCTGCCTCAACCTCCTGAGTAGCTGGGATTACAGGCACATGCCACCACACCCGGCTAATTTTTGTATTTTTAGTAGAGATGGGGTTTCACCATGTTGGTCAGGCTGGTCTCAAACTCCTGACCTCGTGATCCACCCACCTTAGCCTCCCAAAGTGCTGGGATTACAGGCATGAGCCACTGCACTTGGCCTCTAAAATCTTTTTAAGATCTTTTATTTATTCATGATTTGTAAAGTTCTGTGATGATTTAGCTCTATTTTTGCTTCTGCTGCTGACTTCCTAGTATATTCTTTCAATCTACAGGCTGCTAGCTTTTACTCCTGTATGTATGTGTATAAATGTGTGTGTGTGTGTGTGTGTGTTGTGTGTGTGTTGTATTTTTCTTTACCTGCTGTTTTCTGTTTGTCTGGAACAGAAACTTCTATTCCTATTATTTGACTGTTAGGTTTTCTGGGTTAATCCTTTCTCTCATGTCTTGCTTTGGCCCATAATTTTTATTTCCTGATCTCTATTTGCTCTCTTTGTGGGAAGGAAACTGGAATGAACTTTATATTCATGGAAAGATAAAGTTCCAGGGATATTTTTACTTTGCGTGCTCTAGCTTTATTTTTTAAGAGCTCTGCTTTCCTGACTGATTAATAAATTATTGTTTTATGGATACATTATCTTCTCATATCTTTCCAAGGATGTTAAGGTTGTTTTATGGATACATTATCTTCTCATATCTCTCCAAGGATGACATTTAACACAAATCCTTTTCTTTCTTCCTTCCTGTCCCTTCCCCTCCCTTCCCACCCTTCCCTCCCTTCCTCTCCCCTTCCCCTCCCCCTGCACCTCCCCCTCCCTCTCCTCCCCTCTCCTCTCCTTTCCTTTCCTTTCCTTTCCTTTCCTTTCCTTTCCTTTCCTCCTTTCCCTTCCCTTCCTTTCCTTTCTCCCTTTCTGTCTCTGTCTTTCTCTTTCTTCCAACTTTTCTCTCTTCTTTTAAAAAAATTAACCCAAACTTTTGGCATATTGAGAAATAATGTGGTAAAACAGGTAAGGCAGATGAGAGATCAAGAAACCACTGTTATTAAACAACTGAAGACTCAGGTAGGGGATGCAATTTAGTCTAAGAGTCCAGTGGGCCTGCAAACTCAACCCCAGAACTGGGAGACTTAGGCAGCCAATCACCGGCAATGCTGAACCGGGAGAGGACTCCTCCCACAGTAAGACTGTTCACACTGAGGGGTGGAAGAAAACATGCTCTCTCTCGGAAAGACTCACTCCCAAGAGGAAAGGGTGGGGCTGAACTAAGTCTGACCGGTTCTTTCTCCCAGACTCACCTTTGGTGCCCTGTGGGAGAGGCTAGTGGGAGGGTGGGCAAGGCCAGAGCATGTCCTGCCTCCATGTGGAGGGAGACACGGGAAGCTGGTAAGTCTCCCTGCCAACCTCTCCTTGGGGTGGAGGGTCAGTGCCTGGTTTCTGACACTCTGTGAGTGGGAGTAGGTGAAGGTGCTGAGTGTTATAAATATTGAATTCTATCTTAGCCTCCAGGGTTACTCTTGTGTCCCCCTCCCACACTCTGTGATATCAGATGTCTCCAGTTTATGAGTTTCTCTGACACCCTGTGGTGGGGAGAGTCAGGTCTATTCTTAGGCCTCTGCTTTTATTCACAGCTTTCTCTGCCCTGCTAAATAAGTTACTCCCTCTGCCCTGCTTCTCATTTCTCAAAACTGTTGATCTTTCCCATTCAGAACATCCCTTGTCCTGGTGTCTCTGTTTGTGAGAATGTGTATGTTTTTTTCTCCTTTACTGTGGAAAGAGATGCATTAAACCACAAGCTTTAGATTCTTACACTTACTTTGCCACGTACTAACTATGGGACTTTGGACAAGTTATTTAACTTCTCTTTGCCTTAGATTCTTCAACTGTAAAATGGATTGTTATAAGGTTGAAAATTGACAACACATGTAAAGTGCCCAGATTAATGTCTGGTACCCAGAGGACATTCAGTAAATATTAGTCATCATCATTACCATCTCATAGTCTTCTTAGTGGAATTTTGGGAAGGGTAGGATGTAAATATGAGTGTTCTATTAATATCGCCATCTTTCTACATCAACTTGCCCAACCTGCAGCCCACAGGCCACATGTGGCCCAGGATGGCTTTGAATATGCAGCCCAACACAAAATTCATAAACATTCCTAAAACATTATGAGATTTGTGCATGGAATTTTTTTTTTTTTTTTTTTGTAGCTCATCAAGTAATGGTAGTGTTAGTGTAATTTATGTGTGGTCCAAGACAATTCTTCTTCTTCCAGTGTGGCACAGGGAAGCCAAAGATTGAACACCCCTGTATCTACATGATCTTCGTACCTTTCATTTTTATTGGTACTTTCTCCACACTGTAATTTGCATGAAGGAAGGGCCTATCTTACTCTTATTCTTTATTATATCCACAGCACTTGGCAAATACCTAACCTATGGTATGTACTCAGACAATATTTATGGGGTGAATCAATGAAAACAAATTCGCTCATAACATTTCTTGTAGGAGACAATGTTGTGTGGTAATCAAAAACATGTGCTTTTAAGTGAGACTGTTGGGGTTTGAACTATAGCTGGGACATGCACTGATAGTGTAACCTTGAACACTTTCTTAATTTCTCTACCTTTCAATGTCCTCAACTATGTGACTATGTGACAGAGGAACCCGTAAACGGAGTATAAAAATTGTACCTACCTCATAAGGGTAACATGAGGACTAAGAGTAATAAACTGTGTGAAGCATTTAGCATCATGCCTGGCATATAGTAATTGCTCAATGAACATGAGCTTCGATCATTGGTGTTGTTTTTGTAATTGTTTATTGCCTATGTGCCAGTCACTGGGCTAGGCACAAGTATATGCATCACTTACTGAGCCCCTGTGATTTGTTGTGTACTGTATTTAATACTGTACACAGTAGTAATTCCTTTTCTTTTCTTGTTTTTTGAGACAGGGTCTCGCTCTATCACCCAGGCTAGAGTGCAGTGGTGTGATCTCTGCTCACTGCAATCCCTGCCTCCTGGGCTTAAGCTATCCTCCTATGTCAGCCCTCTGGGTAGCTGAGACCACAGGCACATGCCACTATGCCTGGCTAGTTTTTGTATTTTTTGTAGAGACGGAGTTTCGTCATGTTGCCCAGGCTGATTTCGAACTCCTGAGCTCATATGATCCGCCTGCCTCGGCCTCCCAAAGTGTTGGGATTACAGGCGTGAGCCACCGTGCCTGGCTTGGAATAGTTTCTATAGTCAGATACTGTGTGTGGTTCTATTCTATAGTCAATGGATTTGAATTCAACCCTGCTATTCAGACCTCAGCTGAATAACTTAGAACAAGTTAGTTAATCTTACTGAGTCTCACTATTAATATTTGTAGAACAGGGTAATAATAAACCCACCTGTGGGGTAGTTATGAGGCACCATGTAAGGCCCTTAGCACAGAGCTTAGCTGTGATGATGATGATAACGACAACAACAATAATTATGGTGGCAGTGACAATGATAAAGAAAACCATGATAATTACAGTGGTGACAGGAATGATAGTGGTGACAACAGCGATGAATGTGTCCATGACAATGTTGATAAGGGTGTCAGTGATGCCTACAATGAGGATGACCATACTGACTTGAGAGGCAGGAGCTTGAAGGGGTTATATGCTTTGGTTGTAGAGTGGGAGGAACCTGCAGTCGAGAATCTGTTCTGTCTTACTAGATGTGTGACTTTAAGGAAGTAATTTTATCTAATTAAATGTTGGCATCCTCTTCTGTAAAAACAATCATTGTTTCACAGGGCTGTTGGGAAGTTTAAAAATGCTATATATCATTCCTTAAAGATGCCTATTTTTCATATTTTAACATCTCTGAAATTAGAAATGCATCTTGCAGTTACTGTCAGCCAGGCAGAACTAAATTTGCTTTAATTTCTTTTTAATTTTTGTGGGTACATGGTAGGCATATATATCTGTGCGATGCATGAGATATTTTGATATAGGCATGCAACGTGACCATTCAGACTGAATTTTTCTTTCTCTTATATTTTCTTTCTCATTAAGACACGAGTAATTCTATGACAGTCACTAAATGTAAGTATAAAATAGTCTTCTCAATAAGTAGAAAATAAAACCTCAAACTGATAAACTGTGTTATAATTTAATTGACAGTGTTTTATTTACTTTTTAAGGGTACAAAAAATAACAGTTTGTTCTTCAGGTGATAGAATGTTAGTTTTGATGAAAAATAGTAACACGTTTTCAACACCACACCGTGCAGTAGTTACGTCCTTCATCCGGTTTTGTCCCATTTTGCTGTAATAAGATTTACACAAACTAAGAAAAATGTATACCTATAGTAGCCAGTCTTCAGAGGGTCCCTTGTGATCTCTGCCTCCTGGTTCTCACACCCTTGGGTAATCCCCTTCCACTCTGAACAGGGATGATTTGTGTCTCATATTGCAGAGAAGACAGAGCATGACTTCTGAGGCCTGGCATCCAAACATTCCTGCATCCCTTTTACTCTTTTTTTTTTGAGATGGAGTTTCACTCTTGTTGCCCAGGCTGGAGTGCAGTGGCACGATCTCAGCTCATGGCAACCTCTGCCTCCCAGGTTCAAGCGGTTCTCCTGCCTCAGCCTCCCGAGTAGCTGGGATTACAGGCATGCATGTGCCACCATGCCCAGCTAATTTTGTATTTTTATTACAGACGGGTTTCTCTATGTTGGTCAGGCTGGTCTTGAACTCCCGAACTCAGTTGATCCACCTGCCTCAGCCTCCCAAACTGCTGGGATTACAGGCGTGAGCCACCGTGCCTGGCCCCTCTTACTCTTTAAATCCCTCACTCTGGGAAAACCAGCCACTGTGTCATGAAGACACTCAACCAGTCCCAAGCAGGAGGTACACATGGTGGGGAACTGAGTCCTCTTGCCAACAGCCAGTGAGGATGTGAGGGGTCCTGCCGACAGCCATGGGATTGAGCCACCTCAGAAGTGGGCATTCCAGCCCCTGCCTCCCCACCCTCCCACTGACATCCTGGTTGTAATTTTATGAGAGACACTGAGTCCAAGCCATTCTAGTTGAGTCACCAAACCCTGACTCGCTCATCACACATTCTATGCATGTAACAAAATATCACATGTACCCCATAAATCCATAAAATATTATATATCAATGAAAAAGCATTTTTAACATGAAACTGTGGTCACTTCTCCAAGATGAATGCATGCTTCACCAAATGAGATTTTTTTTTTTTTAAGAGCAAAAAGAGGTTAAGAAAAACAAGATAGGCTGGGCGCTGTGGCTCACTCCTGTAATCCCAGCACTTTGGGAGGCCGAGGTGGGCGGATCACAAGATCAGGAGTTCAAGACCAGCCTGGTCGACATGGTGAAACCCCGTCTCTACTAAAAATACAAAAAAAATTAACCAGGCGCAATGGCGTGCGCCTGAAGTCCCAGCTACTCAAGAGGCTGAGGCAGGAGAATCGCTTGAACCCGGAAGGTGGAGATTGCAGTGAGCCGAGATTCACTGCACTCCAGCCTGGGTGACAGAGACTCCGTCTCAAAAAAAAAAAAAAAAGAAAAACAAGATAAAGAGGTCTGATGAATACCCAAAAGTCTGCTGTGGAGGTCCCTCTGCATACGAAGGGTAGGATCCCAATGGTTCTCTTTCATTGTGTGTGTGCGTTTTTTTCAAACTTGGCAATTATGGAGTCTTTCCACTGATTCAAACTAATAAATCACCATCTCTCAGTAGTACAAACTTCATTTGGAATTAAAAGTCATGTCAATCATGTATATCATATTACAATCTAACAAAAGTGAACACTGAAATTTTAAAAAATAACACCACGATGGAAAATTTGGCTGAAGACATTATAGGTAATCTGTAAAAGGATAATTAGGAATATTCAAGAAATATAGGGATGTGAATGTTCAAAATTATTAGTATCTGGAAGCAATAAATTGTAACATTTTTTCACCCAGTAGATTAGTTAAAAACAAAAGAAAGGTGATGTGTCAAAGTGAGGAGAGAGACTGTGGATGGGAATGTAAATACATGGTTGAATTTTTCTTTTACAAAAGACTTGTAATCAAAGTTATACATGTGTGGAGCTTTTTAAAAAGTCCAATGGTACCATGAGGAATAATATAAAAGATAGGAATCTCCTGCCCCACCCCTTCTCACACTACACCCTGTTCCCTGGAGCCAACTGTTGTCCACTCTTTTAGCAATTACTTCTGCTATTTGCTTTCTTTCTTTCTTTCTTTTTTTTTTTTTTTTTTTTGAGAGGGTGTTTTGCTCTTGTTGCCCAGGCTGGAGTGCAGTGGAGCGATCTCGGCTCACTGTAACTTCTACTTCCTGGGTTCTAGCGATTCTCCTGCCTCAGCCTCCCAAGTAGCTGGGATTGCAGGCACGTGTCACCGCGCCCAGCTAATTTTGAATTTTTAGTAGAGACAGGGTTTCACCATGTTGGCCAGGCTGGTCTTGAACTCTTGACCTCAGGTGATCCACCTACTCTGCCTCCCAAAGTGTGGGATTACAGGCATGAGCCACCATGCCCGGCCTGCTTTCATATCTTAAAATAATATGCTTAAGGAACTCTTTCTCGATTTTCGGTTTTATGTTTTACTATTGACATCTTACTAGAAAACAAGAGGCTCTACCTCTGTCTTAGTTTTTGTTCCCCACACTAGTCGAGTTGCCAGATAAAATGTAGGATGCTCATTTAAATTTGAATTTCAGTTAAACAACGAATCATTTTTTGTACAAGTATGTCCCAAGTATAGCATGGGCAAACTTGCACTAAAACATGATTTGTCATTTATCTGAAATTCAAATTTAGTGGGGCGTTTTGTATTTTTATTTGCAAAATCTGGCAACCTTGCCTGAAGCAGACACAGAGATAAAGACAGTACATTATATGGTTTGGCTGTGACCCTACCCAAATCTCACCTTGAATTATAGCTCCCATAATTCCCATGTGTTGTGGGAGGGACCCGGTGAGAGATAATTGAATCATGGGGTGGTTTCTGCTATACTGTTCTCGTGATAGTAAGTCTCATGAGATCTGATGGTTTTATAGGCAGAAACTCCTTTCGCTTGGGCTTGATTCTCTTTTGCCATGTAAGAAGTGCCTTTTGCCTTCCACCATGATAGTGAGGCCTCCATAGCCATGTGGAACTGTGAAAAAGAACTCTTTTTCTTTTTTTCCTTTTTTTTTTTGGAGACAGAGTTTCACTCTTGTCACCCAAGCTGGAGTGCAATGGCGTGATCTCAGCTCACTGCAACCTCTGCCTCCTGGGTTCAAGCGATTCTCTTGCTCCAGTTTCCCGAGTAGCTGGGATTACAGGCACACACCACCATACCTAGCTAATTTTTGTATTTTTAGTAGAGACGGGGTTTCACCATGTTGGCCAGTCTGGTCCGAACGCCTGACCTCACGTGATCTGCCCGTCTTGGCCTCTCAAAGTGCTGGGACTACAGGCATGAGCCACCATGCCTGTCCACCTCTTTTTCTTTATAGATTACCCAGTCTGGGATATGCCTTTATCAGGTGTGAAGATGGACTAATGCAGTACACAATTTAATCAAGAGGCACTCCCAGGAAGCACAAGCAAGAATGAAGGGAGAATGAGAGAATGAACAGAGAACAGTCAACGAAGGGCATATTTAGTGAGTGGATTGTCACTGTGGACGATCTGAGCTCAGTCATGCTGTGGACCCTTTGAGACACTATAAAGTACACCTCAGAGTTGTCCCGCTAGAAGGCAGGAGGGTGGAGATACTGATGCACTGGCTGCAGTCCCTCCTTAGTTAAGGGTGGCCTTCACATGACTGGGTTGCCCTCGTGCTGTATCCGTGCATTTTTATTTCTCCCACTTCCCATTGTTGGGTAAATTAACATCGTATATTTATACTACAATGATTATATAGCTATGATTCACCACTGAGCTGCAACTGCATGTCTCACACAACTTTTTGTATTCTTGGGTTTAATAATTGCTTCCTCCGTTTTTTGCTTTAGGTTTCCATTGCATCAATTACTAATTCAATCCTTAACTTTCTAAGTGAATGGATAATCTGAGAATACACTTGACAGCTCAGATACTCCCTCAATTTCATCATCTTTTCTTGACACCATCTCTCTCTGATCCTTGTTTTGCTTTTCTCATCTGGTCTGGTTGCTTTCTAGACCTACAGGTGTTAAGATGTCTCTGTACTGCCATTCCTGAAAAATCCTGTAACTCCTGTTCTGGGTTGGATCTCTGTTTCTCAAATCACAAGCCCTCACTTTCTGGGTGTACTTTCTTATTTTGATGGAGAATATTCTCCAAGAACTTCCTAATATGGTTAGGTTTTGTGTCCCCACCCAAGTCTCATCTTGAGTTGTAATCTCCATAATCCCCACGTGTTAAGGGAGAGACCAGGTGGAAGTAATGGAATCACGGAGGGGGAGGGGGTGATGGGGAGGCGGGTGGGGGGTGTCGGTTTCCTCCATGCTGTTCTCGTGATAGTGAGTGAGGTCTTATGAGATCTAATGGATTTATAAGGGGCTCTTCCCTCTTTGCTTGGCATTTCTCCTTTCTGTCACCTTGTGAAGAAGGTGCCTTGCTTCCTCTTTGCCGTCTGCCATGATTGTAAGTTTCCTGAGGCCTCCCCAGTCATGCTGAACTGTGAGTCAATTAAACCTCTTTCCTTTGTAAATTACCCAGTTTCTGGCAGTTCTTTACAGCAGTATGAAAACAGACAAATACACCTCCCAAGAAAGAATTCATGAGAAGTAAATTTTTGTATTCTTGCATGGCTGCAAATGTCTTTATTAAAGAACATCATGGCTGAATATCAAATTTTACATTGGGCATTATTTTCCCCAGAATTTTGAAGATTCTGCTCACTGTCCAGTTCCAATAGCATTCTGAAGCCTCGTTCATTCCATTTGATCTCCTCTTTTCTCTTTATTCTGAACTTGGTGGTGGTTGTTGAATTTCATCGTTATATGCCTTGTGGGTCTTTCCCCCCGCCCATTTATTGTGCTGAACACTTGATGGAAACTTCCAGTCTGGAAAATCATGGCCTTGACTCCTTGTATTATTTCTTTGCAAATTTCTTCCCTTCTGTTTTCCACGTACTCTTTTTCTTGCAACATTTCTTCTTTTCTTCTTTCCTTTCTTTTTTCCCCTTTTTTTGGATGTAGAATTTCTTGGATGGACCCTTTAGTTTTTCTATCTTTTTTCTCTTATTTTCCTTATTTTATCTCTGAGTTTTACTTGTTGGTAGATTTTTTTCAACTCTATTTCCTTCCAAACATTCTATCAAATTAAAAATTTCTATAATTATGCTTTTAATTTCTAAGAGCTGTTTCTTATTCTCTTATTATCTCTTTTTATAGACCATCATTGTATAATAATGTCACTATTTCTCTGAGGATATTTATTATAGTTAAAAAAGTCATTTTGCCAACTGCATTGTCTTTATTTCCATGGAATTTTTTTCTCTTAGTTTGTTTCCCACCCTGCCCCCTGACCCTCAACTTTTTAAAAAAATTTAATTTAATTTTTATTTTTGACATTCAAAGCTTGGAAGAGAGCTGGGACCCAACTTTGTAATATACCAATTCAAAGCAAGGCAAAACTATGTAAAAGCTGACGTCAATGTCTAGCTCTCCTAGGCTGTTCGTTTATACTGACCAGAGAGACACTAAAATGCAAACTCTACACTGGTGGGTAATTGACAAAACCCTGTCAATTTAGAACTTCACTGTCAAGTGATCAAGTAGTAACCTGGCATTTCACTGGGAGACTTTCAGATATCAGTGTCTGTGGGATTTTTCTCCTAGACTAATCAGTTTCCTTAAAGAGGAATCCTGTAAGACCCTTACTGTGGTCTAAGTCTAGCTGCTAGTGTTCTTGAAGCCAAGTGGAGATAGGGCTGGTATCCCCAAAACTGGATTTAAACCTCAAGTAAAAGAATGTTTTGCCTCCCAGGCTGGAGTGCGGTGGTGCAATCTTGGCTCACTGCAGCCTGGACTTCCCAGGCTTAAGTGATCCTCCTGCCTCAGTCTCCCGAGTAGCTGGGACCACCACCATCATTTGTAGAGATGGGGGTTTTGCTATATTGCTCAGGCTGGTCATAAACTCCTGTGCTCATGTGATCTTTCTGCCCCAGCTCCACAAAGTGCTGGGATTATAGGCATGAGCCACCATGCCTGGCCTAACCCACTCTTTAATACACTAATACCTTGTAGATTTCTTTTCATTCCAATAAATATAGATCATCATTGGGAATGAATACAAAGTGTTCTTCTATATAGATCTGCCTTATTTTGCTTATTAATCTCATATTAATGGACTTTCAAGTGATTTCTAGTTTTTCTCTATTGTACAGCATGCAGTAATGAACATCCTTGTATAATTCCTAGAATGGTGACTGCTTGTTGAAAGGTATGCTTATTTACATGTTGATACCTGTTGCCAACCATCCTCTAGAGGTCTTGCCTACCAGTGTTTCATTTTTAGATAGTAAAATCCATTTCTCTTGACTATTTGATTTGATTACTTAGGAATTTTTTTTTAACCTAGTATACCTTTATGTCATTTTTCTATAATTTGATTAAAAAGACAGAAACCAAAATCCAAGTGAAGCACACAGGCTTTCGATTTCCTGATTTTATTAGAAATCAAGTGACAAATCTTTTCTTTAGGGCTGAAGAAATATTTTCTTCCTTTCTTTAGATGAGGAAGGCTTGATTTTTATAAATATTTATTATTCTTATTTCTATGAGTTATTCAGGACCGATTCTTGTGCAAAATGTGAAAGAAAGCACACAGAAAAAGATAAGTAAAATAGTGCATCTGCCAATTCAACCACTTTTCTGTTGTCAAATTCATCCTTATCCCCAAGGGTAGTCTGAGTTTATCACTTTTGTGGGTAGCCTTCCATTGACTTTCTTTTGCATTTACATAGAGAGCATGCACAAACAGAAATACATAGATCTGTTGTGTGCATGTTTTAATCTAAATGTGATCATGCACATGTATTCTGCAGAGTGCTTTTTCCATCCCATAATATTAAGAGGTGACAACGTGCTAGCACCCCTCGCTCTGGGCACCTCTTTGGCCTCGGCGTCCACTCTGGCAGTGCTTGAGGAGCCCTTCACCCGGCCACTGCACTGTGGGAGCCCCTCTCTGGGCTCCCCTCTGCTTGCCCGGAAGTGTGGAGGGAGAGGTGCAGGCGGGAACCGGGGCTGAGTGCCCAGCTCACAGGCCAGCATGAGTTCTGGCTGGCGTGGGCTTGGCAGGCCCTGCATTCCGAGCGGCCGGCTGCCACCCCCGACCCAGGGCAGTGAGGGGCTTAGCACCCAGGCCAGCAGCTGTGGAGACTTCGCCGGGTCCCCCAGCACTGCCGGCCCACTGGCGTCGCGCTCGAATTCTCTACGGTCCTCAGATGCCTCCCCGCAGGGCAGGGCTGGGGACCTGCAGCCCTCCATGCCTGAGCCCCCTCGCGGTGGGCTCCTGCACTGCCCGAGCCTCCAACGGGCACCACCCCCTGCTCTGTGGCGCCTGGTCCCATCAACCGTCCAAGGGGTGAGGAGTGCAGGCCTATGGCACGGGACTGGCAGGCAGCTCCTTCCGAGGTCCTGGTGCGGAATCCACTAGGCAAGCCAGCTGGGCTCCTGAGTCCGGTGGGGACTTGGAGAAGTTTTTGTCTAGCCAGAGGATTGTATATGCACCAATCATCACTCTGTATCTAGCTAATCTGGTGGGGACTTGAAGAACCTTTATGTCTAACTAAAGGATTGTAAATGCACCAATCAGCACTCTGTGTCTAGCTCAGGGATTGTAAACGCACCAATCAGCACTTGGTCAAAACGGACCAATCAGCTCTCTGTAAAATGGACGAATCAGCAGGCTGTGGGTGGGGTCAGATAAGGGAATAAAAGCAGGCTGCCAGAGCCAGTCAGCAGCAACCTGCTCGGGTCCCCTTCTGCACTGTGGAATGTTTGTTCTTTCGCTCTATACGATAAATCTTGCTGCTGCTCACTGTTCGGGTCAATGCCACCTTTATGAGATTTAACACTCACCGCGAAGGTCTGCAGCTTCACTCCTGAAGTCAGCGAGACCATGAGCCCACCAGAAGGAAGAAACTGGACACATCTGAAGGAACAAACTCCAGACACACCATCTTTAAGAACTGTAACACTCACCACGAGGGTCTGCGGCTTCATTCTTGAAGTCAGTGAGACCAAGAACCCACCAGTTCTGGACATGGTATGACTTTGTATTAGTCCATTTTCACTCTGCTGATAAAGACATACCTGAGACTGGGTAATTTATAAAGAAAAAGAGGCTTAATGTACTCACAGTTCCACATGGCTGAGGAGGCCTCACAATAATGGTGGAAGGTGAAAGGCACATCTTACATGGTGGCAGACAAGAAATAATGAGAGAGCCAAGTGAAAGGGGAAATCCCTTATAAAATCAACAGATCTCGTGACACTTATTTACTATCATGAGAACTGTATGGGGAAAACTGTCCCCATAATTCAATTATTTCCCACTGGGTGCCTCCCACAACATGTGGGAATTATGAGAGCTATAATTCGAGATGAGATTTGGGTGGGGACACAGCCCAACCGTATCAGGCTTGGAGGCCTCTCTCTCCATGTCAGTTTCCCTAGGCTTACCTCATTCTTTTTATTTATTTATTTTTGAGATGGAGTCTGGCTCTGTCACTCAGGTTGGAGTGTAGTGGCGCAATCTTGGCTCACTGCAACCTCTGCCTCTTGGGTTCAAGTGATTCTCCTGCCTCAGCCTCCTGAGTAGTTGGGATTACAGGTGTGTGCCACCACACCTGGCTAATTTTTGTATTTTCAGTGGAGACCAGGTTTCATCATGCTGGCCAGGCTGGTCTTGAACTCCTGACCTCAAGTGATCCCCCCGCCTCAGCCTCCCAAAATACTGGGATTACAGGCATGCATAATATAGATGCAGTATAGTTTATTGAACTATTTCCAAATGATGGACATTTAGATCGTTTCCCTATTAAAAATGATGATGTAGTCAGCAACTTTGTTGCTCCTTTGTTTCTTTCGACTTTTTCTCTAAGACAAATAATGGAAGTGGAATTGTCAGAGGCCTGTGAACCATAGCAACTCCGTCTTAAATAGGAGCTGGGTAAAATGAGGCTGAAACCTACCGGGCTGCATTCCCAGACAGTTAAGGCATTCTAAGTCACAGCATGAGATAGGAGGTCAGCACAAAACATAGGTCATAAAAACCTTGCTGATAAAACAGTTTGCAGTAAAGAAGCTGGCCAAACCCCACCAAAACCAAAATGGTGACGAGAGTGACCTCTGGTCGTCCTCTGCTACGTGCCCACCAGTGCCATGACAGTTTACAAATGCCATGACAACATCAGGAAGTTACCCTATACGGTCTAAAAATGGAAGGTATGAATAAGCCACTCCTTGTTTAGCATGTCATCAAGAAATAACCGTAAAAATGGGCAACCAGCAGCCCTTGGGGCTGCTCTGTCTATGGAGTAGCCATTCTTCTATTCCTTTACTTTCTTAATAAACTTGCTTTCATTTTGCACTGCAGACTTGCCCTGAATTCTTTCTTAGGGGAGATCCAAGAACCCTCTCTTGGGGTCTGGATCGGAACCCCTTTCCTGTAACGGAATTGCTGGGTCAAAGGGAAGTATATTTGAATTATAGTTGCATTTAGAGCAGTGTTTCTCAACCGTTTTTTCTGTTATTATCCTCCCTGCAGGAAAAATTAAATTGAAATTATTAAATTAAAGTAAAATGCCAAGCTAATTTAATTGTAAATTAAGTTAAATAATTAAATTACATTAAATTTCTCCCTGATACGAGAAATTAAATACTAAAGAATAAGATTTTGTTGGGTATGGTTGTAATATTGCCCCCTTTGAGAATGATTCGGATAAGTACAAGTTGAAAACTTTTTGTTTGGCAAGTCTATGCAATAGACACATTCCTCTGTTGTAAGGGTTGTAAGATCCAACTCTTGCAACCTGTGCAGCGTCTAGTAATTGTGACTTGTCTGGAGCCCTTCTAAAATATTTAGTAAATGGAACTGAATGTTGATAACACAACGTCTTAGAACATTATCATACCCGCCATAAAGCAGAGCAGATAGACTGGGTTAATTTCTTCTCCTTCCTTTTACATTAATTAACATTGTCAAGAATCACTAGAATGTCACTTGATAATTCACAGAGAAAAACCATGGGGGAGAAATAATTGGGCCAGAGGCTGTCACTAGGGAGAGCTTGCTTACGCATTCCTTTTGTAGAAGCTGTGCATCATTGAGGAGCAGGGAGTCTGGCCCATGAGGCTCCTTCTTTGACATATGCTCTGTGAAAAGCACGGTGGCAGGAAAACCTAAGCTGCTGCATTTGTTATATGAGAAAAAACCTGATGGCCTCGAAATTAATTTCCCCCCCCCGATGTGGGAAGACTGCAAAAGGACAGGCAAGACATTTAGACATCGTTTCTTTAGCTCTGTTGTATGAATCCGGTGATCATATTAGATGCAAAAGGAAGGGAACTTTCCATCATTACAGGAACAAGACAAAAGTCACCAAGCAGAGAGAATAAAAATAGGGGCACAGACACAGCTGTTGTCTCAGTGTGGTTGGAAGAATAAGGATGCCTTTGCCATCTCTACTACAGAAAAGTTGTGGTCTAATCTTTCTGCCCTGCACTGGCTGTGTTGCTTCGACAAGTTGCTTGGTGGCTCTGGTCCTCCGTTGGGCTGCATGAGCTGGAGGCAAAAGGTTTTGCTCAAATCACTTGAGTGGAGAGATTTGATGTCAAAACATTTGGAATTACAGCTGAGAGCTAATAAAATGCTAATGTAGGAACGAAGAGACTTTCTGGATTTCTAAGTAACGTTTTTATGTATGTGTGAACATTTTAATTTTCATATTTATGGTTTCACTTTAACGTGAATTAGAAAAAAGTCACATTAAACTACTGACTTCATAGATAATATTTATTGTTTTGGATGTGTCTCTTAAGAAACAAAATTCGTTGTAAATTGACTTAAATAAAAATAACATATAAGGGTGGTATATGGATATGGTTAAAAAAAAGAATGAAGGAGTTTTGGAATGAATACAGTTTGGGAAACAGTGACTATGCCATTTTTTTCCCCCTAGAATTGGCTCCATGCCCCACCACTTAGCATAGATGGGTCAGAGCAGTTAAAATCATTCCTTGTGTTTTCTGTAACTGAGAAGGAAGAACATGGAAGGAATCTCCAAGATGGTTTCAGCACTTTTGTTAGGAATCCAAAACATAAGACATTTTTTCTTAAAAATACTAATAGCTAACTTTTATTGAGGGCTCCTTGTACCAGACACTATTCTAAATATTTTATGTATTTTCTTTCATCTAATCCTCATGACAACCCTGGGAACTGAATTCTAATATTACTTTTCTTTTTTTTTTTTTTTTGAGATGGGGTCTCATTCTGTCACCCAGGCTGGAGTGCAGTGCCGCAATTTTGGCTCAATGCAACCTCCAGCTCCCAGGTTCAAGTGATTCTCCTGCCTCAGCCTCCCGAGTAGCCGGGATGACAGGTGCATGCCACCACTCCTGGCTAATTTTTGTATTTTTAGTAGAGATGGGGTTTCACTGTGTTGGCTGGTCTTGAACTCCTGACCTCAAGCGATCCTCCCACCTTGGCCTCTCAAAGTGCTGGAATCACAGGCGTGAGCCACCACGCCTGGCTGGTATTATCATTTTTGTCCCCATTTCACGGATTAGGAAATTGAGGTCCAGAGAGCGTGTTGCTTAAGGCTCCAGAACTAATAAAGTAGCCAGGCTTTGAACTCAGGCAGACTAATTCCAGGAACGGTCATCTTCTCCATGCCAGTCTTATGACTGCAAGACCTCCCAGAATGAGGAATCCTTCCTACTGGAGCAGCTAGGAGTCTCGTTTTTTTCCAGAAGCTTGAGGCTGGCTTCCTAGACAAGTGCTTCTCACACTTTAATAAGCTTTCTGAATCACCAAGGGATCCTGTGTGAAAACCAGGATTAAGGAGATATGGGTTGGAACCAGAGATCCAGCATTTCTAACAAGCTCCCAGGCAATGCTGCTCCTGATGACCCCTGGAGTGTGCTTTGAATAGAAAGGTCAAGGGCCTCTTATTTTTGTGGACTGCACCTCTCTTGCTTTTTATTCCCCTGAGTTCAGGGTGCACGTGAAGTTGGATACAAACCCACATTGGTGAAACCGGACATTTGGCGATTAGATTCAGCACAGATGTGTCCTTGGATTTCTCCCTTTCTTTGTTAGCTAAAAAGGGAGCATATCGAGCTCCTCTCAAAGAGAAAAGCAACCAATGGCCTCATGTTCACAGGGCACAAAGGCTTAGCTCTCCCTTCTCAGGGAAACAAGATTCCTAATACATTTGGAGAGAGTTCAGTGTTAGTCTTGGGCCTTGGGCTGCAAACCTGTTTTTTAACTTTATGTAACATCTTGGCTCTTTTTCCAAGAAGAAGTGTTTCAAAATTGTTTAACGTCCCCGCTCTGGGATGTCTACAAAGAGACAAATTGTCCTTTCATATGAGTTGACTTGGCAATGAAGCATGGCCTGTCCCTTTTGCTGTCCAGAAATCTCCCAAACTTGTGGCTGGTAACCTCTTCCTTTCTGTCCTTTCCCAAGATTCCCTTTGGATGGAAGTCAGCTATGAACGCTCTCCTGATTTGCATTCAATTGTATAAATTGTCATAGGTACGAATCTTCATTCAGAAGCTTGAGTGTATGAGAAAAACAACTTATAATGTATTTTTGAAATTCAATCTAATTTATATTTCAAGCTCCTATTTCTCTAGGGTGGAAAAATGTAATCTCAGTTAATTTGAGGTTTCTTCCTGCCCTAGCACTGTATTTAAATTCAGGGGAACTGGATGTCCCATGGGTTTATCTACTCTTTAATATAATCTGGTTGTATGGGCATTGGGTAAGACATCTGCCGCCCAATTTGATCCTTCCTCGTTGGCCCAAGCATGTCACCACAGAGTCTTCCTTGCTCTTGTCTATATGGTTCATACATGGCCTTCCTCTTATTCAAGATGTTTTCCAAGAAATATTTTGTCTAGGGTAAGAATCCTTTCCAGACTCCTAACATCATAGGCTTTTAAAACAGTGGAGCCAGGAAAAATATTGTTTGTTTCTGTTTCCTTCTTTAAGCTCAACCTTATGCCCTAACCAATAAGCATAAAATAACTTTGCTGTTAAAAATGGAGAAAAGGCCAAAACAAGAGATAACATAGATACATATTTGAAAAATATCACCTTGCTACAAAATATAATGTCTCAGATGAATTGCCATGCAATTTGTGCAGACCTATGTACGTTTCCACTCTTTTTCCATGCTGCACCTGTTTTAATGATATGCTCATTCTCCTAAATGCTCTTCCTTGTACTTGTACTTCTCTGTTCTGGTTCACTCAGCCTGTGGCAAAGAAGTATGGAACTGGGAGAGGTGGAAGATTCAAAGCTAGAGGAGAAGGAAGGAGGATAATGAAGCACACCTGAGAACTTTGCTGTGTCATGGTTTTGAAAATGTGGCTTATACTGTTGCCCATCATATATGCAACTGAGTTCAGGGGGCACATGAAGTTGGTTACAAACCACGTTGGTGAATCAGACATTTGGTGATTCGATCCAGCACAGATGCGTTTATATGCAAGTTTATAGTGAGATGAGATATAGTAATGGTGATTAACTCGATTGTTGATACAATACTGGTGGTAAGCTCATTTTAATGCATAGTTTATTGGAGTTGTTAAGGACATTATCTTTAGAGTAAGAAAGCCACATTTGATTCCTGGCTGTGGCACTTCAGTATAGTTGACCTGGGCAAGCTACTAACCCTTGCCAATGATTGCAATGGGAGTAACAGTAGTGTCTCTATGGTAGGATTGCTGTAAGGTTTAAATAAGATAATATAATGCATACTAAGAGCTAAGTATGATGACTGCCTGGCCTGGGGCAAGCAGAATGAATGTTAACTTATAACAACAATCATATAAAAAGGGTCACTTTTCTGAAAATTTCCTCATTTTAGCTATGTTTAAGTAGATCTTTTCTTTGTCCTTATTTCTGAATATGGAAACAACTCCAGAGGCAAAGACCATTATTCAACTGATCTTAAGGACCAGCAGACAAAGCTTCTGATGTAGATTTACCATCATTCCCTTCACCCCAGAAGTTATGTCTCTAACATACCTTATATTGAGCGTGCTGATTTAGCAAACCTGAAGCCCTGGTTTTAATACACAAGACTTGCAGCATGGCCACCAGGAAAATGTTTCCACTGCTCGTTGTGGAAAGAGTAGTTAGTCTGCACCTGTCAACATCGCAACTGGAGTCATCTCAAAACGCAAGACACATGGTTCGGAGCTGGCAAAGGAAAGTATATTTTCAACCTAAACACGTAGCTCATTTCCATTAATTGAGTCTGAATATTCACAAGTTGCAAAGCTCCAGACAGGTTTTCACAAGCCCAAGAGCAGGCACTGACAATATTTACAGCTCTCTAAGCTGAATCGTGTTACTAGGAAGTTCATAAATATGGAGGATGCCTGCTCTGCTGTCATTTGTGTGATATCTGGGCTTCTGCTGTGATTTTCTGGGCTCCTTTAATCCAGGAACCTATGGTTGGGAATGACAAACATCTACCAGTTTCTGAGTTCCATCTCACGTTGGTTGCTATTATGCAACCCAGGTCACTCTCTTGGGAGGTCTCCATGGAGCTCCGCTTTCCATCTCTAGACACTCTCTCAATCCTTGCATGTTTCTCTCATCCTTTCTCTAAGCTTTGCTTTTTTCCCATCTAGTTTGCTCTTCAACAAAACAAAATAAACATCACAGAAATAAACCGATGCCATCCAGTTTGGCAGAAGTTATGTCTTTATGGGTTATTATTGTATTTACCTCTTTCCAAACTTCTTGATATTGAAGTTTCATCTGACTTCTGTAGTTTCCTCTCTTAGGACTCTATAAAATAGAGTTGGGAATTTTGGGAGGCCGAGACGGGCGGATCACGAGGTCAGGAGATGGAGACCATCCTGGCTAACACGGTGAAACCCCGTCTCTACTACAAAGTACAAAAAACTAGCCGGGCGAGGTGGCGGGTGCCTGTAGTCCCCGCTACTCGGTAGGCTGAGGCAGGAGAATGGCGTGAACCCGGGAGGCGGAGCTTGCAGTGAGCCGAGATCGCGCCACTGCACTCCAGCCTGGGCGACAGAGCGAGACTCCCTCTCAAAAAAAAAAAAAGAGTTGGGAATTTTAGTCGTTCTTCCACTTACGTCACCAGAGGATGAACATATCTGTTTTTGTATGTTGCACAAGGATAGCGTAAGAGACAAATGAAATATTGTTTTACTTTATGAACAACAGCAAAAAGAAAGATAAATAAAGTAAAAACTTTTGTTTTTAGGGGATGATGTGAATGAATTTAAATTAATATTGATTATATAAGCAATAATAACACATTGTAGGATTTAAAATAGATTTAAAATGTAGGCTAATTTAAACATAAATAAGAATGGAGTGAATGGAGTTAAAGTGTTCTCAGGTTTTTGTCTGGAGAGTAGGTAAAGACAACAATTAATGTTCTGCTTTGATAAGCCAAGGATGTGTGTTATAATTTCCAGGTAGCACTAAAAGAATGGTTAATGCACATACAATTTTCATGCTAATAGAGAAAAGATGTAATAATAAAAAAAATCAATCTGAAACAAGATGAGAAAAGACAAAAAAGGAACAAAGAACAGATGGAACAAATAGAAAACACATGATAGATGGTAGTTTTATCTGCTTGATGATATACTTACTACTGAATTATGTCCCCTTCTCTCCTCCAAATTCATGTGTTGAAGTTCTAACCCCCAATACCTAAGAATGTGACTATTATTTGGAAATAGTGCCTTTATAGAAGTAATCAAGGTTAAATGTGATCATTAAGGTAAATGAGATCCAAAATGACTGGTCTCTCTATAAGAAGAGAATATTGGGATACAGAGACACAGAGAAGAGATCATGTACAGACAGAGGGAAAAGACAGCCATTTACAAGTCAGGGAGAGATGCCTCAGAAGAAACCAGCCCAGCTGACACCTTGATTTAGACTTCTAGCCTCCAGAACTATGAGAAAACAAGTATGTGCTGTTTAAGCTGTCAGGTCTGTGGTATTTTGTTGTGGCAGCCCTAGCAAACTAATACAGCTTCCTAGACATATCAGTATTTATGTCAAATGCAAATGGACTATATTCTCAAAAGACACAAATTGCTAAATTGGAATGAAAGAAGACCCATGTTGGTTACAAGAGACATATCAAGAACATAAGAATGTAGAAAGATTAGAATAAAAAGGTGAAAAAAAAGATACACTATGAAAACTCTAACCAAAAGAAATTTGATGTAGCTATGTTAAGATTAAAAATGCTGTTTTTAATGCAAAAGGAGTGGTAGAGATAAAGAGAACATTTCATAATGCCAGAAGGATCAATTTACCAAGAAGGTATAAAAATTCTCCATTTGTATAGATCCAGTAATATGGAATCAAAAAGGCAGAAATGAATAGAATCACAGTCATATTGACAGATTTTTATCACACTTGTCAGTGGCTGATAAAATAAGTAGATATAAAACAGCAATAATACACAAAACTTGAATAATGCAATCAACAAATTTGATCTAAGGACATGTAGAGAATATTGCAACCAACAACTGGAGAATAGCTCTTAATTTCAAGCACAATAAAAATTAGCTATATGCTGAAACATAAAGGAAGTCTCACCAGATTTCATGTTGCAAATCATATAGTGTTTGATTTCTAAACAAATTTAATAAATTTGAAAATCAGTAACAACAAATGGTCCTGGAGTAACTAGGCATCTGTATGCAAAAAGTGAACTTCAACCTGTACATTATACATAAAAATGAACTTAAAATAGATTTTAGATCTAAATGAAAAAGTTAACATTATTTTAAAAATTAGAAAAAAACAGAGGAGAAAAGTCTTCATGGCCTTTGGAGAAGAAACTTCTATAAAGATCTGGCTGAAGGCGGCCTGGTCTCTTTATCTTTAGTTAAACAAAATTAAAGTAGTAGCAAAGGAAGGCAGAGTACTTTACCTAGCCAACTTGTTTACTCTTATGATCTTAAGACTAACCTTTATTGTACCACAGGTGCTTAAGTGCTTTTCTTATGCAGATCACAAAAGGTCATTAATCATAACAGTCAGTAATCATAATTGGACTTCATTGAATTTAAAACTTTGCTTTTCGAAAGACACTGTTAAGAATCAAAGAAGCAAGCCACAGACTCAGATAAAATATTTGCAATACATATATATGACAAATGATTTGCGTCCAGAATGTATAAATAACTCTTGCAGCTGAATGGCAAGAGGATAACAAAAACCCAATAAAAAATGAGCAAAAGATTTGAATGGATACTTCACAAAAGTATCTTAATGGCCAAGAAGCACATGGAATGATGCTGTACATTATTAGTCATAAGATAGATACAAATTACAATCACTAGGATAGTCAAAATGTAAAAGGTTAGCAGTAGCCTGTGTTGGTGAGGATGTAGAAAAACTATAACCAGGCTGAGAGTGGTGGCTCACACCTGTAATCCCAGCACTTTGGGAGGCTGAGGTGTATGGATCACCTGAGGTCAGGCGTTGTGGACCAGCCTGACCAACATGGTGAAACCCTGTCTCTACTAAATACAAAAAATTAGCCCCGCATGGTGGCACATGCCTGTAATACCAGGTATTTGGGAGGATGTGGCAGTGCTCATCACACAGTTCCCCACATGGGGCACCAACTGTGGCAGTGCACCTCTCACGGGGCCGCCAGCTGCAGGGGCTCTGTCCCTTGCAGACCCCTGATCTGGCAACGGATGAATAACGTACACTGACACACAGATATTCTGCTTTGCCTGTGCAGCTGAGTGTGTCTCAGCTGCTGTACAGACTCCCTGCTGAGTCCTGTAAACAGTTGTGACTTGGCCCTGATCAGCTAGTGAGACTTGCATTTATTCGGTAAGATTAATTAATAAAGGCTTGAGTTAACACCATTAGAGGGTAATTGACATTGTGGACTTCCTAAGTAAAAAGCACTTAAGCACCTGTGGTACAATAAAGGTTAGTCTTAAGATCATATGAGTAAACAAGTTGGCTAGGTAAAGTACTCTGCCTTCCTTTGCTACTACTTTAATTTTGTTTAACTAAAGATAAAGAGACCAGGCCGCCTTCAGCCAGATCTTTATAGAAGTTATACAAACTTCTCGGCCTTCCAGGAAGATTTGTGTCTATCTCTACAACTATCTCTAATATTTTCCCCCACCAGCCTGATCGAACCCCAACCAGAGAATGAGGCAGGAGAATCACTTGAACCCAAGAGGCAGAGGCTGCAGTGAGCCGAGATTGCACCGTTGCGCTCCAGCCTGGGCAACAAGAGCAAAACTCTATCTCAAAAAAAAAAAAAAAAAAAAAGAAAGAAAACTAGCACCTCATTTATTACTGCTGAGAATTGTAGAACTGCAAAGTGGTTCTAAAGTTGTAGAACCACTTTAGAAAAAAATTGGGCAATTTCTTATAACGTTTACGTATTTACTGTATGATTCAGAAATTTCATTACTATGTTGTACATAAGAGAAACGAAAACATGTCTGCAAAATAATTATATATAAATGTTTATTGTAGTTTTATTTGTAATAACAAAAAAACTGGAGACAATTCAGATATTCATCAAACAGTGAATGGATAAACAAATCGTGATATATTCATGCAATGGAACACTTCTTCAGCAATAAAAAGCAAAAAGCTACTGACACATGCAACATCATGGCTATGTCTCAAAATCATTATGATGATCAAAGAGGGTAGAGTAAATAATGTATGATTCTATCTATACAAAATTGTACAGCCAACAAAACTAGTTTGCAGTGACAGAAAGCAGTTTAGTGGTTGTGGTTAAAAGCAGAGTTGGAGAACTTTTTTTGGAGTGAAAATATGTTCAGTATATTAATTGTGGTCATGGTTACAGAAATGTTTATGTTTTTCAAAACTCATGAAACTGCATAAATATGTATAAATGTATATAATGTATTGTATGTAATTTATACCTAAATTAAATTGATTTAAAAAGAAAAAATCAATAAAAATATTAAGAAATACACTTCTAAATAAACCGTGAGGCAAAGAGTCAATTATAATGGAAACTGAAAAAAAATTTGAATTGAATGATATTAAAAATATTAGATGTCAAAACTTCCTGGTAAATAAGTACTTAAGGGGAAATGCCCTAAGTACATATATTGAAAAAGAAAAAAAGTGTTGAAAATTAATTAGCCAAGTGATATGGTTTGGCTCTGTGTCCCCACCCAAATCTCATCTTGAATTGTAATCCCCATATGTTGATGGAGGGACCTGGTTGGAGGTGATTGGAATATGTGTGTGGTTTCCCCCATGCTGTTCTCATGATAGTAAGTGAGTTCTCATGAGATCTGGTTGTTTGATAAGTGTCTAGCACTTCCCCCTTCTCTTTCTCTCTCTCTTGCCACCATGTAAGACATGCCTTGCTTCCCCTTCTGCCATGATTGTAAGTTTCCTGACGCCTCCGCAGCCACATGGAATGCGAATCAATTAAACCCCTTTTGTTTATAAATTACCTAGTCTTGGATAGTTCTTTATAGCAGTGTGAAAACGAATTAATACACCAAGCATCCACTCCAATAAGTTAGGAAGAAAATGGCAAAGTAAACTTCAAGGAGGCAGAAGAAAAGAAATAAATATTACAACAGACAATAATGAAGTAGAAAGCAAACATCAAAGCTAAAATTTGGCCTTTTGAAAATACTAAAATAATTGATAAACTTCTCATAAGATTAATTTTTTAAAAAATAAAGAATGCACAAAAGACTAATGTCTGAAATAAAAATAGAGACTCCACCACAGACCTTTCAGACATTAAAAAGATATCAAAATGATTTTAAAAGAAGACGAAGAAGGAAAGTAGGCACAAATGATTACCTAAAATGAAAAGGAAGATAGCAACACTAATCCTACAGATATTAAAAAGATAAGAGGATTTCATAAATGGTGTTATAAAGTGAATTGTATTCCCTACCCCCAAATGTGTGCGTTGAAGTCCTAACGTCGAATGTGACTGTATTTGGAAATAGGACCTTTAAGAGGTAATTAAGACTAAATGAGGTTGTAGGGATGGGGCCCTAGTCCGATATGACTGGTGTCCTTATGAGAAGAGAAAGAGCAACTAAGAATGTGTGCAGAGACCAGGCCATGTGAAGACATAATAAGAAGGCAGCCCAGCTGGGTGCAGTGGTTGATGCCTATAATCCCAGCACTTTGGGAGGCCAAGGCAGGCGGATCATTTAAGGTCAGGAGTTCAAGACTATCCTGACCAACATGATGAAACCCTGTCTCTACTAAAAATACAAAAATTAGCCAGACATAGTGGTGGGTGCTTGTAATCCCAGCTACTTGGGAGGCCAAAGCAGGAGAATCCCTTGAACCCAGAGGTGGAGATTGCAGTGAGCTGAGATCGCGCCACTGCATTCCAGCCTGGACAGCAGAGTGAGACTCAGTCTCAAGAAAAAAAAAAAAAAAAAAAAAAAGACCGCCCTCTGCAAGTCAAAGAGAGAGACCTCAGGAGAAATCAAACCTGCCAGCCCCTTGATCTTGGACTTCCAGGCTCCAGAACCTGAAGAGGCAAGCGACAGACTCAGAGAAAATTTCTGTTGTTTAAGCCACCTAGTCTGTGGTGTTTTGTTACAGTAGCCCTAGCAAACTGATACAGGCTCAAATAAATTTGATTGTTTAGATTAAAAAACCCAAAATCTCTTGATAAAGCAACTTACTCAAACTAACACAAGAAAAAATAGACAACCTGAATGCTCTTAGTGAAGCCATTGATCCATAAGTAAAAATCTTCATTCTAAGGAAGCTCTAGGCCAACGTGGCTCCACTAGCAAATTATTCCAAAAAATTTAAGAAAAAAGTGCTACTCTTCCACAAACTCCTCCAGAGAATGATGAAAGGTAGATCATTCTCCCAATGCATTCCCATCATAACTTTATACCAAAATAAGAATACATAAAAACCTTATTGAAATAAATGGAAAAAAATCAGGTAGACTAGTTGAAAAATGAACATGATCTGAAGATGCACTTCAAAAGGATGATGTACAGATGGCCAAGAAACTTATGAAAAGGCTCAACTTCATTACCCTGCAGGGAAATGATGTTAAAAACACAGTGAGGTAACTGTACACACCCACCAGAATGGCTAATATTAAAATCAAGCAGTGAGGAGGACCTTGGGTAACTGGAACTCTTACACACTTCTAGCTACAGGATAAATTGGTTACAGTCACTTTGGAAAATGGTTTGGTAGTTTTTACTGAAGCTGAAGATTCATATGCACTGTGACCCAGGAATTTCTCTCCTAGATATATAGCTAACATAAATAAGTGCATGCAGTTATATACAATAATTTCAAAGCAGTATCATTCATGATAACCCTGAAGAGAAAACAACATAAATATCCATTAACCGCAGAATGGATAAATGCATTGCAATATAGTATACAGTAAAAGTATCTATTGCAATAAAAATTAATAAATTATAGCTACATTAAAAAATGGGGATCAGCTGGGTGTGGTGGCTCTTGCCTATAAATTCCAGCACTTTGGGAGGCTAAGGCAGAATTGCTTGAGCCCAGAAATTTGAGACTGGCCTGGGCAACAGAGTGAGATCCCGTCTCTACAAACAAATTTTAAAAATTAGCTGGATGCGGTGGTACACGTCTGTAGTCCCAGCTACTTAGGAGGCTCAGGCAGGAGGATCAATTGAGCCCAGGAGATGGAGGTTGCAGTGAGCTGTGATCATGCCACTGTACTTCAGCCTGGGTGATAGAATGAGATCCTGTTTTAAAAAAATGTGGATGAAGCTCACAAATATGATGTTGAGTGAAATAAGCTAATCACAAGGATGACATACTCTGGGATTCCACTTATGTAAAGAAGAGTATAGACTGAATAAAAGCATAGATTTTAAGGATGAACAGATAGTAAGTAAAAATGACATAAAAAGGCAAGTAAGTCATTACCATAAAAGGTGAATGTTCCCTTATCGGGGAAGGATGGGGTTGTGATTAGGAAGAGGTAAGCAAAGAGGTGCTGGAGTCTTGGAAAGTTCTATTTCTTGATCTTGGTCGTCGTTATATGGGTGTATGCTTTATGGTGGCTGTGAATGCTATTAGTTCTAGCCTTTGTCATCTTACATCCGTTCACCTATTCACCTATCTGCCTACCACCCAACCATCCATCCATCCATCCATCCATCCATCCATCCATCCATCCATTCATCCCTCCTTCCCTCCATCCACCCCTCCATCAATCTATTCTTCTATTCATCTTTCCTTTTATCATTTATTCATTCACCCACACCTGAGGCAGTTCAGTTCTCCCTAGAGAATTGTAGGGATTGACAGTTTGAGTAATAATGACTAGACCTTGAGATGAATGATTGAACTGTTACTAAGCTACCTAGTTTTCTTCTCCTGAAAGCCAACATGTTCCTTACTAAGAACTGGGCATGGATTTGGTTTTCTGTTGGTGTGAAGCCTTATACAGTTCTAAGATCTGTAGATCTGGGCTAGGGTACAGAGAAATTGCCTGTCTGCTTTCTTTTAATTTGCATTCATTAATAGGATCCATTATGAGGCTGTTCTGATGTAGCTATAATCTCAGGGAGAGGCACACAGTCCCACGTTTCATAACAATGTTTTTGTCAATGAAGGATCACATATATGACAGTGGTCCCATCAGATTATAATACTGTATTTTTACCGTACTTTTTCTATGTTTAGATACAAAAATACTTAGCATTGTGTTACAATTGCCTACAGTATTCAGTACAGTAACATGCTGTACAGGTTTGTAGTCTAGGAGCAATTGGCCATACCATGTAGTCTAGGTGTACAGTAGGTTATACCATTTAGGTTTGTATAAGTGCGCTCTTGGATGTTCACACAGTAACAAAATGACCTAACGATGCGGTTTTTGAACATATCTCTGTCATTAAGTGATGCATGACAAATAAATGCCCATATGTCTGGAATCAGAAATTCCATTCCTAAGAATCTATTCTCAGAAAATACTAGTGCTGGTACTATAAAGATGCAAGTACAAAAAAATGTTTATTTCAGAGTTGTTTGTAATGGCAAAAACAATTTAGAAATATCTTAAATTTCCATCATCAATGGACTAATGAAAGAAATTATGGAAAAGTCATATCACGAAGCATAACATCACCTTTTATAAATGAGATTTATGATGACCTAGAAAGTTCTCCAAGTTATATTATTAAATGTAAAAGGCAAGTTACAGAATAATACATCTGATAATATGATATCACCTGAATAAAAATGGTAGCTCTCAATATATATGTGCATGTACTTGCATATGGAGTTCAAAAGGATATACATACACTCCGATTTTAATGGGTAATTTATGGGGAAAGAAATGAGATTGGGGGAAGGGAAACTAAAAAGGGGTTTTAAGATTACAGTACTTTATAATTCTAAATGTTATAATTGTTACAAGAAGAATACATTCATGCATTACTTGTGTGTTTTAAGAGTAATTTTTAAACCTTTAGTTAGAAAATTAAAAAATAATGCCTGATCATTTTTTAAAAATTAGAAAATATACAAAATAATGAAGAAAACATTTAAAAATCTGTATTTTCCTTATCCAGATCCCTTCAAGTCTCATTTTAATAATTATAATACTGTATTTTTACTGTACTTTTTCAAGCCTAGTCTGCACTTGACAGTCATAGAATGATAGAATTAATGAATCTTTCCAAGCCTTGCTTCAAGCACCAAATTCTGCTGAAATAAAAGACCTTGTCTTGTACAGTGAAGATGACATTGAGCTAGGGATAGATGATTTAATTTAAATTGCGTCCATAACCCAGGTCACCTTGAACAAGTTATTTAACCTCTCTAAGCTCAGTGAACAGGTTTGCAAAGTGAGGATAATGATGTCTGCCTTTCTGCAGGACTACTGTGAGGATTAATGAAGTAACCTGTGAGATTGCGCTTTGCCTCTACGTGGACCTCGTGTATTATCAGGACTGAGATTTTTCTTGTAACAAAAAGATAAATGAAAGATACTTGTGACAGTTAATCGCCTCCTTCAGGAAACAGGTTCTTCAGATTATTGGAAGCATTTATCAATTTACCATCTCTCTGGCATAGACATCAGCAGAGCCAGGAGTAACCGGAATGGAAACCGCAATCTGAGCAACCAGGAAACAGAGTTATGCTTCAGGAAAGGAAATAGACACTTGTTTTGCTTTTGTCTTGAACACAGTGCTTGGATTTTAACATACATGCAGTCTTCGCATCACCTCTTGAGATTGTGTAGTGGGTATTTTTTGAGGTATAGCCCAGCATCCCATGATTCTGTCATTGTGCCCTTATCAAGAATAGTGGACTCCTGGAAGCCATTTTGTATGATGTGACCTCATCCCTGGCCACCAATGATTGGCTTAAAAAGGGGCAGAGTATTTCTTCCAGGAGCCTGGAAAATGCCAGCCTCTCCATTGACTGAAGCTGTATCCTTTAACCCTTTGATGGCATAATAACCTTCTTCTTCACAGTTATTAAAAGTGAGATTTTTGTATTCCATTGACTTTTGTCCTAACTCAGAGGATAGAATTTGTCAGTAGTGGTAAGACTAAAATTATACCTGTTGTGTTTTTCTGGCTCTTCTGTCTCTCACGCTTTCTCTCTCCCTTTCTCCCCTTAACCCTCCTACCCTCACTCCCTGCCCCCAACCTTTTGCTAATCATACACATAAACAAAGGGATAGACAAATTCACAAAACAGTAGTACTTGTCATGAACATTTTTTTCCCACTGCTGTGAAAGTTGAAAAAAACCGACAAAATAATAATAGGCTTTCCCATCCACAACCCCCATTCCTTACCAGCTGTTGAATTTTATAAGCCAACAAAACAAGCTTGTGGCTGGACAAAGCAGCTTCCAGAAGAGGCAGACAAATTCATTCCTAGGCCAGCGGTTTAATTGGATGCAACGAAGAACATGGTGTGGCTTTTTCTGAGCACTTGAAGTAGAGGCAGGCTTTCTGTTCCAGCAAACACAGGCTGCAGAAGCTGTGTGATTTGTAGTACTTCATTCGATATGAGCAACCATTATGAAGAAGCTTTCTGTCATCAATAGGAGTCCCCAAACAAGTATTTTAAAATAATGACCTTCACAGCCAAATTTATACCAGTATCCTCTCTACCACCTACTGCCCCCCATAAGTAGCTGAGAAGCCAGTCTGGGGGCTGTGGGAGGGTAGGATCCTCCCAAGAGGAATGAAAACACTGGAGACAGAGAAGAAGAAAAGAATAAGGAGAAATCATTCTTCCTGGTCTGATGGCTTTCCTGTTCCTGGTTCCTGTTGTTCTTCAGTTACATGAGACACTCCAGCTGCTTTATAATAAATCACCCTTTATTTATTTATTTATGCTAAAGTTGGCTTGAGTGAAGTTCTGATACTTATAACAAAAGAAGTCTAGGTAATACTAAGAGATATAACTACCCTGCTTTTCCAGTGAGGAAACCGAGAGTCAATGGGGTGAAGTAATTTGCCCAAGGTCAAATGGCTTTCCTCCCCAGGTTTATTTAACTCCCAAGACAAGGACCTTTTCACAGAGCTGATGAGGACAAGCAATGTCTAAGCTGATGGCAGCCTGAATTATAAGGACACGCTGCCTTGCTGATCTTCTCTCTCTCTGCAAGAAGTCATCTAATAAGAATCTCATTCTTCATTTATTTGTTTTTCCTGAGCTTCCTTATAATTCGTCTTCCCATTTTTCTGGTCAGGAGGAAAACCCTGCCTCCAGCCACAGCCCTGAAAATCTCTGAGTTATGGTAGGTTGATGAGAGAGGGATTTGGAAACAAGAGATTTTTGATTCATCTCCTCTCCGATCTGAGGCCAGGCAGCATGCTTGCTGTTTAACCCCTGTTATTACTTGTGTACTATAAGATTCAATATATCTGCTAGGCTACTGGCCTTTACCATCATCATTACAAGTCCATGAATGTTAAAATGTATAGGTGGGATTGTGACAATTTACCGACATCAAAAGTTCTTCTGGAAACAAACTTCGTAAAAAAAAAAAAAAAAAGATGTATTAAATTATTTTAATTGTGCAAAAAACAGCAAGTGGTGAATTTTAGTCTTGTCAGTCTTCCAAAGATCAACATACTCTAGCTTCCCTTCCACCTTGTCTCATACACAGGCATTTCTGAGATGAAAGAAGTGGGCCCTGCCATGGAACAGAATTTATGCATTTAAGTTTTCTTTATTTCTGTGAAAAAGAGAAGAAAGTAAATATCACCCATAAACCTATAATCTTAGCACTATCTGTGTTTGGAATTTGGTACATTTTTTCCCCCATCCTTTTTCTTATGCATCTGTTTCATTCAGAGGTGGTGTCAAATGTCCGTTTAATTCTGTAACATGCTTTTAAAAAACTTAATATGACAGTATAAGCATTTTCCACGCTGCTGCATGTTTTTTTACAGCCATACATTTCAGGACAGGCAAAATTTAAGATTGTAATGTAATTATGGTGGACATTCGCAGGCTGTGTATAGCCTTCCTTTCTCCAAAGGCCAGTATGCTTATTATTAGGAGATGAGCCAAATATTTCTTCTCCCTGCTCTACAGAAGCCAGGACAGGGGAACAGGATGTAAGTTTAGCAACACAATGCTATAAGCCTAGTGAGAGAAGTGCGAAGGTACAGGAAGATGAAAAACGATTCCGTGCGTAGAGGTGGCACTGAGGGTCTGTCAGTGGCAGCTGGGTGTGAAATGGTGGCTCCAGAGGCAGCATCTAACATCATTTCTGGGGCATGACCCTGTCTGTCCTCCCACTTTTCAGTCTTTCTTGGTTCCTGCCATTCTCAATCCAGGTTCTTCCTCCTCATAGACTTAGAGCTCTCTGTTAACTTTTTAATAATTTCCTTTCTGCCTGCGTTGGCCAGAGATACATCATAGCCAGAAACTCTATCCCTGGAACTAGGTCTTTACAGCTTGGACAGCTGAGTTCATTCATTCTGTTCAGTTAAAAACTATTGATTAAACCTCTACCATGTATCTTGTGCTGCTCTAGGAAGTAGAAACACAGTAGTAAGAATCAGTTTTTAAAAAATCATCACTTGGCTGTGCGTGATGGCTCATGCCTGTAATCTCAGGGCTCTGGCAGGTTGAGGCAGGTGGATCACTTGAGTCCAGGAGTTTGAGACCAGCTTGGACGACATGGTGAAACCCTGTCTCTACAAAAAATACAAAAATTAGCCAGGCATGGTGGTGAGTGCCTGTAGTCCCAGCTACATGGGAGGCTGAGGTAGGAGGAAGCTGAGCCCAGGAGGTCAAATCTGCTGTGAGCTCTGATCATGACTCTGCAGTCCAGCCTGGGTGACAGAGTGAGACTCTGTCAAAAAAAAAAAAAAAAAATCACCACTCACATAGAACTTACTTTCCAGTGGAATTCTAGTATGTTTTAATGGAAGGTAAGGTTGTATCTGAATTATAATTAATAAGGGTGAGCAAAATTTAGAATGATGTGAACAGTTGAGGAGAGGTGCTTATAAGGTTCCAAATGGTCGAACCGTATATAAGACCTAGTTCAGAATGGAAAGCCTGCATGATATCTACTTGCTTCAAGTTATGTAGTCGTGAGTCGCTTAACAAAGGAGGCATGTTCTGAAAAATGTGTTGTTAGGAGCTTTTGTCATTGTATGAATATTACAGAGTGCACTGACACCAACCTAGATGGTATAACCTCCTACACACCTAGGCTATATGGTGTAGCAAATTGCTCCTAGGCTACAAGCCTGTACGGCATTCTACTGTACTGCATGCTGTAGGCAATTGTAACACAATGGCAAGTATCTGTATTTCTAAACATATCAAAATATTGAAAAGGTACAATGAAAATAAGGTATTGTAGTCTTATGGGGTCACCTTCATATATGCAGTCTGTCATCGAACAAAACATTACGTAGCACACGACTACGTTGATGCATTTCCAAACATATCAGCAGAGTATGAAAGTGCTCCTTATCCTGCCTTATTGCTGACATGGGAAATTATCAGTACTTGTTAAATATTTGCTAGACATCAGGAAGAATAGCTAATGGATGCTGTCCTTGATAGCTGGGTGATGGGTTGATCTTGCAGCAAATCACCGTGGCACACGTTTACCTACGTAACAAACCTGCACATCCTGCACATGTATCCCAGAACTTAAAGTCAAAGTTGAAGGAGAAGAAAAACCTTTGCTACAATAATTTTTGTCTTTTTAGAGTTTACAAAAGGGTGAGCATATTTTCATGTTTGCTTATGGTTTGTTTCTTTTTGGGTAATTTGTTTTCTTTACCTCATTTTGTTTTCTGTTGAGATGTTTGCCCATTTCTTAATGATTGGCAGTAACTTTATAGTCTAGATATTATTTCCTTATCTCTCACATTTGCTGCAAATATTTTCTCCCAGCCTATTATTGGTTTCTTTTAACTTTGTGGTATCTTTTGTAGTGCAGATTTTTTTATTTGTGTGTAGCCAAATCTGTCAAATCTTCTCATTTTTACCATCTCAGTTTTATGTCTTGCCCAGAAAGGCTTAGCTTTAGAATTATAAAAATATTTTCTAATGCTTTTATAGTTTTGTGCTTTATCTTTAGGTATTTAATACATCTAGAATTCATTTTTGTATGTAGTAGTAACCTCCTTTTTTAAATGGAAAGACCCAGCACAATTTAGTAAATACTGATTCTTGTTTTTCCTCCCCTTCAAAAATGCTACACATACGCTATAAGCCCTTATATTCATGCTTCTGTTTCTGGGATGAAAAGAGTTAATTCTAACGTATAACTAACTCCAAATCAATATCTCTTATGGAGATGTGCAATTTCCCAATATCAAAACCAAACTAATTTTCTTGCAAGAAGCGGTTCCCACCCAACTCAGATTATTCTTTTGATTTCATACCTTCAGCATTATGGCTGATTTTCTTTCTCACCATGCATGTCACCCTGGGTTGCTCCTGAAACAGTTTACCCCATAAACAGACTTCATTTCCCCAGAAAATGAGGGCAGGTCTGATAATTTTTTCTCTTTCACATATTCCCCAACCCCATAGGATTTTACATGGAGCTATGAACTAGCCAATTTCAACAGACTTTGCCTGTGGAATATTCTTTATGCCTTGTTCTTATTTGCTCCCAGGAGAAATCATAATATTAAGGATTCTTAGGAGTGAGAAGGAGACATAGGTTATTCTGATAATATTAGAATCACATACACATAGGAATCACATAGGCTCCTAGGTCCCATCCTTAAAGTTTCTGATTTATTGATGTGAGATTTAGCCCTAGAATTTGCACTGTAAAAAAATCGAACCTTTGCTCTTCCTACAGCCTACTCTATTATCTGTAAATAAGAGAGCAACTGGGCAATCAGGGCTGTGAGAAAAAAAAAAAAATCTGGTATAGCAAGTGATTCTTTAGGGCCACTGTTGCTATTTTAATAACAAAGGATGTTACAAATAAACCCTTCAGTCCTGTCATTCCCAAGGCCATTTTAACATGTATTTCAGTGCAACAAGCTGGAGGTGTCTTCCTAACTAAATGAATCAGCAAGGCCTCCCCTCAAAAAAGAAAAAGGAAAATCCAAAAGCACCAGATTATGAACATCACCATTGAGTGTCTTTCAGAATGAATGGGGGTTATGCCATTACACCCACACCCTTCTGTCTCTTCTAAAGGCACCATCCACTGAGAGATTCTGATGCTAACATCAGTCAGTTGTTGTGGAAGCTGACCTAGAATGAACCATTGCTTCTTTTTCTACCGTCTCTTCTGGAAATTATTAAGAGATAGATTCCAGAGCCAAAAGTTGAGAAAATGCTGGAAGGTTGTTTATTCTGATCTGGATTTTTAGAGATGCAAATGCAGCAAAGGAGTTAAGAACATATGAAGGGAATCATAGTATTTTAACCAGCCATCTGTTCATCAAGGCCTCCTTGTGTCTTCCTGAAAAAAGGTAAATGGGTGCTCTATTTGTCAAGAGAGGAGAAGTGACTTCTGGAATCTTTGCTTCTGATAACGCAAGTCCAGACCCAGCAAATTAGTTCATTTACAAAGCATCTCATTTCTCAGTGCCAATGCATATGCACATAACCACTCTTGTCATAGCATATATATACATGCAAATGCATGCACATAAGTTGTGCTGCTTTTGTTTTCACAGTTGCAAAATGATTGCTTTACCCAAAATTGCATTCCTATTTAAGGCAGGAAGAAGGGGGGAGGACAAAAGGATAAAAACTCAAGCCAGTTGAGTCCATCCTTAACAAGAGCTCTTCCAGAAGCCTGTCTAGCAACTTCCATTTACATCTCCACTGTTGGTCCAGCAGCACGGATAGCTGGGGATAATGAAGATTGTGGTAGGGAATATTCTACCTTGAATATTGGATGTGAAGATGGGGATGCGGTGGGTAGGTAAAAAGGGGAGAATGAATGCCAATAGTTAAGTAGCAATGTCTGCCTTGGTTTACCCCAAGTATTTCTCAAACCTATCCAATTTTCTCCTTCCCTACCGCCAACATCCCAGTGAAACCACAGTCCACTCTCACCTGGACATTCTTCTAACTGGTCTTCCTGCACAGCAAAAGTATGTTTATCTTTTAGAACTTACATCTATTACGTTGCTCTGCTGGTTAAAACTTTTAATGTCTTCCTATATTAGAATAAAATCTGCACATGTTTTTGTGACTTAAAATGCCCACATGACTTGATATCTCCCACTTATTTTTCCTTTTTTTCCTCCTAGTTTGTAATAGTCCAGGCACAGTGGCCTCCCTGCAGGGCTTTTAGCATGTCATGCTCTTTCCAATCTTAGGGCCTATGTACTTGTTTCTCCCTCTGCCTGCCTTCTCTCATTCTTCAACTTTTTGTTCAATGTCACTTTTTTTTTTGACCATCCCATCTGGAACACTGTGATGGTTTTTTGATGTGTCAGCTTGGCTAAGCTACAATCTCCAGTTCTCAGGCAAACAAGCATGAGTCTAGGCTTTGCTGTGAAGATCTTTTGCAGATGTGATTAAAGTCCATAATCAGTTGACTTGAAAAAAGGATGATTATCCTAGATCATCTCAGTGGGCCTGTTTCAATCAGTTGAAGGGACTTAAAAGCAGAACCAAGGCTTCCCGGAAGAAAAAGAAATTCCACTTGTGAACAGCAGCTTCAATCCATTCCTAAAGTGCCAGCCTGCCCTGTGGATTCTGAAGTTACCTAGGCAGGTCCCACAACTGAGTAAGTCAATTCCATGCAATAAATCTCTTAATATATACCTCCTACTGGTTCAATTTTCCTGGTTAAAACCTGATCGATACAATCCTCCTCCTCCCACCTACTAGTTGATCTTTATCAAACTGCCCCATTTATTTATTCAAAAGCACTACTCTTCTGGAAAATTCTCTTGCTTATTTATACATTTACTGTTCTCTTTTTTTTGTCTTCTCTACTCAGATGTCTGCTTCATGAAGGCAGAATCAGTGTCTACCACGTTCAACACTGTAGAACAATACATAGCCCATAGTCCATGGTCACTAAATATTTGTCGAAAGAAAGAATGAATGGGAATCTAGTAATAAAATTTGGCCCAGCCAGATGTGGTGGCTCACACCCGTAATCCCAGCACTTTGGGAGGCCGAGGCGGGTGGATCACGAGGTCAGGAGATCGAGACCATCCTGGCTAACACGGTGAAACCCCGTCTCTACTAAAAATACAAAAAATTAGCCAGGTGTGGTAGTGGGTGCCTGTAGTCCCAGCTACTCAGTGGGAGGCTGAGGCAGGAGAATGGCGTGAACCTGGGAGGCAGAGCTTGTAGTGAGCCGAGATCGTGCCACTACACTCCAGCCGGGGCGAGAGGGAGACTCTGTCTCAAAAAAAAATTTTTTTTGGCCCAACAATTCATTCCCAGGTTACATTAAATTACACTTCTTGGCTCAGTACAGTGGCTCATGCCTGTAATCCCAGCACTTTGGGAGGCCAAGGTGGGCGGATCACTTGAGGTCAGGAGTTCGAGACCAGCCTGGCCAACATGGTGAAACCCCATCTCTACTAAAAAATACAAAAATGCAAAAATTAGCTGGGCAGGGTAGCATGCCCCGGTAATCCCAGCTACTCGGGAGGCTGAGGCATAAGAATCGCTTGCACCTGGGAGGCGGAGGTTTCAATGAGCCGAGATCACACCACTACACTCCAGCCTGGGTGACAGAGCAAGACTCTGTCTCAGAAAAATAAAAGGAAAGTGTGCTAGGGGTACTTGTGGAAGGTCTCCAATTTTCAGGTGAGGCGCTGACGCTTAGCTTAGTTTACCAGGCAGTAGGGGAACCTCTGAAAAGGTTAGAGCAGGCCAGTGACGCTGTGCCTGAGAGGGCAGATGCTCAGTGAAGTTAAGTGTTGAGTGAATGTCTGGTGAGAACCACCCTGGAGAAAATTGTTAGTACCTTTACAGGGAAGATAATAGGTGAGATGTATCTAGGGTCCTGAGATCCAACAGGGGTGAGCTCATGAAATTCCTCTTTGGCCAAAATAAAGTGCCCCCAGGCCTCCACTGCTTTCAAAGAAACAGCAGTGACTGGCTCTTGCTCTTGATCCCTGGAATCTCAGAATTCTGGGAAATCAGGAAAATCAGGAAATGTGAATTACATTTGGTTCATATAAATGGCACTTTTTTTTTTTTTCTTCTAATAAGTGTTTGTTGCTGGCAGAATCACACAGCTGTTTCCTAAATCAAAGATCAATTTGTTATATTATTTTTACTAGTGGCTTAGGGGTAATTGCTTCTGGAAAACATCTGTTCTATAATTAGAAAACAAAGATTTTTTTTCCCTGACTGGGTGTAATTCCTTTTGGGGACCAGAGGGAAAGTTTTAGAATTACCATGTCAATTCAAAGAGGATTGTTTGCAGTGAAATATGTCTTTTTAATTTTTCCTAAAGTAGCTCGGAGGCTGGAAGAAAATCCGTGTTTATTAGCATTGTATAGGCTGTAATAGAATAAAGCAAAATTCCCAGATGTGTATGGGCTTTTTAATACAAATAACTCCGGTGATTTCAACTCAGTCAATTACAGAGAATTCCATTTTTGAAAAGAAATGAATGGATATCAGAGTGTTAAGGGCCTTTCCTGGCAAGTCCATAGATACTTCTAATTCTAATTCTCTAATTAGAATTAGATTGATTGCCCCTTTGGCAAGCAAAGACTCTTACGGATGCCAGGGACTTGATCTGATTTGCTTTTTGTGGTGACGTAGGGTGAGTTTGAGCTCACATGATTCCATGCACCCTAAGAGAGTACTGCTGTGAGACTTGATATTTAGCCTTGTCTTTTGCTTGCGAATGTGTTGCCCTCCACCCTGTCCCTGCCGCTCCTCAGCACTGTACCCTAAGCTGTCACTCATTTCTGCAGTTCTCCTGACATTACATCCAGACCCTGATCACATGCTGTTCATTGAGTCACTTGACCTTCCCAGTCCCAATTCTACCCTGATGTCACCAGTTTCCTATTGATATATGTGACAACATAAATGAATCTCAAAATAAACTATGTGGAGTGAAAGAAGCAAGGTGAAAAAGAGTACATGCTACTTTGTGACATTTATACAAAACTAGAAAATATAAACTCATCTACAGTGACAGAAAGATCTGTGCTTGCTTGGGGCTGGGACTGGAGAAGGCCAGGAAGGAGAAATTCCAAAAGGAAACTTCTGAGGAGGATGAATGTGTTCGCAATCTTCATTGTGGTGATGGTTTCATGAGTTGTGTACATGTGTCAAAACGTATCAACTCGTACACTTCATCTTAAAGTCTGTTTGGTCCATTGTTAGTACGTCATGCCAGCTTTCTTATGGTTGAAATTGTATACTTTAAGTATGTTCAACTGATTGTATGGTGATTATGCCTTAATAAGGCATTTTTCTTTTTCTTTTAGAATAACACAGTGGAATTCTCTCACACAAGAAGTGATAGAACTATGTATCTGAGCCCAGGACGATCTGATTCTAAAGTCCATGCCCTTGACTACTCAGTAATTATTGCTTCCTCTGTAATGCAAATAGCCGCTTTGTGTATTTGGTATGGCTGAACTTCTTTAATATTGGAAGGTTTGGGAACAGGGAATAAGGTTCTTTCCTATACCTCTGATGTGGGGGAATATTAGAGTTTCTGCAGAGTAATTTGGTGATGTCTTGAAAGCTTTATGAATGCACATATGCTTTCATTTATCAATTCCATATCTAGGAACCCATCTTAAGGAAGAATAAATTTCTGCAAAAACTTATTTACAGGCACAATAAGCACAATTTGTTTCATAAAAATGAAAACTTGGAAAATTAATCTGTACCATGCAGTCATTGACATTATTTTAGTGGAAGAATATTTCCTGACATAGAAAAACATTCAGAGTATATGATTATTCAAATAGATCTATTTTAATAAAATCTATAAGTTATCTGTGTGAAGAAAAAAGACTGAAAGTAGGTTTTAAATGGTAGTATGGTAGTTACTTCTGGTAGAGGAGTACAGATAATTGTGTTTTTTAAATATTTTCCACAGTTTTCACAAACGACTATGCAGTGATTACATTTATCAGATAAAACCGTAAGTAGGTACCATTTAAAGAGTAGGTATACCCGTGGGTAACTTTGCTTTCTCAGGTGCTCTTAAACTTCTGGATATTTCCTTGAATGTAGTCATTCATCAGGATAGATGGGGGAACATCCCAGGTGTGGGTGCATATTTATAATGACACTGAGTATACAAGTGTAGTTTTTAGGATTAGAAAATCCAATGGTTCAAAGAAGCAGTGTTCCTACCTGGGTCAGGTAGAAACCAGGTAATTGGGCCAGCAAGGTAATTGTGGCAGAGAGCTCATGACTGGGAAAGAGATCACATCTTATCCTGATGAAGCTCTCATGCCCAGATCAAGGACAGGGCCTGTATAAATAGGACTTTGGGATAAACTGCTGTGCCTGTACACTAGACCGACATTGAGTGTGCAACCTCACCCCTTCATTGCCGTGAAGTTGCTTGACCTCCTAGCTCTGTTTGAGATCTTGAGACGCGGTCATCACACCATGCCTCACTTTCCCATCAGCCTTGGGACTGCCATGTGACTGCAGATGCTCTGCTGTACCTTCCTACACATACTATTCCTCTCACTTGGCTCTTCCTTTCTTTCTCTCCCACCCAGCCTTACTCTGTGTCCTCTGGAATCTCTGTGCATGACCTTCAAATTCTCCTACATTCTCCATCTTTTTACACACTGCTTCTCTTTGGCATTAAAACATATGTTTACTCAATCATAAAAAAAAGTCTCCTTCTGCATATCCAACTATCCATCAGACTCTAACAATTTCCATATTCCACAGAAAACACATATAGTTCCTTCTTACAGCCTGGAAGGAATGTTGTGAGAGAATAGATACAGTCTTCATCAGCTACCATTATCTACAAATAGAACTTGTGAGTTGGGCATAACCTTTAGGTCAGCTCTCTATTCATGTAAAAATAATAGACCACTTTATTCATCAAAGTATGAATGAAATATATAAAATGGAACACTTCATCTTTCCTCTTAAATATGTCCTTTCTTCACCTTATTTTACTTTTTGAAATGTGAAGTAAAATTTACATACATAATTTTCATCCAGTTGGTTAATACTTTAACCTAACCAGTCCCCATAAATAGCCATAGCCCTCTAATATCAGAGATGTCACTGGAATAAGATTTTTTAAAAATGTGCAGAGCACAATGCCAGTGTTTTAATTTGACATCTTGCGACTAGCTGCTTTTTTATCCCTCCATGTTTTCTCCCTCCACAAATAATCTGTTTACATGTCTTTGCCTCTACAACATTATAAATTCATCATGTATTTTCTTCATCTGCACACACTTGATATAGGAAGCATCCAGCATTGCACATGAAATAATATGTAAGGCAGAATACCCAAGGAGTTAGGCTTGACTTGATTCGGGCTGTGAGTTATAAGGAGTCATTGCAATGTTCTCCTTTAAAGTATTTTAGCATAGACTATGCAAAATTATGAATGGGTAGTTAGTTTAGGCTTTAACTTGTTATCCATCCAGTCACCCAAAGTGAGAATTCACACTGGACAGGGTGGTAAATGGGGATGGGAGTGTGGACATCTAATTAGCTACATCAGGGGTACCATAACCAACGCGGTTACTATCAGTGCTCTTATCCAGATTTTGGTCAACATCTGAGGCTTTGCTAGATAACGTAGTGATGATGCAGGATTTTTTCTCCTTAGCTCAGCTGGGTCCAGGTTCTTCTTTCACAACCAGGAAAAATTAGTCATGCAAACACTCGAAGAGTGAGTGAAGTAGAACTTTCTAAGCAAAAGGAAAGCTCTCAGCAAAGGGAGGAGTCCTGAGAGCGGGTTCCCGGTTGTCTCCTTCACAGTTGAATGCAAGAACTTTTACATACATGCTGATGGGGCTGGGTTTCCTATTTGCATAAGGTGAGAATTCCTTGTGGCTCCACCCCATTCCCCCAGTGCACATTCAGGCCCTTAGTCCACTGTGGGCATGTTGTGCAGGGCAAGCCCCCTGTGCAAGTTCCCTTATCTGCACAAAACATGGGTCGGAGGTTCTCCGGGGACCCTCACTTACTGTCTGTCTAAAGGGAGCTGGCTAATTCCCCTCAGTGATATTAGAAATATTCTTATTGGTGAAGATGATAGCTTGTTAATTAGCACAACGATTATTAGAAATGCATTCTCGTTGGAGAAATCAAAGCATTCAGGTTTTGTGTGTTGGCTAAAATATTTTAGAGACACCCATTACCTTCCATGACCAGGGCATGAACATCTCACAGGGTTGTAGCACGTACCCTTAGACCAGGCATCTGACGTTGGCTCGCTGACCTTGGCTTCAGTCTCTGACTTGGGAGCATTTCTAGTCTTGCGAGGATAACTGAGAGTAACTGAATCCTGCTTCTGGTATGTTTTTGTGTCTGTCTTGACAAAATTTGTCCTATAAATGTGATGTTTATAGTTCCCAAAAGAGAGCTGGGAGTTCATTTGAGTCTATGGAAATGATTACGTGAACTGTGTCATGCCTGCTTGCCAATAATTATTTATTGAATAAATGTCCATGTGATAGAACAAATTTGGTTTGAGACTTGCTTTTTTTACAGCGTGGAAAGAACATTGTGAAAGAATAGATACATTCTTCACCAGCTACCATTATCTACAAATAGAACTTGAGAGTTGGCCGTAACCTTTAGGCCAGTTCTCTATACATGTAAAAATAATAGACCACTTTATTCATCAAAGTGTGGATGAAAAGATTAGATTTCATATGGTGCAAGTACAAAGCCCTGTGCCTGGACAATAGAGTTGTTGCTTTAAAGGAAAATTTCTTTTAAGCCTCAGGAACTATCCAGGGAAGGGTGGAAGAGGAGGATTTCGAAGATTAGCTGATGGCCACATTAAAGGCCAGGGGGCAGTGACTGGAATGCCCATTCTGGGGAGACAGCCGTGGTAGAGAATGTGGAGATGGAGTCCCTTTGAATCCAGTGGCAATGAAGAAAAGACTTTGGTTAAGAAAACCGAGTCCCATTGCAATTATCTTTGCCCATAAGGATTTGTGACTTATTTCCTTCCCTTAAATCAATACCAGACCAGACCCAAGTGCCAGCAAGCACATAACAGCAGTGACCTAGCAAGCAGTAGGACAGTGCATTTAAGGACAGATCCGTCTGGCCTGAGGAAGCAGCAGTTAAGGTTCAAGTCCTGTCTTATCATTGTTTTCCCGTTCCTCATTTCCTTTGGTTTGAGACTGGAGGTCAGTATCTAGGGGACCAAGACAAATGACACACAAGAGATTTTGTTCCTGGGTGAACATCTCCTTGACTAACCAAATATTTAACTGTCTATTTTCATCTCTGGACAGGATAGTGGTAAGAATGGGAGGTGGTTAAATAAGGAAGGATCTGTCCTCTGCTCATTCTTCCCTGTTAGAAAAATGATCCCACATTGACTTCCCTTCGCTCCAAATTAAACTGCTCTATTTCTCATTCAGGCATCATAACACATTGATTGTTTTAGTCTTCCCAGGGTACTGTAACAAAGTACCATAGACTGAATGTCTTATAAACAACAGAAATTTGTTTCTCGTAGTTCTGGAGGTTGGAAGTCTGAGATCAGCGTGCCAGCGTGGTTGGGTTCTGGTAAGGGCCTCTCCCGGGTTACAGATGGTCAACTTCTCATTGTATTTTCACGTGGCAGGAAGAGGGCTAGAGAGCTCTCCGGAGTCTCTTTTCATAAGGGCGCTAATCCTGTCTGTGAGCACTCCTTATGACCTGATGGCCTCCCAAAGTCCTCACTTCCAAAAACTATCATACTGGGGATTAGAGTTTCAACATGTGAATTTGGGGAGGATGCAAACATTCAGTTCATTGCACTAATCTGTCACTTCGCTTCTCAATATATGTTGTTTGCAGTTTCAGGAGGGAAGGAGAGAAAGACTGGCCAGCCTCGAAGGGAGGAAGATAGGGGTGGTATGATTTTAACAAACTGAAAAGAATAGCGAACTTCCCTGCAGGCTCTGGCTGTTCACTTTCCAGATGCGAAACTCTCCACCTTAAAGTGGAGCCCAGAGCAGTAAGACAGGAGATTGGATCCGGATTGGAGGCAAATCAGGTGGGTGATGTGGGAATATATGACGATGCATGTTTGACACTTTTTTCCAACTTCTGTGGCAGATGAGCCTGCAACTGTGAACTTGGGAAATCCTGTACCTTCCCGTGCAGTCGCTCCCCAGCCATGCAGGTATTTCCAGAACCTGGAGATTCCAGACTACCTTTCAAAAGAATGAATTCCAGATCCGGAGAAGCCCCTAGAGGAGATTCATGGCAAGCAGCCCTAGGACAAAACAGAGGCCCCAGAGAGGGGAAGCGATTTCCTGCCTAAGTAGTCCATCTGTCAGTGGCAAAGCTAGGGCTGGAACTCAGGATTCTCTATCCCTCTTCCCAAACCTGGCACCATCTTCCTGGCTTTCTGGGTCTGGAGTCCCATGCTAGAGGCCCTCTGTTTTCAGAGCAGGGTTCATTGAATATGTGCGCTCTTTCTACTCAAGTGCTTCAAGGATCCTTCCTGGAAAGGTAAGAAAGGGCCGTGGATCCTCCATGGATAGGCATTGTCGATTATCTCTGAAGACTAGATAAGGAGTGGGAGTGGGGAAGTGTTCTAAAAGAAATGAGGTCTGGGTTGAGAGAGTCAAAGCACACAAACTGGCACTGCTAATTTGCTGGTACCTCTGAGGCACAAAGTTGCTCATGTTTTCTACCTATCAGGGTCCCCTGTCTCTTCCCATTGTGTGTTACCAGGCCTCGGTTCCGGATTGATGCTGTCATGGCCTCACCAGGTCATAGAATTCCCATCATTTCACTTGTGACTCCCTAAGCTAAGCAGAAAGAGACAGTGGGGTGCTTGTACCATGAAAAATGCAAGAGAGCCAAGCAGAGTGCATCCTTAGGGGGCAGGGAGGTCAGTGCAAGTGGGGACAAAGTCCAGCTGAGTCGGTGAGCACTTCATGGCAGACTGGCCAAATTATATCTCTTGGACTAAGATCTTCATTAAAGGCCTGCACCTCAGAGACATTTCAGCCTACCAAGGTGCATCATTATGGAAGACTGGGCATGATAATAGTAATTTAAATGAAGTTTAAAGAGCAGTCTAAATTAGAACAGGTATTCACATTCCAGCTTCTCTTGAGAAGAGCCTCTGTTGGATAAAGAAAACTCGCTGAGCAAAATAAATCGATCGAAGGTAAACTTTCCCAGCCCTGGAGTGCAAGGTTTAGAAACATGCACACATCCCATGGCGTTAGGGGTCCTGTTGCTTTCTTCTATGTCATTTCATTACAGAACAATTTTCTACAGCAACCTGATCTCCCTTGTGATCCAGTAAGGCATGTGAGGGTTTTAAATCAAATGTTACCTTGTCCCTATTAGCCTTACCACTGCTAAATATCTACATGGTTATCTGTTAAGGAGAGTTTGAAAATGACTCTCTTGAGAAATCCTGGATAAATGGGAAACGGAGCATTCTTCCTGCCTCTAAGCTTTGCTCCACTGCAATCTTTCACATGCTCTGTACCCAGAGGGTGACTGCCAGATAGCTTCTTGGAGAAAGGGAGGAGGAAAGGGTCATTTTCTTGCTGTACTTTCTAACACCTAGCAGAGGAAATGCACGGCATAGGTGTGTGGGAGTTTGACTGACTTATGGTAAAAAATAAACGTGGTTTCCTGTTTATCTCTTGTTTCCATTCCTTCCTTCATTCATTTCATTCTAATTTTCATTCAAGCGGTGAGGAGTGACTGGTACTTCCTGCCAGGAATAACATTTTATGCAAAGAAGATGTCATTTGGGGACCAAAAAATATCAGTCCTTCTTGCAGTCTTCCAAAAATTCTCACCTTTCACTCATCAATCAGTATCATTCCTTAAACTAATGTTGAGTATTTTAGCTTGTGTTAATTCATCCTGTCATCTGGAATGCTGAAAGACTGGCATCTTGATGCATTATAATTTTCTCATATATCTGATTAGCTTGGAGAAATTCCAAGTGCAGAGCATATTCTATTACCCATTTATCCGTCCACCTACCCACCCGCCCACCCACCTTTCCATCCACCTATCCACCCACCCACTTTTCCATCCATGCAATCCATCCATCCATCCATCCATGCATCCATCCATCCATCTACCTACCCACCCGCCCACGTTTCCATCTATCCATCCATCCATCCATCCATCCATCCATCCATCCATCCATCCATCCATCCGTATATCCATCCATCCATCCATCCATCCATCCATCCATCCATCCATCCATCCAAAGAAGGAAATGAGTTGAGTGTTCTGTGTTGAAGAGACAGAAGGTGCAAAGGCACTTAAGAATAACAAGCTTGGTGTATTTTGTTTGTTTGTTCCTTTTAGATACAGATTCTTCCCATGTCACCCAGGCCGGGGTACGGTAGCATGATCATAGCTCACTGTAGCCTAGAACTTCCAGGCTCAAGAGCTCCTCCTGACTCACCCTCTCAAGTAGGTAGGACTCCAGGCACATGTTACCACATCCAGCTAATTTTAAAATAATTTTTTGTAGAGATGAGGTCTCACTATGATGCTCAGGCTGGTCTTGAACTCCTGGCCTCAAGTGGCCTCCCAAAGTGCTAGGATTACAGGCATGAGCCACTGTGCCTGGCCAAGCTTGGTGTAGATTACTGAGCTGAAGAATAGTGAAGTGTGGAGAGAAGAGGCAGAGAAAAGGTGGGAGGGGGAAGGGGATATAGAAGGAAGGAAAGGGGAGAAATTGGAGGCCACACCATGGAGAGGCCTATAGACCATCATTGAAGACTGCTGGTCACTTTATTCCCAGTGCAAGGGGAGCCCACTGCTAGGGTAGGGGCTTTAATCAAAGGGGTGACATAATGTAATTTGCATTTCAGAAGCATCGCTCTGGCTGCTATGTGGAGAATAGACTTTAGGATGGCAAGAATAGAAGTTAAAGGTCCAAGAGAAAGATGGCGGTGCTGATGGAGACAAAGGGACAGATTGAGGATGTGGAGCTCATGGGGTTTGCTGGTGGACTGGACATAGAGTGAGAGGGAAAGAAATTAACCAATGATGGCTTCCAGGTGCAGGGTTTGAGCAATTGGTTGAACACTGACATCCTGGCTGGGACAACAAACACTGAGGGGTAGTCAGACGGGAGTAGGGAACAACTAACAGCTTTGTTTTATGTACTGAAGTTTGCAGCATCTATGAACCCTGTGACGGAAGGTGCCTGACGGAAGTAGGCAGGAGCATACACAAGACGAGCCCAGGAGAGAGAAGTCAGGCAGGAGACAGACATTTGAAAGTCATCAGCACATGGAAGATATTTAACACTGTGAGACTAGAAAAGGTAACCTAGAGAAGAGTGTTGATAGAGAAGGAACGCTGGAGAACTCCAGCATTTAGAGACTGGTAAGGAGCCAGCAAAGAGGAGGTTGAAGTCATGATCAGCTCAGTTTGTAGCTTGTAGGCATAGGGATCATGCTCCACAATAAAGACTTTTTACGGAGGCTTGGAAAAGTCTGATCTTCTGTATCAGAAATCAACATTTTGCAGGTACATTGGCTATTACGGCTCTTCAGCGGAATCAATGACTCTGCATAATATATATACTGCATGGAGTAACTTTAAAGTTTTGGGAAGCAGGAAAAATATATGATTTCTATGGTCCTTAGAAACATTGCCTAGTGATCTAGGGACCTGGAGAAATTCCACATTATTGAAGTCAAGATGTTCCAAATCTATTCTCTGTTTATCTAGTTAGGTCAGTGCAGTGGTAAGAACAAGTTGAGAGCCTCAATTCCAGCCTTGTCCTCGTTATCTACTAGCTGGGTGACTTTGAGCAAGGTGATTAACTTCTTTGAGCTTTTCTTCCATTAATATACCATACTGAGTTGTTAGCAGTACTCATAGGATTTTGTGTGTGTGTGTGTATACGTATGTGAAGAATGCTGGAGATAGCTCATGAAAAGTACTTAGCACATGGTTAGAGCTCTGTAAATGGTCATTTTATAGCGATAGTTATTGTATCCGTCTTCTTCCCTTCAGACTCTGTTCTGCTCTGCATTGTGCTCATTTCTTTCTTTTGTCGAGATTTTCCTCATTTTGCAATGTTTTTTCTCCTCCTTTCTGCCTTCCCACTTCCTATCAGTCTCCTCTTCCATGCCTTTTATTCAAACATTTTTAAGCTTGGCCTGTGCATTAAGTTCTGTGCCTGGAACTGAACACCATAAACTCTTCCCTAACTATCTTAGCTTACCATCTGTCTTCCACCCATCCAGCCACTCACCCACCCAAACACTCACCCATCCATCTATCCATTCAATCACCCACCCATTTATCCATCCATCCATCCATCCATCCATCCATCCATCCATCCATCCACCCACCCACCCATCCGTCTGTCTGTCCATCCGTCCGTCCGTCCATCTGTTCATCAGTCCGTCCATCCATCCATCCATCCATCCATCCATCCATCCATCCATCCATCCATCCCCTAGGTATTTCTTTACTTCCAAATGATTTTGCACAATCTAACATTGATCTTACCTAGCCTTGTGACTTCTGATAATTCCAGGTGTATATATTAGCTTTCTCAGTGAGACTAATTTCCTGAGTGGGAGGAGAGCATCTAACACTTAAAAAAAACCAACCTCACTAGAGCATAGAGCAAAAGGCCAGATACCGAATGGGCATGCAATATATTCATGTTAAAATAAAATGAGACCTGGAAAATGATTTGCCCAGCCTGGCTGGGAAAGTCCTCCACACAAAGTCCTCCTCCGTTTCCCTGCCAGACTGCTGCCATGTGGCCGTTTTCAGACTGTGATTTATGAGATGGGCAGAACTGCCTCATTTATGCAAATCACACAGAGCTGCCTAAGGAAAATGCCTGCCAATTTCAGGGGAATCTGCCCATATTCATTTATGCTTGTTGAAGCTTTTTAAACATCCCATTGGTCCTCTGTCACAGGAACATTCACCTCTGAGTCATTTTGTGCTCTCTGTAGTGTCTTCTCTGCTCCCTGATAATAGCTGCTGTTTTAGTGCAAAACCACACCCCATTTCTAAAGCCTAGGTGCCATGTTTTTTTTCATTCATCCACTTCTTTGCCAGACACTTAATGAGACACTGTTGAGGACTAGGCGTGGACTGGGCATGGGGGAATACAGAGGTGAATAATACATAATCACCACTCTTTGGGAAATCAGAGTCCTCAAGGCAGACAACAGACAACCACCACTCATTGTGATAAACATTGTAAAACTGGAGCAAAATAGAGAGGAACTAATTCTGCCTGTGAGTTGGAAGGAAGCTTCCCAGAGAAGATGAAAGATAAGTAGGCATTCCCTAGGAGATAAGAAAAGAAGGAAGAGTCAAGACAGAGGAAATGTTATATGCAAAGGCACAGAGGAGTGTAAGAGAGCAGGATATTCAATGGCCAAGAGACGGTTTGTGTGAAGGGAAGAGCATCCATGTGAGGGGGGATTTGAAGGAGGTGGGTAAGGAGAAGCAGGAGATGAAGCTGAAACTGATGAAGAACGAACCTGTGTAAAATGATCAGGATTGTGGCTCTCATTGTGTAGAGGCAATGGGGAGCCATTTAAGGAGTGAGGACACAGTTTCATTTGTGTTCAGAAAAATCTCTCTGACAGGGAGAGGAGTTATTGGACTATGGTAAATGCAGAGTAGAGATGATGAGGGCTAATGTAGTAGAAGATGGATGGGGATGAAGAACATAATTAATTTGAAGGATGCTTAGGAGGTAGGAGCTATAGATGGCAACACCAAAAGTGAGAGGCATGAAGATTGATCCCAAGATTTCTAGTACCTATAACTTGGTAGATAGCAGCTTTATTGAATGAGTTGGGGGAAGATGGGAAGGAATCAAACTTTGGAGGGAATGTGATGGTTTGTGTTCGGGACATGTTGAAGTTGGAGATATCCAGTCAAATCTAGAACTCAGGGGAATAGTATGAAACTACCACTGCTATTGTTTCTGGGCCTTAGAACATCTCTGTCCTTTACTTTGCTTATGGATTAACAACTTGAGAGTAAAATGGGAATCTTCATCATCTTGAGTTTCAGCATTAGACAAGTTTAAGTTCAAATTCTGTCACTCAAATTTACCAACAACCTTTTTTTTTTTTTTTTTTTCCCCTGACGGAGTCTTGCTCTGTCACCCAAGCTTGAGTGCAGTGGCACGATCTCAGTTCACTGTGACCTCCATCTCCTGATTCAAGCGATTCTCCTGCCTCAGCCTCCCAAGCAGCTGGTATTATAGGCATGTACCACCATGTCCGGCTAATTTTTTGTATTTTTGTAGAGACAGGGTTTCACCAGGTTGGCCAGGTTGGGTCTTGAACTCCTGACCTCAGGTGATCTGCCCGCCTCGGCCTCCCAAAGTGCTGGGATTAGAGGCGTGAGCCACCACACCTGGCCCCAACATCCTGACTTTATACAGGTTAACCCACAACTACCAGCCAGCTTTCACAACAGAAAGATGGGGGCTGTTAATATCGATCTACAGGCTTTGTGATAATGCACTGAGACATGGAGACACTATAAGCAATAATCAGGCAGTGAAGAGTTCTAAAAAGATCATTCTAAGCACTCAAAAAGGCTCCGCACAGATTTAGCTATTCTCAAGTTCCTCCACTTAAAAAAATCCAAAAGATTATTTTGGGACATGGACTTAGGCCTGGAAACACATTTGGCTTACCAAGGCCCTGTTTCTTCACCTTAATTATTTTTGGAGGAAGGCTGCAGATTCCAAAGGACACTGGCCATGAGATTCAACTCACGTGTTCTCTTTCCTGGCATTTGAGAAAAAAATTTTTGGAAAAATCCCCAAAACCTACTGTCCATACAGCAGCCCTCGGTGATTACTGCAATTGCTCAATTGTATGGTTATTCACGAGGCGCAGATTATAGGGTTACTTCGTCGAAGCCTCTGTGACTCCACCAGATAAAACTAAATTAAAAAAAAAAAACAAACCAAAACATGCAAACGCTGGATATTTTCTGAGCATATGGCAGCATTTAGTTTTAGTCAGCAAGAAACAGGAACACAACAAAACAAAGCCAAACTGTGAGCAATATTTTTTGTTTTCTTTTTCTGTTTTGTTTTGCTTTTCAAGGATGTGGATATCTGACACCCAGGCTTGGTTATACAGAACAAGCCTCTTTCGAAAATACCTGATATTAATCAAATGATAAAAGTACAGTCTACTCGCAATTTTTATGTAGGCCTTGCTTCAAAAGTTTGTTGCTGGATCTGTATTTTGTTTTGTTTTGTTTTGTTTTTTTAGTCTTTCCTTCTTTTTTTAAAAATTAATTAATTAATTTTTTATTATTATTATACTTTAAGTTCTAGGGTACATGTGCGTAACGTGCAGGTTTGTTACATATGTATACTTGTGCCATGTTGGTGTGCTGCACCCATCAACTCGTCAGCACCCATCAACTCGTCATTTACATCAGGTATAACTCCCAATGCAATCCCTCCCCCCTCCCCCCTCCCCATGATAGGCCCCGGTGTGTGATGTTCCCCTTCCCGAGTCCAAGTGATCTCATTGTTCAGTTCCCACCTATGAGTGAGAACATGCGGTGTTTGGTTTTCTGTTCTTGTGATAGTTTGCTAAGAATGATGGTTTCCAGCTGCATCCATGTCCCTACAAAGGACACAAACTCATCCTTTTTTATGGCTGCATAGTATTCCATGGTGTATATGTGCCACATTTTCTTAATCCAGTCTGTCACTGATGGACATTTGGGTTGATTCAGGATCTGTATTTTGAAACTTGGAATTCAGGTTTGCATAGAGATGGTAATTTATAGGTCTCCAGGCCAGCCTGGGCAAATAATCCTGTTCTAGCAAATACCACCATCCTCCATCCTGTTGTTCAAGCTAGAAACCAAGAAGCTATTTTGAAAAGCATCTGCTCTCACCTGCTACGTCCACTCAAACCACACATTTTATCCACCCCAAACTGTGTGTCTCATCATCTCTTCTGCCTCCATCTTGGTCCAAGCCTTCATATCTCTTGCCTGAACCACGACATTATTGTCCCAACTAGAGTCTCTTATCTCTGATACTCTGACACTCTCTCCACTTGATGGGGAGGTAAGTATTTTTTTTTTTTTTGAGATGGAGTTTCACTCTTGTAGCCCAGGCTGATCTTGTAGCCCAGTGGTGCGATCTCGGCTCACTGCAACCTCTGCCTCCTGGGTTCAAGCGATTCTCCTGCCTCAGCCTCCTGAGTAGCTAGGATTACAGGCATGCGCCATTATGCCTGGCTAATTTTGTATTTTTAGTAGAGGGGGTTTCTCCATGTTGATCAGGCTGGTCTCAAACTCCCGACCTCAGGTGATCCGCCTGCCTTGGCCTCCCAACGTGCTGGGATTACAGGTGTGAGCCACTGCGCCCAGTCAGATACGTCATTTTAATAGGCTCTCCCATGTTAAAAACCATTCATTGGGTTCCCATTGCCTATGGGGTAAGGCTTGAAGTCTTTGGCATGGCTTCTGAGGTCCTTCCGCAGCAGGGCCTGGTGCCTCTTCCCCATTCATTGTCTCCTATTCCAGCCACATAGGCCCCCTTTCAGTTTCTTGAAAGCATTGTGCTTACTCACCACTGGGACTTCACTAATACTGTTTTCCATGTCTGGAAGATGCCTCCTCTATGACTGACTCATTCCTGTCTCAGTATAAATGTCACTTCCTCAGGGAGGCCCTCCCTGATTCCCCAGGTAAAGCTGTTTCCCTATGGAGAGCATTCATGAATCTGTCCTTCCCACTAACTTCTAGGCTAGGTGGGTGGTGTCGGTGGGTGGAGTCCATATCTGTCCTGCTCCCTGTGATATCCCTCATACCTGTACCATGCCTGGAACATGACAGATACTCAAATATTTGCCAAATGAATGAATGAATGTGCCTGAGGTGCAGGCACTTGTGACTGTACATGACACTATGTCCATGCAAGAGGTGCTCAGAGTTCCACTGCCCCCCATGGCCACAGGGCTGGCCCCTCCCCACAGCCACCCCACTGGGTGAATAGTCAGGATAGAGACGGCATCAGGCCAAGCCATGGTGGTGGCTGCCACAGTCTGTAACCGGCATCCCAGTGGGGCAGGAGCTAGGAGGGAGCCATGACCTGAGGATCACAGAGCAGGGCAACAAGGGCTTAGGTAATGGACTGAGAACAGGTAGCAGGGAGGATTGACAGAGGACTCCTTGCAAGCAAGGACACTGAAATGCTTGGTGTTTTAAGCCCAGAGCCTGGTCCAGGCCCAGAGAGCGGGAGATGCACAGAAAATGACTGCTGACTACAGAGGGAGATGAATGCAGAGTCTGACGTTGGGGGGGCCCCTTCTTGCTTTTCCTTCTTCCCCAATCCCTCCCTGCCTCACTCCCTTACCTGTTACCCCTAGGACCCAGAGTACCCTGCAGATGTAGGACAGGGGCAGGAAACCATAGATGGAGGTTCATGGCAGAGCATCTCTCCTCCTGGCTGAGGCCCAGCCCAGTTTAACCAGGATCACTGATATCCACCTTGAAGCCTTTTGGGAAGGTTTTTGAGGGCTGTTACAAGGCATGAACCACATCCATCTTTATCCAGTGACCCTATTGGATGTCACAGTGCAAAACACATGGAGAAGTTTAATTAACATACAATAAGAAAGTTGTAATTTCTAGAATTTCAAATAAAAGGTATCCCTGATCCCCACAAAAATGGAGCTGAGCCCATTTCTATGGGCTTTAGTCTTGCTTCCTCCTTGCAAACAGCAAACAGTAGGCTCTTGATTTTACCCTTAGCAGTGGTCCTTGTGTAGCAACTGGGTCTCTCTGTCTATCCTCAGGCCTGGCTCTGGGCACCTCGCAGTGCTTTTCTGGTCTTGGCTGTAGGGAAGGGTGAGGGCTCTGCTATTCATAGCAGGAATAGTGGCAGGGCACATCTTCACTGGAAGGGAGAAGAGCAAGTCATCAGAGAGACAGGCACAGTTCCCAGGTTGGTGTGAGGGAATGATTCTAGAATAAGGGGCTACTTTGTTGGATTTCACAGCCCCAGTCATGTCTCTCACCTCCCTACCTGAATTCATTACATATACATGTACACACACACACACACTTATGCATGCACACCAGGATCATAAGTGGCAGAGTTTCGGCCTGAACCCATCTTCCAGTTTCTGACCATACAGGACTAACTTTAGCTTGCTCCCCTCCTTTCCTCTGATTTTTCTCCTCCTATGGAACTTGCCCAACTTCCAAAGCTCTAGCATCTTCATTATAGGGTTCTTGCCATGGAACCTGCCTGCCCCACTCAGCTGCCATGAGGTTAATGTGCTCACTTTTATGTCTTAGCTCTAGAAGGCAGCAGTCAAAATTGGAAGAACAAAGAAAGAAATAGAAATAAAATGAATTTGTGTACATGTATCAGCATGTATTAATTATTCAACAAATGCATCGGATTTTATCATAAAAGAAGCAGCAGCAGTGGCAGATGAATCCATTAGCATTTGTTATAGACGCACGAGCTATTTTACCAAGAGAGCTGAGAAGAGAACAGAGAACAAATAAACTGCAGGGCAGGATGGGATAACAATGCATGTGGTGGTTGGGCACAAATGTGCAGCATAAGTTTTTGCTAATCGGGTAGAGAGAGGGAGGGAGGTATATAGCAGCCCTGTTAAAAGATCTTGAAACTTCAGTTTTTTCTATGGTTAATAATACTGGATTATTATAGTGGAACAATAGTGTGGATTAAAAAAGGTGAATCCCCAAAAGCTTTTAACATAGCGCATGGAGCAAAGTAATTACTCAGGATATGTTGACTGATACAAATATTACTGATTTTCACTTCTGAGTTCTCACTTTCCTGAGTCCTCTGAGTAGAAGATACGCTTTTTTTTTTTTTTTTTAAATGTAGATCTTGCTTTGTGTAATTAATGGGCTCCTGCAAAGCTGTATATACCTTGGATCTACTGTCACTTGTGAAACTAAATTGACAGTTCTTCCTTTTAATGCTTAGGCATGTGACCTAAGTGTTGGAAATCTCCTCTGTGATTCTCAAGCACTTGTTGGTCTCCATTTAACTTTGCTTGGGTTCTGGAAGGCTATTCCTTGTCTAAAAGAAAACATGTAGTTAGGGGAACACCGATGCTAAGCCCTCATTGGCATCTGTATAGGGCCAACTGTATGGAACCTTCCCTCCCTCCACAGATGGAATAGAGCAGCTCATGGCTAGAACAATAGGAGAGACAGAAGTTATACACAAACTGCCAGGTCGTGCACAAGGTGTGCAGGGTGATTTCTGAAAACAGATGATAAATTAGCCTGTGGACAGGTAGAGCAGTGATGGGGATAGCACTGGGCAGATGCCAACTATAGGTCCTTCTAGGAAGGTGTCTTAGTTCATTTTCTGTTGCTTATAACAGAATACTTGAAACCAGGTAATTTATAAAGAAAAGAAATTTATTTTTCACAGTTATGGAGGCTGAGAAATTCAAGATCAAGGAGCCAGAAGTGACTGGCATAGGGCATCACGTGGGAGCTGAGCATCCTTGTCAGGGCCTCTGTTCTTCTTATTAAGCTACCAGTCCCAATCCATCGATAACCCATCATTCATTGACCCATTAAACCAATTCATCCATTCAGGAGGGCAGACCCCATCGATTCTTAAAGGCCCCACTTCTTAATACTGCCACACTTGGAATTAAATTTCAGCATGAGTTTTGGAGGGGACAAACATTTAAACCAAAGTAGAAGGGAACTAGATAAGTACTTGACTTTCTTTGCTGACAAATTAATCTTCGAGAAGGTAAGGAAAATCACACAGAGGTCTTCTATCTGGAACTTAAACCAGTAAGGAAAAACTGATGGGGAGCACAAAGGTGAGGGAAGCTTTGGGAGAAAATAACCTCACTGGGCAGGCAGATAGCACAGTGGTAAGGGTATAGGCACTGAGATCATGCTCCATGGTCCAAACGCTGGTTCCGTTACTTAACAGTGACATTCCTTTACCTTATTGTGCCTCCCTTTTCTCCCTGTAAAATGGGGATGATAGTAGTACCTATGTCATGTCATGGTTGCAAAAATCAAATAAATCAGTCCATTTAGTACACAGCAAGTATTCCATAAACATTAGCTGTTAGTATTATTGCTGCTTGAATTCATACTTATGAGGGAAAGTTTAGATGGAGAGTCATGGGCCCTACACTTTAGGGAAATCTAAAAAATAACTTTTAAATTAAAATTTAACTAAAATTTTAATTTTTTAATTAAAAAAGTCAAAGATAAATGAAGTAGAAAATATAGAGGGAATTTTGGCCTAAGACAGTTCAGCAAGCTTTTTCTGTAAAGAGCCAGGTAGTAAATACTTTTGGTGTTGTGGGCCATACGGTTTCTATGGCAACTAGTCAGCTCTGCCATTGTAGCCATAGACAATGTGTAAACAATTGAGCATGACTGTGTTCCAATAAAACTTTATTTATAAAAACAGGTTTGTATAGTTTGTGGACCCTTGGCTTATGAGGAATGGGAAACACAAAGATATAAAATTCTGCCTGTGTAATTGTAAATGATGTCAGCAAACTGAAAACTAACAAGGCAATTATTAAATGAGCCAATGTAGCTTCAATGGGAACTGTTGACACCAGATTGAAAGAGGACATGTGCCAAAAAGTAGGGAAGTTGTGGGTGTCTTCCTCATATCATGTAGTTCAGAAATAAATATGATGATGTTAAAAAAGAAAAAGGTTAAGCTTTCCATGAATCTAGTAAAAAGGTTACTGATTTTCTTAAAAAAGAAGGAATAGGTTTCATTTTTGTTTTGGGGAGTTGTTTAGTGTGTGCAGAAGTTTGTAGCAAGGGGAGGATGGGCACCCACCCGGGTACAATGTTGTAATGCAAATGGATGCCATAGCCTCTGTAACCACAGCCTCCTGGAAGGGAACCCAGAAGTGGACCACAAGACCTGGAAGTGGATCACAGGACCCGGAAGTGGACTAGGTGACCCTTTGAGACATGTGGGGCAATGGTTCCAAGAGACTCCCTAATAAAAACTATGGAAAATAGTTCTCAGTCCAAAGACAACCTCAGCACTATAAATAGGGACAAGAGATTGAAAAAAGATCTGAAAGTTCTCAGATGCAAACACAAGTTATCTCTAAATGGTAAGATTTTGGGTAATTATTTTCTTGTTTATACCTTTCAGTAATTTTTATTATTGGCATGTAGTACTTTTAAACATCAAAGGAAAATAAAAACTATTTAGGGTGGAGCCATCTTCTCAGAGGAGCAGTGTTAGGCCTGATGCTTAGAAATTATAAAAAAGCAGATTTTCACTCAGCATAAATGAAAATTTCTCATGGTAATGGTCTGACATGCAAACTACTGAATCTCCCACTGGGAGCAGATATTAATTGCTTTTCCATCAGCCATTTTCTTACTTTCTTTTCCTGATGGTAGAACTAGCCTCCCAGTATATGCCCAGTACTTGTTTTTCCAGCTTCCTTTGTAGTTAGGGAATAGGTGAGCCACCCTAGCCTGGCCAAGAATTGCTGGGAAATCTTCTGAGTGGCTCTTGGGAGAGGTTCTCCTTCTCTCTCTCTCTCTCTCTCTGTGTGTGCACGTGTAACATGAGGAAAAACAGCACCCTTCCAGTGTTTGATGTACTCTTTGAACGTGTGGTTTTTGGCGCAGTGGCAGCCATCTTATGACCATGAGGAGCGAAACCTGAGATTACCATCCAATACTCTGAGGATGGTAGAGCAGAAAGATGGAAAGAGTGGGGTCCTTGATTCATCTAAATATAACCATCTCCTCAGCCCAGATTCAGGCTTCTGAGGAAAGTGTTCTTATTGAGGATTCAGTTCCAATTGTATTGCAGGTCCTAATTATTTCACTCTCTCTAAAATGTTCAAACAGAGGCATGATGCTGGTGTTCTTCAAGTTGTATAAATGTTGTCAAGTTTGAAAGTGTCTCACCATTCTTGGGGCCATGGGCTCTAATTATTTTAATGAAAAACCTTGCAGCAAGAGGTCAGAATGTGATTTTGCAATGTTTATTTCATGTCATTAGATTTTGTTGCTTTAACTGTTGCGGGAAATAAAGGCGTTTTAATGTGGCTCACTGGTTTCTCTTTCTTGTGGTTGCTGTCATCCTTTCACAAACCCAGCTCTGTAGAAGACAAGGGTAAATCCTAGAGATTCGCATCAGTGAGGCATGAAGCGTCCATTCTCTGCATGTGGTGACTAGTGGGCAGGTCTTGGGGAAGCACCAATCTTTGCATGTCCTGTGAGGCAGAGAATAATAGCAATAAAATAGAGCATGGGGATTGGAAGCACCTGTTCTACAATTCCTGGTTCTGCCAGTGACTAACAAGAATTTAGGGCAAGTTACTTAACATGTCTCTGACTTTGTTTTCTCATTATAAAATGTGTATGATGGTAATATGGTGGAGGTCATGAGGATGAAGTACATGTGAAGTCTTTAGCGTTATACCTAATACGTAGTAAGAACTCTATACATGGGTACTACTACTCACAATACATGGGAGAACTGCTCTTTCCAAGTGTTACTGTGACTGGGAGAAAATGTCTCTATCGGGATAATTTGTTCTTTAGCAAGACCTTCTGGAGTTGGATTTAGCAGAAGGCAGCTCAAATTTGGATAACCCTCTTCTTCTGGGTCTGTCAACTCATGGAACTGTTTCTCTCATTCACATTTAATTGCATTTGTGTTTGTAGCATGATTTTGGCTTGTGGCTCAGTTTCCCTCGGAGATGAGAAGCTCCTTGAGGGAAGAGTTGGGATTTCCATTCTCGGGTTCTCAAGAAAGCTGAGTTCTGGGCTACACACATGCACACGCACAAAGAACGTTGGCCAGGGAATGGGTAGATAGGCAGCAACTACCTGTGATATGAAAAATTGGGGTTAGTTTCTAGAAAGTTCAGAGAGCAGTGGTTCTCACACTTGGCTATACGTTGGAGTCACCTGTGGATAGGGTGACCAACCATCTGGTTTGCCCAGTTTCCAAGGACCTGGGACTTTCAGTTTTAAAACCAGGACTTTTAGTGCTAAAAGTTGGAAAGTCCTGGGAAAGGTGTGAAAGTAAGTCCTGGGAAACTGGCATGAGTGGTCACCCTACCAGTGGAACTTTAAAACATGCTGATGTGAAGGCTGGGACTCAGCCCCAGAGCTTAAGATATAAGCTGTGGTCTGGGGTGAGGCCTGGATATTAGTGTGGCTAATAACCCAGGTGATTTTGATGTTCAGAAAAGGATGAGAAGTGCTGATGAGCAGGAGCTCCTGACAGGGTTGCAGTGTACATAGTTGAGCTGTGGATGGGTTACTGGTGGCCTAACAAACTGGCTCCCTTCAGACTCAAGGGCACTGGTTGTCTAGCCCCATTAGCAACCTTCTAATTTCACTCCAGTGTGCCTTCCAAAATGTGCCATTTTCTGTGTGTGCTATGACACGCACAAGGTTGGGAAGCACTGACTGAATAATAATGCATGAAGGTGGTGAATACAGACTCGTTAAAAAAGGGAATTTAAAGGCCCCACCCGAGAACATCCAAAGTGGAATCACTGCAAGCCGGGAATCTGCATTTGAATCAGGCTTTCCAAGTGATTCACGTGCTTGCTCAAATTTTAGAATCACAACAATGAATAAATAGAAAGTATTGCAAAAACATTGTAGTAATAGTCTTAAAGAAATGAACATCAGAATAGCCCTGCCTGAATTGACTTGGGTACAGAAAATCTCAGGTGAGGCAGAGGAATGGGAACCAGAACCATTTTCCTTTATATCACAAAAACCTCCCTTTTCCCCAGACCTCTTCCTCTCCTTGAAACGATTGTGTCTCTGAACACCACAGCTACAGCTGTCTGCTCTCAGATTTTCCCCTAAACCTCAGGTCACTGACCTTCACGTAGGCTAGATCTCTTGTGGCAGATGAAATTATTGTTCTCAGTTCTTGACTTTCTTCTGCTCTGTGAGCTTGCAGTGAACAGAAGTGGAAGAGAATGCTTCTCACCTTCTTATGAATGAGAAGCATTGATATTTGCTATTGCAAGCAGCTCAGTTTTAGGGTCGTATGTTTCTCAGCATGATTGTGGCCAGAACTAATTTACTTCTCAAAAGAGAAGGAATTTGGGTTGCCCCTAGTCCCACCAAAAGACTTTAAAACATATGACAAAAGAAGGGCTTACTGTGGTGGTGAGGACTTGGAAAGGGGTGAAGACCTGCCCAGACTGATCATACTTGTGCATGTCAACGTCTCCATAGAGACTGCAGCGCTCCTTCCAGCTGGCTAGTCTCTTCTCCACCTTCTTGTTCATGAAGTACTGGAAAGGGCCCCGCTGGGGCAGACCTGCAGTGCCTGCAGAGGAGCCAGATAGCATGTGGTTACCAAGTACCACGTGCCCACTCCAAGGCAATGTGTACTTTCTAAAGCAGGCAGTTCTAATAGAACTCTAAAGAGGTTCTCTAAATAGAACTCTAAATAGAACTCTTTAGAACTCTAAAGAGGCAGTTCTAACGCCTCTCGTTTATTAGTGGACTTCCATTTACCTTTCTTAGTTTTCTGTAGGCTTGGGGAGGCAGACACAAAGTTTTCTGTAGCCCTGAGGAGGCAGACACAAGAGTCATCCCCTTATTTGCTGCTGGGAGCCTGGGACTGAGTTCTGGCTCTGACTGTGCCACTCACAACAAGACCTTGACTCACCACTTATCTCTATAGTGCATTATTGAGTAAGATCTTTTTTATAGTCATGAGATTGCATGATTTATATTTTAAAAAGGCATGTCGAGAATGTCATGGGTTGAGAGCCATTCTTCCCAGAGGCAGGAAGTAGGATCTGATGTGTGATGAGGGGCCCTGTCTTGCAATTCTCATCTTGCCTCCATTAGAAACTGAGAAGCAAAGGAACCCCATTTGCCTTCCACTAGGAAAGACACCAACATAGGGTGCCCAGTGAATTCTCCCAACCAGGACGCCTTCCTTAACAATAGCCTCCTGCCCAGGACAGGTCTACAGGTTGGTTTATCAACAGTAGCTCCCACTGGGGGCCGCAGTTCCAGCAGCACCAGACTTTGGCTTCCAATTGCTTTGACCCCAGATCTCCATTGGTCTTCCTAGTTCCTGACTATCTCACTCTCACCTATTTTCTCTCTTCTGGTCTAGCTCATTTGGATTTTGTCACCAGAGTGCCCAATTTGGTTTGTACGTTGGTTTCTCCATCGGAGCTCATACCTGCTCTTGTTCTGTCCATGTGTGGCCATTGGGAGAATGATGCCCAGCCTAGATTCCTGAGCAGAAAACCCTCTCCAGCCATGCTTGCCCATCCCCCTTGTGTTCAGAGGAGGCTCAGCAAATGCTACCTCTACCCACATCTTGATTTATTTTATACTCCACAGAGCCAGGGGTGTGGTTGTCAACTGATGGTAGTGGTGAATGGATTCCAGCTGCTGATGGCCAAGCGTGCCCTCCTTTCTGACTGAGACACCTGGGAGGGTGGGGGCGTGCTAAGGAGTGGGCAGTTGGACACACCGCAAGAACCTCATGGCAATTAGGGAGTTAGGCCATTTCCTGCCTCCCACACAGCAGGAAACAAAGATGTGTGTTGTTTTATTTCTTCCAGCATTGACCATAAAGATGCCAGACAGGCACTGAGAGAGAAGCTCTGGAGGCAGGCAAGAAACAGAGGAGCTGACAAAAATCAGAGGCCATTATGGACTTTAGAGATCAAATATCCTCCTTCTCAGATGAGGAAACTTAGACCCAGCAAAGTGAAAGCAAGCATTTTCCCAAGGGCTGTCACTTTCTCTTGCACCAAGTTTAAATTAATTTAGGCAGCGTCAGGTTGGAGACTGGGTTCCAAAAAAGGTAGTTTCCAGTGTCCACCTTGAAGAGCAGCAGCTTGGTGCCAGTGGATCTCGGAGGTGCCAGCCCACCCAGTCATTCTGATTGGGTCAGAGCTGACCTAGTGCAGAGCTGTGCCCGCAGTGAAGCATGAGAGAGGCCTCCATTCCTGGACTCCTCTGGCTCTTCTCTGTCCCCTGAGTTGTCATGTTGCCTTTCTTCAGGAGAGTCATCATCATCACCACCACTATCATCATGAACACCACTACCATCACCATCATAATTATCACCATCATCACCACCATCACCATCATCACCACCATCATTACATTTTTACTACAGGAGCTGAAGTTTGCATGCATCTATTCTTCTGGCTGTATCACCCACTGTCCCTCCCCCTGCCATTGTTCTCCTGCCCCCTCCTGCCTCACTCCTATTCATCTTTCAGGATCCTAATTTGGGCTTCCAATGAAGTGTCACCTCTACTGCAGGCCTTTCTGACCCCCAAATCGGAATTAGCTCCTCCTCCTCCGGGCTTCCACACTGTTTACTTCAAGGGTCTGTGTCCCCGAGTTGATTTACTGCTTGTGTAAGTGACCAAGTAGAGATACTTAATAATGTCCCACTCAGACTTCAAGGTAACTGAGAATGATGCCTATGTTTTATCCTTCTACATGAATTACATGTCATGTAGGAAGTGCTCACCAGGAGTTGGTCACATTAAATGACTAAGTTTTGAAGGAGGACATTCTGGATTTTAAGATAATAGGAAGAAAGTTAGGATAATGCCAAACTTTTCCAAAGCGCCTCTTTCACACAAAGCAAAATGAACCTAGTAACTACAGGGTAAGGTATCAGGTGATGAGACTCATAACATTTTGTGTAGTCAACGCGTAGCAGAAATTTAGGGTATGGAGGAGGAACAGCGGTCCCCAGGGGGTTGAAAAAAAACCATTAGGAATATCAGAAAACCATTCAATTTTAAGAATTTCTAATTTTTTTCTTTTTGAGGATCGCTGGTGAGGTTTACTATACATTGTGACTGACTTTAAGGGCTTTATTTCTCTCCCCGAGCTGCCCTTATACGGAGGCAGAAGGGTGACGGGGGCGGGTGGGGGTGGTGAGAGTGGGGATGGCAGTGAACAGAAACTCCTTACTCCTGCTCTTTTGGTCTTGGTCAATCACAACACCTTGTTTACTCAGCCCACCCTGTATGGGGTACATTCTCACTTCTCGGTCTGCAAAGGATAAGAGATAAAAAGGGATCCTTGAAAGATTTACGTCACGCGTTAGGAAGCTCTTTGCTATTGGAAGAGACAATTCCCAGCTTCATCCCCCCGGTTTGGTGGTGGTCAGACTGGAAGAGATTAATGGTGGATAAACAGGTCCCAGGGAAAGTGGCAGCATCCACTCTGTGGTCAGGAAGCAGGGAGAGAAATGCTATACTATAGATTCCATATGTGGCTAGATTTGGGTTGCCTGACCTCACAGCATAACAAGAAAGAGGCTTGTGCAACTGAGAAGGAAGCAGACCCTCAACCCATAGCCAAGAATGAAAACTCTGGTTAGTAGATAAACTGTATCTACCTGATATTCTGATACGCTTTTCTAGAAGTTCTGAGAATGTGATGAACACGGTGGAAAAGTCTCTTTTCCAGGTGCATTATTGATAAGTTGCTCTGCTAATGCCACATGAGTTGACTCTCATTGTGGGGGTTTTACTGAGTAGAGAAGATAATTAGGGGCTACAATAGGATTGTTTAATTAGATAATTAAAGAATAAATTATGTGACTCATTTTTTTTGTATGTGTACAGGCTTATTATTTTTTTACTTTAGTGCAAGGGTCAATCAACTTCCTCTTAAAGGACCAGATATCAAATATTGTAGGCTTTGTGGGCCATGTGGTCTCTGTTGCAACACAAGAGTAACAATATGTGAATGAGTAGGCATGGCTGTGTTTCAATAAAACTTTACATATGAACACTAACATTTGACTTTCATATAATTTCCATGTGTCAAAAAACACTGTTCATTTGATGTATTTGTCAACCATTTAAAAGTGGAAAACCGTTCTTCACTCACAAGCCACCCAAATAGAAGTGGTAGGACAAATTTGGCCTGAGGGCTATAGTTTGCTGAGTCCTGCCTTAGGGAATGCCTCAATGCACCTCCTGTTGCAAGGAGATCGGAGCTAGTTTCCAAGATAGAAATGAGCATTTTGAAGTTCTCCCAGCAATTTCAAAATCCGTTTTCAGGCTAGATAACTGGTCCATGATAAGTCTGAAAAGAACCCTTCCTGTTTACAGTCCCACCAACAGTGTAAAAGTGTTCTTGTTTCTCCACATCCTCTCCAGCACCTGTTGTTTGCTGACTTTTTAATGATCACCATAGTACTTAAAGTATACTAAAAAAATAAATGAATAAATAAATTTAAAAAAAAGTCTGAAAAGAACCAAGCCTGGACTTGCCTCCCTAACTCCGATATGAAATCTGTGGCTTCCAGCGATCTTGAAGTCTTCCAGTTCATATTCTAGACTTTATGACCACATTTAAACCAACTTAGGGATACACAGCCCCTCTCTGTTCGAGGAAAACAGACCTTAACTCCTAGAGTAAACAATTTCATCATGATATCCCTTAAGCACTCATTTTCACACTGGCCAGCTTTCAGGGGTATAACGCAATCTCACTTCCTAATGTTGTGGATGAGTAAAGTAATGTAACGTAATGTAATGGAGAGAGTTGTTTATTCCCTCACAGATATGCACCAAAGGGGTAAATAATGGCGACTCTCCATCTCTGGGTTTTGTTTGACATTTTCCTCTACTGCGCCAGCTATGACCTTAGGTGTGGATCATTTCCTTTTCCCTAGATGGAAGAAGCTGATGTGATGGAGAGTGGGGGTGGTGTTTGCTGATGTGGTTCCCGAATGTCTCCAGCAGCCCAGAGTGAAGCACCACTACAACAGTATTTAAAAATAGAGAATCAAGTAAGCTTAATGTAGCAGTTTCCTCAGGATACCAGAGTAGGCATTTAAAAAATAACTCAGGATGATTCTTTCTGGAGTCTGCCAAGGCGCTGAATTCTGAGACTGTGGTGGGATTCTGATATTTAAAAAATTTTCATTGGTGGGAGTGGGGAGGTGATGGACTGGCATAGTTTAGTGCAGTATCTTGTGTCTAGTAGGCTCTCCATAAAGGTTTACTATACACATGAAGGGGGTGAGGGTTTAGAAGAGCATTTTGTCTGAACAGGAATTCTGGTTTCCTTCCAGCTGAACTGCCTCTTGGGTTGCCTCTCAGGTCTTTGCAGAAACATATGACATTCTGAGGAGTGGAGAGAATTCCCCTTTGAATCCCAGGCAATTGGCACATTAAATGCAGTCTTACTTTTATGACACCAGAGTCCACACAGTTCCCTGTTTCTAATAGCTGCTACTGGCTCAGCATGATCTCAAAAGAGGAATCCAGCTTCCTTGGTTTTTGCCAAAGCCCAAATCAATAAGCGTCTGCTTTCTGCTGCATTTGCGATTGGTCCTGCTGGCAGCATGGAATGTTGAGCATGTAGAAGCCATGAGCCCCCACCTAGCTCAGGACTTGTTCTGGATTGTAGACTGCTGCTTTGTAGGGGAGAAGGAACTCGGGGTTTGGAGGGGTGGGAGAAGTGGAGGCCGGAGCTTCTTTGTGAGATAACTAGGAAGTTTTGGCAATTTTTAAGCTCCCATCCTTAGTAACAATTTTGTTTTCTTGGTGGGGGGAGTGGGCGGAGAAGGAGGGGAAGTTGGAAAGAGGTTGCTCTCTGGAAGTGATGAGACCCTGGAAAGAGAGGGACATAGTCAAAGAAAATTGAGACAATTTTTTTTTTTTTTTTTGAGGCTGAGTCTTGCTCTGTCCCCCAGGCTGGAGTGCAGTGGCACAATCTTGGCTCACTGCAAGCTCCGCCTCCCGGATTTACACCATTCTCCTGCCTCAGCTCCCTGAGTAGCTGGGACTACAGGCGCCCACCATCACGCCCAGCTAATTTTTTGTATTTTTAGTAGAGACGGGGTTTCACCCTGTTAGCCAGGATGGTCTCGATCTCCTGACCTCGTGATCTGCCTGCCTCGGCTTCCCAAAGTGCTGGGATTACAGGCGTGAGCCACCGTGCCCAGTCAAATTGAAACAAATTTTTTTTTTTTTTGAGATGGAGTTTCACTCTTGTTGCCCAGGCTAGAGTGCAATGGCACAATCTCAGCTCACTGCAACCTCCACCTCCTGGGTTCAAGTGATTCTCCTGCCTCAGCATCCCAAGTAGCTGGGATTACAGGCATGTACTACCGCGCCCAGTTAATTTTTTGTATTTAGTAGAGACAGGGTTTCACCCTGTTGGTCAGGCTGGTGTCGAACTCCAGACCTCAGGTAATCTGCCCGCCTTGGCCTCCCAAAGTGCTGGGGTTACAGGCATGAGCCACCGTGCCTGGCGAGACGAATGTTAAAGATTGTTCATAACCTCAAAATTAGTTCCATGCCCTTGATGCCAGGATACTTCTCTTCTGGTACAGAAAAGGCAAGCTTGCATGTTGACATGAGACTCTAGTCTCTTTAAGGTAAAATTCAGGTTCTACTGATCTTTGAAGCCTTGGCATCCAGCATATATAGTAGGTGCTTAATACTTGTAGGTGACAGAGTGAACATCAGATGAGCAAGTAGAATACATGCTCAGCACTATCAGCTTTTCTGGATAAGTAGGAAATTTAATCTTTTCTCCATATGATCCCAGCCTTTCTCTACCCAGAGACAAGCTGTTATCTGCAAAAAGTAGCAGAATTACATTCAACATTCAGACCTGCTGTAGTGGCCTGAAAAGGTGTGCAATGTGTTGAATTTCAGTCCCTTTGCTGAAAATAAACGGAAAAATGTGTATTGTTGCTGATGTCTCTTTGGCTTATCATGTCTTTAACAGTTTTGTTAGAAAGGGAATTTAGCTTTCAGACTGCTGGAAAACTATCAAGCTTTGGCTACAGCAGCAATTTTCAACCCTGGTGGTATGCTGGAGCCTCCTGAGGGGTTTAAAAAAATTCCAACACACAGATGCACCCGACATCAATTGCATCTGAGTTTTGGCAGGTGGGATTCTGGACAAGCTCTCCAGGTAATTCAGATGTGGGCAGCCTAGGCTAAGATACCCCTTAGTTGGCATTTACCCATGCTGGAGGACTAGGGCCAAATAGTTGCTCCTCTGATTGCAAATTAGCAGTCAAACCAGGGGGCTTATTTCCACTCTCCAGTGGAAATAATAATCCTGTGGATTACAGTATTTAATTAGAGTCGGCACTTTTTATTTTCGACAGTGGTTCCAACAAGCCAAGCAAACCCTGAATCTTCATATAAAAAAGTCATTTAGTTGGATTAAAGCTTTATCGCTTTTTGCCAACTTTTGAATTGGGTGGAAACGATCAGTGCTAGAGAAATGTCACGATTTCTTTTAGAGCAAAGTTTGTGTTGCAATTTTCTGAATCCCCAGCTCCTAGTACAAGGCCTGCCACGTGGTAGATAGTAAAAAATGCTAAAATAATTATAGTAGCTGCTGCTTGCTGGGTACCGACTGTTACACTGAACACCTCATGTAATCTTCAAAACAACCATATGAGATAGGTCCTATTAGTATCTTCCTTTAGAAAGGTGCAGAAAGCAGAATTCTAAGATGACACCAACATTCTGCCCCCTATTGTGCCTGCCCTATATAATCCCCTCTCCTTGAATGTGGGTCAGATCCATGAATATGATGGGATATCACTCCTGTGATTATATTATGGCAAAGGTGAAGAAATTTTGCAGATGTGACTAAGTTTCCTCATCAGTTGACTCTAAAGTAATCAAAAGGGAGCATTTCTTGGGTGGGCCTGGCCTTATCAGGTGAGCCCTTTAAAAGAAGGGTTAGAGATTGGAGGCCTGCTGATAGGCAAGTCACCATGAGTACTAATGCTCTAAGGAAATAGATTCTGCTAACATCTCAGAGCCCCAGATAAGACTCTGTGTAAGAGGACTTAGCTAAGTCACCCAGATTCCCAACCCACAGAAACCATGATATAATAAACAGGTGTCGTTTTAAGTCACTAAATATGTGGTAATCTGTTATGCAGCAATAGAACACTAATATACCAGTGGAAAAGTCATGATACAGAGAGGTTAAAGGGCTTGGCCAATGATCCACATTAGGAGCTGGTGGAGCTGGGAGTCAAACCCTGACATTTCTGACCCCAAGCTGTTTAACCATGTTACCACCGTTTGTTTATAAAATGAGGCTCATTTGCACTAGCCCACTGGCTTTCTGCAAGCCATAAACTGGGACAAAACCAAGGTGGATTCAAAATCTTGCTTGCTTTGTGCAATGATGTGGAATTAGAGGCAGGAGCTTTCAGCACACCCCACACATGTGAAGGGTCAGGGCCAGAAGCGTGGGAATAGTGTCTTTTCCAGATCCACACTCCAAGCTGTGCCCCCAAGTTGGTACATATGTCAGTCATGCAAAAGAGAAGGACTGAGGAAGGCTGTTTTAATCACAACTGGGAGCTCAAAGGCCAATTTACTGAACATCAAATAAACCTTAAGAAAGAGAGAGACGGGGCTGAGGTTTACATGGTGACAACCATATCTGCTTTGCTCCAGCTGAGAGGCGAGGGTATTGGCCTACATTTCTGATCTGATCCAGAATTTAAACATCATAATTATTATAGTGGTCCTTTCTTAAAGAAAAACTAAGCTTTACTTTCATTAGCAATGTACATTTTAATCCAGCTTTTCCATTTTTTTTTTTTCTTTTTTTTTTTTTCTTGAGACAGAGTCTTGCTCTGTTACCTAGGTTGGAGTGCAGTGGCGTGATCTCGGCTCACTGCAAGCTCCATTTCCCAGGTTCATGCCATTCTCCTGCCTCAGCCTTCCAAGTAGCTGGGACTAAAGGTGCCCGCCACCATGCCCAGCTAATTTTTTTGTATTTTCAGTAGAGACAGAGTTTCACAGTGTTAGCCAGGATGGTCTCGATCTCCTGACCTAGTGATCTGCCTGCCTCGGTCTTTCAAAGTGCTAGGATTACAGGCATGAGCCACTGCACCTGGCCCAGCCTTTCCATTTTCTTAAGGAGATTGAGAGAGAGAACTTTTAAGATTTGGTTATTCTCAGACTAGGGCCACATGGGCTCTCTTTGCAGGACATTGGCTGTGCTGGGTGGCCAAAGCCAGCTTTTGTGAGCAGCGGTGTGTGTTCTTGTGTTGGCTTCTAAATGGGTTCTCAGAGAGGTGGTCTCCACCACTCTATCATCTGATGCAAAAGCCATGGGTGTCCCACACCCGAGCAGTCCATAGGTGTTTATAAGTTGAATGGTGCTGTGTGAGCTCTGATGAGCAGTGTGACTCTGTAACTGCCCACAACATGGAGTTTGACTCAAAGGCAGGTGAACACTACTCTACCCTCTGGCAGCTGCGTGACCTTGAGCAAGTCATTTGACTTGTCTTAGCCTTCATTTCCTCTTCTATAAAACAGGGATAATAATGTTTGGGCGGACCTCCTACTCATTATCCACTCTCCTCTCTTCTTCAGCAGGAGGAGCCTAACTGTGGGATGAAGGTAGTGTGCTCTAGCTAAAACCATTTCATTGTCTTGCTGCTGGGATGGCTGTAAGACCTATCTCTGGCTAGTGAGAAGTGAAAGTCTGGTAAAGAAGGGGTGTCTTGGAAAGCTATCATTTTCTTGTACTCAGCTAGAATGTTCCTTTTCATTTTCCCTTTACTGGCCTGTCCTCTTCCTACCTGGAATGTAGCTGTGATGTCCAGAGGTGAGCAGCCATCCTGTGAGCATAAGGATAAGGAGGAGCAGAAAACTATGAATGGCTTGGGTCTCTGATGGCATCATGGAGCCACCCACCATCCCTTCCCTGCCTTCCTTTGGACATCTTAACACGTGGGGGAAATATACTTCTCTTTCTACTGGTGATCTTTTTTTCCCCTTTTTATCCCTTCAGGCCAAATGCAATTCTAGTTGATGTAAAAACCTGCCTTATAAGGTACACTTCCCAAATATTTGAAAATACTTAGTGAGCCATCAGGTGTTAACATATGCAAGAAGTCATTCAACAACTTTATTATTACGGATCCTTTTCTAGAGATATAATCAGTGTGAAAGGAGACAGGACAGGGATGTCTCTCTTCTTCAGTACTGACTTGTGGGAAGTAAGTATCCTGGTATGGTATGGGAATGTGTGGCCAAAATATAATTTAACCGGAGTAACAAATTGCCCATCAGGCCTAATGTGTCTAATTTTGTCTGAGGCAGAGAAGACCCAAGAAAGAGTTGCTCTTTGTCTTTGAATACCCCTTGCCTGAGAGAGAGTTCACTTAAGATCTAGAAAATATGTAGGAATTTGGGGTACGACAAGTGGGCAGTAACCAATGTATACCCCAGCAAGGCCATTTTAATGAACTTACAGTTCCACATGGCTGGGGAGGCCTCACAATCATGGCAGAAGATGAAGGAAGAGCAAAGGCACGTCTTACACGGTGGCAGGCAAGACAGCTTGTGCAGGGTAACTCCCCTTTATAAAACCATTAAATCTTGTGAGACTTATTCACTATCATGAGAACAGCACAGGAAAGACCTGCCCCCATGATTCAATTACCTCCCACTGGGTCCCTCCTATGACATGTGGGAATTATGGGAGCTGCAATTCAAGAAGAGATTTGGGTGGGGACTCAGCCAAACCTTATCAGCCATCATCTGCATCGAGAGACACCAGATATTATGGAACAAGAAGGGGATGAGCACATTTTTCTCTCCTCAGTCCAGTCACAGCCAAACACCTGAATTTAGCTCAGGGGCTCAACTCCAGTAGGCACCTGGACCAACCAACTGGGGCTCAGTCAGAGGAAAGTGATGAGGATGAGGCAGAAAACCAAAACCCTGTTTGTTATTTAGGGCCATGACTATAGGAGGTGGGAATAATGGCCTGAGGAAAAGTGGACCCAGTGGAGGACATGACAGTTATTTTAAAATCTGAAGGGCTTCCACGCAGAGCAAGGATCAAACTTCTCTGGCTCAGTTCCAGTGGGTGGAATTGGAACCAATGGTGAAAACTTCCAGGTTGCAAGATTTGGATTTGGGTTGGGATTTGGATCTGTATATGTCAAAGACAGAGTGACCCATCTCAGTGGCTGGTCCCACTGCTGCTGGTATTTAAGCACATATGGAACTACCACTTGCTGGGATGTTGTACAGGGATCCCAGCATGCATTCACCTGTTGACTTCTTAACTCAATGAAATAATTGATGAATTAACAATTATTGTGTGCTTGCCATGTGTCAGGCTCTTCCAGCCTGGTCTGACTGACTACAGCCTTTGAAATGTCTCCTAACTTTGTGATTCTTTGATACTCTGAGTATAATGAACTCCATTTTGCCCGGGGAAAACTGATGCGCCAGGATCCGGAGTGAGTTATACAAAGCCACGGAACACATATGTAGCAGTTTCTTCATTCTCTCTGAGCCTTTGCTCTCTCTAGTCTCCGTTCTTTTTCAAATGGCTGTTTCTTTCAGAGAAAAAAAAACACGCAAAAAACAAACAAACAAACAAAAAACCCAAGTCATGTTTTACTAAACCATGTGGGCTTGGTGAGCACGTTTGGGCAGGATGTGCAGTTACCCAGTATTGGTCGGAGAGATGTGTTTTCCTGACTCTGGACAAATGGAAGCAAGCTCTCCCTTTGATCTACAATCTTCCAAAATTCCCCAGATACCCCCAAGCAGAGGCAGATTATATGCAAGGGCTGTGGTTCAGATTTCATGGAACACATGGCCTTCTCACTGGGGTGTGGCTGTGGATTCTTCAGATTCAGTCACCCCCTCTATTCTCTGCACTTACATTCCAAAAATTGCTGTAGAAACCACACACCTCCAAGAAAGCCAATTTCTTTTTAAACATTTGTGAATCTCTCTCTCTCTCTCTCTCTCACACACACACACACACACACACACACATACTACCACTCCATTGCCAATCTTTACATCTTATATCTGTGGCTTTTCTCTTTTAGGACCTCTTGCCTGGCAGAACCTCCATGTGTTGGGAGCACCTCATCAGGCAATGACAGCCAACCTTACTTTTGCAGCCGGGCATCTCATAAGGAAGGAGCAGAGCCTTTCAGCTCAAGCCTCTATTCCTCCGTGGTGCATCAGGCTTGCAAGATGTAGCAAGAGCAAATTAGCAGCTGTGTAAGACTGTCTGACGCTAGTAAAAGCATCTGTTGGAAAACTTGCTTTGTAATTTCCTGAGCATTTAGGGTCAGAAGTGGATAGAAACCCCCAAATAGAAGAAAAGCCTAATTGCTTTCAAGTGGAAGGAAAATAAGAAACAGACAAGCTCGCATGGGTGCAGTCTGTGGATTCTCAACTGCAGGCCCCTGGGGTAAATGTTTCCAAAGCCCTACTTTCTTAGGGAGCAAGAACTGACTTTCTCATGAAATGATTTATTTGTCCCAGACTGGACCATACGTGGGTGGGAGTGGTGATCAAATTCACCCTCCCAACATTGCTCTGTAAGGCTGGAGATGAGTTGGAGAATGATGGATTGGGGCCCGTTAATGAGCTCTCCATGTTAGTGTCTTGGATCATCTTTCTTGGTTTTAGTCACCAATGAGTTTTCAGCACCCGGAACAGTACCTGACACATAGTGGGTGCTCAGAAAACATTTGGTGAATGACAGAATGAATGCACTTTTGTGTCCTAAGCGCTCTCCAAAGTTTCTGTGTCTTAGTTGGCTCTGTATATGGTTGATACCTGAAGTGGAGGTTAAAAACGAACGAACAAACAAACAAACAAACAAACGGAACTTTGATCTCTAGACAGAACTTGAGAGAAATATAAATTGGGGAGGCTGAAAGAGAATAAGGGAGCCAACACGGTTGTGTAGGGTTGTTTGGGGAGGCCACGGCTCATACGCAGACTGTTGGAAGGTGTCTCAGCCTGGTATAGGCCAGTCGCTTCTCTCACATGCCTTTGAAGTTTGCATCTCACTCTGAACTCCGCAGTGAAGATTTTGTCCTTGCTTTGCTTCAAGGCCAAGGCCTTTATCCTGAGATCAAGGGTCTTCCCTTTCTCTCCTGTCACTTTTGCTACATCTCTTTTCTTCTCTTTCCCTACACTGCAATTCTCCTTAATAGCTAGTTTCAGTTCTGGATGGTAACATTGGGCTTCGCAAAAGACCCATTTCGAAACTCTCTCTTAACAAATTCACATCTTGACAGCTTTCATTGGCCTGAATGTGACTAAAGCTGAGACTTCGGGGAATCGAAACTGTGATTTCCAAAAAGAACACAGCATCTGCATAACTAAAAACCCTGTCTGACTGTATGTGACTGGGGCTTTAGAGGAAATCTGGAGAATTTATGTACCCCCCTTTGCCAGCTGCAGTTTGTCACTCTCTTTAGTACTTGGAGTAATAGCTCTTTGTTAACAATCACAAAGGGTTGCATCTTTTACTTAGTAAATGAGGCTTAAAGATAAAACACCTTCTTTCTTTCCCTCCTCCATCAATAAGGCACACTTAGAAGAAACATCATGTAGAGTTATTTGCAAAAGGCTTGATTTCTTTATCTGGAGAAAGAAATGGAAACGCAAAGATGACTTGCCTCTGTGCCTTCCCAACTCTCTTGGCATAGATAGTACAGGCTCCTCTGTGCGTTGAACCCAAGGTTAGTAAGTCAGAGCTCTGAGAGCCATGGCAAGCCTAGGTGATTCCTTAGGTAATAGGTTAGGCAGGGGAGAAGGGACAAAGAGAGGCAGAAAAAAGAGAAAAAAAATTTACAAAAGGAGAAAAAGAGAGATAGTAACATGCTTCCAGACAGTTCAGCTGCCTTTTTGTGCATCAGCTCATGACTGTGGCCTGCTGCTCTAAAGACACCAAATCTGCAGCTGATTCATTCCTCCCACTTGAAGAGATGCCTCATTGGCTAGTCCCTGCTCCCCGCCTTAATGGGATGTGCCTGCGGCTCAGATATGTGGTTTGCTAAGCTTGGAGACTGAACCCAACTTGGAGGAGCCCAACTCCACAGACACAAAGGCAATAAATGGGACAAAGAGTGGGGGACCCTTGGCCAGAATCAAGCTAACCCCTGGAGGTGGCGCCCTCTACATTTCCTTCAAATGATCAGATTCTGTCACTGAGGAGATGGGGCTGAGTCTCCGGGACTCAGGACGCCATATGCAGCTACTGAGCTAGTGGCTTGCACTGGCTTTGGTTTTATCGGAAGTCGTTCTCTTTGGCCCAACACCAGATAATACCTAAATATGAAAATTAGAGTTTTTGAGCCAGATTCCAGTCGTGGGATCTGTAGTAGTAGTAGCTCTGCAGACTTGCTGTTTACAACATTTTTTTTTATTTATTTATTTTTGAGACAGAGTTTTGCTCTTGTTGCCCAGGCTGGAGTGCAATGGTGCGATCTCGGCTCACCGCAACCTCCACCTCCTGGGTTCAAGTGATTCTCCTGCCTCAGCCTCCTGAGTAGCTGGGATTACAGGCATGCGCCACCATAGATGGCTAATTTTGTATTTTTAGTAGAGACAGGGTTTCTCCATGTTGGTTAGGCTGGTCTCGAACTCCTGACCTCAGGTGATCTGCCTGCCTTGGCTTCCCAAAGTGCTGGGATTACAGGCGTGAGCCACCACGCCTGGCCTTTTTTTTTGTCTTGACCTATGACATTGGGTCTGACCTTGTCCCAAAAGGCCCTAGCTCCAGGACCCCATTTCATAAACCGAAATGCACCGGGTCTGGGTCTGTAGCCCTGGGCCGGCCTTACCCTTTGCATCTTTACGCAGTTCTGCTTTGCTGAGAGAAGGGCCTTGTTCGGCAGCCTTATCTTCCCCTGCCTCCTTTGTCTTGTCCTCAGTGCTCTGGGCACCCTCTCCCTTCTGCAGTGCCTGACCGGGAGGTGAGTACACGTCTTCAGGCCGGCCCTCTTGCCTCTTGTTCCCCTCCTTCCTCTCACGGAGAACTCTGGACAGAGAAACATCCACCCTCAGGTGTGATGTCCTGAGTGACTCAACAAACCCCAGTGAGTGACCCACCATGTGGTCACAAGAGGAAGATGTTGAACTGGAACCCCCAACTTCAAGAAAAATGACTTAATCTAGAAAGAAAAGAAATGAGCCGGGTGCGGCAGCTCACACCTGTAATCTCGGCACTTAGGGAGGTTGAGGCAAGAGTTTGAGACCAGCCTGGGCAATATAATGAGACCTGGTCTCTACAAAAAACCTGAAACATTAGCTGGGTGTGGTAGCACATGCCTGTGGTCCCAGCTACTCTGGAAGCTGCAGCAGGAGGACCACTTGAGCCCAGGAGGTTGAGCCTGCAGTGAGCTATGGTGGCGTCATTGTTTTATAGCCTGGGTGACACTACTCCAGATTGAATGACCCTGTCTCAAAAAAAAAAAAAAAAAAAAAAAAAAAAAAAGATACGATCAGCTTATTCTTGCGTAAAATATTAATTTCCACTTAATATTCTCATTAAGTGGGCATACTCTTCTAAATAGTAAGACGATTAGAGAACAGGTTTTCCACACTAATGCTTCCAGTGGTGACAACAAAGTATTTCATTTTAGAGTAAGTAGGGTCAACATACAGCACGTTAGACTGTGTTGTCTGTTTTTCAGTTCACATTATGTTAATTATTCGTTTATATATTTTTAGTAATGACCAGTTGTGCTATATGTAATGGTTAGTTTTCATGCCTATCTCCACTGTTAGATTGTATGTTCCATGAGGTCAGAATTCTGCAAACCTTGTTCACCAATGTACCCCTACCATGTAGTACTATATCTGGCAAAAGGTAGATGCTCAATCTGTATTTGTTGGATATATGGATGGAGGGATAGATGGATTACAAAGCATTGGATGAAGGTAGAGAGGAACCATAGATAGTAGACTGTAGATCTAAATATTAACTATGAAGAAGGGAGAGTTACTAGTGGTACTTTTTTTCTCTTTCTTTTTTTTTTTTTTTGAGACGGAGTCTTGCTCTGTCGCCCAGGCTGGAGTGCAGTGGCCGGATCTCAGCTCACTGCAAGCTCCGCCTCCCGGGTTCACGCCATTCTCCTGCCTCAGCCTCCCAAGTAGCTGGGACTACAGGCGCCCACCACCGCGCCTGGCTAATTTTTTGTATTTTTAGTAGAGACAGGGTTTCACTGTGGTCTCGATCTCCTGACCTTGTGATCCGCCCGCCTCGGCCTCCCAAAGTGCTGGGATTACAGGCGTGAGCCACCGCGCCCGGCCACTAGTGGTACTTTTTTTCTCTTTCTTTTTTTTTTGAAACAGAGTCTTGCACTGTTGCCCAGGCTGGAGTGCACTGACCCGAACTCAGCCCACTGTAACTTGTGCCTCCTAGGTTCAAGCCATTTACGTGCCTCAGCCTCCCGAGTAGCTGGGATTACAGGCGTGTGCCACCACGCCTGGCTAATTTTTGTATTTTTACAAAAATTAGAGACAGGGTTTCACCATGTTGGCCAGGCTGGTCTCGAACTCCTGACTTCAAGTCATCTGCCTGCCTCAGCCTCCCAAAGTGTCGGGATTACAGGCTTGAGCCACAGCACCCGGCCAATAGTGGTGCATTTTTAATCAACCACAAGTCCACAGTGATGACCAGAGTCAGGAGCGGAAAGTCAAGGGAGCGCTTCTTCACCCAAGAAGGTTGTGTTTGGAATTGGTCAAGAGTGTCCTGCTATATAGTAAGGGTTCAGACAACAGGCCATGATGTTGCTTTGGCATTTTGTGGATAGCCCACCCACAGAAGCACTAAATGGCAACATATTTGGTAGGTTTAATATTTTTTTTCCCCTGAGAGTCAAAAAAATTTAATCTGAAAATAGGATCCTGGAGGTGATAATTAGAAGAGAATGGTTAAGGATTTAGAAATAATGGAGTCCCAACTGGAGCCTCGTATTCACGTCAGACATGGGAACTATCCTCATCGATATTGGGTAGAAACCTGAAATTTTCTCATGCCATCCAGATTAAAAAAAGATGCATCATTTTTCATTTGAGTTTCAACATGGTGCCTAAAGTTGTGGTTTTTGAAGCTTCTATTCATTTCTGATGGTTCTTTTACTCCTCTCAAAAGACTCAGCTTAAGCGGTTTATGTGTTGCACAGTTGTGACTAGCTGGGCAGTTTTTTTAAGGAAAACAAAATTGTTAAGCTTGGAAAAACATCTGCTCTGTGTCTGTTCACTGGATTCCGCCAACTTTTTTAGCAAGTTGTGACATTTGAACTGACAACCCTAAGGCATATTTCAGAACATGGAGGAAATCTATGCTCAATAAATAGGTTATTATACATTTCTCCAGTGTCCCATTAAAGAATCTGAAAGTGCTTCTTTCGCTTTGGGATTCTTGTTTATAAACTTGTAGCTCAGCATTCTCATCTATCATATATCAAGAAGATATGCAAATGATGTGAGCCCACAGGACTCAATTAAGCTATGCCTTGTCAAGATGAATAGAGTCATCCAGTGACTGCTGGTGAGCTGAGATGCCCTCCATGGGAACAAATTCTGGCACTTAAAAATCATACTCATAAAATGTTGAAGAGAAGAGAATGCTTTTTTAAAGGCCCCCATGTCAAGTAAACCAGTGGGGGAACTGACCAGATTTCCATCTGTTTCAAATTAAACGTGTTTATTATCTTTGCGTCATGCTCCCCAGCTCAGCATAATCAGTTAGAAAAAGATCTTCTGTGATCTTAGCAGAAAGCATGTTTTTGTAAGTTTATCTGGCTGCTTGCTTCCTTACACAAGTCAGTGATATTTCTTCCTTCATTTTGACTCTGTCTTGTGCTTTGTTGGAGCTAAAGCATGATGTTGGTGGGCTCTATTCATATGGCACTTATTTTTTGTTTCCTGTTATGCCCCTGAGTCTATGCTGTGTTTTGGGGATAGAGTGGGAACAAGATACTCAGTAAGTAAATATATAAGTAAAGTAATTATAGTTTGCAAAAGTTGCCCTAAAGGAAATAAACATGGGAGACAGAGAAAATCAAGCACAAGATTGTCAAGGACACTCTTTAGATTGGGTGGTTAGAAAAGAATTGAGCTGAGGCATGAAGGCTAAGAAGAAGCTACTCAAACAGAAACGGAAGGATGAGGATTCCAGGCAGAAGAAACAGCAGTTGCAAAGGCTTTGAGATAGTCAAAGCCTATCAAAGCCTCTGGTCATCACTGTGGACTTGAGGTTGATTAAAAATGCACCACATAGCTTCCTGACATGATAGATGGGAATGCTGAGCTACAAGGGCTTGCAGCATCTGAGGGACAGAAAACCAGCCAGTGTAGTCAGAGAGGACAGAGAGGCAGAAAATGGCATGGGGGGATGCCCGGCGATGAGGCTGGAGAGAAACCTGAGCCTGCCCAGACAGGTTTTATGGGAAATGTTCATGATTTTAGATTTTATTCCAAAACAATGGAAAGCCAAGGGAAAATGCCATGTTTGATTTTACATTTTATGAGAATTAGGCTGGCTTATCTATGAAGAACAGATTGGAGATGGGGAAGGGGAAGCAGGGAAGCCAGGTGGGAGGCGGTTGGCTCAGTCCAGGTGAGAGAGGACCACAGCAGCTTGCACTGGGATAGCATCATTGGACACTGGGAGAGGAGGATGAGCTTGAGAGAGGTTTTGGAGGTAGAATTGACAAGACTTGTGGATGTATTGCATAGAGGAGATAGACAATAGGAAGACTCAAGGGAGCTGCTAGCGTGTTGACCTGCAACGAGGTGGCTACTGACTGTGAGAAGAGTCCTAGGGAAGGAAAGACTGTTTTATGGGAAGGTGGGGGATGGAAATTCATCTTGAACCTATTAATTGGGAAGACTTGTTAGTAAGCTCTATGTAGAAATGAAGAAGTCTTTTGGCAATACATCTCTTGAAAGGGCAAACCTTGTAACTCATTGTTATAACTCTCAACGTAATAACGGAAACATTTGGAAAAACATGTGATGGAACTTGAGACAACTGAAGTCTGGAAAATCAGAGATGATTCAGGGTTAGCAATAAATCTAGCAAATGACATAGCATATGGGAAAGTGTAAACATGGGTTTTCTCCTTTGTAGCTTCCTGTCTGATTAGACTTTATTTCTGTATTGGAAACAAATGTGCTGACTGAGACGTGGGTGCAGGGAGTGTGAGGGCTGCTGGTGCTGAGAGGGGATGGCCAAAACATCCAGCAAGGAAGATGAGCTGCATGATTCAGGGAGAGGAGGAAGTACTCCAGGGTTGGAAGGTACGCTTAGGAGATGATATAATCTACTTATTTGATATTGTCCTTTGAGTTTTATGGAGTGCAGCCCATTTTTTTTTTTTTAAAGCTACTCTTTAAAATGATATTTTCTCTGTAAATCAGGCATGAAAAAAAATGACCCGAGGCCCTTCTTAACATTTCTTCAGTGGAATCTCTGCCTTCCTATTAATTTTCAGCAGATTGGGCTTGTTTTTCCACCTGCCTGCCCATTTCCAAGTGCAAGCTGTTCCACTCTTTGCTTATCTCTTTCTGTTCAGTGTTCAAAAGGGGTCCGTGGTGATTTTAGGAAGCATAATATTTGGTTGGTTAGTGAACAGTCTGTAAAACAAAATCCGTTACTTTGATGTTAGCATTGGTACCAGACCTGGAAGAGGAGCTTGTCCCTGTGGATTTCTGCTTTGTGTGTGTAAAATCTCAGAATGGTACAGAGGAGACTCCTCTATTGTTGGTATAGAAAAGCCTTAAGTTTTGGGGTCAGAGAGCCCTGAGTTCAGTCCTTAGTTCTGCTGTTTTCTATTTTGCAACTTTAGGCTTGTTACTTAATGTCTTTGAACCCAGTGTTTTAATCGGTAAAGTATGGATAATTATACACATGTAAATGACTGGGTTGTTGTGAAGATTAAATGATATGACGTATGTAAAGTTCTTAGCATGATACTTATTTCATGCTAGTTACCACAAATAGTCTGCCATGCTATTATCATTGAATATGCAAACATAATGGTGTCAGTTTGACAGTAAACGTACCTCCCTGGTTTGTAGCCCTGTAAGGGCTGTCGTCAAGCACTAAAACCATGGTAAGAAGGTGCTGGAGTGATGGGGTAGGGCTTCTCTGTTACAGTCTAGCAAATGTTGCAAAAGGGAAACTCCTGGTGTGTTTAACTCACTTATTTTTCAAATTGTGTTAAAAATTCAAACTGACTAATTAAGTTAAAAAAATGGAGACTTTTCCTATGCAACGTGGATGACAAGCTTCTTTTGAAAAACCAGATCTGGCAACACAAGGCCCCCTGCATTCCAGATGGTGACCATCAGCTGTAACTCAGGAGGGCGGGCTCTTTCCGGTTCTCTCCACTGTTCCTTCCCAGTGCCCTATCTTAGAGATAACCTACTGTTAGCGCTTATGTTGACTACTGACCAGCTCGTGTGATTGGACAAACACTTTCACTCTTTTAGTCTCAGTGATCCCATCTGTAAAATGAAGATGATAATCATAACATTTATCCCAAAAGTTTCTTTCGAGGATTAAAAAACCTCAATTAAAAAGGTTTTTCACAGTGCTTGGTGGAGAGAAAGAACTCAGGGTTAGCTATTAATATTATCATTATTAGGTAGCTTTGCAAATTAATGGGCGTCTAATCGAAATACATGCCTAAGTGGACACCGACAGAAATTAAACTGAGGATAACACACACGTTTGTATTTGAAACATACGGTGAGTTTTTCTTTTCTCGTACTTCCTTGTAGTTGGTCTTCTCTATATTCTTCTCTCAGGGAAAAGCATTTGACAGAGAATTTTCTGCTGTCACATCCACCCTTCACCCTTTTCCACCTGGGAGCTGACTCGTTTGAATTATATCAGTGGGATTAATAGTGTCACCATTTATTCCCCCATCTAGTTTCTTCCCTAAGGCATTGCATTGAGCCTGCTGAGACCCTCACTGAAGGTTACTACTTGCCTTCAAATATTCTCTCCTTCTGAGTTTGGCAACCGTTCTGTCAGATCATGAGGTCTTGGACCTAGGGTGGTAATCATGACACTCTCACTAGCCCTGGGGCTCTGTCACATTTCTTGCAGTGCTCTCATATGTCTTTGAACCTTTTGTAGACAATCTTTTTTATCAAAACAATTTCTATTTATCCTACTTTGAGTACGTCATCAGCTGATATAGCTTCCACTGCTTGAAAAAAAAATTAGAATTGTGGCTGGGCATGGTGGCTCACGCCTGTAATCTCAGCATTTTGAGAGGCCGAGACGGGTGAGAGTTCAAGACCAGCCTGGCCAACATGGTGAAGCACTGTCTCTACTAAAAATATAAAATTAGCAGTGCACAGTGGCGGGTGCCTATAATCCCAGCTACTGGGGAAGCTGAGGCAGGAGAATTGCTTGAACCTGGGAGGCAGAGGTTGTAGTGAGCCAAGATTGCACCACTGCACTCTAGCCTGAGTGACAGAGCAAAACTGTGTCTCAAAGAAAAAGAAAAAAAAAAGAAAGAAAGAAAAAAGAAAAGAAGAATTGTTAAAGTAAAAATCAAAGAAAAGGAGTTAATTTTAAGGTTCTAATCTCAAGATGATATTTTGAATCCACAGCAAGGTAATGGTCCTAGAAATCAGGCTTCATGGAGAGAGAAAAAAGTTTTTAAAATTCTTGGAAGTTCCCATTAACATACAGAGAGCCAGGCTAGGTCCCAGAGGATCAAAGCCACAAGTGGAGAGCAGGCAGGAGAAATGACCTGTGGGAAATTTCCACCAGACAGGAAGAGGAAATAGAAGCCACTGCCCTGGAGAAGGAAGGGAGATTTCGAGAGGGCACAACTAGGATGTGTACCACAGCTTGGTCACTGAGAAATGACTGCTTCTTCCGCAACCCCACCTTACTTAAGCAAAATTGGGGCAGGGTGTGATGAGGTATCGGAAACCCTCACAGAAAGCCCAGATGGCCTGAGGGAGAGTCAACCCATCTTAACTTGTCCCCCGTGTCCCCCCCTGTGACTACTGTGGTAGGGAAGTGGTGAAAGTTCCACCATCCCTCTTCCGGGGTAAAGTGTTCCTTATGGCCCAGATTTCCTGTCTGCCCCAGGGAGAGGACACCAAGGTGCTGAGAACAGTGTTGTCTTGGTATAGACTTCAGGGTTAAGAAGCAAGATGCCACAAACCATAGAGGGCTGGTGATTTGAGGGACCCAGAGACCTTGGACATCAGCAGCAGATGCCAGCAGATGCCCATAAAGGACAGTGAAATGGGCTACACCTAAGTAAACACTAGCCAAGGGCATTCAGGGACAAAACCAGTGTGTAGTTGAAGACCCAGAACTCCACGGACTCCTGCCACAAGGATATGCCAGCTTTTCTCTGCCCCCAGATACCGCCTTGGGAAGGAGGTATGAGCAAAGTGACCCCTTGAGAGAGGAGGGAAGCAGTCTTTGAATTTCCTGGGTAATTTACCCAAATGAAGCTGAGTTAATCCCAAAGTGAAATGTTTTAAACAGGAACAAAGTCATTTACCCTTAATTAAAAATTAGTTTAATTAATTTAAATAATAATTAGACAAGTAAATAATTAACTAAATAAAATTAATTTAGTTAATTTTAATTTTTCTCTTCCAGCAGGAGGAAAGGTAGCTTCAGAGTAAGAGAGTGATAAACAATAATGAACTTCATCTTTTGTATATTTCTGAGTGTTCTGTATAAATTTTGTTTGCAAATTCTGCATGAACTCTCTCGTAAGATTGACCCTTTTCTCTGGACCTTTGTCTTTGAGCCACTGATTCATATTAAGGGTGGTGAATGAATTTTATCTAACATAACCATTACTTTTACTTACTAAGTCATTTTAAACACAACAATATGGAAGGAAATTAAGACAGAAAGAAAAATATCCATATCCCCTCCACCCTAAAGCAAGGACATCCATTTTGAAAAAGCATTTTCTTTGCCCATGTTGTTAATATACTGGTGACAGATTGACCAAACCATTTGCCTATAAAAGTCTGTCCTGTCAACATCCTGAGTTTGTCCTTGGTGACGTAAAGGAAAAGAGAGAGAGAGAGAGATTGAAATGAGCTGATTACCTGATGTTGTCATATGGCATCAAGCTTCTCCTTACTTGGATGTCCTTCCAATTAGTGAAATGGGACATTTTTAGGATGGTGTCCAGACTCAACAGTGTCAATAGGATTTCACTCTTTCTATCTTACTTCTTAGTGTTTGCCATTATACAAAACGCCAGAATTCATGGGGATTCCTCTCTATCCTTCATCTGGCATTTGAGACCCTGATTCTGGGGCTCTCGACTCTTTTGGAATATTGACATTATGATGTTATGGGTAGAATATTGCAAGTAGAATCCTTGAGTTTTTATTAACTGCAGTCCTAAAGAACAGATTTACAGATTTAAACTTTGCTTACCTCTGCCTGTTTTTCTCCTTTGTGTTCTAATGCATGTGACATTTTAAGGAAGTGTTTTACTTGGATGCTTGGGAAATGAGCAGTGAAGCGAAATAGCTTTCCCTACTCTTATTTGTATTACTCTGATTTGGAGGCATATACTCTTCTAAACTATTGCTTCTTCATGTGCTTCTGTCAGCTTAGAACCTTAAAGAGGCACGATCAGATTTGCCCACATTCCTGAATAAGGGAGATGCCTATTTCAACAATAGTACCTACCAGGGTTAACACAGACCAAGAAGCCTACTTGTTGCAGGTAAGTTAAAGTAGCTGGTATTTTGAGATGACATTTGGTTCCCACAAGTGTTCTCTCAGTAGTTCACTGTTTGGAGGTTCTTGCAGAAGTATCTCTAATATGATGATCATGGGGTCACATGAGAAGTACTAAACACCGTTGATGATGTTCCTGTGTATTTTTCAGCTTTGAAGGGGGTGACACTTAGATAAACCCTGGAGAAAAAAATAAAGAAAAGACTGAATGAAACCTAGAGGCAAAAGCTATGGACAAATGGGTGAAATAAACAAGCGATTTTCTTTTTATTGTTCCCGAAGCCCACTACATTAACTTTGGCAGCATTACCAGATTTTAAGTCATGCTGACCAGTTCAAATAGGAAAATCAGATCGTGATGAGCCGGACTGGCATTATTTCTAATTTCTTTTATAATTTCCTTTGTGAGTCATGAATAATTTAGAACCATATTTCTTTCCGTTTCTGAACACACAAAAGTATCTTTGTTTGTTTCTTTTTCTTTGAAATTGAGGTCTCATTGCATTTTGTTGGAGAATATAGTCTGCATGTTTTATCAATCAATTCCTTAATATTTATTGAAATGCCCTTTATGGTCTGGTATGTGCTCAGTTTTTGAAAATATTCCCTGGAAATTGAAAAGAATTCAGATTATTTAAGAGTTGACGTAAAGTTCTAAATATGTGAATTTGACCAAATGTCTTAATCATGCTGTATAACTCAGCAACATCAATACTTTTTTGATCACTTGATCAATCAGTCTGTAATAATTAAGTATTAAAAATTACACTCTAAGAAATTGAATTTACCATAATTTTATTGACCTTTACTTTATATGAGTTGTTGCTTTTGAAGGTCAAAAAGTGGTCAACTATTGGCAATTTCTTATGGTTTGATCCAATATTTTGGAGCTATGTTGCTGATGTTTGTTGGTTCAGGTTTGTAATATTTTTCTGACATATTGTGTGATAATGTTTTTACTTTAAAGTCTATTTCATCTGCCAATTTATATGGTTAGAGCGTCTTTATTTTGATCAGTATTTAAAAAATGTAATCCACATATCTTTCTTCTGATTAAATTATATTTGGACTAATGTCTGGCATATTATTATTATTTTTTCTATTTACTATGAGTTTGACTCACAATAAATATTCAGTAAATGGTAGTTTAAAAATAATGATTATTATTAACAATTGATTTTTTAATTAATATTCTCTTTATAAGATTTTAACTTTGATGCTGATTTTTGTAGTTTCATTATATAGTTTCATTATGAGTTTTCAAAAATTATAAAATATTTCCTGTATTTATTAGCCATTTCACAAGCTTACCTGATTTTTTCATTTTGAAGTTTTATTTTACAGTAGCAGGGTGGATGAAAAGAAGGTACATAGAATTTTTATGTATCAGTGTTAGCCGTGAGGTTAGCTTTGGCTTACTGAAGTTACCAGTAATGATCAATCCTCATTATCCAAAGAATACAGAATCATAAAACATTGGAGATGGAAAAAAACATCTATTGAGGCCGGGCGCGTTGGCTCACGCCTGTAATCCCAGCACTTTGGGAGGCTGAGGCCGACGGTCATGAGGTTAGGAGATCGAGACTATCCTTGCTAACACGGTGAAACCCCATCTCTACTAAAAATACAAAAAAAATTAGCCGGGCATGGTGGCAGGCGCCTGTAGTCCCAGCTACTCGGGAGGCTGAAGTAGGAGAATGGCGTGAACCCGGGAGGTGGAGCTTGCAGTGAGCTGAGATTGCACCACTGCACACCAGCCTGGGCAACAGAGCGAGATTCTGTCTCAAAAAAAAAAAAAAAAAAAGAAAAGAAAAGAAATCTGAAACTTCCCATCAAGAATCTCAGTCTTTCACAGAAGACCAAAATAAAGACATGCTACTCTGATGCAGGGCACAGAGGTTCCAAACAGTGAAATAATAACTAAACCAGGTCTGGTTCGCATCATTTTACTTTCATTTTTGTCTGCGAGAGACTGTGAAGACAGGAGATTTCAACCCAAGAAATCTAAGCCTATTGCACTGGGAAGTGGTGATTCCCTCTGAGTCAGATTGGATGATATTTGAGGTTATTTAAAACACTGAGTTTTGATGTTTTTTTCTTAAATACATAAGAGGAGGATCTCACAGTTAATGATAGAACCAGACCTAGACTTTTGATTTCTTGATTCTAAATTCAGCATTTCAAGTATAAAGGCCACTCAAGTCTCCTCCCACCCCCCAGTGCACCCCTGTGCCTTGAGGCCGTAAACTATGTATTATCATACTACTTTCTCTCCCCAGAGACACTCCATCAGTGGAGGGACCCTGAATGGGAGCTTATCAGGACTGTGGCCTTCTTTAGGGAGGATGGTGTAGGATGATGCTGGAGAAACAATAATTTTTCCACTGGACACTGTAAGCTAAAAGGGAGAAAAGAAGGCCTTTTGAGAAAAGCCTTAAGGAGCTTCAGTTGCTCAACTAGTGGGACAGCTGAGGGCTGGTCTATGTGAGTTCATGCATTCACTTTGCAAGGTGATGCACCCTGCCCAGGGGCTGGTACATATGTTTTTCATATCTCAGTATGAAAATGGATTCCAATTTAAACATAAAGTATTAAAGTTAGATACAATACAACCTCACTTAATTCACTAATTCAGAAGTTGTAATTATTTAGACTGAGAAAGCCTGATATTTACCTTCATATTTTTTATTTTAGAAAAGAGAGAGCAACAGTGTGTGTCTGTGTGAGAGACTTATTGTATAATATGATCAATATATTCACTAAATATTATCACTATTCATTAAAATAGGTTTTCAAAATATTAATACTTGAAGAAACTATTAGCTCTAATTGAAATTACTTCACATATATATGGAAAAGAATCAAAAAACAGATTTCTGGAAAGTGTCATAATTCATATGCTTCAGTAAGTTACTTAGATGATCTCATTCATTCATTTAGTCATTCAACAAAAATATATTCAGTGCCAATTCTGTACCAGGCATGATGCCATCTAGTTCTAAGTAGGGAAGTTTCATTTTGTAATGGAACAAGTGAAAAGAATCACTTTTCTTGAATTTCTTCTTTAAAAGTCACTTATGGTTTCTACTGATTTAGGAGAGTTTAAATGCAAACATATGAATACAGAAACAGGCTAGCTGACGTATCTAGTCACCAAAGACAAATTGTGCCTTCCTGTTAAAGTCTAATATTTTTCAGCTAAAAAGTATTCATCCATGGTGTTCTTAATAAACTATTCATAAATACAGAAGGAAGACACGAAGCCACAGATACGTTTATTTGACATAGAGAAGGCTTAGTTCAGGGGTGGGAAGACCACTTTTGTAATGCATTTTTAAATTGATCTTACACAAACGATTCTTCTTATAAAAATGTAACATACTGCCTCCAACTTGACCCCCAAGTTCAAATAAAATAATGGAGGTTTTGCTTAGTTTTTCCAAAGATATGAATGTAATGTAGTCAATAAAACTAGAACATTTTCGGTTTGATGGGGCAACTGAGCACCGAAGAAGTAAGCAATTTTTTGGGGGAAAAAAAGCATCCAGGAGTCTTTGGTGACTATCCTAATGCTGAAAAGGTTTGGGGAGATTTGGAAGTAGAGCACCTGACTACTGAGCAATCAGTAGGGTGTTTCTTCTGATTGATCTTATCTAGAAGCAGGAAAAGGTAACTTATATTCAATGGGCATCTGCTTTGGAATAGTCATGATATTAGATTATATACACACATACACACATGCTTATGTGTGTATGTATAGATTTTATGTATACATACATATTAGATTGCACATGTTATATATGCACATATTTTATATGTATTTATAATATAATGTTTTTTATAATGTATTATAACAATTTAAAATATAATCTTTCCAAATACCTGTGATATAAGTAGTATTAGCCCATTTGAATGATGAGATAGCTACAGCTTAAAGAATTATTTGTGTAAGGTAATACTTTTAAGAGGAAGAATGAGGATTTGTGCTGAAGTTTGCTGAGTTCCAGAACTCACTAATTTTTCTACGATATGTTGTTGTCCAGAGAATAAATGAACTGAAAATTTTAAAAATCAGATTGATATTTTAATAGACTCCATCAGTTGTTAGGTGTGTGAACTTGGGAAAATTCCTTAAGCTCTCTGAGCTGGATTTGACTATTTGTAAAATGGAGTTATAGAAAGTTCACTGCCTGACTTAGAAGATTGCTGGAAAATTCAATGAAACAATAAAATAAAAGTACTTAGTGAACATTCCAAAGTAATGTAGAAAATAATACTACGAAAGTACTGTACAAGGCTGGGCAGAGTGGCTCATGCCTGGATTCCCAGCACTTTGGGAGGCTGAGGTGGGCGGATCATGAAGTCAGGAGCTCGAGACCAGACTGGCCAATATGATGAAACCCCATCTCTAAAGATACCAAAAACAAAACAAAACAAAACAAAAATAGCCAGGCATGGTGGCATGCACCTTTAACTGGGAGGCTGAGGCAGGAGAACTGCTTGAACCCAGGAGGTGGAGGTTGCCATTGCACTCCAACCTGGGCACAGGACAAGAATCTGTCTCAAAAAAAAAAAAAAAAAAAGAAGAAGAAGTACTGCACAAATATAAGAATTCACCATCATTACTTTTACGACTGTGTGAGGAAACGAAAGGTAAATTATGGTAAGTACCATAATTTAGCCAATGATATGAGCAAGATCGAAAAGAATAACAAAGATATTTTTTATCGCAATGAGAGGAAAATGCAATGTGCAAGGAATTCCCATTGCTTTTGTGTGTTTGAAAATGTCCATGATAACATGGTTTAAAAAATACTTTCTTATTTTAAAAACCACTTCCCTGAAAAAATTTTAAAAAATGCTCCCTTGTTTGGCTATTAAAGATTAGCTAGGATGATGGTTAAGAATAAGGATTCAGTAGCTAGAATACCTGGGTTTGAATTTCGTCTCTACCACACTCTGTGTGACCTTGTGACCTATTTTATCTTCTTGTGTCTTGTTGGCTTCATCTATAACATGTGGATAAAAATGGTACCTACACCATAGGCTTGTTGGGAGAATTAAATGGGTTGACGTTTGATAAGCACTTAATAAATTACATACAAGTATTTGATAAAAAACAAATTTTGTACAGAAGCAACAGATTGGCTAAATATATTGTGGGTTTCAAATAGCTACCATTTACAAGGAACATAAAGATCAGAGAGGTTAAATGACTTACTCAATGTCACACTTAGTAAATAGCCGTGGCTGCATTTGATTCTGGGTCTGTCAGATTCCAAAATCTTGGTTCTAGGTGCTGTGCTGTCTCCTGTGGGGAAACTATGGTAAGTCAGCCAGGTCTTATTTCGGCAAATGATACTGTATTTACCCTGACATTTAATGACGTCTTGGAGGGTTTCTTGGATGGGTCTGTTTGTGGGAAGGCTGGGATGCAAGTCCTTTGTGGAAGACAACAAGACTTGTTTATCTTTCAGCAGGAGACACTACCTAGGGACTCCCAGATGGTTCCGTCATGACTTTAAAGGATGCCAGGGTTTGACAGGAGGTGAAGATGGGACCTGAGAAGTACTTTCTGTTATTGGGCTTCTGCTTTACCCAATGGGATAAAGGAGTTGAAAATTAGAATAAGAGACACAAGACAGGCCTAGTTGTGCTGCATTGTCCCATCTCATAAATCAAGATCTGTTGGCTGGGAGTGGTGTCTCGTGCCTATAATTCCAGCACTTTAAGAGGCTGAGGGTAGGAGGATCACTTGAGCCCAGGAGTTCAAGGCCAGCCTGGGCAACACAGGGAGACTCCATGCCTATAAAAAAAAAAAATTAGCAGGGCAAGTTGGTCACACTTGTGATCCCAGTGTCTTGGGAGGCTGAGGTGGGAGGATTGCTTGAGCCTAGGAAGTCAAGGCTGCAGTGAGCTGTGTTTGCGCCACTGTGCTCCAGAATGGGTGACACGGCAAGACCCTGTGTAAGAAAAAAAAAGAAACAAAACAAAACAAACAAACAAACAAAACAAAAAACACTGCTGTCACTTAGTATTAAAAGCTAACATGTTCATAAAGCATCCTATGTGCCAGGCACACATATATTAATGCATTCAGATATTAACTTGATTCTTTTAGATGATCCGTAGAAGCTCTAGAAGCTTGAATTGTCCTGCAGATTTATTGCCATTATTTGCACTATCTCTTGCTAATAGAATTACCACTGAATGTGTTTTATTAGCTCTAGAGTGAAATAAAAAACAGAACTAGACAGATTATGTAGGCTGCCTTCATCATATTGAAGACCATTTCAGCTTTACTCTCATTTCTTTGGGATAATGTTCTTACTCTTTTTGAATCAGGCTGATCTGAGCCCATCCTACACAAATGAAAAAGTGCCAGCCTCGCATGATGTCAGAAGGAAAAATGAACATAGAAATGGGTTAAAACTTACCTTTATTCCTTAAAGAAGACTTAAGAAAAGATTAGTTGCTTTGGCGCAGAGAGAATACTCATAAATAAAAACATAGGTAGCCCATAGATTATCCCAGAATCTTTCAGCCCATTTCAGTTTCAATGAATTATACTTCTGAGAATCAAAGATAAATAGTCAAATGCCACACTATTACATTTCGATGAAAAGAGTAGGATCTTGCTTATTCTTAAATGTGGATTTTAAGGACACTCTTGAATCTGGTGGCCAATGCCCTGTGATCACAGTGAGGGTAAAAATAGTAACAGCAGTACTGTCATTAACATTGGTATTATCTTATTCTTTACAAAAGAGATTCATGTGCATTTTCTCATTTGATCTCCTGAATCCTGCATGGGACACTTTAGTTGTCTCCATTCTTGAAGTGGGAGAAACTGAAGTCCAGAGATTATAAGACTTACCTACTATCATTACTAATAACGTAAGTCATTAGTAAGTCCAGGACATTTAGAATATTTTCCTCTATCCCATTGTTTTTGACCAAAAAGCAATGAATCTGTGGTAGTAAAGATTTATCTTCATAAAAACAGACATTGCATGATACTGCAAATATGAGGTCATAAATAAATAAAAATTAGTTTGTGAAATTATTTTAAAAACAGCAATCCTAGATCCTCCAGGATCTAGTACAAGCAGAAAAGTACATGCAGTACTCTTCTACTAACCTAATTTCTTTCCCAGAGCAGACAGGCAACTGAATATTTGCAAAGCTGCTCAGTGGAATGGTTTAATTCTTTAATAACTGATTTTCCAGTTTTTTTGGAGGCCACACAAATATTGCTGAGTTGTATCACCTGAGAATTCTTGGGATGGTCAAACATAGGAGAGCAAGCCTGCTTATTTCCCCAGCTCATTAAAATGATATTGCAGAAAGATGTTAACAAGAACTTTTCATATAAAAGGATATTTCCTGAGATTTATATACAAATAGTGAATATGCAGTTGTCTCTTGAATAATGTGAGGGTTAAGGTGCTAACTCCTGCACAGTAGAAAATTCTGTGTATAATTTTTGACTCTCCAAAAACTTAACCAGTGGTCTACTGTTGACCAGAAACCTTACTGATAATATAAATAATCAACACAAATTTTGTATGTTATATGTATTATGTACTGTGTTCTTACATTACAGTAAGCTAGAGAAAAAAATGTTACTAAGAAATCCTAAGGAAGAGAAAATATATTTACTATTCATTAAACGGAAGTGGATCAGCATAAAGGTCTTCATCCTTGTCATCTTCATGTTGCGTAGACAGAGGAGGAGGAGAAGAAGGATGAAGAGAAGAGGTTGGTGTTGCTGTCTCAAGAGTGGTAGAGGCAGAAGGAAATTTGCATATAAGTGGCCCCGCACCATTCAAACTTGTGTTGTTAAAGGGTCAACTGGATCACCAGGAAGCCAATCTATCAGCAGAAAGATTCCTTTTTCACCTAATCATCAACTAATGTAACTTGAAAGGAAGTCAGCTTAGATCTCCAACCTTCTTTTGTCATTTGGTATCTCTCTCTGAGAGGAATATGTAGTGTATTTTGGAAGCAGCAGAGGCCAATGGGGTCTCCACATTCCATACAATGATGTCTCCATTAAAACTAGTGGCAGCAAAGAGATAAGAGCTGGACAATCATCTACGGCTAAGACACATTCTGTGTGGAGCTGTCCTCCCATTCTCATGTGTGAGTGACCACATGAATGTTCTAGAAAATAACCATATAGGAAAAGACTCATCTGGATTTCCAGTGAGGATGGGTCACCCTTCCCTAGCAGACTGAATGGACTCTGACTGCTCCACACTCCAAACAAAGCCTTATGAAGTTCAGAGCAGGACTTTGCTAATCCCAGCCCTTTGCACCAGTGGAGAATGGGCAGTGTGAGGCCCCTGGAAGACTGCTTTCTGGGATTTCTCTGCTTTCAGGATACTAACGACTAGTTGAACCAGAGACACAACAACCAGGCTCTTTTCTCTCCAGTGATCTTGTGGTTCATTTCTCCCACCTTACCCATTCATTCTTCCCCCTCAACATACTCTTGGAATGACTGTATTTTTCTCGTTGTGTTTATGCTGATTACATATTTGTTGGTCTTGTCTCCCATACACCCTCTTTATAGGGTGGGGACTGGCTTGTTCCCCACCATCCATTATCTAGAGTGCCTACTTACAGGGCTTCATTTCCCGAGGGAGTGCAGTAAAGGCTTGTTTACCAAATGCTGGATTCCTCAGGATGCTCTCTCTTCTACTCTGGGAGCTTGTCTGATTAAACCTTCATTCAGGTCTGGTAAAGGCAGTTTGTGTCAATACCATTCACAATTCATAAGTTCCTCCTATGACTGCAGCACAGGGTTAAGACCTTTAAACAAAGCAGATATAGTCTGTGACTTCCAAAGCCTTTGAAGAAAGAGGAGGCATTATCAGTTCAGTAGCTTTCAGCCTTGCTGTTAACACATTCTGGGGGGCTCTATCAGTTGTGAGATGTGTCATCAGCACTTTGTTACAAATAATAGTGAAAGTACTGAATAAAATACATTAAGAAAAATAAATCCAGCTGGCTGCGGTGGCTCATGCCTGTAATCCCAGCACTTAAGGAGGCTAAGGTGGGGAGTTGAGTTCAGGAGTTGGAAAACAGCCTGGGCAACATGGTGAAATCCCGTCTCTACAAAAAATTCAAAAATTAGCTAGGCACGGTAGTGTGCATTTGTAGTCTGAGCTACTTGGGAGGCTGAGTTGGGAGGATCACTTGAGCCCAGGAGGTCGAGGCTGCATGAAATGAGATTGCACTACAGCGCTCCAGCCTAGGCAACTAAGAGAGAACCTGTCTCAAAAAAATAAAAACAAAACAAAACAAAAAATAAATTGAAAAATAAATCCAAGTGGATTCAAGGTTATTTTGACTATAACCCTTCATAATTTTTCTAGCATTATTTATGTGTGTGAAACTCACATAAATATGTAGTTTCCAAATTAATTTTTTTTCCTGATACACATTGCCCCCATACCCCTGTGAATCTATATAAGGAGTGCTTGCTTCATTTCAGCTGAGATATAAGACATGTGGTGATGTATGTGTGCCAACCAGCTTACCAGCTCTGGCTTCATGCCTCTTATCTGTGTAAGGAAGCTTATCTGAATGCAAGTCATCAGTGGTGAAATTATTACAAATGTCATCTTTTAGGGGGAGAAGAGGATAAATTCTGATGAGGAAAGAAATAGAAGGCTAAGTTTCCTGGGTGGGGCAAGTCTAAGCTGGGCCTTGAAAAGTGGGTGGAATGTTGACAGAGCTCTGGAGTATAGGGGTCAGCAGTAGTAAGAAAGTTTGGGCCATGCAGAAAAGGATTTCGATAAAATTCAACATCCATTCATGTTAAAACAACAACAATAACAAAACCCTCAATAAACTAGGCACTGAAGAGAGATATACTTCAAAGTAGTAAGAGCCACCTCTGACAAACCCACCACCAACATCATGCTGAATGGGCAAAAGCTGGAAGCATTCCCCTTGAAAACCAGCACAAGACAAGGATGCTCTGTCTCATCACTCTTATTCAACATAGTATTGGAAGTCCTGGCCAGAGTGATTAGGCAAGAGAAGGAAACAAACGACATCCAAATAGGAAGAGAGGAAGTAAAGTTATTCCTGTTTGCAGATGACATGATTCTATATCTAGAAAACCCTGGCTGGGTGTGGTGGCTCACGCCTATAATCCCAGCACTTTTGGAGGCCGAGGTGGGCAGATCACCTGAGGTCAGGAGTTTGAGACCAGCCTGACCAACATGGAGAAACCCCATCGCTACTAAAAATACAAAATCAGCCAGGTGTGGGGCACATGCCTGTAATCCCAGCTACTCAGGAGGCTGAGGCAGGAGAATCGCTTGAACCTGGGAGGCGGAAGTTGCAGTGAGCTGAGATTGTGCCATTGCACTCCAAGAAAACCCCATAACCCCACAGTCTCTGTCCAAAAGCTCCTTGATCCGATAAACTACTTCAGCAAAAGTTCAGTATACAAAATTGACATACAAAAATCAGTTGCATTCTTATTCACCAGCAACATCCAAGCTGAGAGCCAAATCAGGAACACAATCCCATTCACAATTGCCATGAAAAGAGTAAAATATCTCGGAATACAGCTAACTATGGAGGTGAAAGAACTCTACAATGAAAATTACAAAACACTGCTCAAAAAATCGGCGATGGCACAAGCAAATGGAAAACATTTCATGCTCATGGACAGGAAGAATCAGTATTGTTAAAAAGGTCTTACTTCTCAAAGCAGTTTACAGATTTAATGCTATTTCTATCAAACTGCCAATGACATTCTTTATAGAACTAGAAAAAAACTATTTTAAAATTCACATGAAACTGCAAAAGGGCCCAAATAGAAAAGGCAATTCTAAGCAAAAAGAACAAAGCTGGAGGCATCACGTTACTCAACTTCAAACTATACTACAGGGCTACCGTAACCAAAACAACATGGTACTGGTACAGAAACAGACACATAGACCGATAGAACAGAATACAGAGCGCAGGAATAAGGCCACACACCTACTATCATCTGATCTTTGACAAAGCTGACAAAAACATGCAATGGGAAAAGGGCTCCCCATTCAATAAATGCTGCTGGGATAACTGGCTAGCCATATGCAGAAGATTGAAACTGGACCCCTGCCTTACACCACATACAAAAATCAACTCAAGGTATATTAAAGACTTAAATGTAAAACCTGAAACTATAAAAACCCTGGATGATAACCTAGGAAATACCATTCTGGACATAAGACTTGGCAAAGATTTCATGATGAAGACACCAAAAATGATTGCTACAAAAAAATAGACAAATGTGATCTAATTAAACTAAAGAGCTTCTGCACAGCAAAGGAAACTATCAACAGAGTAAACAGACAACCTAAAGAATGAGAGAAAATGTTTGCAAACTATGCATGCAACAAAGATCTAATATCCAGTATCTATAAAGAACTTAAACAAATTTACAAGCAAAAAACAAACAACCCCTCTAAAAAGTGGGCAAAGGACATGAACCAAACACTTTTCAAAAGAAGACACACATGTGTCCAACAAGCATAAGAAAAAATGCTCAACATCTCTAATCCTTAGAGAAATGCGAAGGAAAACCTGAATGAGATGCCATCTAACACTAGTCAGAATGGTTATTATTAAGAAGTCAATAAAAGACAGATGCTGGCAAGGTTGCAGAGAAAAGGAATGCTTATATACTCCTGGTGGGAATGTAAATTCAGCTATTGTGAAAAGCAGTGTGGTGATTCCTCAAAGAAGTTAAAACAGAATTACTGTTTGACCCATCAATCTCATTATTGGATATATACTCAAAGGAATATAAATCGTTCTGCCATAAACAAACATGTGTGTCTACGTTCATTGTAGCACTATTCACAATAGCAAAGATAGAATAATAAATGCCATCAATAGTAGACTGGATAAAGAAAGTGTGATACATATATACCATGGAATTCTACGCAGCCATGAAAAATGCTAAAGAGCTAAACCAAACTAAATTAACTAAATTAAACTAAGAGCTAAGTTTAGCTAGGGGAGACCAGGTGACTTGAGAGCTCCTAGCTAAATTGGGGTTTAAAGTGGCTAGCAGCCCTGTGCTAGTGGTAAATAAAAGGGAGCTGGGAGTGGGTGTCTATAGTTGCCTTTCATGGGATCCTTCTTTTACCTCATGAACAGCCTAATGCCTAGTTGCCCAACCTATGACCAGGTGACCCTCACACAGGAAACGTGTTTGTACTGGCAGATATCTTGATAGCTCTTGTACGAGCCATGTCCAGTTTATACCCACATCACCATTGCTCTGGTACTGGAAGCCCCGCCTTGTGTTCTTCCCAGCCTCCTAGGGAAAACTCAGCCTGGGTTCCTCAGATGGAAGGCACAAATTCAATCCACCACTGCAGTAGGAAATAAGTTCAAAGATTTATTACTTACAGATCCTGGGTAGGGAGGGCACACTTTTCAAAAGAAGATGTACTTGTGGCCAACAAGCATAAGAAACAATGCTCAACATCACTAATCATTAGAGAAATAAGTCAGAAGGGCAGTCCTCCATCTCCAGGTCAGGCAAGGCAGAAATAGAGAGTAAGGCTGAGGCCAGGCATGGTGGCTCATGCCTGTAATCCCAGCACTTTGGCAGGCCAAGGCAGGCAGATCACGAGATCAAGAAATGGAGACCAGTCTGGCTAACACAGTGAAACCCCTCTCTACTGAAAACACAAAAAATTAGCTGGGCATGGTGGCACGCGCCTGTAGTCTCAGCTACTCAGGAGGCTGAGGCAGGAGAATCACTTGAACCCATGAGGTGAAAGTTGTAGTGAGCCGAGATCACACCACTGCACTCCAGCCTGGGTGATGGAGTGAGACATTATCTCAAAAAAAAAGAAAAGAAAAAAAAAAAGAAAAAAAAAAACAACAATAAAAATCGAGGCTGAGAGAGAATATATATTCAACTAGCAGTGAATATAGAATAATAGGGTGTGGATCACATTTACGTTCCTGGGTAAATGACTGATCAGTTTAAAGAAAGCAGCTGAAAAGTGGGAGCCCAGTGTGGTAGGCAGGAAGAGTGCCACTAAGTTCTTATCTCTGGCCACAGGTTCGGGCCATTTGGTTGTGGTGTTTTTTACTTATGATATCTGGGCAGTAACCTCTGCTTTGTCATTCCTGTTACAGGCAAACAACTGGATCAACCTCAGTGAGATACTGGAAGGAGGTATAGAACAAGAAACTGTGTTAAGGGTGACTGAGCCCTGCTTTGGTATGAGAAAGTTAAATTTATATTCAAAATGAATACCAAGGCAATATAAAATTATAAGAATTCACTATACTAGGTGGGGGTTCTTGGGTCATTTCCTGGTAGTGTGGGTAAAATAGGACACATTTTAACAAACAACTCATATGTGTTTAGTGACCATTGCAGTCACTGTGTTATGTTCTTTGAGTGACACTGAGAAGCAAGTCATGTGCACAGTCCTCAAGTATGTTCCAGTCTAATGAGAAAAGCAAGACATACAAGGGTGAAAAAGTCAATCAACAGCGAAGCAAAGCTGTTGCAGTTTATTAGACATCACAATCTGGTGCTGAACAAAGCTTATGACAACACACTTCTCTAAGAGTTTGGAGAAGAAAGTGGTAACCTGTGGGTTGGAGTGCTTTAGGAAATCTTTAAAAATGAGGAGAGTTTTGATCTGGGAATTTAAGTTGGGTAGAAATTAGCTGTCTGGAGAAGAGGACAAAGTGCTTCTGATGCTCTTCTGGGTATTTATTGAATCTAGGAGTGCTTGTTACTCTTTGCACTCTTTCAGTTATGCATTGGTTGCCATTTAAGGTATTTTCTAAATTTTCTCCATCTTCATTGTCTACTGCTTCTTGTGCCTTTTTTTGTTTTTGAGATAGGGTCTCACATTGTCACCCAGGTTGGAGTGCAGTGGCATGATCTCAGTTCTTTGCAACCTTTGCCTCCAGGTTCAAGCGATTCTCATGCCCTAGCCTCCCAAGTAGCTGGGACTACAGGCCTGCACCACCACACCTGGCTAATGTTTGTATTTTTTGTAGAGATGGAGTTTCATCATGTTGGCCAGGCTGGTATTGAACACCTGGCCGCAAGTGATCTGCCTGCCTTTGCCTCCCAAAGTGCTGGAATTACAGGCATGAGCCACTGTGACTGGCCTCTTGTGCCTTCTTTATCTTTAGAGTGCCTTCCCAGTCAAGCTCTATACAATTGTATATTCAAGAAATGATCTTTCTTTTCCATTTCTGTAATTTATATATATGACCATTACATTTATCTCTTAGAGACAGATTACAGATTAATATGCATTTACAAATGTTTGCATATTTTCTAGTTTTGAGAAAGTTTTTCTCTACCCAAATTAATTTTTCTGTTAATTGGTCTGTGGGTGTATTAGTCTGTTCTCACGCTACTATGAAGAAGTACCTGAGACTGGGTTACTTATAAAGGAAAGAGGTTTAATTGACTGACAGTTGAGCAAGAGTAAGGAGGCTTCAGGAAACTTACAATCATGGCGGAAGGGGAAGCAGACATGCCCTTATTCACATGATGGCAGGAAAGAGAAGTGCTGAGCAAAACGGGGAAAAGCCCCTTATACAACCATCAAATCTCATGAGAACTCACTCACTATCACGAGAACAGCAGTATGGAGTAACCACTCCCATGATTCAGTTACCTCCCACTGGGTCCCTCCCATGACATGTGGGAATTATGGGAACTACAATTCAAGATGAGACTTTGATGGGGACACAGCCAAACCATATCAGTGGGTCACTGATGGCCTAGAGAAAATCTTCATTCACTCTGAATCTGTTAAAAGAAAATCCCTGAAGAGATTTGCAAAATGAGCTCCACTGCCTTGACCAAAAGAGGAGGAGCAGCAAGGGTAGAGCCGGGTGCAGTGGCTCACGCCTGTAATCCCAGCACTTTGGGAGGCCGAGGTGGGCAGATCACTTGAGATTGGGAGTTCCTCACTGCAATGCCATGGTATGCATTTGTGCAGCAGTAAAGAAGAACCCATTGGGCGGTTACAGTGACAGAGACTGTCAGTGACCAAAGAGCCCAAGACAGAGAAAAAATTAAAGGAGCTGGGAGAAAGAGGAGTTAATAGCTCAGGAACTAGGGAAATGAGAAAGAAGGAATTATATTTACTGGATCTCCAGAGTTTGTTGGCAGTGGTAATGTCAAGTTGGCTAGGCCAAGGCACTGAGATATTTGGCCAACATTATTTTGGATGTTTCTGTGAGGGTGTTTTTGAATGAGATTTACACTTAAGTCAGCAGAGTTTGAGTAAAGCATATTGCCCTCCAAAATATGACTTGTCCTTATCCAGTCAGTTCAAGGACTGAATAGAACAAGGACTAACCTCCCCTGAGCAAGAGGAAGTTCTGCCAACAGACTGCTTTCCAACATCATTTGCAACATTGGCTCTTCCCGGCTCACCAGCAGACTGTCTTCAGACTTGAATTTCAACTTCTTCCTCAGTCTGTTGACATCCCCAATCAGATTTTAGATTCACCACGTTTATACAATTGTGTAAGCCAATGACTTAGGATAAATCTCTTTCTCTCTTTCCATATCTGCTTTATTCTGTTTCTCTGGAGAGTTTGGACCAATACAGTGATGTCATAGGCACTCTGTGCATATCTCTCTGCATTCTTAAGGGTATTGATTGTTGAAGGTCAAATAGCTACAAATAGTGGTAGAGACAAAATTCAAATCCACATCAAGTCTCATGTTCTGCTCATCAAATAATCCTCCTTGGGGCCCAGAAAAGGGCTTTTGAAAAACTAGTGAGAGAGAAGGTAGAAAGAAACTAGCAAGACAGATAGTTAAGGCAGAGTCCTCGGCAGAACTTCCCTTCTAATGAAAAGCAGCCCAAGAAATCACTTCTAACAAAGAGCCGGCTGGAAGATTGGGCTGCAAACAGATAAGGAAGTGCACTCTGGCACAGAGAGGGAGCTTCCTGGGTAATCAGCTAGCTGATTACATATGGTGAGTCCCAGCAAGCACAGTGGGGCTTAGTAAGCACATTCCTTTCCTTTTTTAGGCATACTCAGATAAGGAAGTTGGAAACTTGCATGGGGAATGCCTGCAGCTGCACTGATAGAAAGGATTACCTTGGACCAGGCACGCTTATTGTGGGAGCTCCGTCCCCTCTCCTTTAGCACATGCACAGTAGGAAAGAGATAAACAACACAGAGTAGCTCAGGCTAAGGACCTGCCTGCATAATAAAAGATTGGAATGGGGACTGCCAGAGATTCATGCTCTATGCAGATGACACACCTAGTTTTAACTGGTTTTTGTACCCTATGTAGATAAGGTACCCACTCCCCACTAGCTCGTTTATAAAAACCCCTGCATTTCACTGCAGAATGGCAACCCTTTATGGGATCCCTCTTTGCAGCAGAGAGTTGTTCTCTTTCTTTTGCCCAGTAAACTTCTGCTCTAACCTCACCCTTGGTGTGTCTGCATCCTTGATTTCCTTGGCTGTGAGACCAAGAACTTCGGGTGCCACCCCAGGCAATAAGGCTTTTTCACTAGTACTTGGATCATGGATACTCTTGTTTGTGTGAGGAACTAATGGAGAATCAAGTAACTGGGGTTGCTGCTTCACTGTGCTGTGCTGTAGAAAACACAGCTGGTGTTCAAGGCTGAGAAAACACAATCTCAGGTCCTTGCCAGCTCAGGTTGGCTGGGATCAGTATGACCTGATTCTTCTGAACCCTTCAGTTTCAGTGGAAGGAGAGGTGATTTTTTTCCACCCCAGGTGCCTGGGAGTTCACCTGGAGAGTCCATTATCTCATCAACCATGTGCCAAAGAGATGCTCTGCTTTTCTGTTCCTTCTCAATATTTCCTGGCAGCAGCCCTCTGCCCTCAACCCCCTTGATTCCTGCCTCTCTCAGTCTAAACATGGGATACAAAAAGCATAGGGCACAAGGGAGGAAGGAAGTAAATCCAGGGTCCATGATATAGGAGAAGGGCCACTGGACCAAGGGATGACATAGCTCTCCCATACCAATCTTCCCTATTTAGGACCAAAAAGAAGGCATGAGATGAAAAAGTAATTTTCTCATGATTCCTTTCTCAAGCTTTTGGCAGCTTGAGTTTTAGGAATGCAAAAACAGAACAGGTTTTTCCAATTGCTTTGGGCAGCAGAGTGAGTCCCAAATGTCACATGCCTGAACTCTTCCACTTCTTGAAATTAGGGCCAGCTGCTTGACAGCCAGCAGCTAAGGGATGTGGAGGTGCCAGTTGGTGTATGGGAAACATTAAAAACCCACCACCCTAACTAGTTTGTGGCTCCTTTGGGCATTGGAAGCAGAAAGAAAGGAGGGAAGTATAATTGCTTTATTCTCCAATGATTTTCTTTGAAAGGAATCTGTGATTTAACTATAAATAAATGAGAATGGCCTTCTAAATATTTGCTGTGTTAAAAGCTGTACATCCCCGGGAGCATTAAACATCATTAAACCCTATCAATGTAGTCATCTTGATGGCATGCTTATTCCAAATCTTTGCTGGAGTAGGCCTTTTCTATAATCATTACTTCTTTGTTTCAGAAGCCATGCATAAAAGCCCATGCATTCATCAGAGAAGAAACAAATTAAGACTAATTGTATCTAGCATGTCAATTACTGTAAATGAGCTAAAACCCATAATTTAAAAATATGACTTAAAAATATGAAACATAGAAGAGGAAACACTTCCCAACTCAAAATCCAACTATAAGCTGAGAAAAAAACATGTTTAAAACAAAGTGACTCATAGAAATTAAATATAAAAGGATGGGAAAATGCATGACAGGCAAATATAAGTTAAGAGAAAGTATGGGCCAGGCTTGGTGGCTCACATATATAATCCCAGCACTTTGAGCGGCCAAGGCAGGAGGATTGCTTGATCCCAGGAGTTCAAGACCATCCTACACAACATAGTGAGATCCTGTCTCCACAAAAAAATTTTTAAAAATTAGCTGGGCTTGGTGGTTGGTGCATGCCTGTGGGCCCAGTTACTCCAGAGGCTGAGGTTGGAGGATCGCTTATGCCTGAGAGGTTGAGGCTGCAGTGAGCTGCGATTGCACCACTGCGCTCCAGCCTGGGCAACAAAGTGAGACCCTGTCTTGAAAAAAAAAAAAAAAGTATGAATCTCTGTTTTTGTATCAAAGTTAAAGTAAAGGCACACAAAAAAGCATTAAATGAAACAAAGAATGACACTTTACAATTTTAAAGAGTACCACATTAATATCTAACAAATATGTCTCATGGCCTTTGAGGGTATGAAGATTTTTTTTTTGTTTTCATTTTTTGTTCAGTTTTTTTGGTGAAAAAAAAATAGAATTTATTGGGAGACTTAAAAACTCAGGTGATTTCAAGTTTTAAAGAACTCTGGATTTCCAGTTTCTCTTAAAAAATCAGAAAGTCAGACAATACTGGGCCTGGATTTTCATGTAGCATCAATCATCCAGGCAGAGTATAGCAAGCCAGGGCCTGTGGGCCAAATCTAGCCCCCCACCTGAAGAAATCCACACCAAGGAAACTGATGCCAACACACCTCATAAACGAAATCCAGAAACTTAGAAGAAAGAAAAAGTCTGCAAAGGATTGAGAGAAAAATAACGCTTTCACTCTAATTTCTTCTTGGAACCCATGAAAGCCAGAAGGACATGGCATAATGTGCTCAGGAGAAGAGCTGTCAACTCACAATTCTACATCCAGTGAAAATATCCTGCAGAAATAAAAGGAAAAGCAAGACATTTCAGATGAAAGAAAAGTAAGAGAGTGGCAGAGTGATTAAAAAAAAAATCTAAAATAGGTAAAAATAAATGAAACAAAAATCTGATTCTTCAGAAAGATCAATGAAATTAAGAATCCTCAATTTCAAAATTTACAAAGAAAAAAAAAAAAAGGAACACCTATTACCAACACCAGAAACGAAACAGAAGATATCACTATAGACTCTGCAGGCATCAAAAGGCTAATAAGAGAATACTACAAACAGCACTACACACATAAAACTGACAATTTAAATGAAATGGGCCAATTCTCCAAAAGGCACAATCTACTACAAAAGATGAAACAGATAATTTGAATAGCCTTGTAACTATGAAAGAAATTGAATTTTTTTTTTTAAGAAATTGAATTTTTTAATTTAAAAACTTCATAAAAAGAAATCTCCAAGCTCAGATGGTTTTCTGGAGATTTCTACCAAATGTCTAAGGAAGAATTAACACTAATTCTATAAAATCTCTTCCAGAAACACAGAAGAGCAAACAATTCCCAACTCATTTTTTAAGGCCAGTATTACCCTGATTTCCAAAACAGAAAATGACAATACAAAGAAAGAAAACAAGCCAATGTCTCTCATGAATATAGCCACCACCTGTTTTTGTAGATAAAATTTTTTTGGAACACAGCTGGACCCACTCTTTACTTATTGTCTAATGGCTGCTTTCACACTTCAATGACCGAGCTGAGTGGTTTTGATAGGCCGTATGGCCCACGAAGCCTAACACATTTAATATCTGGCCGTTACAGAAAAGCTTGGCTGATTAGATCTAGTGCTGAAAAGCTATTGACCCCTTTACAAGGGATACACGGTCTCCAGTAGTTAGCAGAGGTCTTCCATTTCTTAGTGTCTTACATCTGGTCAGTATGAATCATCTGTATTTTCATTTAACTCTTGCACATACTTGCAAAATTGTTTTATAGCCATCCTTCTCCTTAAGCTACAAAATACAACCCTAGATGTGTGCGTGTGTGTATATATATGTGTGTGTGTGTGTGTGTGTGTGTGTGTGTATATATATATATATATAACATTTTTGCTGAAATTGTCTGTGGCTAATTTGCTCATTTTCAAGAATTTGAAATTTAAAATAAAGATTCCGCTTCCAACAACTATGGAATGACTTATAGCAGATTAACAAATACTGCTGAAAATAACTAGGAAAGATGGATAGAATGCATAAACATTTCTGTGAAGGTATTGGAAGGCAGCCAAAGCAGTTGAACAAGAGGGCCCCAGATTCAAGTGAGAAGGATAATACCTTGAAGTGAGCTTTACGTGTTATCCTCCCTTCGGGGAATTTGCAAATGTACGTCATGGGTCATAGAGAACAAAATGAGGCTGCTTGGAGCTTATAGCAGTTATACTGGACTAAGGGTAAAACTTGAGTTCAGGATTACCAAGGCAGCCAGGATGTGAGGTACCAATGTCCCAGAGAATAGTAAACTGGAGAGAAATAAACCTCACATTCTAAGTGCTATTTCTCCTTGAAGCAGTTACTGATTACTAAACTCCACATGCCTAGAGCACTGATCTAAAAAAACCAAGCAGAAAATAGTAGCTTAGAGGATAAAAAGCTAAGCAGAGATTTCAGCAGTCTCATTGCTGGAGAGATAAATGTTGAAATTCAGAGCTTTCCAAGAAGGGGGGGCCTGGCAAATATCCTAGGTTTTTAGTTGAGCCTCATCAAGTGCTATGCACTAGGATTAAGGTGACCGGAAATTGACCAGCTCTCACAAAGCCTGAAACAGAGTTTTCATCCGTTGTTGGATGAAAACACATGATTTTCATCCCTTGTTGGATCAAGGTGATGTGACTAACCATATTTGCTTGCCAGAAGACAATTAATCATCTCTGGAGAAAGATAACATCACCTAGAACAACTGTAGTTTTTACATACAATGCCTGACAGTCAATTAAAAATGACCAATATACCGGGAAACAGGGCCAATTGACCCAATCCTGAGAGGAAAAACAGACAGTAGTGAGACACAGACTTGAAAATAAATACTATAAATATGTTAAAACCAGATGAAAATATAGAGAATTTCACTAGAGAATTGGAAATGATTTTATCATAGATAAAAAGAAGAGGAAATTTATAGATTAAAAAATAACATAAGAAATTAAGCATTTAATAAATGGATTTAATAGCAGATTAGACACAGAAGAAGAAATGGTTAGTATATTGTCTTTTAAAATATCCAGATTGGAACACAGATACTAAAATAAAGAATGGAAAATATAGAAAAAGTATAAGCAGCATATGAAAATTTCTGAAATTGGCTAGCATGTGTAATTGGAATACCAGAAAAAGAGGAGAAATAGGGGGAAACAGTATTTGAAAAGATGCTGGTTGATAATTTCCAAGTTGACAAAAGGTGTCAATTCACAAACTGAAGAATGTCTTACACTAAGCGAAGTAGATGTAAAGAAAACCTCACCAAAGCCCATCCTATTAAAATTGCAGAAAGGCCAAGAAAGTAAAAAAAATATTAGAAGCAGCTGGAGAAAAAAGACACATTATATTCAAAGGAGAAATTATATGGCCAAAAGCTGTCTTCCAACAGAAACTCTAGAAGCCAGAATATAATAAAATTATACATTTAAAGTGCTGAAGGAAAAAAGGTGCTAATGTAGAAAACTACACCCAGAAAAACTCTCCCTTAATAAATGAAGAGGAAATATAGACATTTTGAGAAAGAATTTTGTAGATTAAAAAAATTGGAGGTTATTCATTTTCATTTTATAAAAGAATGATACCAAAAACTTGACTAGAAAGGAACACTATAGGCCAATCTCTCTTACAAAAATACATAAAAATGTAAACAAAATACTAGCAAATCAAACCCAGTGATGTATAAGGGTAACACATCATGCAAATTTTCCTCCTGGAATGCAAATTTGGTTTAGCATTTGATAATCAAATAATGTAAGTCACCATGTTAACAGAATAAAGACTAAAAAACATACAAAGCGAACTTTTTAAATTTGATAAATGTTATTTAAAAAGGACTTATAGCAAATATCCTAATTAATGGTGAAATATTGAAAGCTTTCCCACTGAGATCAGGGGCAAGATAAGGATGCTTCCTAATACCACCTATTTTCAGTATGGTATAGGAGGACAGTGCAATAAAGCAATGAAAAAAAAATCCCTTAAAATGGCAAATGAATAAATGAAACAATTACTATTTGAGGAAGCCACACATATAAACACTGTTTTGTGCATGTACAAAATTCAAAAGAATCTGCTAGCAAACAGAATTAATAAGTAAATTTAGCAAGGTTGGTGGGTAAAAGGTCAGCATAGAAAAATCAACTGTATTTTCATCAGTGCCAATAATTAGAAATTAAAAATTTTTAGATGACACCTCTTACAGTCACACCAATAACTTAAACAATCTAGAAATATGTCTAAATGAGATTTTATCTTTGCATAGAACACTATGAAAATTATTGTATTAGTTTCATAGGTCTGCTGTAACAAATTACCACAAATTGGGTGCCTTAAAACAATAGAAATTTATTCTCTCACAGTTATGGAGGTCAGAAGTCTGAACCAACATGTTGGCAGGGACATCCACCTTCTGGAGTCTCCAGGGGCAACTCTTTCCCTGCCTCTTCCAGCTTCTGGTGGCTCCAGGCATTCCTTGGTTGCATGACTTTAATCTCTTCCTCCATCTTCACATAGCCTTTTCCCGTGTGTGTGTGTGTGTGTGTGTGTGTGTGTGTGTGTGTGTGTGTGTGAAATCTCCTTCTGCCTTTCTCTTATCAGGACACCTGACATTAGATTTAAGACCTATGCTAGATCCAGAATGATCTAAAAAATTTTTAAATGTCAAGATCCTTAATGTTAATTATATCTACAAAGACCTTTTTTCCCGATAAGGATGATATAAACAGGAGACAGGGAAACACTGGGTAGAAGAATGCAGTTCCCTGGCAAAGGCCCCACCCTCAAGCCTGGAGACCCGTGGCCCTAAGTGAGAACAGGCATTTCTGTTTCCACACCCAAAAAGTTGCCTTTTGGCCCACCACATGCCCTATCCTGTACCCACATAAACTCCGAATCCCAGGCTCCACAAACAGACAAGCAGACAGATGAGCAGATGAGGAGAAAAGGAGATGAGGAGACAAGCAGATGAATGGTGGAATGGCATGACAGAGACGTAGAGAAGAGAAGGAACGTCTGAACACCAAGAGGAGTCTGGATGGGGGTGGTCGAAGAAGAGTTTGGCCACTAGATGGCCAAACTTCAGGGGAAGATCATCTTCCCACTCCATCCCCCTTTCAGCTCCCTATCCATCTCACTGAAAGCCACCTCCAGCACTCAGTAAAACCCCACATTCATCCCTCAAACCTGTGTGTGACCTGATTCTTCTGGGATGCTGGGCAAGAGCTGAGGATAAAGAAAGCTGTCACAATGGCCCTCTGCTCTTGTGAAAAGGCAGAGGGGTCCATTGAGCTGGTTAACATTTAAGCCATCTGTGGATGGTAAGGCTATAAGAGCACTGTAACACTGGGGCATAAGGGACCCACCCCTAGACGCCACTGTGGGGCCGGAGCCCAAAACACTCACCCCAGCTCTTGCACCTACCTGTTTGTATGCTCCTGCTCCTGTCAGGGGTGTGAGCAGCGGCAGAAACCAGAGAGGGGAGCCACACCCCTGTTGTATGTCTTTCGAGGGGGATCAGGGAACTCTCCTGTTTCAAGGTCACATTCACAGATTTTTGGGTGGAAATATCTTTTGGGCTGGGGGACCCCCAATTCTAACACACTACAATTATCAAGAGAAATTAGTAATGCCCTAAGTAAATGGAAAAACATATTATAGTCATAGATTAAATATTGTAAAGATGGTAATTCTCACCAAACCAACTTATACATCCAATATCCTATCAAATCTTTGAAGATTTTTTTTTTAAATTGACAAACTAATTTTAAAATTTATATAGACAAGCAAGTGACCAACAATGTCAAAGATAATCTTGAAGAATAGAGTTGGAGGCTCTACACTACAGATACCATTATTATGAGGTTATAGTAAATATAGAAGAACGTTATTGACTTAAGGGTATACCAATGGTAGAGGAGAAGAGTGTGCAAAACCAATTCCATACATATACAGTCACCTAATTTACAACAACAATGTTACAGCATCACAGACAGATGGCATTTTTAATAAATGTTGCTGTATCAATTGGATATTCACACAGGAATAATAATCTCGATTGCTTACTCACATCAAATAGGAAAATCGATTCTAGAAAATGTAAAAGGTAAAACAATAAACTTCTATAAAAAAGAGAAAATACTTAAACTTAGGATGGATAATAATTTTTTTTTTTAATTTATTTATTATTATTATACTGTAAGTTGTAGGGTACATGTGCATAACGTGCAGGTTTGTTACATATGTATACTTGTGCCTTGTTTTAAACAGGATTCACAATAAGTGAAAGGAAAGAATATTTGATAAATTGGACTTCATGAAAATAAAATATTTCTGTTTTTCAAAAGATGCTATAATAAAAGAGTAAGAAACAAAACTCATTTACTAGGAAAAGAAATTTGAAATATGTATCAACAAAGGACTTATATCTAGTACCTATAAAGAATTTCTACAAATCATTAAGAAAAAACTCAAAAAAAGGGTAAACAAAGTTACTTCCCAAAGAGACTATTTAATTGGACGTTCAGCAAAGAACAAATGTTCAATGTTATTAGTCATCAGGAAAATGCAAATTAAAACTACATGAGATACTACTAGACTCCCAAATGGCCCAAATTTAAAAAAACTGAGAATGTAACCGAGTACAACATGCAACATTATTATTTAACCATCATTAGTGCAACCTAGTACAAAACGCAACATTATTTTTTCTAAGAAAAAGAGAATGAGTTACTATTTTTAAAAATTATTTTCTCTTCATTTTTGTTTACTCTATTTCCCCCTGTTTCTCACTTCCTACTTAGCCCTTTAGAAATGCAATTATAGCATCTTACCCTCCCTCACCAGATACTTGCTGCAGATCAAGTTCATCTAATTATGTGCTTAGAAGCTCCAGAGAGGAACTCTCACCCACCAGGAGACTACCTTGAGAGATAATAGTCAATTCGTAACCCAAACTATGTTTGCTACAAAACTTTCTCCCACCTGGAGAGTCTTCGGCCACCTTTACAACCTATTTCTGCCCATGAAAATGCCAACTTGACTGACCGGTAGGTAAGGCACCAATGTGATGCAGGCCCCGACCTGTTCATTTCCACCTCTGCGTAGACTCCCTCTTTAAAAGCACCCACTTTCTGCTGCAAAAGTGAAGCAGTACACTTACGGGTACTTAAGGCAGGAAGCCTGTACTTCCCCTAAACTCCTTTAGGAATAAAAAGTCACTTTCTTTATACCAGACCTCACTCTTTTAGTTAGACTCTGCTGGCGGTGAGTGACTGAACACCTGTGTTTCAGTTACATAAATACTAAGCAGTGTTGAGAACTTGGAGTAAATGGAATGTTCATACAGTACTAGTCAGTGTAAATTTATATAACTACTTTGAAAAGATGTTTGTCTATATCTATTAAAGCTACGAATATATGTATGCCCTACTCCCCAACAATTACATTATTTGATATATAAACAATAGAAATAAAGCATTTTGTCTGCCAAACGAGTGTATGAGAAATATTTATGAAAGCATTATCACCATAGCCAGAAAGTGAGAAAAACCCAAATATGCTTCAAATTATGATGGATAAGTTATGATGTATTCAAGCAGTGGCATATCATATGGTAATGAAAAATAAAAACACAAGTGAGGGCTATGTGTGACAATAAGAAACTAGACTAAAATTTTTATATATTGTTAAATTTCATTAATATAAAGTGCCAAAACAGGAAAACTAATTTATAGTAATAGAAGTCAGAATTGTGGTTTTCTTTGGGAGGAAGGCTATGACTGGAAAAAAAAAAAGTGGGAGGTTCGGTGCAGTGGCTCATGTCTATAATCCCAGCACTTTGGGAGGCCAAGGTGGGAGGATCACTTGAGTCCAGGTGTTCAAGACCAGCCTGGGCAACATAATGAGACCCTGTCTGTAAAAAATAAAATAAAGTAAAATAAAAAATGTGGGAGGTTCTTGGAGGCCATTGAGTGAATGTCTTGCCACTGTAAAAGTTTCTTGAGCTGGATACTTAAGGCTTGCGCATTTCACTGTATGTATGTTTAATTCAATACAATTCATAGAAAAGATGAAAATTTGCCAGTGCTGAAGAGTCAAAGGAATGCTGCTTTGGGCCATGAAGTTCGTTCCTAAAAAGTAGTTCCAAAGCTGTTTTGAGATATGAGAATCAGAGGAAGATATTTGCTTTATAAGAGACAATATTCACTTAGATGTTCAGCTCTGCTTGCTAATAAACAAAATCTAGTCTCCTACCTACAGACTTATTCAACCTGTGTTCCTTGAGAGAATTAAGTCCTACAGAAAATGCTTTTTTTTTTTTTTTTTTGAGACGGAGTCTCGCTCTGCCGCCCAGGCTGGAGTGCAGTGGCCGGATCTCAGCTCACTGCAAGCTCCGCCTCCCGGGTTCACGCCATTCTCCTGCCTCAGCCTCCCGAGTAGCTGGGACTACAGGCGCCCGCCACTGCGCCCGGCTAGTTTTTTGTATTTTTTTAGTAGAGACGGGGTTTCACCGTGTTAGCCAGGATGGTCTCGATCTCCTGACCTTGTGATCCGCCCGTCTCGGCCTCCCAAAGTGCTGGGATTACAGGCTTGAAGAAAATGCTTTGAATGACTATTTTCTCAATTATCCCATAGATAGTACAGAGTTAGGAGCATTTCCGATGCAAATAAGAGAAGATAATACAATGAATTCCCTAGTTAATACAATGAGGGCTTAATTCCCTGTAGGATCCCTGGTTGAGAAGGGGTATAACTTTAGAATTTCTCCTGGAAAAGTGGTGAGGGGTGGAGGTGGGGAAAACGGGATAAATTTCCCACCCAGTTCTCCAGCCTGTCCTTTGACTTAGCATGAAGGTAATTTATTTCCTGATACTAGAGAGAGTGTTTTCAACATTGAAGGAGCAATTGTGCAGTTGAGAAGCAATGGTGTATTTGAAAACTTCTTTTTCCTTCATTTTAAAAATACTCTTTGAGACATTGGCTGTACTTGGATCTCCTTTTCGCAGCTCCATAGCTTTGTTTCTGACAGAGGATAATGTTTTCTATTTAGGAATCACAACTGAAGAAGTGTTTGAACCACATATTATTCCAGGGGCTATTGTTTGAGGTCTGCAGATGAAGTGGAAGCAAGATAACCACCAGTTATCACAAATGGCTAAGTGTTTTGAAGAGGAGATATCTACTCCAGATCACCTGCATTTGGGCATTTTTGAACTCATACGAGGGTCGTATTTCCTTTTCTTTCACCTTATACATCCCTACTTTCACCATTTAGATCAGAAATGGCCAGCATAACTGAGGAGCAGACTAGAGGCCAAATCTACCTTTGTCTTATCCTCTGCATGGTTCACTAGCATGGCTCTAGACCCTAAGAGTTTTTAATCGTAATGATATGGGAAGGGGGCAGGGAAGTGCTGGGTAGAGAAGGGTGGGGTCCCTGGCAAGGGCTCTAAGTAAGAACAGGCACTCCTGTTTTTGAACCCAAATGTTGCATTTTCCAAGACTACTCTTGCCCACCATGCCCCCCATCCTGTGCACATAAAAATCCGAGACCATAGCAGGCATGGACACAAATGGCTGGATATTGGGAGGTGCACAACATCCAGAACACACTGACAGACACCAGCAGACACCAGCAAGCCATCGATGGTGGAACAATGTGGATGCCAAGGGGAATTTGGCCAGGGATGGTCAGAGGAGAGTCTGGCTGCTGGGCAGACCAACTCCAGGGTTAGACCACCTTCCTGCTCCATTCCCCCTTCTAGCCCCCCATCCACCTTACTAGAGCTACTTCCACCACTCAATAAAACCTTGCACTCATTCTCCAAGCCCATGAGTGGTCCAATTTTTCCTGTACACTAGGGCAAGAACCCAGGATACAGAAAGCCCTCTGTCCTTGTAATAAGGCAGAAGGTCTAATTGAGCTGATTAACACAAGCCACTGGCAGATGGCAAAGCTGAAGGAGCGCAATGTAACACATGCTCACTGGGGCTTCGGGAGTTGTAAACACTCAACCCTAGATGCTGCTGTGGGGTTGGAGCCCAAAAACACTCCCCATGACCTGCCCATCTTCATGCTCCCCCTAGGGGTTTGAGCAGTGGGGCACTGAAGAAGTGAGCCATGCTCCTGTTTCACGCTCTGCAAGGGGGATAAGGAAACTTCTCCCATTTCAATAGTGTCTAACTTGGTGGTAACTATGGTTGCACAAGACTCACACAGTAGGGCCTTCGTGCAGGTGGATTCTTACATCAATTTGAGCAGATTGGCTGAGTCAGCACAGATCAGAAGGGGGGAACAGGCTGCTGGACAAGCAGAAGGGAGAAGTTGCCTTGCTCCTCTGGAGGGTCATTCAGATGTGGGCGATGTGATCCTTCAGCATCATGGTCTGCAGACACTTGTAGGAGAGGATGCCCTAAACCTTCATTGTAAAAGAAAGAATAAAAGTCAACGTTTCCGTGAGTTTCTGGATTGTGTTAATGTTAAAGAATCCTATGTCAGTCATTCTTATGCAGATCAGGAAATCCATCTAAATTCCCTGTGCTTGTGGCTCTTGCATTTAAGTTCTTTTATTTGAAGATCTTAACTCACTTCTAAGAGGCTTATGTACCCACAACATCCTGAACGTTAAATATATAGTAGTGTGTTGGCTGTGATTCATTCAATGACAACCCGTTTAATTTGATGGCCAAGATATATGTATAGAAAAGGAAAAGAGCCTTATGCTGATGTTATCTGTTTAAGAAGGATGGCAATTGCTTGTCTCCAGCAGCCAAAGAAAGACATAAATCAATAATACATTTAAATCTTACTTTTGTCTATATCATTTAATAAACATTTATTGGTACTGACTATGAACTCGGTTCTGGGAGAAACAAACGTAAAATATAATCCTCGCCCTCAAGAAATACTCAATGTAGCTAGAAAAACAGACGTGTAAACAAATAATTAAAATATCATGTAAAAAGAGTTTATTTTAAAAATGCAAACAAAGGCAGGGCATGGTGGCTCACCCGTCTAATCCCAGCACTTTTGTAGGCTGAGGTAGGAGGATCATGAGGTAAGGAGATTGAGTGCGTCCTGGCTAACATGGTGAAATTCCGTCTCTTCTGAAAATACAAAAAGATTAGCTGGGAGTGGTGGCAGGTGCCTGTAGTCCCAGCTACTCCGGAGGCTGAGGCAGAAGGATGGCGTGAACCTGGGAGGCAGAGCTTGCAGTGAACCGAGATCGCGCCACTGCACTCCAGCCTGGGCGACAGAGCGAGACTCCGTCTCAAAAAAAAAAAAAAAAAAAAAAAAAGCAAACAAAAAGTGTCTTCTTATACATTAGGGAAAATATTAGTTTTTTTCTGAACATAAAGATGTTTAAACTGAGTCCTGTAAGATGAGTAGAGGAAACAAGATGTGCAAAGGAATGACTAGAAAGACCAAGATGAGTTTAGGGAGCTTAAAGAAATTAAGGAAGGCAAGGCAACAAAAATGCTTGACAGTGGATGTAGTGTCTCATGCCTGTAATCCTAGCGACTCAGGAGGCTGAGGTGGGAGGATCACTTGAAGCCAGGAGTTTGAGACCAGCCTGGGCAGCATAGAGAGACCCCCATCTCCAAAGCAGAAACAAAACCAAAAACCCCCCAAAACACAAACAGAATGTTACAGGCAGAGAGAATGTGTGAGAGATTAAAGAGAGTGACTGTGTATGTGTAGCTCACGGTGGTAAAAGTCACAGAGTGAAGCAGATATTGAAGCCAGAAAGATCAGCAGGAGACCCTTAAAAACCATATTACAGAATTTGGACTTTATCCTTTCAAGGGGTTTTAAGTACGGAGGTTATATAATCAGATTTACTACTTAGAAAGATCCTTTGAGAAGTAATGTGGAGGTTGACTTAGAGATGAGAGCTCATGAACTAAGATTGTGGTTGCAAGGAGAAGGTGAGATCAAACTGACCTGATCTGCAAATCGACTGAATACAAGGAACATTCATGAAGCTGAGGAAGGAATCATAGGCTGACATCAAGGTTGTAGGCATGGGACGGTGGGTGGGTGAAAGATGAGAACATTGATTAAACTAGGACATAGATAAGGAGGAGCAGGGCTAGACTGGGCAGAAGAGAAGACATAAGGCATCCATAGTTTGGAACATGGTGGACATGAATAAATTTCTTCTCCAACAGAGACTGTGATTTTTCTCATCTAGGTTCAGGGCTCCTTTGCTCATTTCTGTATTCTACTAGTTTGGGTCCTAAGTTATTCTATTTAGACATATGTCTTTTGATTTAGGGTTTACTTGTCTCTATCACAGATACTCCTTAATTCTCATTGTTTCTGATCCCGAATCCCACAAGGGAAATGATGATAATTTCCTCTGCAGGTGGTCAGTCAATAATCCGTTTGAGATCACTGTTGAGAAACACAACATCAATGATCAATTAGCTGCTCTAGTGTTGGAGAGCAAAGCGTCAATCTTCCAGAATAGTAAATAAGTGAACACACACACACACACGTAGGCTTTGGAATGGAATCCATTCATCTCTCCATCTGTTTCAATAAACGTTTATTGAATACCTACAACATGTCATTATTGTGGTGGACACTTGGGAATTGTGAGGGCTACAAGAAAAAGTAAACAAATGAAGAAATAACATAATTTAAGAATAAACCAGGGTAGTAGGCCATAGAAATGGGAGGTCAGTTTTAGACAGATGGTAACTAATGAGAAGTAGCTACCCATGCAAACATTTAGAACCTAAATTTAGAACAATATAAGCCCCGAAATTTGTGTGTCCAAGATCAGCAGGATTGGAGCACAGAGAGCAAGAGACAGAGAACAGAAAGAGAAGGGGTCAGAGGTGGGATCAGATCCTGTGGCCCTTGTAGGTCAAGAGAAAGAGTTTAGATTTTACACCAAGAATGAAGGGAGCCACTGGTAGATTCTGGTAGGAGAGCAACGTGACCTGATTTAGGACTTGAAAGTCTGATTTTAGTTATCGGTCAGATAAAGGGCCCAGGGCAACAAGGCAGAATTAGGGAGACCAGGTGGGAGACAACTGGAAAGATGAGATAGTTCTTGGCTGAGTGTTTCCAGTTAGAGAAATGCAAAGTGAGGTCATCAATTGGGAGAGAGCTACCAGCACACTTGATATGGTGAAAAGTCATGATATTTCAAACTATGATTAATATTATAATAATGAGGCCGGGCGCAGTGGCTCAAGCCTGTAATCCCAGCACTTTGGGAGGCCGAGGCGGGTGGATCACGAGGTCAGGAGATCGAGACCATCCTGGCTAACATGGTGAAACCCCGTCTCTACTAAAAATACAAAAAACTAGCTGGGCGTGGTGGCGGGCGCCTGTAGTCCCAGCTACTCGGAGGCTGAGGCAGGAGAATGGCGTGAACCTGGGAGGCGGAGCTTGCAGTGAGCCGAGATCGCGCCACTGCACTCCAGCCTGGGTGACACAGCGCGAGACTCCGTCTCAAAAAAAAAAAAAAAAAAATTATAATAATGAAAGCAAAATGCAACATTTATCAAATGTGTTTCATGTGACTTTGCTCCTCTCTATAAGAAGGTTAGGACATGGATTAGCTTTTCTTTTCTTAAATTTATTTTTATTTTTATTTTAAGTTCCAAGGCACATGTGCAGGATGCACAGGTTTGTCACAAAGGTAAATCTGTGTCCTGGTGGTTTGCTGCACCTATCAACCCATCACCTAGGTATTAAGCCCAGCATGCATGAGCTATTTTTCCTAATGCTCTCCCTCCCCCTATCCCTCCTCCTGACAGGCCCCAGTGTGTGGTGTTCTCCTCCTCATGTCCATGTGATCTCATTGTTCAGCTTCCAGAACATGCAGTGCTTGGTTTTCGTTCCTGCCTTAGTTTGCTGAGGATATTGGCTTCCATTTCCATCCATGTCCCTGCAAAGGACATGATCTTGTTTCTTTTCATGGCTGCATAGTAGTCCATGGTGTATATGTACCACATTTTCTTTATCTAGTCTATCATTGATGGGCATTTGGGTTGATTCCATGTCTTTGCTATTGTGAATAGTGCTGCAATGAACATACACATGCATGTATCTTTGTAATAGAATGATTTCTATTCCTTTGGATATATGCCCAGTAATGGGATTTCTGGGTCAAATGGTATTTCTGGTTCTAGGTTTTTGAGGAATCGCCACACTGTCTTTCCACACTGGTTGAAGTAATTTACATTCCCAACAACAGTGTAAATGTGCTCCTATTTCTCTGCAACCTCACCAGCATCTGTTGTTTCTTGAGTGGATTAGCTTTTCTAAAGCTACCCTCTTAGTTGGTGGCACAGCTAGAACCAGAACGCTGGCCTCCTTGCTGTCAAAGCTGAGCCTCTACAAGCTGCTTCTCGTCAGCCAGTGAGTTCACATGCTGCGTTTCCAAGTCAAATTTAGGACATTTTTTAAAATTGTAAAGTTTGTTAACTGTGGAATCTCTTTCAACAGTGTATTTCCACTTTCTGAGATTAAAGAAGGCAGATTTTTTCCTGTAACACTTGTCTGTTCTTCATCACCATTTTAATTTGCATTAGAATGTACATAAACTCAAGGATAATCTTAAACTCAGTAAGTGATCTTCAGCGGATGAACAGAAATGGAGGGCTTGAGGAAGCATCTGTGAATATAACATAATAAAAATACGACTCTCTCATTTGGAATCAGCAGTACTCTGAGGGCTCTAATTGCCAGAATTAACTGTGTCTATGCCTCAAACAGGAAAACAAGCCCATGAGGGCTTAAGAAGGGAAGGTTACTGAGTTTTTCTGTTCTGTTTAGAACTCCTGGCCCTCCTCCATTCTAGCAGAAGATTGCCCCAGCCTGAAGTGAGGCTAAGAACAACTGTAAAACCACTTAGACCATATATTTACTTTCAGAATGGGGTGATGACGTCAGTTCACGCTTCGGGAATAGTTGTTTGCGACGGAAGATGGCTCAACCAGCAAACACCTAAAGGCATTGACGATCTTACTCATTCAACCACTCCCTGCCCCGACCCATGACAAATGCAACCCAAGAAATGTTGAAATTATGTTTTCTCTCTTCTTCTCCAGGACTTTTGAAACTCTCTAAATACAAGTTTTTAGAAATGAGGAGGCATTGAAAACTTACCACATGACCTTGTGCAAGTTGCTTAACACCACTAAGCCGCGGTGTCTTCTCAGTTTTAATCGGGGATAATATTGCATCATCTTAAAGAGTTTTTTGACAGGATTTGATGAGAAAGTCTATGTAAGTCACTTAGTATGCTGCCTGGAATATAGCAATAACTTGATCAGTGATGAACTATTATGGAAGTTTGTGTGTTGTTTTTGAATCTTTATCAATTAGTTGTGATTCTTTGATCCTGTACCCTTCAACTTCTTTATTTATTTATTTATCTTTTTGAGACAGAATCTCACACTGTCGCCCAGGCTGGAGTGCAGTAGCACTATCTTGGCTCACTGCAACCTCCGCCTCCTGGGTTCACGCGATTCTCCCGCCTCAGCCTCCCAAGTAGCTGGGATTACAGGCGCACGCTACCATGCCCGGCTCATTTTTGGTATTTTTAGTAGAGACGGGGTTTCACTGTGTTGGCCAGACTGGCCTCGAACTCCTGACCTTGGGATCCGCCCGCCTCCGCCTCCCAAAGTGTGGGAACCACAGGCGTGAGCCACTGCACCCGGCCACCCTTCAACTTCTTTAAAAAGTCTTGTTGGTTTGGTTTCATTTGAAACTATTCTATCCCTCTTTAAATGTATTTGAATGTAGAACATTGTTAAGAAAATGAACCAGGATCTTTTCTACACTAGCGCCATATCCTAATAAACTTATCAGACTGCACTGGTGTTACGTGTGATGAGCCACAGGTCTGGGAATCCTGGCACTGGAGCTGTCCAAGGGCTGCTGCTGCTGGTATAAGCAGCTGTGAATCTCCAGATGATCTACTAGTGCCCTGCTCCCTAAAGGAGGGAGGTGCAGGATTTTCTCTACTAAGGGAAAGCAGCCAGGAGAAACCATCTTACTCTCCCTGGAGCATTGGGAGAGCACCAGGCGTGTGCCATGGACAGCGAGAGTCCATGAAAGCATAGCCTACTCACTGCACCCTGGGAATCGCTGAGCTTGTGCCCTTGAGCTTCATAGATGGTGACTCCTAGAATCTCTCTGCAACATCCTTGGAGAATGGCTGTTGGGTGATTGATGATGCAGGAACTTCACGGTTGTACAGACCTGTGTACTCCTCCCAGGGAGGTTCAGAGACTTACAATAGTCAAAGTATGTGACTTCTTGGAGAGTAAACAACAGTAACATAAGAATGTGTAAGGGATATACCACAAAAGTGTGGCACTCTCCTCCTGCCCCTTTTACAGTATCTGGGATAGATCTTGATCTCACCCTTTTAATACTTCACTTGTAGGTTTTTCTCTTTTGGTTGATATCTATGATTACAATGGATATTTGGGGACTGGAGAATGAAATGACCTGCATTTTTGGAATGTACAGGTTGGGAAATGGCTTTATAGTAGGGACTAGAGATGTAGTTAAAGCTGAGAAAGTGGCTGTGCTTTTTTACAATCCTGAGCAGGGGTTGGCAGGGAGAAGAAGAATAGTAAATGCTATTTTTAATAGAGAGTTTAGTATCTGTTAGATATGTTACAACGTATTTTGTTTGCATTATCTTATCTAATCCTCATGATAAGCTTAGAGACAGGGACTATGCTTATTCCATTTCATGGATGAGGAAACTAAAACTTAAAGAGGTTAAATAATTTGACTGTGGTCATGCAGTTATTACATGGTGGAACTGGAGCTTGAACTGGGACTCTAATATAGAGGCTGTACTCTTCTTAATGACTGGGCTAAAAATCTTGTAGCTGTTTACTTAGGGAAATATTGGCCCAAGTGTGTGATAAAAGAACAAAATTTAGACAAATTAAATTTAACAGAGTTTACTGAGCAAATAACAATTTATGACTCAGGCAGCCACCCAAACTAGAATAGGTTCAGAGATCCTCCAGCACTGCTGTGTGACTGGAGACAATTTGTGGACAGAAAAAGGAAAATGACATTCAGCAAACGAAAGTGAGGTACAAGATAGCTGGATTGGCAACAGCTCAGTGTTTGTCCTATTTGGACATGGTTTGAATAGTTGACTGTCTGTTATTGGCCAAAATTTGGTGATTGATGTAAGACTAGGTTACGGTCTATTTATACATCCAGTGAGGTTACAGTTCACTATGTACAGAGAAACCTTTAGGCTGAGCTTAAAATATGCAGGGAGGCAACTGTAGGCTAAACTTAATTTACACTTTTTTTTTTTTAAGAGCAGCACCTACATCTTTGAATGTCCTTGACTCTGATTAAACTACCAAAGGACAGGGACTCTGTCTTCTTAGAATGTACCTGCCCCAAGGGGTTGGCCAACAGTTGGTAACCAATCAGTGTTTGTCAGTTGAATTGAATTGACAGGTTCTATGTAACAGTTTTTTGTTTTGTTTTGTTTTGTTTTTGTAATTCCATTTTTATTATAGGTTCTGGGGTACATGTGCAGATTTGTTACAAAGATATATTGCATGATGCTGAGGTTTGGAATATTAATGAGTCCATCTCCCAGGTGGTGAGCATAGTACTCAATAGGCAGCTTTTCAGCCTCTGTCCATCTCCCTCCCTCCCGCTCTTATATTCTCCATCTTTATATTCATGTGCACTTGATATCCTCCCACTTATTTTTTTTTCAAGTCCATATAAATCTTTTACTTAAAAGTCATATAAAAGAATAAAAAATGCAGATTTCTGAATCAAGTGTAGATAAGGAGGCAAATTATGTTGAAAAGTGCCCATTAATTTAAAATTTCATCATAGGAAGTTGGGTGACCTTTTGCACTCAATATTTTTTTTTCTTTTTTTTCTTATACTTTAAGTTCTAGGGTACATGTGCACAACGTGCAGGTTTGTTACATATGTATACATGTGCCATGTTGGTGTGCTGCACCCATTAACTCATCATTTACATTAGGTATATCTCCTAATGCTATCCTTCCCCCTACCTCCCACTTATTTATTTATTTTTTTTCGAGACAGAGTTTTGCTCTTGTCTCCCAGGCTGGAGTGCAATGGTGCGATTTCGGCTCACTGTAACCTCTGCCTCCTGGGTTCAAGCAATTCTCCTGCCTCAGCTTCCTGAGTAGCTGGGATTACAGGCATGCGCCACCATGCCCAGCTAATTTTGTATTTTTAGTAGAAACAGGGTTTCTTTATGTTGGTCAGGCTGGTCTCGAACTCCCAACCTCAGGTGATCTGCCTGCCTCAGCCTCCCACAGTGCTGGGATTACAGGCATGAGCCACTGTGCCCAGCCATTCCCACTTATAAGTGAGAATGTGTGGTATTTGGTTTTCTGTTTCTGTGTTAGCTTATTTAGGAGAATGACCTCTAGCTGATTCTCATTGTTGCAAAGAATATGATCTCATTCCTTTTTATGACTACGTAATATTCCATGGTGCATACCCACCATATATTTTGTTTATTTGATCCAGTGTGGATGGGCCCCTGGATTTATTACATGCTATGTGACAGGTTTTGAAAGTTAGACTTAAAAAATTAAGAGACATTGTTATCTTACATTCTTGCAAACAAACTAAAATCACTAACCTTCCTCAAGATTGGAATCCAATGCAATTAAAAATATTTATTTAGTCAGTTAGTTACTAACTATGCTGTACTGGCAAGGGATCAAAGTTAGAAACATTGTCATTCTTTCCAGGTATTTGCCATAAACTGTAAACTTTCTTTGGTCAAGGTGCCTGGTGTGAGTTTCGATGATAAGATAAAACTACAACTTAAAAATACTTGTTGAAAAATGAATGTAGTCCTTGCAACGCTTGACTTACATATGTAAAAAGACAGCATTGGTTGCCACCAATGCAATATGAGGAAATTAATCTGTTTAATGTGGGTTGTTACGGTCAGGCAATTATCCTGTTATTATCAAGACCTAGAGTTGATTGGTACCAAACTCAGACCTTTATCTATGACTGTGTGAGCTTCAGTGGGTCCTGATCAAGATGTAAATGGGAGGCCGGGCTCACGGCTGTAATCCCAGCACTTTGGGAGGCTGAGGCAGGTGGGTCACCTGAGCTCGGGAGTTCAACACCAGCCTGTCCAACATGGTGAAACCCTGTCTCTACTAAAAATACAAAAATTAGTGGGGCAAGGTGGCAGGCACCTGTAACTCCAGCTACTCAGGAGGCTGAGGCAGGAGAATCGCTTGAATTTGGGAGGTGGAGATTGCAGTGAGTCAAGATCGTGTCACTGTACTCCCTCTCAAAAAAAAAAAAAAAAAAAAAAAAAAAGATGAAAGTGTGTTTCTTTCACTGGTGTCCTGGCAAATGTTTAAACAAATAATTCTCCTAAAAACAAAAAAAGTCCTGGTTTGTAGCATTGGCTGGTTTGCATGATGAAATTCCTCCATGGATGATTTCAACTGTACTGAAGATGGGTAGAAAAGAGATGCAAACAATCATCTCTCTTGAAGTGGTCTGAGTGGTCTCCGATAAAGTAGTCTCCACTCATTCCTCTACACCCTGTACTGAAGTCTGTCTGAGATTCTCTTGCCTCCATCTATGCATACAAATGACCTGTTTGATGCTCTCCTTTTTCATGGATGATGCTAAACATCTGCCTTCTGTCTGAAAGTGCCACCGACATGCCCATTTTCGTGGCTTTTGCCTACTGAACATTTGAACTTCATCAGCTGAATGCTCAGCAGTAGGCCCCAGATTTAGAGGCAATGCAATTTTCTGTGAGGTTGTACCTTGGAGAGGGTAGAAGCCAGCCTGCAAGATGATCCCCAATGGACTCTGCCTAGTATTTACATCCTGTGCTGTCTTCTCTGCACCACACAGAACATGGCAGAAGCAATGGCATATCACTTCCAAGATTAAGTTATAAAAGTCATTGTGACTTCTGTCATGGTCATACTCTCTATCTTGAATTATTCTCTCTGTGGGAAGTCATCTGCTAAGTCACAAGCCAACCTATAGAAAGTCCCATGTAGCAAGGATAAAAGCCTCCTAAAAACAGCCATGGGTATGAATTTGGAAGCAGATCCTTCAGGCCCCCAGTGAAGCCTCCAGATGACTGCAGCCTTGGCTGACAGCTTGACACAGCTTCATGAGAAACCCTGGGCCAAAACCATCCAACTAAGTGGTTCCTGAATTACTGACACCCAGAAACTGTGAGGTAGTATATATTGGTTGTTTTAAGTGGCTAAGTGTTGGGATCGTTTGATACACAGAAATAGATAATTAATGCAGGAAGTTACTTATTTTTAAGATAAATATTTTGTCTTTTATAGTAAGATTTAACCTGCATCACTTCTACCAGCATCACTCAAATTAAAAGTTCTGTCCTTAATTTCTTTCAAAGGAATTAATTTAAAAAAATTATCCAGTTTATTCTTCCTTTCCTCTCTGTATTAGTCCGTTTTCACACTGCTGATAAAGACATACTTGAGACTGGGAAATTTACAAAAGAAAGAGGGTTAATGCACTCACACAATTCCATGTGGTTGGGGAGGCTTCACAATCATGGTGGAAGGTGAAAGGCACATCTCAAATGGCAGCAGACAAGAGAAGAGAGCTTGTGCAGGGAAACTCCAGTTTTAAAAACCATCAGATCTTGTGAGGCTTATTTATTCACTATCACAAGAAAAGCATGGGAAAGACCTGCCCCCATGATTCAATTACCTCCCACCGGGTCCCTCCCACACATGTGGGAATTCAAGATGAGATTTGTTTGGGGACACAGACAAACCATATCACTCTCCCTTCTTTTTCTTTCCCTCTTTGTCCTCTGCCTTCTCCACCTCTTCCTTTTGTATTTCAATTTCACATTTTAATATATCTTCTATGATAGCAGTGGAGTTTGGTAACAGAAGACAGACAAACTTTTGCATGAGTGATTTTCAGTGATTTTCAGAAAAGTCATTGCCTGGAGTTGGCTTTCATTTGGGGATAGATTTAAAAAAAAAAAAAAAGCTCAATATCACTGATCATTAGAACAATGCAAATCAAAAACCACAATGAGATACCACCTCACATCAGTCAGAATGGCAATTATTAAAAAGTCAAGAAATAACAGATGCTGGTGAGGTTGCAGAGAAATAGGAGCGCTTTTACACTGTTGGTGGGAATGTAAATTAGTTCAACCACTGTGGAACACAGTGTGGCGATTCCTCAAAGATCTAGAACCAGAAATACCATTTGACCCAGCAATCCCATTACTGGGTATATACCCAAAGAAATATAAATTGTTCTATTACAAAGATGCATGCATGCATATGTTTATTGCAGCACTATTCAAAATAGCAAAGACATGGAATCAACCCAAGTGCTCATCAATGATAGACTGGATAAAGAAAATGTGGTACATATACTCCATGGAATACTATGCAACCATGAAAAGGAACAAGATCATGTCCTTTGCAGGGACATGGATGGAGCTGGAAGTCATTATCCTAAGCAAACTAATGTAGGAACAGAAAACCAAACACCGCATGTTCTCACTCATAAGTGGGAGCTGAACAATGAGAACAGATGGACACAGGGAGCAGAAAAACATACACTGGGGCCTGTCAGGGAGTGGGATGCAGGGAGGGAGAGCATTAGGAAAAATAGCTCATGCATGCTGGGCTTAATACCCAGATGACGGGCTGGCAGGTGCAGCAAACCACCATGGCACTTGTTTACCTATGTAACAAACCTGCACATCCTGCACATGTACCCTAGAATTGAAAATAAAAATTTTAAAAAAGCAAAAATTGTAGTGGATTTTTAGGAATATCCCATTAATCAAGTCACCTTTCAAGAATTAAGGGACTGAAAATGACTGAAGGACATTTCCAAAGGGTTAGGAGTAGGAGGCACCTGTTGGTGCCAAGACTGGAACAGCTGGAGGGGGCTCAAGGGGACCTTGGGAGATGCCTGTGTGCTTAGGAAGGGAAGGGCCCATCCAAAGTAGAAGAGAGTACTATTTAACCCATGTAAGCTGATCTCTGCTCCTTGATTTCAGGATTAGAAAACTGCTATGGGATTTGGCTTTTGTCAACTACTGGGATGCCTTGGGAAGCCACAGAAATCCAACTTTGCTCCATCCCTCGGAACTGCTGATGGGCCAAGTAGGGCTCGGCAGTGCTCGCACATAGCTCAAGGTGTCTCTAAGACTAATTCTGTGAACTCCGAAATTCCTCTGCATAGTAAGGTGGACTATTGGAGGGGAGGGGTAGTCACGGTCTACATACCCAACTTTATGCTATTAAAAAACTCTAATTTTATTCAGCATTTCCAAAAGGGTGCTACAGGGAATATTACTGATGTTAAAGTAAAGAGTACAGTGCAAAAAAGTGATCTCTGTTCAAGTAAATTAGGAAATTATGTGATTAAATAGAATTACATTTTTTATTTTGGTTAGGACTTCTCAGGGCTTTCTACCTGCTATTTTGAATTATGTGTCTTTAAGAGGGAGACTGTGTGTATATTCTAAAAGTCAGATTCTAATGTAAAAGATGCTAATTTTGGGTCATGGCAGTAGCACTGCACCATTGGCACAAGGTTTAAAACCGCAGGAACACAGACATTGATCTGTGTACTTACGTAAATGTGTACACTCTAAAAAATAAACAAACACTATATGTATAAAGTGAAGGTCGGCTGTGGCAGGGAAGAGGGAAGACTTTCATGGGAGACATTTAGGGAGGTTAGCACCTTTAACTGAAGGTAGGAGTACTTCATTCTAATTCTGAATCACTGCATTATGTTCAGTGTGTCTGGTCCTGTTTCCCCATATGCAAAGCAGAAATTTAAAAAGTAAAGACATCTCAAACTTATCTTGCAAAATAATGCAGGGCTTAAACAAGCCTGTACCATTAAAATGTTTTGCACTCTGTGGTCAAGGACACGGCCTAATGGCAGGTTATGGTCCTGGCCACCAGCAGGATTAACCAAGGGGTTTGCAGAGCAGGCACAGGCAGAGTCTGTCTCTCTAGGACCGCGGGTAGGGCAGCTGACATCCTGGGGTCAGGGTGAGTCATGCCCTGTGTGCATAAACATGCAGACATGCATGCAGCACCCTCGGGCTCCAGGAGCTTAAATTTCCAAAAGACACCCCTGAAAACTTGAAAAGTAAGAAAATCTAGAACAACGAGTAGGTGGCCTAGCTTTTGTGGCAGGCAGAAACAAGACAAAATGGCGAGTCAACCATGTTCCTATTATGTGGGGGATTCTGTAGGACTGTCCAAGTGATTATTTGCTTAGAGTAAGTTAAATCCTACCAAAGAAATGGGGCTCCCAAGAAAGCATTCATCCCCAAAGTGAATTTTCCTGTTGATAGTGATGGCAAACTTGTGTACATTGGATATGTTTGCAGTATGCACGGTCCAAATTTTATGCTTTCTCTTTCCCGTTGCTGAGTCATTGGGCTGTCTTGAAATCTCAGGGAAAAAGTCTGTGAGGCGTGGCCGGCAACTAGGAAGCCTGGCTCTTTTGAGTAGAGCATGAACGCCACCTTGAGTTATGTGTGAGCACTGCTGAGTCCTACTTGGCCAATGGATTTCCGAGGGATGGAGCAAATGGGACTGGTTTCCTTTTGCAACAAAAAGCAGCACAAATCAGGCCTGGGTTGTGTCTTGACACCCTGAATTATTTTTTAGCAAAATGTAATAAATCAATCAGAGTTCCCAAGAGAAACAGAACCAAGAGTATATGCGTGCATAAGATGGAGAGATTTATTTTAAGGAATTGGCTAGCGCAAATGTAGGGGCTGGAAAGTTGGAAATTTGTAGGCCAAGTCACAGGCTGCAGACTCAGGCAGGAGTTGATGTTGCCATCTTGAGGCAAAATTTCTTCCCTGGGAAGTCTTAGTTTTTTTCTCTTTAGGTCTCCAATTGACCTAACGAGGTCGACAAATTTTATCTAGGATAGTCTCCTTTACTTTAAGTCAACTGATTTTAGATGTTAATCATATCTGCAAAATACCTTCACCGAAACATCTAGACCAGTGTTTGGTTAAATAACTGGTACTAGCCCAAGTCGACACATAAACCATCACTCTTGGCCGGGTGCGGTGGCTCACGCCTGTAATCCCAGCACTTTGGGAGGCCACGGCGGGCAGATCACGAGGTCAGGAGATCGAGACCATCCTGGCTAACACGGAGAAACCTCGTCTCTACTAAAAATACAAAAAATTAGCCGGGCGTAGTGGCGGGCACCTGTAGACCCAGCTACTCGGGAGGCTGAGGCAGGAGAATGGCGTGAACCCAGGAGGCGTAGCTTGCAGTGAGCCAAGATCGCCCCACTGCACTCCAGCCTGGACAACAGAGCAAGACTCCATCTCATAAAACAAACAAACAACAACAAAAAACTAACCATCACTAACAGCAACATTAGCATAAGTGAAAAAAATATTTTTGAACATTACCAGATATAAATAGTTTTTCATTTGATTCATTAATATGGATTCAACACTTCAGGTTGTACCAAGTGCATTACTATTTCTAGTTATATTCCTTGTAACATTAGGTTAGATTCTGATGTGTTGTTACCAACCTACCACATGCATTGTATGACTTCCCCCAGTACCATCATAACAAAGACATGTAGATCATGTTTCATAGTAAATAAGGTGGCTTCCCAGGGTTGCTATTGTTGCTATTTCAGGATATTTGCCTACAAGTGTTTGCAATTCTCTCATCAGAACTCTTTGCCATGCAAGGTAAGGCAAAGTTTAAAAGACTGGTCAGAGCTCTTCCCCAGGAGTGACCCCCTTTGTCCTCTGACATTGGTATTTTTCTGTCCAGTACTTCTGACAGAAGTTAGAAGCAGGAAAGGGTAGTCTGGATAGTTGTCCTATTTGAATCTGTTTTAAAAAAAAGACTCCATAAGACTCCACACTGTTTTGATATTTTGATGAATTTTCTAAGGTTTCACCTCATGTAACTTTTTTTTTTTTTTTTTGGACACAATCTTGCTCTGTTGCTCAGGCTGGAGTGCAATGGCATGATTATAGCTCACTGTAACCTCAAACTCCTGGGTAACTCCTGGGTTCAAGGGATCCTCCCACCATGGGCTCCTAAAGCACTGGGATTACAGGCATGAGCCACGAGGCCCACAGGCCCAGTCCTTCATGAGACTTTTGAAGGAGGCATCTGTGGTTTTCAAACACTGAGAAACTCTCCTTTATAGACACTCAGAAAGCACAGAAAAGGAGGATAAGAAATGGCCAAGTCTTTTGGTGTTTGCTCTTGCTGGAAAGAAAAAAGAGAAACTGGATTTCTCTGGGATTCTCTGTTCGGATGGCAAAGGAGGGAAAGTCCCAGGAAGTCTGCTAAGGAAGGAAGTAGAAGCTATGTCATCTCGATAGACAGCAGAGGGGACATATGTATTGGTGTGTATCTCTAGTTTCTGTAACTCATCCAGCCAGATATTTTAATATTACCCAAACTCCAACTGTTCACTGTCCATTTCCATTGCTATTGAACGTGCTAGGTATATTTTCCTAATATAAACACAAAATTTTAAAAATTATCCTATGTACCGTGTGGCATAGTCTTGCATATTACAGGGGTTCACATCATAACTTATCTGTTTGAAAAACTCTAATCAGATGCATATGGTTAATTCAAAATGTTATGTGTGTAGAATTGTTGTATAATTCATGAGAATTAGAATGATGTGACACTCTAAAATTCTCTTTTCTCTTAGTTTTTTAAGATTATTAAGATTAATGTCATTCAATAGGTCTGAGTTTGCATGTGTAGTAAAGACTCGTTCTCCTTAAGGCAGCAGTGGCTTGCAAACTTTTTGAAATGCCTGTAGTAACAAATTTATTTTATTTATTCATAAATGCATACGTATTCACAGATGTAATAGGAATGAAAGTCTCATTAAAACTAGAATGTAATTTTTTTCTTTTTTGAGGCAAGGTCTCACTCTGTTGCCCAGGCTGGAGTACAGTGGCACAGTCACAACCCACTGCAGCCTCAACCTCCCAAGCTTAAGCAATCCTGCCTGTCTCCTGAGTAGCTGGGAATACAGGCATGCACCACCATGCCTGGCTAATTTTTTCATTTGTTATTTTTTGTAGAGACAGAGTCTCGCTATATTGCCCAGGCTGGTCTCAAACTCCTGGATACAAGTAATCCTCCTACCTTAGCCTCCCAAAGTGCTGGATTTACAGGTGTGAGCCACCACGCTTGCCCCAGAATGTAAAATGTTTCATCAATAATAATTGGTTTTCATATCAATTGCATCTTGGAATAAAATTTTGGACATATGGGAGAAATAAAATGTTATTAAATCAATTTTACCTGTTTATTTTTTATTTTTAAGAGACAGGGCCTTGCTCTGTTACCCAAGCTGGAGTACAGTGGCACAATCAGCTTACTGCAACCTTGATCCAGGCTCAAGCAATCCTCCCCCACCTCAGCCTCCTGAGTAGCCGGGACTACAGGGGCACTCCACCATGCCTGGGTAATTTTTTAATTTTTTGTAGAGATGGGGTCTTGCTATGTTGCCCAGGCTGGTCTTGAACTCCTTGCCTCAAACGATCTTCCTGCTTTGGTCTCCCAAGTGCTGGGATTACAAGGCATGAGCCACTGTGCCCAGCCCTTTAAAAATTTTTTTTAAATGAGACTACTAGAAAATTAAGAATTACAAATGTGCTCACATTATATTCTTATTGGGTGACACTGCTGTCCAATATGTAAAAATGAAGCCTAGAAATTCTGCAGGCATTTCACTTATCACAAGGGGTGTTTGTTACCCCGAACGTGGAATGGATACAGACAGAAGGACAAAGCTGATGGAACTGTGGAGGAATTAAAGCAGAGCCATGTTCCAGCTGTACCTGAAACATTTCATACCTCAAGTCCTAAGAACCAATAAATATGCTTTATTGTTGCAACTGGATCTCCTGTTACAAGCAACAGGAAAGTTCTAACTGATGCTGAGTCACAGCATACATCCTGGCTCATCATTTCAGACTTCTACTCAAGAGCTTTTATGATGATGCTCTGTCGACTCCCATAAGACCTCCCAAACCCAGGCTCCAGGCTGATGTCTCACAGTTCCTCAAGGCGGACCATATCCTTCTGTCTGACCAACCCTATTTATCATCCTCCTTGCATGCTGTGCTCATTCCTTCAATGACTCATTCTACACTTTTAGCTGTTCATGGACCATTGAACACAAATGTACAGCCACTTCTAGGGTTTTCTAGGAGACATTGTATCATTCACTTTCATTTTCTGCTGGGTCAGCTGCAGGTATGAATTTGTTCATCACAGATTTAGGCCAACCTGGGGTGGCGGCACGTTCTCAAGATGGTTTTACCTTGGTCCATGCCAATTTCATTTTTTCTTTTACTTTTTTTTTGTTGTTGTTGTTGTTGAGACAGGGTCTCGCTCTGTCACCCAGGCTGGAGTGCAGTGGCGCAATCACATCTCACTGCATCCTTGACCTCCCAGGCTCAAGCAATCCTCCCATCTCAGCCTCCTGAGTAACTGGAACTACAGGCACATGCCACCACATCCTACTAATTTTTTGATTTTTTGGTAGAGATGGGGTTTTGCCATGTTGCCCAGCTCAAGTGATACACCCGCGTCAGCCTCTAAAAGTGCTAGGACTACAGACATGAACCACCCCGCTCAGCCTATAATTTCATTTTTTTTCATGGCAAATTAATATGTTGACAATGGATTATGCTTTGGCCCCCTGAGTATCTCACTTACAGGAGAAAACTCACTGGCTAGTGAAATGGGTACCTAGTGCCCCTGGAAGTTGCAGTACTCACTGGAAATTTTAAATTCTAAATTACCATTTTTATTTTCATCATCACTTTGGAGCTCCCAGTTAATGTTGTCCACTCTCGAGGCTCATATTTTCTCCAAATACATAAACAGATGGAGTTCCTGAACTTGTACTCCACAGCTGAGGGCCAGCCTCTGGGTCAACCCAGATTCACATTCGTGGCGTTCTCTCCTGGGGCTTCTTGCCAGGTGGCGACTTCTGTTCCTGGTGACTGGTCCCTGTCTTGCCTCTTGCCTTTTCTCCACATTATCCCCAAACTCAGCCTCTAGCTTTGCCCACACTACTGTGAAGCCACACAAATGTTTGCTTGTGTACATTCTATACCAAAGACTGTCCTGATATGGAGTAGATAACACTGGGCAATACATTATTAGTTTGTGATGTGTCCAAGCAATGACAGCCAGTGGATATGCAATGGTATTACCCAGGAATGTCAGCTACAGGGTATTTGTGTTTAATCTGGGCTTGCATCAGAGGGTCTCTGATCTAGTTAAAAAGACCTTCTCTTCTTCTGGAGGGCACCACAGCAGTCACGTTGTCAAGAGCTGAGACAGCCAGGGATTGAATCTCAGCTTTACTAATTGATTCATTCAGTAAGTGTTTACTGAGCACCTGCCACATTTTAGATATTGTTCTTTGTGCTGGGGATTTATCAGTGAATAAAAAAGACAAAAATCTAAATCCTCATGGAACTTCCTTTCTAGCAGAAGGCTAACCACAGGCGTTAACAATGAGGAAATTATTATATTTGGAAGCGATGGATCTCTGGGGGGAAAAAAAGCCCAGGTAAGGGGGAGAAAATGAGGTTGCAGTTTTCAGTAGAGTGGACAGGGTAGGCCCCTAAGAAGATAACATTTGGACAAAGACTTGAGGAGGTGACAGTGCAAGCTGTGAGATACGCAGTGGAAAAGCCTTCCAGGTGCAGAGAACAATTCCTTCAGAGGCAGGTAGTACAACCAGGTAAGAGATGATGGTGTCTCAGACCAAGGTGATGACTGCAGAAGTAGTGGGAAGTGCTCATACTCTAGAAAAATCTTGGAAGTAGAGCCACCCATATCTCTGAAACACTGAATATGGAAGATGAGAGAAAAAGCAGAGTTGAGGCGGGGCACGGTGGCTCATGCCTGTAATCCCAGCACTTTGGAAGGCCAAGGCAGGCAGATCATTTGAGGTCAGGGGTCGGGGCATGGTGGCTCATGCCTGTAATCCCAGCACTTTGGAAGGCCGAAGTGGGCAGATCATTTGAGGTCAGGGGTTTGAGACCCGTCTGGCTAACATGGTGAAACCCCATCTCTACTAAAATGCAAAAATTAGCTGGGCATGTTGGTGAGCGCCTGCAATCTCACTTACTTGGGAGGCTGAGGCAGAAGAATCACGTAAACCCGGGAGGCAGAGGTTGCAGTAAGCCGAGACCGCACCATTGCACTCCAGCCTGGGCAGCAAGTGTGAAACTCCGTCTGAAAAGAAAAAAAAGAAAAAAAAAAAAGAAAGAAAGAGAGAGAGAGAGAGAAGAAAGAAAGAAAGAGAAAGAAGGAAAGAAAAGGGATTATCTGAATAGCTTGAAAGAGAGTACAAGAAGAGGTAGACAGATTAACTATGGGGCTATTTCTGTCAACTGGAAATCCTAGCCTAACTTTGAGGCTGGGCTGCAGTAACAGATTGAGTAGATAGTGCAAAAACACAGAGGTCCCATTTGCATTGTGATCCATGCACGGCTCTACGTAGGCACTTGCCTGGGGGGCAGAATGAGACGGTGGGAAAAGCATGGGACTGGGGTAATGCAGACCGGGGTGCAAGATTGTTCCTCCACATCTGATGGGCCAGGAAGCCCTGGGAAAGTTCCTTAAACTTTCCGAGCCTCAGTTTCCTTACAGGATTATTGTGAGGAATTTTTTTTTTTGTGGCGATTGAATGACGTTATGAAAAATTCATTAAATTTTAATGCATAATTTAATTAAACTCACTAAATACCTATCCCCTTTCCCTTTTAATCCTTTCTCTGCTCCACACTTCAAAAGTGTTGGCTCTAAGAAGGAAGGGACATATCCCTAGAAAAACATGACATCAAGCAGGATAAGCCATTGGATTGGGTGGATTGCTGGGTGTGGGTGACAACGTTGAGTCTTGGAAACAATAGTACTGTTTACAGATAAAGGAAAGGTGGGAGGAGGAGCTGGCCCTCTAAGGCAGACTTTTTAGTTTTTATTTATTTTGAGACAGAGTCTAGCTCTGTTGCCCAGGCTAAAGTGCAGTGGCATGATCTCAGCTCACTGCAACCTCCACCTCATGCGTTTAAGCGGTTCTTCTGCCTCAGCTTCCCGAGTAGCTGGGATTTCAGGCGCCCACCACTGACTGCACCCATCTAATTTTTTGTATTTTTAGTAGAGACAGGGCTTTACCATGTTGCCTAGGCTGGTCTCGAATTCTTGATCTCAAGTGATCCGCCCACCTCGGCCTCCCAAAGTGTTGGGATTACAGGCGTGAGCCACGGCTCCTGGCCTAAAGCAGACTTTTTTTTTTTTTTTAAGGGGCTCAGATGTAAAATACTTAGAGAACCCTCTAAAAATTTCTTTTATATTCACAGAATATGCATGAGAAGCCTTTTCTCAGAAGCCCTGACCTAGGTGAAGATTTACATCCACATTTAGATATTTGTAATTTAAGATACAGAATTAAACTCCATGCATTTGATAATTATGTCTCAAGGACTCCTGAAGCTTTTGCCTTCTAGTTTTTGACTTCAGCCCAGCCTTCCCTGCTGGCTAACAGAGGCTGCCCTACATAGAGTTTAGCACTAATTACCTTGCCTCAATATTTTCTAATCGATCCACTGTTTTTCAGGCTATCTTTAGCTTTTGATAATTCCCTTCATTTTTTTTTTTAAGAGAAAAGCCATGTATTATTTCTTATATTTTTTCCAAAACTTCTGTTGATTAGGACTGTATGACCATGGAGGTAAGTATTTATTTTCACCTTCATAGTGATTTTACTTAACTGAAGTCATAGAGACTAACATCATGACATTCTCTTAATTTAACCTTGCATTTTTTTTTTTTCTCTTTTGAGACATAGTCTTGCTCTGTCATTCAGGCGCTGGAGTGCAGTGGTGTGATCTCGGCTCACTGCAACCTCTGCCTCCCAAGTTCAAGTGATTTTCCTGCCTCAGCCTCCCGAGTAGCTGGGATTACAGGAGCGTGCCACCACGCCCGGCTAATTTTTGTGTTTTTAGTAGAGACGGGGTTTCACCATGTTGGCCAGGCTGGTCTCAAACTCCTGATTTCAAGTCATTTGCCCACCTTGGCTTCTGAAAGTGCTGGGATTACAGGGGTGAACCACTGATCCAGGCCTAACCTTGCATTTTTAAAGAGTTCTATTGTAGCTGATGTGTGAGGCTACACATTAGGGGATACATAGCTTCTTATTTTCTGTACAGGATCTGGAAGGAAAACCTGAAATACCCGTGACACTCCCTTTCCTGCTAGCTGTGTGGTGTTATGATATGGACTGGCAGGACTTAGCTTTCCCAGCAACACGGAAGGATCCTCAGCAACTTCAAGTTCAAACTGTCCTCATGTTCACCTGATTTTGGGAAGTACTACACCAACAAGTTTTTGCAAAAAGAATGGAACTTTAAATGTTTTTCTTGGCATTCTCTTTCTCTTTATACTTGAGCAATAAATGTGTGCAGAAGTCATTCCAGCCAACAAGATTGTCACCAGCTGTATTAACCTAAAAGTAGAGGAAGAATGAAGAATCCCTGAAAATCACATGTGCTGTGCTGGTGAGCGATCGCCTTTAAAACGTTGAGATTCATACGCCCTGCAGAGGGCAATATTTCCGCTTGCCTAAAATGTTTTCACTATTCAAAATGCATCAGTAAGTCCAAGGAGCCACATCCCAAGAGGGCAGAAATTAAGAAGGCCTTCTGGGTTCAGTATTGACTGTAAATGCCCACTGGAAAGGAGTAATCATTGATGATACCCTTGATTATTGCTACAATCTGTTCCTTTAGATTCCTGGGGCTGGAGTTGAGGATTTCACTTTAAGAAAGATTGAGACAGAGTGAAAGCAAGAGAGAAGCTTGTAAGAGGAAGTGGGAGGATGTTAACGGTGAGAGTTGGGAATTTGCTCATGAGGCCGAGTGGCTACCACGATCTCCAGTATAGGCTGAATGTGTGTCGCTCCGTTCCCCTTCTACACTCTGTAAGAGGCCTGCCCTGTTCACAAGGCCAGTAAGGGGTTAGATTTTAAGGCTTGTTGAAAATAAACTTTGGTAATCCCAGTGCTTAGAGCCCAGTGACATAGAAAGTAGAGCCTTCTTCAACTTTTGGAGAGCAGACTTCTAGGGGGATGAGGTAGGAAATTTACCTGGGGGAATCCTGCCCAGGGCGTCACCTCAGCTTTCTGATCTTTGGTTTTTTGTTTTTCGTTTTTTTTCAGGATCCCAAAGAGTGGCACAAATGGTGTGTTCAAGCTTCAGACTGAACTCCTCTGAGACTTTTCTCTTCTCCATAATCATAGCCAGATGAAGAGAAGGACGTGGCCCCATAAATTCAATAAGTGCGTCTACCTTTAGAATACTCGTGATTACACAAGTCCCTAGAGGCAGGTGGGGCAGAGACTTCTTTGTAAAAGTCAAAAAGGATCTTAGAAATGTACAAAAGTACAAGACTTACTGAGGTACAGAAAGCAATGACTCTTATTTTCAAAGGGAGCCCAAGACAAGTTCTTCGAATTTTTCATCTTGGCCCTTCTACTTTTCAAATGCCTTATTTTGTCATGCTTTGTGTTTGTAGCAATTTGTGAGCAGAGAGCATCTCATCCTTTGTTCAGCGTGGACAGAAAAGACCATGAACACCTCCTTGGTTGCATGTAAATTTTTCCATAGCAGAGTGAAAAAAGATTGGAAAACTTTGTTCCAGCATCCTTGCATGGAAGTAAAGACTTCCCGTGAAACCAAAAGTATAGCTTCTCTCTGACATCTCTTGAAATAAACACTTCTCAGTCAGATCTTAACCTCCATAGATGGCACTTCAGGTTGGGCCAAAAATGGTAGAAAGCATATGGGATCTCTGCTTCCAATAGCATTTGACAATCATTCTGCTATAAAAACACATGCACAGTATGTTTATTGCAGCACTATTTACAATAGCAAAGACTTGGAACCAACCCAAATGCCCATCAATGATAGACCGGATAAAGAGAATGTGGCACATGTACACTATGGACTATTATGCAGCCATAAAAAAGAATGAGTTCATGTCCTTTGCAGGGACATGGTTGAAGCTGCAAGCCATCATCCTCAACAGACTAACACAGGAACAGAAAACCAAATACCACATGTCCTCACTCATAAGTGGGAGTTGAACAATGAGAACACATGGACACAGGGAGGGGAACATCACACACACGGACCTGGTGGGGGGTGGGGGGCAAGGGGAGGGAGGGAGAGCATTAGGACAAATACCTAATGCATGCGGGGCTTAAAACCTAGATGACTGGTTGACGGGTGTAACAAACCACCATGGCACATGTATACCTGTGTAACAAACCTGCACATTCTGCACATGTATCCCAGAACTTAAAATAAAAAAACAAAACAACAAAACAAAAAAACTTCTCAGGGGTTAATGATGACTTTTAGTGCATTTGTAAGTATTTAAGAAAGAAGACCAATAAGAGTAGGTTTTCAGAACATGGTGCTTAATCTTCTTTTGCTTGAAGTAGAAAAATAAAGGAGAAACAAATCCTTGCAGAGGAGTTCTCTGTGGGAGATGAAGGTCAAGCAAAAGGGAAAATGTAGCCAGTTTATGATCAACTTTACTCTTGAGAGGTGAAGCAAATTGAATTTCTCCAGGGTGATTAGATTAACCCTTAACAAGTTTCAGCCAGAGAAAACCATCTGTGAATTCCTAGAAGATTATTATGGCACTCTGTGGGCGGCAAGCCACTCAGGCGCCAAGGCAAGAGACTGAGGGCACAAGCTGTTCCAGTATAATAAAGAAAATACACAGAATAAGAATAGTTATGCTAGAAATAGATTATAGATATGAATATATATGAATATCATTAATCATTAGTTTGTAGCATTACTCTTTATTCCAATATTATAATAATCATTACTCTATAATTATAACCTAGGAAAAACCAGGCCATACAGAGATAGAAGCTGAAGGGACATGGTGAGAAGTGACCAGAAGACAAGTGTGAGCCCTCTGTTACACCTGGACAGGGCCACTAGAGGGCTTCCTGGTCTAGCGGTAACGCCAGCGCCTGGGAAGGCACCCATTACCTAGCGGACCTTGGTCTAGCGGTAGAGTCAGTGCCTAGGGAAGGCACCTGTTACTTAGCAGACAGGGAAAGGGAGTCTCTTGTTCCCCAGTGGAGTTAGAGAAGACTCTGCTCCACCACCTCTTGTGGAAGGCCTGACATCAGTCAGCCCTGCCCACAGCCATCTGGAGGCCTAAATGTCTCCCTGTGATGCTGTGCTTTAGCGGTCATGCTCCTGTTTCACCTTCATGTTCCACACTGTACACCTGGCTCTGCCTTCTAGACAGCAGTAGTAGAATTAGTGAAAGTACTAAATGTCTTTGAAATGTGTAGAAGAAATAATGGCATAAGCTGTTCTCTCTCTGCCTTGGCTGTTAAACAGGGAAGGGCCCCCTGTCTGGTGGACACATGACTCATGTGACCTTATCAATCACTGGAGATGACTCATAGTCCTTACCCTGCCCCTTTTGCCTTGTATCCAATAAATAATAGCACAGCCAGACATTCGGAGCCACTACTGGTCTCTGTGTCTTGGTGGCAGCGGTTCCCCTGGGCCCAGCTGTCTTTTCTTCTATCTCTTTGTCTTGTGTCTTTATTTCTATGATTTCTCATCTACACACACGAGGAGAAAAACCCACAGACCCTGTAGGGCTGGACCTGTATCTGGTGCTCCAAAGTGGGTTTCTCCCTCACTATGTGAAGTTGCGGCTTGAGCGTGGGATTCAGTGGAGGATTTCGATGACAGATTCCTGAGGATTGCGGTCAGTAAGCTTGGTGGTAAGCTTGGGCACTCAGAGTATCCCGGGGACACCATGGGACAAGCCAGTGCTAAGTACTCGGCTTATTTAAACTTTATAAAAACCCTCCTGTACTATCGCAACCCTGTCCCTGTTCAGCCCTGCCATAAGGCTTTCAACCTCGCCTGTTTGGCTGGGTTTGGCTGGTAATGAGGCCCTCAACCCTATTCCCCCTCCCAGCCTAGTTTTCCATTTCTCATGCCTGTTTCTCTTTTGGAAAATTGGGCTCCCTTGAAGCCTGGTTCTCTTTCGACAAATCAGGCTCCCTTGAAGCCTCAGCCTCCCTTGAAGCCCGGTTCTCTCTCAGTAAATCAGGCTCCCTTGAAGCCTGGGTCTCTCTGGGAAAATCAGACTCCCTTGAAGCCTGGGTCTCTTTTGACAAATCGGGCTCCCTCGAAGCCTGGTCCGCAGTTACCGCGGCAGCCTGGATTTCAGGCCCACGAAAGACCTGCTCAGCAGGTAATCTCGTCTCATCCTGGTTTACAGGTTCTCAACTCTTCCTCCATTCAAAATTCCAGTCTTTTTTCTGCTTCTGGTCCGGTCGCTACTGTGGTTGCCACCACTACCCTTGCCACTCACAAGCAATAAGTTACATACATTCCTCAAAATGATACTCCTCTTATGAGGGCTATAGCACAGGCAAGAGAATATGGGGATCCCGAAACCTGGTAATTTCCTGTAATTTTACAACCTCCAATACCTGGCGTCCCTGTGGCACAAAATCAGTCACAGCCTGCTGATCTCGCGGCACCTTCACGCTCCGTGTTAATATGTTATTTTTCTGCAGTACAACAAGCAGTTGTAACAGCCAGTTTGATTATTGCCCCAGAAAAAATCCAAACTTCTTCTCCTTGTCACTATTTAGGAGTGCAGCTAGAAGACAAGGTTATTAAGCCCCCAAAAATCATTGTTCCCCTCACCTGATTACAAGTCCAACAGGCTTTTGCAACCTGCATTGCTTGGCAAGTACATTTGGCTGGTTTTCCAGGTATAATTGACAATCGTTCTAATGTAAAACTATTCTCGTTCCTTAAACTCACTTCTTGGATCTTACCTAACGTTACTAGAAACACCGCATTAGCTGAAACTGTCACTATTTTTACTGATGCTTCCTGTAATGGCAAAGCAGCATATACAGGGCCAAGAGAACGTGTCCTTAACACAGGAGCTACTTCAGCACAACCAGCTGAGCTGATCGCTGTCATGGCTGTTCTTGAAGATTTTCCTGAACCAGTTAACATTGTTTCTGATTCGGCATATGTAGTACTTGATGCTCGCAATATTGAAACTGACTTAATCCAATTTCTGCTTGAAGATAACCTACTTTTTCTTTTTCAAAGGTTGCAGTCAGAACAAGGTCTTCTCCTTTATACATTACTCACATTCAGGCTCACAGGCCCCTCTCCGGACCCTTCTCAGCAGCAAATGCCAGAGCAGATGCATTAGTTGCTCCTGTTTTCACAGACAGCAGAAAATTTTCACGCTTTAACTCATGTCAATGCTGCAGGACTCCGAAAGAAGTTCCCCTTCACATGGAAACAAGCTGAGACTGTTGTATGTCACTGTCCTACTTGCCAAGTGTTAATTTTACAGCCACTTTCCTCAGGAGTTAATCCTAGAGGACTTTCACAGAATGCCCTTTGGCAAATGGACCTGACTCATTATCCAGCTTTCAGCAAACTCTCCTTTATACATGGAACTATTGACACTTTTACTCATTTTATCTGGGCCACATGTCAAACAAGGGAAAATACGGCTCATGTTAAATGGCACATACTTTCATGTTTCTCGGTTATGGGCTGTCCTGAGAAACTAAAAGCTGACAACGGTCCTGGCTACACTAGTGCCACTTTTAAAAAGTTCACTCAGACATGGGCAATTACTCACACAACTGGCATCCCCTGTAACTCTCAAGGACAGGCATTGGTAGAACGAGCTAATAAAACACTCAAAGATCAACTTCGAAAACAGGACACTAAAGCGAAGAGAGATGCTGCTACTCCTCACGCTCAGTTAAATCTGGCTCTTTTTACACTAAATTCCGTAAATCTAGTAAGAAATCGACCTTTTACAGCAGCAGAACAACATTTCACTGGAAATAAGTTTGATCCACAAAAAGGAAAGCGGGTATGGTGGAAGGATGCAAAAACTGACAAATGGGAATTAGGCACTGTGGTAACATGAGGTAGGGGATTCTCCCCAGGAGAAGGACAACAATCCGTGTGGGTTCCCTCCCAGCAACTGAAATGGCATTATAACTCCAAGGATGAAGAGCTATCAGAAATACAAGGACTGCCAGACTGCTCCAAGGAACCTACAAAGGGACTTTTGTTTTTTTTTTTTTAAGTAAATTCAATTGTATGGAATGATTGTAATGCTCCAAAGGCCATAGTGTTCCAAAGGCCATAGTGTTCCAAAGTCCAGCTATGGGTGTTGTTATTGACTGGGCTACAAGAGGGTATTATTGGCAGAATTGCTGTGGCCAAAATACAAAATCCTCGGAGTTTAATTATTTGTTAGATTATGTAGAGGACGGATGGCAGTCTTACAGGTTGAGGGAATGGGTGTCTCCTTACCCATTTAAATGGATGGACGCAGGTATCGTTCCTCCTAGACCAAAAATGATTCATCCAATTGTTACCCCAGAACATCCTGAGTTATGGAAATTATCTGCAGTCATGACAGGAATAAGGATATAGAAAGCTACCTATCAACTCTCTCCTACTAATACCAAGACACCTATATTCAAGATCACCTTGATGTCAGGACAGGTGATACCTAACAGGAGCTGTGTCAAACCCGCCTATATGCTGTTAGTTGGAAATATTAGTATCACTCCCAGTACACAAACTACAGAATGTGATCATTGTAAGCTGTCCACGTGTATCAGTGCTACTTTTAATCCCAGGACAAATATTCTCTTGGTGAGGGCTAGGGAGGGGGTATGGATACCTGTTTCTTTACATCGTCCATGGGAGTCTTCCCCCTCTATACACATAGTTAATGAAGTTCTTAAAGGTCTCCTCAAAAGAACTAAGAGATTCATTTTTGCTCTTATTGCAGTCATTGCAGGTCTAATTGTAGTTACTGCAACAGCGGCAACCGCTGGAGTTGGCCAACGATCCACAGTTCTGTTCAAACTGCTCAATATATTGAAGCATGGCAGAAAAACTCCTCCAGACTCCGGAATTCTCAGACTCAAGTTGATTAAAAATTAGCTAATCAAATTAATGATCTCCACCAAAGTGTAGTCTGGCTGGGTGATAGAGTTATGAATTTGGAACACCGTATGCAATGACAGTGTAATTACTGCATAACACCTTATGCTTATAATAAAGATCAACATAGCTGGGAAAAGGTCTCAAGACATTTAAAAGCCTGGGATGATAATTTAAACTTAGATATTTCAAAACTTAAAGAACAAATTTTTGAGGCCTCATAGGCTCATTTAACTACTGTTCCTGGCTCAGACATTTATGAAAGAATAACTAAAGGATTATCTGATCTTAATCCCTTTAAATGGATCAAACCCCTTGGAGGATCATTGTTGTCATTGGCATTATTAATATTGGTATGTTTATGTTGTCTACTTTTAGTCTGCAGATGTCTCCAAGGAGTCTGAGGACAAGTCCGAAGTCCACAAGAAGAAATGACGGCGAGAGCGATCCCAGTCAATGAAAAGGGGGGAGATGTGGGCGGCAAGCCACCCAGGTGCCAAGGCAAGAGACCGAGGGCACAGCTGTTCCAGTATAATAAAGAAAATATGTAGAATAAGAATCGTTATGCTAGAAATAGATTATAGATATGATTATATATGAATATCATTAATCATTAGTTTGTAGCATTACTCTTTATTCCAATATTATAATAATCTTTGCCCTACAATTATAATCTAGGAAAAACCAGGCCATACAGAGATAGAAGCTGAAGGGACATGGTGAGAAGTGACCAGAAGAAAAGAGTGTGAGCTCTCTGTTATGCTCAGACAGGGCCACTAGAAGGCTACCTGGTCTAGCAGTAACGCCAGTGCCTGGGAAGGTGCCTGTTACTTAGCAGACCTTGGTCTAGCCGTAGCATCAGTGCCTAGGGAAGGCACCCATTACTTAGCAGACCAGGAAACAGAGTCATCCTTTCCCTGGGGGAGTTAGAGAAGACTCTGCTCCACCACCTCTTGTGGAAGGCCTGACATCAGTCAGACCTGTCCACAGCCATCTGGAAGCCTAAACGTCTCCCTGTGATGCTGTGCTTTAGTGGTCACACTCCTGTTTCACTTTCATGTTCCACCCTGTACACCTGGCTTTGCCTTCTAGACAGCAGTAGCAGAATTAGTGAAAGTACTAAATGTCTTTGAAATGCGTAGAAGAAATAATGGCGTAAGCTGTCCTCTCTCTCTGCCTTGGCTGCCAAACAAAGAAGGGTCCCCTGTCTGGTGGACACGTGACTCACGTGACCTTATCAATCATTGGAGATGACTCACAGTCCTTCCCCTGCCCCTTTTGCCTTGTATCCAATAAATAACAGTGCAGCCAGGCATTCAGGGCCACTACCGGTCTCTGCATCTTGGTGGTTGTGGTCCCCTGGGCCCAGCTGTCTTTTCTTCTATCTCTTTGTCTTGTGTCTATTTCTACGATCTCTCATCTCTGCACAGGAGGAGAAAAACCCACAAACCCTGTAGGGCTGGTCCCTATAGCACTCAATTTTCCTCTTTCCCTAAAACCAGAAAACACAATGTCCTATGACAGTAACCCAGAAATAAAAAGAAGTTACATCTAGTATAGACAACATACAAAGAAGTTCCTTGCAAGTTTAAAGCTCTAGGAAAGGCAACAAAAAAGAAAACATGATTGATTTCTTTTTTACGCTTCATGAGCATTACAACTTCTTAAGGCAGAAGAGTTTTTCTAAGACACTGCTCTCCGTGTTTTCTGATTTTACACAGAAGAAATAGAAATCCAACCCTTTCTGGAAGAATAATCCTATGAGATTTAGGTGAAGACAAGATTCGTGTTAGAATCCAGCTCTTCAAATAGGGCTTGGTTGATTCATTCCTAAATGATTTATGAAGAAGCTGATTTTTCATTGCTGTTGTCATAACTACAAGCTGTGTTTGTTGTTTCCTGGAACTCAATTTTTATGGGCAAAGGCTTAGGAAAATGGTCTATAAAAGTCCTCAGCAGTTCAAGGACCTATTGGTTCAGTCTCCTCTCAGTTCTCCTGCCATAGAGCATTGTTTTTGGTGTCATAGAGCAACTGTCCATTGGTCTCAGTGTTGAGGCCTGTTTCTCCTGCTTCTGGGAAGTCATTATCAATAACAATGAAAACCTTATGTGTCTGCTTGTTGTATGAGCAGAATTTCCTGTGATGTGTTCAGCTCTTTGAGATCTCATTAGATGTTTCTCTATGTAAGTATTCCTTGGCCAATAAAGTTTGAACATTTTGAAGTTAAGCAAATTTAATCTGTTATTCCTTTACTTCCAAATTTCTCAGATTTTTTATAAGCTCATGTGCATTGTGAATCTCCCAGAAGACATATACAACACAAAGCATTTCTCCAAATTTTGGTTACAGATGCCCTTTTTGTCAAATATCTTGATGGACTAGTGTCCTAAAGAACATACTTTGGGAAGTGCTCTGTTACTTCAACCTGTGCGTTAAAACCAACTTCTCCCAGCAGACATCTAGTCCCCAAAAAGCCTACAAATTAAGGTTTTAATGAAAAAAATTTGTCAAGTAATAGATAGAGTCCAAGGATTCACCTCATCACAAATCAGGTATATATTTAAGCCTTTGTGTCTTCAGATCATGTTCCTTTAAAAAGGATCTGTATTGATGTGTTTCATAGAGAATAGCTAATTTGCAATGACATTTCCCTGTTTTTTTGAAATGGTTAATAGATTTTGAAAATATTTTTCTCAAAAAAATCTTAGGTGTATTTGGAGGTGTGTGTTTAATGTCAGCTATCTATGTCTAGAATAGACCACCAGCATAGCGATGTTTCAGCCAACTGGAAGGCAAACTTTTGGGTACTAGTTGTAAGTGTGTGTTATAAACCCAAGCTCTTTCAGATTAAAAAAATGCTGGTGAATTTTGTTCTGGTGAAATATGCCAGCTCCAGGAAGAATAAAGGATGTGTAAGCATCCCTCTCTCCTCTGCTCTTGTTAAGAGAGGCACTGTTTAGAGAAGGAGGTTTCAGGGCCTGCCAGGGCCCCAGAGCTGAGTTGAAGCTGCTGATGAGACACATTTAGGGGCTGGAGCCATTGCTCTGATACTACAGGGCTCAGAGTCTGGCATTCTCTGCCTCCTGAGGTTTTGATTTTCCATGAAGTTTCGCTACTTAGGTGGATATGGGGCTGTTTCCTTCCTGGGTAAACCTGTGTTCTTTCTCCTCTATTTCTGAGAAGGCCTGGAATGGATGATTTAATCTAGGTTCTTTTGAAACTTTTTAAATTATGGGACTCTTTAACTTGGATTAGTCTTTCCTTGCCTCTTCTCTCCCACAGATATTGGCTTAGGCTAAGATGTGGGTTCTAGGGAAAACACATCAAGGAGATCATTCCATTTTCTGTTTTTTGTGACAAAAGCAGAGGCATGAGAGGCATCCCGGTGGCTCATTCATAGAAAGAGTTCCGCACAGGGGTCTGGGCCCAAAACTCAGATGAGTTTTATAGATGAAGGGGTTTCTCTAGAGTGGCTCCTTTGCACGAATCCTGTATCAATCTTCAGTCATAATAAGTAGACAGGGATTTCAGATCCTGGATCTTGGTTCTCTCTCTTTCTTAATCTCCCTTTATTAGGGTTACAAAAGGAGTTGTGAGTGTTTCAGGCAACTGAACAACAACTGATTTACACATCTGTGAAGGTTGGCAGCTAACAGCATTTGAGAAAGGTCCCAATTTGATTTCCCACTCCAGAGGCTGAACCTACATCAGAGCACCTGAATAATTGCTCTTTAGTAGAAACATGTGCTTCTAAATACATAAGCAATGAGCTTTTGAAGCTGTCCCATGGTTTAATTGAATTTAGTTCAAGATGATACCTCCGGAGAGGCCCAGCAGGCAGATATTTCCTGCCCCACTTCCCTGGTGGGGCAGAATCACTGCTGGGAAGGCATAAAGGAAATCTGTCACTTTGGTTTCCAAATTTGGCCAGAAGATGGCACAATCTGAAAAGCTTTTTCTGCATCTCAATGGAAACAAGGGTTTTCTGTTTTTCACATTCAGGTCAAAGATCCCAAGTAGAACTGGAAGAAGACCAAATATTGTAAAAGACTATAATTCATATCCTGAAGATTCTTGCAGTGCTTGGGGGCATTTCTTTGGGAGGGCTTGGGAAAAAAATAAACAAGCAAAAGAAATCTCGTATGTACGCTCTGAGAATTTTAGAGACAATTGGCCATGTTCTTTTAGAGAAAGGTACAAAAACAAAGCACTTTTATGTTGTTGTAAATAACAAGTTGGGATAGGGATTGGGAGAAGGACTTTTAATTTCCTTTCTGGAAAGAAACAGCTTTATGATTGCAGCTCTGTGACCTTTCTTGCTGTCCTGAGGGAATAGAAACTTCCTGACTTCTACAATTGGACTATTAGACACTTCTGCTTCTCATGGAATTTAACAATTGGAAATGATTTTTGAGGACATTTGGTCCAAACTTTACCCAGTGCAGAAGTTGGTCTTGTTATCTCCCTGACTGATAAGAGAAACAGCACCTATTTGCAAACCTCGGTGGGGTCAATAGTACATTCACCCATCTTTCACGTCATCCTCAGATCCGCACGGCCAGGTTGTTGCTTTAGTTGTGCTACTGACATCATTGCTAATGATGCTCATTGGGTACTTTGTTTATTAAACCCATTCATTAAAGGAATATTCATGTAATGATTATTTACCTGGGGCTTCATGTGCCAAACAATGAGTGAAACAGGTTACATGCCTTACCTATTGAATCCTACAACCAACACCTGAGACAGGTGCTGTCTTTATCCTCCATTTGCAGATGAGGAAGGTGGTGCTTAGAAAGATTAAGTAACAGGCCGGGCGGGTGGCTCACGCCTGTAATCCCAGCACTTTGGGAGGCTGAGGCGGGCGGATCACAAGGTCAGGAGATCGAGACCATCCTGGCTAACACAGTGAAACCCTGTCTCTACTAAAACCACAAAAAAATTAGCTGGGCATGGTGGCGGGTGCCTGTAGTCCCAGCTACTCAGGAGGCTGAGGCAGGAGAATGGTGTGAACCTGGGAGGTGGAGCGTGCAGTGAGCTGAGATCATGCCACTGCACTGTAGCAACAGTGCAGTGACTCCAGTGACCCTGGGCGACAGAGTGAGACTCCATCTTAAAAAAAAAAAAAAAAAAAAAGAAAGATTAAGTCACAAAGGTTAAGGACAATGATTATTGTCCAAGGCAACACAGCTCAAAAGCGGTGGTGGTAGGTGACAGGGGGCTTGCTTTGAGCCGTGTTTGTCTGACCCAGAGTTCATACCCTGAACCACAGTGTTCTTGAGTCTCCTGAAGTGTGTGTGGATGGCCTGGTAGGGATCCAATTCTCTCACCTGCCACCTGAGCATTTTTATTTGAAGTCATTAGACGCACCTGTCTTCCAGGACACCAGGATCTATCCTGTGCCCTTCAGTTCCTCTGTCTGAGGTCTGTTCCTTCCTCCACATGACATCCCTTCAAATGTTTGAATGCTGTGATCATGTCTTGATGTGAACTCCCTTTTTTTAGGCTAAACAGACACAGCTTTCCAACTGCCCTCCTAAAAAACATGACTTTTTTTTTTTTTTTTTTTTGAGACAGAGTCTTGCTCTGTTGCCCAGGCTAGAGTGCACTGGCACAAACACAGCTTCCTGCAGCCTCGACCTCCTGGGCTCAAGCAGTCCTCCCACCTCAGCCTCCCAAGTAGCTGAGACTATAGATACGTACCACCATGCTCTGATAATTTTTGTAATTAGGAAAGACTGCTGGACCCAACTGCCCAAGTCTCTGTGTATTACCCTATTGTACACATTTGTTGTTTCTTTTTCACAATGAGGAAACCAATGTTTTGGGTAACTTACCAGAGGTTACTAAGCATGGAGGTTCGCCATGTTGCCCAGGCTGGTCTTGATCTCCTGGGCTCAAGCAATCCTTCTGCCTTAGCCTCCCAAAGTGCTGGAATTATAAACTTAAGTCATCATGCCCGACCCAAGACATGACTTTTGACCAACATGTAAGCCCTTAACCCCTTTGGGATACCGTTTTTTTTTTTTTTTTTTAGTTTATCGGTCTTGTTGTCCCTGCTGTGACTTTCTGAGACTTGCAGTTACTCGTTGGGCATTTGCCTTCCCCATTAGACTCCTGCTCTGTGAGGGTGGAGGCCAGGTCTTTTCTGTTTATTACAGACCCCCAGAGCCTTGCTTGGTTCCCAGCATGGTGCAGCTGTTTAATTGATGAAATAATGAATCTCTAAAATGGGAATTATTATACCTTCTCTTCCTCTTTCACAGGATTGTTGTGTGAAACAAACAACACAATGCATGTAAAAGTACTCTGTCGTGCTAAAACATCATGCTGCTGCCATTATCAAGAGACTCATTGCATATCAAAAATCATATTGTTGATTTGCTTGGAATGCAAAACTCTCCATTCATTCATTGATTCATTGGTTCCTTGTTTACTTAAAAGCTACTATGTGCTCACACAATGTATTTTAGTTTAAAGTCCTTTTTTCTCTAAGTTCCCCTGGTTTTCATCCCTCCTGTTGTGTAGTAGATCCAGAGCCACAGAATCACTGCTTCATGCTTCTAGGTTCAGAGCCCACTTCTACCCATTAGCTCCCAGAAAACATATTTTCTTCTTCTTGAGCATTGGCACATTGCCAGACCCTGAGTCTCCCTGCTCCTAAGCCACGGTCAGGGGTGCTATGCCAGTACCCCTGATGGGCTGAGTGTAACCTTACAAGAAATGCTGCTCTTCGTAGAGAGATGTCCACTAGTGCTCTGTAATACTTAGTCCCTCAACAGTGGGCAGTGTGATCCAGGAGTCTTTCCTGATCAGTGATGATCAATGATAATCACATTCGGTTATTTGATCATGATCCTGCCTTAACTTTTACCCTGGAGGACAGAGACATGCAATTGGACCCACAGAATAGGCTCAGGGTCTTATAAGATGGTGAAGCAAGGAGGTTTGATACGTGGATTCTGGGGTCAGATTCATCTTTGTTCCAGTCCCACCTTCTCTGTTCAATACTTAGGAACCTCTGATAAGTTATCCAAAGCATTGGTTTCCTCATTGTGAATAAGAAATAACAAATGTGTACAATAAGGTAGTATGTAGAATAGGATAATTGTGAAGATTAAAATCAAATACTGCACTTAAAGAATTTAGCATAGTGCCTGGCATACAGTAAATTCTCAATAAATAATAATAAAAGAGAAGCATCAAAGAAAGGGCTTTCTGGCTTCTGGTGTCTCAATGCCTGGGAGTTTCTATGGGTCCCAGGAAACAGGTTTATGATTAAGAACATCAAGCACCGTCTTTCCACGAGCGCAGGGCTTCTGAACAGAGACACTCTTGATATTTTGAGCTGGATAATTCTTTGCTCTGGGTAGCTGCCCTGTTTAGAGTGTTGCTGGCCTTTCTACACCACATACCGGTAGCACCACCCTCTGCGCTGCCCAAGTTGTGACAATCAAAAATATTTCCAGACATTGCCAAATGTTTCCTGGGAGGCAAAATCCCTCCTGGCTGGGAATGTCTCCATTAGACCAGAAATAGATTGCTGAAACATAGCTTGAACGTATTGTAACATATTCAGCTCTTCATGTGCTTCTAGATCAATACTACAATTATTTATTTATTTTTTTGTTTGTCCCCTCTATTGCCACAATACTGAAAAACATGCCATTACATATGAACATAACAATTAAATATATACTTAATAATAACAATAAAAGTGAATGTTGAATAAGAATTATTAAAATATTTTATATTGTACATTTATCCTGGAATTATAAAATAGATGCAGTCCCTTATAGAATATTATCAATTTTTAAAAGCGTTTTTATTATTTTGTTTTTTATATTTAAATCTTTTATGTAATTTATTTTGGTGTAGAATGTGAGGTCTGGATCAACCTTATTTATTTATTTTTTGTAGATGGTTAAACTTTGTCTTAACACTACTTGCTGAATAATCTGTGTTTTGCTAGCTAACTTGAAATGGCGTTGTATCCTATTAAAAAAATCTCCTGTTTCCCTGGTCTGTTTCTGGGCTTTCTGGTTCATTCTATTGATGCCTATTTATGGACGTTCCAGCTGGTGACAGCTGATTTAGAGATTTGTTGAGCACTTACTGTTGTCTGTGTGTGGTTTTATCTTATTATTATTATTATTTTTTTAAAACTGAAGATACAATTCTCTTAACATAAAGCTCACCATTTTAATGTACACGATTCAGTGGTTTTTAGTATATTCAAAATGTTGTACAACTATCATTATTGTCTAATTACTGAACCTTTCCATCACCTCAAAAGGTTAGCAGTAACTCTCAACTCTCCCCTCACACCACCAGTTCCCCTATCAGTATCTCACAACCACTAATCTTTCTGGTTCCATAGATTTGCCTATTTTGAACATTTTGGATAAATGTAATCACACTATATATAGCCTTTGTATTTGACTTCTTTCACTTAGCATAAGATTTTCAAGGTTCATCTACATTTTAGCATGTATCAGTACTTCATTCCTTTTTATGGTGGAGTAATATTCCATTGAATGATAATGCCACAATGCCATAGTTTGTTTATGCTTTCATCAGTTAGTAGATATTTGTGTTGTTTGTACTTTTTGGTTATTATGAATAATGCTGTTACGTACATTTATGTGCAAATTTTTGTTTGAGCACACATTTTCAATTCTCTTGGATTCATATCTAGGAGTGGAATTGCTGGACCACATGGTAACACTTAACATTTTCTGGAGGCACCAGACTGTTTTCCACAGTGTTGAACCATTTTACATTCTGACCAGAAAGGCATGAAGACTTCAATATGTCCACATATTCACCAATGTTATTTTCTGTTTTTATTTGTTTGTTGTTTTTATTATTGTTGCTGTTTATAGCCATCTTAGTTGGTATGAAGTTGTATCTGATTGTGGTTTTGATATGCATTTCTCTAATGTCTAATAATATTGAGCATCTTTTTATGTGCTTATTGGACATTTGTATATCTTGTTTAGACTAATGTCTATTCAAATCTTTTGTGTATTTTAAAATTGGGCTATTTCTCTTCTTATGTCAAGTTTCAAATTTAAAAAAAATGTATTCTGGATATTAGACCATTATCATATGTTTGATTTACAAATATTTTCTCTTATTCTGTGCATTCTTTGTTCACTTCCTTGATAGTGTTCACTGACACACAAAAGCTTTTAATTCTGATGAAGTTCAGTTTATCAGTTTCTCCTTGTTTGTGTTTTTGGTGTAATGTTTAAGAAACCATTGCCTAATCCAAGGTGACTAAGATTTACACCTATATTCCTTTTTAAGAGATTTCTAGCTTTATCTCTTACATTTACATTTTGGGTCCATTTTGAGTTAACTTTTGTATATGGTGTGAGGTAGGGGTCCAATTTTATTCTTTTTCATATAGATATCTTAAGCTGCCCTCTTGTCTTGTACTTTTGTGTTGAGAAAAGGTCTATTAGAGTCTCAGCAACTAAGCAATTTTCAAATTAGGAATCTTACTACTTAAATTCAGTGTTAAACATGTGTAGCTGGAACCATGATTTGGATGCCAATTGTTATGAAACAGACTCTCATTCTAACAAACCCCAAGGACTCTTGAATCATCATGATGGCTTTTCTGTATAGAATTCTGAGGCTTCAGATGATGTGCCAGTGGAGGAGCCATTGGCTAGGACAGAGACATCTTTTAGGCAGATGGAGATTTTGGCTGAAATGGCATTTGAATAATGGAATTTGGCTTGCAGGGATCTTGCAACATTGAGTCCTGGGACTGAAGAAGGATAATGTGATGACATGGTCAGTTCATGGCCCAAGTTCAGGGAGGACAGCAGGCTTTCCTCTGGTGAGTGTCTCTTCTTTCCTGCACACCACAGGCCCTTAAAAATATGAGATAGATCAGACTCAGAAACATGCCAAAAATTCCAACATTTCCAGAAAAGGAGATGCAGAGATTAAAGTGAGTGACATTAAGATATTTTATTCTTATTCAGTAATAGGTAAGTGCTCTATCTCTCTCTTTCATTTTATTTTATTTTTTAATATTATTATTATTATTATTATTTAAGCCAGAGTCTTGCTCTGTCACCCAGGCTGGAGTGCAGTGGCGTGATCTTGGCTCACTGCAACCTCTGCTTCTTGTGTTCAAGCAATTCTCATGCCTCAGCCTCCCAAGTAACTGGGATTACAGGCATGTGCCACTATGCCTGGCTAATTTTTTTGTATTTCTAGCAAAGACAAGGTTTCACCATGTTGCTCAGGCTGTTCTCGAACTCCCGAGCTCAGGTGATCTGCCCGCCTCAGACTCCCAAAGTGCTGGGATTACAGGCATGAGCCACCAAGCCTGGCCACTGTCTCTTTTTAAAACACAATGAAAAGTCAGGCCTCTGAGAGTTTTGGTGGGGATGCTTCATTTTTACAACCATCTCACTACTCTTAAATTTGATTACTATTACGTGTCCAAAATTAAATTAGGATCAATATTTGTGGCAAGTCCCCTTCATCTCTACTGACAAAAAATTGTCATTGGAGAGCAGTTAAAATGTGAGGCCTCCTTGACCTCTGGGGCTCAGCCCAAAAGGTCCCACGCAGACAGATCCTTTGAATAAGGTTAAAACACTACTTATTCCTCTGAGCTGCTGTGTTTCGTATGAAACAAGTGTGAACTGTCCTGGCCCAAGTCCAAGGGTCTAGAATGGAATGTTGTGTCACCCCTTAGGGTGATAAGAGTTATTTTTCCATGAAATGAAGACTGCCCATCTGCCACCAAATGCCAGTCCTAAGGGTATAACCTTCCTAGAGAAGGGACCACTTGTTCCCTTGGCATGAATAAAGCCCATGCTACGTTTATGTGGCATTGTGTGACAGTTTCTAGCAGCGCTGAGAGGACTTCAGTGTGCCACAGTAGGACAGCATCTAAGGCACCAGCTGCCCATGTTCTGTGGCCATTCTGAGAATACAGTGGCTTTAAACATTGGATAGAAAGGTGACAACGGAATAAGGAGCCAGGGACTTTTTTTTTTTCCCTCCACATAAACCAAAGGAAGCCCTTTATTCTGAGAACTTGTCTTGTTGGCTCTGAGATTTTTTTCCCAGCCTATTTCTCCTGATAACCTATTTGTTCATTGCAAATAGTTCAAGGACAATACACATCTGAGTGGAATTTATTCTGATTCCTGTTTTAAACTTCTGGTAGAAAACATAGACTTACAGATTTAGTAAACTCCTACTGTGAAAGAAGTATTTATTATCTTTACTCAAGGTATCATAAGACACCATGTCCTGGCATGCAGACATAAACACATGCAGTCGCCCCTGCTACCTGATGTTTACGGCAACAGGGATTAACAGTTCTGCTATTGTCCAGCTAAGTACAAATGTAGAAACAGTTTGGGTTAATATGTACAGTTTTACCCCTACAAGTGAGGTTACTAAGGAAACAAACATATTTTGAACATGTGGCACATGATTTTAGAAACAAGATTCTCATTTTACCTAAAACACAGACCAATACTGCAGTTGAGATGGCGGGAATCTCATTTAGCTACCTGAAATACTTGCAGTATCAAAATCTCATCTCCAGCCTTTTTGAAAAACAAAGCCCAAGGTCTGTTATTTCCTGATCACATTTTAAACCTTGACTACCACCAACTTTTGTTACATGAAACGGAGGTAGTCAGATATCTTCATTTACATTTTTTATGCTTTAGAATTTTATACTTTGTGCTAGAATTCATGGCTCTTAAACCACATGGGCTAGGTTTAATGTTCATAATTTGCCTACTTTATTACCTACAGTTTGAAATACTTTTCTACCTTTTTTTCTATTTTCCTCCACTGAATTCAAATACATTTATTAAATTAATAGCCCTTGAAAATGAAAGAAAAATTGAGAAAATTAGCAAGCAGTAATGTCTATGACTGTGGGTCAGTAATAATGAAGTTTCCATAGTAGAAGCTTGAAGTATCCATGAATTGTCATAAACTGTTGTTCAACTCTAGAGAGGTGATGATGATAGTGATACTTTGGCTAACATTTATTGAGTGCTGACCAGGAGCCAAATACATGCTAATAATAGGCTTTCTGGGTATTACCTTACTTAATCATTGTGATTGGATGATAAAGTCTGGAACTCTTACAGCTGTATATCACACGTGAGGAAATGGAGGCTGGAGCGCCTTGGGAACCTGTCCCAAATTGCCTAAAGAGTAAATGACTGGACCAAGTGGTCTGACATCAAGATCTGCCCTTGTCGTCTAATTCCTTATATGTTTAACAGGTTCTATAACCTATAAAATGCTCTCGGGTCTTTTATTTTATTGTGTACTTTGCAAGGGATGATGTTTAGCATTTTGTAAGCAAATATTGGTGATCAGAAACCACATCAGTATTTACCATCCAAACAATTGCACAGTAAGAATCATTTCAAGAAGCCATCAACTGTCCTCCTCTAGATGAGATTTGTCTGTGAGGGACTGTGGACAATGATAGAACCACATGCCAGCCCCTGCAACACACTGATAAAGTATGTGGATCCATCCAATAGACAGTAGCTGCCTTTGCAGAGATGGCAGAAATTAAAGCTGGACTGAAGCTGGAGAATGTGAAAGCAACACTGGCTCATTAACCATATTCTGGGGGAACCTAATGAAATTCAATGGCAGTTGCATATGAGGAAGTGAATGGTGAGAATGGGCTAAGTTAAGCATTGGCTTCACGTTCAGAAGTGTGTCCAGGGGTCTAGAGAAGTCACTAGTACCAGTCTCATGGGGCCATGAATACGAGCAAGTGGGGAAGATGTCTCCACAACCCTGAAGGTGATTTAACCATCATTTCCTGCAGAGCTCCAATGAAACCATCAGGTGGCTGTATTTTCCAATCCACATTCTTTTTGGTATTCCTGTCATAACCAAATCAGGGCAAAACAGCTTTAATATACAAGTATGGCTTTGCTGTTTCTTTTCCTTCCTTCCTTCCTTCCTTCCTTCCTTCCTTCCTTCCTTCCTTCCTTCCTTCCTTCCTTCCTTCTTTCCTCTCCTCTCCTCTCTTCTTCCTTTCTCCTACTCTCTCCCTCCTGTCCTTTTTCTTTCCTTCCTTCCTTCTTTCCTTCCCTTCCTTCCTTCCTTCCCTTCCTTCCTTCCTTCCTTCCTTCCTTCCTTCCTTCCTTCCTTCCTTCCTTCCCTCCTTCCTTTTTTCCCTTTATATATTTTTAAAGGCATAGTGGAAAGATCCAAGACTTTGGAGCCAGATAGCCTACTATGCACATCAGGCTCAGACACTTATAAGTATCTACCTTTTTTTTTTTAAGTCTCAGTTTCTTTATTAAAAAATGTGAAATTACTCAACCATTTCACTAAGGCATCAAAGAATAGAAGAGGATGATTCCTGGTATGTAAGCAGTTGCTTAATTGATGATGTTTGGTTTTTATTTCTTCTTTCTCTAAAAAAAGAACTTTATTGGTGAGAAATCTGAAGTTAAATAGCATACTCTTCAAAATGAGGACCATTTTAAAAAACATTTAGTGAATACCCACTGAACGTCAGATGCTGGAGTTGCAGAGAATCTGACGGTTAACTGAGAGAGACATCAAGTCAGAGTAGCTCAGGTAATCTCCCTGGTGTGTGAAGCAGTGAGAGCCCAGAGAATGGGGCTGACTCCTGCCAGGGAGATCACAGATTCCTCCCTCAGTGTGTACCAGAGAGAACAACCTGGTGTTGGCAGGAGAATGGGAAGTGGATGAAGATATATGAGAAGAGCCACCCTGGTGCATGTTGTGTGCAGTAAACTGTGGTGGCTGGAGATGAACATCATTGTCATGAATAGGTTAAAAGGTCAAGCTGGAACTACAAGAAGCAAGAGATGTTACAACATCTCCTTCACAGTTCTGTGCTCATCTATGCTAATGTGGGCATCATGTTCCTGTTAGTAACAGGAACAGAGCATAGGAGAGCTTCACTATGCTTTGAGGACCCTTGGTGAGGCTGCTTCATTTGGCTAGAACTTGTGTGCGGGGGAAATTGAGACTGAAGCTCCATCCAGGCATCACATTCCTACATCACCATGAAAATGCCACACTCAGAGCAAAACAATGACAAAAGATTATTACACAGGGCAGATAAATGGGGAGACAGAACCCAAAGAGGGGTCTTCAAAGCCAAAGTGGGGGATGTGAAAAATGAAGTTAGTCTTCATCAGAGACAAATAAGCAGAATGCATATGAAGTCAAATATTTGGTTTAGGACATGCAGGTTTGCAGGTATGGGAGCTGGCACTGAGGCCAAGGAACACCTGATTATGATGGTCACTACGGTGCTGAGTAAATCAAGTTTCATGATCTTCAGTTGCACGTCCAGTCTGTAATGTCATGTTTCAACATGGAGATTAGCATTTTTGGTGCTAACATGTCAGCTATGACTGGCTGTTCTTATGTATCTTCGAAGATCCACTTCCCATTCTGCTGCCAACACCAGGTTGTTCTCTGTGGTTCATGCTGAGGAAGGAATCTGTGATCTTTCTGCGGCGAGTCAGCCCCACTTTCTGGGTTCAGTGCATGTCACACACAGGGGAGGTGATCTGAGGTACTCTGTGACTCAGTGTCTCTCTCAGTTAATCACCATGTTCTCTGTAACTCCAGCATCAGACACTCAGTGGGCAGTCACTAAATGTTTAACAAGATGGTCCTTGTTTGAAAGAGTATGCTATTTACTTTAGATTTCTCACCAATAATTTTCTTTTCTTTTTTTTTTTTTTTTTTGGTAAAGAAGAACTTGGCACGAACAAACAGGTTAGAAGTAGACCCAAAAAGATCCTAAACTCCTGCCCCAGGGAGTCCAAAGATATAGGAGAACCAAACCCATTATGTAAGTCCCCTACTCTTTTAAACAATTTTTAGTTTTAATTTTTGTGGGTAGATAGTAGGTGTATATATTTTTGGGGGTACATGAGACGTTTTGATACAGGCATGCAATGTGAAATAAGCACATCATGGAGAATGAGGTATCCACACCCTCAAGCATTTATCCTTCATTGTACAAATAATCTAATTACACTCTTTAAGCTATTTTAAAATATACACTTAAGTTATTGTTGACTATAGTCCACCTGTTGTGCTGTAAAATAGTAGGTCTTATGATCTTATTCTGTTTTTTTTGTACCCATACACCATTCCCACCACCCCTGCAGGTCCCCCACTACCCTTCCCAGCCTCTGGTAACCAACTACCCTTCTACTCTCTTTGTCCATGAGTTCAATTGTTTTCATTTTTAGATCCCACAAATAGGTGAGAACATGTGACGTTTGTTTTTCTGTGTCTGGCTTATTTCACTTAACATGATCATCTCTTTTTTTTTTTTTTTAAATTTATTTATTATTATTATACTTTAAGTTGTAGGGTACATGTGCATAACATGCAGGTTTGTTACATATGTATACTTGTGCCATGTTGGTACATGATCATCTCTAGTTCCATCCATATCATTGCAAATGACTGGATCTTATTCTTTTTTATGGCTGAATAGTACTCCACTGTGTGTATGTACTACATTTTCCTTATCCATTCATCTTACACCATTGTAAATATGTACTACATTTTCTTTATCTATTCTTCTGTTGATAGACACTTAGGTTGCTTCCAAATCTTAGTTATCATAAACAGTGCTGCAACAAATACAGGAGTGCAGATATCTCTTCAATATACTGATTTCCTTTCTTTTAGGTATATACCCAGCAGTAGGATTGCTGGGTCATATGATAGCTCAAGTTTTTGGTTTTTGAGGAACCTTCAAACTGATCTCCATAGTGGTTGTACAAATTTACATTCCCACCAACAGTGTAAAAGGGTTATTCTTTCTCCACACTCTTTCCAGCATTTGTTATTGTTGTCTTTTGGATATAAACCATTTTAACTGGGACGAGAGGATACCTCATTGTAGTTTTGATTAGCACTTCTCTGATGATCCGTGATGTTGAGCATCTTTTCACATGTTTGTTTGCTACTTGTATGTCTTCTTTTTAGAAATGTCTATCCAAATTTGTGGCCATTTTTTTTGATAGGATTATTAGATTATTTTCCTATAGAGTTGTATAAACTCCTTATATATTCTGGTTATTCATCTCTTGTCAGAGGGTTAGTTTGCAAATGTTTTCTCCCATTATGTAGGTTGTCTCTTCACTGTGTTGCTAGTTTGCTTTGCTGCGCAGAAACTTTTTAACTTGATATGATCCCATTAGTCCAAGTTTGCTTTTGCTGCCTGTGCTTGTGGGGCTTTGCTTAAGAAATCGTTGCCCAGACCAACGTCCTAGAGATTTTCCCCAATGTTTTCTTGTAGTAGTTCCATAGTTTGATGCTTTAGATTTAAATCTTTAAACTATTTTCATCTGATTTTTTATGTGGTGAGAGATGGGGGTCTAGTTCCATTCTTCTGCATATGGATTCCCATTTTCCCAGTACCATTTATTGAAGAGACTGTCTCTTCTCTAGTGTATGTTCTTGGCACCTTTGTTGGAAACGAGTTCACTGTACATGTGTATATTTGTTTCTGGGTCCTCTATTCTTTTCCATTGGTCTATGTGTATGTTTTTATGTCAGTACCATGCCATTTGGGTTACTATAGCTCTGTAGTATAATTTGAAGTCAGGTAATGTGATTTCTCCAGTTTTTTTTCTGTTTGCTTAGAATAGCTTTGGTTATTCTGGGTCATTTTTGGTTTCATGTAAATTTTAGGATTTTTTTTTATTTCTGTGAAGAATGTTATTGGTATTTTGATGGGGATTGCATTGAATCTGTAGATTTCTTTGAGTAACAACAGTGTTCTTTAACAACACTTACTCTTCCAATCCATGAAAATGGAATATTTTTCCATTTTTTTTTTGTTTCCTCTTCAGTTTCTTTCATCAGTGTTTTATAGTTTTCATTATAGAGATCCTTTACTTCTTTGGTTAAGTTAATTCCTAGGTGTTTAATTTTATTTAAGTCCCCCACTCTTGAGGAGATGGGGAAGGATCCTGTCACTGGCCACATGGGAAATGCAGCATTTGTTTGTAGTGAGAGGTTTCCCCTTTTCCCTCCCCTCACTACATCCAAGAATGGGAGAGGGAGAGAGTTTCCAAGAGAATCCATAATAAAGATTGTGGGGAGGGTGATGACCAGAAGGGAGCACTTCTCTTCCGTTCCTTAACTGGATTTCTGCTCAGACACTGTATTTGCTGATCTGTTCCTAAGGACAAAGAGGATTAGAACAAACTGGTAGGGTGGGGAGAGGCATGAGGGAAGAGCAGTTGCACTCCCATCCATTTTGTACCAAAGGTCTGCAGTGTTTCCACATGTCATGTGGTGGGCCACCAAGGAAGTCAGCTGCGCTTGTGCCATCTTGACTCCCACAAGAGCTGTCCTTAGGATGAGGGGTTGCCAGTAGCAAGAGGCCGTGGGATGGATGGATTGCTAATGGCAGAAGCTGGGCAGGAAGTTCTATCTCTTATGATAGGAAACTGGGCAGTGGGGAGGGCCCTACAGGCAACTCACATAGGTTTCAAAAGTGAATCAGCTTTTGGAAACCTGCCTCTCAGACAGCAACGAGGCCCAGTCAATGCTGGTAAGAGATGCATTTGCAGTTAACTGAGGGAGGTCTGCAGCAGCAGGTGGTTAAGTAGAGACATCCCCATCCATCTCAGACCTTCAACTTGATTAGCTAACATCCTAGTTCAGTCCTGTGTTTGGGGTTGAGGATTTGAAAGTTTGTGAAAGGAGAGGATAAATAACCAGAGGGGCTCATATTCAAAGGTGGGAATAAGGGTGACAAGGGATGAGAAACTGGAAAAGGCAAGGCTGTGTCAGACCCAGGGCACCATCATATGGTCCAGACTGTGACATCCACTGTGGGTTGAGTCAGGACGGACTTGTCTGGTTTGCCTGGAACATTTTAGTTTTAAAAGTTAAAGTCCTTTGTCCTGGGAACCTCTTCAGTCTTGGACCACCCTGCACGGTTGATCACTAAATCTGCCAGGTATCCTAGAGTGACCTCTGGCAGAGATAGTTATATTACTCCTATCTGACATCTCAACAGCTCAAAATGGGCCAGAGCCATCAGCTTATGTAACATTAACATGTGGACCACTGGACTCTAAGCTGCAATGGTCATTAAGAGATAAGAGGAAGTACTTTTTGGCTATTGCTTTCAAAAGTCTAAAAATATATTAACAGCTGCAAGAAATCAGCATCTAAAGAGCTTAAAAACAGAACTATTAATACTATTCAACCCAGTGATCCCATTACTGGGTACATACCCAAAGGAAAATAAATACTTCTGCCAAAAAGACTCATGCACTTGTACATTCATCACAACACTATTCATAACTGCAAAGACATGGAATCAACCTAGGTGCCCATCCACGGTAGACTGGATAAAGAAAATGCGGTACATGTACACCATGGAATACTATGCAGCCATAAAAAGAATGGAATCATGTCCTTTGCAGCACCATGGATGCATCCAGAGGCCACTATCTTAAGCAAACTAATGCAGGAACAGAAAACAAATGCTGCATGTTCTCACTTATAAGTGGGAGCTAAACATTGGATGCACACATGGATGCAAAGATGGGAATGATAGATACTGGAGACTCTAAAGGTGGAGAGGGAGTAAGGGGAAAGGGCTGAAAACCTAACTATTGGGTACTATGCTCACCACCTGCATGATGAGATCAATCATATCCCAAACTTCAGCATTACACAATATATCAAAGTAAGAAAACTGCACATGTCCTCCCTAAATCTGAACTAAAAGTCACATCCACGTAAGATGTCCAGGTTAGAAGAAATGTGCAAAACACTAAATTCCAAGCTCAGCAGAAAGATCCTGGTAATCAGGTGCATAGCCAATGCACTCACTTCAGTTGCTGGACAGTTTCTTGAGCTAGTCCTTACATTATGAGTAAGGCATCTCATTTGTTATACTGGATTGACATTTTTGAGAATCAAACGAGACATTGAACAACACTAAATGCTCTACAAGGCATTAAGAAAGCCAAAAGCCCTTGACATTTTTATTTGTATTCTTTCTCCCTCATTTCAAAACAAGATGTTAATATCACTCCAAGTGAGTAACGTAAGGGAGTAGGGGAAAACATAATGATTTCAGGAAAAAAAGGGATCTGCAATTGTTATACAATGAGGGCAAAAGAAGCGAGAGAACAAATAATGAAATCTAACTATGCAGGGTTTCTCATCATTTTCAAAAATTGTTTTGTATTTCACACAGAACTACAAGGAGAAATGGTTAAAAAAGTACTGGATTAAGAAAAAGTAAAAGAGAGAAAGAGACTCCATAAAACCTCTAGTGTCTCATCTATCTGGAATTCGAATATATGGCAGTTGGGATTATCAGTATAAACAGGAATAAGAATCAAGCAAAAATTATTTCCCCATATTCCATGTTGTTATAAATAACCGTAAGTGGCTAATTTTGTATTTTTATTGCTGTAAGCCCTATAAAGAGAAGGCTTTCATTTGTAAATGGAAGGTTTTGAGGATTGAGTTTCCCTTTTGTTTTGTGGTTTAAACTACTAGACACATTTATCTACATAACAAATCTTGAAAGAAGATCAAAATTTTAGCCATACTCTTTGCCATCATTTTCTTCTCATAAACTGGAGCTGACAAAAAGAAATTGACACTATACACATTGCTATTTTTTCTGCCTACTGAGTCTCAGGTTTGGAGTTCATTTTTGCAGTGTAACCTTGGGCTGTTTGTTTTGTTTTATTTCATCTTTCCACTTTTCTCAGATTTTACTAACTCCAGTCACACCAGACACACACACATACACACACACACACACACACACACACAAAACTATGACATCAGACCAAAGTTACAAAGTTACCGTAGGTCTAATCCTATTGCTAGCTAGTCATGCTTGCTGGTAAAACTCTTTTTGGCATCTTTATCACTATTCACTAAAACCATAATCATCAGGTGACCTCTCCAGGTCCCCAGGGGTGGGACCTTGTTATGGGCTCTGCTGCAGCTCGTCTCAGACACACTGAGGTTTCCTACAACTTCCTCTGAGCTTTCCCTTGTTCTTTACTGCAGTAACTGGCTGATGCTAGATTCCAAGGTGACATTCAAAGTCAATCTTCAAATCCCATGCCAAGTGGAGAAACATTTAATTCTGGGGTTGTTTCTAGAAGTAAAGTTTCATTTTAGCAATCGTGGCTTCTCTCAGACCCGTGACAATTGGAGTATAAAGGACAACAAAATAATATTACATTTAAGAACAAGTGATGGGATTAAATGTTTATTTTTTATCTAAAACTTTAAAAAAGGAAGCAAATGAGTAATTCCACACTGACTTTTCATAATGTCATGTAAAATATTGAGTGCTTTTTAAAATAAAATATTTTTCCCATTGAGTATAAAATGTACACACATGAATTACTGATTTATTTATTTTTACAAGACAATGTATATTCATGCCCCAGAGCTTCTTTCTCCCTTCAGATAGAAATCTCTTCTGAATGATTCCTGAGTACGATGTGGATCATCATGGATTTTGGCTGCAAAAGAGAACACAGCATCCCTTTTGTAAAGGAAGTATCAACCAATGTAACATTTTTTGGTTTCTTGCTTCCAAGTTGCTGAGATTGACCAGAAGGTTGGAGCCTAGGCCACCATCGATAGGTTATCTGATTCATAGATGAGATCCTAATGTTGGAAGTTTCCAGTGCCTTGCCCCAAAATGAAGGCCCCCCCACCCAGTGATGTGTTTGGAAAAAATCTTGGAAGTAATTGCTCCTTGTTTTTTTTTTTTTTTAATTTTGTAGTGAATAATGCAACAAAAATCAGAAATGTGAATAATCCCATTGTAAGTCACTTGCCTTCTGGTGGATTTCGGTCAGGGTCAAGGAGCAAATGGGCAGGAACTCGGCTGTGTGAATGAGAAGCTTCAGAGCTTTGTAAACAAGGTCATCGTCAAGCCATGACTCAATACACAGTGAATTATTTGAAGCCTTTTAGAATGAGCAACTAACCTCCAGGAAAATGGTGCATGTTTCATTGAAGTGGCTGACCAACCAAATAGCACAGGCCACAGCACCAGGGGACACTGCATTTATTAATTATTAATTAATTAATTTTTGAGACAGAGACTCGCTCTGTCACCCAGGCTGGATGGCAGCAGTGTAATCCTGGCTCACTGCAACCTCTGCCTCCTGGGTTCAAACGATTCTCCTGCCTCAGCCTCTCCAGTAGCTAGGATTACAGGTGTGCGCCACCACGCCAGGCTAATTTTTGTATTTTTAGTAAAGATGGGGTTTCGTCATGTTGGCCCGGCTTGTCTTGAACTCCTGACCTCAGGTGATCCGCCCACCTCAGCCTCCCAAAGTGCTGGGATTACAGGCCTGGCAGGGACATTGTATTTAATACGGAGGGACAACTCCTCATGTAGTGTCCCTGAATTCTTCCACTGCTTACAACATTCAAGTTTCCATGAGCAAAGAACTTTATTCTGCTTCATTATTTTTATTTATCCATTTTTTTCTTGGATATGCAGAGTGACCCAAGAGAACACAAATTTTAAAGGTTGACGGAAGAGGGAGCACTTGTAAGTTTGAAATAACAACAAAAAAGATACGGTTTTCCCTTTATATAATAGGGCTTTGTCTCTTTTTAAAAACTAGATCTTTTCCCAGCTGCACGTTGTACCAGATGTTCTCTTTGTGAGGCTTGGGCATAGAAAGTCCTCCAAGGCCCCAAGCTCTCGTTGCTTCCAGAACACAGCCCTACTTTCTCTCATTCCGAATTTTTTTTAAACACAGAACAATCCATTATTCTTACCACCATGTGGCTTGAAAGTCTGTATAATCCCCTAAGGGTAGGAAAAAGCAAACCCAAACAAGCTAGAAAGAAGATGAATGAAATAGGTAAAGAGCTGGTACATCCGAAGGCAGGAAAGAGGTAACCAGGGAAGAAGCTAGAGATCAAGGAAGAGGAAGTGAAGATAATTGGCTGAAAAGTCACAAAACAGAACAGGAAAACAATCTTCCCCTCCCCGCAAACTCTTTTCACATATTTTGTTTTCCATTATGCAAGACATTAGGTTTGATGGGCTTTACTTTCCCATCAAAACAACTTACAGATGCAAACAGAAAGGGAAAGTAAGACAAGGAGTGATCCAGGTCTTGGCTCACGTGCCTTTACGGTCAGGTTGAGCCACACAAAATTTCCAAAAATTAATCCTTGACCTACAGAAATAGCAATTTTATATGGTTTGATTCAATATAATTGCCAGTGAGATAACTGTCACATGCGTCCATGTGAAGAGACCACCAAACATGCTTTGTGTGAGCAATAAAGCTTTTTAATCACCTGGGTGCAGGCGGGCAGAGTCCAAAAAGAGAGTCTGCAAAGGGTGGTGGGATTATCATTAGTTCTTACAGGCTTGGGATAGGCCCTGGAGTTAGGAGCAATTTTTGGGGGGCAAGGTGGGAGTTCTTACAAAGTACGTTCTCAAGGGTGGGGAGAATATTACAAAGTACCTTCTTAAGGGCAGAGGAGGATATTACAAAGTACCTTCTCAAGGGTGGGGAGGGTGTATTGTCACAAAGTTAATTGATCAGTTAGGGTGGGGCAGGAACAAATCCCAATGGTGGAACGTCATCAATTGAGGCAGGAATTGGCTATTTTCACTTCTTTTGTGGATCTTCAGTTGCTTCAGGCCATTTGGATGTATACGTGCAGGTCACAGGGGATATGATGGCTTAGCTTGGGCTCAGAGGCCTGACAATGACAAGATTGGGTACTGAGTATGCGGAAAGATCATACGTGTTACCAGTAGATTTTAACCAGTTTGGTTATTACAATAGCTAGCTTCTTTCTGGTAAATATCGTAATAAAGGAGATGTCTCAGCCTGTGGCCGGTTTGCATATGGCCCATGAGCTAAGAGTGGTTTTTATATTTTTATAGGGTTGTAAAAAAAAGGTGAAAGAATATGCAACATTAGGCCATGTGTAGCCTACAAAGCCTAAATTACTCTCTGATTGTTTACAAAGTTTGCAACCGATGGAAACCCCAGGTGCACGCAGATTTTTTCATTTTATTTTTTGCTCTTAGTATGATAATCACAACCTATTGAGAACTAACTATGTGTCCGGCACTGTTCTAAGAAATTATATATTAATCTATTTAATCCTCACAAAATGCTGTGTGCAGGTTCCACTATTATTCATGTTTTACACACCTGGAAAGAGCTGGAATGGAGATTTGAACCCAGGGCTCCTGCATGCTCTTAAACACTGTGTAGAATTGCCTTTCAAGAAGTTGTTGCAGCTTACATCTATAATCCCAGGGCTTTGGGAGGCTATGGTGGGAGGATTGGGGAGGATTGCTTGAGCCCAGGAATTTGAGACTACACTGGGCAACATAGCAAGACCTTGTTCCTACAAAAAAAAAAAAAAAAAAGAAAAGAAAAAAAGAAGTTGATACAAGGGAGCTGTGAGACTTATTCCTAGGGGAAGCTAGATTGATTTCTAAACTGATTTCTCATCTCAGCTCTTGGTACTCACCCGTTGAGAATTTTTGGCAAGTTATTTAACTGCTCTCTGCCTTAATATCTCTGTAAATTGAAGAAAACTAATTTTTAAAAAAGGCAAATAATTCCAAAGAAATGAAAATGAGTTGTATCAGGGGAATGCAAATGACTATTATCCAAGGCAAATGACTATTATCCTTCTCATGTCCTTTTGTACAGTCATTTCAGTTTTCCTCATCTACCTATGTATGTATATTCTCTTGAGTTCTCTCTTGAACTGGATGTAAACTCTTACTAGTTTCCTTACAAATTAATGATTGAAATAAATTTTTTGATATTCTGTTATTTCATATCTATATAAGGGTCATAATTATAAACTCCTTTTAAAGTTATCTTTTAACACAAGAAACTAAAATTTTCCCTCAGTTTGCATGTATACTTTCTATTTGACTGGGGCATAAGGCAAAGCCGGAAGTAACCTGAGAATAGGATTTTGGTGTCAGTCTGACGTTCCCTTTAATGCCCTTTGCACATGGAGATGCTCAATTCAACTCTTGAGGTGAAATTACAATGAAGGAGAGAGACATTCTAAGAAAGAGGGTTGATGAACTAATTTCCAATTCTGTTTTAAATTCTTTACTGTGTGTAGAAAGATTCCTTACAAGACAAAACAACAGATCTCATAGAAAAAGGCAACTTTGTAGCAATTTCTGATGATTTTTCAGGGAAAAAACTTATGCCTGACTGTATCTCCTCTTCCTAACTAAATATATCGAGTGGTCGGAAATACAGAGCCAGGCTCCTACAACCACCTTCTAAAGCAGCTCACATGGCTTTCTCCATCTGAGTAGATTTTACACGTCCAAGATCGTTTCCAGAGTTCCTTCATTTTCTCTTCCCAGGTATGATCCATATTTTGGCATTTCCATCATCTCAGTGCTAACTCTAAGAGTTCAGTGATTTCATGGTATTCCCTGGCTGCCCGGAACTTAGATGGTAGCATTCAACATCTGTTTTATAGCACAGCACTTAAAGACCAGGGCTCTGCAAGAAAAGTGCTTGGATTTGATTCCAGGCTCCACTTAACCTCTCTAAACCTCAATAGATGGCTTTTTTCTTCATATGGTTATTAATGGAGATAAAATAAGTTGGCAAGTATAAATTGCTTAGCACAAGGCCGGACTCATTAGACTTCTCTAGCAAGTGGCTGGGCGCAGTGGCTCATGCCTGTAATCCCAGCACCTTTGGAGGCAAAGGTGAGCAGATCATTTAAGCTCAGGAGTTTCAGACCAGCCTGGCCAACATGGTGAAATCCTGTCTCTACTAAAAATACAAAAAAGTGAGCTGGGCGTGGTGGCTTGTGCCCATAGTCACAGCAACTCGAGAGGCTGAGGCAGGAGAATCACTTGAACCTGGGAGGCGGAGGTTGCAGTGAGCCTAGATTGTGCCACGGCACTCCAGCCTAGTGACAGAGTGAGACTCTGCCCCAAAATATAAATAAAATAAAACAAAATAAAAAGCCTCTAACAAGCATTAGCTATTACTGTATCCGTGTGTGTGTGTGTGTGTGTGTGTGTGTGTCTGTTGTTTCCCTTCCCCCAATCCTTTATTAAAATCCCTCTGTTGTGTGCCCAGTCAACCTAGGAAGGAAAAATGACATGTTACTTCTTACAATAAGATGGTAAGAAAAAACTGACTGATGGTTATTTCATGTTTAAAAGGTTTTGTTCTTCACAGGCCTCATCTCACATAATTCTCACAGCAATCTTTTCAACAAAAGCATTTAATCATGCTCTTTTTTGCAAATGGGTGAAATAACTTACCCAGTGGCTGAGTTTCCCAGGGCTGACATACCAAAGTATCACAGACTGGGTGGCTGTACTTTCTGGAGGGTAGACGTCTGAAATCAAGGCATTAGCAGAGCCGTGTTCCCTTTGAAGTCTCTTAGGAAAAATCCTTGCTCCTTCCAGCTTCTGGGGGCTCCCAGCAATCCTTGATATTCCTCAGCTTATAGCAGCATCACCCCAATCTTGGGCTCAGTCTTCACATGGCCTTCTTCCCTCTGTGCGTCCCTGTGTCCCCCTCCTCCTTTTGTAAAGACAGGAATCATTGAATTTAGGGTCCATACCAACGCAGTATAACCGCATCTTAATTTCATTACATCTGCAAATACTCTATTTTCAAGTAAGGTCACATTCTCAGGTACCAGGGGTAAGCGCTTGAACATATTTTTGGGGGAGACCACAATTCAACCCATTTGCTTTAAAATGCAAGTTTTATTATTACTTAGGTATAGTGAACTCAACAGATCAGGAAACAATTACCATTGAAAATATAGGATAGTTTTTAATTCTCACAGATTCCAACAGACCAGGTCATACTACGCCTTGGGGAGGCCACATGAAGAGCAACCAGGGTCAGAGCCCAGAAGAGGTAGGGGAAACATGGGCAAGAGCCTTTATTGTGGTCTCTGTGGGAAGAAACAGGAAACAGCAGGCTTCGAGTCAGCCAGTTTGAATCATTTTAGCCATCTCTGGGGCATGGTGGTTGTCCCCAGTGGCCTGGCACTTGGTTCTGGAGTGATTAGGGCAGGTGGACTGTGACCTGAAGTGTGAGAGCTCCATAAAAGAGGTGGTTGGGTGTAGGTCTAAATTGGTTGGTTTGTATTTGAAAGGTGTGCCAGCTGACCAATGCTTCCCTATCTCTAGGATTTGGCTTACCCAGGAGGGGCAATCCTTACAAGGTCAGCAAAGTTCCAGATGTCAAAGCACCAGAAAAAAGACATGATTAATACATCATTACATTCAATATCACCCAGCTGGCAGGTGGCAGAGCCCGCCTCAGAAATAATTTCTATTGGCTGCCAAATCACAGGCTCAGACTGCCTCTAGATGAACTAGATTAACTGCCCTCTGTTTTTAAAATTTTTTAAATTTATTTTCATTTTTATTTTAGAGATAGAGTCTTACTCTGTCACTGAGGCTGGAGTGTAGAGGTCTTTTAGTAGTCTTGTTACATTAGTATTTACTGAATGCTTATTATGGAGTGCTAAGTATGTACAAAGATGTCTCATTCAGTTATCACTAAAACCCAATGAAGTAAGCACTTTTATTTCACATATAAGGATATTAAAGTGATAAAAACTCCAAGATGATGAAAGGCAAAGATAATCCAGAAGGGTGCAGTAAACAGGACACACAGCCATCTTTTACGTTTTCCCCACTTTAAAATCTTTTGCGTTTTTTTCTGGTACTTTGTCGCGTGATTTTTCCTTTATCCAAGGCCTTTCCCATCTTTCACTTCAGTTGCTAGAATAAGATATACTGAATTTGCTAGATGTTGTCATTAGGTCCGTATTTAAGTGGTTTTGTAATCTCTGTTTTCCACAGAAATCTTTAAAAATTCTGTGCTTTCTTGGCTGGGCGTGGTGGCTCACACCTGTAATTTCAGTACTTTGGGAGGCTACGGTGGGTGGATCAAGAGGTCGGGAGTTCAAGATCAGCCTGACCAAGAGGCAAAACCCCATCTCTACTAAAAATACAAAAAAAATTATCTAGGCGTGGTGGTGATTGCCTGTAATCCCAGCTGCTCAGGAGGCTGAGGCAGGAGAATCACTTGAACCCGGGAGGCAGAGGTTGCAGTGAGCCAATATCACGCCACTGAACTCCAGCATGGGCAACAGAGCGAGACTCCATCTCAAGAATCAATCAATAAATGAAAAATTAAAAAATAAAATAAAATTCTGTGGCTTCTTTTGCATCATTTGTTCATAACATTTCTATAAGAGGCTGTCATATTCTGTAATGAGAGTGTTCTTTTGCTAATATCATTTAATATATATGTGTGTGAAACAAAAGAGATTATTGATGTAGTAATATGATAGCTTCTATAAGAAGCTGTTGTATTCTGTAATGAGCATATTCTTTTGCTAATAACATTTTATAGATAACATTTTATATATGTATAATGTTGTGTTGGGATCGCTTGGCCATTATGATAAGAAAACGTGTTTTGATCAGTGGTGGTGAAGTATGTTGTTGATATAAGTGAGTGAAGGAGATCATGAAGTCACCAGCTAGCCATGCAAACTCCCAGGGGACAAGAACAAGGACGACAATGATAACAACAACATAAGCAACAACATTTTATGAGATTTTTCCTACATCTTGCAATGATTATGCTATCATGCTTCTTCCTTTAACAGTCAAGTTTATCATAGTTAATCTTGTTTTCATTTCCATCATTTCCTCAACTCCCACTTCTTTGCTAACATTCTTCCAAGAAGACTGAGTAGCAGACCTCCCAGAGAGAATGATACAGCTAACAATTTTGTAACCACGTGTGAGGGAAGAGAAAAAATAGAAAAATACAATTCAGTTCAATACATTACACTTGGTCAAGAGCAAAAGAAAAGTTGGAGAAATCAGAAAAATCACTTGCCCAAGAGATAAAAATTGCAAAATAGTTTGGAAAATAGTTGGCTAAATGCTTGGAAAATAAGGTAATTAGAAGTCATAGCTCCAATAAAGGATGTATAAAACTAAGAAATAAAAGAGAGAAAAGAAGGTAGTAGTAGAATGGTGAATATTACGTAGAAAACATATGTAAAAGTACTGAATAATCTGGAGATTTAATATTGATAGTAAATCACTTAATTGGAAAAAAAAGAAAGAAAAGGGGAGTTCGCAAAAAAGAGAAATGTTTGTATAATACATATCTGATGAAATCATTATTTGATATTTTGTTCTGTTTTCTGTTAAAGGTAAGCAATTATATATTGTTGTCAAAACTGAAAGGGTAGAATGTATAAAAATGTTTACATGAATATTTGAAAAAGCCTTGAATATTTTCAAGGACAAAATACTTTATTTCTATGGAGACATAATTTTAGCAAACAATTTTTTTTTCCATAGTAGTGTTGCCAGAAACAAAAGGAGTAAAAAAATTTCTTAAAGTTACTCACTACTCTATAATAGGAGTTAGCAAACTTGTTCTACCAAGGACCAAGATAGTGACTATTTTAGGCTTTGTGGGCAATATTGTCTCTGGTACAGATACTTAACTGTGCTATTGTAGTTTGAAAACAGCTATAGACGTTAATAAGTGTGGCCATGCTCCAATAAAACTTTATTTATAAAAACCAGTTGATGGGCCATAGCCCATAGAGTTTGCCAATTCCTGACCTAGAATTTTATGAAACTGTAATCTAGATGCCTTGTGGTCATGAGATCCACTTCATTGCTCTCCTGGATATGCAGCTAAACTACATTTTTCCACTCTCCCTTGTAGTTAGTTAGATGTGTCGTGGGATTGGGGTCTGGCTAATGGAATACAGAAGAATGCGACATACACAGTTTCTGGTTCTGGCCCCTAAATCATCCCTGAAGAATCTCTATAGTTTCTCCATCACCTGTTCCTAATATTGTAACCGACTCAAGTTAGGCTCCCCACTGGGAAGTCAAAGCATGAGAAGCGAGGTGTGGTCAAAGGAAAGCAGCTTATTCCAATGCTAACACATGGGAGAATGTCCCAGGCTTAAGCCTCAAATGAACCATCTCAGATTCTGGGCTGAGGGCAGGTTTAGAAAGGGGAAGTCCAGGTCAGGTGCAGTGGCTCACGCCTGTAATCCCGACACTCTGGGAGGCCGGTGGGGGGATCACTTGAGGTCAGGAGTTTGAGACCAGCCTGGCCAACATGGCAAAACTCTTGTCTCTACTAAAAATACAAAAATCAGCTGGGTGTGGTGGTGTGCATCTATAGCCCCAGCTATTCGGGAGGCTGAGGCAGGAGAATTGCTTGAGCCCCAGGAGGCGGGGGTTTGTAGTGAGCTGAGATCACACCATTGCACTCCAGCCTGGGTGACAGAGCAAGATACTGTCTCAGTAAACAAAAACAAAAGCAAAAAACAAGACTCCAAAACAAACCAACAACAACAAAAAGGGGAAGTTTAGTGTGGGACATATGCAAGAGTGATGTAGGGTGCAGGTCCACATGTTTTGCTCTGATGGCTATCTTCACTTACTGGCAACCTGGTGTTGCAGCTGGGCTGTAGATTATCTCAGTTGCAGCTGGGCTGTAGATTATCCACTTCGAAGTGGGGAGAAGGGAATTCCGCCATACCCAGTTTGTTTTAAAATTAGCCCCTGGAATTTCTTAACAAGCATATAGTGAGATAAGTGTTCATGGTGTGTTGGGAAAAGGGAGGGAGAGACTGTATTCTAAAGTACATTTCAAGGCCATATTTTAAGACTGAGGGGGAAAAAGTTTTTTACAATTTGCTTCAAGGTTACACCCTGAGAGAAGGGAGAAAGGGCAAAAAATGTTTTAAAATGCATTTCAAAGCTGAAATATTCAGTTACAATATGGTACAGAGCTTTTAGAGGACACTCAGAGGAGCCACGAGTCAGGCAGGAGCCCAAGTTCTGAAACACTGCTTAGAAGGGCACCAAACACCTGCAAAGACCGTGACATGACATCAATCTCAGTTTTGTTAAGCCATTGATTTTTGCAGTTAGATGCTACAGCATTTATCCTGCCCTGGTACTTGGCACACACTATTGTCAATTAGATGATTTTGAGACACTGACCAAAATGCTAGTAATAAAAAGGTGTAACAGTATTATGTTCAGCTTCAAGCACAAGACAGAGCAGCTTAGACTGAAAGGCGTATGTTAGTCTCACACTGCAGGAAATCTGGAAGTAGACAATCCTTAGTTGTACCGGGGCTCAATAATGCCAGCAAGGAGTAAGCTCTTGCTCTCCCTACTCCTCTGTCCTTAACAATGGGTGCTGCACCCATAATCATTAAACCATTCCGGGCAGGAAAAAGGAGGAATAAGAGAGGCAGCAATGACAGACTTCTGGTTTTCTCTTTGGTTAGCGTGAAGTCCCATGGACAGTTCTGGCTGCAAGAGAATCTGCAGCTTTCTAGTTTCTGTACTAGAAAAGAGCAAAAAAGGAGGAGGCTGTAACTGACATTGATGAGAGAATTTACAATATAGTTCAGTGTTTGAACCGTACAAAAATACTTTTGGCAACAAAATGTTTTAGCTGGTAGACAAAACACAGAAGTTGCTATTAGAACACCTTCTTCTAAGGAGCCTTTAAAAAATAAGACTTGGGGCTGGGCGTGGTTGCTCACTCCGGTAACCCCAGCACTTTGGGAGGTCGAGGAGGGTGGATTGCTTGAGTTCAGGAGTTCAAAACCAGCCTGGGCGTCATGGTGAGGGCCCATCTCTACCAAAAATACAAAAGAATAGCTGGGCATGGTGGTGTGTGCCTGTGGTCCCAGCTACTTGGGAGGTTGAGATGGGAGGATTGCTTGAGCCTGGTGGGGTGGAGGTTGCAGTGAACCAAGATCACACCACTGCCCTCCAGCCTGGGTGATGAGAGTAAGACCCTGTCTCAAAATAAATAAAAATAAATAAATAAAAATAAAGACTTACCAATTTATTTATAGCAGAATAAATCAAGAAATGATAGTTTATGAAGAAAAATTTTTACCTAAATATAGTCATAAATGGGTAAGATTTACTCTGGTGACTATATTTGCCTATTCCATTACTGTGTTGAAGTCATAAATACTACAAAAGTATAGAGATAATTTTTAATATTTAACTGATAGTGTATCTCTTTTTACTGAACAAAATGTTGTTGAAATAATATATCCATGTCAATTAATTATTTATTCTTTGGGAAATAGAGGATATACTTCTTAATTAACTTCCAATCTTCATGCATTTGTCTTAAAAACCAGATCTTCAGTGCATAGAATCAGATAATGTTTACTAGTATCAGGAAAACATACGTTTCTTATTTTCAACATCATAATGGCATTCGCTAAGTGAATGTACTACTATGCTGTAACTTTGCAATGGCAAGTCCATAAATATCCTATCTGAGATGCTAACACCTTCTTTTGAGTAAATACCCCCAGTATAGGATAAGCTTTGTGGCTTTCTCTGTGACTTTATTATTCTGACCACAGTCCATTGTCTCATCACCAGCACCATGGCTTAAAGGCACACATTTGTAACCTGGACATAAGAGAGGCCAACGACCTTAGACAGGAGCTTGACCCCAGAGCTCTGAAGAATAAGGGAACTCCATACTGGATATGGAGAAACTGTCTCAGTACATGACTCTCTAGAAAAGTTTTGAATGTGAGGCACACAGAAAGAAGGCAATACCAGTAAGAAGAAGTTGAGGCAATAAGACAAAACCATGAAAGAGAGGCTAACAGGAGGATCTTATGCTTAAAGAAGAGAGCACGAGCTATCTAATCACTCTCAATTGCTCAACCATTTCTGAAGCTTATTATTCATGATACTGAAAGTGTGGCTGTAGAACATTCTTCTAGGTACCCTTTTAGGATCTCCAAAGGGAAATCCTAACCCACCTCCCTAGAAATCACACTTCCTCTCTGACTGGCTTTGAAAGAAATTTAGAAGCAAAACAAGAGAGAAGCCAGTAGAGACCAAAATAACACCTTCATTACTGAGAAAAGATAAATTGGGAACTGTTGCTTTGAGGCAGAGAGAGACAAATGGACCCACTAAGACAGATCCTATTGTGGGTTGAACTGTGTACAGAGCCCAAAACTCATATGCTGAAGTCCTAACCCTCAGTACCTCAGAATCTGACCTTATTTGGAAACAGGGTTGATGCAGATGTAATTAGTTAAGTTGGGATGAGGTCATACTGGAGTAGGGTAGGCCCCTAATATGGTTCGACTGGGGTCCTTATAAAAGGAAACATTTGAACACAGACACATATACAGGAAGAAAGCCATGTGAAGATGAAGGCAGAACTCCACAAGCCAAGGACACCAGAGACTGCCAGCAAACCACCAGAGAGGCATTGAACAGATTCTCACTCACCAACCTCAGAAAGAACCAACTCCGTGAACACCTAGAGGATCCAGATGAACGTGTGGTCTAACTTCTGTGAAACTAAGAGGCTGCAGACTCCACTCTGAGTTATTCTCCGAGTGGATGGCTGCCTCTTAATCAAAATGAGTGGAATGTACTAAAAATGGAAGAATTAATCCAGCGGGCCAAGCCTCCCCACCTGAATATCTTCACTACATCTTTAGGGATTCTTGAGATGTGGCCAGTGGTCTAGCCATCAATCAGGAGATAGGCAACTACATGATTGGACTTTTTTTTTTTTTTTTTTTTTGAGACGCAGTCTCGCTCTGTGGCCCAGGCTGGAGTGCAGTGGCGCAATCTCGGCTCACTGGAAGCTCTGCCTCCAGGGTTCATGCCATTCTCCTGCCTCAGCCTCCCGAGTAGCTGGGACTACAGGTGCCCGCCACCACGCCTGACTAATTTTTTGTATTTTTGGTAGAGACAGGGTTTCACCATGTTAGCCAGGATGGTCTCGATCTCCTGACCTCATGATCCTCTCGCCTCGGCCTCCCAAAGTGCTGGGACTATAGGCGTGAGCCACTGCACCCGGCCATGATCAGACTTTTAAGGAATCTCCTGTGTGGGGACAAGGACTATAGCAACAAATTGTTGCACAGAATGGACAAATGTTTGTCACTCATGTGGATGCTCATGCCAACCAGCTTTTCCAATGAGAACACAAATGGAATTCCCCAACCAATCGGGCTTGTGTGCAAGTTGAAATGGCCACCCTCAGTCCTCAGGTGCATCAGCAAAGTGGTCATGGAAGATGGCCTCGTGTGCAGCAATCAAATCCAGGAACGTGAATTTCAAAGACACAGAAGCCAAGGATGCTATGCAATCAGTTTTGCAATTCTTGCCAGGGAGCCCAAGCAGTACAATGCACAGAGAATTAGAACATATTAGCAGGAGCACTGACCTGGCTTGGATTTGGCAGATTGATCATACTGGGCCTTTAACGCCCAGCTGTGGTTTCTGCTGGTGCTTCATGGCAGTTGACACTTACTGTTAATATGAAACTGCCAACCCCTTACAGCACGAGGATGCTGGTGCCACCGCAGTCATCTCAGAGAAAGATCTCTACCATATGTTTGAGTCCCCTAGCAGACTCCAATCAGACCAGGGCACTTCCTTTACAGAGCAACACATAACGATGGGCACAGTCCCATGGCATAGGCTGAACCTATCATGCTCCATACCACCCACACACTAATGGAGCCCTTGAACAGTGGAATGGAAGACTAAAAGAATTAAAGAAGGGACACCAGAAAGCATTGTCAGCAAGATACTGTCTGCCTCACTAGGATCATTTGGATGTTCAGTACTTCATTCCTGCGAAAGGGAAGCATGCCCTTCCAACATGTTTTGGAATACCGAGCTTGGCAGGGGTGGAAGACCTGGCAGTTGCCCAGTTAGGAACCTGAGGAACCCCAGTATACGCAATCACTCCTTATTTTTTTCCCCTCTGGAATGCTTTTCCGAGGGTGGTTTGTGGTCCTGCAGGAGTTGTACCTGACACAGGCCCCCCCCGGCTCTGAACCCATAGAAGATGCCTTGGCCTCCTACTCCTAGTGGTTGGCACTGCTGTGATCCATGTTTTCCATGCAGAGGGAATCCTCACTCGGGATTGGCAGTTGGGTCTTCCTGTTTGGCATTTTTGTGCAGATTTTGGAACTAACATTTTGTGGTTTCCTCCTCTCCAGAATTAATTTCCAGCCACTACTGAAGCCTTGAACTTGGACCTCTGTCTCCCAAATTTCAGTAACATTGCTATTTTCTTCTTAGGTTCTATTCCCAGACTTGGCAAATATTGGAAATTTCTCTTAGGAGGAAATGTGGGTAAATATGGCACTTGCCTCGTTTGAGTCCCTTCTTTCAAAGGTCATGTCCCATCTAGTTTTTGTCTGCTTTGCTTGTTCTTCATTCCTTTAAATATTTCCCTTACCCTTACCTTATAACAAGTTTTATAGTTATTATCATCTGGAGGTTTAATCTGACACAAAGTGATAGTTTCATGATTGGAACTGGCACTCATTGATGAGGATGTAAGTGGTACATTGCACTTGGAGAAATAAGACAGGACTTTAAATTTTGGCATGATAAATTATTTAGTTTCTCAAGTAAATAGGGGACATTAAAGCATTTTGGTATTTGAATTAAATTCAGTTACAGGGTTGATGCCATTTTGAACATGCATGAAAAGCTGGATAGCACATGGTTTGTGGACTTCTGGTTCCTTTTGCAGAAAAGAGCACTTTAAGGACAGCAACCTGTCCCCAGTGTAGAGATGAAATGTACTTGTAAGACATAATGTTAACACTTGAAAGCTGCCTTCCAATCTGCAGGCATTACGAGTTTGCAATGCTCAGTCTGTTGGAATGCATTTCCAGCTGGTGCCTGCCAAGAAACTTGGGTCAGATTCTCAGAAGACTGAGACATTTGATGCCACCCAGGTGGCTGGAAGTAGAAAGCAATTATCTCATGGGTAGTGCAGGGCCGCTGAATATCAAGCCTGTAGAAGCATTCTGGAATTGGAGGTCCATGGGCATTTTAAAAATCAGACAAAAAGATGGCATCCTTTGAAAATTTAGCTTGGCAAAGTAAAGGAACAGTAGAAACATGTTCTTTCTGTCAGTTCCAGAGAAGTAATGCAGGGCTGGGAAGGAAACAGCTTTTGTAAAAGACTTTAGGTGACATTTTGATGGTTTCAAGCTTTGAGGGCTTGTTGTTGTTGTTAACTTGTTTTTCAGTTTTGAAAAATTGGCAAAGTACTCTCAAATGTCCTTTCTGGGAAAGCTGTAGACATTACATAATGTCCTAAAGAAAGTTGCAAGCAAAGCCTTTTTAAAAATGTAAATAACAGCACACAGTCAGGACCTTTTTTAATTCTTTTTTTTTTTTTTCTAGGTAAGAATAGCTATTGGGTAAAGAAGAAGGAAAAAAATAAGGCTCTAAGTCTTGAGACTTCTTGCACCAATGTTACTTGTAGGTGTAGCTAATCGACTTCTAATACCTAGCATTAAGGCTAATTAGATCTTCCCATCATGAACCAAGAGTGTCCAGTATAAGAATTTAATTAAAATCCTATTGTGTGTAGAAGTTGTAGGTGGTGGGAATATCTTTTACTGTAAATCAGATGATACTCGTATTCTGTACCTATACTTTGGAAGGTTTGATAGGTCCAAACACAAGAAAACAAAATTTAACATTTACTCAGATTACTCTTATAGAAAATTGAAAAGTTCTTTTATTTCTTTCACATTTCCACATTCCTAGCTTTAAGGATGCTCTTGCTTGACTTGAGGTAATTTTTAATGAAGGAATTTCACTATGAGGGAGGTCTTCCCTCACCAGTCATTTTTCTGGGTCCAGAGATAAGATGAAAAATGTAATACACTGTTCCAAAATTTGAGGAACTCACCCTCTAAGCTTGCTGTCTTCTTTTCTGCTCTAGGAATCATAAACTTCAGTAGGAATGCAGTCAGCCTTCCATATCTGCGGGGCACTGGTTTCAGGACAACCCGCAGACACCAAAATCTGTTATGCTCAAGTCCCTTATAAAAATAGCACATTACTATAGTACTGTGTTCTCTGCATGTGGGGAAAGACAACCTTTTTTTCACTATTATTGCCTCCAAATTCATTCCTGTCCCTTCACCCATGTGCACCCAGCCCTCTTTCCCTGCTCTCATTAGTCCTAAGTGATCTCTTTGCCAAGTCTATTCTCTGACCCAGCTCCTTTATATGAAGCATTCCCAAAATGTCTTAATGTTACCCTAAGAAGTGGATTTCAGTTCAGTGGATGAGGAAGAGGAGGAAAAAAGGTAATTTTGGGGAAAGGATGATTTTGGGTAGCACTAAAGCAGCCCATGGAGGCTTCAAGCTCTGGAGATACACAGGGGAAGGACCAGAGAGGACACAGTTTCGTTTCCAAGAGAGCACTGCAACTTTTCTGAGGGCTGACTGTATTTTCTTATTTCCTAGAGATGAGATTTGTCCTACTAAACTTTTATTGGAGGTAAATAATTTCAGTATCATTTAATCTCTGCATTTTACAATATGCATTCACAAAAATACAAATGGATAATGTTCATAGATTTGTTTTTCTATCCTATATTGGACAATGACTAACTGTTTTATTTACTATGTTTTTGGAATACCGTGCTGTCCCCCAGGCAACAAAATTCCTGCCATTCTAGACATCAAAAGCTTTTGAAATTGCCTCATAATTTTCTGCCTCTGCAACTTAAGTCATGATTTTTTCGCTTATATTTTTCCCATCTATCAGCATCCGGTCATTATTCTGCACATGAATATGTGCTCTCCACAGTCTTTGAGGACACGCAAGTTTCATTATTGCAATGCCTTATTCTAGCCTCTTCTTATTCAACCTTTTTCCACCATCACAACAAAAAGCGAGAGGTAGGTTTTGGTGTTATTCTTCATGATTCCCATTCAGTCCTCAGATCTTCTTCTTTTGTTTTTTATTTCTATTTTTTATTTTTTATTTTTTTTTGAGACAGAGTATCATTCTATTGCCCAGGCTGGAGTACAATGGTGTGATCTCAGCTCACTGCAACCTCTGCCTCCCAGGTTCAAGCGATTCTCATGCCTCAGTCTTCTGAGTATCTGGGATTACAGGTACCTGCCACCATGCCTGGCTAATTTTTGTATTTTTAGTAGAGATGGGGTTTCTGCTGGTCTCGAACTCCTGACCTCAGGTGATCTGTCTGCCTCGGCCTCCCAAAATGCTTCTTCTTAAGGTCTCTAGACAGCTTGTGACCGGCAGTGCCTGTCAGCTACACAGGTCAAGTTTCCAGTGCATCTGTGCATTTCCAGCATCTGAGTACCAAAAACACCTCAACATACCCTCCACGGGCACACATCCCTGCACAGTACAGTAAAACTAGGATGGGTCCAAATCTCAATCTAACTGTCTACGTTGAGATTTGAACCCATGATGAGATGAACTTGTAGCCAAAACAAACAAAAATGTCAATGAAAGAACAAATATAAATAAAACTCAGAAACTTCTGATGGTTTGGTTTGCTGAACTAACCTGGGTTCTTATTAAAAATATGTGTTTTTTACATAACTTTATCAGGGTTTTAAATTTTTTTATAATCAAAAAGCCTGTTTATACTGCATTTTTGTTTCATTGGTTTTGTGATGAGTTTACATTGAGTATTCTCATATCAATCATAGATATTGAGCTTTGTAGTAAGTTGCAGGTGGTTTTAGAAACTTTTTAACACTATTACATTTTCTTCAGCCATTAGAAAGTCAGATTGTTTTTACATTTGTGGAAAACTGTTTGAAACTTCATACACTGATTTTGGATTATTGCAAGGCAATTATTTGTGGGTTTCAAACTCTAGTATTTAACTACTCTGTCGTCTACAAGCACTGACGTACTTCCCATTATTGAAGTGTAGACCAACTTTAGAAGACAGATACAGCCAGGAGATCTGAAGCAGTGCTACATTGGAGCCAATGATACTGTGGGCTTTGCATAGCTGTATTTGAGGTGTGAGGCCCTTTATATAAAATTTTGTCCTTTTGGGTGCTACCAGTGGCTGCATGCATTGTCTGTATTGTGGGTAAAGTGGGACTGTAGTGCTCAGCAAAGGGAGATACATAGGGCTGTGATACAGTTTGGATTTGTGTCCCTCCCCCTGAAAACTTTTAATTATAATCCTCAATGTTGGAAGAGGGCCCTGGTGGGAGATGGTTGGATTATGGGAGCCGATTTCCCCCTTGCTGTTCTCATGATAGTGAGTTCTCATGATAGTGAGTTCTCATGCGATCCGGTTGTTTAAAAGTATTAGACCTCCTGCTCTCTCTTCCTTCTGCTTCAGCCGTGTAAGACGTGCCTCTTTCCTCTTCACCATCTGCCATGATTGTAAGTTTCCTGAGGCCTCCGCAGCCAGACTTCCTGCACATACTTCCTGTACATCCTGCAGAGCTGTGAGTCAATTAAACCTGTTTTCTTTATAAGTTACCCAGTCTCAGATATTTCTTTATAGCAAGGCAAATCCAATGCCCCACTTTGATACATGGGTACTATTACAATTCAAGATGAGATTCGGGTGGGGACACAGCCAACTGTTATCATGTGACTAACATTTGCATTTTCTTACCTAAGGAGGCATGTCACATCCTCTTTCTTCCTTCGGGCTCTTATTGCTTGTGCTAGGGCACAATTATATACATGGATGTGAAGCATATTTATTTATCTTACACAGGATTCATGAATATCTAATTTTGTTGTATGAATGTGAATGTCCTGTAAAATGGTCACTAAAGATCCTCATTTTCTTATATTCATGCCCTTTGTAAATATGCTTCCCTCAAGTGTGGGCTGGACATGGTGACTCGGTTCTAACCATTAAAATACAGAAGGGATGATGGGATGTCATTTCCTTGATTACAGTATAAAAGACCATTACCTCTGTCTTGCTGGTGGGCTCTGTTGCCTAGTTGTCTTGCACACTTTGATGAAGCAAGCTGCCAAGTTCAAGACGCCCACATAGCATAAAACTGAGGGCAGCTTCTGGACAACAGCCAGCTGGTAACTGAGCCCCTCAGTCCGACAGCCCAAGAGGAACTGAGTAAACTCTGACAATACTATGAAGTAAATTTAGAGGCAGACCTTTCCCCAGTCAAACCTTCAGATGAGACAGTAGGCCCCTCAGCTAACTTCATGGGATTGCAAGACCATGGAGGAGAGGCCCCAGTTAAGTCATTTCAAAATACCTTACACACAGAATTGCTAACTAAAATATGTGTGTTGTTTTAATCCACTAATTTTAGGATTATTTGTTATACAGTGAAAGATACTGAATACAATGGATGTTGGACGTTGAGGAACGAACATGACTGGTGAACTTGGGGCCCAAATGTTGGGAATGCGCAGGTGCATCTGAAACTTTGCTAATGCTGGTTGACATGTGCTGTAGTTTATGAGATGTCTAAAGCCCTTAAGAAAGTATTGGATAGGATTCACGAAGAATATGACCAAAGGATTTCTTCTACTTTTTGGTGTTGTAGTGTTGGGAGAAGGGATTGACTAGAGGGAGGCTTGGGAATGATATCACAGTAATAAAATACATTTAGATAGCCAACATTAAGTTAATGAAGTATGTTTAGATTCTGGGAACCAGGCTGGTTTTCATTTATTCTTTGGAATATAATGGGGATGCTCCTATAAATGGGCAGTCACAATAATGGTAAAAACTTTGCGTGTTTAGAAAATCATGTAACTCAGAAACATTAGCATGAGAAGAGGCTATTAAAGCCAGTGCAAATTGCAAAACTGTGCTGTTTCAGAAAAAAAAATTGTAAACTAGTACTTGGCTCTGAATTGAATATTAAATAAGACATTGTAACACGCAGTGGATTTGGCAAAACCAAGTTCCCATGCATTTTTAGCTTTTACCTGCATCTAAAATTTTTCACCTCACATGAATAAAGCCCAGCCAAGGTTCAAGTGAAAAGTGACAGATTTAAAACACAAGGGATTATATCCTGGATCTAAAGATCAAAGAGTGGTACAAATTAGATTTTGTGACTACTGTGAACACAAAGGCTTCACATCTTGAGAAAAAGAAACAAGGCATTGAGAGGAAGCAATAATTTTTCACAGAAGCTACAGGAAGCCACTGACCTGCTGAGAATGTGTTGCTCAGCTCTGTCGTGTGCCTCTAGTTCTCTGTTTTAGAAATATTGCACACATTTCATTAAGTGTAAACACATCTCTATTATAAAACTATCAAGGAGGAGATAAGATAAAAATTAAAAGTAAACCACAGTAAATTGGTAGAGACACCCTGGTTATAAATAGAATCACTTCAAGATTTGCTTTCTAACAGGATCTGGGAGGAAAAGTGGGAAAAAACTCTCTAACAAATTCCTTCCCATGCTTCCTGCAAATAAATTTCTTTTTTTCCACATTGATTTATTTTTTAAATTGACATAATAAAATTGTATATATTTATCGTGTATAACATGATGTTTTGAAGTATACACACATTGTGGAATAGTTAAATCTAGCTAATTAAATTTATTACCTCACATAATTATCATTTCTTGTGGGCATAACACTTAACACCCACTGTCTCAGCATTTTAAAAAAATATAATATATTGTTATTAACTATAGTCATTGTACTGTGCAATACACCTCAAACTTATTGCTCCTATTTAACTGTAAATATGTATTTGCTGACCAACATCTTCCTAAGCCCTCCTTTCCCCTAGCCACCCCAGCCTCTGGAAACCACCATTCTACTCTTTAATTATGTGCGATCTACTTTTTAAGATTCCACATATAAGTGAGATCGTGTGGTATTTGCCTTTCTGTGACTGGCTTATTTCACTTAACATGGTGTCTTCCAGATTCATCCATGTTGTCACAAATGGGAGACTTTTCTTCTTTTTTAGGGCAGAATAGTATTTCATTGCGTATATATAACACATTTTCTTTTATTTTAGGTCAGGAGATACTTGTGCATGTTTGTTACATAGGTAATTTGTATCATGGGGGTTTGTTGTACAGATTTATCACCCAGGTGCTAAGCCTACTACCTAGTAATTATTTTTTTCTGCTCGTCTCTCTTCTCCTACACTTCACCCTCAAGTAGCTCCCTGGGTCTGCTGTTCTTTTCTTTGTGTTCATGAGTTCTCATCATTTAGCTCCCACTTACAAGTGAAAACATACATATATACCACATTTTCTTTATCCACTCATCGGTTGATAGACTTAGGTTGCTTTCATATCTTGGCCCTTGTGAATAGAGCTGTAATGAACATGGGAATGAAGATATCTCTTAAAAACGAAATTGCAAATGGCATTCATTTATGAACCGAATAGTTGTTAATACTACCCATTACTAATTTTTAAAAATGGGCGTTTTGACGTCTCCAAGCTTCTTTACTTATACTTGCATATTTGGCTTTGGGATATGCATGGGGCAAAGTTCATTCTAACAAAGAAGGATTTTAAAATGTGTCAACCCTTTATCTGAACTCTAAAGAAGTAATATTTATCCTAATTGTAGAAAACATGTAGTCACATATTTTTGTACCTTTCCTCAACCTTTCATTTATGTAAGTTAGATAGATCACTCACTTCAAGCAGATTATCTGGAGTGTATGGTACTGGCAAGAAAGGTAAGTGTAGGCTTATCTTTTTGATGGCCATATATCCATCAAAATGGAACTATACTGCTAATTGTTCTTTAGGTTTTAGGTAAAAACATAAACAAATCCTGTCCTTTTTTATAGAAGCTCAGAGTTTACTGGATGTTTTTGTAATCTAGCAAGGAGAGGCGTGGTAATTTATATTATATTTACATTTTATATCAATTTTCATTTGTTGTGTGCACAAATATGTTTAGGTTAACTGTTCTATAAACTGTGTATGATCCTCATTTCATTCAATGGTTTTATTCTGAATTGTGCTGGGCCATTCTGAATTATGTTTTTAGAAAGTATCAATTTGATAAACATCTTAAAATATTATTATAAATAGATTAGTAACTTCAGGGTTGATGTAGATAGATCACTCAATTTTGACTGAATAAATGTGGAATGAATGAGTACTGCTGGAGGTAGAAAGACTCAGTTTATTCTTGCCTTTGATCTAGTTCTCAAATTTCCTCCTGGCACAGAATATTTATAGTGAACCTTCTGGAATTGCCACTTCATAACCAGCAACATGTTGCAAGATGTTGTTATAGCTACAACATCTACCACTTCTTTTTGATAATTTGTTTCAATTTAAACTTGGCTCTGTTGTACTGTCATTCAGGAAGTGTCTGTTTATGCATTCAACCTCACTTACCTCAGGGTTGAGGGGTGGGCTACCTATCCTCTTTGCTCTCCATTGCAGAGTAGTGCATCACCATCTCTAAAAACAAAAGCCACTCATTTGAGACCCATGGCGTTATTTTTATTTTACCATTGCCCCTCCTCAAACCTGCCCTAGAATGACCACCTATTCGCCATCCGTCATTCATCAAAGACATTGACATTTGTCTCGTCACCTTCCTCTCCACTCTAACTTTGCCATCCTCCTGGGCATCCTAGGTCCTCCAACAACTGCATGAACAACCCTGTGAATACCATGGTTTCCTGGTTTTCAGCCCCCACTCTTCCAATTTCCTTCTACTCCATACCCCTTCAACCACCCACTTCCACAAGAACATTTTGGAAATACATCATCACCAACAGTCGTCCCACCAACAGAATTAATAATTCAAGCATCTTTCCCCCTCACCATAGCCCCCTCTACTTTCAGATTATTAATTTACCCCTGTAGACCATCTTCAATCATTTTCACAATGTCCAGTGTTTTAATCTTCAACTTTCTCCCCAACGGTTGGCTTTTCCTTTTCTTCCCTTTCACTCTTAAGAGCTCAAAATATATAATTCATTATTTCCATGATACTGTCTCAAATGCCAAACTCTCTTGCTTCTCTGTTGTTGTTTTTTTACCCATATGATAACACTTAAGATAAACTAAGCCATCTTCTAACTCCATTCAAGCAGCCAAGAGATACACGCCTTCATTCAAGCAGCCAAGAGATACACGATAAAGTCACACCAATAGCAGATTCACTTCTGCAAACTTTATTTATTTTTTAAATTATTTATTTTTATTTTTTAGAGACAGCCTTCTTCTGTCATCTAGGCTGGAGTGCAGTGGTGGTATCATAGCTCACTGCAATCTTTGAACTCCTGGCCTCAAGTGATCCTCTCACCTTAGCTCCCTCAAAGTGCTGGGATTATAGGTGTGAGTCACTGTGCTCCACCAGCCAACTCCTGCAAATTTTAACCGCTCCATATTTAAATCTAATCACCACTCTGATATTTTCCACAAATGATATCTCTCTTTAAAACAACTGTTGTGAACTCTATCACCTGCATAAAAGAGGGAATACAACGGCTATACAGTGTAAAGAATATTGATACCGTGAACACCCGTGTGCCCACCAATTAGTATAGGAAATAGAAAATTACGTGACACAGTGGCTTTTCAAATATTTCCTGCTCTCCTTCAATTTCTGACTTCCTTATCACACCCACACACAGTAGATATCATCAGAGTGCAGCTCCCATTTTCCAGGTTCCACATCTACAGACCTGGCTTCATAGGCATCCACCCATCCTCTTTCCTCCAGTTTCTACAAAAGGGGTTCATTTTTTTTAGGTCATTTTTATAAGCAGTCCCTTCTCTCTCTTAGATTTACACATGCTCATGTTTTCTCATTTTAAAAATACCATTCCAGGCCGGGCATGGTAGCTCATGCCTATAATCCTAGGACTTTGGGAGTCCGAGGTGGGTGGATCACTTGAGGTCAGGGGTTCAAGATTAGCCTGGCCAACATGGTGAAACCCCGTCTCTACTAAAAATACAAAAATTAGCCGGGCCTGGTGGCACATGCCTGTAGTCCCAGCTACCTGGGAGGCTGAGGCAGAAGAATGGCTTGAACCTGGGAGGCAGAGGTTGCAGTGAGCCAAGATTGAGCCACTGCACTCCAGCCTGGGCGACAGAGCAAGACTCTGTCTCAGAAAAAAAAAAAAAAAAATTGCTTGAACCAACATGCCCTTCAGGTACCAACCCATTTCTTGCTTTTTTTCCACAGGCCAATTTCTCAAGTATTGTCAGTACTCACTACCTTAAATTTTCCCACTCACTACTCATTACTTAACCCACACTGGTCTGGCTTCTGTACCTGTAACTCCTCAAACAGCTATTACTCATTAAACCCGTGGCCTCCAAGTGGTTTTATCTGGTAAAATATTTTTTATAAAATCCTCATACTTGGCTGGGCGCGGTGGCTCAAGCCTGTAATCCCAGTACTTTGGGAGGCCGAGAGGGGCGGATCACGAGGTCAGGAGATCGAGACCATCCTGGCTAACACGGTGAAACCCCATCTCTACTAAAAAAAATACAAAAAACTAGCCGGGCGAGGTGGCGGGCGCCTATAGTCCCAGCTACTCGGGAGGCTGAGGCAGGAGAATGGCGTAAACCCAGGAGGCGGAGCTTGCAGTGAGCTGAGATCCGGCCACTGCACTCCAGCCTGGGCGACAGAGCGAGACTTCGTCTCCAAAAATAAAAAAAATAAAATAAAATAAAATAAAATCCTCATACTTGGTGTGCTTGGAGTGGAAGGGAAGATTTCAGTATGTGTTTTGTCAGTCATTTTCATGGAAGTTTTTTCTTCTTCTTTTTTTTTTTTTGCTGCATTCTGTAATATGTTTTGGGTAAGGGGCCTTCCTGTATTAGGTGGATGACTCTACAGATCTTTGGAGTACACAACTCCACTATACCTTGTGTGTTCTTCCTTACATCATGAGGTCTCAGCTTAAGGGTAACCACTCTATACTGTGCAGAGCCCTCCGCTGCCTGTTCATTACTCCCTGGTGTTCCTGCCACCCTCTGCTGCTGTGTCTTTCAGGATGTCTATTGGGTGGGGCTGCAATTGGCTGTGAAATCTAGTGAATAATACCCTGAGACAGCTGAGCCTATTAAATAACTCTGAAAAATGTACTCCAGGTTTGTTCTGATAGTTAGCTGGCATTATCCACCAGCTCGTGTATTAGGGCACTCACCCACACTAAGTTCTGATCTTACATTTCCTCCCCTCCTCTCCACTCTGCTTAGGGAGAAATTCTTGATGAGATCTTGAGCCATCAGCTCAGTCCAAGAAAACTTCAATTTGCCAGCCCGAATCTTTGTTTCTAGCTCTTACTTTTTTACTTGAAGCCATTCTAAGATTTTAATAGGGTAACATGCTTCCTTCACTCTTGGAGGATGAGGGGGCCTCTCTGCATGTCTAAATTACAGAATGTTATAAGCATTTCAGTCCCTGTGATGCCATTTGCTTTCTGTTCTCCAGAAGTTGTTTCTACTTTGTTATTTGGTACTCTCATCTTGTTTCTCGACAATGCTCCAGAAGTTTTCTTTAATTTTATATATTTGATTTCTGTATTATGGAGAGGGATGGGGTGCTAAAAAGTTTCTCACTTCGCCATCTTAACACTGAGAAGCTACCTTCTTTGATGGGTTCTGTGAGGTATATAAATGCATCATTTGAGTCTGGTGGTTCAAGAAATGTGATCTCAGCCAAGCAGCCCAAACTCAAAGCCTGGTCCACTTTCTGCCCATACGGCAGGGGCGAGTGACTGAAACTCACACACCCCAATTGTCTCACATGTAGCATGGAAATCGATCATTGTTCAGAGTAAATGAAGTCCTATTTTCAAGGTCACTTAGCACACTGCCTGAGACATTGTGGGTGCAGGCTGGAAGGAGGTTTTACTGGACAACTTGAATACAGTCATGCAGTGGGGAAGTTCACCTGTATCTTTTCTCCTGTGCTGCTCAGAATGAAGAGATTGGTGTCTGCACTTCCTAGAGTGTTTTGTGGGTCAAGGTTTGCTCCTATGGAGGAGTTCTAGTACTGCCATTTGGTCCAGTCTGTGTATTTCTAAACCTGGGGAATCTTTATCAGGTCAAAGCTAGAATTTTCCCTTTTTCTTTTTTCCCCCGGTACCAGGTGGCTATCAGCAGCACAGGTTTACATGTTCCTTGTACCTTTTGTTATTTGGTACTCTCATCTTGTTTTCCAACAGTGCTTCAGAGGTTTTACCTGTTTTTCTATTTTTGTATTTCTGTATTATGAAAAGGGATAGAATGCTAAAAAATATTTCAATGTTTCTCCATTTCTAGTTCCCATAGAAATAAAGTTACTTATTCCCCCACATTTCCCATCCCAAGAGACTTAAAATTGAGTACCATTCTTAAAAAGAGAAAAATGTCCAGCGTGGGGTGGAGTGTACTGGACCTCGCAGATGGTCCCATCTGAGCCACAGAAACTATGATTGGGACGGGTGTTTTTTTTTTTGTTTTTTTGTTTTTTTGTTTTTTTTTTGAGACGGAGTCTCGCTCTGTCGCCCAGGCTGGAGTGCAGTGGCCAGATCTCAGCTCACTGCAAGCTCCGCCTCCCGGGTTCCCGCCATTCTCCTGCCTCAGCCTCCCGAGTAGCTGGGACCACAGGCGCCGCCACCTCGCCCGGCTAATTTTTTTTGGTGTGTTTTTAGTAGAGACGGGGTTTCGCCGTGTTAGCCAGGATAGTCTCGATCTCCTGACGTTGTGATCCGCCCGTCTCGGCCTCCCAAAGTGCTGGGATTACAGGCTTGAGCCACCGCGCCCGGCCGCGGGACAGGTGTTTTTTCCCAAGAAGTGTGATCTCAGCCAAGCAGCCCAAACTCAAAGCCTGGTCCACTTTCTGCCCATAGGGCAGGGGCGAGTGACTGAAACTCACACACCTCAATTGTCTCACGTGTAGCATGGAAATCGATCATTGTTCAGAGTAAATGAAGTCCTATTTTCAAAGTCACTTAGCAACTTTGAATGATCAGAAGGGTGAATGAATGCTTGGCAGGAAAAAACAACAGGCATCCATTACATGCACTATCTTCCTTTTGTGTTTGTGGTGGCCATCTGAAGTCAGGGGGACCGCTAGGCACCTTCATTAGCATCTTTGAGTGCCCTCCTTAACAAGAGCGTGATGCCAATCCGTGCCACGTGAAAGCTGAGGTCAAACATTGTGGACAGATGTCCTGTGTGCACTGGCCTGGTGCAGCTGCCAAAATCCTTTGGTTTATCCCAAGCCAACTGTCTAATTATTTTCCTTACTGGTGTTCTCTACTCACTGGGAGGTTTCTCAGGGATGTTCCATCTATTTTCTTCTATTTATTTTCTGTGTTAAATCTCTCATTTTTCTCCATCTGACACAACCTACACAACATGATTACTGACTTATTAATGACACTTTTCTGATTCTTAGTGCTAATGACTTTCTTCTTTTTGTATTTTTTGGTCAATTTTATGGTTTCTGAGAGGAAGCAACTTTAAATATGCAAAATTGAAATGTCATGTTATATTTAAACTCACACTTAAAACCTGTAATCATCTTCACTTTGCGTTCAGTATTTCTTTATACTCCCTTTTGCCGTTTTATGCCATATGCTCTGATCAGCACACATATACTCAGATTGCTAAGTACCAGTCATGACTATTCTAATTTATTTGAACCAAGGGACATTGAGAAAAGACCACGAATGACCCTCCCAAACCATCACGATCCTTACAAGAATCCTTAAGGCAACAACTTTCAATGTGAAGTTGATTCTAACTTGCTTAGGTGTTCAATAAATATTAAATGATAATGATTCTGAAGAAACCATGTTGTTGGTAATCTCATCCGATTTAATACTGTATCTCTACAATCGTGTCTGAGTAAATTCTTCAAAAATCAAATTTAGTATTTTCATAATATTGCTGAAATCATAAACCGTTGTGTTATTAAGTGTGCGTCTTCTCCACTTAGTTTCATTTTTCAACAACAGCACACTAAAATGAAATATAATTCTGAAATAACTAAAAAAGGTAGCAATAATGATTGTTTGTTCCTTTGGAAAGAATATTGTTAGAAGGTGGGATAACTTAGGCTTGAAGTTTTCCTCTGAAAGTTTACAAGAGGGCACATGGGGTCAGAACTGTTTCAGACAATAGACAAACAGGTTTCTGGGTGGCCGGAATCTGATTATGGTGAAAACGGAACCTTACTGTGGGAACTGGAGACAGCAGTGCCTCTTGAACTTAAGCAAGTGGGTGTATTTTAGCCCAAGATAAACAAAATCATTGTAGGGTTTTGACCTTAAAATGAGGTTAGAGATAATACTATAATATTTCAGTTGTACAAGTCAAGACATAAACATGCTCCATCCTCTGCGGTTGCATGAAACAACATGTGTGCTTGTTCAGACAACAGACCAACCAGCCTGGGTTGGAATCCTGGCTCTGCTTTTACAAACTGTGTGTAATAGATAACACTGATACCTGCCTTGATCTCCTTTTCTGGGTCGGTGCACGCATCTCCCAGCTGCAATGAATTTTGTTTGCTCTCAGCTCTTAGCTGCTCTCTTCCAATAATTGCCTTGGGCCAAATGGGAGCCACCTCATCACCCCCTAGGATGGCAAGTAACCACTGACTAAGTGACATGCAGGGTACAAAGACCAGCACACTTACCTAAAGTGACACCAACCCTGTGTTGCAATCCACTCCCCAGAGCTCCGGGCTGAATCTGTTCTCCATCCTAGACTATTCCTTGCTTAGTTTTTCCCTCCTTATCTGCCTTGCTTCCTTTACTCTCCTTCTCTGAGAGTGTTCCCTCAGTAAATCACTTTCATAAGAATCCTTACTTTAGGAGCTGCTTCCAGGGCACCCAGCCTAAGCCAGTTGGTCCTGCAAGTGTTCCTAGGAAGTAGACACAGGCAGGATGGGATTCTAGAGGTTAATCACTTGTCTCTTCAAAGGCAAGTAGGAGCCCATTACTGGTGACGTCTGGAGTATTGATAGGTACTGCCATGCTCTAGGAGGTTACAACTTTATCTATGGTGAGAGGGGAATAGTAACTATCAGGGCGATGAAACTGAGTGGCCATTGATAAGGACTAATAATGCATTGAGGAGAGAAACAAAAAGACTTGGTTCTATTAAAAATAAATAAATTAAAAACCAAGTGTGAATGTCAGAGAATCTTCTTGGTAGCATTTAAAGGGACATTTGTCTTCCTCAGCCAGAGGACAGCAATACTAAAAACAAGACTCACGAGTTAACATTAAAAATGAAAGAACATCAAAGAAGGCTGAATTCTTAGCCCACACAAGTCTTTTATGTTGAAGTTAGGGTCCTGATATAGAAGATGTAGGACTCTGAGACTTAGAACGAGGAGATATACGTAGACACTGAGAAGTGGCCCATTCTCTTTGTTGAAAAGATGGAAGTGGCCCCTTCTACTTGTTCAAAGACTATGTAGAGGCTTCAAATGAATCAGGTGAACTATAAGAAAATGCTTGCTTTCCCCAGGATTTGCAACCACTTGGACACTAGACTCATTAATAGGGCAAGAGTTCAGCACAACCAGAATAACCCTACTGGAGATCTGGTCCTGCTGAAGAGAGGGATCACATATCAAAGGAAGTGCAGGACATGATTCATGTGTGCAAGTAGGAGCGTGTGGGAGTGAATCATCAGCATGCCAGATCAAGGACAGTGAAATAAAAGCTGGAGAAAGACGAGATTATCGACATGAGATCCCTTTCCTATGACACAAAATTAAACACCATGGCAATGGCTCTGAGTGACAGGCTTAGTAAGCTGCTAGGAAGCTTCCTGGAAGCATGAAAAAAGTGATGTCTTATATTAAACAGAGTGAAGATGCTATAACTTCCATGGTAGAGAAAATATGTCAAAGACCCAGGGGATTTGGCATGCTGGAACGTATTTGCTACATGAGACTGGGAAACCAACTAATGACCACATTCCTTGAGAGGGCTTAGAGGACACTTTACCAAAGCAGTAGGGATGAGCTGGTGAGGAAGGTGTCAGTATTGTTGAGAAGCCCAATGGCGCTGTCCTTTATGGGCAGGGTTGACAGTAGGAGATGCTGTAATTGTGCCTCCCAGTAGCGATGGGAATGATAGGATTTTAGAATAGCAGAGGCCAACATACAGCACTTAACCATTGGAAATTAGATGGGCATAATTAGCATAATGCAAAGCAACTTGGGATGTCAGTCGGGGAACCCGATCCACAGGGATTTATGGTGATGGCTAACAGAACATAATGTCCATAGGAATGGGATAGATGGGAACCCAACGAAAATATTATTAATATACATACCCTAAGAAATCAAGAACAGACAAGGAGAAAACAAAAAGCTGACCCAATAGGAAGTCTCTTGATCTTGCCCAGTTTCCAGACCGAAGTCATTTCTCAGTTACAGCATCTATAGACTGAGAATCCAGAGCCCCATGAAGAAGGACTCTACCACAATGTATACGGTAACTCTCCTTCAGACCTTCCTTAAAGGGACCTCCAGAAATTACTCAGGTAACCACATATTGAGGAAAGGGGAAGACCCAGATCTTTTTTTTTTTTTATGTCTTTTATGTGCAAATTTATTGAGGCATACTCTGTGGAGTTATATCAACTTTTTTTATTTATTTATTTTTTATTTTTTTATTATTATACTTTAAGTTCTAGGGTATATGTGCATAACGTGCAGGTTTGTTACATATGTATACTTGTGCCATGTTGGTGTGCTGCACCCATCTTTTGAGGGCTTTTCAACACGGAGCATGATTTGATGCTGGTCCTTGGAAACCCCAAGAGCCATGATGCCCCCTGCTCCTGTTCGAGTAGGTGTATGTATGAGGATTAGGTAATAAATGAAGTTCTAACTCAGGTATGGCTTACACTGGGTCCACTGAGGCCCTGTAGGTACCTGGAGGCCATTTCCCTGATTCCTAAATGTGTAACTGCAATGACGTATGAGTTGCAGCCATATTCCTAAGTGTGGAATATACTGCTTCCAGAGTTTGAAGATAATTACCAAGCACTGGGCTTTTTTTTTTTTTTTTTTTTTTTTATAAATAAAGGTTTAAACATGAGGTTTAAAAATATTGAAAAGACCAAGTCCCAGTAAAATCCAGATCTCCAGGTCCCTGAAAAAATATGGTGGTCCTTTAGTTTTATAGGGTTTATCTCCTACCCTTTGGGTTGCATATATCTTACCAAAGCCTCCAATCTATTTGCTACCTCTTGCTCGTGTGTATGGATCACCATGATGGCACTGATTTGGTGGGTTAATGTGATGTTCTGTGGAATGTCACAATGGTCTCATCCCCTTGTACTATGAGATGACAGAGGGTATGGCAATTAATGCAGCCCTGGGGACAGACTTTAAGTGAACGTAATGTGCCTCTGATCCTTCTTCCAGCTAGAAATGAAAGAGAATGCAGGTTTACCAGCACACTCCTGGACAAGACACTTTGTCGGCACCAATCCCTCCCTCATTCCAACCTCTAACCACTGCCTTCTATCGTGATAATATCCTGACTTCTATTAATTACTTGACCTACAATCTATTTATGCGACTAACTTTTCACGATTTCTCTCCATTTGCATGTCATCACTTCATTCCTTGCCCAGTTCACATGGTTCCACCATTATATCAGTCCTTGCATATGCCCTTGATATCCTTGTCTTTCTTCTAACTCTGCCTTCTGCACACCTGCTTTATGTACTAGAACATGACTCTAGAGAATCATGGAATGTGTTGAAAGTCTCACTCTAAATTCATGACCACTAATCCCAACCTGGGCCCTAGTGCTGCCGAGAAATCCTACCACCTTCAATTGTATTAGTATTTTCACTCTCCTTATCCTCTTCTTCCAAATTTATAGCACCTTTTCCCTTCTTATTCTCCTTTTCTCACTTCACTGAGGAAAAAAAAGCTAGCAGAAGAGAATTTCTGTCATCTCCCATCCCCACATCTACTCACTTACTGGATCTGGATCCCATGCCTGTGTTCTCCTTCCTGCTGTTATGGGCAAGTATCTGTGCTTTTAGCTAAGGACATCTGAGGACAGCTGAGGATAACTACTTGTATGCCAGATTCCATCCCCTCTCATTACCACAAGATGTTATGTGTAAGCCTCGCTTCTCTTCTGCTTCATCATTCTTCTTTCTTCTAGACCTTTTTTTTTTTTTTTTTTTTTTTTTTTTTGTGGTGTTTCCCTCTTTTTTTCTATCTGGAGTGCAGTGGTGTGATCTCAGCTCACTGCAACCTCTGCCTCCCAGGTTCAAGTGATTCTCCTGCCTCAGCCTCTTGAGTAGCTGGGATTATGGGCGTGTGCCACCACGCCCGGCTAATTTTTGTATTTTTAGTAGAGACAGGGTTTCACCATGTTGGTCAACTCCTGACCTCATGATCCACCTGCCTCAGACTCCCAACGTGCTGGGATTACAGGCCTGAGCAACCGCACTCAGCCGGTAACCACCTTTCTACCCTCTGTGTCTATGAGTTCAATTTTGTTTTTATTTTTAGATCCCACAAATAAGTGAGAACGTGCAATGTTTATGTTTTTGTGCCTGGCTTATTTCACTTAACATAATGATCTCCAGTTCCATCTATGTTGTTACATATGACTGGACCTCATTTTTTTTTTTTAATGGCAGAATAGGACTCCATTGTGTATATGTATCACATTTTCTTTATCCATTCCTATGTTTGTAGACATTTAGGTTGCTTCCAGATCTTAGCTGTTGTAAACAGTGCTGCAACAAATAAGGAGAGCAGATGTCTCTTCAACATACTGATTTCCTTTCTTTAGGTATATACCCAGCAGTAGGATTGCTGGGTCATATGGTAGCTCAATTTTTAGATTTTTGAGGAACCTCAAAAGTGTTCTCCACAGTTGTTGTATTCATTCACACTTCTACCAATAGTGTATAAGGCTTGTCGTCTGGATATAAGTCATTTTAACTGGAATGAGATGATAGCTCTTTGTAGCTCTGGTTTGCATTTCTCTGATGATCAGTGATGTTGAGCATCTTTTCATATGCCTGTTTGCTGTTTGTATGTCTTCTTTCAAGAAAGGTCTATCCAAATCTTTTGCCCAGTTTTTGGATTATTAGATTTTTTTCCTATAGAGTTGTTTGAGCTCCTTATATATCCTGGTTATTAATATCTTGTCAGAGGGGTTGTTTGCAATTATTTTCTCCCACTCTATGGGCTCTCTTCACTTTGTTGATTGTTTGCTTTGCTGTGCAGAAGCTTTTTAACTTGATGTGATCCCGTTTGTCTATGTTTGCTTTGGTTGCCTGTGCTTGTGGGATACTGCCAAGAAATCTTTGCCCAGCCAATGTCCTAGAGATTTTCCCCGATGTTTTCTTGTAGTAGCTTTATAGTTTGAGGTTCTAGACTTAAGTCTTTAATCCATTTTTGTTTGATTTTTGTATATGGCGAGAGATGGGGGTCTAGTCTCACTGTTTTGCCTACAGATATCCAGTTTTCCCAGCACCATTTATTGAAAAGACAGTCTTTTCTCTGGTGTACATTCTTGGCAACTTTGTGGGAAATGAGTTCACTGTAGGTGTGTGGATTTGTTTCTGGGTTCTCTGTTCAGTTCCATTGTTTTATGTGTCTGTTTTTATGCCAGTCCCCTGCTGGTTTGGTTATGATAGCTCTGTAGTATATTTTGAAGTCCGGTTATGAGATTCCTCCAGTTCTGTTCTTTTTGCTTAGGATAGCTTTGGGTATTTCCTTTTACCCTTTCTTACAAAATTGTTGTTTTTAGAAAACACACACTCAAGAATGATCAAAAGTGCTTGCTTTTTTTTTTTTTAAATTATGTTTTGGAGTAATGTTCCATAGTAAGATTCTGAATCAGTACCAGGAATGCCTTTCTTTTGTAAACCAGAAAAAAATGCAAAAATGGGAAGTGGAAAAGAAGAACTGGAAGTCCACAAATGCCTTCTCAAGCATTTTTTAAAGTAAAGTGGTCAAAAAGAGGTTGTGTGTCTAGAAGTTGAGTTCTTTAAAGCTTCTCATGGTCACATATACTCTGGAAAATCTTGTGACCCCAGGGTATGTATGGCAATGCCCTATATCAAATAATGTGCTCTAAATTATTGGAGGTCTACACAATCCTCTTATTTGAGCAAAAAAAGATGTATTTGCATGTCTCCCAAGATATTTGACAAAAGTCACCAAGCATTCTATTATCAAAAAATATTTTAATTGGTGTATCACCTGACTATTCACCTAGTTTCTGTTATAATTTGGCTGAAAGAGAACATGGAGAGAGGTGTGATAAGATCCTCATGGCAAGGTAATTGAAAAGTAATGAGCACTGACAGTCTTTACAGATAACAGCATTCCTGGGGAGGAACATTGTTGTACCTTTGGGATTTTGGTTGGTTCTATTCAAATCCTCAGTTCTGCAAAAATCCATAAAAGTTACTTCTATGTGAGTCACCAAAGGATAGCATCAAGATATCTTTCCATTTAAAAAAACATAACATAAAAATTTAATTTTAAATTTTCTTTTACCAAAAGACTCTATGTGATGCAACGTTCTGCAGTATTGGGTTATCATTATTATTATCATTCACAACTTCTAAAAAACATGTATATCATACAAATGTTAATATATAAATATTAAACATTAAAATTAAATTTTATTGGAAATGTGTATCTTAATGAGGTGAATTGAAGTTTATTTTTCTTTTAGTTCACTTATTCATGAATATTGCTAATTGCTGGAATAAGATAACTCTTAGAACAATAACTGTTCCTTTTTTTCATTATATATACCTAAATATCGAGAAAACTAACTTACACAAATAAGTAGATAGAAATAGAATGTCACTGTACTGTTACTAAATTATTTACCTTTCTCCCAAGATATTTGACAAAAGTAATAAAGCATTCTATTAATAAAAATTCTTTTAACTGATGTATCAGCTGGCAATTCAACTAGTTTCTCTTATAATTTGGCTGAAAGAGAAAATTAGACACCATTTGACTCCATGGTTTTCTAATTGTTAGCGTCATTCACCTTCTCAACAGGGACACTGCCATTTTAGTAATCCCACTGTTTGGCATTCAGATGTTTTATACCTAGAGCAATGCTAATGGTAAGATTCATAAGGGGGTGAAGAGTGACTACAGTTTATTAAGTGGGAGAAGAGTTGTTACAAAAGAAACATTGAAAAGCAAGAATCTGCATGTTCATCATTGAAACATCCTCAAATCTAGTGATTTTAGGAAAGCAGGCATAGGGAATTGAGGGCTTAGGGGTCTGTTTCCTTATAACTGTTTACTCCTTGGATAGGTTTGATATAGCCTGCTCTAATAACTGCCTGTTGAGGGTGCCTGACTCTCCCAGTTTTCCTCCTTCCCTCCCTGATCATCTCTTTTGAATTTCTTTTGCAGGCTCTTCCTCACCCTGGAATGCTCCAAACAATCCTCAAAAAGCTACATTCTTTCTCCTAGGGAATCTCTAGGGAATCTCATCCATGACTTAAGTAGCACAAATAGGCTGACAGCACCCAGAGATTTTTTTTCTATAGTGGAATCTTTTGGTGAGCACTCAATTCATATAACAAACTCTCTCCATAACATCTCTAGTAAGATGTCTAGCAGACATCTTAAATTTAAGTTGTCCTAAAGCAAACTTCTAACCTGCTCCCTGATATGGTTTGGCTCCATCCTCTCCCAACTCTAGTCTTGAATTGTAGCTCCCATAATTACCTCGTGTTTTGGAAGGACCCAGTGGAAGATAATTGAATCATGGGCGCGGTTTTCCCAATACTGTTCTTGTGATAGGGAATAAGTCTCACAAGGTCTGATGTTTGTATAACGGGTTTCTGCTTTTGCTTGGTTCTCATTCTCTCTTGCCTGCTGCCATCTAAGATGTGCCTTCGGCCTTCTACCATGATTTTGAGGCCTCCCTAGCCACACAGAACTGTGAGTCCATTAAACCTCTTTTTATTTATAAACCACCCAGTCTCAGGTATGTCTTTATAAGCAGTGTGAAAACAGACTAATACACTCCCCCTCCCTAATTTTCTTCTTCCGTAGGCTTCCCCATGAAAGTTAATTTGGAGCATTCTTTAGCTACCAGCCAATGCTGTTGGCTCTACCTTCTATTTCCAAAATTTGGTCTCCAATACTGTCTCTTATGGGTTGTTCCTGATACCGCAGCCCAATGAATTCTTTAAAAACACACAGAGAGGAGAAGAACCCTTCAGCACCTATTTCTCTCTCTCTCTCTCTCTCTCTAAAAGTAAAAGACAAACTCCTTAAAATTTCCACAATCCCATACATGGTTGGTCCCTACTTTTCTAAAGGCATTCTGGACTGTTCTGCTCACTCACTCCATTCCAACTCCACTGGCCTGCTCAGACATGTCAGGTGGGCTCCTCCCTCCAGACCTTGCCATTGGCTGTTCCTTCAACTGGGATTCTTATTATCCAAGATATTTATATGGCTTATTCCATCCCCATCCTCTTCTTCAGGTCTTTGCTCAAATGATCAACAGTGAGGTCTTCTCCAACTCCCAACTGAATATTGCATCCAATCCTTCTTCTACACTCCCAATTCCTCATTCTTGAATCATTTTCTCTATAGCACTTTTCATTCATGATGTACTGCATTCTTTACTTGTTTATTATTATATTGCTTTTTCTGTTTTCCTTCACTCTGTCTCCTATGAGGAAAGCTATTTTTGTCTACTGCATCTCTAGGGCCAAGAACAATGACTGGACTCATAGTAAAAATTCAATAAATATGTGTTGAATGATAAGTAAATGAGACAACGATGCCACTAAATTGTACAATGTAATAATGTGCCTGGAGTGTATAAAGGGAAGGAGAGAAGGAGAAAAGGAGCAGACTCTGCCAGTATTTATTGGCTTCTTTTAACATCGTTTGCCTGAGCAGTCACTGATCCTGGTCATGGCTCTTCAATGTGAATTTCTCTCTAACCTAAATATACAACCTTATAGTTACTATCAGTATTGATTTTCCACTTCTCATCAGCTTCTTGCCCCTCAGTCTGCTTTTCCATGATTTGGTCATTTACTTGATTACTGTTTGTCCAAGGTGCTGGGTGCCTCACTTTCTATACGTTACCATGTAGAGATGGTCACTTTGATCTCAGACCTGGGAAAGTCAAATTTCCAAATGTTAGGCTTGCTGTCACAGGCTAGTTCTTGGCATGATATGGCCAACCATCATCTGATGCTCCCTTTGAATGGGCCCTTGTGGTATGAAATGTTTATTCTTAACTTTAAAAAATGACATTTAAAAATACCAGCTTATTATTCATTCTCAGTTGATATAATACTCGACTCAGTGAGGCTAAACGTAATCAGAATCTCAATTCTAATATCATAGAGTGACTAGCAAGGATTTTGTTCTTTTTCCACCAGTGACTTGCCCTCCTGAAAGTTTAGCCCCAGACCCACGGTGGCCTTAGGACCTGAAGCTGTAATCCCACAGTCTCAGGAATACACCCATATCCAACAGCCATAGAAGAACTAATGGTCCCACTGGAGGCTCAGTCCCTGGCTTTCATGGCATTGAGGAAAGAAGCCACTCTTCTGGCAAGGTGAGCGAATTATCCATCTAGCAGAAGCCAATGTGAGATTGCTGGTCTTGTGTTCTAAACCCTGCATGCAAAGCCCAAGCCACCCTCACAGAAATGCCTTCTGTGACTCAAGAGGGTTTTGTATTCTGCTGTCTCATCATAGATTCTGCATTTTCTTCTGCAGTTAAGACATTTCAGAGATTTGCAACTCATTACTTCTCAGAAGAGAATAAAAGATTTAGAATATTTTCTTTTTAATTATTCATGATAAGGTTTGAGAGATGGGCCATCCTGCAAATGCAGTCAGCATATTCTTTTGGGACATCCACTAAGGTACGTGTATAAGTATTTTTTTCTTGCTTCCCTTAACCCTGTTTTGTCCCAGATCAAAAATACTGACCCTGAGACTTGCTTCCCCTATTGGGTCAGCTGCCCTGCTTCCTCATCTTGTTTGCTGATGCAGTTTTAGTCTGTTTTTCTAGGAAGAGTTGGCTCCTCTCCTTGAGGAATTGGGGCCTCTAAGAGGAGTAACCCTATGTTTGCAGCCAGATGTCTGGCCACATCTTCCAGCTAGGTCAGCATGGTGGAGCATGCAAAGTCCAAGCCGATGTGCTTGATTCCACAGCAGAAGACATTGTGACTTTATAGTCCCTATGAGTTATCTAGATTGACTGAGAACCCTAATTCTTGCATTGGTTTCAAGGCCCCTCAAGGTCCTCTATTTGGAGAAACTAATTATTCTTAATGGGGCATTGTGTAGAAAGTTGTTTTCTGTCTACTGAAGAATAGACCACAGTCTCCTTTTCCACTCCTCTCTCCACACACTGTCACACACACCCCACAATCAGGAAAGGCACGGTGTGGTATTTAAACGTCCAGAGTGAGACCATCAGGGTGTGAAACTGGTTCTATCATTTACAAACTGTAAGAACAAAGCTTAATCTCTCTGTGCATGAGTTTTCTCATTTGAAAAATGAGAACATTCTACTTACCTGGTAGAATTGTAATAAATTAAATAATACATTATAAGCACTTAGAACTATTCCTGACAGTAATGCTAAATAAATGTTAGTTATTACTTTTATGATCACAATTTGAACTGTATTATAGGAAATTACACATTACCCATGTCTCCTGTAGTCAAGGCAACTAGGCCACCAACCTTCCAATGGTGAAAGTTCCCAGTTGGCAGAAGGGAATCGTCCTAGTGCTGATTTAAGTCTAGCATTCATTCACCACCTTGGCAGTGGTATGGTTAAAAGCCAGAATTCTTGGCTTCAGGTCTGTTTTTCTGCCACTACCCAGCTCTATGAACTCAGGCAAGTTACTTGACCTCCTGTGCCTTGTCTTCCTGATCTATGAAATGGACTCACAAGGTAGTCGAGAATATTAAATGAAATAATATGTGGAAAGAGCCGAACCATCAACACTGTAAATCTAACATAAGGAGCCCATTGTTTTCCATTTCCAGGTTCCTCTGGTTCCATTTGGCCCCCTTTTCTTAGTATATCTGGACTGCTTGGATCCTTCCTTATGACTTTTCCACTTCTTGGCTCTCTCAGATGACTGGGGTCAAGAGGGTAGAGAATACCAGGCAAGGAGTCCTGGATTCTCCATAAAACCAAACAGTTCTAAGTCCTGGTTTGCTGGAAGCTGGAGAGTTGGAGAGATACTAATGCAAAACTCTGCCTACTTCTCATGCACCTGGCAAGTGCTTTCAGTCATGGGATCCAGTAGAATTTCTAGCTCTATGTGCCCAGCGGAGGTGGAAGAGAAAGGTAGCGACTGGGGAAGTGGCTAAAGAAGGAGACTGTACTCAAGTCCGCATGGTCTTCCTACACTTTCTATTCCACTGTTGAGCCAGGCACTTTCCATCACATAAAAGAGTCCCTTTACATTGAACCATTGGCCCTGCTCTATTCTTCAAACTCTTTGTCTTCTTCTCTAGTTTTCCAATTTCCGAACTTTCTACTCTTTCTTCTAATTTATTCTTTGGACTTAGATGTCCATTTCTCTTTTCCTAATGACAAGCCATAATTTAGAATTAAGCATATGTAAACTTAATATGTATAAAACAAGGATAACTTTATCTGCTCTCATAAATTTGGTAGCACTTATCAGCAAAACTATCTGCGTCTGGAGCTTTTTGAGTGTAAAGGATTTAATTATTATTACTATTTTTTGTGTGGGTCAATTTTGGCATTTTGGATAATTTTTCTAGAGGTGTATTTAATTTATCTTCCTTCCTTCCTTCTTTCCTTCCTTCCTTCCTTCCTTCTTTCCTTCCTTCCTTCTTTCCTTCCTTCCTTCTTTTTTTCCTTTCCTTTCCTTTCCTTTCCTCTCCTTTCCTTTCCTCTCCTTCTTTCTTTCCTTTCCTTTCTAGAGGTATATTCATCTAATTCCCTCCCTCCCTCCCTTCCTTCTTTCTTGCTTTCCTTTCTTTCACCAGGTCTTGCTCTGTCACCCAGTTTGGAGTGTAGTGGTGTGATCTTGGCTCACTACAACCTCCACCTCCCAGGTTCAAGCGATCTTCCCACTCAGCCTCCCAAGTAGTTGGGACTACAGGTGCACACCATCATGCCCAGCTAATTGTTTTTGTATTTTTTGTAGAGATGGGGTCTTACTGTGTTGGCCAAGCTGGTCTGAAACTCATGGACTCAAGTGATCTACCTGCCTTGGTCTCCCAAAGCACTGGAATTACAAGTGTGAGCCACTGAGCCCTACCTACTCTAGGGTTTCTTCTCTTTTGTTTCCATTGTTGTTTAGCATTAACTCAATATGACTCATGCATAGATTTATTTTTTTTTACTATCAATTAAGGTTAGAATTTCTATGTTTTGTCCTAAAATGGTTAAATTCCTGAACCAACTCTGCTACCTCTGTCTGCTCTCTCCTCCTGCTCCCTCTTTGTTGATGTCCTCCTGAGTTTAGCTCTGGAATGTTATAAATAAATTTGTGGGTATGCTGGGATGGGGTGTTACCAGTTACTTAAACAAAAATAAACTGTACTGAGTTATCCACTTACTCTCACTTCCTGTATCGTTTTGCTTCCTCTGGCATTATTTTTCTCTAGTGGTTTAATACTTCTTCCAAGAATGTTCCAACAACGCATTTGTTTGGTAAACTTTGAAAGGTCTTGGGTACTAAGAAAATTTTTATTTCAGTGTCATTCAATTGATAGTTTATTTGTATAAAATTCTAGCTTCAGAGTTTCTTTTTTGCTTCCACACAACCACAGTATTACCCATTATCATCTCATGTCTAATAATCCTATTGAAAGACCTTTAATAATATGGTCTTCATACTTTCGTGGTTCTGCTTGTCTTCACACAATGTGTTTCAGTTTTCTTTGTGTATCTGATGATCTGACGTTTCGTGACAATGTGATTAAATGTGATTTCATTTTTCATATCTCTCCCGCTTAGTGTTTTATGCACTTTAATTTTGAATCTTCCATCTTCCTTTAGTTCTAGAAAATGTCAGTTAATATTTCTTCAAATATTCCCTCCCTTCCTTTTATTTTGTCCTGCCTAAGAGAGCCTATTCTATTATTTGGACATTTCTCTTTTAATCTTCCAAGCCTCTCAAATTTAAAAAAATTTATTCTTATCTGTTTATTGTTTTCTGGGGCTTTGTGGGTGAGTTCCCTGATTGGACTAACGGGCTTCTTAGTTCATTTCTCAGCAGAACCCTTTCTATCATCCAGCCCCTGTGTGGGGTTCTTTATTCAATCTTTTATTACCTGAACTCTCTAATTGGCTCTTTTTCTATTTTATGTTTCTAATGTGTCTTATTTTCTCTTTGCCTATTATAATTTTTGTTATGTTTAATCTATTAATTTTTATTTCTCTGGAATGACTGTGCAGTTGTCATTCTTTTCTAAAACTTACAGTCTGCAGAATATTTCTACTTTTCCCTCTGATCTCACAGTGTCATGACTTGTAGGGAGTACCCTGGGAGGAGGGGAAAAGCCCAGGTCCTAGCCTATGCTCTTTGCAGAGATATGGTGGGTACAGGGTAGAGAAGGCTCTGGGACTGGCCTGCCTGTCTCTTCCTAAATCAGGCTGTAGTGCTGCCTTGATGTTTCCCTGCCACTGCTTATTCCAGGGGCCCTGCAGTTTTTACTGTCCCATGTATTTTGCAGGAGAGAGAAAGCAGTATAACTGGAGCATTCCTTGCAGTCTAACATGAGCATTCCTTTCTAACCTATCCTCTTGCCATAGCTGTCTTCCCATTACAAATGACTGTGTGCTGCTTTGAGTGTGCATTCCTCTTACCTCCTCCAAAACCAACCTCCTAGCCACCTTCTGCTGCTTTAAGAGTTTCTGAAAGTTGTGTTTCTTTTTTTGTCTCTATTTTTAGTGTATGCGTCAGCACTGGGATTATTTGAAATGCATGTCAAATCTGTAACATCCCTACGTTTGGCTTTAAGAGAGGAAGACAGGCCCTGATGCCAAGCTGCCGTCTTATCTGACACTTGCAATTCTGCATTCGTTCTGTATCTTAAGAAGGAGCTCATGACTGGAAAGATGGGATCCAGGAATGGGTGTGGAGCGTGCCCCAGACAACCGCAGAATGTTTGAGGGGAAGGTCTCATATTTTCTATTTTGATGTCTCAGAAACTGCCATGAGCCGCTAGAGGCTTCTGTTCTCTTTTCTCTAATTTTCTTCACTGTCAACTCTGACCCTGTTGATTTCTATGGATATCTACATTGTCCTATCCAGAGTGACTCTAGAACTCCCCATGTGTGACAAATACATCACCTAAACAGTAGTAGGGTGTGCATAGGTCCTCTTTTGACACCAAATTTCTCTTTAGCTTCTCAATTAAGAGCATCAGATGTATGGCATTCAGGTCATGATCATTCTAAAACTTGTGTTCATTGAACGCCACCAGTACTTAACCTTCGATTCTTGCTAGATTTTTCTATATCATGAAAGAGAAACTAATGAATGCTAGTGAAGCTAATGAATGAATTAATGTAGGAATGAGTAAGTGCATTAATAAAATGCTATTTTGCTTCCCAGATGATTATGTCATTATATGAATCATTGGTTATAACCTTAAAACCCAAGGAAAATTTCACTCTCATCCTGGAACATGCTCCTCCAAGATGGTCCATAAGTTGCCTGTGTAGCATCTGCAACCTTTTCTTGATGTTAAAATGTTTGGTTCATTTAATCATGAATTCAGTATTCAGCATTTTCTCAGTGAACATAAAATGATGGCAACTGTTTACATTTTTGTTCGGGTCCTCCTCTACTTCTCAGAGTTCATCCAGAATCCCCCATTTTCTGAGGTTGGCACATAATCCTCTTGGAGCGAGATGTTCAGTAAGTACTGCCGAGTCCTCAAGCCACTGTGTGTTCCCAGGAGCCCTCCGTGTGCCAGGGCAAGAGTGGAGAGCTGGCCATGTCCTCTTCTCTGTTATTCTTTGCTTTAAGTGCATGAAAACAGTTCTGCTTCATCTATTTCTTGCTGGGAGTTCAGAACAAACACAGCCATATATTCCCATTTAACATCTCTCAACCTCCTTATAATTCAGATAAATCTAAGTAAGAGTCACCGTGCTATACTCCATTCATCCATTTGTTCATTTCAGAAGCCACTTACTGAACCTTCTAGGTGTTAGCCATTGGGTCAGCTCTATAGGATACAATGATGATACAGTAGACAGTCTCAAAAAAAAATAGACAAAGAAAAGAGGGAGGATTATAGAGAGTGAATGAGGGCTGCCTGGCCTGGGAAGGGAGAAATTTGTCTTGGATAGAGCTCTGTGTATCTATGGCGAGGAGGCCATACCTGGAGTAGCCTTTCCACAGGGTTTCTTTAGATGATAGATGGGTATGAGTGACAGAATTGAAATGAGACCCCAAGGAACACACATGGCACTCCAAAATATCAACAGTACTATAAATATATGTATGTGTTAACTAGAATTAAAGCATTAAAATTAATTAAAATTAAAACTTCTAGTGAACTATTTCAAAAATTCTAAAGGAAGGAGTGTGGTAATAATAGCCACCAAAGTATCTGCAAGTATCAAATGCTGTGTTTATATAAATGAGAGAGGGCATGGGTATTGACAAGATATGCACTGATAACAAATAATTATCCATTGAGAGCTAGGAATTGAAAAAATAGTGTGAAACTTTCTTGAGAATCTCAAAAAAGCATTAATTCCTGAAGAATTGTTGAGGTGACATTTTTTTAAAAAGATGGTTTTGTTTAGCTGGGGACCTGTAAGTCTCAATGAAATATACAAGATAAATCATGATTATCACTAAGGAAAACATGAGTTCAGAGCCCTTCTTCCCTCTCTCCTTCCTTCCTTTCTTTTGTACATGATAGAATTAGTGAATTGGAGAATTCAGTCCACACTTTGGGAAGTATTTTTTTTATAAATGTGTTAATTAAATAGTGGATAAAGGCATGTGTAGAACTAAGTAAACATGTTGTCGTGTGGACTTTTAACACTCTCGCCACGCTGGTCATGTTCAGCGCTGGCCACGCTCTGACTGACAGCCATGTGGTATCTTTGTTGCTCCCTTTCCTCATCAGAATCCCATTACATTGCTGAATATATTTGTTGGACAAATGAAGTCCATTTTTTAATTGTATCATTCTTATAAAAAGCAGCCTAGTTCTAGAACAACATTCTAAAGATCACTAACGTAATAATTATGGCAATAATATAGTTGAATGAGAATTGATCCTGTGTAAAGTCATTTTCAGTGCTTCTTTTTATCCATTTTTTTGTAGCCCTTCTCTTGCTGTATCTCTCCTGAGTCCCTCATTCTTCAAGAGCTATGATTGTGTTGTCTGCTCAATCTAGCGTCTGCTCCAAACAATTTACAACATTGTCCTGAGACACTGAAACAATCAGCGCTGTCGAGGACCTCAGGGTTGCTGTTTATGAAGCAGATCCAGCAACCCGGGGCCTTTCTCTCTTGCTTGCTTCCTCACGTCTCATCAAGACTTACCTGCGAGCCAGGCACAGTGGCTCACGCCTGTAATCCCAGTACTCTGGGAGACCGAGGCAGGTGGATCATGAGGTCAGGAGATTCAGATCATCCAGGCTAACATGGTGAAACCTCACCTCCACTAAAAATACAAAAAATTATCCGGGCGTGGTAGCACATGCCTGTAGTCCCAGCTACTTGGGAGGCTGAGGCAGGAGAATCGCTTGAACCTGGGAGGTGGAGGTTGCAGTGAGCCGAGATTGCACCACTGCACTCCAGCCTGAGCAATACAGCAAGACTCCGTCAAAAACCAACCAACCAACCAACCAACCAACCAACCAACCAACCAACCTCACCTGCTACCTGTCTATGTCCTGATGGGCAAGCAAAGTGACTAAAGACGATCTCACAAATTAGTCCATAGTGGGGAGATGTTGACTGCATCTGTCACACTTCTTTCACAGTCAAAGTATACTTTATTTTTAAACAAAGTCCTTCTATGCTTTCAGTGGAGAAGGGGTAGGGATTTTAAGCAATTCCGAAGTTTACTGGGGGCACTCAGATCCCACCCCTTAGACTGCCATATGCTCACTGGAAGGACCACATTGAGGACCCTGAAGAGCCTGAGGAGGAATTGCATACCTTCTTTCATTGCTGTTCGCTGGGGATTGAAGTGTGTCTCTCCAAAATCCATATGCTGGAGCACTAACCCCCAATGCAACTGTATTTGGAGATCAGGCCTTTAATATGATAAGTAAGTTTAAATAAGATCATAAGAATGGAGTCTTAATCCAAAAGGACTGGATGACCTTTTGTTTTTTTTTTCTGTATAGACAAGGTTTTGCCATGTTGCCCAGGCTGGTGTCAAACTCCTGTGCCCAAGGGATCCATCCGCCTAGGCCTTCCAAAGTGCTAAGATGACAGGCATGAGCCACCGCACCTGACTTAGGATTGATGTCTTCATAAGAAGAAGAAAAGGACACCAGTAGTGTGCACGCACAGAAGAAAGCCATGTGATGACACAGTAAGAAGGTGGCTGACCACAATCCAAGAAGAGAGGGAAGAGAGACTTCCCCAGAATTCAGCCTTGCCCACACCTTGACCTTGAACTTCCAGCCTTCACAACTTATTAGAAAATAAATATCTGTTGTTCAAGCTACCTGGTCTGTGGTACTCCATTATGGCAGCCTGAGAAGACTAATACACTTGCCATTTTGAAAACAAACTCTCATGTAGGTTAAACATGTATTTTAAAAGTTTAGATCATTAAATTAATTCAAATAATTAATTAATTTTAAGCTTTTACATTTATCTAGGGAAATTTGGGGGTTTAAGTTTCTCACAAAAGGCCCTTCAGAAAGCTTGTTATCACAAACTGCTAAGAGTGATCTGGGCCTTGGGAATAATTGGCAATGATTGATTTATCATTAATTAGGTTCTTGAATCAACAGGCAATGACTTGGTGTTTTCTTTTTTGTGTAAGACTAGAGCTGAAATTCACACTGTAGGCTGGGTCTCCCAGTTGCTTTGCTGTCTCACTTACTGCACATTGTCCCATCCTTCTGGATGTGTGGCAGCCCTCACCATGTGGCATGGGCACAGCTGGCTAAACTGGCAGCTGCGCTTTGGAGCTCATGACTGATGTCTATTGAGAGGAAAGATGAGGAGATTTATTAGAAAACTGTCAAGATTTTGGAGTATATTGGTCACTTTTGGAAGCCTCGAAAGGTCTTGCCTGACTCTTCCTCCCCGGGGTCAGAAGCAGAGCCCTAGAGAAAAGCCAGCAAGCCTAAGCGGGGTGGGTGTTAATGGCAGAAGCCCTCACATCTGTGCCAGGTTCAGGTTCAGAGACCAAGCCACAAAATGCTATAGGCTCCTTATACCTTCCCTAGAAATTAAAGCCAAAATGTCTAGCAGCCCAATTCTGTTTCAAGGAAGCTGCTTCGCTGAATAACCTTGTATCAGTTCTCACACTGCTAATAAAGACATACCTGAGACTGGGTAATTTATGAAGGAAAGAGGTTTGATGGACTCACTGTTCTACATGGCTGGGGAGGCCTCACAATCATGGTGGAAGGTGAAAGGCACGTCTTACATGGTGGCAGGCAAGAGAGAGCCAAGCAAAAAAGGAAAGCCCTTAGAAAACCATCAGATCTCGTGGGACTTATTCACTAACATGAGAACAGTATGGGGGAACACTCCCCGCCCATGATTTAATTATCTCCCACCAGGTCCCTCTCACAATATATGGGAATTGAGGAAGCTACAATTCAAGATGAAATTTGGGTGGGGACACAACCAAACCATAACAAACCTTTACTAGGCCTGAGAAAAAGTGGCTTATATTTGCTGACTACCTCAGATGGGTCCTGATCACACAAGCTACCAACAACAGAGGATGGGCTGTCAAGCCTGAGCGAGCTTTGGAAGAGAAAAACGAAAAACCTCCTCAGTGCTGTTCTCACACATGGCCATGGGGGAAATATGCAAGGCACAGACTTCCGGGGCTGCCAGATGGGTTAACCAGGATGCTCGCCCGTACACCTGGATTGGGGACCTCCCAACCCTATTCCTGTCTTTGACATCAGATCAATGTGGGTAGAAATTAACAAATCTCCTTGCAAAACAAGACATATACATTTGAAATTAAAACATTAAATCATAAGTGAGTGTAATTTTATTGAAAGAATAGCACAATATGAGGGAATCTATTAATCTGGTTTGAAATATTCAAAAAAGGCAATCATATAATCCTCTCTTTGGTCCCTTAAAGAATGCATCTGAAGAAATTCAATATCCATTCATAATTAAAGCACTTTTCTAGGAATTTAAATATAAGGGGAATATTTCGTTTTTAATTTTTTTTTCTTGAGATACAGTCCTGCTTTCTCACCCAGGCTGTAGTGCAGTGGTGCCATTTCAGCTCACTGCAACCTCCGCCTCCTAGGTTCAAGCAATTCTCATGTCTCAGTCTCCCAAGTACCTGGAATTGCATAGACGCACCACCTAATTTTTAGTCTGTATTTTTAGTAGAGATGGGGTCTCACTGTGTTGCCCAGGCAGGTCTCAAACCCCAGAGCTCAGGTGATCCACCCACCTCAGCCTCCCAAAGTGCTAGGATTACAGGTGTGTGCCACTGCACCCAACAGGGAGGAATATTAATCTTAAGTGTGCCTTGCTCACTTTCTACCAGAGAAACAGAACCAAGAGGATGCACGCACGCACACCCACCCACCCATCCCCTCCCCCCCACACAGAAAACCTTTGGATTATGTAATTGCTGGCATGGGCTGGCCATATCTGGTACATCTGAGCTAGGGAAGGGAAGGCTGGAAACTCTTGGGCAGGATTGCATCCTGCAATCCACAGGCAGAATTTTGTTTTCTTCAGGGAAACTTCAGTTTTGCCCATAAGATCTTTCAGTTTATTGGATGAGTCCTATTCCAGTTATCAACAATAACCTCTTTTACTTAACGTCAACTGACGGTAGATGTTGATCACATCTGCAAAACATCTTCTTAGCAACATGAAGGTTAGTGTGTGTACGAATAGCTGGGTAGTATGGCCTAGCCTGTCATCAACATGTGAGGCACTTTGAGCTTTAAATAACAAAGGACTTTCAAAATAGCTTTTTCTTTTGCTGATCCGAGAAGCCTAAAAAGGCTTGTTCTGCCTAAGAAAACAGCATTCAGAGCCTGAGTGATCTTGGAGGTGAGAGTAGGGACGAGAATGGGGCCAGAAAGCTGCAGTGGCTGTGGTCAATGATAGAGGTAGGAAAAAGGAGAAAATACGGCACCTGCCTTGGGAGGGTTTTGAGACGGGGATTTCAATATGGAGTTTGAAGAAGCTTTGCTATGTGATAAGTGAGGCACCATCTCTGCTCCAGCTTCACAAAAATACCTTCCAGGCTGGGCACAGTGGCTCACACCTGTAATCCAAGCACTTTGGGAGGCCGGGGTGGGTGGATCACTTGAGGTCAGGAGCTTGAGACCAGACTGGTCAACATGGTGAAACCCCATCTCTACTAAAATTACAAAAGAATTTAGGCGGGCATGGTGGCATGCGCCTGCAATTCCAGCTTCTTGGGAGACCGAGGCAGGAGAATCACTTGATTTGCTGGGAGACGAAGACTGATCGTTCCATTCCACTCCAGCCTGGGAGTCACAGTGAGATTCTGTTTCAACAGCAACAACAACAACAACAACAAAAAACAAAAACAAAATAAAAAACCAAAAACTTCAGTACACATTTCTCATAGTCTCCAGCACTCTTGGAGTGGGACTTCACTCTTCATTTACTGACACTCTGGTTGTATGTCACTTTGGTAAGGCAAGATCAGGATAGTCCCAGGACAATTACATTAGAGTTGCACAAGTTTACAGGAATCAATGAATGAAGACCAGTATTGGAAACATACATGATTGCTATGTTTGGATTACTGTATTATAGTCAAGTTTAGGTGGCAGTAAATTGAGAGGATGCTGATACCAGGGTACACATAGTCTGGATCAAAGACTAACAGCAAATAATAGATGCTTTTCCTTAAGGGATGATCTGATGAGTCTTGGTCACGTGACCTGAAGGTTCCAATTCAGACCTAATTATATTGTCTCCTTTAGCTCCTATAATTTTATTTTTACAATTCCCCAATAGTAGAACACAGAAGTATATATTGTCTCGGTTCTTAAAGCAAAACTTTCTTAAAGTTAATTTTGAAGCAAAATAGGACGATCCTTTTGTTCATCTTATTTTCAGAATGACATAAATTTGGATTTGTTAACTTTAAAATTGCCAAACCAGCTGGAGATGTGAGCTTATTTGTCATTTCCATGCAGCACTGAGAAGCAAAATACTAACGGTAGGGTCAGACTCCTCTGGGTCAGACTCCTCTGGCCGCCAGTCAATGTTAATTAGAGACTTTCAACAGCTGCAGGAAGTCAACAATTTAATAAGAAACATCACAAATACCTAATTTGCTCAGCATGACCACAACACTAAATTCCCACATCAACAGAGAGACAAATACTGATTCAAGCAATATGAATCAAAGCAGATGCTAGCTGGCTTCCTCTGTTAAACTGATTCAGAAATGTAGGACATAATTGTAAGACAAGGTTACTCTTGGTTGCATATCAATTTAGTTAGGTGTTAAGAGGAAAATTTATAGCACTAAATATCCACATCAGTAAGCGGGAAAGATCTGAAATCAACATCCTAACATCACAATCAAAAGAACTAGGAAACCAAGAGCAAACAAATCCAAAAGCTAGCAGAAGACAAGAAATAACTAAGATCAGAGCAGAACTGAAGGAGATAGAGACACAAAAAACCCTTCAAAAAATCAATGAATTCAGGAGTGTTTTTTTTTTTTTGAAAAAATTACAAAATAGATAGACCACTAACTCAACTAATAAAGAAGAAAAGAAAGAAGAATCAAATAGATACAATAAAAAATAATAAAGGGGATATCACCACTGACCCTATAAAATACAGACTACCATCAGAGAATGCTGTAAACCTCTATGCAAATAAACTAGAAAATCTAAAATAAATGGATAAATTCCTGGACACACACACTTTCCCTAGACGAAACCATGAAGAAGTTGAATCCCTGAATAGACCAATAGCAAGTTCTGAAATTGAGGCAGTAATTAATAGCTCACCAACCAAAAAAAGCCCAGGACCAGACAGATTCACAGCTGAATTCAACCAGAGGTACAAAGAGGAGCTGGTACCATTCCTTCCGAAACTATTCCAAACAATTGAATTTGTTGCTTCCTAACTCATTTTATGAGGCCAGCATCATCCTGATACCAAAACCTGGCACAGACACGACAAAAAAAAAAAAAAAAAAAAAGGAAACTTCAGGCCAATATCCCTGATGAACATTGATGGGAAAATCCTCAATAAAATACTGCCAAACCAAATCTAGTAGCACATCAAAAAGCTTATCCACCACGATCAAGTCAGTTTCATCCCTGGGATGCAAGGCTGGGTCAACATACGAAAATCAATAAACATAATCCATTACATAAACAGCACCAATGACGAAACCACATGATTATTTCAATATATGCAGAAAAGGCCTTCGATAAAATTCAACATTCCCTCATGTTAAAAACTCTCAGTAAACTAGGTGTTGATGGAACATATATCAAAATAATAAGAGCTATTTATGACAAACCTATAGCCAATATCATACTGACTGGGCAAAAGCTGGAAGCATTCTCTTTGAAAACTGGCACAAGACAAGGATGCCCTCTCTCACTACTCCTATTCAACATAGTATTGGAAGTTCTGGCCCGCACAATCAGGCAAGAGAAAGAAATACAGGGTATTCGAATAGGAAGACAGGAAGTAAAATTGTCTGTGTTTGCAGATGACTTGATTCTATATTTAGAAAACCCTGTCATCTCAGCCCCAAAACTCTTTAACCTGATAAGCAACTTCAGCAAGGTCTCAGGATACAAAACCAAAGTGCAAAAATTACAAGCATTCCTACACACCAACAACAGACAAGCAAAGAGCCAAATCATGAATGAACTCCCATTGATAAATGCTATAAAGAGAATAAAATACCCAGGAATACAGCTTACAAGAGACGTGAAGAACCTCTTCAATGAGAACTACAAAGCACTACTCAAGGAAATGAGAAAGGACAGAAACAAATGGAAAAACATTCCATGCTCATGGATAGGAAGAATCAATAGTGTGAAAACGGCCATACTGCCCAAAGTAATTTATAGATTCAATGCTATTCCCATCAAGCTACCATTGACATTCTTCACAGAATTAGAAAAAAGTACTTTAGATTTCATATGGAACCAAAAAAGATCCTGTATAGCCAAGACAATCCTAAGCAAAAAGAACAAAGCTGGAGGCATCACACTACCTGACTTAAAACTATGCTACAAGGCTACAGTAGTGAAAACAGCATGGTACTGGTACCAAAACAGAAATATGGACCAATGGAACAGAACAGAGACCTCAGAAATAACAGCACACATCTAAACCTATCTGATCTTCGACAAACCTGACAAAATCAACCAATGGGGAAAGGATTCCCTATTTAATAAATGGTGCTGTGAAAACTGGCCAGTCATATGCAGAAAATTGAAACTGGACCCTTTCTTTACACCTTATACAAAAATTAACTCAAGATGGATTGAAGACTTAAATATAAAACCCCAAACCATGAAAACCCTAGAAGAAAACCTAGGCAATGCCATTCAGGATATAGTCATGGGCAAAGAATTCATGACTGAAACACCAAAAGCAATTGCAACAAAAGCCAAAACTGACAAATGGGATCTAATTAAACTAAAGAGCTTCTGCACAGCAAAAGAAACTATCAGAGTGAACAGACAACCTACAAAATTGGAAAACATTTTTGCAATCTACCCATCTGACAAAGTCTAATATCCAGAATCTACAAGGAAATTAAAAAAATTTACAAGAAAAAAACAACCCCATCAAAAAGCGGGCAAAGGATATTAACAGATACTTCTCAAAAGAAAACATTTATGGGCCAACAAACATGAAAAAAAGCTCTTCATGACTGATCATTAGAGAAATGCAAATCAAAACCACAATGAGATACCATCTCATGCCAGTCAGAATAGAATTACTAAAAAGTCAAGAAACAATAGATGCTGGCAAGGCTATGGAGAAATAAGAATGCTTTTACAGTGTTGGTGGGAATGTAAATCTTCAATCATTGTGGAAGACAGTGTGGTGATTCTTCAAGGATCTAGAACTAGAAATACCATTTGATCCAGCAATCCCATTACTGGATATATACTCAAAGGAATATAAATCATTCTACTATAAAGACACATGAATTTGTATGTTTATTGAAGCACTATTTACAATAGCAAACACTTGGAACCAACCCAAATGCCCATCAATAATAGACTGGATAAAGAAAATGTGGTACATATACACCATGGAATACTATGCAGCCATCAAAAGAAACAAGATCATGTCCTTTGCAGGGACATGGATGAAGCTGGAAGACATCATCCTCAGCAAACTAACACAGGAATAGAAACCCTAACATCACATGTTCTCACTCATAAGTGGGAGTTGAACAATGAGAACACCCTGACACAGGGAGGGTAACAACACACTCTGGGGCCTGTCTGGGCCTGGGGGGAATGGGGAGGAAGAGCATTAGGACAAATACCTAATGCATGTGGGGCTTAAAACCTAGATGACAAGTTGGTAGGTGCAGCAAACCACCATGGCACATGTATGCCTTTGTAACAAACCTGCACATTCTCCACATGTATCCCAGAACTTAAAGCAAAATAAAATAAAATTTTTTAAAAAGGACATCAACAACAGACATTGCTAAGAACAAAAATAAGTATGTGAATTTCTTGAATGGTAGAAATGGATTTTTTGGAATTCGATATAATTGTAAACAACAGATTCACTTCATAAAAAATATTCAAGTAGAAAAGGAATAATGAATCTTTTTCACTTTATAATTATTCAAGAATTGCTAGAGAGGTTCACATGTATATCAAAGATGATGAAATAAAATATTATTTGCCTCTATATTGATTCCCTGATTGGGGAACATTGTGGGTTTTTTTTTGAAACATTAGGCTATTTCTGTTTCATGTTATGCATCTGAGTTCCTCACACATTACTTAGATCCAAGGAGGGAAAAACAAGTACAGATTTTTACAAGGACCTTTCCTCCACAGACTAAAGGCATGCCTACAAGCTGTATCATGCCAACTCTGGAGATCTTTCTCATGATTGTATTACATACCTAAAATGTCTACATTATCCTAGCTGTCTAGGAAATGTGTTATAAATGGCACATGTGTAATCTTAATTAATTTATTTGGAGCGGAGTGCAGTTAGAAAGGGAAAAAACTCCTTGATAAATTATGAAATTCCTCTTTAACTTTGTATCTTTTTTCTGTTTCTTTTTCACAGTTTGTTCTTGCCAGATGAATTAGTGAAGATTACACACACACAAATGCACACACACACACGTCTGTATATATGTCCTGGTATATACACATGTAATATGTAATGTTACTTTTGTGAACCAAGTGTCAAATTTCACTCACTGGGTGCTCTTCACTTTTATGGGTCATATTCTGTTTTAGAGAGAAGGATTTATTAAGGAAGTGACTTTCGCTACAGCACACCTGTTGGCTGCCCATTCTCACATGGGCCTTTCTTTCTAATTGCTACTCCCAAAATAGCCTCATCTAATGTAATGCAGTATCCTGTGTACAACTGAAGCTCTCTGATCTCTCCTTGGCTCTGCATACTAACTTCATTTCCTCAGACTGCTTTTCTCTCTGACTCTGGAGCCGTATCTGTGGACAACTCCAAGCTTTCACCTCCTTAGCTTAACTATCACAAGGGAAGTGGACTCCTGCTTCAGTTCTTAATACTGGAGTGCTGAATTTAGGTATCCTCTCTTGGATCACAGGCTCACTGCTTTGAACCAACTGCTAGAGAGAGAGGGGGTGAAGTTCATGACTGTCTCAGCTTGTCAGGATCAAATAGAATGCCGCAGTTGTCATGGAGGAGATGAAATTCCTTCTAGAAAAAGGGCATGGTTAAAGAATAAAGGGGAGGCTGGGTGCGGTGGCTCATGCCTGTAATCCCAGCACTTTCGGATGTTGAGGCGGGAGGATAGCTTGAGTCCAGGAGTTCAAGACCAGCCCGGGCAACACAGCAAGACCCAGTCTCTATTAAAAAAATAAAAGAATAAAGGGAAAAGAGATGCTAAGAAACTAAAAATAACAGCTGTCTACTTGTCTTACTTAAGTTTCAAATATCTTAAACTAAGCCATTGCAAACATTTTAAAAATTCATAACATAAAAGACAAAACAATAATACTGTTTTAGGAAGGAACCTAGAAATTTTTAACCGGTTTTAAATACTTAACTAAATAATAGATATTGAGAGTTTAATACCTAGATTTATATTTTACCAAAAAATAAAGTTTTTCTATAAACCACTAACACAGTCTAAGACAAAAGCATTACAACCAAAAGAACTAGTTCAACACTTGATCATGCTAATGTGAACACATTATTCCAAAATAAATGAAAAGGCCAAATTCTTGATGAAGCTGACACAACTTAAGTCATTTAAGGGTGGACAAAGATCAAAAGTTTAATTAGAAAAAAGAAAATACACGCAATATATCCCTAGCACCTCTAATGTCGAAAATAAGTTCCCCAATGATCAGGGTTCATTTACATTCATGCTCTCAAGAAACCAGCTATTAAAACTGTTCTTTGTCTAACTATGTCATAGCATGGGTTATGCTTATTATGAACCTTAGACTGTTTCAATTCCAATCTACTTTTTAAATGTTAAGAGGAGATGCTACACTCCTGGGTTCCCCTAGCTCATTTCTCTCCCATCTGTATATCCCAATAGACACTATGTTTAAATCTGTGCCCATGTACTGCTGAGGTCCTTTAGGCATGAAGTATCCCAGTGCCGGGGAATTCTCTGTAAATTTGCATTCTGAGGGTAGAAGGTAGGGGTCCACACATGGCAGAGGGTGTGAGCCATTGGGGATATCAGGGCCAGAGATGCTGGCAGGTAAAGATTGGCAACATGCCAGGTCAACATGCCCAGGCAGGAAGTGATGCTGCTTGAGCTACCTTTTCAGAGCAGTCAAGACTGGAATATCCCCAACAAACCAAACAATCCTTGAAAAATCAGATCAGAATAAGCTAAAGGAAAAAGAATCAGGCTAGGGAAAGAAGAATGAATGGCAAAGCTTAATGACTTCAATGGTAAGAATTTATCAGTAAGAAGCAGAAACAAACCGCTCATGTGGAGAGCAGATGTTGTGGACTTGATTTAAGTAGGACCAAGTGAGGGCGAAAGCTTGCAGGAAGACATATTCAGGACCAGTCTATTAGAAATGCAGTTTTAGTCCCAATACATCCCTTCACTTGTCTTGCCTTTTTCTCTCTATTATTCCCCAGCCACGTTGCATGAACATTAGTGGTTCAAACAAGGGATATTGTGAAGGGTCGACCCACTGAAAAAAAATTGTCCTATTATTTGCCCTGCCCCCTGTCCCGCAAGTGTTAAGCTGAGGGTGGAGTACCATTCCAGGCCAAGTTTCCTTTTCAAATGTGCCCTTGTTAGCTTTTTTTCTGTTTTTTTCCCAGGAACTCTTCAGTTTCTGGTTCACCATGCTCACTATACAGTTGTTTTTCCATAATCTCTGAAGATTAGAGTGGGAGGAAAGGACACATTTGTCTTGAGACCTAAATCTTCCATTTAAGTTGAGATAGCAAATAACAAGGGAATACAGCATCAGCCTCTTCTTTCTCTTCTCCCCTCTCCACACTCACAAGAGTCACTGCCAATTGAAGCAGCTTCTCTGCAGGAATTCTCTTGCTTTCCGCTCCAGGCTCATTGTGGACAACTCCATACTTTGCTACTGCACATGACTTAGAATTCTACCTTGTTATATTATACTTCCTTATTACAAGCTTCAGAGGGGATGTACATTGGTTAGGGGCAGATCACATATTTCTTACTTTCCTTCTCTTTATTCCCCCAAAGATTCCTCATAAAGACTTTACTGAACAGTAGGGGGTAACCAAGGAAAGTAAGGCCCCATTCTCCTGTTTAAGCAAACTCCTGAGCATGCGTGGGAAAGATTCTTCAAGTCATCCCAGGATAGGGTGGTGAAAACTGGATTTACTCCATGCCAAAGTCTCAAACACAAGCAAAGGATAAAATGCATTTAATTGCTTTAAATTTAAAATTTAAAAGCAAATTTATGTGAGAATCCAAGTGATTTAGTTTTCTTTCAGTGCTTATCAAAGATGTTTAATAGTTCAAATCTGAGCTTTTTAATGTATAAAAAGCAAAAAATAAGTTATACCAAGTTCTTAATGACATGACTACTGAGTTTCCCAGTTGAAATAAGTTAAAAGCAAATATGATTGTGAAGATTTTCTTTCATTTGTTTCTAATAGTTAATCCAAAGTTGATGAAATGTTAGATTTCCCTCTTGACCTTGACCTTAGCTCTACTTGGCAAAGAATTCAAATTGTGGAGTATTTCTTGCTGAGGAAAGTGTTCAATGTTTGACTCAAAAATGTACAGGCACTACAACATTTGGACTTAAGGGAGAAAAGCTCCAAGATACAGCTTGAATAGAAACATGGAATCCAATCACATTTTTGGTGTTCTGGAGAATCTCAACTCTGTATCACTGTTGTCATTAGAGATGCTCAGGACTAGAAGAACAAGGTGGCCATCAATCTTGTCAACATACAGGAAGTTATTTGAAATATTTGTAATGTCTCAAAAGCAACCAATAAAATGGTTTACAAATACAACAAAGTGGATAAAACCCATTATTTCCTGAGGTCCTTGCTCATGATGTTGGGAACTCTCAATTAACCTAAGGAATTAGTCAGCAGCATATGATTTTTTAAATTCTTCCTTCTATCATTAAAAAATAAGAGTATTAAACTAGAAAAGTTTTTGAGGTGAGAATCCTATGGCAAGTGGCTTTGTTTTGGTTCAGGGTATGTTTTTGGGTAAGAAAGAAAACCTTTTATGCAGTCTGAATATTTAAATATTTAAATTTAAGATTGATAATAATGGATGCATACCAAGAAGAGTATGGAGATCCTGGAGTAGTGACCAAAACAAACAAACAAATAAAAAAAAACCACACAGCAAAGAATAGAACAAGAAACTCCTATGATAAATTTGATTCTGTTCGTCATCGAACAATTTTTCTCTTCTCCTATACACTTCCACAGCTGTTCATCTTCCAGATGTTCTCTTTTGTGAAACTTTGTCTTTTAAGGGGTTTATGTTCCTTCAAGACAAATCGTTCTTTTCCATTCCCCGAAGTATTACTTGCTTAAAACAAGCCATTCTTCTAAGCCTCATTTAAACTTTCCTAAATTTAGCACAACTCTTTTGGACACTAAACTGAACAATTTATAAACTTGAAGTCTTGGTGGAAGGCAAAAACTGCCTGTCACTGTGGCAGCCAGATGGACCCATATCCCTTCTTGCCTTCTCCTGTTAACCTGGGGGCAGGCAGATTATTCAAGCCCAACTAGTAAGATGCTCCTGCTCAAGTCTTTGGAAGCAGAGGAGGGGAGGTAAAGATTAAAGATGGTAGAGATTATTCACAGTAGCAAAGACATGGAGTCAACCCAAATGCCCATCAATGATAGACTGGATAAAGAAAATGCGGTACGTATACACCATGGAATACTATGCAGCCATCAAAAGAAACAAGATCATGTCCTTTGCAGGGACATGGATGGAGCTAGAAGCCAGTATCCTCAGCAAACTAACGCAGGAACAGAAAACTAAACACCACATGTTCTCACTTATAAGTGGGAACTGAACAATGAGAACACATGGACACAGGGTGGGGAACAACACACACTCAGGCCTGTCAGGGAGTAGGATGGGAGGACGAAGAGCATTGGGAAAAGTAGCTAATGAATACTGGGCTTAATATCTAGGTGATGGGTTGATAGGTACAGCAAACCACCATGGCGCATATCTACCTATGTAACAAACATGCACATCCTGCACATGCACCCTGGAATGTAAAATTAAGAAAACAAAAGATGGTAGAGATACCATTTCATGGTGTCCATACTAAGAGCCTAGCAGCAGTGACAGCTTCGAGAATTTAGTGGCCGCATTCAGTGCTGTTGGCGTTGATAATCCTGTGGTAGTTGTCTGGCAGTCTGACCTTGAAACAGATTGTCTCTGCAGTGTGACATTGGTTGTATTTTCCAACTATCTAGCTTCTTCTAGTTCTTGACCACATTTTGAGGCTAAGTCTATAGCTTTCCCAACATTCCTGTGAACTCTCTATTTCTTTACAATAACGCCTTTAACAGCTGGCAGATTTGACTCCTATTATTTCAACCAAGATTGTTACACTATCTGCAAAGTAATTCTTCGAGGCTTTGGCTTATGAGTGGGACCTTTCTTGTGTTTCTGGTTTTGGCACCAAGGCATATATGTATGTATTCATGGGTCATTATGTAGAATAGTTGGCTTCTTTTCGCAGAAAGTTGGCAGAGAGAAAAGGAGATTCAGCGTGTCAGTGTACTTTGCTTTCTTAATTCAGATTCTTTTTCTATAAACTGCAGTATGTAGATTAAGGGAATCAGGAAGGCAGAGGGTTATGTGTGCCCACTGATCCTTGTTGGAGCCTGTCTCCAATGAGGAACTCTTCTGATTTAGACATTCTTGTGCTTTTCTTTTCCCAATGGGTATATTTGCATACCATAAGCTGTTCCAAATTCCTGAGATCCTGGTGAGAACCACATGTTGCCTTGTTCTGTGTGTCTTCACTGGGTGTATTTTTTACGGTGCATGCCCATCACTACCCATCCCTTAGCTCCTGTTGCTCAGACAGTCATGATTTGTAATAAGCAACTCTGTTCCTCAATCCCAATTGCCTCAAAGCAACACGAAAAACAAGGTTGAGTTGGAGCCAAGGGAGAGAGAAAACCCGCAGTAATGGGTCATGCGATAGGGCAAAACAGGCACGCAGATTATCGCTGGCTTCTTAAGGGCTTCTTCTTCAGATGCTAGGCTGCTGCTTCTTCTCCCCAGCATCTTTTTGACTTGGAAGTCAGACAACAGTTTTGGTGGAGATTACACTCTGGACACTGCCCTTATAAGACTTCTTCCTTCTCCTGCACGAGCTGTGTTTGAGTTGAGGAATGCCTTCACAGAACGGGCAGATTCTCAAATAGCTCACATTTTGCCAGGCTCTCATGGGTATCTCCTGTGCATTCATAGGTTTGTAGAGAGTCAGGTATGTATGGAGAGTTAAGTTTCTCAGATTTTCTATGCTTGTGGACTTCCACGGTTCCTCCATTAAATTTCTTGCTGGTCTGCTTACTGCTCCGAATTGTATTCCGTGCCTCCAGTTATAGAGCTGTGGGTCTTTGCTGTCAGCTTCAATCTGGCATCGCCATCTCTCCCCACCTGTAATGATGCAGGTTCTGAAGCCTGAGTGTGCTGGAAAGGACGAGAACAGCTCCAGGAAAGAAGGCCACGTACTCACCACTACTATACCAGATACAGCAGCACCATTTCAAGAGGAAAATCTTTGCTATTTCTTGAATCTCATTTGTTTTTGTTAGTCATTGTTTTCAGTACCTCAAAATAATTGTTTTAAATAATTTAGTCCAGTTTTATGCTTGTTTTCTAGGCACAGGAATTATCTGACCTCATGCTGCCTTTACTGGAAATAGTCTTATAATTGTTCTGGGAAAGAAGACAAATGAATTTTTATGGGACTTTCAGTTCTCATATATGAGTGTTTATTATATTTCTCACAGAAAAAATAAAGTTGCTCTTGATAGAATGCCACCACTATGGAGTTATTTTCTGACCTACCTACAGGGGCTATTTTTAAAAATTTCCTTTTTGTTTTGTGGGGAATGTTCCAGACTGATACAGCTGTCTCTCTCTAGAGGTCTTTTGCAGCTGCAGTATTTTCAAGGGTTTATTTGTTGTTAAATCTGGCTGTCCAGAGTAGGTTAATCCCTTTGAGATACAGCTGCAGTGATTTTTAATGGCAGAAAACGACACTATTTTCTTGTAAAATCATTTGTACAAATGGAGTATCATTTTACATGTTCCTAAATTTTTCTCCATCCTTTTCCTCCTCTCATTATGTGTTTTCTCGGTATTGTTGCTGTTTTAGGTTTTTTTTTTTTTTGTCATTTTACCCTTGTCCCAATAGTTTGGTTGTATTTTTTTTTTAATAAGGTATTTGAACTCCTTTTTATCAATATGAGAGGGTATGAATAAAAAAATGAGAACACTATATTTAATAATTCAATCATTTTCTTTTGAAATTCTTCCATGTTTACGTTAAGAGGCACATTCATTACATGGGGCAACTAAGAACTGTGGAGTAACCCACAATCTGCTTTCTGCATCTGATACAAAAATCTCAAGAGAGTAACGGAGAAGGAGCAAATAAACGCCTCAACCTGTGTTTCTCAGTCTTTTAAAATCTGAGATCCCTTTAAATGAGAAAACATACTCTCATTGTGCTATTGATGTTATGTGAAATGTACAACAAAATATAACAACCTCAGTTAATTTGAGAATATCTTAATCTATAAGTTTAACAGTTTAACTTTTTTTTTTTTTTAGACAGCGTCTTACTCTGTTGTGCAGGCTGGAGTGCAATGGTGCAATCTCGGCTCCCTGTAGCCTCAAACTCCTGGGCTCAATCTATTCTCCCACCTCAGCCTCCTCAGTAGCTGGGACCATAGGCACGCACCACCATGCCCAGCTAATTTTTGCTATTTTTTGTAGAGATGTGGTTTTGCCATGTTGCCCAGGCTCATCTCAAACTCCTGAGTTCAAGTCATCTGCCCAGTTTGGCTTCCCAAAGTGCTGGGATTGCAAGCATGAGCCACTGTGCCTGGCCCAGCTTAATATCTTTGAACCTCAATGGAGGAGGTTAAAGTTCTACTATTGCCTCTTGGAACATGGCTCTACTTGTATTTTAATTCACAAATGTAATTAGATGTTCTGCAAAAGAAATGTAGCTAATTTGATTTAAGGCATCAAAGTTTCAAATGCAACGTGAATGCATTGGGAGGGGCTGAGAACCCAGATCCTTAACTGCTCAAGTGACCTGTTAGATTACTACTAACTCTAGAATGGGCGTGGTGGCTCATGCCTGTAATCTCAGCACTTCGTGAGGCTGAGGCGGGTGAATCACCTGAGGTCAGGAGTTAGAGACCAGTCTGGCCAACATGGTGAAACCTCGTCTCTACTAAAAATACAAAATTAGCTAAAATTAGCCAGACATGGTGGCTTGTGCCTGTAATCCCAGCTAATTGGGAGGCTGAGGCAGGAGAATCACTTGAACCTGGGAGGCAGAGGTTGCAGTGAGCCGAGATTGCGCCCTCTAACTCCAGCCTGGGCAAAAAGAGTGAAACTCCATCTTGAAAAAACAAAAAACAAACAACAACAAAAAACAACCAAAAAACCGAAAGATTACTACCAACTCTGTACTTACCAATACTCTATACTCTATCCCTACTTACTATTATTGCCATCAAAAAGTAAGGAAACGATTTCAGACTAAGTGCTTACCAATTCCTTGTCCTGGAACCTTTGGAGTATACACTTAAGCAGTGTGGCTTAATAAAAACACAAACAAAAGCAGCATATTTTTTGAAGTCTGGGTCATCAGAAATAACTTGCATAGTGGTTTTGAGTGGAGAAGAAATAATGCTATTGTAGTTTTACCTTAAATTGGAATATTTATGTTAATTGCATCATCAGCTCATCGTCAGTAGTATTAGAGGTTCCAATAGCTTAATAGGCCTTTCCTGCTTCTTTAAATTCAAACTTCTCAAACTTTGGTTCTTCTAGAGAGCTCTGGCAAGTTTTTATTGTGACTCAAAATGGCAGCCAACCAGCTCCCTTCTTCTCCAGCCTGGGATCCCTTAGCCCCATCCTGTCATCCCAGGGCTCATTTTCTTCCTTTCTGGGTTCTTTGCCAACACTCTTTTTCTGCCCTGCTGGGATTTCTTAAAGGAGCCAGGCTTTTCACCTTTCTGAACTGCAGAATCCCTATTCCCTGAGACACAACAATATTGAGATTAGACCAGATAATAACCCAAATAATAATCTTACAGGGTGCAAGATTGGATTCAGAAGCAACAGGGTGGAGGCTAATGCAGAAATCTGGGTGCCAGGTGATGGCAATTTGGACTAGGGGGGTAGCAGCAGATAAAAAGAAGTGAATAGATTTGGGATACCTCTTGAAGGCAAAGTCAGCAGTACCATTGGATCACCAAAGGGGATTGAGGGAGAGAGAAATAAAGAATAGTTCCTAGCTTGGCAACTAGGGTGTTTCTATTTACTGAGGTGGAGAAGGCAAAGAGAAATGTTAAGAGTTCTATTTTTGATGCATTTTCTTTGAGATGCCCACTAGATATTCAACAGGAAAAAACATCCAAGTGGTTGGATGTATGAGTGAGGCTCAAAAGAAGGGTCTGTCTGCTATTTGAAAGTTTTGCTTTATTTAAGAGATTGGATTTCAGCAATTCTGCCACCCCTCTTCCTGTGTGCTTTCCTGTATTGCAGAGACCTGGAATTTAAGGTGCTACAAAGCCTCCTCTTCTTAGTTTCAGAACCACCACAACCATTCCAGGGAGTCAGGTTTCAAATCAAAGCCAAAATAATCAGAACTTCTAGAGTTTGCTATGTTTTACCCTCAGTAGTTCTCTGACTGGTGGCAGCAAAACAACCTCAGCCAAGTTAGAACTTGGATACATGCCGCCGGGCACAGCGGCTCATGCCTGTAATCCCAGCACTTTGGAAGACCAAGGTTGGTGGATCACCTGAGGTCAGGAGTTTGAGACCAGTTTGGACAACATGGTGAAACTCCATCTCTACTAAAAATACAAAAATTAGCTGGGCATGGTGGTGCATGCCTGTTGTCCCAGCTACTCGGGAGGCTGAGGCAGGTGAATTGCTTGAACCCAGGAGGCAGAGGTTGCAGTGAGCCAAGATCATGCCACTGTAGTCCAGCCTGGGTGACCGACTGAGACTCCATCGGGGGAAAAAAAAAAAAAAAAGGACTTGGATACACGCTACCTCTCAATCCCAGCACCAAGACTTCAATCACTCAGGCTCCCAAAGGCTAAACTCTCAACTTCAGAACTTCTATTTAGTTTATGGGTAGACCTTGTTTTATTATGCTTCCCAGATACTGTTTTATACAAATTGAAGGTTTATGGCAACTCTGTGAAGAGCAAGTCTATCAACACCATTTTTCCAATTGCATAGGCTCACTTCATGTCTGTGTCTCACGTTTTGGTAATTCTAGCAATATTTTAAACTTTTAAATTATTGTTGTATCTGTTATGATGACCTGTGAACAGTGATCTTTGGTGTTACTATTGCAATTGTTTTGGGCCACTACAGACCATTCCCATGTAAGACAGCAAACTTAATGATTAAATTTGTGTATTCTGACTGCTCCACTGACAGGCTGTTTCCCTATCTCTCTCCCTCTCCTTGCACCTCCCCATTCCCTGAGACACAATGATATTGAGATTAGGCCAGATAATAACCCTACATGGCGTCTAAGTGTTTAAGTTAGTGGAAAAGTCACATGTTTCTCGCTTTAATCATAACATTAGTGAAGAAGGCATGTTGAAAGCTGAGATAGGTTGAAAGCTATGCCTCTTGTGCCAAACAGTTAACAAATTTGTGAATGCAAAGGAAAAGTTCTTGAAGGAAATTGAAAGTGCTACTCCACTGAACATATGAATAAGTAAGCAAAACAGCCTTATTACCAATATGGAGAAAGTTTTAGGGGTCTGGATAGAAGAACAAACCAGCCACAACATTCTCTGAAACCAAAGCCTAATCCAGAGCAAGGCCCTAATTCTCTGCAATTCTGTGAAGGCTGAGACAGGTGAGGAAGCTGCAGAAGTAAAATTGGAAGCTAGGAGAGGTTGGTTCATGAGGTTTAAGGAAAGAAGCCATCTCCATAACATAAAAGTGCAAGGTGAAGCAGCAAGTGCTGAAATAAGAGCTGCAGCAAGTTATCTAGAAGATCTAGCTAAGATAATTGATGAAGATAGCTACACTGAGCAATAGATTTTCAATGTAGATGAAATAGGCTTCTACTGGAAGAAGCTACCATCTGGGACTTTCCCCATAGCTAGAGAAGAAAAGCTACTACCTGGCTTCAAAGTTTCAAAGGACAGGCTAACTCTCTTGTTAGGTGATAATGTCGCTGGTAGCTTAAGTTGAAGCCAGTGCTCAATTACCATTCAAAAAAATCCTCAGGCCCTCAAGAATGATGCTAAATTTACTCTTCCTATGCTTCATAAATGGAACATCAAAGCCTGGATGGGAGAACATCTGTTGACGGCATGGTTCACTGAATATTTTAAGCCCACTGTTGAGATCTACTACTCAGAAAAAAAAGATTCTTTTCAAAATACCATTGCTCATTGGCAATGCACTTAGTCAGTCAAGAGCCCTGTTTGAGATATACAAAGAGATGAACGTTGTTTCCATGCATGCTAACACAACATCTATTCTGCAGCCCATGGATCAAGAAGAATTTCAGTTTTTATGTCTTATTAGTTAAGAAAGACATTTCATAATGCTATAGCTGCCATAGATAATTTTTCTTCTGAAGGAGCTTGGCAAAGTAAATGAAAACCTTCTGGAAAGGATCCATCATTCTAGATTAATTACTAATTACATTAATAATATTTGTGATTCATGGGAGGAGGTCAAAATATCAACATTATCAGGAGCTTAGAAGAAGTTGATTCCAACTGTCATGGATGACTTCGAGGGGGTCCAAGACTTTGGTGGAGGAAGTTACTGCAGATGTGATGAAAATAGTAAGAGAACTAGAACTAGAAGTGAAGCCTGAAGATGTGACTGAATTGCTGCAATCTCATGATAAAACTTGAATGGACAAGGAGTTGCTTCTTATAGATGACGAAGAAGTGGTTTCTTGAAGTGGAATTTACTCCCGATGAGGATACTGTGAATGTAGTTGAAGTGACACAAAGATTTAGAATATTACATAAATGTAATTGATAAAACAACAGCAGGGTTGGAGATGATTGAGTCCAATTTTGAAAGAAGTTCTACTGTGGGTAAAATGATATCAAACAGTATTGTATGAGACAGAGAAATCTCTGTCAAAGGAAGAGTCAATTGATGCAGCAAATTTCGTTGTTGTCTTATTTTAAGAAACTGCAACAGCTACCCCAATCTTCAGCAATCATCACCCTGATCAGTCATAGCCATAAATATTGAGGCAAGACCTTCTACCAGCAAAAAGATTATGATTTGCTAAAGGATCAATTATTAGCATTTTCTGTTTAGCAATAAAGTACTTTTTCATTAGGATATGTGCATTTTTTGCACATAATGCTATTGCACACTCAATAAACTAGAGTGTGAACATAACTTTCACATGCACTGGGAAACCAAAGAAATTGTGTGACCTGCTTTATTTTGATATTAACTTTATTGCAGTGGTCTGGGATGAAACCTACAATGTCTTCGAGGTCTGCCTGTAGGTCTCATCTATATTTTTCTTAGTTGGGAGGAGAAGGATCAGGACTCAAATTTTAAAATATCAAAAAAAGAGTAAGGACATTCTGGAATTTATAAAAAGAACGTTAAGCCTCTCATCTTTCAAAATATTGCTATTTGCCTTCTACTGTGTGGTGGTGATGGTTTACTTTCTTCCCTCACTCCTTTCACAGCTGGAAATGGTCTTCTTATTGAAGAAGAAAAAGGATGTATCTTGAGGCACTCAGTTCCCACCATTTAAAGACATTGCGTATCACCCCTGTTCTCTTTAGCATCTCTTGTTCAATGTATTTCTTGTCCTCTCTGAGATCTTAGACGATTGTACATATTTTTTTAATTGCAAGAAAAATCCTCCCTTATAGTTTTAATTCAATGAAGTCCTTAAAAGACTTTGTTGAAATTTGCATAGGCCTAGAGAGAAGGAGAGGTAAGAAACATGAAAACAGAAAAGCAATTTAAAGCACAGAAACTGGAATAAGCAGGAGCCCAGGACAGAGAGACATAAACCATGTTTCCTTGACCCTAGTTTACCTGGTTGAAAAGTGAAGAGTTGGCTGGATGTGGTAGCTCGTGCTTGTAATCTTAGAAGTTTGGAAGGTCAAGGTGGGTGGATCACCTGAGGTCAGGAGTTCGAGACCAGCCTGACCAACGTGGAGAAACCCTGTCTCTACTAAAAATGCAAAAAAAATTAGCTGGGCCTAGTGGCACATGCCTATAATCCCAGCTACTCAGGAGGCTGAGGCAGGAGAATCACTTGAATCTGGGAGGCGGAGGTTGCGGTAAACCAAGATTGCGCCATTGCACTCCAGCCTGGGCTACAAGAGCGAAACTCCATCTAAAAAAAAAAAAAAAAGTGAAGAATTGGTTCATTAGGCATCAGAATTGTTTCTACCATGCCAATAAATTAATTTTAATTGCACGTATCTTTCAAATACAATTTGGTATAGTATCTACACAACCAGAGTAAAAAGAAAACAAAGAGAAGTTAAACTAATTTTATGGAAAATGAGAAGAAAAAGAAGGGTGGCATAAGACTGGCCATAAGAAGCAAAAGGAATTACCTTTCATGCAGCAATATGTTTACTGCCTTTTGTGGCCTATAAATATAACTAGTTGTGGCATACTGGGGGTAATATAATGCTTTCAGTTCCAGGTTTGCTCACTGGCCTCTGAAATGAAATCTGCCAGCCAGTCATCAACTTTTTATGGTTCACCATGCTCTGTGTGGTTCTAGGTTTGTAATAGTGGATTTCCTTTGCAGATATATCAGGTGACATCAGCACCAGACCTTGGGCTCACATAAAGCCACATGAAAAGTTGGGCAGGCTTTTCCTTGCAAAAGAGCAGGTACAAAACATCAGCTCATTTGACACAGTTGTTAGTCTTATTTTTCCAAAAATGTGTTTGTCTGTGGTATCAATGCTGGTTGGATCCCTAGGCTAAATAAAAATCCTTTTTGGTGCTGAAACTCTGCCTGCCCTGGGATGTCTCTCCCACTGACCTCCCAAATACCTTCAGATAACAAAGATTGAGCTAGTTTATACTGTTTCTTTGGATGACAGCATGAATTATTCTATTGAAATAAATTTGTTTAGCACATTATTTGCAGATATCTCAGTTGGCCGTTGGGAAATGAAGTAAAAAAAAGAAGAAGAAAAAACAGGTGCATTTTGATGTGTCACTGAAGAATTGAGGGAATAGGAGCAGGAAGGGAACCATCCAGGATGTGAGAGAACTTGGAGTTCTGGGAACAGCCAGGGAGCTGCTTGGTGCTGGTATTGCTTTTGTCATTCTTGGTTGCTATGGTCACCCTCTGAAGTGGGTACTGATATCTCCATTTTCTGGGTGATGAAACAAAGTCTGTGTAGATGATAAACGGCAGATCCCAGATTAAATTTAGGTTAAGATCTTAATCACTGTGCCATTCAGCAGCATTTACTGCAAGAAGAAAGTGAATTTTAGTCATCTATTGTTTCCCAGAAGAAAGGGTGTGCACAAAACTGGCAGAGAAAACTCAGACAATCATCTCCCTGACTCAGAAAATCTAGCTTAATTATATTTCACACATGTAGATAATCATGTATCTTGTACTTTTAGAGGATTATTCTAAGAAGTGTTTCTGCTTTCCACCACTTTTTACTGCCTTAATCATGATGTGGTGTTTTCTTTGTTTATATTTTGGTAGAAGATTGATTAAACCAGCAAACTAGCTCTAATTGTGTACTTATAAATATTCTTTAATCTTCCCAAGTGTTTACATTTTCTCTTCCTAATTTGATTATAAACATTTCACAAAGCAGAACTACACATCCAATTCATATTGAGTTCCCCAAAAAGTGTTTAATAAATGCTTGGAAGCAAAATGGGCTAATGGAAACTTCATGAACTTCAGGCTTGAGAGAGAACCCACTTGGTTCTGTCTCTTAGAGAATGTCTATGGCGATGACCTAATTTTACTATTATTGATCCTAAATAACCTCAAGATACAGTAGAAACTGTGGTCTTATTTTTAAAAAGAATAGTCTGAATGCAAATTTCAAAATTTGACAGATTCAAATACACACCAGTGTTAAATGCTAGTTTAACACACCACACACACACACACACACACACACAATTATGGTATTTTAAGATTCACTGTCTGTATGATATTCATACTACTCAAGATAGTGGTATTAGAATTAAACCAGTAAAAGTTTAGCTCTTTGGAAATAGGTATACATCTTATCAGTACATAAGAAGGATTTATGACTCTGGGATAACATATTCAAAGTGCTGAAAGAAAAGAAACTGTGAATCAGATATTTGATGTCCATCCTACCTACTATTCAAATGTGAAAGTGGAAAAAAATACATTTTCAGATAAATGGAAACTGAAATTATAATTTATTGCCAATAGACCTGCCATAAAACAAAACAAAAACTTAAAGGATGTTATTTCATCTGAAGGTAAATGAGACTAGATGGCATTTCAGATCTTTAGGAAGAAACAAAGAACACCAGGCTTTGTAAAAATATGAGCAGATAAAATAAATGATGCATATATTTTCTTTGTTTTCTTAATTTTGTTGATATAATATGGTTTTTTAAAGCAAAACATATAACATTATTTTGATGGTTTTTTATAATGTACATAGTTGAGATATACAACAAAATGTGGTGCAAGGAAGGGAATAAATTGAAATATACTATTGCAGAAGTTCTTTATTATGCAAGAAGAAAGTCAGTATCAACTCTGTATAGATTACCATAAGTTTAATATGTGTTGTAATTCCCAGAGCAACCACTAAAATGTATGCAAAGAGAAGCTGCTAGAAAGCCAATAGAAAAATTAAAATTGAATGCTAGTAAAAGGCAAGATAGGAAAAAAACAAGGCAATAGTAATAACTACAATATCTGAAAAAAGAAAAGAGACACAAATATTAAATGATACGATCCTATCAATAACTACATTAAATGTAAATGAATGTAACATTCCGATCAGAAGATAAAGCCTCATACTTGATATGAAAGCAAGAACCAAGTATATGCTGTGTACAAGAGATATATTTGAACCACAAAGACACAAATAGACTGAAGGTAAACACATGGAAAAAGATATACCATGAACAAGATAGCCAGGAGAAAGCTGCAGTAACTATGTTAATATTAAAAAGAGACTTGAAGATAAGGAGGGACACTACAAATGATAGAAGGGTCTATGCATTAGGAAGATATAACAATTTTAAATGTGTATTTGCCTAATAACATGGTGAAAATATGTGAAACAAAATCTATGACAGAAAATAAGGATAAGCAGATAAATCCACAAACGTGGATGGAGACTTTAACACACTCTCTAAGTAGCTGACAGAATAATCAGATCTAAAAAGAGAAAGTCTAAATGATGCTGTCAATGACTTTATCCCAATTGACATTTACGGAACACTAAAACAGCAACAGCGAAACACACATTTTAAAAAGTGCACCTATATAGATACGCATAGTTAACACCCAGTATTTGCACTCTGAGATGCCTAGTGAGGTCTACTTACATAAAAATTAAATAATGCAAACAATGGTGAGAGGAGGAAATTATCAGCAAAGGGTTTGAGAGAACTTTTGTTGCAAATGGCAAAGTCGTATACCACAATTGAGGCATTGGATGATATACATATAAATTATATATATATACACACACACACAATTTGATGAATTTTGACAAATGCATATATTTGTCAAATGCATATATTTGTCAAAAATATATGTATCTGTGTGTGTTTGTCAAAACTCATCAAATCATGCATTTAAAATTGCTGACTTTTATTGTATATAAATTACACTGTAATAAAAATACTCATCCCCTAAAACCCAATGATGAACTCTTGTGAATGTTAAAAATGGAAGGAATAAATGGCTACAATTCATGTCTACAAAAATATCATCACCTTTTATTTAGCACATATTGCATACCTACATAGCTCCCATTTTCAATAATTGCTTTATAGGTATTTTTAATGATACTGAGCAGCCATTACTCTTAATCTTCTCTCAACGTACTTTGCCATCAATAGGAATAGTCATTCTTATTCTTAACAATTTTAAGAAGGTTGTATTGATTATAGAGTACTGTATTTTTACTTGATATTCACAAAAGCAGCCATGGGCTATAATCTAGTGGTTCTCAAATTTAGCATGCATTAGCATTACCTGGAGGGCTTGTTAAATACGGATTGCTGAGTACCATCTCCAGAGTTACTAATTCAGTAATTCTGTGTGAACCTCTGGATTTTGCATTTTTAGCAAGTTCTCACATATGGTGATGATATTGGCACACGAACTTTATTTTGAGAACCAATATTATGAAGACTATGGAGAGTAAAGGTGATCATGGGTTTTTCATGTACGTTCAAGACAGCAATTTGAAGCTATACATGGGGGGCAACACAAAGCACAGAGAAATTATTTTTTAGTCCAAGGATCTCCAGAGTCACTCACCTTATTTGAGAGAGACTGTTAGCCAAAATATATTGTTGTTATTTTAAGTATTTAATTATGTGCCTTTTCCAGGAGTGACTCAACAAAGGAATAAACTTCTTTGCTCAAGAAATACATGTCATTACAATATTAATTTCAACATTTTTTCATACTCTGGATGAAAACTCCACTAACATAAAAACCATGTCTTCTTCTTTAGCTTAGTAATACAACTAGAGTAAGCAATCCTAACTATCAATGGTGAATTACCCTATATATTGATGCTCTTCAGTTTTTCTTACTCAGAATGTTATTATTTTTTTCCCCTTATGAACTCAATGTTTTCTTTAAAATCAAGCTTGAATTCCTTTTCACTCATAAGAATCTTCATTAGATAACCTTAGTTCAAAACAGATCTTAATTTTTGTAGACAGCACCTTTGTTGATAGCATGCCATGTAACATTTGATTATATAATATTGTTATATTTTTGTTTCTACCAAGTATATGTAATTTCACTTCTGATTGAATCGTAAGCACATCAAGAAGCTTCCGGGTTTTCTATGTCCACTGCCTTCTGAATTATCAGTAAGTGCTTGAGTCAGCTTGAGGTAGTGGGAAAAACATGGGCTTTGGTATCAGACGTTGTTGAATGCTGGATGGGCTAATGACCAGTTGAGTAATCTTGGTTAAGTTACTTGTCCCTTTGAACACAGATTTGCATATCTAAAAATAAGAAGGGTTTAATTCCTGAAATCCACCCCAACTAGCAGCAATGGAGTACATTAAGGCTTGACAGGGTTGTAGGATTTACTCCAAATGTATATATAAAAAATAAGACTTATATTTCTTGGTATTCCAAATCCCAGCATATTTCTGTATAACACAAAAGTTGAATTAGACAGACAAAGTTAAGCCCAAGCAAATAGAAATATGAGTATTCTTTTCTATGTTAACTGTCTGGTTTTATGGCTGTAAACGTGAAGGAGTGCAGTACCAGGAAGTATGTAGAGTTGGTGTTTCATTGTTATACTTGGTAAACAAGGGTAATAATTAGGCTAATATCCCAAACGTTAGCTTAAATAGTATAGCAAAAAATTCTATTATGGGTCTTAAAGTCCAGTAATTATGCTTATATTAGAAATTATTTTTAATGAAATTTGTAAGTAGGAGGCCACCGAGTTAAGAAAAAGACACATGAAATAGAAAACATATTTCAAAACTACATATATGAGGTTTATTTCACATTTTATACCTACTCAGTCATGTGACCTGTTGCTACATTTATGAACTTTCTGAAACCAAGTGACACATATCCACAAAAGATCAGTTACAATATAGACATCTATATTTAAAAGTCCAATGAAAATGGCACACAGTTGGCTTACAGAAATAAAAAAAGTACAATATATTTGAAATAGTAGGTTTTTGGTTTTCAGTTTATGCCTACATCATGGTGTTAGCTGTGGAAATGTTATCAACTATACTGATATCCGATACTATGACCCATGACATTTAGTATTTTTAGCAATAAGAAACACACTTAAATCTATTTCAAAAAGTATGACATGTTAAATTCTTAGGAAAATATCAACTTTACAAAGTATCAAACACCCAGAAGAGTAAACGCATGAATTTCTCAGTCTAGGTTAGAAAAAAAATGTTTTAAGATTTTTATTTAAAAAATTTTTTTTTTTTTTTTTTTTTTGAGACGGAGTCTCGCTCTGTCGCCCAGGCTGGAGTGCAGTGGCCTGATCTCAGCTCACTGCAAGCTCCGCCTCCCGGGTTCACGCCATTCTCCTGCCTCAGCCTCCCGAGTAGCTGGGACTACAGGCGTCCACCACCTCGCCCGGCTAGTTTTTTTTTTTTTTTTGTATTTTTAGTAGAGACGGGGTTTCACCGTATTAGCCAGGATGGTCTCGATCTCCTGACCTCGTGATCCGCCCGTCTCAGCCTCCCAAAGTGCTGGGATTACAGGCTTGAGCCACCGCGCCCGGCTAAGATTTTTATTTTAAAAATTTAAACAAAATTTGTTTAGCATATCTACAAACTTATACCATCATATAAAAGCAAATTTGTTTATTCGGTATGAAACAGAAAAATGGAACCAGGGTGGCCTGCAGAGATACAGAGGCTGTGAGAGGAGGTTGGCTTAGTCAAATGCCTCTGTCCACACTGACACGACACTTACCCATCACCCATACCTCCTTCCACCACACGAAGAACCATTTCTGTACTTATAATATAGTTTCTAAAAATAGAACATTGATGCTATAAAAATAAATGTATTAAAAAAGAACACCACGGGTTTAAACAGGAACACAGAATTTGGGGTTTTAAGGCTCTTCCTTGGGGAGGAGCTTCCACTTCACCGAGGAATCAAAATCCTCCTCAAAATCACCCAGCTCCTGCTCCTTGGAGAGCTCCAGGAAAACCTGAAAGGGAGGGAAGAAATAAAGAGAGGAGAATAATGCCATACTGTCTTTGCAGCTCCAAGTGAATACATTATACACATATACCATGGATGATATAGAATCACTAAGAGTGACCCACCTGCTCCAGGGTAGACTGTGAGAGGCTGTACTCCTCTAGGTCAAAGCTCTGTTTAACTGCATAGGGATGAACATGTATTAGTTCACATATTTCATATCTAGAGGTCTCATACACCAGCATATAGTGCAAAGGATATATATTTTTTAAATCTTCAATAAATAGGTTAAGGTAATATTCATTCATGTCTTAAGTACATCATTCAGTTAAGAATACACCAATGCATTTATTTAGGTTTGGGAAAAAAAGTGCTTGGACTATGCTTGTATGTGGTGCAGTTTTTGTGAACTGTATTTAAAGGAGAAAATGGTACTGAGTAAGCTTTCTTTCTTGCCTATGAGCCAGTGGGTTTTGCACATTCAACACAGAAAGAGGTGGAAGCCAGGCACATTTTGAAAAGGCTTGCATCAGAAGGTTATAGAGAAGGATTTGTGAGCTGTTTTAGAGAGCAGGTATCTTCACGGACCTCTATCCAAAAACCATTGCAGCTTCCCCTGATTGGGTTAGAAACTGTTCTTATTGACCAAAATAGACTGGGAGAGGCAGTTAGGGCTCTAACAGGAGCTCGGCAGATTGGAAATATGCCACCAGAAGTTTCAGGTCAGTACTGGGCTTGTTGCCAACCTGGAAAGTGCTGTGAATGACCACATGGCCCAGAAAGTTGGATTGCTCAGATCCATCAGAGCATGAAAAGAAGATGCATTACTGTGACCACAGATGCTCTCAAGGAGAGAATCAGACAATTCCTGATGCTCTAGGAAGTTAGACAATTCCTCTAGAACTAGAAGACCTGAATCTCTTCCTTAGGGCAGGGGATAAGCAAGCAAAGATATATCACTGAGCAGTGACAATGAAAATAGCATAACAAGGGGGTTCTGACTAGCACAGTTCAGAGTAGCAGAGTTAATGAGCTAAAATTGCAAGGAAAACATGAGCCTGTGATGACAGATGCAGGGCAGTTAGTTTTAAAATGTGACAGATGCGAGGAGATTGTTTCAACGACCAGACAGGAGTCAGTTTCTTAATATACAGCCTAAGACAGTAAAATAATATGCTGGTCCATGAAAATTTAATTTTACATATATATGCATAGACATTTCGAAGAAAAATTTTCTTAAATGCATATATAAATGAGTTTTGACTTAGGTTGTACCAATATATGTGAAAAATACATGACAAAACCCCACAAAGCAAGTGAAAACAATCACTCTCATTATCTCCTGGCACAGACACAGAGAATCCCTCTAGCTCCTTGATTTTGGTCTTACTAAAATTCAATTTGAGACTGTAACTTTAAAATTTAGTGCATTTTGTCACATTTCATTTTTGTCATAAAGATGATTATTTTACAATTCGAAATTATCTTCTTTCCAGGGTCTTATTTCAAAGTCATATTTCTTACCCTTCTCTAATTTGAAGAAAGCTTGGGCTAAAGGTCTCACATCTTCCACTGGCAACTTATAAACCATCAGAGAGGAGTACCTGAGAGGAAAGATCAATGGAACAGAATAGAGTGCTATATTGTTTTGATTTGTGTAGCTTTGTATATGGGTTGTTATTTCTATAAATGAGAGTCAGTTTGGTGTAGGAAAAAAGGGTAAGGTGAGTCGATATTAATCAAAAGGAAGCAGTTCACAAGGAGAACTGGGGGAAGGGAGTGTAATACTCAGACAGTTTAGTGTTGTTGGCCCCTTGGATGGAAGTGAGTAGGGACTGTCCAGATGATATTTCAAGATTTGCAAAAGTCACCTTCCACCTTATTTTCTAACTGAATACTTGATCTTCAACTTCAGCCTTCAACGAGGAACTTATACTGCATAGTTTCTTAAAGTTCCTCAAATAGGGTGGAAATCTAGATATATTTCCCACAAGTCAAATCTCTCTCCTTCTCCTCCATCCTACTCAAATTGCCTACCTAATATAGGATAATGTAATTGAGCCTCTGGTTAGAAGAGCAGGAATTCAACACCAAAAATGTAGGCAACAACAATTTTTAATATTTTGTTTCTCGGATAAATGTTTGTCTTTTCATCATTTGAAAATTAGGAAGATGTACATTTCATTTCATAAGACATCACTACATATGTTTATGGTGCATCATTCTCATCTATTTTGCTTATTCCTTGTGGCTTCATGATGTATTTCTATACAGCCAAGAGCTGGACATTGAATTATAGCATTGCTTTTCCATTTATATTACACTGTAGAAATATATTTTCCCATATTGTTATTATTATGACTTATTTCTCCTTGTTGTTATTTTTCTCACCTAACTCCTAAATTATCTATCATCTGCTATAAATTCTAGGTGTTAAAAATGATCCTAAGGCTACTCTTTAATTTTTTTCTGTCTATGAAAATAAATACATCGGGATGGTGCTGTTACCAGAATTTACATAAAATTGGAAATGTTAATTGATTTGAAATAAAATAATTAGGTTTACCTCTTGGTTCTGCCACTTGTTAACTCCTTATGTGACCTAACCTGTCTCTCGGTTCATTTCCTCTTAATAAAGATAGTAATCAATTTCAATTACAAAGGTCCCTGTAAAGGTCCCTCACAACCCTTTTTTGAAGTCCACTCACGTTTTGCTGGAATAGTTATGTCTACACTGAAAAATCTCTGTAAGTTTTGGATAGGATAACACAATACCAGGACAGTCCCTGGCACATAGTGGGACCATGACACTTGCTATATCAGCTCTTACGTCTGCTGTCTCTTCTCTGGTTTACTTCCTGCAGAATCCAACAAATAATCCCTTTCTTTTAGGTTTTCCTTTTGAATGACTATGAGTCAACATAACTGACAAGTAACATTGAACATTTGGTACCATTTCCAAAACAACAACCACGTTTACCTTTCCTGCCGAGCAGCCTGGGGGAAAAGCCTCAGGATCTCCGCATGGAGGGGCTCCACTTGTGCCAGGTTCTTCACCTTCATCTCCAGCAGGTAATCTTTGCCAAATTTGCTTTTCAGGTGTTGGATGGAACCGATACATCTGGAGGTAGGAGGAGGATGAGGTCATATGAGAAAGGAGAAAAAAAAAAAACATTCAGTATAATGTTTGAGAACCTTGATTTGCTGCTAGCATTGTCTCAAGGTCCCTATTGTTAGACCTGGGCACAGTCATTTCAGCTGTTTTCAGTGATCTCTCCCTGCCCACAGACAACATTTTCCAGCAACGCACCTTGGGCTCAAGTGTGGGTCCAGGACAGGCACTCACCTCAACTTCCCGGACACCATGATGGCCACTCGGTCACACACAGCCTCAGCCTCTGCCATGTAGTGGGTGGTCAGGAGGGCGCCCCTTTCCGTGTTTCTAAAGGTGGCCCGGATGGCCTGCCTATAATGTCAAGAGATGATTTGCAATTTAGGAAATCCTCTAATTAATCAGAAAGAGATAGAGAAAAGAATTTTTAACTGGCATGCATGTGAATAATTAGCAAAAAGAGATTAAGCAAAAGAGGGTTGTTGGTAGGGCAGATAGGATGAGGAAGGGCAAGCTAGGTGAGGGCTGTTAAACTGGAATCATGCATTGGAAGAGGGGTGTTTACAGAACACAACATTCATTACAGGGTTGTATTCAAAAAGAAGCACTAAGCAAGAGAGGCTTGTTTATGAGAAGTCTGTGTGAAGGGGAACAGAATGACATAAAATTTAACAACAGCATCTCACGACCTAGTGAGAAGAAAATAAATGCACAGTAAATGCACACAATGACAATCACCTTTACACCTTAATGAGAACTACTTTTCTCATGCTCAGTACGGAACACTACGTGATTGTGATCCAGAAATGCACCTAAAAGATCAACTGAGCACTTATGAAACTCAAGAGTGAGACCTACGGGCCCTAACAATGGTAATTCTTTCTTCATTAAGAAATGTTTATAAAATATTATCAGGGAAAGATTTTTTTTCAAAGTATTGGTTTTACAAGTGACATTGATAGTTTTTTTTTTTTTCCTCCACAAAAAAGTTTAAAGGACAATTTTTACAGAAGAAAAATGGTTTACAAACTCCATGCAAGTCATCCACGCTGGCCCTGACCGTGGTAATGTTCCTCACCACATTTGCTGCTGCCCCTCGGGGTCCATCCCGGTCGACGGTTCATCCAGAAGTACCACTGATGGGTTCCCCAGGATGCTCAGGACAAAGCACAGCTGCAACGGGAGGAAGAGCCCATCTGGTTCCCATCTATGGCACTTGCAGAGCAACACCAAGCCCTGCCCGTACCTTTCGCTTTATTCCCTCTGACAAGGTCTTCACAGGAGACTTCAGCTGGTCCTGCAGCTTGAGTGCATCCACTAACCTGAAGGAAACAGGAGAGCTGTACAGTCTTCTTGACAAGGCAGAAGTAGATAAGAGGATAACCCAAGCAAGGGTAGAGGAACAGAGCTCAAAAACGCAGTTCTGGAAATACATGTGGTGGTGTTGGGGGCAGTATGGGGGAAGGAGGGGTGATATTACTGGCTGACTTGCTCCTCCACAAAAGATAATGTTGCCTTTTGAAGAAATAGAAGGACATGTCATTATATCCAAATAGTTGTTCTATGACAGTCCAAATTTTAGTATTTTCTATACATTTTAACAATGAATAATTACTTTTTAAATTTTAAATTTTATTATTATTATTATTTTTGGGGACAAGGTCTGACTCTATCCCCCAGGCTGGAGTGCAGTGGTGCAATCTTGGCTCACTGTAGCCTCTGCCTCCTGGCTCAAGCCATACTCCCACCTCAGTCTCCCAAGTAGCTGGGACCACAGGTGCACACCACCATGCCCGGCTAATTTTTGTATTTCTTTTTTTTAAGAGATGGGGTTTCACCAAGTTGCCTAGGCTGGTCTGAAACTCATGAGCTCAAGCAATCTACCTGCGTTGGCCTCCCAAAGTGCTGGGATTAGAGGCATGAGCCACTCCGCCCAGCCTTTTTAAATGTTCTTATTTAATATGAGAAAGAAACTTAACACTTTGACATCCAGGAAAGGAGTTTCTAGTTGTAAATCTACCCAGCGTGACCTGGGTCAGCATTCAGAGTCTCCCATCCTGAATTACCTGTGAGGGTCATCACTCCCAACCTTCCCCTCCACCTCCCTTGGGTATAGAACAGATGTGGCTCCTCTGTGTACCGTGTGATGGCAACGTCGGCATCCCCTTTCCTCAGCCCTTTCACGGCGGCATACACCTCCAGGTGCTGCCTCACTGTCAGGTTGGGCCATAGTGCGTTCTCCTGAGGGCAGTACCCCAGGAACTCCAGGGCATCCCCTCCACTGCTCCCTTTCAGTAGCACCTGCAGATGAAAGTTCCCTCTCAGAACCTACATTATGCACTGCTTCTTTGGTTATATCCATGACATCTTTCTCTTCACAAACCTAGAAAAACTAGAGGAACTCTAGGACCTCATTGGATTTAATAATCTGTAATCATTTTGCATTGGAGAAAGGCTGTCAGAGAGCAAATACATGAAAATAAGTGTGTCCACAGCCAACAATCCAATCTCAGCTGAAAAATCCAATATCCCATAAATGTGGTGCCTGTCCATCCTGGCCAACAGTTGATATCAATTTTTTAAAATCACTGTCAAAATGAAACATATTGATTGAGTTACTATTTAACTTCACTCATGGATCAACATCTTTTGAGTACCTCCTACGTAACGAGTGCTATGTTGCCTGTGGGTACAGTGGAGGGTGGAATAACTAGTGCCTCTGTTATCAGGAGTTTTCATTCTACTGAATGAATCAGGCAATAAACAAGTAGAAAAATCAATACACAGAGTAAAGAGATCAAAAGTTGTGCTGTTGTGGAAATTCAGGAGGCTGGGGTAGAGAATAACTGGGGAAGTGACAGTAGGTAGGGTAATTAGAAAGAGCCTGTCTGCTGAGGGGCCATTTCAACAAAGAGGAGAAGATGCTAGTCATGGAAAAAAGGCAAAAGGCAAGGAATTTGGGGCAGAGCAAAAAGCAAGACCGAAGCCCTGTGCAGGGATGAAGCTTGATGTGGAAGCTTGACGGGGAGGACAAAGATGAGGCAGGAGGGACAGGGAAGCCAGCTCCTGCAGCTACCCGCAAGACAAGGAGGGTTGTGTCTTTCCAGCCATAGAGCAGCAAGTGGTCACTGAAAGTATTTAATCAGGAGAATGCATGGATTAAGACAAACTCACACTGGCTGATCCAATTAAGCTCATTTTGTGACACTCAAATGGCTGGCTTTCTAGTTCAGATCAGACTTACCTTTTAAAGGATTTCATTCCAATGCATTAATGAGCAGTTATCTCCTTTCCTCCCATGCTTAATGAGGAATAAAATACCGACTTAGAGCCCAGGTGGTGACTGAGTTGGAGGGTGTCCATGATTGAAGTTAAGGGCTAAGTTAGAATTGGCCAAGCCACCAGCAGAGAGGCATCTTCATGAACATCTGCTCTCACCGTGGCTACAGAGGGATTGTAAATGTCCGTTTTCTCTTCTTTCTTTAGTGGGATATTTGTCAATAGCATTCCAAGCTGTCTTTTCCTTTCTTGGCTTGACTACTAGCCCCTTTCCCATGGTACAGTTCCACAGGTATCTGCCTTATATTCTGTTCTGTACTTCCTCTGGACATTCTTTGTAAAAGAGTTCTTAAGGTTTTCTATTCTCTGCTATAGAATTTGGGAGAAAATGTTTTATCTCTACCACATGATGTCTCTCTTAGATAAACCTGAGTTCTTTTTCTGTTTGCCTAGCCACCTTATACAACTAAATTGCAAGTACAATTAAAGTCAATTTCACCTCCTTGTATCTCATTTTTGATATATTTCTTGAAAACACTCACAAGAAACAGTTGCATTTGCACAAAAATGTATGTTCCAATAACTAAGCACTTTGTGAAGGACAACTGTCTAATACAGGTTTTTTTTGTTTTTTTGTTTTTTTTTTTTTTTTTTTTTTTTAAGTTTTACTAAGTATTACATACTGGAAAGACAATGCTCACTAAAAGTGCAAATCCATGTGACTGATGGCAGTATAAATAGGATTTTATGAATTCTGGCATTAATTTCATCTCTGATGCTGGACATTCTCTCTTAATGCCTTTAATAATTACCCCTTGAAGGTGGCCACAGCCTGTCTGCAGCCGCTGCTGTGAAGATGCCATCTGCAGCAAGGGAGACGTCTTAATGCCTTTAATAATTACTCCTTGATGGCAGTGACAGCCTGTCTGGAGCAGCCACAGCGAAGATGCTGGCTGTAGCAGGGGAGGTGTGACGGGGGCTGTGTACTCCAGTGGGCTGGTGGGTGCCAGAAACAGGTGGGAGCCTTGCCCTTTACTGAATTGGGGCATCCTTTACTGAATCTCAGGGGCTGGTGCATGCTCCAATTTTGGAGCAAAGTTGTGGCTGAGCCCAGGTGCTGTTGCAACCCTGCTTGGTGTGTACACACCCAGGGTGGCACCAATATGCCAGCCTCCTGCCACCTCAGCCCCCTCTGGACTTTAGGCCCTGACAAGTGTGAGAGGGAGGCCAGGGGGGTGCTGAGGGCAGCTTGGCACAGACCTGCAGGTACCCCTCAGCACAAACAGCCTGGATGCTATAGATGGCATGTTGATGGCAGGAGGCACACAGGCTCCTGGGTAGAAAGGGGTGGTTCTCTGGTCAAACCCCACCTTCAAGACAAGGAAGGCCTGAAGTCTGGGGGCCAGGCTGCCAGTTCTAGGTGGAGTCTGTGGCCCAGAGTGAGAACTTATGGTGCTTTTTCCAGGCCTGCCCAAGGCTACTCATGGACCAGTTGGCACATACTTCCTCGTTTCTGAGCCCATAAAAATCCCGGACTCAGCCAGATTCACACAGACATAGGGACTACCAGCTGCAGAAAAGTGCTACCCACTTTGGGTCTCCTCTCTAGTAAGGGCTGGACACTCATCAAGACGACCTACCTGCAAATAGGAGACCCACTTTGGGTCTCCTGAGAGCTATTCTGTCACTCAGTGAAGCTCCTCACCTCAAGTTGTCCATATACTTCATTCTTCCTGGACATGGGACAAGAACTCAGGACCTGCCAAATGGTGGGACTGAAAGAGCTGTAACACAAACAGGGCTGAAACACGCCCCCTGCTTGCCATGTTGTGGGCAATGAGGAGAGAAGAGCTGCAGCCCTTCAGGGATCCCAGGCTTAGGGGCTCCCCCAGCCAGGGCTGTGATACCCTCTTTAGGACTCTGTGGTTCCTGGCACTTCCAAGCTTCTGGGTGCCACCACGTTTTTCGGTGCCTGCAGTGGAAGCTGCTTGCAGTATGCCTGGTCCAGCCACAGCCTTACATGGAGGTGGTGCCTGTGCCTGTGCCTGGAGCTGCCTGCCCTGCCACAACCAGCATGCCTGGCTGTGTGCAGCAACCAGACCCCATGCTTGCTCACACACCCATCACCACTCTATGCCTGGCTCACTCTTGGCAGGCTTGGGATCCAGGCTGGTGGCATGAACAGAGTGCAGCCTGCTGAGCTGAGTGGGCAGAAAGAATGCAGTGGGTCTGAGCCAAACTTGGGCAAAGGCACCACCAGCTCCAGAGGTTTTGACTGGAAAAGCGACACCCTAAGGATTCCGTGACACCCTTTCAGTGCTTAACTTTTATGTGCATTTACGTGATAATTCATGAATTTATTCTCCTGTGTATTCATTAATCACTTCAGTTATCTAATGATTAAGTGATATTCGTTGTTTTTAAGGTCATCAAATCTTATAAATCTATTTCACCATTAAATAACATATTTTCCACATAATTCACCTACCTGTCCAGCAGTTGGTTTTGTGTCTCCAGTTATCACCTTAATGGAGGTGCTTTTACCAGCTCCATTGTGTCCTAATAATCCTAAAACTTCACCTGAAAAAAAGGTTACACTTAATATTAATCTATTTTAATGGTAACATTAAGAGTAAAACATGGTTGAAGTCTCACAATGTGACAAGCATTTGCTATTAGTTGTCATTTAATTGTTACAACCACCCTGAGAAGTTATTGTAGCGCCTTCTTTTGCTGTTGGGGCAGAAACTCTCAATGATGGGGTTACCTGTGCAAAGTCGCACTGATGGGAAGTGGCAAAACCACTCTTGGAAGCCAGGTGTGTCATATTCTGTCTCCTGTGATTCTAACTTTGGTGCAATATTGGCACAAACTGAGGTCATCTAACACTTGCTGGCCAAGCCTTCAGAGTGTGCTAGTACATCTTGTCAGTTCTCTTGTGAAAAACAATGAACATTAGGAAATCGATTGTGTTCATTTAATAAAAATGTTATGACTTCAAAAGTTCATCTTATTAGAGAACTTATGGTTTCATTGTAGATGTGACTAGGCTCCTCTTCATGAGGTGAGTTAATTTAAGTTAGAAATGAAACATGTAAAGGAGGCTATCATTGTCACTCTCCTCTGGGTCTGCATGTGAACCAAGAGGTGGTATCCAGAATAATGCTCATTAGGAATCAGGAAGCTCTAAGGAGGGCTCTGAGCCAGCAGTGGAAGATCCCCATGGCCAACCTTTTCTAACACAGAAGGAGACATTTCTTGTGGCTATCTTATTCTTCCTCTTGGAAAAACAGCCTTTCCGCTTCCCCACATACTCCTTGCGTAGACAGCTGGCAATGATGACTGGCTTCTGTAAATGACAAGAAGTTATGTCAGACCTTAATTCTCTTCATTAGTTTTGAAACAAAATTCCATCTTCTCATTAGTTGGACCCTTTGTTGCCCCAGTCACGCATCAAAGAAGACCTTCTATTTGGTGACATGCTTCTTGGCCATGTCCCTAGCCTAACACTTGGTTTTGGAGAGGAGAGACTGTCATTTTCCTCTCCTGCAAAGCCAGTTTTTTTAGGAGCACATTATATTATACAGCTTGCCTGTCCTTTCAGAACAAACAGGGGCCATGAGACTTAGAGAAGCACTGATTATCCTCAAACAACAAAACAAATGCTGTGGGCTGGACCTGACCCTGAATTTGTACTGTGCACTTTCTCCAACAAGCAATGATGTTTGTTGCTTAGTTCAGTTTCTGAAATTCTTTGTTGGCTTTAATAATTTCTATTGCACTCTATTTTTAATTTATTCTAAGAAGAACAAAAGAGTTAATGTGACTTTTAGTCTGCTCATTTAATTGTAAAAATGATGACTACCTACTAAAATAGTGATCCTCATTTGTAAGGAATAGAGAAACTCAAAATCATTAAGAGAATTAGACTGGTAGACTGACTAGTGAAAAAACCTTTGTGTAATGTTTTACCTCATCAAAATTAGTAGAATTCAAGGCATTTGCTGTTCTCACTCTTTCCATCTGAACATCTTCATCTTCTCCTTCTGGTTCTTCTGGATTTTGACGCACATCACTGCTTCTTGGAGAAATTCTAGAGTCAAAACCGTCCATTTATAATTGATTTCTGGTTTTCATTTTTGTGTCAAAAGTTGCATTCTTTAAAGCTTATGTTTGAGCAGTACGAGCAATTAACAAACCATCATAATCTCCCTTCACAACTCCCATCCCCTTACAACCTCCTTGCTTATCTTATCTATAGAAATATGTTTTTTCAGTATCAGTTTTAACTTGAAACCTAATAGCTGGCAAAGAATTTTTATATCATAACTCAATGGAGTAATTTTTCTGGGAACTGTAGCTTTGACACCAACATGTTGACATCATTATGTTTTCATGGGGAAAATGGGCCAGAATATTTGTAATCAGGAGTTTCTAGCAAAATACAAGTTAGATGCTTGATCCCTCATTTCTTTGGAATATGTGGCATATTGACCTTTCCTCTCCATTCTAAGTCTGATCATAGCCAGGATATACTTATTCTAGTCTCTCTTCCCTTGAGTGCCTCCTTCATACTGATCTCAGAAGATTAAAGGTCTGCTCTCATCTTGGCAGTCTCCCATCCAACTTTCTGTAATAGCGAAAGATGAAACTGATGTGGAACGGGAGACACAGAGGGAGTAAGATGCTTATGGTTGCTCTTCTTTGTATGGTGCCAAAAATAGTCTCAGTTTTTAAGTCCCATTAATAACCGAACCGGTCTGTCATCCACCGGCTGGGATGCTCACTACCAGGAAAAGAACACAGCTATTGCTGTCCTTGGCCAGTGGATCATTCTGTTCCTTCCTCCTGGATGGACAGCATTTCTCCCACTGGCATTATACTGTTTGTTAGGTGGGACCGGCCACATTTAACTTTCCCCAGTGCTCCACTGTGGACAGTGGCAGACAGAGCCTTAATACTCCATGTTTCAAGTCTGTTTCTTCCATTAGATCAGAACCTTCTTGGGTTTAGGTATCTGGATCTGCATTATTTGTATGCGTCCATGGTTCCTACTCCAGCCTCTCCTAGCACACGGCACCTCTTTGTTAATGAATTGATTTATGCATGAAAAATATTTTACGATATTGATCAACAAAATAAAAATCTGATTTTTTTCCAACCTAAAGAAAGGATCCTTTCTCATTGATTTCTTTCCAAACTTCCATTCCAGACATCGAAGAATAAAAAGAAAAATGATAAAATGAAGGAAAGGCTAGGAATAAAGAGAGACACATGATTAGAAACATAAAAAGATAATTGTTCAATATCAGAGATGTGCTATAAATAACTGAACTTCTACAAAAATGCATTCAGTGAAATAATTACAAATTTCTAATAACCTATCTAGCAAATTATGAAACTATCAAGTTCATTTTCAATCTTTTTTATAGAAACATAGGAAACAACTATACTTATGTGATATCATTACTTTCTCATCTTCTCTAACAGTTGTACAGTGTCCTTAAAATTTGGGAGGCACATTAGCTAGCCAGTTGATCTTTGTAAAAATAATTCTTCCGGATTTTACAAGCATTATATCTCCTTGGGCTATAGATATCTGTATCTTTACCTTAATAAAAATGTTTCACAGTGTGTACAGGAATGAAAATTATTAAAATTAGTAAAAAGCGATAATTTTTAAAGAAGAGTGTGTTCTTACAATTAGGAATACCAGAAATGGCTGTACATCCATTCGTTCTTCAGACAAGAGAGAAGAAAAGAGAAGCTGCAAAAGAAAAGACAATTGCTAAACTGGGAGATTTTTGTTTCCTGAAATTTGTCCACATATATGTGAATTGGCCCTAAACAGCCCTGCTAACATTTGACCATGAATATCACGTTAAGTGCCCTTTCTAAAGTGTAAAGCAAGGGGCTATCTTCTTTCCTCCCAAGGTCTATGAACTTTCATTTGAAGCAATAGGATTTATCAATTACTAATCACATGGCAAGAGAATCCTGGAGATCCGTGCTAACCTCCCCAAACAGTGAGAGACAGTGTTCATTCTTCTCACACAGAACTTCACACACCTTCCTGTGCCTATTGTTTCTCTTCGTGAGGCCGCCTTCTCTACCTTTCCCCTTCCCATAGATACCTCTTCACTCATGTACTGTAACTTCCTTCCTTTTGCAGAAGTATAGGTATCAGTCAGCCAGAAAAAAAGACTTTGCTTATATTGGGTGCTTCCTTAGAATTCTGAAATCCCAAAGATTAGGGACATTTCATTGGTTCCTTCTAAAGCCAAGCATATCAAGGAGGAAATAAGTCCCCACATGAGTGTAAGGACTACTCTATTTCCCACCACCCCTTAAACCCTTCCTCCCCATATATTAAGCATGACCAGATTTTCCATTACCAGTCAGCTGGAACATATTGTTTTATCTGGGAGAAAATCAATTGTATTCCATGAGGTAGAAATGTTTGAACCCCATGCACTTTAAATATGTTGTAGTAGACCTTCAACACTGGGCAAAGTTTCACAGTTGGTCATCAGTTTCAGGGGACTGGGACAGACTGTGTCATTACTTACATGAGAAGATAAGAACAAACAGCCAATCATTGTGGCAGGTGGTATTAAAAAAGTGAAGATAAATGGAATATCACTTTCAAAGACAATGAACGCAAATCCAGCCACAGAGAATACAGTGATCTAAAAAAAAGCAAATACGAAGGATAATCACCCTGAATTTCAATGTAAGTTCCAAATCGAGAGGCTCATCTTGAAGATATTAATAATTTCAACTTCAATCTCGCTAACCAAGCTGAAATCAGTATATCTCCATTAACAGTTTATTTTAGTGACTTAGCCAAATTCATTTGACCTAGAATTTCACAAATGAGATATCACTTGATAAATCTAGGATGCGATATGTAGAATTTCTTTGTTTTTTGTTTGTTTGTTTTATTTTTCGTGATGGAGTCTTGCTCTGTTGCCCAGGTAGAGGTGCAGTAGTGTGATCATGGCTCACTGCAGCTTCAAACTCCTGGGCTCAAGTGATCTTCCTCCCTCAGACTCCCAGATAGCTGGTACTACAGGTGCATGCCAACACACCCAGCTAATATTTTTGTATTTTTAGTAGAGATGGGGTTTCACCACGTTGCTCAGGCTGGTCTGGAACTCTTGGGCTCAACTGATCCACTGACCTAGGCCTTCCAAAGTGCTAGGGTTACAGGTATAAGACACACCCAGCACCCATACATATAATATTTTAATTAAAGTAGATAAACTTTAAAAAATAAAAGTAGATGAGCAAAAATCTAAGAAAAAAATTGAAATTGATATCTAACAGGAATAAAACAACAAAAATAAAAGGTAAGACTTTGGTAACTATACCAATGGGGAAATAAAAGTATTTAACAACATGGAATGGCTTAAGCAGAAGTACTAAAATAGAAAATTTAGGGATAACAGGAAGTGATAGGTACACTGGAAGCCCTCATATTTTACCTTCTAATACACTGCAATGACTACTTAAAAGTTTTTGTACTTCTAATTTCTCTGCGTGCAAACCATCACCTTTATGGCTATCAAAGTATTCTTCCTGCAAGTTTATCTCTAATCCTATTTGTGTTCTGCACTATGGGCTTTTAAATTCTTCAGCACATCATTTAAGGGCAGCCAAGATTTTATTTTTTGCCATAACCAGGACCATGGCCATTGTGCACCTTGTTTTTTGTCTATATTTAGGCGAGATTATTACCAGTTCCTAGGATCAGCATGGGCTTTTCCTCTGCTGGGTTTCTGTTCATTATTTCTATTTGTGCCTCATACTTCTCTCGGCTGAAATTTTACTCTTTTTCAGATTTCACCTTTTAAACAAAATCTCTACTTTCATTTTCATAAATGAATCTCTGTTTTTCGTGGACCTCTTTATTATTCAGTTGTATAATAGACTCTTAAGATGGAAGATAACTCATGACTGTTTTAATAAGTGGCTGCTTACTCATCTGTTTATCTTCTGGGAGCTCTTTCAGGATTGAAACTGTCCATTTAATCTCTTTCCTCCCATTATCAGTCTTAACTTGGACACACTGCAGAAGTCAACAATTATTTATTGAATTAATAATTTACTTTTTGGCATCCTGAAATCATGGGAAATTAGAATAGATACTCTTAAATTATACACATTTTTCCTCCGAATTTAGACAAAAGAAGGGAGGCTTTATGGAATTAATTCTCATTAGGGTGTTTGGTGAAGCAATTTCTAGTTTTAACCATGCCAATAACTGAATTTGTACTCTTGTGTTTATTATAGACCATAATATTATCATCCTACAGAGGGCAAAATTTAAAGGATTAGCTCAGAATTGTATATTAAATATATATAGTATACATCCACAATAAACATACTTACGATATAGAAACAAAACGACCAAATGCCACTATTTTTTCTCCCCTTGTGAAAGATGAAGGAGATCACGTATGTCATGAAGATAAGGGAAAAGGAATAACCGACAGCGCATGGGATCTAAAATCAACAGGAATGTGAAGCTTAGTTAAATACAAATGCAATCAAGGAAAACATTTGGGATTCAAAACATTGTCATAGCCCAGAATTTTATAGTTCTTTAATTTATGACCATATAAATATTGATAGAAATATTTCAAAATTTCAAATTAAATCACACAATGATTTTGTGAATATTGTCACTTACTTGAATATTGTCACTTACTTGAATAATATGAATTATTGTAAGTAGCATGTCTTCGACGTTTGAAATGTAGCTCATTAAATATATAAAAACGAAGACCAAGAAGTACAGGGAAACATCCACCAGCGCCTGTCCAAACCAGTAAGCAGAAGGGGAGAGTCCCGAAATCCGTAGCTGGGACCGAGCTCTGTTCTAATTAGCAGACAGCAAAGATACAAAGTTTGTGGCTTAAGAAAATGTGGATTATGCAAGGAACTATTCAAGCAAAATCTTTATTTGTAACAATTCTAGATTATGTCTACAAATGTAATCTGGACTAAGAGATGTGGATAGTTACAAACATAAATAACCAGTCTGCTGCCTTAATGAACTACACTGATGTTCATCACACACCTGGTAGAAATATGTAAAAGAAGACCTAAGAATAATCAAAGCATTGAACACTACAGCAAACAAAGTAGTGATTTAATGCCTTACAGGGGGATAGGGGTGAATGGGATGGACAGTTTATTCCCTTAAACAACTACATTCTCATCACAGTGATTTCTCTCTCTCTTTTCCCTCCTTCACACACACACACAGACACATACACACACACACACACACACACAATTGCTTTATCCTTTAATTGCAATAAAACAAATTGGGTTGTTCTGCCATAGTCCACATTCAAATATTTATCACTCATTCAAATATTTGTGTGTATCTACATAAATATAAATACATTTATAAATGTAAATGTATTTTACATTATTTGTCATTCTCTAAATAAACATACTAAATTACGTATTTTAAAACTACTTAGGAAGTGATGTGGTTTTCAGTATAATCAATAGGTTTATACATGAAACTATTCTAACAGTTGTGAATTTTTTTCTTTTAAAAAATACTTAAATTCATTTGTTGATAGGCTTTGATGAGCTAAATGATGCTCCTGCCTGAGACATAATTTGACCTAAAGATTCATATCAGAGCCTGCCTACATCAGACACAGGTCTATGCAGGTAGTTGAACTGGTAAAGAATTGATGATTGACTCAACATATGAGTGGAGGCAAGAGAAGAATTAAAGATGATTTTGGGATCTTTAGGAAATGACTGAGCACGTGGTGCTGCTATTTATGGAGAAAGTAGTGAGGTGGGGGAATGCATTTTGTAGCTCTACATTCCGTTCTGTTTTGGAAGCATGAAACTTGAGACATCTGTGTTGCCTACAGTGGAAATGCTGAGAACAGAGTTTGTATCAACATTGGAGGTCAAATTAGATACAATTAGAGATCTGGGGTAGAGTCAGATCTGGGAGTGACCAGCTGGTAGAGGGGATTCGAAGCCATAAAGCTAGATGGCTTTGCCTAAGACAGAATGGCATCTAACATGAGAAGACAGCCAAGGGCCAATATCTGAGGATTTCCGAAATTAAGAGATTACATATAGGAACGAGAATCTCCAAAGAAGACAAACAATGGACAGTCTTAGGATAAACATGGTGAAACTACGGCATCACAGAAGCCAAAGAAAGAGTTCATGTGTCCTATGGAGGAAGTTTTAAAGTTTGGATTAACACCAGAATGACTTATAGTTATATCGTACTAGTAAATAGAATTTCTTGAGATTCCTGCATGTTCCACATGAAAAGGGAACATTATATAAATCGTATGCTCTTTTTGTGGGCACTAGAGAGACAGAGAAAACAAAACAGATGAAGATGACACAGTGAGGATGCTTACACAAGTTTTCATAGATTTTTCTCATGAAGTCACAAAAATGGGAGTTGGCCTGGGTTGATTAATCATATAAATTCATCGTCTATGATTGCCACTCAAAATCTGGCTCCACTGCAGAACTACTGAATCAGAATCATCTTTTAAACAAGATGCTCAGGTAATTTGTGAACGCATTATAGATTCATTTGGATTAATGAGTGTCTGTAAATAAACATTTGTAAGTTGTCAGTTCAATATTGAAATTTTCTCTTATTTTTTCAAGTTCTCATATTTCCAAAAATATCATTTCCTTTTATTTCAACAATCTCTTTTTAATTTTGGGGGGTGTAATTCTCAAACAAGAAAAAGTACCCATATTAAGTACATAGTTGAATGAGGTCTGATGAATGCATATGTTTCTGTACCACCATCATAGGCAAGGTGTAGAAGAACCCCTGAAGTTTCCCATGATCCTTTGCAGTCAATAGCCTTTACCACTGGTTACAGGTGACCCCCCATACCCCGAGCCTGCCTTCTGTCACTACAGATTAATTTTACCTTTCTAAGGATTTTCTATGAAGTAAATCATCCTAATTAAAAGTACCTAATTATTTGTGGTTATCGTTCCCTCAGTGTAATGGTTCTGAGACTTACCTGTGTTGGTGCATTTATTAGTTGTTCCTTCTGTTATACTGCTGAATAGTATTCCATTGCATGGCTATATTAGAATTTGTTTGTCAGTTCACTGCTTGGGGGACACTTGGGTATTTTCGAGTTGTTGGCTGTTATGACTAATGCTGTTCAGAACGTTAATGCTCAAGTGTTTATGTGGAAAGATGTTTTCTCTTTTTTTGAGTAAATACTTAGGAGAAGAATTGCTAGGTCATAAGAATAAGTATATTTTTAACTTTATAAGAAACAGCCAAATTATTTTGCAAAGTGATTGTACAATTTACAATCCCACCCACAGTGCATGAGAGGTCCGGTTTCTCCACATCTTCATAAACTCTTGATATTGTTGGTCATTCTAACATTATTAGTTTTATTGAGTGTGTAGAGCTATCTCATTGAGGCTATTTTCCTGATTACTCATGACATTAACCATCTTTTTACGGGAGTATTTTCCATCTGTACATCTTCTTTGATAAAGTATATACAGAAATACTTTGTCCATTTAAAAAATCAGGCTATCCTCTATTACAGGGGAATGAGAGTTCTTTACATATTCTTGATACAAATCTTTGTCACATATATAAGTATTGTGAATATTTTCTCCCAGCCTGTGGTTTGCCTTTTATTTTATTTTATTTTTAAATTAGTTAATTAATTTAATTTTTGAGATGGAGTCTCGGTCTGTTGCCCAGGCTGGAGTGCAGTGGCGCAATCTCAGCTCACTGCAACCTCCACATCCCAGATTCAAGTGATTCTCCTGCCTCAGCCTCTTGAGTAGCTGGGATCACAGGCGTGCACCACCACTCCCAGCTAATTTTTGTATTTTTAGTAGAGACGGGTTTTTGCCATGTCGGCCAGGTTGATGTCAAACTCCTGACCTCAGGTGATCTGCCCACCTCGGCTTCCCAAAGTGCTGAGATTACAGGCGTGAGCCACCAAGCTCAGCTGCCTTTTATTATTTATTGGTGTTTTACAAAGAGCAGAAGCTTTTAACTTTGATGAAGCTCAAGTTATCTTTTTTAAAATGGAATATGCTTCTTCTTCCCTATCTGAAAAATATTGCCTATCACAGGATCTGTGATTCATTTCAAATTAATTTTGTGCATGGTGTGACAGATGTTAAGAACATTTTTTTTTTTTTCAGAATGATACCAACTTGTTCCACCACAGTTTGTTGAAAAGTCTAATCTTACCCCCATTTAAGTTATTTGGTAATTTTATTGAAAATCAGTTGATATATGTGTGGGCTTATTTCTGAAATGTCTATTTCATTTAAAATATCTACATAATTATTCTTAATTAATACAACACATTCTTAATTACTACAAGTTTGTAGTGAGTCTTGAAATCACAAGCATATTTTCCAGCTTTGCTTTTTTTTTTCAAAGTTGGTTTGTCTATTCTAGTTTGTTGGCATATCCAGATAAAGTTCAGAATAATTCTCTATTACCTATTTATCTATATATTTCAACTTATAAAACTTTCTTTTATTTTTATACCTTAGAATTTATGTCTGAATTGGCTGCTCAATTAAGCATGTATAAATATTCTTATGAAAAATCCTGTAAAATTACCTTCTGCTTCTGATTATGTAAAACAATGGAAGTTGCAATTACTCATTATTACCTTATAATCATCGATGCTGCTCATGGCAATGTAAGGTGGGCAACTCGATGTTAAAACCAGCCAGAACATGATATATGCCAGGAATCCGATTGGATTGGCCTGTCCATTCTGAAAAATCCAAAGAATACAATGAACTGAATGAAGAAATTTAAAGTTCATTTTCTGGAATACATTTTTAAAATTTTAGACTAAGTTTACATAATTCTGCCTTAGGTCCCTTTTGAGATTCCCAGACTCTTTCAATATCCTTCCAGTTTTGACACTTAACTTTTGGCTTTATACTCAAATTTACAGATAAGTGACTGAAGAAAATGAATGCACTGATAACATCTGGAAAACAATAAGAGCAAGATTTTTCTCTTTTCTTGCCTTACGATTCTAAAATGTATTTTGGTGCTAAATAATAAATTATAATTCACAGTTGACACATTCAATTTCTTAGCTGATCTTTATCTCAAATGTGGCAGCTTGACTCAACAAATATCTAACATTTTACGGCTACAGTGATAATAAATTTTTAAGTACATCATGAGATAATAGTTTTTTAAGTACATCATGAGACCTGATAAATATTGGTTGAAGATGCAAAAGTAGAGATGAAAAACTAGAAGGGAGAGCAAAAACACCAAGAAAACCTTTGCCCTAGTTCCATCTGTTGTTGCTCCTGTTTGTAACAATCTTTAAGGATAAAAGACCACAAACTCTCTTGAAAGCCAGTCCCATGTTATTTTCATGATTCACATAGTTGCTTCTTTGATTAAACACATCACTGAAGAAAGTTCTAACCAGAGCCTGGTGGTCTTCGGCCTGGTCACCAGAAAGACACTTGCTAACCATAGATGGTAAGATTACAGCTTATTGTCTGGTTGGTTCCAGAATGTTCTGAGCGCTGGGTAGGTTCAGCACTTAGTGGCTGAACTACTAAGTATATATACAAATGGTATATACAAATGGTATATATATACAAATATACAAATACTTTGTCCGTTTAAAAACTTAGGTTATCCTCTATTACAGAGGAATGAAAGTTCTTTACATATTCTTGATACAAATCTTGTCACATATGTAAGTATTGTGAATATTTTTCTCCCAGCCTGTGATTTGCCTTTTACTTTATTTTAAAATCAGTTCATTAATTTATTTTTTGAAATGGAGTCTCGGTCTGTTGCCCAGGCTGGAGTGCAGTGGCGCAATCTCAGCTCACTGCAACCTACGCATCCCAGGTTCAAGCGATTCTTGAACTTTGGGCAGGATAGAAGCAAGTTCTGAAACTCTGGGAAACTCTGACTTTGGGGGCAATGAGCAGGTAAAGTAGAATAGGGAATAAAATGAGTTGCTGGGGATATTGGTTAAAGTGACTATATTAGGCACATAAACACAAAGTCAGCTGAGCTGGTTGTTATCTAATTAACTCTAGTTGAAACAGGATATCTTGATAGATAGAAGTCTGAGGCAATTTGCCCAATTATTGTATACTGCTCTCAGAAACCAGAAAATTGAAAGATGTTAAAAATACATGATCTTTGTGTTCAAAGAACTCTCTGAAAGGGAGAAATGTATGTATACAATAACTAAAAAGGAATCATTATGAACTGTGATAGTTATTCTGGTTCTAAACTTAAAGGGCTGTATACATTTCGATTACTTGGACCTTTTTTAAAAAATAGATTCCCTCCTCTCACCACGCCCATGAGGAAAAGTGGTTTGATTGGTTTGGAGTAGGCCAGGGGAATTAATATTTTTGACAGGAATCTGCAGTAATTCTAATGTAGACAGTCTGCAATTCTAGCCTGAACTTAGTCATGAATTTCTTTTGTAAAATTTCTAAAAGTAATAATAAAGCCCCTTCCTTCTTTTATTCTTTCCTTCATTCTTTCCTTCCTTCATTCCTTCCTTCCTTCCTTCCTTCATTTATTCTTTCCTTTCTTTCTCCTTTGTTTCATTTGTTCACTATTCTTGTGCTGGTCACAGTGATGTGTGATTTCATTTTTATTGCTTCATATTCTCTTTGAAAAATGTTTTGTTCGTTTTATTTTACTTTAAACAAATTGAAGCTCTGAAAAGGCATTGATTTTCCAAAGTCCCAGAACTAGAATGAGTCCAAATGTTAATTTATTACGCAGTGGTTTACTCAATTAAAACAAGATTCCAGCCCTTAAAAGGGTGATCTGGGAGATTCCTGTAAGAGGAAAGTCAGGAATTGTACCATTATATATACTTACCTCCAAAAATGTACTTCTTTCAGTTTGGATATGTACTGATGGTTTAACCATTCCAAGTAGCCCATTACTAACAATGTCCATAAGAACTGGGAAGCAATTCAATCTTTTGGCATTGCATGCTAATGAAAAGCTGTAATTCTAAAATATAACAAGTAAGGATATAAGTTCTCAAATATCTTCATTTTGTTCTCTAAAAAAGTCAAAATTTGACATTTAAGAGGTTATACTTTTCTTGTGGTGTCAAATAATCAAAGTAAAAAGCCAAACACTGTGTAAGTAAAACCAAACACTGTATAAGTAAATCAAAACATGTATATAGTAAAACTAAATCATGTAACTGATATTTAGGACACCAGATGTCTTGCTTGAGGTTAGCATCATATATTCAGTGTTTATTGTTTAAGAACAAAACAGAAGTTTTGGAATACATGTATCATAAAATCTTTGAGGGGAAACATGAAATTTTTGAACTTATGTATGGTCTTGATAGTAGGTATTCTAGAGTACGTATTTTGCTAATAGTTTGTGCCAGTAGACAATGACGGATATATGAATTATTTACACCAGTGAATACAATTCACTAATAAATGAAAACAGTATTTGCTTTTCATTTTTATTTCTTAAGTTGGAGGCCTGAGTATATTGATATTATGTTAGCTTTTCACATTTTTCAGAAAGATTATTAGAGACCTGCATACCTTTTCACTACCACACACTGTGATGGCTCCATTATAAGATGGGTCATCTGTGCCATTTCTAGTTCCAAATGCATCCACTTCTAAAGCTATGTTCTGGTGCTCCACAGAATGTATAAAGTCATCAATGCTTGCCCCTAAGGTGTAGTTAAAGATATTAGGTATCACAAAACTAAAAAAATTAATGTTAAGTTGTGTAGTCAAATTACAATTAATGTCATTAGGTGATGCAGTAATATGGACCATCAGGATATTTTCTACATAACATGCTTGTTAATGTGAATTAAAATATCTATTTATTTTGCAGATGACATGATTGTATATTTAGAAAACCCCATTGTCTCAGCCCAAAATCTCCTTAAGCTGATAAGCAACTTCAGCAAAGTCTCAGGATACAAAATTAATGTGCAAAAATCACAAGCATTCTTATACACCAATAACAGACAAACACAGAGCCAAATCATGAATGAACTTCCATTCACAATTGCTTCAAAGAGAATCAAATACCTAGGAATCCAACTTACAAGGGATGTAAAGGACCTCTTCAAGGAGAACTACAAACCACTGCTCACTGAAATAAAAGAGGACACAAACAAATGGAAGAACATACCATGCTCATGGATAGGAAGAATCAATATCGTGAAAATGGCCATACTGCCCAAGGTAATTTATAGATTCAATGCCATCCCCATCAAGCTACCAATGAGTTTCTTCACAGAATTGGAAAAAACTGCTTTAAAGTTCATATGGAACCAAAAAAGAGCCCGCATCTCCAAGACAATCCTAAGTCAAAAGAACAAAGCTGGAGGCATCACGCTACCTGACTTCAAACTATACTACAAGGCTACAGTAACCAAAACAGCATGGTACTGGTACCAAAACAGAGATATAGACCAATGGAACAGAACAGAGTCCTCAGAAATAATACCACACATCTACAGCCATCTGATCTTTGACAAACCTGAGAGAAACAAGAAATGGGGAAAGGATTCCCTATTTAATAAATGGTGCTGGGAAAATTGGCTAGCCATAAGTAGAAAGCTGAAACTGGATCCTTTCCTTACTCCTTATACGAAAATTAATTCAAGATGGATTAGAGACTTAAATGTTAGACCTAATACCATAAAAATCCTAGAGGAAAACCTAGGTAGTACCATTCAGGACATAGGCATGGGCAAAGACTTCATGTCTAAAACACCAAAAGCAACGGCAGCAAAAGCTAAAATTGACAAATGGGATCTAATTAAACTAAAGAGCTTCTGCACAGCAAAAGAAACTACCATCAGAGTGAACAGGCAACCTACAGAATGGGAGAAAATTTTTGCAATCTACTCATCTGACAAAGGGCTAATATCCAGAACCTACAAAGAACTCAAACAAATTTACAAGAAAAAAACAAACAACCCCATCAAAAAGTGGGCAAAGGATATGAACAGACATTTCTCAAAAGAAGACATTCATACAGCCAACAGACATATGAAAAAATGCTCATCATCACTGGCCATCAGAGAAATGCAAATCAAAACCACAATGAGATACCATCTCACACCAGTTAGAATGGCGATCATTAAAAAGTCAGGAAACAACAGGTGCTGGAGAGGATGTGGAGAAATAGGAACACTTTTACACTGTTGGTGGGATTGTAAACTAGTTCAACCATTATGGAAAACAGTATGGCGATTCCTCAAGGATCTAGAACTAGATGTACCATATGACCCAGCCATCCCATTACTGGGGATATACCCAAAGGATTATAAATTATGCTGCTATAAAGACACATGCACACGTATGTTTATTGCAGCACTATTCACAATAGCAAAGACTTGGAATCAACCCAAATGTCCATCAGTGACAGATTGGATTAAGAAAATGTGGCACATATACACCATGGAATACTATGCAGCCATAAAAAAGGATGAGTTTGCGTCCTTTGTAGGGACATGGATGCAGCTGGAAACCATCATTCTTAGCAAACTATCACAAGAACAGAAAACCAAACACCGCATGTTCTCACTCATAGGTGGGAACTGAACAATGAGATCACTTGGACTCAGGAAGGGGAACATCACACACCGGGGCCTATCATGGGGAGGGGGGAGGGGGGAGGGATGGCATTGGGAGTTATACCTGATGTAAATGACGAGGTGATGGGTGCAGCAGACCAACATGGCACAAGTATACATATGTAACAAACCTGCACGTTATGCACATGTACCCTACAACTTAAAGTATAATAATAATAAAAAAAAAAAAAAAAAGCAAAAAAAAAAAAAAAAATCTATTTATTTCTCACGGAATTCCTTCATGATATTTTTATTTGCTTATGATTATTATTAATGTGAAAGATTTTTTTTAATTCCAAATGTCTTTCAAAATAGATTTCTTTCTAGAATCTTGCAATGAATGGCCATAACCGATAAGGCTTTAATGATACAGATAACTTCTATTGATTAACCACCAAATTTGCTAAAAGTCATTTTACTACTGCTAGATTATGAATTAATTTTCAAAATTTTCTTGATGCAGGAAGACAACATGTAGACTAGCAATGTGAGGAGCTCTGTAGACCTTCTCCCCAGAAAAACAATGATAATTATAAAAATTCCTAAAAAACCAACGAATTAAAATCTTTTGAAATTGTTCTAAGAGCATACAGCAAATGATGACACATTTATTTAATAAAATTTATTAAATCTCAGTAAGAACACTGAGAAATTGTGGCATTTGAGCCACAGCCTGATCCCTCCACTCCCCACTTCCTTCTCAGATCTGTGTAACAGAAGCTTCACTCTGAAAGGGTGTCAGCAACCATGCAGGGATCCTTCTTCCCCAAGTCCAGTTCAGGGCTATAGTATCTTCATGGGAGGGGCTTCCCATCAACTTTTCTCATTTCCCCACATCTATGTTGCAGAAGATCAATACCAGGCAAGAGAGGCTAAGAGATCTGGAGTTCTCTTCCTCCACCCATTCCCTGATCCTAAGGTGGAAGCTCTACCCTAGGAATAAGAGGCCAAAAACACCGGGACACAATCATCCTTGTGCCATCTCATGTGTAGGACAGAGTTTCCATGACAGGAGAGGCAAGCTGAGAAGACCAGAGGCCACCACCCCTGCCAAGTACCCTGCTCATAAATCAGGGGCTCCACACCAAGAGAATCAGGCATGATCCATGCTTCCAGCTCTGAAGCAATGGTGAGATTCTTGTTTCAGGGGCAGTGGCAAGCCATAAGAACAGTACGTGCTGAAACTCTCCCTGAAGAAACTGACTTTAGTTGGAACAGAGTTTGGGGAAGTTCAGGCCTAAGAGTGCACTAAAAACCATCAAGATTTTGTTGGTAAGCAATTGACAGGAGATTGCAATTCACTCGGTTAAACCATACACCAGCTAAAAGTTTACTAGAGAGAGCAGCAAAACAGAGAGTTAAGAAGAGCCATTCTGTGGAGAGGACAAACCTCAACAACTGACCTCGAAAACTTTTCCTACAAACAAGACCATATTTATAGTAGTGCTCCCTTATCCATGGTTTCACTTTCTACAGTTTTAGTTACTTTTAGTCCACTGCAGCTCTAAAATACAACATGAAAAATTCCAGAAATAAACATTGTGTAAGTTTTAAATTGCATGGCATTCTGATCAGATGGATGAAATCTCATATCGTCCACTCTGCCCTGTGCAGGATATGAATCAGCCCTTTGTCTTGTGTGTCCACACTGCATATGCTACCTACTTATTAGTCACTTAGTAGTCACTTCTGTTATCAGATTGACTGTCAAGACATCAGAGTGCTTGTGTTCAAATAACCCTTATTTTACTTAATAGTGGTCCCAAAGCACAAGAGGAGTAATGCTGGCAATTTAAATATGTCAAAGAGAAGCCATATATTGCTTCCTTTAAGTGGAAAGGTGAAAGTTGTTGACTTAATAAGGAAAGGAAAAAAATTGTGTGCTGAGTTTGTTAAGATCTACTCTGAGAGCAAATCTCTTCTGTAAATTGTGAAGAAGGAAAAAGAAACTAATACTAGTCTTGCTGTTGCACCTCAGACTGTAAAAGTTATAGCCACAGTGCATGATAAGTGCTTAGTTAAGATGGAAAAGGCAATACATTTGTGGATAAAAAACCTGAACAGAAATGTGTTCTCATGGATGGCCATTAGGTTTGCTGCTATCTATGACTTCAGACATCTGCTGGGGATCTTGTAATGTTTCAGATGAGAGGGAATTACTGTAATTGGATCAAACTGTGGAGCAATTTATGCATGTGGGCATTTTTGAAAACAATAGGCCAATCAGCTTGCTACTGGTGGTGACTAACAACTGAATGTTATACCAGTGGAGTTAGCCAGTTTAATGGAGAGATCAGGGAAAGAGACAAAGAAAGGTCTGCCAAATCTATTGCCATCTCAGGGGAACAATGCACATGGCCAAAGTTGTGTCTCTGAAGAACAGCATCAGAGTTGTATAAAGTAAGGGAAATGAGCAAACAATAATAACAAGCTTCAAGACAAGTTGGTGATCATTATCCAAAGTTGTTACAATGTATGACTTTAAATGTTCAGTTTTCAACCAAAATTATGAGACATGCTAAAAAATAAGAAAGTGTCACCCTTATACAGGAAAAAGGTAGGCAACAAGAACAGCTTTTGGAAGACTGAGATAGCAAACTTGAAAAACAAAGACTTCAAGGCAGGTATTGTAAGTATGCTCAAAGAACTAAAAGAAAGCAAGTTTACAGAAGTGAAGAAAGGTATGATGACAATGTCTCATCAAATAGACTATACCAATAAAAAGTTTTTTAAATAATAAAGAACCAAATAGAAATTCTAGAGTTGAAAGTACAATAATTGAAATGAAAAATTCACTGAAGGAACTCAACAGTAGATTTGAATGATCAGCAGAATTACAGAAAACCTGTAAACTACAGACATGAAGACAGATTAAATGAGATTATGCAATCTGAAGAACAACAACAAAAGAAAACAGAACCTCAGAAAAATGTGAGACATTATTAATCACACTATTTCATATGCAGTGGAAGTACCATAGGGAGAGGAGAGAGAGAAAGAGAAAAACAACCACTGAAGAAATAATGACTGAAAACTTACAAAATTTGATAAAAACTTTATACATTCAAGAAGTTCAACCAACTCCAAGTAGGATATATGCAAAAAGATCCAAATCCAGACACATTAGAGTAAAAATGGTGAAGACAAAGGCAAAGAAAATGTTTCCTTAATGATGTATCAGGAAACACCAATAAGAACCCAGCTGATTTCTCATCAGAAACAAAGGAAGCCAGAACACAGTAAAATGACATATTCAAAGTGCTGAAAAAAAAATTCAGCAAAACTAGCTTTCAAAGATGAAGGTGGTAATAGATATGATGTACACTGTTTGAGTGATGGTTACACTAAAAGCCCAGACTTCACTACTACACAATATATCCATGTAGCAGAACCACACTTTTATCCTCTAAATCTATAAAAATAAAAATAATAAAGAATAAAAAATGGTGAAGGTAGAACTTTTTTTCCTAGATAAACAAAAATGAAGAATTTGTTACTAGCAGACTTGCCTTATAAGAAATACCTAAAACTGAAAGCAAATAACCCCAGATGGCAATTTGAATCCAAGTGAAAACGCCAAAGAGGTTCAGCAAACACAACTATATACTTATGATCGGTAGTACAAATGCATATTTCCCTCTTGTATTAACTCATTTTAAAAGCAATTGTATAATGCAGTATCAAACAATTTTATTGTTGAGCCTGTAAAATATAGACATGTAAAATATTTGAAAACAATGGCACAAAGGAGGCAGGTGGAAGCCTAGCTGTACTGGAGTAAGGACATCACATAGGATGATAATATGAATTCACAGGAACAAATGAAGAGAACCAGAAACGGTAAATAAACTTAATTTCAATGAGCTACAGACTCTTTCGTCTTATATAGCTGTATTCACTCTTCCCTGTTTTGATGTTATCATTGCACATATTATTACACATCTAAATGTTTTAAAACCAGCAATACATTGGTACAATTATTACTCGATATGATTTCATATCTTTTAAAGAAGTTGAGAGAAGGACAGCAAGTATATATTTGTAGACTTTGTTACATTAATCTTAAATTTGTGTAAACTTTAAGTAGGTTAAAATAAGATGTATATTCTAGGCCCCAAAACAACCCCAAGAACATAATTCAAAAATATAATAAAAAAATCATTAAAAGAATTAAATCATTAAACTAGAAAATACTCAGTGCCAAAGAAAACAGTAAAGAAGAAATAGAGGAACAAAAAAGACATGAGACTTTCAGAAAACAAACAATAAACTGGCAGATATAAATCCTACATTATTAGTAAAAATATGATTTGTGAATAAAATAATACACACAAAAGGCATAGATTGTTAGGTTGTATTTAAAAACACTATCCAACTATATACTGTTTATAGGAGACACACATTAAATTACATTTACAGGAGACACATATTAAATTTCATTGAAACAAATAGATTGAAAACAGGGCCGGGCGCGGTGGCTCAAGCCTGTAATCCCAGCACTTTGGGAGGCCGAGAAGGGCGGATCACGAGGTCAGGAGATCGAGACCATCCTGGCTAACACGGTGAAACCCCGTCTCTATTAAAAAATAGAAAAAAAAACTAGCCGGGCGAAGTGGCGGCGCCTGTAGTCCCAGCTACTCGGGAGGCTGAGGCAGGAGAATGGCGGGAACCCGGGAGGCGGAGCTTGCAGTGAGCTGAGATCCGGCCACAGCACTCCAGCCTGGGCGGCAGAGCGAGACTCCGTCTCAAACAAACAAACAAACAAGCAAACAAACAAACAAAAAAACAAATAGATTGAAAACAGAAGGTGGAACAAAAATACATACAAGACCATGGGAAAACTGGAGTGGCTCTTCTAATATCCAACAAAATAGATGAAAACAAAAAATGTTACTAGAAATAATAAGAGACATTTTCTAATGATACAAGGGTCAAAACAAGGTCAAAACAGCAGGAAGTTATAACATTTATAAACATATACGCACTTAACAGAGACTCAAAATACAAAATAGCACTGAAGAGTGAAATATACAAATTTTCACTCACAACAGCAGAAAGCATATTCTTCTCAAGTGCACAAGGAACATTCTCCAAGATGAGCTAAAGGCAAGGACATCAAACAAGCCTCAATACATTGAAAAAGGTTGAAATTTTATAAACTATGATCTCTGACCACAGGGGATGAATTCAAACTTCAACAACAAAAACTTAGAAAATCACAAATTTTTGGAAACGAATCTTCTCCTAAATAACCAATGAGTCAGAAAAGAAATCACAAAGGAAATTAGAAAATATTTTGAGAGAAATGAAAATTAAAACATGATATACCGAAACTTATGCTATGTAGTGAAAGCATAGCTTAGAGGGAAGTTTATAGCTGTAAACACCTATGTTAAATAAAAGAAGAAAAATCTCAAATCACTAAGTGAAACTTCTGTGTTAAGACACTGAAAAAGAGAGGAACAAGCTAAACACAAGGCAAACAGAAAGAAACGAAACCAAGAATATTGGTTTGGAAATGAGTGACATAGACAATAGAAAAACAATAGAGACAATTAAGCTAGAAGTTGGTTCTTTGAAAGCATCAACAAAATTGATGAACCCTTAGCTAGGATGACCAAGAAAGAGTAAAATAACATGAAAATTACTAAGATCAGGAACAAAAAGAGGGTATGAATACCAATCTCATAGATTAAAAGATAGCTACACTGGTACATTTCTACCTAATAAAGAAGAATTGTCAATCCTTCACAAGGTCTCAAAAAGAAAAAAAAAATAGACGAAGTGCAGGGAACATTTGCCAACTAATTATATGCAGCAAATATTACCCTGATATCTAAAGACATTAGCATAAAATAAAACTACAGACCAATATCCCTATGAATAGCGGTGGAAAACGTTATCAACAAAACCCTAGAAAACCAAATCCGGGAGAAAATGGAAATGATTATACATCACGACCAAGTAGAATCTATCCTATAAATGCAAGGTTGGTTTAATGTCTGAAAATAACGTGGTATAAAACCCACATGATCATCTCAGTAGACACAGAGAAAACATTTGACAAATCGAACATCTGTTCATAATGAAAACAGACAAAAAAACCTAGAAAAAGACATGTCACATGTTTCTAAATGCCTTCTTGCATTTAGAAACACTAGATGACACTTCAGCACTATTCTTTGTGGCATTTTAAACAGCAAAATCACCACAGAAAAAAACACACAAAAATGTGAAAAATGTAGCATGAAAGAGACGGCAAAAAAGCATTTGTTTATAGTACGAGAGCTAAAACAAGAAAGCAGTGTCATTTTGTTCAATCTCAGTTGAAAATGCGTACATCAGGTGACTAAAAATGTTCACTTCTCTGAGCATATCTGTAAATATCATGAAAGTGCAACAGATATGTAGTTGGGGGTTAGCAATAAATTTCAGTGAATAGGCAAATTCTTAGATACAGAATCTGAATATGAGGACCTATGGCATCTGATAAAAGAATTTTATCTACAATATAGAAATATCACTTAGAATTCAATAAAAAATACAATCCATTTTTAAAAAAGAAAACAGACATTTCTACAAAGAAGATGTACAATTGATCAGTTATCACACGAAAAGATACTCAGCATTACTGGCCATTAGCAAAATACAAATCAAAATCACAAGATACCACTTGACATACACTATGTTGCATGTAATAGAAAAAACAAAAAATAAGTGTTGGCAAACATATACAGAAACTTGGAATCCTCAAAAATTGCTGGTGTGGGGCCAGGCACAATGGCTCACACCTATAATCCCAACACGTTGGGAGACCAAGGTGGGCAGATCACGAGGTTAAGAGATCGAGACCATTCTGGCCAACATGGTGAAACCCCGTCTCTACCAAAAATACAAAAAAATTTAGCTGGGTGTGGTGGCACGCTCCTGTAGTCCCAGCTACTAGGGAGGCTGAGGCAGGAGAATCACTTGAATCTGGGAGGCAGAGGTTGCAGTGAGCCAAAATTATGCCACTGCACTCCAGCCTGGCCATAGAGTGATACTCTATCTCAAAAAAAAGAAAAGTGAATATAAAGTGGTACAGTCACTTTGAAAAACAGTTTGGCAGGTCCTTCAAAGGGTAAACATAGTTACCACATGACCCAACAATTCTACTTTTAGGATTACACCCCACAGAAATGAAAACATATGTTCAAACAAAAACTTGTACATGAACATTCATAGCAGCATTTTTCATAATATCCAATTATTGGGAAAAATATATCCATCTGCTGATGAATGATAAATAAATTGTGGTATAACCATCAATAAAATATTACTCAACAATAAAAATGAAGTATTAATACATAGAAAAATGTTACAACACAGATCAACTTTGAAAATATGCTAAGTGAAAGAAGTCAGTCATCAAATATCAGCTATTGTATGAGTCCAGCGATATTACATGTTCAGAATAGACAAATCAATAGAAACAGAACGTAAATTTGTGATTGTTTAGGACTGGGGGGAAGGACTACACGGGAGTTATTGCTATTCAGTATGGGGTTTCTTTATGGGGTGATGAAAATATTCTAAAATGGATTGTAGTGATGGTTTCACAATTCTGTGAACACACTAAAAACCATGGAATTGTGCATTTTAAATGGATAAATTGTATGGCATGTGAAGTATACCTTAATGAACCTGTTAAAAATGCTATTTTGGTACAAACTCTTTCATTTCGCAAGTTGCCACCAGATGTTCCTCCTTTAGAAAATATCTAATTCCTGCTTCTTTGGGGGCCTGTATTTATTATCTTTAAGTTTCATAAACTGTTTTTTAACACATGCTGAGTAAGTGAAAAGCTATTTTCTTTCATGATTATGTTTTCTAAGTACTGCTCTGAACAGTAAATGTATTTGGAAATCAAGTATCCACCATTTTACCTGTTTTATTGATGATCAGTAACTGAGTGAGAGGGTCATGTGGTTGTTGTCCAGGAGCAAGGAAATATAAATGAGGAGAAAGTTCCCAGGTGTAGCTGTTGTAATATATATTCACCATGGTATACTCCACAAGAAGAGGGCAAAATCCAGCCATTAGAATTAATAGCCTACACAAAAGAAAATTGCCAACATGAATGCAATGTCATTTCCTAATCGAACACTCTCTGAGCAGTTTATAATGTAATGGGATAAAGAAATTATAAAAATTAAACACACAATTAACTGTCACATTTATTGAGCATTTCGTCCTTTTGCTACCTCCAAATTCAAGGTGATAAACCATAGATTTGTCCTTTGTTCATTTCCCCTGTTGCTTTCTGGCCATTGAATATCCCATTAAAATTCATGAGATATTTGTCCTTCGGATGTCAAGATTCTACCTCTCTCCTGTGCTTCCACTGTGATGCTTTCCCTGTCTGCTGCCTCATTCACCATATTTTTGTGTTTTTTCGCTTGCCTTTATACCTTAGATTTGCTTTTTAATGCATTGACTTAAAAAAAAAAAAAAAAACCTATGGCAACTCTGATACTTACAGTGCTAAAAGAGCTTTTCTTTCATACTTTAACTTTAACAAGCGAACTCTTGCAATTGCGCAGATTTGCTGTCGCCAGAGAGCCATACCACCTATTGTCTTTCTCATCTTGTTAAGTGAAGAGAGGACTTGTTCCATCTCAAGAAGCCTTTCAGTGTCGTCAGCTTTTTCCACTTGTACTTCTCCCAAAATAGCAATGTCTGCAAAACATAAAATAAGCAACTCATATGTACTTTATATGGCTTACTATAGGGATTTGCTCTGGTAAGGAGATCATGATTAGACTCTTCTGTGTTACTATAGGTATAATGTGGTTTTGCTGGTTATTGCCTTAAAATAGAGAAATAGATGAAATATTTATTTCTTGAACAAAAGGGATAGAAAGGAGACCTTAGGTAATTTAAGGTCAAGATAAATAGGCAAGGTCTTCACAGTGCTTAGGAATGACTTGGAAAATTAGTAAAGGAAACAAATATCTTACATGTTCAATTAAGCTACAAATTGACATGCTCTGAACAGGGAGTAAACTGTAAATGGCAAGCTACAAACTGGGAGTTAGCTACAAATTGTTACTGCAGATATTTCAAAACTATTCAGTTTTGAATAGTTTCTGAGACTGCATTCTTTTGTGTGTTCTCTGTAATCTCTGGATACCCAGGATACTGTCCATCGTATAATGCTAAAATAAGCCTAGTATCAAACCTCAAAAAGCACACACCCGTAAATGTATAAGTACAATGACAGGACGCAACAACACACTGTGAATGAAGATATAAGGATCTTAACACAGTGGTCAAAAGTCTATTTAAAAAAGTAGCTGGGCGTGTTGGCGGGCGTCTGTAGTCCCAGCTACTTGGGAGGTTGAGGCAAGAGAATGGCGTGAACCAGGGAGTAGAGCTTGCAGTGAGCCGAGATCGTGCCACTGCACTCCAGCCTGGGCAACAGAGCAAGACTCCATCTCAAAATAATAATAATAATAATAATATTATTCAGGGATATTCTGCTTCTCGTTAGTTGCAAGAGACTATCACCTGTCTTACCAAGGGAATAAATATTAGTTATTTTTAATCCATCAGATGGGTGAGAGCACAAAGAAAGCTAAAAAATCTAACATGTACAAAGGAAGGAAACATTTTTAGGGGGAGAAGATTCCTGTGGAAGCTTTCATCTTTAGGGAAATGGTAGAAAAAGGAGAAAACCACCATAGGTAGGGTAAATGAAAGCAGCCCAGATTAAACAAATTCTATGGTTATATGTGGGCTGAAACAACTGACTAGAATCATGTGGTACCTAAGTCACAAAACGAGTTTACAGCATCTACCAACTTTTTTTCATGGAGCCCTTCCTAAGTGCATAGGACCAGTACACCAGTAGCTGGGGGCAGATACTGAGAAAAATGGAGAGAGAAACACAAGAAGCTGCATAGTGTCTTGAGCAAGACATCATCAGGGTTCATGGGTCTTTCCTTTTGTGTAATACATTAGTCCACTAGGGTCCAGTCACTGAATGAGAGAGTGGAGACATATATACTAATAAATAAATAAACAAAAAGTGACGGCAGGCTGAAAACCAGTGAGATATTTGATAGCAGGACTATAGAGAAATATATAGAATTTTTCCAGTGCTATAATTCAAAGTCATGTCTAAGGGAAAGACCTGATTCTACCTTTAAAACTTTCGAAGCTGGGAGTGGGCTGAATCTAATAAAACCTGTGCTAAAGCTCAGATACTTGCCAAATACAAATTAGATGAGTTCTGCCATCCACATCAGCAGCCTCGCAGAGGAAGAGTCATGCCATTTGCTAGCCACTGTTTACCTCAGTGTTCCTGTTTTGTTAAAGTAATGTCCATGATAAAATACAAATTTCAAGACATAGGAAGAAGCAGGGAAATATAACCCATAGGGAAGAGGGAAAAACATCAGAGTCAGTTACTGATAAGGGTCATCAGTCACATGGCCCACATGTTAGAATTAAAAGACATGAGTTTAAAAATAACTATGATAAATATGTTATAAGATCTACTGGCAAATATGGACACTATTGGGAGCAGATGAGAGATAGTAAAGAACTGAAACTCTAAAATTTAAAGAACAAATGAAAATGTTAGAATGAAAAAGTACAGTATCAGAAAGAGAGAGTTTATTAGGTTCGGCTTCAAAACAGTCTGAACACAAGAGAATAAGTTATGTGGGACCTTGAAAATAGGTAGATAGATATTGTCCAATTTCTAACATAAAGAAAAAAAAAAAAGAAAAACCTGACACCAGAGAATCTGAGATCTGTGGAAAAGTACAATATGTCTGATTAAGACTTTGTTCTTTATCTTTGGCCTACAGGAATTTAATAGCTTCATTTTTAAAGTATTGTTTGGGGTTCTTAAGTGTTTTATATCTGCGGGTTCATGTTTTATATAAATTTGTGATTTAGAATAAATGTTCTATCTGAAATTGCCCTTAGAAGCCTAGGGCTAATATGAGTGCAGTGAGCCTTGGATGTAGAAAAATGGATTATTTTTAACTACAAGGCAATGTTGACAAGGATGTGTTTCACTTTTCCACAAGCTTGTCTAAGAAGAGCCTTAATCATGGACCCCACATTTTGTAATCCATCTTTGGAACAGTGTGCTCTTGAAACATATGCTTTTACATAGTAATTTTCATGCATTTTATTTACCTGATTCATTAATTGTTGATTTTCCTTCTAGCTTCAGGAATACTTCATTCAAAGTTGTCATGGAAACACCATAATTCTCAATTCCTAGGTCAGGATAGCTATCAAGATCCTTGTAAAGTTCTAAGGAATACATACACAGCAGTGAATTAAAACAAGAATCACAAGTGAACTGGAGACAATTTTTCAAACTAATAAGCACAAATCTATGAAATTATACTTGTGATATGTTAAAGACATTTGAAAATTAGCATTTCATAATAGATCAGCTTATTCTGCAAATTCTATATATTATTTTCTATTGTACATCATGTGTTACAATCCACATATTTCTATATCAATATTAACTTATATTCATTTGCACTTCTAGTAAAGTTTAATCTTAGTTTTTTCTGACTTCTTTTTAAAATTTAATTAACTGTGAAACTCTGGGTTTTTCAACTCTAAGCCTAATTAATTCAAGAGTCTTTTCTAGAGAACAGATATAAATGGGAGCCATTTATGCTGTAACTGACAAAAGGAAAGGAATTGATTTTTTGAGAATTAATTGGATGGTGCAGAATCTTCTATAGTTTAGAAAATATTTGTTAAAGAGAAGTCATAGAATATAAACCATTTAAAAGTTTTCTGTTTCTAACAATGGAAGATCACAAGACCTAACAGGCAGAGAATGTGGAATTGAATCGGGGAATTTTCCTGGAATTGTGACAGTGGTTGTTTCCTCTGGCAATTTTATATCTCTTCATTCTTTAGTTCGTTCATCAAAAGATACCTACACATCCATCATTGTTCATGAAGCAATGAGCAGTACCCCAGCCTGCACAGATTGAACTACAGTGGTTAAATTGAGCTTACATAAAAACCTAATTCTAACCCTAGGGTGATTACAGGAGTCCTGAGGCTTCGATCTCGAGCTCCTGCTTGGGCAAAAGGATAAGTTAAAAGCTTTTGTTTTGACTAGAATGCCACATACAGAAAGGTAGAAAAGAAGTAAGATTTAATATGCACCATTCTTCATTCTACCTAAAATGTTTACAAATTTTCTTTAAATTGTATGACTGTTAAAAAGTGCTAATTAGAGTTTGCTTAACACTTTACCTGATGATTCTAAGGAATGCTTGTGTTGTCACCATAAAATGTGTATTTGAATGAATGTATATGTCTTTGTTAACCACATATACAGCAAGGTTAATTGTTTCAACCACTAATGCGGGTTTTCATAGTGCCCTATTGTTAAGGAACAGGTTCCCTGAACAACAAACATAATTAGTACGTTTTTATGCATTAGCCTGAAAAACCCAAAGTTATTGCAAAATTCTCACCGAGAGAGAGAGCCACATCATAGGGCTGTTTAACGTAGTGCGTAAGCCAGAGGTTTTCTACCATTTGGGTTTGTGTACATTTATGAATACTAGAATATTATGTCACACACTGCTAGGGAAGAAGGACTAAAAGAAGCCCTCTAAAATGTCCATGCATTACAATACAACTATTAGAATATAATTCTATTTCCCACTATACAGAAAATAATTCAGTTATTGTACTATTCTTTTGATTATGTTTCAGTACCTGAGCATACTGTAAGACCTCGATAAATGTTAGTTGTAATAATAATAATTATGATGATGATGACTATTATTTACATATTTTATTTCACAGTGTTCATATACATTACCTGGAAATTTATTTGTTCTTTCTAAGGGTAATGTATAAACAAGTTTTCCTTCACTTTTGGCTGATAATTTGGCATCAGGGATGTGCTGTTTAACAAGTGATGTTATGTTTTCCTCAACACATACTTCATTTAACTGCAAGCTGGCATTCAGAAAAAAAGACATATGTTTGACATAGTCTCCAACAGCAAGAAAATAATTAACTAGTCTCTATAGGACAAAGAAAATCAATTAAAATCTCATGCCAGAAATAGGCCAGACAAACATGAAATAAGAGGACACAAACCCAAGAAATAAGAGGACAAAAACCCAACCAAATCATATAAATGTGATGGACAAAAGAAAAGAATGAGCTAATGAGAGTTACTGGTGAGGTTACTCAGGGGTGGTGCCCAGAGAATTCTGATATTGATTCAAGTCTCTGAAGAGAGAGTAGTCACAGACTGAAAATAACCAGGGTTGCAATAGAGCAAAGGTCAGGACTATGCAAAATGGGTAACGTAGCAGATGATGTTCAGTTTTACGTTGACTAAATAGAATTGTTGTATTGCTTCAAAAGAACAGGAGATTTGTGATAAGTATAGATGCCAAACAGTTTCAGTTATTCAGTTTAGACATCCAATGCAAATTTACTAAGTTCTTAGTATGTGACAAATGTCATACTAAGTGCTGAGGATACAATGGTGACTAAAACAGCATTATTCTGCTCTTATGGAGTTGATTGTCTAGTGGGGGAGACAGGAAGAAAACATGTAGACAACTAGATGAGTAAAATAATTATCAATAGTAGTAAGTGCTATGAAGGAAAGTGGATTATAGACAGAAACTAATAATGAATGAATATGGGTTTGCTTTTCTTATAATGCTAAGCCCAGAACTTTGACTAAGGACAAAGAATCATTGAGAAAATCAGTTTATCCATTGAAAAACACCACAGCTATTTCTCCATTATAGAGAAACAGACAAACACAATAATCTATTAATTAAGGTTATAAAGTATACAGTGGGCAAAATATCAGTAGTGACTTGGCTTTGAAATATAGTTTTGGCATTTGGAATGTGTTATTCAACTTACCTAAACAGTTACTTTATTAGAAAACTGGAATAATGATTCCTAGCATCTAGGGTTATTCTAACAACTGAATAATAGCAATGTTTATCCTTAGCCCTTAAAAATGATAGCAATTTTATTTGACCAAATGCATAAGTCAAAGATTATTCCACTGACACATAAGGCATGTATGAACGTAAAAAATATATGCTATTTTTTAGAAGTAGTGAAATCCACTGAAGGAATGATGCAAAAAATGTCATAGTTGTTTTCCATGACGCTGACTCCTGAAATGAAAACAATTTAAGAAATATTCCTTGGCCACTTGTAGGAACTTGTGCTGAGTGCTAGGGGGGAATGAATGAATCATGTAGAAAGTCATTCCTTGAGGAGCCTACAGCTTGAAAGGGGAGGTTATAAAACTTTTCCTGTAAAATGTGTACTAGATAGTACATTTTCTAGGCTTTATAGACTATTAGGACTCTGTTGAAACTCTTCCACTCTGCTGTTGTAATGTGGAGGCAGCCAGAGCAGTATGTAAAAGAATGGGCATGACTGGGCGCCAACCAAACTATATTTACAGGAAGAGGAAGTAGGCTGGATGTGGCTCATGAGTTACAGTTTGTTGACCCTTTGATTAGAAGAAAATAAGGCAATTGCACAAATAGGAGTCCATGAAGGGACTCGCAAATTGGGCAGGGATCCTGACTAGCACTTTTTATTTTGAGAACATGTTATGTTTCCATGCAACGTGCCAGGCAGTCTCTTATTTATTTTTCTATAACCTTTACTTGTAAGTAGGAATTGCTACTCTCACTTTGTAGGTGAAAACACTGAATTTTAGATAGTTTAATTAATTTCCAAGAAGAGATTCAAGCAAAGTGCTATAAGAAAAAAAAAAATCGGGACATTACGCAGAAGTGGAAGATTAATAAACTCTACGTGAGATATTTTTCAGATAACTTTCTAGAACTTAAACAAGTGCAGATGAGTTAAGGAAACTGTCATCCTATTTTCTTTGTCTTGTTGTCATCATATGTTTGTTTTCTTTCTTAAGTATAGATGGTATAAATTTACAAAAACAACCAATCATATAACAAAAAAGTAGTTAAAAATATGGATTTGACTACTAGATTTAGAAGTTAAAAATATTCAGGTTCAATTTCTGATTCCAGCACTTCTTAACGTAGGGAGTTTGTAATTTCATCCATAAAGTAAAAGTAACAACACTTCTATTTTAAACAATAGAAGATTTAGGAGGGGAAGTAGAGCAAGATGGTCAGATAGAACCCTCCAGAAATCCCCTCCTCTGCAGGAACACCAAATTGAACAACTATCCACACAAGGAAGCACCTTCATAAGAACAAAAAATCAGGTTAGCAATCATAGTGGTTTTAACATCATATAAGGAAAGAAGCACTGGAGAGGATAGCAAAGACAGGCTTGAATTGCTGACACAACTTCCCATCCCTGGCAGCAGCTGTGTGGCACAGAGAGAGAATGTCGTATGCTTGTGGGAGGGAGAGGACAGTGATTGTGGGACTTTGCATTGGAACTCAGTGTTGCCTGTCACAGTGAAAAGCAACGTAGGGCAGAATTCAGCCAGTGCCCACAGAGGGAGCATTCAGACCAGCCTTAGCCAGAGGGGAATCATTCATCCCACTACTGTGGACTAAAGTGCTCTGGGGATCGAAATAAACTTAGGACCACAGGGACTGCAATTCCTGGGCAAGTCTTGATGCTGTTCTGGGCTCAAAGCCAATGGACTTGGGGTGCAAAAGACCTAGAGAGACACCAGCTGGAGCAGCCAAGGGAGTGCCTGCTTCACTCTTCCCCCAACACCAGACAGCGCAGCTCACTGTTCCAGGGGAGACTCCCTCCTTCTGTTGAGGAGAGGAGAGAGGAGTAAATAGGATTTTGTTCTGCAGCTTCCATACAAGCTCAGCCACAGCAGAACAGGACACCAGGCAGAATTCTGAGGACCCTATTCCAGACCCTTGCTCCCAGATGACATTTGTAGACATACCCTAGGCCAGAAGGGAACCTGCTGCCTTGAAGAAAAAGAGCCAGTTCTGGCAGAATTCATCACCTCCTGACTAAAGAACTTTCGGGCCTTGAATAAACACCAGCAGTAGCCAGGCAGTATTTGCCACAGGCCTTGGGTGAGGCCCAGGGCTCTGCTGGCTTCTGGTTTGACTTAGCACATTCCCAGCTGTGATGGCCCTGGGGAGAGACTTTCTGCCTGAGGAAAAGAGAGGAAAGAGTAAAGGGGACTTTGTCTTGCAGCTTAGGTACCACAGTAGAGTAGAGAGCACCCAGGTGGACTCCTGGGGTCCTGGATTCTAGGCCTTGGCTCCTGGATGGCATTTCTGGACTTGCCCTAGGCCAGAGGGGAGCCCATTGCCCTGAAGGGAGCTACCCAGTACTGGCAGCATGTACTACAAGCTGCCTGAAGGCCCTTGGGCCTTGAGTGAACATCAGTGGTAGCCAGGCAGTACTCACTGTAGGCCTGAGGCAGTGGTGACTATGGGGAGAGACTCCTTCTCCTTGAGGAGAGGGAAGAGTGGGAAGACTTTGTCTTCTGGTTTGGGTGTCAGCTCAGCTGCAGCAGAATACAGTGCCATGTAGATTCCTAAGATTTCTGACTCCAGGTACTTGCTCCCAGATGGGATTTCGAGACCCACCCTGGGCCACGGGGAAGCTTGCCACCATAAAGGGAAGGACACAAGCCTGGCTGTATTTGCCACCTGCTGCCTGAAGAGCCCTTGGGCTTAGAGTGAACACTGCCGGTAGCCAGGCTGTGGTCGCTGCGGGCCTTGGGAAAGACCCAGTGCTGTATTGGCTTTAGATCTGACCCAGCATAATCCTAGTGGTGGTGGTCACAGGAGTGCTTGTGTCACCCCTCTGCCAGCTCCAGACAACTCAATACACACACACACACACACACACACACACACACACACACACATGCACACACTCCATTTGGAGAAAGTTAAGGGAAGAGAACAAAAGTCTCTGCCTGGTAATCCAAAAAATTCTCCAAGAACACCAAAGTGGTACCTCTAAGAGTCTGCAAGAATCACAATGTTACTGGGTTTGAGGGTGCCCCGTAGTGCTGATACAGCTGCAATGACCAAAGACTTAGACCATAACGTTCTATTCCCTTTGAATACTTCGAAAGCCTTCCCAAGAAGGATGGGTACAAACAAGCCCAGACTGTGACCTAACTCCTCAATGCTCAGACATTGATGAACATCCACAAGCATCAAGACTATCCAAAAAAACATGACCTCACCAAATGACTAAATAAGGTACCAGGGACCAATACCAGAGTGACAAAGATACGTGACTTTTCAGACAGATAATTCAAAATAGTTGTTTTGAGGAAGTTCAAATAAATTTAAGATAACACAGAGAAGGGACTCAGAATCCTATCAGATAAATTTAACAAAGAGATTGAAATAATGTCTAAAAATCAAGCAGAAATTCTGGAGCTAAAATATCAATTGACATACTGAAGAATGTATCAAAGTCTCTCAATAGCAGAATTGATCAAGCAGAAGAATCAATGAGCTTGAAGACAGGCTATTTGAAAATACTCAGAAGAGACAAAAGGCAAAAGAATTAAAAAAGAATGAAGCATGCCTACAAGATCTAACAAATAGCCTCCAGAGGGCAAGTATAAGAGTCATTGGCCTTAAGGAGGAGATAGAGAAAGAGATAAGGATAGAAAGTTTATTCAAGGGATAATAACAGAGAACATTCCATGCAAATAGAAAACAAAAAAGAGCAGAAATAGACATCTTTATGTTAGACAAAGTGGAGTTCAAGACAAAAACCATTAAAAGAGAAAAAGAATGTCACTACATAATGATAAAAGGGTCAATTCAGTAAGAAGATACAACAATAGTAAATATCTGTGCACCCAACACTGGAGCACCCAGATATGTAATGCAAATGTGATTAAGGCTAAAGACAGAGAGAGAGAGAGAGAGAGAGAGAGAGACCCAATATAATAATAGCTGGAGACTTCAACACACTACTTTCAGCACTGGACAGATGATCCAGACTGAAAATCAAAAACATTGGACTTAATGTGCACTATAGACCAAATGGACCTAATAAATAATTATAGAACATTTTATCCAATGGCTGTGGAATACACAGTCTTCTCCTTAGCACATGGATCATTCTCAAGGATAGACGATATGCTAACCACAAAACAAGACTTAATTTTGTTTTTCAAATTGAAATTATACCAAATAGCTTCTCTGACCACAATAGAATAAAACTAGAAAGCAATACAAGAGGAACTTTGGAAACTATACAAACACATGGAAATTAAATAATATGTGTTAGAATGACTAGTGGGTCAAGGAAGAAATTAAAAAGGAAATTGAAAACTTTATTGAAACAAATGAAAATGGAAACACAACATGCCAAAACCAATGGAATACAGTGGAAGCATTACTAAATGGAGAATTTATAGCAACAAGTGCTTATATCAAAAAGACAGAAAAACTTCAAATGAACAACCTAACGACATTTCTTAAAGAATTAGAGAAGCAAGAGAAACCAAACCCAAAAGTCACAGAATAAAAGAAATAATAAACATCAGAGCAGAAATAAATAAAATTGAAATGAAATAAACAATACAAAAAGTTGAAAAGTTTGAAAAGTTAAACAAAATGGACTTTTAGCCAGACTAAAAAAAAAAAAAAAAAAAGAGCAAAGACAAAAAATAAATAAAATCAGAGATAAATAGGAGAAATAACTATTGATGCTGCAGAAATTCGAATGATCATTAGTGGCTACTGTGAGCAACTGTATGTCAATAAATTAGAAAACCTAGGAGAAATGGACAAATTCCTAGACACGTACAGTCTACCAAGATTGAACCATGAAGAAATCCAAAACCTGAACATACCAATAACAACTAACAAGATTAAAGCCATAATAAAAAGTCTTCCAGCAGAGAAAAGCAAGGAACCTAATAGCTTCCCTGCTGAATTCTACCAAATAGTTAAAGAATAACTAATACCAATCCTACTCAAAATTATTCTGAAAAATAGAGGAGGAGGGGATACTTTGAAACTCATTCTATGAGGCCAGTATTGCCCTGATCACCAAAGACACATCAAAAAAAGAAAACTACAGGCCAATATCACTGGAATATTGATGTGAAAATCCTCATCAAAATACTAGCAAACTGAATTCAACAACACATTAAAAAGATCATTCATCTTGGTCACGGTTGGATTTATCCCAGAGATTCAAGGATGGTTCAGTGTATGGAAATCAATGTGATACATCATATCAACAGAATAAAGGGCAAAAAAGATATGATCACTTCAACTGATGCTGAAAAAGCAATTAATAAAATTCAACATCTCTTCATGATAAAACCCTCAAAAAGCTGGGTGTAGAAGGAACGTGTCTCAACAAAATAAAAGCCATATATGGCAAACCTACACATAGTATCATACTTATTGGGGGAAAGCCTTTTCTCTAAGATCTGGAACACAACAATTATGCCCACTTTTACCATTGTTATTCAACATAGTACTGGAAGTCCTAGCTGTGGCAATCAGACAAGAGGCAGAAAAAAAGGGCATCCAAAACGGAAAGGAAGAAATCAAATCATCCTTCTGGGCAAATGATATGATCTTATATTTGAAAAATCCTAAAAACTATACCAAAAAGCTATTAGAACTGATAAACAAAGTCAGTAAAGTTGCAGGTTACAAAATCAATATACGAAAATCAATAGCATTTCTATATGCTAACAGCGAGCTAGCTGAAAAAGAAATCAAGAAAGTAATCCCATTGACAATAGCTACAAATAAAATAAGATACCTAGTGATAAACTTAACCAAAGAAGTAAAAGATCTCTATAGTGAAAACCATAAAACATTGATGGAAGAAATTGAAGAGGACACAAAAAAGGAAACATATTCTATGCTCATGGGTTGGAAGAATCAATATTGTTAAAATGTTCATACTACCCAAAGCAATCTACTTATTCAACACAATCTCTATCAAAATACCAATGACATTCTTCACAGAATAAAAAACAAACTACTATTTATATGGAACCACAAACGGCCCAGAATAGACAAAGCCATTCTCAGCAAAAATAACAAAACTGAAGGAATCACACCATCTGACTTCAAATTATACTACAGAGTTATAATAACCAAAACAGCATGGTACTGGCATAAAAACAGACACATAGACCAATGGAACAGAATAGAGTATGCAGAAATAAATCCATACATCTACAGTAAACTCATTTTCAACAAAGGAGCAGGAACATACCTTGGGGAAAGTCTCTTCAATAAATGGTGCTAAGAAAACTGGATATCCATATGCAGAAGAATGAAACTAGACTCCTATCTCTCACTATTTACAGATATCAAATCCAAATGGATTAAAGACTTACTTATAAGTCCTCAACCTAGGAAACTACTACAAGAAAACATTGGGGGCCGGGCGCGGTGGCTCAAGCCTGTAATCCCAGCACTTTGGGAGGCCGAGGCGGGTGGATCACGAGGTCAGGAGATCGAGACCATCCGGGCTAACATGGTGAAACCCCGTCTCTACTAAAAATACAAAAAACTAGCCGGGCTTGGTGGCGGGCGCCTGTAGTCCCAGCTACTCGGAGGCTGAGGCAGGAGAATGGCGTGAACCTGGGAGGCGGAGCTTGCAGTGAGCCGAGATCGCGCCACTGCACTCCAGCCTGGGAGACACAGCGGCAGACTCCGTCTCAAAAAAAAAAAAAAAAAAAAAAAAAAAAAAAAGAAAACATTGGGGAAACTTCCCAGGGCCTTGATCTGGATAAAGATTTCTCTACCCCACAAGCAGAGGTGACCAAAGCTAAAATGGACAAATGAAATTACATCAAGTTAAAAAACTTCTGCACGACAAAGCAAACAATCAGTCAAGTAAAGAGACAACTCATAGAGTAGGAGAAAATATTTTCAAACTATCCATCTAACAAGTGATTAATAATCAGACTATATAAAGAGCTCAAACAACTTAATAGGAAAAAATCTAATAATCCAATTCAAAATGGACAAAATATCTGAATAGATAGTTCTCAAAAGAAGACATACAAATGACAAACAGGCATATGAAAAAGCCCTCAACACCACTGATCATCAGAGAAATGCAAATCAAAACTACAGTGAGATATCATCTTATCCCAGTTAGAATGGCTTTTATCCAGAAGACAGGCAATAACAAATGCTGGCAAGGATGTGGAAAAAAGGGAATCATGGTACTCTGCTGGTGGGAATGTAAATTAGTGCAGCCACTATAGACAACGTTTGGAAGTTCCTCAAAAATCTAAAAACAGAGTTACCACACGATCCAGCAATCCCACTACTAGGTATATACCTCAAAGAAAGGAAATCAGTATGTCAAAGAAATATCTGCACTCTAATGTTTATTGATGCACCATTCACAAGAGCCAAGACTTGGAAGCAACCTAAGTGTCCGTCAACAGACGGTTGGGTAAAGAAAATGTGTTACATACACACAATGGAGTACTATTCAGCCATAAAAAGAATGAGATTCTGTCATTTGCAACAACATGGATGGAATGGAGATCATTATATTAAGTGAAATAAACTAGGCACAGAAAGACAAACTTTATATGTTCTCATTCGTTTGCGAGAGCTAAAAATTAAAACAATTGATTTCACGGAGATAGAGTAGAAGGATGGTTACCAGAGGCTGGGAAGGGTAGTGGGGTTAATGGGTACGATAATATTGTTAGTAGAATGAGATCTAGTATTTGATAGCACATTCTTCACAGATTATATTACATGTGAATATAATTATATTACTGTGACATTCTTCACAGATTATATTACATGTGTAATATATTAATATGACTATACAGACTATATTAATATGTGCAATATATTGTTGAATACAGTCAACATATATTAAAATAACTAAAAGAGTATAACTGGAATGTTTATAACACAAAGAAATGATTAATGCTTGAGGTGATGAATACCCATTTATCTGGATGTTATTATTATGGACTGTATGCCTGTATCAAAATAGTTCATGTACCCTATAAATATACACACCTACTATGTACCCATAAAATTAAAAGTTAAAAATAGAAGATTTAAGTAAAATAATGTTAAGTATCATATCTGAGTCACTCAATAAATTACAGCTAGAATATGCTGCTATTCAAAATAAAGATAATAAAATGAAGAGGATGGACAGGAGGAGAAGAACAAGAAAGAGGAAGATCTAGGAGGAGTGGAAGCAAGTAGCCGACATAAGAATATATTAACACCCTGGGTGAGAGATGAAGAAGGTGTAAAATACAAGTGCGTCAGTTGAAAAGGTGCCCTTAATATATACCTCCGTTAATAAAAACTGTGTTGCAGATATATATTTTTAAACCATATTTATCTAAACTTTTGTTGTTATATTCTCAATATCTAAACTCTCCAGATCAATATCTCTTACATATACATACTAACTAGGTAGACACACATATGTATATATGTTTATACAAACACCTGTGTGTAATAATAAAAGTTTTTCTTATGTGTTGTAATGTTTTGCTTCAAGCATCATGCCTTACACTAGACCAGTTCTCATTTACTCCCAGCCTTCTTAAGTGGCCTTACCTTAAGTGATATCCAATCCCCCATTTCTTCTTTAGAAACAAAGAAGAACCCGCACACTTTAGCTTCCCTTGGGAGAGAAATACTTTCCTGTCTGAAAAAGAAGAGCAAAGAAGAAAGTTTGTTAAAAAGTGGCCCATTCATTTCCAAGAAACGACAGGTAATCATCTATATAATCAAACTTTAATTCAGGAGCTTCTAAGGTTTTAAACACAGGGCTTGATAACAACTCAACGAAATAGATAGATTTTAATCTCGTTTACACACCGTGTTTTGCAATCCATCCCATCAGGGAGGTTAAATTTTGTGGATATATGTTCTAATATAGAAAATTATCCCATTATATATTTTAACAGATGAAACATTAAAAATCATTTGAATATTTCAAGTGGATTTCCCTCAATTCTGAGTAAAAGGATTGATCTCTTAGAATCTAAACTTCACTTAGTTTTCAATAAGCGAGTTTCCTGGCAGATCATGCTTCTGTGTGACCAAATTACACAAAATTCTACAAGATACACTGAAATGGTTGCGAGAGGCTTTGTGTCCAGGTTAAATTACCACCAGCCATTCAATTTACCAGATACAGCTAGATTGCCGAATTACAAAATATAACTGTTCAGAGAACAATCCATATTTTTGAGATCTCTTAAAGTCCTCCTCAGGGTACTTAACCGAAACCAGTGATTACCCGCCAGGATGTCAGCCTCATCCATGAACTGGGTACTGAAGAGGATCACGCGGTCTGTTTTGCGTTCTTTCAGAAGGTTCCATACTTGATGTCTTGAAAAGGGATCCAATCCAGCAGTTGGTTCATCCAACAGGAAAATCTATAAACGAGGAACGTATATAAAGTGGTTTTCCACAAAGGTGAAGTTCTTCCAGAAAACAGTGCAAAAACCATATGAATTATATGTAACAGAATATTATGGTTAGGATTTAGATACTCTATTTAATGTTCTATTATGAATATTTTATAGCACATGTTGTTTGCAAATAAAATATTTGAACGATTACCAAAAGTTCCCATTTTTAAAAATTTGAATTCACCTGCAAATTCAGTGTGACTTACCTGAGGATCTCCTAAAATGGCAATCCCAAAGGTTAGCTTTCTTTTCTGTCCACCACTTAAGTTTTGAGCAAGAACATCCTGAATATTTTTCATTTCCAATTCCAGCAAAACTCTCTGTATCTAACCAAAAGACAGTATTTATGTCATACACCAAAATTTATTCCTTTTTAAAAAATTTATAAATACAAGGCTGTAAAGTGTAAATGGTTAAAAGCACAAACACTGGGCCAGGCGCAGTGGCTCACTCTTGTAGTCTCAGCGGCTCACGCCTGTAGTCTCAGCACTTTGGGAGGCCGAGGTGGGCAGATCACGAGGTGAGGAGTTCGAGACCAGCCTGGCCAACATGGTGAAACCTCGTCTCTACTAAAAATACAAAAATTAGCCAAGCATGGTGGTGCGTGCCTGTAATCCCAGCTATTCAGGAGGCTGAGGCAGGAGAATCGCTTGTACCTGGGAGGCACAAGTTACAGTGAGCCGATATAGGGTCACTGTACTCCAGCCTGGGCGACAAGAACAAAATTCTGTCTCAAAAAAAAAACCACAAACACTGGAACCAAACTTCCCGGGTTTGAATGTCACGCACATTAACTAGTAAGTTGGTCAAGTTACTTGCTCTCTTGAACCACATGTATAAGATAGGCATAATAATAGCACCTATCTTATAGGGTTGCTATGAAGAATAAATGATTTATTAGATTAAAAGTTAAGGATATGCTTGGCACATTGTAAATTGTATGCAATGTTAGCTATTGTTTAAATCGGATTTTCTTGTCCAACAATTGTACAACGATTTGCACACAAATAATTTAAAACTCAGTGCAAACAGGTTTTAATAATCTCATTTTGACCAACACATTAACTCTAACACATTTATGTACCTCTTTTTTTTTTTTTTTTTTTTTTTGGAGATGGAGTCTCACTCTGTCACCCAGGCAGGAGTGCAGTGGCTCAATCTCCGCTCACTGCAAGCTCCGCCTCCCGGGTTCACGCCTTTCTCCTGCCTCAGCCTCCTGACTATCTGGGACTACAGGCACCCACCACCATGCCCGGCTAATCTTTTTGTATTTGTAGTAGAGACGGGGTTTCACCGTGTTAGCCAGGATGGTCTTGATCTCCTGATCTCGTGATCCGTCAGCCTCGGCCTCCCAAAGTGCTGGGATTACAGGCATGAGCCACCACGCCCAGCTATTCATGTACCTCTTTATCCGCTTCTTGTGGCAGAATGCCTTTTATTTTAGCAAAGAGTCTGAGGTTTTCTCTCACAGTGAGGAAGTCAAATTGCACATTGGATTGTGGGCAAACTCCAGTCAGCTTGCTGAGATTTTCTAGGTCAGCCACTTCTGAAAGCTTATTGTTATAGATGGTTACTGAACCTGTAACAAAGGAAAAGTTAATATCAAGATAAGGCTTAAGATATTTCTTAATAAAATCACTGATAATTAAATGTTGTATGTATGACTTTATCTTCATAGTTTATACAATTCAGGCATTAGAAACTTCTACTTTAGTTGCATAGTATACTGAAAAACTGTTTCCATCTGCAGCTTTTCCCATCAAGGTGTAGTCTCTTTGTCTACCCCTCACATTTAGCTTTGCCTGTATACCCCGTAGGATGCTAGCAAATGTGATACAAGCAGAGTCTGATGAAGAGCTTCTACCTAGTGATTTGTCTTTGCTTGCTGCTGGGATCATGTGGATCATTGGGTGAAGAATCCTAGTGGGCCTTCTGAAAGATGTATTTCCATGTGGGAAGAGACACACAACCATCCTAACAGAAGTCCCAGATATGTGAGTGAGGCCGTGGTAAATCATCCAGCCCCAGTCACGTTGGTCCAGAATAGAAAAACTGCCCAGTCAACCCACAGAATCATGGGGAGCAATAAGACATGAAATCAACTTAAATGTCTATCAAAGACAGGCTAGATAAAGAAAATGGGGGTATGTATACACCATGGAATATTATGCAGCTATAAAAAAGGACGAGATCATATCTTTTGCGGGAACTTGGGTGGAGCTGGAGGCTATCATCTTTAGCAAACTAATGCAGGAACAGAAAATGAAATACCATATGTTCTCACTTATAAGAGGGAGCTAAATGATAAGAACTTATGAACACAAAAAAGCAAATAACAGACACTGGGGTTTACTTGATGAGGGAGGGTTGAAGGAGGGAGAGGAGCAAAAAAGATAACTATTGGGTACTGGGCTTAATACCTGGTTCATGTAATAATATGTGTAACAAACCCCCATGACATGTGTTTATCTATGTAACAAAGCTTCACATGCACCCCCAAACCTAAAATAAAAATTAAAAAAAAATTTTAAAAAAACCTTATTGCTAAAAAAAAAAAAAAAGAAAAAAGAGCTGAAAGATACAAGCTGGAATGCCAAATGGTAACTAATGACCATGAAAATTATTATTATGAAGTACTCAGATTCCATATGCAGTATACCAATTAAATATTACATACTTCTGTAGAATATTACTATTAAATGAAATTCAGTTTTTCCCTAGATATGTGTGTTTGTGATTAACACTTGAAAGAACTTTATATTAACAGCTGATTTATTTGTCAGTTGACTTTGAAAACAAACTAGTTTGTACCTTTGGTGGGAGTAGACAACCCACTAAGAATGTTTAGCAGTGTTGACTTTCCAGCTCCACTGTGACCAAGTATTGCAGTGATTTGGCCTTTGTAAATGTCAAATACCAGATCTAGGAAGAAAAAAGGAAAGGAAAGAAAGATAAGATAAAGGGATGAAAAACAGAGGTGGAGAAAAAGGAAGAAAAACAATTCAAACCACAGACAAAATTCTATTATGGAGCCAATGAATCATTATTTATTTCCTTGAATGGTTGTCTTTTCTATACATAAATATAGTGAGTTGTTAAATTCAAAATAAAACATTAAAAGTTCCCTCTATAAACTTATTTCTCAAAATAGCTTCTTTTGAAATTTTGAAATGACTTAGTTTAAACGAATGAAACATGTCTATATAATAGGTTCATTGACATTTCCTGCATATGGTAGGTCAATGTTAGTATTTATTAAATGGAAGAATAGATGAATGGTAAATTATTACATGACTAAAATTCCTTTGAGGTAAGTGACATTTTCACACAAAAGAAAAACATACGGTATTTACCAATAGCTTTTGGATTACAGAAGACAAACTTGAGTTTGTAGAAAAAAAAAAACCCCAGAATATCCTTAGACTACCTCAATATTACCCAGTATTGATTCTAAATACATCTGTATCTAAAACATATTCATTTTTTTCTAACTTTTATAAAGTAGAAGCAATATGTTAGAAAAAAATATTATGTAGTTCAAATAACTCTTTTCAAGCCTGAAATACCGCCACTGATTACTCACTGAAAGCAAAACTGAATTAAAATCAGGAAATCAATATTAATACAATAAATATTTTCTCTCTCTCTCTTTTTTTTTTTTTTTTTTTTTGTTTTTACCTTTCAAGGCTTCTATTTTATCAGGCTTTCCTTTATATTCTTTTGTAACATTTCTGATTCTGAAAAAAAAGAAAACATATTTCAAAGTGACAGTTTTCTACAGTTTGTAATTTCCAGTTTGGTAGACAGGATTGGATGAATCTTATCTTCAGGGTACATGAAGATCTAGGTCTTCACTCTCACGCAGTCATAGTTGTGTGACAGAATCAGCTAGAATACTGCTTGCCAACCCTGTCTGCACATCGGCATCACGTGAGGAGTTATAAGAATTTAACTGTGCTTGGGACCTATAAGCAAAGGTTCCATAGATTGGGGTATAAGCTAATATTAGTATTGGAGAACAGGATCACCTCTAAGTTGCAAAGCTAAGGAAGCTAGACCAAGAGATGACATGGACATCAGGTACCCAAAGGCTCCTGTGAACCACTGGCACAGGTTGGAGAGATCTTTGGCTATCCTGATTCAAGGTCTCCAAGGTTCATTAAGAGCTACAGTAAGAAAGACAATCAGTGTATCATAATAGCAAGAGCATGAGGTTCACAGTACTGCCCACCTAAGCTTATCCCATTACAACCACCTAGGGCTCTGTTACCTTAACCAACGTATTCATTCCAGGTCATGAAGTTTCAGGTTTCACAACCTGAAAATTTGCAGGGCTTTAGGACTGTGTTGGAAGGTAAATGAAATATTTCATCTTGCATGTACAGTGCATATAAGATGACATTGGTTACATGGTGATGATGGCTATAGGAAGGAATGAAATAAAGGAACGAAATTAACTTATGCTGGGTACTATTATAGGTCTGGAATCCGAGGCCCTTAATTCTGCATGGTTTTATTTTACCAGGTAAGTGTATAATCCATAAGCCAAATCAAATTTATGTTTCTTATTTTATCATTTACTATTCATAAAATATTCAGTCTCTATTCATATAAAGCTGTTTAATTAGATTTTTTTTTTTTTTTTTGAGGGAGAGTCTTGCTCTATCATCCAGGCTGGAGTGCAGTGGCACAATATCGGCTCACTGCAACCTCTGCCTCCTGGGTTCAAGCGACTCTTGGGCCTTAGCCTCCCAAGTAGTTGGGATTACTGGTGTGCACCACCATGCTTGGCTAATTTTTGTGTTTTTAGTGGAGACCAGGTTTTGCCATGTTGCCCAAGCTGGTCTCAAACTCCTGAGCTGAAGTGCTCCACCCGCCTCAGCCTCCCAAAGTGTTGGGATTACAGATATGAGCCACCACTCCCGGGCAAAGCTGTTTAATTAGATATTTTTATTTTTAATTCCATTTTACCATCATTCCATAGCACCTATAATTGGGCAAGGTGTTAAAGAGATCAGAGAGGAACAAGAAGAAACACACAAACACATCGAATAAAGCCACTGTTTTGCTCTGAGCTGCTCTGCTAGAGTAAACCTAGCTTAGTTATGGGACAAATAAAAATATGGAAGATAAATATGGAACAGGCTAAAATAACAAAATGAAATAGGCTCTTTAGAAGTTCAGCAACCTGGGATAATCTGACACATTTCACAGGGGGCTGGCACAGGCTGGTCATTGCGATGAGTATGACTCAGATAGTCAGGGATCTTAAGGATTTTCTTCCTATTTTCTCATATCTAGAAATAAAAGTCACCAGGACCAAACACAATGGACATTTTGTTGTCACACGGAATGAGATAAGTTTAACTCTGAAGGGTGCCTCTTCCTGAATTCCCTTTGTATCTACCTCTAGGCCTTTTCTTTGTCCTTCTTTCTTACTCTTTCATCTTCTTTTAAAGGACAAAAAATAGAAGAAAAATGAGAAGTTCAAAAAGTGGAGAGAAAAGGCCAGGCACAGTGGCTCATGCCTGTAATCCCAGCACTTTGCGAGGCCGAGGCAGGCAGATCACCTGAGGTCGGGTGTTTGAGACCAGCCTGACCAACACGGAGAAACCCCATCTCTACTAAAAATACAAAACTAGCTGGGCATGGTGGTGCATGCCTATAATCCTAGCTACTTGGGAGGCTGAGGCAGGAGAATTGCTTGAACCCAGGAGGCAGAGGTTGTGGTGAGCTAAGATCGCGTCATTGCACTCCAGCCTGGACAACAAGAGCGAAACTCCTTCTCAAAAAAAAAAAAAAAAAAAAAAAAAGGAGAGATAAAGGAGACAGATGAGGTGAGGACAAAGAATGAATGACTGAGACCTAGTAAAGCAACGAGGGAGGCTGAGGATGAAGAGAAACAAATAAAAGACTGAATCCAAGCAAGGATTTTGCTGAATTATCTTAGCTGGTAAAATTTAAGCTTTTATGTAGTGTGAATGTCAACAATGTCAGGCTGTAAGGGGTTGGTAAAGGGATCTTTCTTTGAACTCAAGGTGGAAAGTGATAGAAGCAGCGTAGGTGAGGACAGGTGGGAACTGTCTACAGAGCACAAAAGGGAAAACTGCTTGCCTCAGGTGCTAACTCTTAGCTTCCTGCCTTTTTGCCCTGTTCTCCACCTGCAGCCTTATTACCTAATGGCTTCTTTCCCATGGAATTCTGGAGGCACTGGTTCAAAAGAGTCGTGAGATGAGGGATCAGCATCCATTTCATCTTCAAGGGCCACGTGATCAGCCTTTTGTGTTTGAGACCAGAATGAGGACTTCAGGAAAAACAAAGGTGAACGTCGATGTCCATATTCATCTACATGGCCAGAAGACAAATATTGGTTCAATCACCACGTGGGGAGAGAGAGTCACAGTAATGATACATGGCAATGTAGCCCCTTTGTCGCTAAACCTGAACATATGGTCAACACCAGGTAATGTACGTTTTGACACATGTAGCTTCATAAGGAAAAAAAAACAATTACCAGATGTCTCTATTATAATAGATCCTACAGGAAGCAATGAAAATGTGATTTTTAAATATTTCAAAAGGAATTTAAAAAAATGTTTTAGAATTTCTTAACCTCAAGAAAGACAGATTGAATTGTTAATGTAAGATATGCAGGCATGCTGAATTCTGTCTGGAACACCAGGTGTCATTACATAGGCAAAGAAAGAAGAAATTGAGAACGACTATTGGATACCTTAAAAAAAAAAAAAAAACCCAAGAGAAGATAGAATAGGATTTAAGAAAAGTAAATGACACATTTGTAAGAAAGAAAAAGAACACGATAAAATAATTAATTGAAACTTAAAGTGAATACTTTTAAAGCTATTTTGTATTTCTGCTTTATTTCATCCCCAAACCATAATTTTCCTCTTAAGCAAATTTATGATCTGCTTTAAAGATATATTACTCATAAACATCTTGCTGGAAATGAATCCAGCTGTATTAGTATTCTATCATCACTTCTGTTTTTCTTCATATTAGGAAACATTATGAAACAGAAGAATCATGATTCACTGGTATTCTCCAACTGACCTCCACTGTAAGGTTATGGGTTTTCAAACTTCTGTGTACTTCTCACATGTTCAGTCCTTCATTCATGCAATAAATATCTTACACTCTCTCTATACCTGCCATATTGTATGTTGTTAGTACCTATCTCTCCCTTTTGACAAAAGAAAAATCTAGCAAATAAAAGCATGCCACCATAACTAGATACCTTCTGCCACCAGATTTACCATGAAATTATTCTGTCATTTTATCCAGTTATTTTTTCTGTCATTCATATTTATTATCTTTGAAAGCATTTTGAACACAGTCACCTCTGGTCTTAAATTCAAGCTTAGTGAGCAGATAACAATTAGGAAGTAAATGGAACAACTCACTTATTTGGATGAAATAAATTTTCTGGTTATAATAATAAAATACTATGCTTTTGAAATTGGAAAAAGCATGGATGTGAAAGATATTTTTGTGATGTAATGTTAAGTAAAAAATAAAATGCAGACACGAAAATGTAACAATATGTGATATAACTTGATAAAACATATACAAAGAGAATATTTAAAGTAATATCATTAGAATATGTTTGAAACAAGGACTAAAAAAGGATGGACTATATCACATCATGCACATCAAAATAAAATTTGAATTCGTTAGAGAAAACAATTACCTAAGAGGATACTAATAAGCAATTGTAAAGATAGTGACATCTGTTTGTGGATCCACTGAGAATAAACACATTGGAAAAACAAACAAAAATGAAAAATAATACAACCAGAATGTTTTATTAATTAGAAGGAGAAAAGGAAGAATTAGTAAGTACGAGGGTCACAAGAGTGAATTTCCTGAACTACACAGCACACCAGGGATATACAGTATGATAGAAACACAAAAAACAGTTAATGAGATTTTGCCATAAAAACAAAAGTGGAACAGAGAAAATTTGTTTAAGTATGTGTCTTAAATAAGCAATGTTAACAAGAGGTAGAGAGGCTTAAAATATTAGTAGGCAAAAAAGTAATTTTTCTAATCAGTTATGTAATTTTTACCTCTACTGGAAAAAATCAAACGAAAATAGACCATATTCAAACAATTCTAATTGTATAATAAGTCTGCTAGCCAACAATAGTGGATGCTGACATCTTTTGTTCTGTGTTCTTTTAAAAGGCAGAGACAGTAATTCTTAAAGGATTATCTCAACAACAACAAAAACAAAAAGAAAAACAAACACAACAAAACAGGATGAATTTCCTGCCTCAAGATGTGGCTTTCTGTCTTCCTGCTCACCCTTTCCCTTCTTCTCTTTCCACAAGTGTGTATTCATTGCTTTTTGAATAAAGGGCCCTTGGCATACTGTCTTAAATAAATAGAAAATGCAGAAGGGAGAATCAGGCCCTGCCTTTGGTTATAAAAGGAGGGAGAAAAAAGTGAAGCAAGCCGGACACTGCGGCTCATGCCTGTAATCCCAGCACTTTGGGAGGCCAAGGCGGGTGGATTACCTGAGGTCAGAAGTTCGAGACCAGCCTGATCAACATGGGGAAACCCCGTCTCTACTAAAAACAGAAAAATTAGCTGGGCATGGTGGCACACATCTGTAATCCCAGCTACTTGGGAGGCTGAGGCAGGAGAATTGTCTGAGCTGGAAAGGCAGAGGTTTCAGTGAGCCAAGATTGTGCCACTGCAATCCAGCCTGGCTGACAGAGCAAGACTCTGTCTCAAAAAAAAAAAAAAAAAAAAAGAAATAGTGAAGCATGCAAGTATCTACTGAGTCTCTAGGGTGCATCAGACACTGTGGTGGGTGCTTAAATTTCATCTGTGAACAAAACAAATCCCTGCTTTTGTGAAACTCATATTCTTGTATGTTGCAAGGTGATACAAATGAAAATTTATGATATACTGGCTTTCCTATTGTGAAATTCTGGGGAGATTTTTAAAAATGTAGATGCATTGATTAATTAAATCAGAATCTCTTCAGGTTGAACTGGGCTTAGAATTGCTTTAAAATTCTTCACATGATTCTGTTGTCCAGCCAGAGCTCAGAACCATTGAGCTAAATAGTTAGACATAAGCAGCTATAAATGTCCATGATTACCAGACTTGTTTAGGAACTATCTTTCTAAGATCTCCTTAAAAAAAAAAAAAAGAAGGTTTATACTTAGAGTAAAGTGAAGTTCAAGTGAAGGTTAGTGATTCTGTAAACAAAATTCAGGCTTTAGTTCTGACAAGTCAAGTAGTGAGAAAGAAATGAAGAAATAATTTGGCCAGTGGCGACGAGATTTTTCCTCCCTTTCCTGTTGATACACAAAGTAGTCCTTAAAATATAAATACTGTGTGTATTAGGAGATTCGTCTTCAGAAATACAATTATTTAAATGATATTTGATTTTAATCATATCACTACTCACTTGGCAAAATTTTTTCAAAGTAAATCGCCAACGCCAGATAGAGGCAAGTATCAAATGCCAACATGAAATTTGTTGCTACAATGATATTTGAGCCGTCCAATGGATGAGGAAATGCATTAGAATTCAAATCATAGTCCAAGTGTAAAAGCTGAAAATTGAAAAGTAATTAAGGGAAATTAGGTTTAAGGTTTATATTTAAACAGTTAGGTTTAGCATAGGAATAAAAGGACTACTAGCTGCCTCGTACTGAGAATAGAGTTATATAGGGAGATTGCCTCCTTTATGGTTCTCAAATGTATGCCTTGGAAGGCATGGACATATGAGCAACTAGAATGCAATTTAATAATTGCTATGACAAAAATATGTTCCAAATGAAACTGAAACATTAGGAGGAAGTAGGGAAGTATGGGAAGAGATTACATTTGAGATGGAACTCAGATGAACTTTTACCAAATAGGACACAGTCAAAAGATGTGGTGATCCATGTAGATTGGTGGCATGAGGGAGAATTTCTGGGCAAAAGGCACTGGTGTGTTTAAGGAGAGCCAGAAGTGGGCTCATCTATTATGTTCAAGTTAATGAGCTCTTTATAATTAATAATCCTTTTGTTAAACACTAAATAATGGATATTTAATGGTTGACATTTCCATTTAATTAGAAGGCAGGGGGAATTCAATAAAGAATGATGTAAACAGAAAAGACATTTTATGAACAGAAACATAATTTACTAATGAATTTTCCAGATGTTTTAAATTTTCAATTTAATTTAATTTAGTGATTTTTAATCATGTATTCTCTTCAATGACTAGGTAAAAATATGAACTGGGATAGTTATTTAGAATTAGATTTGCAATAAGTCCATATTTAATTAATAGCCTAAGAAACTACATTATATTGCCTTTAAATAATTGTATGTTGATCCTCTTTTATTCACTTTCTAAATGTCTTATTTTGCTGGGCTAAATAATTTCAAAGCTTTTAAAAGTTCTGTCTTTGCAACTTTACAACAGCCTTTGCTAGAATTTTAAGGCTTACAGTGCTGAATTTGTAAATGATTACTTCCAGTCTACTGAATTCCAGAGAGGACCGATGTTTCAGAAATATCATTAGTAGACATTCAGATGGTGTCTCACCTGGGCCATTCCAAGCATGAAGGCAAAGGGACTAAGCAAGCTTAAAATCCACTCCAAGGATGCAGGAAGGTATCTGTACAGTGCTGTGAACCCCAGACTGCCCCAGAAGACAGTGAGGAGGAACACGACCAGGCCAGTGAGGAAAGATTTCTTTACCAAGATGCTCATTAAGAAAGCCAAAGCTATCTAAAACGAGAGAAGATCTAGTTGGCTTATATTTCTCTAACATTATTACTAGCATAATAAAATTGATATACAAAATTATAGTTATTATTTTGTGTATATAACAGTTGTATATTATAGTTATTATTTTGTATATAACATACAAAACTATGTTCTGCAAATTGCACTAAAAATTGACATTACAAAATACCTCAAATCAAATCATACCTGTTTATAGATTTTTCACATGCAAGAAGAGTAGACAGAAAAAAGAGGCATGTAGAGTCATCAATCGGAAACAAATACTTAAGTTTTAGGCTATGAGGTGGATAGAGAGATATTTCATTCACTAACTCACCAAAGACAATCCGTACAGGAGAAAGAGGCCGAAGACCACCATGAAGCCAGACAAAATGATAAACAGTGTAGATTTTATAACAAGGGCCAAGAAAAGGGCCATAATGAAGATGAAACCAGCATAGAGCAAACCCCAGGAGAGCCTAATGTGGAAACAAAATGTTATTTTAATATTTTATGTTTACTTGAAAAGAAAACCTGAAATGGATTCTTTTTTTTTTTTTTTTTGAGACGGAGTCTCGCTCTGTGGCCCAGGCTGGAGTGCGGTGGCGCCCTCTCGGCTCTCTGCAAGCTCTGCCTCCCGGGTTCCCGCCATTCTCCTGCCTCAGCCTCCCGAGTAGCTGGGACTACAGGCGCCCGCCACCATGCCTGGATAATTTTTTGTATTTTTTGGGAGAGACGGAGTTTCACCTTGTTAGCCAGGATCGTCTCAATCTCCTGACCTCATGATCCACCCGTCTCGGCCTCCCAAAGTGCTGGGATTGCAGACGTGAGCCACCGCGCCCGGCCCTGAAATGGATTCTAACGTAACTTTTCATTCACTTATTCATCCATTCATTCTCTCTTTTAACAGGTATTTATTGAGTGTTCTCATTCACTTATTCGTCCATTCATTCTCTCTTTCAACAGGTATTTATTGGGTATTCTAAGATACATAAATACACGGTAAAAGTTTTGGGCAGAATTCTTTAGGAATTAGGAATATTCTTTGGGAATTAGGAATTGTTTTTCCTAGAATTGATTTCAGAAATACACTCACACATACATGCACATTGTTCTAGGGGGTGGCGGCGGGGGGAGGAATTAGGTTTCCAGTCTAATAGATTTTGGATCGAACAATTTATTTGCTGCATTCTTGCTCTGTAACCTTGGGCGACCTCTGTAACCACCCTATTATTCCTTTATTTCTCTGGACACCAGGAATAACACTGCAACTGTGGGCTCAATAAGATGATGGCTGTGTAAGGCACTGTCTTAATACAGGGTAGCCCCTCAGTGAACCTCAGACCCTTCTGTCCTCTCTGGAGTCTCTCCATGTTCAGGACCATCACAAGTTTCCTCAGATATAAGAAATTCTTCCTTATGTGTAATTCCGTCATGCTGCTCCTTCCCCAAAAGCTGTTGTCATCTTTCTCTGGATGTGTTCACTGAAAAGTCTACATACTTGCCTTTAATTCCCTTCATTGTTTTTGTTAAGAAAGAATTTTTTTTTTATATCCAATTTCTTTTATATCAGAATAATTTACTTTCCTTTCCTCATCAATTTCTTTTATTTTGTTTTACAATATTCTTTGAAAGCTATAATGAAATAATAATTTTAAAAATAAAAAGCAAAACAGTGGCAAAACCAACACAATCACTCACACACATAGCAATTAATATGTGTTGAAGAATATTTTAAGAGCTTAGCAGGCATTAATTTATTTTATTCTCCCAAAAGCCCTATTCAGGAATACCTTTATTTTCCTCATCTTATTGATAGAGAACCTAATGAACCAGTGTGTTGTGTAACCATGTTTCAAGTTCAGGGGTTTTGGCTCTAGAGTCTTTAGATTTCACTGCTCTGCTACGTCTCCCTTAAGTATTAATTCAAACAAGAGGTCAATATTGATTTATAAGATGTTAATACTGGAAGGAACTCTTCCAGACTCCTAATTTGTTGCCCTATGCACAGCCCATCTGCCTTCCTAGCCTCTCTGTTATTTAATGTCCTACTCCCTGTAAACATCACCTCCATGCCCTTTCAGTCAATTATTCATAAGTTCTCACACAGAACCTTGTCCATTCTTGCAATTACCCAACCTCTGACATTTTAAGCCCACACTACCCAGTCCTTATTCACCATCCTGTTTCGCCAGCTCATTCCCTCAGGTACACCCACCATGTTCTTCAGTCTCAAAGGAGCTCCTGGTCCTTGGCTTCTTTTTCCCTTCCAATCCCCTCCTAGCTCACATCCCACCTCTGTCTGGTACAGATACCAATGTCTATCTTGTTTATGCCTCTCTTGCCATGGTCATTCCTCATTATGCCTTCTTCACAATCACCAGTAACCTAACCCCAGTCTTCTTCCTTAACTCGGAGAAGCACAGTAACACGCAGCCTCAGCCTGGCAAACATTACACCAATGACAATTTATACCATTCATGGGGATAAAGGATTTTTATATTTCTTTCCTTGTTACTAAAGAATGTTTAAAAGTGGCATTTTCTTATTCATGGCAACAAATTTTTTTAAATGGACACTGATGTGTGACAGTTGTGACATTATTTTTTCTGTAAAATTCTACACTTGGCTCCTTATTTGTTTTCTTAAAGTTTTTTAATTTACTTTTTAGGTTTCTTTAAAAGATTATCTTCCTCCTTTCTAAAAAAGTCAATATCATTCATAATGGAAGTTGTATTTTCTTAAATGTTAGCACGTTCTGTCCCCTTTTATCTTATTTCCTATAGCAGTTCCTTCATGGTGCAGTGAATCTGAAATAGATTTAGATATAATTGGGTCAGAGATTGTTAAATATATTAAATAACCAGCCTCTCTACTTAGTCCTGTAAAATTTCGAGAGGCAAAATACATTTCCCTTTTTTTTTTTTTTTTTTTGTCCATCACTGCAGAGCATTTCTCCCCACTGAAATTAACTGAGTGGAAATTTGTTCATGATCTGAAATTATTCAGTGTAGGTATCTCTTATTTGTACCCCTTGGTTGTGGAGGAACAGGTTTTAATAAAGATGCATTGAAGAGGCCGGGTGTGGTGGCTCACGCCTGTGATCCCAGCACTTTGGGAGGCCAAGGTAGGTGGATCACGAGGTCAGGAGATCGAGACTATCCTGTCTAACACGGTGAAACCCCGTCTCTACTAAAAATACAAAAAATTATCCAGGCGTGGTGGTGGGCACCTATAGTTCCAGCTACTCGGGAGGCTGAGGCAGGAGAATGGCGTGAACCTGGGAGGCGGAGCTTGCAGTGAGCCGAGATGGCGCCACTGTACTCCAGCCTGGGTGATAGAGCAAGACTCCATCTCAAAAAAAAAAAAAAAAAAAAGAAAAGATAAGATGCATTGAAGAGTCCCAGTTTTCCTGAGTTCCTCCGTTTATTTATTTGTGTTGTGTTTGACTCACCAGAATGCTGAATCCCGAAGACCCATCATTGTCATCAAGCCCTTCATCCTTTTTCTCTCTCTTGTGACATTAACAGATGCATAGTAAATGAATGGGGAAAAGGAAATAATGCAGGAAAAAAGGTATAAATCAGTTATAACTCCTGATTGACCAATGAAAGAATGCATCTTCATATTTTTTCCAGTAACTGACATCAGCTCCTCCATCACTGAGTGATTTGTTGTGATCTGAAGAAAGGCATTAATAAGCAAAATTTGTATGTTAATGAATAGCATGCTGTTTAACCGTCTATTTTCCTATGGATGTATAATTGGCCTATTGGGATTTGATGCTAACCTGTATTTCCACTTCTATGTCCTGCCATTGACCCACTGAGAGCTTGGGTCCAGGCAGTCTGAGTGACTCACCGTTCTCAGAATTCACTATGTGTTTCATTACCTCCCTGCCTAACATTACTTTATGATTTGCTTGGCATGTCTTTTCTGAATTTATATATTCAGTAAGCCACCCCTCATCTCAAGCTTCAAGCTGTAATGTTATTTCAATTAGGCATTCTTCCATGGCGTTCTAAGGCTGAGAAGGTTTTTACTCATTTACTTATGAAGACCTGATCTATAGTTCTGTACTAGTCTACTTCTGTTCTAATAGTTTTCTTATATGCCTGGCTTCCCAACAAAGTTGAGTCCGTGAATGAGATGCTTTTTCTTCTGTTTGTATCTACATTCCATGGTATATAGAAACTTCAGTAAACTTCAGAGTGAGCAAATGAAATAACAAGGCTGTCCACTTACATTTCCTTTCATGAAACTTGATGCCCCTAATATCATTAACTGGCATTAAACATTAGTTTACATTGAACGTTTTGTACTCACTTCTATAATAGCGGCATTAATGGCAGCTTGAAGAGCCACAAAACCTTCCTTCCAGAATACTGAAACTTCACAGTAAACATCTTCGTTTGTTTCATAACAATGAGCTTTGTGAAAAAACAAATTATAACTATCATTACATCACTATCTATGTTATTGAAACATGATTTCAATACTGATTATAGCAAACAGTGGACTTTACAATGGCCCCAAATGTTCTTATTTTGACTCAAAGCTTATGAAAACATAAGTTATAATGATTCTCAAAATGAATCAGGCAGACTCATGGCGGGGAGCGCTCTCAGGAAATGTTTTACATTAAATTATAACACTCTAAACTTTCTCATACCATGTCCTGTGCTTTTCTGCTGATCAAGAATTTTGTTGATCTCTTCTCTTTTCTGATTTGTATTGTGAAAACTACATATTTTAATGTTTTTCAAAAGTTCACAGAGCCTAACATGGATTGAGAAACACTGAACAAAAGCGTTTTCTAACACTGGATATAACACAGGCATAATAGGCAAATGGAAGTTCAAGTAAGATTACTTACTATGCTTAAATCATGCTAATCAGAATATCTTTGGAAGAAAAGGATTTATTTAAAAAGAGTTATCAGTCCATTTAATAGTAAACTATATTAAAGAGATATCCTTGAATAAGATTAATTAAAATTGAGTATAGGAATTAAATGCATATTACATGAAACATGGTTTTAATAAGATCTTGAAATATTTCAAATATACAAATGATATAAAAATACAATAAAAACACAAGGACCCACTGCAAATTTGCAAAATAAATGCATCATTTCAAATACAGTTAGAAACTTTTGTGCACTTCCCCAGCACCAAGTTGCTAACTAGCTAACTGCTTTCCTGAACATTGTGTTTATACACATGCCACTATATATCTCTCAACTACATATGTAATTTAAAAAATTAAACTAATAATTATTATGAACTATGCTCATTTATTCCATATTATGATTTTGAAATGTATATAAATGGCCCCATTTAATTTTTTCTTCATTTTTATGGTTATGAAATCCCATTGCAGAAATGTAAATCAATATATTTATCCATTTTCCTGTTGATGATAATTTGGTTAGTTCCTTTTTTCTTTTTGCGATTACCAGAAAAAAAATCTGCTGCTATAAAAATCTGTATATATGTCTTCTTGTAAATATATCGATATTGGTCAGTATAGTCTCTTATATGTTATAGTAATAACCCCTAAATCTCAGTGATTTATCGCAGTAAAAGTTTATTTCTTACTCAGGCTACATATTCAGCAGAGGTCTTTGGTAGGAGGGTTGTGGGTTGGTACTCTATTCACATCAAATTTAGGATCCTAAGATGGAAGGCATTTCCTCCAACTGTTAGTGGCACTGTCTGTATTATACTTGACTCCTTAGTTTGCGGAAGCAGGTGAGAAAAGGTGAAGAACTTACACTTGCGTTTAAATGCCTTGGGTCTAGCTATCTTATTAGGGCTACAAAAAGCAATTATTCTATGTCCTCAGGAAGAAGAGAACAGGCTGCAAATCTTTAACACAGGTATGAGAGTTTCACTAATAAGATTTCTATGATGATGAGTTATAGGTTATGTGCACATCAACTGTAAAATAAAATTTCTCAGTTTTTGTGGAATTTAAAAATTTTGTAAAGCTGGGTAGGTGTTCTCTTTGCTACATGTCCTTGTCCATACTTTGAATTGTTCTATTTGCTAATTTTTGCAAATCTTATGAACGTGAAATGATATAACATGTGGTTTCAACATGCAGTTTCCTGGTTGCTAATGTGGAGAAACACCTGTCCTAGTGCTTATTCTTGATCTGTGTTGTTTTACGAAATTATTTTTAATTATGTTGTTTTATGAAATTATTATTTTTGTATTTTTGATCTTTTTCCTATTTATTCAAAGTAAATCTTTACATATTCTGGAATTAATTTTTTGTTAGATTTTTCTTTTTTTTAGAGGTGGAGTCTCACTCCGTCACCCAGGCTGGAGTATAGTGGCGCGATCTCTGCTCACTGCAAGCTCCGCCTCCCAGGCTCAAGCAGTTCTCATGCCTTAGCCTCCGGAGTAGCTGGGACTACAGGCGCACGCTGCCACACCCGGCTAATTTTTGTGTGTTTGTGTGTATTTTAGTAGAGACGGGGTTTCACTATGTTGCCCAGGCTGATCTCGAACTCCTGAACTCAGGCAATCCACCCGGCTTCGCCTACCAAAGTGCTAGGATTACAGATATGAGCCACTGTGCCTGGCCACTTTATCACAATTTTTGCCTTTATTTTTCACTATCTCTATGGTGTGTTTTGATAATGGGAAGTTCTTACAATTTATATCTAGTCAAATTTATCAATATTTTAATTTATGGCTGAGTAGTATTCCATGATATATATATATCATATTTTCTTTATCCAGCCCTCTGCTGATGGACACTTATGTTAATTCTCTATCTCTGCTTTTGTGACTAGTACTGCAATAAACATATGAGTGCATGTATCTTTTTAAATATAATGTTTTTTTTTTCCTTTGGGTAGATACCCAGTAGTGAAGTTGCTGGTTCAAATGGTAGTTTTGTTTTAATTTCTTTGAGAAATCTACATACTGTTGTCCATAAAGGTTGTACTAATTTACCCTTCTACTAATGATATATAAGTGTTATCTTTTCTTCGCATCCTTGCCAACATCTGATTTTTTTAGACTTTTTAATAATTGCCATTCTGACTAGGGAAGATGGTTATCTCCTGGTTTTAATTTGCGTTTTCTGATAATTAGTAATGTTGAGCATTTTTTTATGTTGGTTGGCTGCTTGTATGTCTTCTTTTGAAAAAAGAAGAATTCAAACAATCCAAATAACACCATTGAAAAATAGGTAAATGGGTTATTTGTTTTGCTTGTTGAGTTCTTTGAATTCTTTGTTGAATGCATAGTTTGCAAATTTTTTTCCATCTGTAAGTCGTCTGTTTACTCTGTTGATTGTTTCTTTTGCTGTGCAGAAGTTTTTTTTGTTGTTGTTTTTTTTTTTTTTTAGTTTAAGTCTCATTTGTCTATTTTTGTTTTTGTTGTATTTGCTTTTGAGGACTTAGTCATAAATTCTTTGTCTAGCTCAATGTCCAGAAGAGGTTATTCCTAGTTTTTTCTTCCTGAATTTTTATAGGTTTGGGTCTTATGTTTAGGTGTTAATCTATCTTGAGTTAAATTTTGTATATGGTGAGAGATATGGGTCCAGTTCTGTTTTTCTACATAAGGCTATTCAATTTTCCCAGTACCATTTATAGAAAAGGATTTTTCCCCCAGTGTATGTTTTTGTTTGACTTTGTCAAAGACCATTTGATTGTAGGTATGTGGTTTCATTCTGGTTTGTCTATTCTGTTCTGTTTATCTATACGTCTATTTTTATACCAGTGTCAGGCTGTTTTAGTTATTATAGCCTTGCAGTATAATTTGAACAATTGAGCTTATTTAAAGAGAAGTTTGTTCTATCTTATCCATAAACAACCTTGTTTTCTTTTAACAATCATATATTCCATATAATATCTATGTGTGTACATATGAATACATATTAAATTTACATATATAAATATATATATGTAAATATATGTCTATAACTATATATAGTGACCATTTATCAGTATGTTCTTATGCCCAAAAATGAATATTTTTTTTAAACGTTGAGGGACATGTATACATCATTATGACAGATAGCGAAGCTCCAATTTGGCATACTAACCTCTATTCCCACACATGGTTTATGACATAATTGAAATAGAGAGCAGTGAAATTTTAGAGCCAGAAAATTACCTGTGTGGTCCTTGTGTTCCTTTTTTGCTGGCATTTCGTGTCCTAGCAAGAACTTCAAATGATATGAGTATGTATTAGTAAAGATGACTCTTACTATTTCTTCAGGATAATTTGCTGTGAATTCTTTAATACTTTCTTCATCTGGCAGTCCCAAGACCTCTTTACCTTTTGTTACAAGAAGGGAATATTATTGTTAATAAATTACTAGGAGACACAACTTCAGAATGTCATGTTGAATTGCTTTTGCTAGAGTTTTCTATGGAAGTAAAACATAATCAAGTATTAACTTTCAGAAAGGTAGACTAAAATGTTGGGTGGGAGAGAAATTTCTAAAGCTCCATCTAGATACAATCAGAAGAAATACATGAAAATTAGTTATTTTATTTTCATATGTTGTGATTACTGAGCCAATTTCAATCACAAACAGTGTCATACTATACCAATTAAACTGTTAAAAAATAATTAACATTCCTATAAAGTTGAAATGGTAAATAGAGAGGGATAGATATTTAAATTGCAATTATGCACTGTTTTATATCAGGCGGACATGCCTATACAAATTTATTTTTCTTTAATAACCTTGATGGTATGGTTAATAAGCTAAAAAAGGTGATAAATTTAAAAACGTGTAAGAAACTATGTTGACCTCACTGAAAGAATCCCTCTTTTCTGTAGGTATTGTGTCCAAGGCCACATGGCTGTTTTATTAATACTGAAAAATGAGACGAAATACAAGAAAAGTTCTGGATTGGGGTGGAAGTGTTGAAGACGAATGTAGAGGGAGCAAGCAGTATGTATTTTGATAGAATTAATTTTATTCTCAAACTTATGTCATCATGAACGAATACCTTTGTTACTCAATTTCTATATTTGTAAAATAAATGTAATAACCATTATTATTATTATAGAATATTAATAGAGTGCAGAATATAGAATAATATCATTACAAAATATGCTCTTTTTACAGAATACAGTTTTTATAAAAATATGCCATATTGTAGCATTTAATGAATATTTATTATTATAATTGCATGTGGTTTGGAATGAGGTAATGTTGAGAAGCTCAAGTTCCTGACATTGGGACTTGTTATGGACGTCTGTGAAACAGCAAGAGCAGACATATCTCAGGGCTGTTTAGGAGACTGGACCTTAGGTAGATAGTTCATATCACATTATAATCTTGAATCAGAAGTGGATTCAGTGTTGGTAGGTAAGATGCACAGCATAGTCATTAAAATGTATGTGGAGCTAGCGGTGTGATGCTTGGTGAGGTGCCACTGGAAAGCAAGTTCTGGATGGCTCACAGGAAGGAAAAGTCCAACATACTCTGGAAACTGTGGCCACAGAGACTCCAAATAACCAGTGCATGAACTGGATTACTGGATACAGAATCCAGTGAAGGGGTCAGAATCCAGGCATAAGATTAATAATTACTTAAGCTGGAGTGGAATTTGGACAGAAGTTGACAAAGAAGGAAAAAAAGAGGTTATGCAGGCTTCCAGTGACTGGGTGGAGCAAGATGTGTAGGTTTTCCTTAGAAGAACGCCCTTGGTGGGAATTATGTTGCTTAAAATGAATACTCAGTACCTTCTAAGACACATTTTTATATTCTTTTAAAAATTGAGATGTAATTCACACACCATAAAATTCACCCTTTTAATAATGTCCTGGTTTTTAGGATACTCACACAGTTGTACAAGCTCAAAGTCACTTTAAAATTATAACTCAACTCATAATAATTCAATTCATCAGATAAAATCTCACTTTACATCCAACCGTCATTTCTGATTTGAAGCTGCTGCCTGATACTGACATCCTGTGGATATAGTCTGACTGTTCCTGTACCTCTATCTCCATTCATTAATGAGAATCTTCTTTTAGTATTAGCATAGTTGGCTTTCAATCAGCTGGGTTTGGTATAATCCAAAACAGAATAACTAACCTCCTATTAACTTTATTGACAAATACATTGCTAGCATTATTTTTTGTAGTTATTCTGATTATAACAATTAAATATTTATACAGAAAAATCATGCCCATATGAATGTGTGTCTGATCCAATAGGATACACCTATCTGCCATTCTCTACAAAATTCTTAGTAACCATTACAGTTTTACTAGCTGATGTAGAAATCATTCTCCTGTTACCATTACCATGAGCATCTCAAATAAAAAGCTTAAAACTTATACTCATTATAGCACTAATTTTAATCTTTATCTTAGCCCTCGACCTAACCTGTGAATGAATGACAGGGCAACCACCACAGGTTTCCCTTTGAAGTATGCATTTATAGTTGTAAAGGACATATGTTGTTTTCATCTGTTGACATCCAGTTCTTTTTCTAGTAAAAACACACTGTGATCCATTTGGGATACTTCCCTTCCTTCACTCACATATCCTGTGGTTTTGATGTGGTCCATGACCTGGGAGCTCAACAAGTGGGCAATGAAAATACTGCATGTCCCCTATCCAAAGAGATTAGTTCTTGGTGAGCCAAGATCAACACTAACCCAAAGTCACCTATTTGTTCCTGTGGATAAAATCCTTGAAGTTATTGTGAACTATCAGAAATGATCTGTAATGTTTTCACTGGAGTTGCTAATCTGGGAGGGCTTAAATCTGGAGAGTCTGCAGACCAACTCTGCCTCTAGGAGAACAACCTGTGAATGAAGCCAGCACACAAAGCTATAGATCTGAGGGGCAGAGACGTACCTCCGTTGATGATAAAACTCTATCCTGCATTAATACTCTGCTCCTTTAAGCTAGACAAAGGATTCTTTTTCTTAAGACAGATTGAGTTGGCCTCTTACTCTCAAATGAAATATTTGTGAAAAATGTAGTGTTATTTTTTACAGATTATTGTTAACTAGTCACCCTATTGACCTATCGAACACAAGGTCTTATTTCTTCGAACTGTAAAAGTTTATTGTTGCATAAATTCTTATTCTTATTTTGCATATGCTAATAATAAGGCTAAGAGAAGCTGATGGCTTTCAAAATGCACTCCAGACACATATATATTACAGCAGTTCTCAGTGGACTCTCAGAACTACTTTTAATCAAATGTCCTCTGACTCTAAGCTTAGTTCTCTTGCCTTTGTACCAGGCTGCATCTCCTCTAATTTCAGAACATTGCTATAAAAATGATTGTTACAAAACTTATTGTTACAAAAATGATCTTTACCCTTCAGCTTTAAGGTACTCGTTAAGTAACCTTAACCTTAACTTGACTTAACAACTACTTAACCTTAACTCATTAAGCACCTTAATGCTGAAGGATGAAAATCTGAAATATGGAATACTCAAAGGAACATTCAAATAGAGCAAGGACATGTTTTTGGTGTTAAAAGGTAAAGTTAAAATTCCTATAATCAAATTTAGGAAAGGAAGAGACTGGTTGTCTTTGTCTATAAGGACAAGAAACACTATACTACACTACAGCAACGATGTCATTTTGGTGACAATGCTTTCACAGTCACAGTGAGTGGTGAGATGTTACTTCCAACAAAGGGAAGATATATTCCCAATTTATGTACTTCAGAGAGTTTGACCATTAAGATTTATCAAACTGAAATACAAATTAAATGCATAAATTTGCAGTCAAATTAACCAAATATTCACACCAGATGTTCCTCTTAAGTAACTAGAAAACTTACCTGCCAGGAAGGGAGCAGAGGCTACTTTATTCATTATTTGTTGGGTTGTGTTGGTGACAGGTGTGTATGCAACAGAAAATCTGGATTCATTAAATGTATCTACCCGTCCCAGGTCCATGGTAAGCAGTGAAGAAAAATCATTTACTTGATGACTATGAGGATATATATACAAACAAAGTAGTAGGAGAAAAGAGTTCAGCCATTCCTATATAATACAGGAGAAAGGATAAAGAAAAGTCTTATTTAAAATTAGTCATCCACAATCATTTTGTCGTAAAGTTTGTCTCTTTTATACTTTTCTAGCTTCAATATATCCCATATTATAAACTGTTTAAAGTCTGCTGAAAGTCTATGTGTTTTAAGAGATAGTTCCAAGGCATTGCTAGCTTCGTAATGCTATACTGGTTACATGCCAAGATTCTGGAATTACAAACTCAACAGTATACCAGTTTGTAAGGGCATTCTGATAATTCTAATAATAAGATAGTGTCTGAGGGACAGTATCTTAATTAGTTATAAATCCTGATCACATGCGAAGTCCCAATAAGAAATCACTTTATTTCCAAAATGCATGATCTTAGGGAAAGAAAACTTTAAAATGTATGTATAGTGGAATTCCAATTTAGTTAAAAATGCTACTTAGCTATATCTATCTGATTTTAAAAATATGTCAAAGTTTAATCAAGATTTTTTACATGGTAGGATTATAAGAGCTAATGCTAATTTTCCTCTTGGACTTAATACAATTTCAACTTTTCTATTTTTTTTTTTTTTTTTTTTTAAGAAAACTAATTGTTTCAAGAAGAGAAAGAGATCCCAAAGAGAAAATGCCAGTTACCATTGTGGTGGGTTGGTTTGTTTACCATATCTTTGGAATGTCAGTATCTTAACCCTAGTCTCTATGAGTGGGGACACTAGTAACAAATGTGACTATTGGCTTTTAAAACATGTATTGGTTTCTCAATTGCTACCAGATTCAGTGGTTTCAGACCTCAATTTATGAGCCCATGTCAATTGAAATGTCTTCAAAAACAGATTCATGGCCTGAAGAATAGTATTTTCTGTTGTATAAAGGTGCTGTATTTTAGTGTTTTTGGTGTGTCGGGGGAGATACACGTGGCATAGATAACTTCCCAGGCAACAGGTATTTTCCTATCATAAATAGAGAACAACATATATATTGAGTCATACCATTAAGGACTCTCTTTTCATTCTCCATTTTTTCAGAAAGTTCTTGCATAATAAGGCCCAAGTTTGTTGACACACACTGATCTCTCTCTTCCTCATCTTGTCTTGTTTAACGAAAAAGAAAGAAGATAAAATTAATATGAAGTTCTTAATAAGAAGAAATATCCTGCAAACAACAAAAAAAGAGTCCCTGAATACTCCAATATTGCAAATGAGTGCAAAGAGTCTGAGTGTTTCCCAGTCAGCAATGCATTACTCCCATGCTCTCCTTCCTTCCCCACTTGTAGACTCTGTTCCATCATTTATTTGTGATGCCCTGTGCCAGTTATCAATTTACTGTCTCAGCCCTAAATTCACTCTGCATAGCCTGCTCTATAAAAATGGATCTGAATCCTTTAAGTACTTTCCTTTGCCAGCGGGCATAATGCTATACTGTTTCAGCAGAGAGGATAGTAGAGACACTGCAGGCATCTGATGCCATCCAGGTATCAGAATAGTTCATTTGCCGGGTTTCTATAGAATGTATTTTTCTCCACTGAGTAAATTGTTTTCTCCAATGCAAAGTACCTATAGTGTGCAGGATTCACTGTGTGTTTCCTCTAGCTCTTGACTTGGGTAGCAGTAGTATATCTGGGAGCCCCCAGATAGCTACAGCCCTTTCCTCAAAGCTCTGTTTCCTTTGGTCATCCTGTTGCAAAAGCAGTGCACTCCAGTACTGGTGTCCACAGCTTGCCATTCAGGCTTCTCTGACATTCAGTGCGTTTCAACCACACCTTATCCAATTATGAATACCTTATCTCCCCATGTTTATTCTTCTTTGGATATTCTCCCTCAAACCTAGGAAGGCCTCTTGAGCTCTCAGTCCATCTTTATAGTTATTCTCCTGCCACTATTCAATAGTACGTATATTGAACTTACTTTGTTTAATTACTGGGTAGTTTCTGTCCCCTGATTGCACCCAGACCAACACCTACACATATACCACTCTTTTTGTTGTTGTTTTTTTGAGATGGAGTCTCACTCTGTTGCCCAGGCTGGAGTGCAGTGGTGCGATCTCGGCTCACTGCAAGCTCTGCCTCCCGGATTCACGCCATTCTCCAGCCTCAGCCTCCCGAGTAGCTGGGACTACAGGCGCCCGCCACCATGCCAGGCTAATTGTTTGTATTTTTAGTAGAGACGGGGTTTCGCCGTGTTCGCCAGGATGGTCTCGATCTCCTGACCTCGTGATCCGCCCGCCTCGGCGTCCCAAAGTGCTGGGACTATAGGCATGAGCCACTGCGCCCGGCCATGACTGGACTTTTAAGGAATCCCCTGTGTGGGGACAAGGACTGTAGCAACAAATTGTTGCACAGAACTCTTTTTTTTAGTAGGTTTCACCTAGTATTATTAAAAAAATTACAATAGCAAAGACTTGGAACCAACCCAAATCCCCATCAATCATAGACTGGATAAAGCAAATGTGGCATATATACACCATGGAATACTATGCAGCCATAAAAAGGAATGAGATCTTGTCCTTTGCAGGGACATGAATGAAACTGGAAGCCATCATCCTCAGCAGAATAACACAGGAACAGAAAACCAAACACCTCATGCTCTCACTCATAAGTGGGAGCTGAACGAGAACACATGGATACAGGAAGGGGAACATCGCACACTGGGGCCTGTCAGGGGGTGAGGGGAAAGCGGAGGGAGAGCATTAGGACAAATGCCTAATGCAAGTGGGGCTTAAAACCTAGATGATGGGTTGATGGTGCAGCAAACCACCATGGCACATGTATACCTATATAACAAACCTGCATGTTCAGCACATGTATCCCAGAACTTAAAGTGCATATGCAAACAAGAAACCTGAGAGACCCCCAGTGGCTCCCAGGCCACAAAATACACCCATGTCTCAGAATAGTTTTTCCAAAGGGCAAATCTAGAAGCCTTGGTGGAAGGACAGGAATCCCTGTCAGCCCCACAAAACAACCTGTTGTTGCATCTTGGGGAGGAGTTAAAGCAAAAATCAGCAGCTAATGGGAGGCAATCTGTAAAGCACCAACTACCCCTTCCCCCAACCCTTACTACTGTTCCAGGTAAACTTCTACTGCTGCTAAGTTATGGGCAGAAGCAAAAAGCCACTTTGTGGAGGGAGAGGAAGGAAACCACGTCGCTCTATGATAAGCCTTGCACCTAGTAAAAAGCAACAGCCTGCTACCACTGCAGGTGGGGTGGGAAACTTCCAGTCCCCATTCCCAAGCAAAGATAAGTTGCAGCCGAGATTTGCAACAAGGACCCAGCATGGATACAAAGCAGAGACAGGCTCTCACCACAGGAGGGGAAAGGAAACTCTCATAGGTCCAGAACCTCTCAACAGATACAAGGTGGGAATCGGCTGGTATGTAGGGAGAAAACCATATTGAGGAAGCCTCACCTCAAGGGCCAGATCTATAGTATCTAATACTGAAATTGGAGCAAGAAATCTAGAGTTCCTCCTACCCATATCTCAAGCACTGCACTGAGCAAAAAGCTATAGTAGTCTATGGATGGGGGAAGGGTAAGAGAATGGAGAGGGTCTCCTTTATGGCTTGGGTGCACAAGGCCTTTGAAAGTTGAGGTGGAACAGGAACATACAGAAAACAATGTACAGCTTCCCAGAGCCAAATTATGCACAAACATAGAGTGTGTAGGGTATCTCATTATTTAAATTTGCATTGTCTTGTTTTTCATAGAATTTGAGCATCTTCTTATATGCTGGATGGTTATTTAGACTTCTGGAAATAGATTTTTGTACTCAGTTGATTTTTTTTTTTTATTTTTGGTCATACCTATTTGTAGGAGTTCATGATGTATTCTAGATATTGGTTTACTGCCAGTTATTAATTTTGTCAATCTCTCATTTTCTTTTATTGTATTCAAGTTTAAGTTTTGTTGTAGTCAAATTAAACAACCTTTTCCTTTGTGATTGTGTATTTGGTGTGTGTATGTCCTGTTTAGAAAGCACTTTCCTTTTCAGAAATCATAAATACACATTCCTTCATATTCTTCTAATAATCTCAAGTATTTTTCAAGAGTACATTGAAAGATGTACTCTTTCATACGTCTGAGTTTATTTTGTGACCTGAGTCGTTGGTGACGAGTTTTTTCTTTCTGCAGTTCTCAAGCAAATTGTTCCAACATGAACTACTTTCTGGTTCCTTCTTTCTGTATTGATTTGTTATGCCTTCTCTCTCAAAGAGCAGATATGTGTGTGTTTGTGTTTGTGTGTGTGTGTCTGCAAATGTATATTATGTGTATATGCACTTTGAAGTATCCTATTTTTCAATTAATCTCTTTGTATATTTCTTGCACATATTCTACTTACTAGTAGTTACTAGAACTTCATAATAAGCCTTCATAAATGCTAGAACAGGTTCTTCATCTTATTTTTCTTTTCAAAATTGTCTTGGCTCTTCTGGGAGCTTACTATATGTGACAGAAACTGTTAGCTTTTTACAAAAATTTATTTATTTATTTATTTATTTATTTATTTATTTATTTATTTGAGATGAAGTCTCAACGTGTGGCCCAGGCTAGGGTGCAGTGGCACCATCTTGGCTTACTGCAACCTCTGCCTCCTAGGTTCAAGCGATTCTCCTGCCTCAGCCTCCTGAGTAGCAGGGATTACAGGTGCCCGCCACCATAAAATTCAACATCCCTTCATGTTAAAAACTCTCAATAAACTCGGCATTGATGGAACATATCTCAAAATGACAAGAACTTTTTACTACAAAGCCATAACCAATATCATACTGAATGGGTAAAAGCTGGAAGCATTCGCTTTGAAAACTGGCACAAGACAAGGATGCCCTCTCTCACCACTCCTATTCAACATAGTATTGGAAGTTCTGGCCAGTGCAATCAGGCAAAGAAAGAAATAAAGCGTATTCAAATAGGAAGAGAGGAAATCAAATTGTCACTCTTTGCTGATGACATGATTCTATATTTAGAAAACCCCATCATCTCAGCCCCAAAACTCCTTAAGCTGGTAAACAACTTCAGCAAAGTCTCAGGATACAAAATCAATGTGCAAAAGTCACAAGCATTCCTATGTCCAACAATAGATAAGCAGAGAGCCAAATCATGAATGAACTCCCATTCACAGCTGCTACAAAGAGAGTAAAATACTTAGGAATACAACTTACAAGGGACATGAAGGACCTCTTCAAGGAGAACTACAAACCACTGCTCAAGGAAATAAGAAAGGACACAAACAAGTGGAAAAACATTCCATGCTCATGGATAGGAAGAATCAATATCATGAAAATGACCATATTGCCCAAAGTAATTTATAAATTCAATGCTATTCCCATCAGGCTACCACTGACTTTCTTTGCAGGATAGAAAACAACTACTTTAAATTTTATATGGAACCAGAAAAGAGCCCACGTAGCCAAAACCATCCTACGCAAAAGGAACAAAGCTGGAGGCATCATGCTACCTGGCTTCAAACTATATTTAGATTTAGATTTATTAGCATGAATTTAAAATATCTATAACTAAAAATACTTTTGAAAACCTATTACATATGGATGTATTTTTTTCTTCTATTTTTAAACTTTTTTTATTTCTGTTCATTAGTCTTGCTAGAATTTTGAATTTATTAATGGCCTTTTAAACAAAACAGAAGCGTTACTGTTTCATCATTTTGATTATTTAGTTTGTTTTCTAATTTTTAAATTTATCTTCTTACCTTTTATGATTTTATGTATACTCTTTTTGGGGTTTGTTTTGCTGCTTTTTCCTTTGGCTTCTTGGCTGAAATAGTGAACTAATGTTAGCAGAGTGGCTGAGAAAATGGATTCTGGAGTTCGGTGATTGATTGCATCAGTGACCCAATTATCCACCTGTGCCTGTGTCCACCCTTTGTCTGGTAATTTTGGGGTTTTTATCATCAAGGCAGGCCAGTACTTGGGCCAAGAGAAGAAGGGAGGTGTGATGACGCACAAGTTCTGAACCTCAGCCTCCTGAGACCTTGAGTGTATCTGCTTGCTTTTTTGTGTTTCTTCCATTGCTGTGAGAGCAGACCTGGCCTAGCCTACTGCAGAATGAAACCACGCTGAGTCCTCTTAGTCATCCAGTTGAGAATGCTAGCCAGTCCCCTCCCAGAGATACGATCAAGCCTGTCCAAGATCAGCAGTCTCTTAGCAGCCACTGCACACACCGCAGCTACAAATGCTTATTGCTGCTTGTTATTGTTTGGGTTTGTTTCCTTTTTGCTGTGTAACATAAATGTGACAATAGACAATACATATGTTACTTAGGATTGCCTCTTTAGCATCCACTATATTGAAGTTTGTTTGTTTTTAGTGACTTTTTGTTTTTGATTTCTAACAATTATATTGTGATCAGAGAAATGACTTCTCAGTAAGATACTGCTTCTTTAAAATTCCTTAAGACTTCCTTGGTGGTGCAGCATATTTTAATATTTGAAAGTGTTCCACGTGCACCTAACCTGTAACTTACTGTTTAGGTGAAGTGTTTTGTACATATCTATTCAATCTTTTTCATTGTGTTCTTCAGATCTTCAGCATCCTTTCTAATGTTATATTTACTAGATCAATCATTTCATAATAGAGTTCAATTAAAAATTTCCACTCTAATAATAGGTTTGGCAATTTGTTATTATATCTCTGTTAGTTTTCAGCATGTGCATTTAAAGGCTAGGTGGCTAGGTGCATAAAACATTGCTTTTTTATGTTTCAGTAGTAGATTGCTTCTATTTCTGATAATAACGTGGAGACACTAGGTTTCTATAGGTTAATATTTGCCTAATGTATCTGTTTCTATCTCTTTGTTAACCTTTTGCACTTTTTAAAAATATTTGGTTAATGTATAAAAAAACTCATCAATGCATTATGTTTAGAAATCTAAACTGATAGATAACTGTATTTTAAGAGATGCATTAAATCATGTATGAATTTTTGTCTTGGATGATCTCTCATTGTATCTTATTCTCATGTTAAACCTACTTTTCCTTTGCTTCTAGTTTTGTCTACATCTTTACCTTCTATTGAATTGAAAATGTTTTCCTCCCCTTCTCCATTTCTTCTCCTGTCCCAGAGATATAAAAGGTGATTATATGTCTTTTATGGTTACTCTTAAATACTTTTCTAAGGAACTATAACTCATTTTATGAAAACTCAGAAGTATTTATTATCTCTGTTCTCTTCCTACAAACAAATGTCTTCTAGATATTTTAATACTCTGCTGAATTCCAACCTAATTATCCTGGTTATTATTGTGTAGAAATGTGATTCAATTTTCAATTTAAAGGACATACAAAGTAGATTCATTTTTTACCATCAAATGACAATTAAATTTGCCAATGAATTATGCATTTCTGTAGAGAGGCTGTGATATATCTGGGCTTGTGCACGAGGTGGAATGTAGAAATTCCTCCTGTACAGGGGTTGGATTGGCTGCAGCTGCTTTAAGAACCCAGAAACTTTTGTCCTCTCCATAGGCTAGCTCACTGTGAAAATATCCCATGGATTTTACCTAAAATTGCCCACAGAGAGCAGCATTATACTTCTATAGATAATTGCATCAGTAGCTAGAGAGAAGTATGGCAGCAGACTACCCTCTACCCTCCTGGTAGGAGTAGCACATCACAGTCTCAGCATGTTCAGTCTTGAGCAACAAACATGATGTGAGTGTTTGTGAGTAGGTCTGTACATGGGGGGTGATTTTGTAGGGGAATTTATATATACATTTTATTGCAGCAGGCACATAAAATACTTCCCAGAAAAAGATTCAGTGCATAATAAGAACACCACATCTTTCCATAACTTCACTCAACCACTGCTACACAAATACAATTTGCTAAGCCACTTCTGAAAACTGTAGCACTAGAGTACTCTCAAATGGTCTTTGCTGTGGGAGAAAACAGGGTACCTAAGCTGAATTATAGAAAGTAAAGAGATTCAGGCCGGGCGCGGTGGCTCAAGCCTGTAATCCCAGCACTTTGGGAGGCCGAGACGGGCGGATCACGAGGTCAGGAGATCGAGACCATCCTGGCTAACACGGTGAAACCCCGTCTCTACTAAAAAAATACAAAAAAACTAGCCGGGCGCGGTGGCGGGCGCCTGTAGTCCCAGCTACTCGGAAGGCTGAGGCAGGAGAATGGCGTGAACCCGGGAGGCGGAGCTTGCAGTGAGCAGAGATCCGGCCACTGCACTCCAGCCTGGGCGGCAGAGCGAGACTCCGTCTCAAAAAAAAAAAAAAAAAAAAAAAAAAAAAAGAAAGTAAAGAGATTCTGGGAGGTACCATCATCAGTTTTCTGGGAAGCATGTGAAGGACATGACTTGGAAGAATGGGTACAGACTTTTGAGCACAAAGCCAGCAGCTCCACCCTGAAGACCATCATTTGGCTCATAAGTCCTGACTCCCGAAGCAAGTGACCCCCCTCCATATGCATGCCATGTTGGCCATGCGGTTTCTATGAACTCCTCCATAGTGATGAGAAGTGAATGAGCCCCAACTGAAGCCATCAACCCATTTATGGGACAGGATCACACAAACAGGGTGGTGCTACTTCCTAGAGCCAAAGCTCAAGTAAGGTGTCCAGGGGTCAGTTGCAACAGAAGGCACATTAGCCATGGCAGTCTCAGAGAACACTGCTAGAAGAAGAACCTACACATGGCCATGTAATGAGGCTGAAGGGAAGCCTAAGTAGAAGCAGACTAAGTTAAGAGGTCAGAAAGTCCATGGAAAGAGAAGAGGGAAGGACAGTTCCAAGAGTAAAGCAGCCTAGATTAAGGTGCAGAAAATTCAGAATGGATACTTTTAGGAGAGCTGTGCTAAGGCTGCACAGGACCATGAACTGGCCAAGAAGATGATCTCCTCACTATGGAATCAGCCACAGTCTTAGGTAGCATGCAAACTCCAGTCTGACTCCAATCCCTTATATCTTCCATTGTAAATTATTATTGCCTACTTTGTTTCTTTCCAATTTTTATATGTTCTGCAGTTTATATAAAGACTAGCAAAAACATGAATTCTTTATTATACATATGGCAAATAGTCTCAAATTGTAATGACTCATTTTTATCCTTTTATATTATTGTAAAATTCAGAACAAAATATATTCACGATAGGAGCATGAAAATTCTTTTTACCAAAACAATGTACATTTTAAATAACATTGTGATAAAGAGAAGCTACATGTTTCACATTCTGATTCAACTCACTGTAACCAATGAGTAAAAGATCCTAGAAAGAATCTTATGTTTCTAAAATTCTTATAGTCTGAGTGAGAGATAGGAACAATACAAATATTTCTGTAAGTGCTCTTGGTAAACAGTCTCAAAATCAGAAGAACACTTATCCAAAAGGCCCTAAATTATTGTGCAATCAAGATAGATAACTTTAACTTCAAAAACAGCTCAGTCTTCCAACCCAATTCCTAAAACTGTAAGATGTTCACAAAATTTTTATAGCCAATTTAAACTTATTTCTACACTCAGTTATGTTTAAAACAACATAATGGTTGCATAATTTTTAAAAAACATTCTAACTCAATATTTTTATCTATCTAATATTAATTACCAGATATAAAATCTTCAAAATAGCCCAGTATTTTTCAAAATAATTTCTCCATAGATGATTTTCATTCAGTTTATAAAGCTTTATTTATAATTTTGTCATAAGAATAAGAAAAGACAAAGCCTCTGAAACAAACACACACACAAAAACAAAATACAAAACAAAACAGAAAAAAATACAATGAACTTACTTCTGGGAAAATTGAAGCAAGGAATCTAGAGGTATGTTTTATCCACTGATCTCCTTGTTTAGAAGAAAATTATTCATATTTTCTCCTTGTCTCTACCACGTATCTAGAATTTGCTTTAAATGTTTGACTTCTGTGAAAAGTTTCTGTGAAGACTGCTTTCAGAGTGGAGGTTATGATCTCAATTCTGTTGGCCCTGCCAAACATCGCATTCACGTGATCGTGCTTGGACTGTTTGTCTTCTCATTGATATTCGGCCAGTTCCTGCAGAGCAGTGGCATTTATACTGGGTTGCCTGGCTATATCATATTATAGGGAGCAATTTCTTTTTTATGTCCAAGATGGTTGTGGCTAATATCAAAATTTAAAGTGCTGTCTTTAAGCCACGAGAAAGTAAACAGCTTAATCAGAGAAAAGCTCTTCTCTTTACCCAGAGCTCTAGTCTGCTTAATTGACAGCTTTACCTAGATAATCAAAATTTTCATTCCTCTGTTTCCCAGCTTCATTTTCACTCAGTTAAGATTGTTTTCCAATTTATTTGACCCATAGATTAAGCAGAAATGTGCTTAATTTCCAAGTGTCTGAGGATTTTCTTATCTTTGCTTATTGATTTCTAGTTTAATTATACTCAGAAAAAATATTTTGTATGTCAAATTTGTTAAGGCTTATTTTGATGACCCAGGATATGATCTATCTTAGCAAATATTCCACAGGCACTTGAAAAGTTATATTTTTTTGGTATTGAGTGGAATATTATATAATATCTATTATATTTAGTTGATTGGTGATATTGTTCAGTTTTTTTCTATATTTTTCCTAATTTTCTGTCTCCTGGCTCTGTTGATTACTAAGAGAGGAATGTTGAAGATTTTAACAAAAATTAGGGACTTTTAAATTTCTCCCTTTAAAACTATCATGTTTTCCCTGATGTATTTTGCAACATTTGGAATTGTTATGTCTCCTTGGTGAATTGACCCTTTTATCATTATGTAATGTTAACCTTTATCTTTAGTAACTTTTGTGTTCTAAAGTCTACTTTGTTTGATATTAATAATATAGCCATTCTTACTTTCCTGTGATTATTGTTTTCATGGTATTTTGTTTTCATCCTTTTATTTTTATCTACACACACACACACACACACACACACAAAATATGCTTTCAGAGTGGCAGTTATGATCTCAATTCTGTTGGCCCTGCCAAACATCATATTCATATTATACATGTGTGTGTGTGTGCACGTGTGTTTTATATATATATATATATATATATATATATTTTTTTTTTTTTTAAGATGACTGTCTTGCTATGTTGCCAAGGCTGGACTTGAACTCCTGGGCTCAAGTGAGCTTCCCATCTCAGACTCCGGAGTAGCTGAAACTACAGATACATGCCACTATACCCAGCTCTAAATTGTATTTCAAGTGAGTTTCTTGTAGACGGCATATAATAGACTCATATGTTTGGTTTATAAAATCCAATTTGACAATGCATGTCTTGTAATGGGTGTGTTTAAATTATTTTCATTTTATGTAGCTATTGATTTTTTAAATTCAGGTCTGCCATTTTGTTATTTGCTCTCTTTTCTCTCAGGTTTTAATTATCCTATTTCCCATTTTCTGCTTTCTTGTTGGTTATTTGAAATTATTTTTTAGTATTGCATTTCAACTTATCTATTATGTTTCTTAACTATATCTATTTGTATAGTTATTTCAGTGATCACCCTCAGGATTGCAAAAGACATACTTACCTTGACATGGTCTACCCAGAATTAATGTTTCTTCATTTTAAGTAAAATATGTAAACCTTACTATTATATACAGACAAAATAGGAAGGAGGTCAACAAAGGTGCTGCTCAGTAACTACAACCAGAAGGGGAAAAAAAAGAGGAGTAAGAGGCTCAATATGGTCTCCATCACCCCAATAAAAAGTCATGATCTCTTACTCAGCTCCTAGTCCTAAGCTACTTTTCAGATATAGAACCTATTGATTGAAAAACTAGTCAGACCCCTAGAAGAAAAGATCTTACAACATCTTGACAAGTGTATACTGTGATGATTATACTTCCTAGTCCTCCCTCAAAGGGACCTACAGCCTTTTACTTGGGTGATTATACACTGAAGAAAGAAAAATCCCCAGACATGTCAAGAGTTGTTGGGCATAGAGTCAGAGTGGACATTGGTAACAGGAAACCCAAAATTTCACTAAGGCCCTACAGCTAGATTGAGAATATAGAGCCAAGGTCATAAATGGAGTCTTGGTTAACAAGCAGCTCTGCATGGTCTCACTGGACTTATGGACATACACAGTGGTCATTTGTCTATCACCAAATGTGCTGTTAGAGTTGACATATCTGGTAGTTAGAATAACTTCCATGCTGAGTCCTTGGCCTGTAGGGTGAAAACTATCATAATGCAGAAGGGAAAGTGGGCACCTTTGACAATTCTCCCAACTTTATCCCCAACCATGACACTTAATCAAGAACAGTATTCCACATGGGGAGAAGGAACGCAGAGACCAATGCCACCATTATTGACATAAAGATGAAAGGTAGTGGTGCCTAGTGCACCTTAATTTGCCAGCCTGATCCTTGCAGAAGCCAGAAAGATACTAGAGAATGCCTAGACTATCTCAAGCTCAAACAACTAGTGGTCTTAGTTGGAGTTGCTTTGTCAGACATGGTATCTATTCCTAGAGCAGGTACATGATTTTTAGCTAGTGATTAGTTAGATGCATTCTTTTCTATACTGATTAGAAAAGAACACCAAAAACAGTGCACAATCAGATAAGTTGGGTAATATTATTTCTCTATGGTTTTCCCTCAGTGCTCCATTGACCCCCTAGCTTTTGTTATAATACAGTCTTAAGAAGTCTGGACCATGTAGACATCCACAGAACATCATATGGACACATTGATGGCATCATGCTGATTAGACAAGATGAGCAAGAGAAGACTAGTACGCTGGAGGTTTTGGTAGGACACATGTTTTAGAAAGTGAGAGTTAAACCCTGTGAAGATTCTGGAGGTTTTCACTTCAGCAAAGCTTTTATGGATCCAGTGGCTAGGGGTGCTTTGCCTACCTCCTTCAAAGTGAAAGACAAATTACTATATCTTGCAGCCCCAACCAATAGGAAGAAAGGTCAGCATCTGTGATGTCTCTTTAGATTCTAATGGCAACACATTCAATGGCTGGATATGTATATGTATATGTATAATATATATATCCATATATATTATATATACTGACTCATAAATATACATTGACATATATACGTGTGTGTGTATGTGTGTGTGTGTGTATAAAGACTTTGGGGTACTGTTGGGAAGGAATGACTGGTTTTGAAATGTAAGGATATGGTATTTAGAAGGGGCCAGGGGTAGAATTATATGGTTTGATTTTGTCCCCACCCAAATTTCATCTTGAATTGTAGCTCCCATAATTTCCATGTGTCATGGGAGGGACCCAGTGGGAGGCAACTGAATCATGAGGAGCAGGTCTTTCCCATGCTCTTCTCATGGTAGTGAATAAGTCTTACAAGATCTGATAGTTTTATAAAGAGGACTTCCCCTGCACATGCTCTCTTGCTTGCCACCATGTAAGCTGTGACTTTGCTCCTCATTTGTCTCCTGCCATGATGGTGAGGCCTCCCCAGCCATGTGGAACTGTGAGTCAATTAAACCTCTTTCCTTTATTAATTACCCAGTCTCAGGTATGTCTTTATTAGCAGTGTGAGAACAGACTAATACAGATACCATCTCACACCAGTCAAATGGCTATTATTAAAAAGTCAATAAATAATAGATGCTGGCTAGGCTGCAGAGAAAAGGGAGTGCTTCTACACTGTTGGTGGGAATGTAAATTAGTGCAGCCACTGTGAAAAGCAGTTTGGAGATTTCTTAAATAACTTAAAAAAAGAATAACAGAATAACCATTCAACCCAGCAATGTCTTTACTAGGTATATACCCAAAGGAAAAGGAATCATTTTACAAAAATGACACATGCACTTGTATGCTCATGGCAGTGCCATTCACAATGGCAAAGACTTGGAATCAACCTAGGTGTCCATCAACAGTGGTTTGGATGAAGAAAACTTGATATATATATACACCATGGAATACTACACGGTCATAAAAATGAATGAAATCATGTCCTTTGCATCTACATGGATGCAGCTGGAGGCCACTATGCTAAGTGAATTAACACAAAAACAGAAAACTAAATACTGCATATTCACACTTATAACTGGCAGCTAATCATTGAGTACACATAGACATAAACATATTTTGACACATTAGTATTCCCACTTAGATTTTCTATAATATTTAACCATTTCATTACATCAATAAATAAAAGCCTTTAGAAATTGATGTATCTAGCACAATTAAGGGGTAGTTTGTTTATTATTACAGGAGTCATTTCATTTACACTAATTTGATGTGAGGAGACAATCAAATTCCTTTTTTCCTATAAGAAAAACTTAATTCCGGGAGGTTTAGGCTGAAGAATCTCTTGAACCCAGGAAGCAGAGGTTGCAGTGAGCTGAGATTGCACCATTGCACTCCAGCCTGGGCAACAAGAGTGAAACTCTGTCTCAAAAAAAAAAAAAAAAGAAAAGAAAAGAAAAAGAAAAACTTAACCCTCCCATTTTTTTCTTTAAAAACATTACACTATTGAAATAGAACAGTATTTTCAACCTCAATGTTTCCGTGCTTTGTGACAATGTAAAGATTATACCAAGAATAATATTGACTCCTTGTGCACGTGTGAAACTATGTCTAGCTGATGTATCCAGAAAGAAATTGCAGCAATATTGAGTATAGAATTTCCAATTGCAACCTCCTTCTTATTGTGGAATAGAAATGTAGTTCCACCTTCTCTGTTCATAACACATAAGAGTAGATAACCAGATATGAGGTGATTAGATATATAAACTGATTTCACAGTTACCATGGAAAGACCATAGCATGTCTGGATGAGGTGGGGGAAAGAGTCTCCCTCTGAACTGAGATTTGAATAGGCTTTAGATAGACTAAAAACCCATGGCCTGTCTTCTTCAGCTTCCTGTCATTGATCATCTGGGAGAATCAAAATGGCCTGGATTATAAAGTGATTACAATTAGTAGGGCAGGCATACAAAATAAAAATGGGGTGAGTGTGCTTAGATGGGAAAAACTGGGGTGGAGAGAAATGATATTTCCTGTTTTGAAGTCTTAGTTCATAGCAAGGCTGAGGATGCAGGTAATATGGAACATGAGCCACACTAGGATATATATCCTCCTGCACAGTCTTCCCCATCAGTGCTGTTTATTGCCTTAGGATCTTAGGAGGATAGAGATAGCAAATAGAGCTATAGATATGAAAGAGAGAGAATGAGACAGATTTACATTAAAGAATTGGCTCACATGATTGTAGGGGCTGCAAATCCTACATCTGTAGAATTTGCTGGCAGGCTGGAAATTCAGGTAAGAGTTGATAGTCCACAGGGCAGCAAGGTTTCTAGGTTGCAGTCTTAGGAAGAATTTCATATTCTTTAGGAAACCTCAGTCTGTGTTCTTAGGGTCTTCAACCGATTGAACGAAGCACCCACATTGCAGATGGAAATCTGCTTTACTCAAAGTCTGCTGGATAAAATGTTAATCCCATCTAAAAAATGCCTTCACAGCAACATTTAGACTACTGTTCAGCTGAGTAGCTGGGCACCATAGCTCAGATAAGTTGACATATAAAATTCACCATCACAAGGGAGGGATTTATATATACATTTTGTTGCAGCAAAAACTTTACAGTTTAACATTTTATACTATTCCCAGAAGGAAACGTTTCAGTGTGGAGTTGAATATTGGATCTTTTCATAGCTCAGACAAATCCCATACAGCTTTGATTTGCTGAGCCTCTCCTGAAAACTGTACAACTTAAGTGTTCATGAAAGGTTTTAATTGCTGAAGAAAATAGACTGTTCATATGAATTACAAAGAAAAAGGACTTTAGAAGGAACATCGGTGTTCTGGGAAGCAGGTTGGGGCAAGGCTTGCATAAATGAATCAGAAGTTTTGGGCATGAAGTCAGCATCTCTGTCATGGCCTATGTCAGTTGAGTCTTAAGTCCTGATATTTGAGGGAAGTGGCCTCCTCCTTTTACATCATGTTGGCCAAGAATGGTCTACACAGTCATCATGGAATATTGCATAGAGGTAAGGAGTGGACGTGCCCCTGCCTGAAGCGCTTATCCCATTCATGAGGCAGGATGACCCTCAAGGCAGTGCTAATTTCTAGAGTCAAAGCTCAGGTAAGGTTATTTAGGGGGCAGTTACAACAGGAAGCACATCAGCCAAGGCAGTCTCAGAGAGTATTGCCAGAGGAAGAATCTACACCTAGCTGTTTAATGAGGTTGAGAGGCAAATCTAGGTCAAGCAGGCCAAGTAAAGAGGTCAGCCCAGCACTCTGGGAGGCAGAGGTGGGTGGATCACCTGAGGTCAGGAATTCGAGACCAGCCTGACCAACATGGTGAAACTTTGTCTCTACTAAAAATACAAAAATTAGCTGGGTGTGGTGGTGCACACCTATAATCCCAGCTATTCAGGAGGCTGAGGCAGGAGAATTGCTTGAACCCGAAAGGTGGAGGTTGCAGTGAGCCAAGATCACGCCACTGAACTCCAGCCTGGGTGACAGAGTGAGACTCCATCTCAAAATAAATAAATAAATACAAAAAATAAAAAATAAAAAAGAGGTCAGAAAGCCCATGAAGGGCACAGGAGGGCGGAGCAAGATGGCCGAATAGGAACAGCTCCAGTCTCCAACTCCCAGCGCCAGCGACACAGAAGACAGTGATTTCTGCATTTCCAGCTTCAAGGAGTACTGGAGTTCATCTCACTGGGAGTGCGGGCGGTCAGTGCTAGTCAGCTGCTGCAGCCCGACCAGCGAGCTAGAGCAAGGCGAGGCGCCACCCCTCCACCTGGGAAGCGCAAGGGAAGGAATGCAGGGAACTGAGACCACACAACACACAGGAAAATCAGGTAACTCCCACCTAATATTGCGCTTTAAAAGCAAACAGGCACACACCAGAGATCATATCCCGCACCTGGCGGGAGGGTCACGCCCACGGAGCCTCCATCATTGCTAGCACAGCAGTCCTGCTTGATCTACCACTTAAGGCAGCAGCCCGAGGCTGGGGGCATGCGTGCTGAGGCTTAGAGTAGGTAAAACAAAGCTGCTGGGAAGCTCCAACTGGGTGGGAGCTCACGGCAATCAAGGAAACCTGCCTGTCTCTGCGGAGCTCCACGCCTCTGGGAGACCAGGGCACAGCTACCACAACAACAACAGCAACAACAACAACAAAGCAGCAGAAAACTCTGCAGGCCTTAAGCGACTCCTGTCTGACAGCTTTGAGAGGCGAGTGGATCTCCCCAGCAGGAGGCTGAGATCTGAGAGCGGACAGGCCACACCCTTATCAAGTGGGTCCCTGACCCTGAGTGGCTAACTGGGAGACATCCCCACTAGGGAGCAGTCTGACACCACACACCTGCAGGGTGGGTATACCCCCTGAGGAGGAAGCTTCCCAAAGCAAGAATCAGACAGTACACTTCGCTGTTCAGAAATATTCTATCTTCTGCAGCCTCTGCTGCTGATGCAGGCAAACAGGGTCTAGGTGGACCTCAAGCAATCTCCAAAGCAGACCTACAGCTGAGAGGTCCTGGCTATTAGAAGAGAAAACTATCAAACAGGAAGGGTGCCTGCATATAAACCCAGCCAGTACATCACCCATCATCCAAAAGGACAGAGCCAGATGAAACACAAAGATGGGGAAGAAGCAGGAGCCAGAAAAGCTGGAAATTCAAAAATAAGGCATATCTCGGCAAAGGAGGCTGAAGCTCATGTGCTCGCGAGGATCAAAAGCTGAATGGGAAAATAACTTTAATGAGATAGAGAGAAAGAGCTTCAATCCATCAAATTTCCTCAGAAACTAAAAGGAGAATTACATTACCAAAGCGCAAAAAGAAACTAAAAATCTTAGAAAAAAAAGTGGAAGAATTGATAAGCTAGAATTAATTAATGCAGAGAAGGTCATGAAATGAAAGAGATGAAAACCATGACCACGAGAAATCACGGTAATAGATGCAGAAGCTTCCAGTAACCGACTTCGATCAACTGGAAGAAAGAGTATCAGTAGTTGAGGATCAAATGAATGAAATGAAGCGAAGAAACAAAAGAAAAAGAAAAATAGGCTCCGAAATACAAAGTATAGGATTATATAAAAAGAACCAAATCTAAAATCTGATTTGGGGTGCACAGTGAGAAAATGGAACCAAGTTGGAAAACACTCTTAAGGATATCATCCAGGAGAACTTCCCCAACCTAGTAGGGACGGGCCAGCATTCAAATCCAGGAAATACAGAGGCATGCAAAGATGCTCCTCTCGAGAAAGAAACAACTCCAAGACACATAATTGCCAGATTCACAAGAGAAGTTAGGGAAATGAAGGAGAAAAAATCTTGAGGCAGCCAGAAAGGTCGAGATTTATACAAAGAGGAAGCCCATCAGACTCACAGCAGATCTCGGCAGAAGCCTCTCAAGCCAGAAGAGTAGGGACCAATATTCAACATTCTTAAAGAAAAGAATTTTCAACCCAAATTTCATATCCAATGAAATAAGTTTCATAAGTGAAAGGAGAAATAAAATCAACCTGAATAAGCAAATGCTTAGAGATTTTATCACCACTAGGCCCTGCCTTACAAGAGACCCTGAAGGCCTCAACATAGAGAAAGGAACAACCCGGTACCAGCCATTGCAAAAGGCATGCCAAAATGTAAGACCATCGGGCTAGGAAGAAGCTGCATCAACTAGCAGGCAAGAATAACCAGTTAATATCATAATGGCAGGATCAGAAGTTCACACATAACAATCATAACCTTAAGTATAAAATGGACTAAGTCTCCGTTAAAGACACAGACTGGCAGAGCTGGATAAAATTAGACCCATCAGTCTGCTGTATTCAGGGAACCATCTCACATGCACCAGAGAGACATACATAGGCTCAAAATAAAGGGATGGAGGAAGATTTACAAAACAAATGGAGAACAAAAAAGCAGGGGGTTGCAATCTAGTCTCTGATAAAACAGACTTTTACAAACCATCAAAAGATCAAAAGAAAAGAGACAAAGAAGGCCATTACACTTATTGGTCAAGGGATCAATTCAACAGGAGCTAACTATCCTAAATATATATGCACCCAATGCAGGAGCACCCAGATTCATAAAGCAAGTCATGGGAGCTTACAAGACTTAGACTCCCATACAATAATAATGGGAGACCCCAACCTCCACTGTCAACATTAGACAGATCAGAGACAGAAAGTTACTTAAGGATGTCCAGGAATTGAACTCATCTGCAGCAGAAGCAGACCTGTGAACATCTATAGAACTCTCCACCCCAAATCAACAGAATATACATTCTTCTCAGCACCACATCGTACTTACTCAAAATTGACCACATAATTTGGAAGTAGCTGCTCCTCAGCAAATCTTTTTAAAGGAACAAATTATAACAAACTGTCTCAGACCACGAGGTGCAATCAGAGAGCTAGGAGACTCAGGACTAAGGAAACTCAATCAAAACAGCTCAACTACCACTTGGAAACTGAACAACCTGCTCCTGAATGACTACTGGAGTACATGAGAGAAATGAGAGGCAGGAAGCCAAAGATGTTCTTTGAACCAATGAGAACAAAGGCTCCTAACATACAGAATCCTCTAGGACACATTTAAAGAAGCAATGCAGAGAAATTATAGCACTAAATGCCCACAAGAGAAGCAGGAAAGATCAAAGGTGTATCTAACATCACTTAATTAAAAAGAACTAAGAAGCAAAACAAACACATTCGAAGCTAGCAGAGGAGGCAAAGAAATACTAAGATCAAGAGCAGAACTGAAGGAGATAGAGACACAAAACCTCAAAATCTAATGAATCCAGGAGTTGGTTTTAGAAAAAAGATCAACAAAATTGACAGACCACTATGAAGACTAATAAAGAAGAAAAGAGAAAGAATCAAATCAGCGCAATTAAAAATGATAGGATATCACCACCGACCCACAGAAATACAAACCACCATCAGAGAATACTATAGAAACACCTCATAGAATAAGCTGGAAAACTGGAAGAATGGATAGTTTCCTGGACACTTACACTCTTCGAGACTAAACCAGGGAAGAGTTGAATCCCTGAATAGACCAATAGTAGGCTCTGGGGTGGGGCAATGAGTGTAGCCTGCAACCCAAAAGTCCCACAGAGACCAGATGGATTCACAGCTGAATTCCTACAGAGAGTATAAGGAGGAGTTGAAATTACCCATTCCAGCTACAGAGCTATTCCAATCAATAGAAAAGTCCTCCCTAACTCATTCTATAGAGGCCAGCATCCTGATGCCAAAAGCCTAGCGAGACACATAAAAAGAGAATTTATGAATAATATCTGATGAACATCGATGCAAAATCCTCAATGAAATGCTGGCAAGAGCAGTTCAACAACACATCAAAAGCTTATCCACCATGATCAAGTGGAGAAACTGTCCCTGGGATGCAAGGCTTTACAGTTCAACATTAAGCAAATCAATAAGAAACATAATCCAGCATATAAAGCGGAACCAAAGACAAAGGAACCCACATGATTATCTCAATAGATGCAGAAAAGGCTTTTGAGAAATAGAATTCAACAGCCTTCATGCTAAAAGCGCTCAATAAATTCGGTATTGATGGAGCGATACCTCAAAATAATAAGGCTATTTGCAGCCAAACCCACATCAATATCATACTGGATAGGCAAAACTGGAAAAATTCCGCACAGAGAAACTGGCTTAGAGACCAGGGATGCCCTCTCTCTCCTGCCTCCTATTCAACATAGTGTTGGAAGTTCTGGCTAGGGCAATTAGGCAAGAGAAAGAAATCAGGGTATTCAGTTAGGAAAAGAAAAGTCAAATTATCCCTGTTTACAGATGACATGATTCTTATATTAGAAAACCCCATTATCAGCCAAAATCTCCTTAAGCTGATAAGCTTAACTTCAGCAAAGTCTCAGGATACAAAATTAATGTACAAAATCACAAGCATTCTTATACACCAATAACAGACAGGCACTGAAATCATGAATGAACTTCCATTCACAATTGCTTCAAAAGAAGGAATCAAATACCTAGGAATCCAACACAAGGGATGAGACCTCTTCAGGGGAGAACTACAGAGCCACTGCTCAGTGAAATAAAGAGGACACAAACAAATGGAAGGAACATTCCATGCTCATGGATACAGGAAGAATCAATATAAGTAGAAAATGGCCATACTGCCAAGGTAATTTATAGATTCAATGCCATCCCCATCAAGCTACCAATGAGTTTCTTCAAAGAATTGGAAAAAACTGCTTTAAAGTTCATATGGAACCAAAAGAGCCCCTACATCTCCCAAGACAATCCTAAGTCAAAGAACAAAGCTGGAGGCATCTGCGCTACCTCCTGACTTCAAACTATACTACAAGGCTACAGTAGCAAAACAGCATGGTACTGAGTACCAAAGAACAGAGAGATATAGACCAATGGAACAGAACCAGAGTCCTCAGAAATAATGCACCACACATCTACAGCCATCTGATCTTTGTGACAAACCTAGAAAAACAAAGAAATGAGAGAAAAGATTTCCCTATTTAATAAATAGTGCTAGGAAAGGGTAACAGCCATAAGTAGAAAGCTGAAACTAGATCCTTCCTTGCATATATCTGAAATTAATTCAAGATGGATTAAGAGACTTAAATGTTAGACCCTAATACCATAAAAATCCTAGAAGGAAAACCTAGAGTATTACCATTCAGGACATAGGCATGGGCAAAGGAGCCATGTAAAACACCAAAAGCAGCGGCAGCAAAGCTAAAAATTGAAAATGGGGATCTAATTAAACTAAAGAGCTACTGCACAACAAAAGAAACTACCATCAGAGTGAACAGAGCAGCCTACAGAATGGGGAGAAAATTTTTGCAATCTACTCATCTGACAAAGGGCTAACTATCAGAACCTACAAAAGAGTCTCAACAAATTTACTGAAAAAACAAACAACCCCATCAAAAGTGGGCAAAGGATATGACGAGGCATTTCTCAAAGAGGAGACACATTCATGCAGTGTAGACATATGAAAAATGCTCATCATCACTGTAGCCATCAAATGCAAATCAAAACCACAATGAGATACCATCTCACACCAGTTAGAATGCGTGATCATTAAAAGTCCAGGAGACAACACGAGTACTGGAGGATGTGGAGAAAATAGGAACACTTTTACACTGTTGAGTGGGATTGTAAACTAGTTCAACCATTATAGAAAACAATTATAAGCGATTCCTCAAGGATCTAGAACTAGATGTACCATATAGCCAACCATCCCATTACACAGGGATATGCAAAAGGATTATAAATTACATGCTGCTATAAAGACACATGCACTGCGTATATTTTATTACCTTTTTCTAATAAAGACTTACAGATGTAAATGTCCATCAGTGACAGATTGGATTAAGAAAATGTAGCACATATACACCATGGAATACTATGCAGCCATTAAAAGGATGGAGTTTCGTCCTTTGTAGGGACATGGATGCACAGCTGAAACCATCATTCTTAGCAAACTATCCACAAAGGAACAGAAACCAAACACCATGTTCTCCTCATAGGTGGGAACTGAACAACTTTGAATCCTTGGACTCAGGAAGGGGAACATCACACACGGGGCCTATCATGGGGAGGGAGGGGGAGGGGATTTGCATTGGGAGTTATACACCTGATATAAATAGCGAGTTGATGGGTGCAGCAGACTAACATGGCACAAGTATACATATGTAACAAACCTGCATGTTATGCACATGTACCCTACAACTTAAAGTATAATAATAATAAATAAATTTAAAAAAAAAAAAAAAAAAAGCCCATGAACAACATTTGGAGGGAAGAAGTTAGCCCAAGAATAAAAGCATTAGGTCAGGGTGTCCAAGATCCCCAAGGATTGGTCCTGGGTGTGTAGACACTTAAAGAGATTGTGCAGGGCTGGACAGGAGGGTGAACTGGCCAAGAAGGTGATCTCCTAACTGTGGAGTCAACCACTGCCCAATGTCCTGGATAACTGAGTCTGACTCCCAGTGGTTAGGCTTACCATTGTAAATCAGCCCTGAAGTATAAAAAGTCCATTAAACTACCCCTCCTGTTTACATTTCTTTTTATTCCCTGATTCATGTAATCTCTGTAGCTCATATCTGAATAAAAAATAATAAAATGGACTTGTTATTATGCATGTCGTGTTTAATTCTAACTGTAAAGTTTCTGATTATTCTCCCGTCATGCTGATCTTCATGTCAGAAGAAAACGCTTTGCTGTTCACCATGAGTGCAGAAAACTGCTTACTAGAAATGATTCTAAACAGCAAAGGATTTATATTTGAAATAATACGGTTGTAATAAAAAAGTACATATTTCTCAATCTCATTCAATACATTGCACCCATAGAGTAAAAGATACAGAAAAACTTCTATGTTTTAAAAATGTAAGGTTGAGAGCAAAAAACAGAGACGATAAAAACCCTTCTCTAAATATTATTGGTGGAAAAGTCTCAAAGCAATAGAAAGTATATATAAAATGCCTGTGAATTGCTGTGCAATAAAATCACATATATATGTGTGTGTGTACATTTGTAACTCAGACTTGTAAATGCAGCCACATTCATAGCCACACATCAAATGCATCAAAAAGATTTACTAAGTTCTTCATAATAAACCCATAAAATCTCCAACTTCTTCACATATTCACATTTTTTGTCTTAACATGATATAATAGTTTAAAAAATCAAAAATTAATTCCTAACCAAGTTTTTTTTTTTCTTGTAGACTATATCAGCCATTATTCAGAAACATTAATTCGTTGTTTTAAAAATAATTTCTCTAGAGATGTTTGGCACTTGTATACGGAATCATTTATAATTGCATAATAGAAACAAAACAGAAAAAAGAACTTACTTTTGGGACATCTGAAGAAAGTGACCTACAAACTCTGCTTTCCAGAGAGATTGTGATCCTTGGCCTGTTGAATATCAAATTTACATGATCGCTCTTGGGAAAAATTCCTTTTTTAGTGACTACAAGCCAGGTCCTGTGTCAGAGAGGCGTCAGCTGTACTTGGTTGACTGACTGTACTAGTTTGTTCCCATGCTGCTGATAAAGACATACCTGAGACTTGTCAATTTACAAAAGAAAGAGGTTTAATGGACTCACAGTGTCGAGTGGGTTGGCGGGGGGGGGGGGGGGGGCTCAAAATCATGGCGGAAGTTGAAAGCCATGTCTCACATGGTGGCAGATAAGAGAAGAGAGCTTGTGCAGGAAAATTTCCTCTTATAAAATCATCAGATCTCATGAGACTTACTCACTATCACAAGAATAGGATGGGAAGGATCCATCCCCATGATTCAATTACCTCCAACCAGGACCCTCCCACAACATGTGGGAATTGTGGGAACTATAATTCAAGATGAGATTTGGGTGAGGTCACAGCCAACTGTATCACTGACTTTCATCGTGTTATAAAGAACTATCCTACAAAGAGAATCTGTTTGCCATCTCTAATAATTTGTTTATTCTGGATATTTCATATAAATAGAGTTATAAAATATATGGCCTTTTGTTGCTGGCTTTTTCATTTAGTGTAATGTTTTCAGGGTTCATCTATGTTAGAGTATGTACCTCTGCTTCATTCCTTTACATCATTAAATAATATTTGATTGTATGGATGTACCATATTTTGTTTAATCTCTTATCAGTTGACAGGCTGTGGGGTTTTTCTACTTTTCGGCTACTATGAATGATGATACTATACGAACATTCACACACAAGTTTGTGTGGGCATATGTTTTTATCTTTCTTGGGTATATACCTAGGTGGGGGATTGCTGTCATATGGTAACCTTATGTTGAACATCCTGAGGACCTGCCAAACTTTGCCAAAGTGGTGGTACCATTTTACATTCCTACCAGCAATACATGACTATTCTAATTTCTCCACATTCTCACCAACAATTGTTATTTTCTGTCTTTTTGATAACTATCTTAGTAGCTGTGAAGTGGTCTCACATTGTGGTTTTGATTTGCATTTTCCTAATGTCCAGTGATATTGGGCATCTTTTTATATGCTTATTGACCATTTGTACAACTTCTCTGGGGAAGTGTTATTTAGATGTTTTATTGAAGTGGATGCTTTTTATTTCATTTCCTTAACTAACCACCTAGCTAAAATATTGAGTGCAATGTTGAATAGAAGTGGATAGCAGACATCCCTTTATTGTTCTTGATCTAGAGGAAAACATTCATCCTTTGATCAGCATGTTTTTAGATATAGATTTTCCAAAGGTTTCCTTTATTAGGTTGGAAAAATTCCCTTCTGTTCCTACATTGCTGTTGTTCTTATCAAAGAATGTTGAATTTTGTCAAATGTTTTTCTGTTTCAATTGAAGTGACTGTAGTTTTGATACTTATTTTATTTTTAACTTTTTTTTTTTTATTTCCAAAGGTTTTTGGGGGAACAGGAGGTATTTAGTTAGATGAGTAAGTTCTTTAGTGGTGATTTGTGAGATTTTGATACACCCATCAGCTGAGCAGTATATAGTGAACCCAATTTGTAGTTTTCATTCTTCGCCCCCTTCCCACCTTTTCCCCCTGAGTCCCCAAAGTCCATTGTATCATTGTTATGCCTTTGTATCCTCATAGCTTAGCTCCTACTTAGGAGTGAGAACATTCGAGGGTGGGTTTCCCATTCCTGAGTTACTTCACTTAGAATAATAGTCTCCAGTCCCATCCAGATTGCTGTGAATGCCATTAATTCATTCATTTCTATGGCTGATGAGTAGCCAGTCATATGATGGAATATATGCCACAGTTTCTTTTTCCACTTGTCGACTGATGAACATTTGGGCTGGTTCCACATTTTTGCAATTGTGAATTGTGCTGCTATAAACATGCGTGAACGGGTATCTTTTTCATGTAATGACTTCTTTTCCTCTGAGTAGATACCCAGCGGTGGGATTGGTAGATCAAATGCTAATTCTATTTTTAGTTCTTTAAGAAATATCCACACTATTTTCCATAGTGGTTGTACTAGTTTATATTCCCACCAGTAGCGTAGAAGTGTTCCCTTTTTACCACATCCACATCAACATCTATTTTTATTATTATTACTATTACGGTCATTCTTGCAGGAGTAAGGTGGTATCACATTGTGGTTTTGATTTTCATTTCCCTAATCATTAGTGATGTTGAGCTTTTTTTCATATGTTTGTTGGCCATTTGTATATCTTCTTCTGAGAATTGTCTATTCACCTCCTTGGCCCACTTTTTGATGGGATTGTTTGTTAATGCATCTGATTTTGTCTGATATTTATTTTATTAATGCGATGTATTATATTGATTGATTTTTTTGATATTAAACCACTGACATTTATGAGATGGATCCCACTTGGCCATTGTGTATGATCTTTTTTGTATGTTGCTGAATTATTTTTGCTAGTATTTTGTTGAGGATTTTTGCATCTATACTCATGAAAGATATTGATCTGTCGTTTTCTTTTTCTCGTGATATCTTTGTATGGTTTTGTTATCAGGGTAATACTAGCTTTATAAAATGAGTTGGGAAGTTGGGAAGTATTACTTTTCTTGTATTTTTTGGAAGAGTTCGAGAAGAATTGGTATTCTTATTTAACTATATCTTTGAATTTACCAGTAAAGTCAGCTGGGCACGAACTTGTTTTCTTTAGGAAGTTTTAAAATTACTAATTTAATCTCTTTATGTTATAGGTCTGTTCAAGTTTTCTATTCGACTTGAGTCAGTTTTGCCAGTTTGTGAGTTTATATGAATTTATCTGTTTTACCTTAGTTATCTGATCTGTTGGCAAACATTTACTCATAGTATTCCCTTATAATCATTTCAATTTATATAAGATAGTGATGTCCCCTCCCACTTCCTTTTAAAATTTTTTTTTTTTTTTTTAGACAGAGTCTCACTCGTTGCCCAGGCTGGAGTTCTGTGGCATGATCTTGGCTCACTGCAACCTTCACTTCCTGGGTTCAAGCAATTCTCCCGTCTCAGCCTCCCGAGTAGCTGGGACTACAGATGCCTGCCACCAAACCTGGCTGATTTTTGTATTTTTTGTAGAGATGGGGTTTCACTGTGTTGGTCTCAAACTCCTGACCTCAGGTGATCTACCCTCCTCGACCTCTCAAAGTGCTGAGATTACAGACGGGAGCCACCGCGCCCAGCCCCACCTCCTTCTTTAGAAAACCACCACCCACCTGCCAGCCAGTACTGCCATATCCCCCTTTGCTGGTGCTCTTGCAGAGCTCTCCAAAAGGACTGTAATCCTAGGGGTAGCCCTGGGTCTAGTGGCCTCCATTCTCCGCCTGCCAAGCGGTATTGATAAGGGCTGGCCATCAATTTGTGACTTAACAACACACAATCAGGTATGGGATCCATTTTCCCAAGGGGGAAATCTTTAAAAAGCATGAAAACTAATACCCTGTGGGCTAAACCTTATACAACAGGAAAATAGAAATAGGATATTGCTTGGAAGATAAATTTACTTTTCTTTCTTTCTTCCATGGACTACACCTGCAAGTACCCACTTGCAGCCATTCCAGAGAAATCCTATGAAGTGAGTGGACATACTGGCTTAGCAACCGGCTTGCTTTTTTCTCAGCTCATGATGGAGTAGTAGCCAGCCAAGCAGCACACATAAAATCTGTTTCATGTCTTTCCTTACCTTCTCCGCCTTTTTCTTAAGCTCACTGCCCTAGGCTTACACCTTCCAAATGAAGTTGAATTATTAGCTAAGGCTCAGCTGTCTGTGGTTGTCAGATGGGTGGGATTGAACAAAGTGGAAGACAAAGATCTAAGGATGAGAAGACTACATGAAGATAAGATCTCTAGTGCTGATGGATAATCTGGGAGTCTTAGACTTTTAATGATGATTTCAGTAGACAGAAACTTGATGTGGTTAATTAGAAAGGGTTTGCTTTCTTTCATTTTTTCTTTTTTTGAGACGAAGTCTCACTCTGTCACCCAGGCTGGAGTGCAGTGGCACAATATTGGCTCACTGCAACCTCCACCTCCCAGGTTCAAGCAATTCTCCAACCTCAGCCTCACGAGTGACTGGGACTACAGGTGCCCGCCACCACGCCCAGCTAATTTTTCATATTTTCAGTAGAGACAGGGTTTCACTGTGTTAGCCAGGATGGTCTTGATCTCCTGACTTTGTGATCCACCTGCCTCGTCCTCCCAAAGTGCTGGGACTACAGGCGTGAGCCATCGCGCCCGGCCTGCTTGCTTTTTTTTTAGTGGGAGGTGCATAATCAGTTCTAATTACTGTCTTTGAGGAGATTGTTTCTTAGTTTGTGGTAATGGAGTAGGAGTAGGAGGGAATAGCTGGTTTGGTCTGCAGCACATGAAACTCCAGGTGTATGCCTAGAATCCTGCTATGGTCTAGACTTGTTTTGGAAACATATTTTAAAGTCATAGTTCCTTTGTTTTATTACTTAGTGTTCATAAACTTAACACATGTTCAGTTGAGCTTTAAGAATATCAATCTTCGGCCGGGTGTGGTGGCTCACGCCTGTAATCCCAGCACTTTGGGAGGCCAAGGCGGGTGGATCACGAGGTCAGGAGATTGAGACCATCCTGGCTAACATGGTGAAACTCTGTCTCTACTAAAAATACAAAAAAAAAAAAAAAAATTAGCCGGGCGTGGTGGCGGGTGCCTGTAGTCCCAGCTACTCCAGAGGCTGAGGCAGGAGAATGGCGTGAACTTGGCAGGCGGAGCTTGCAGTGAGCCGAGATCGCGCCACTGCACTCCAGTCTGGGAGACACAGCCAGACTCCGTCTCAAAAAAAAAAAAGAATATCAATCTTCTGATTAGCAATGTAGAATACCTACTCTCTAGGGTGTTGAGAAAGATTTTCAACTTGAATAATAGGAGGAAAATTTAATCAGAATCCCAGTTGAGAAAAATGTTTAACATGTTACATTTTTAAAGAATGTAGAGTTTATTTTTGCGAAGCCAAAACAACATTACCTACACAATTTCATGTGTCCTGAATCCCCAATGACATTAATCCTGCAGGATATTGACAGATGCAAATTAAATATGTATACATACTGTCCTATCTATTGCATGATAGATGCAAGCATGATAAATGATTTTCTCCAACAATGCTCAGCTCCATGACTGGAAAAGTGGAAAACTGCAAGACTCGGCTTTGGGAATTTAGGATGGGTTTGGTGGAAGGTAAAATGTGGCCTTGAAAGTATAGTTTAAGTGATAAAGAAAGGAGATGAAGTTAGTTAGGGTTGGAAGGCAGGTCAAAGTATGGGTGGGCCTTGAAATTGTAAGTTATCTTTTGATTATCTAAAATGAATGACGTAATTACCAGGACAGAATTTGAAAATAGTGAGGTAATGACCAAATATTTAGCAAACTGAGCTACTCAAACAAAGTGTTAGAATAACACATGAGTTTAGCAGGAGATAAATGATAAAAAGGACCATATGAAATCCACATTATCTGATAGAAACATTTTTGTTAAATTTTCCATCCTTTTTTTTTCTTTTCTTTTCTTCTTTTTTTTTTTAATAGGACAGTCTTTTCCACCATTTTCAGCTCATTGCTTCCTGGACTCAACACTGTCAGTCAATGGGCTCCACCTTAAAATTTGTTCAGCATTAAGGATCCTAAATGAAGGACTGGGCAGTGTGGTTCTAGGAAAGCATGAAACTAGACAGGGAAGAGTAAAAATTCAAACTAAGCCAATCATAAAAGAGACTCTTCTCTTGGTCAAACTCATTATGATTTACTGTGCATCTATTAGTGAGGGAAGAACTGTAAGCCATTATCCAGCCTCTAGTTACAGTCTTATATTTTATTATATGTAAACAGAGATATTAAAACTGAGTTTATATTCTATACTGCATTTCCCAAAAATAAGTCTGCAAAAGTTTACTGTGACTTGAGATAAATGTCTCTCTATTCTGTAAGAGCAAGTAATAAAATCTGTCAGGTTCTACATTTGTGAAACAAGTAAATTACAGTAGGATCGCTGAGGTCCTTTATTTTTATTTTTTAAAAGACCGAGTCTCACCTATTGCCCAGGCTGGAGTGTGGTGGTGCAATCATAGCTCACTGCAGCCTCAAATCCTCCCACCTCAGCCTCTGGAGTAGCTGGAACTACAGGTTCACGCCACTGTGCTCAGCTAATTAAAAAGGTGTGTGTGTGTGTGTTTTGGTAGGGATGGGGTCTTGCTATATTGTCCAGGCTAGTCTCAAATTCCTGGCCTTAAGCAATTCTCCCACCTCAGCATCCCAAAGTGCTGGGATTACAGGCATGTACCCAGCCTTCGAGGTCCTTTTCTGCCAAGAATTCTAAGATAATTTTGTAGCGCTGGCTTAAGTGCACTCCCAGGGTTCATGTGAGGAGTCAGTGCTGAATCAGGATCTTTTTTTCCCTGTAAGCTAACACATCTGCTTCAACATTAACCTTTCCTGTCAAGACAACTCAAGGAATGGCTTTTTACAGTGCCACCCCAGAAAGAGAGACCTCATTTTATTTTCAACAGTCTTTGCCACACTTGCTTTGTCAGAAGTTTTGCTGATTCAGTATATGCTACAGTTTGTTGAGGTCTTTATTTTTCCCTCACAGAAATAATCTACAGATTATTATGTGACCTTACTGAGGCCTGTGCCGTCTTGAAAATATTCAAAGGGACATGAACTTCAAACAAAATGTATTCCATTGTCTATAGGCATTTCTATTAATTACTGAACATTTGTATTGCGAATTTACTAGATTTGTTCTCAAAGGACAATTTTTGCAGGTTGGCTGATTGTGCTAAGCACAGAAACCAAAATTCCTAAATAAAGGAGATCAACTGTTCTGAATTCCTCATTTTTTTTACTCAAGATAAAATTATCAAGCAGTTGGTTTAAGTAACATATAAATATAGCGGATTAGGCGAGATTTTAGAAATTTCTGGAAATATTTTGGGTTGTAACACTTGGGGGAGTGGTACTGCCATCTGGTGGATAAGAGACCAGGGATGCTGCAAAATATTTTACAATACACAGAACAGCCTCCCCAACCACCACTCCAACAAAGAAGTTTCCAATACAAAATGTCAATCGTGCCACTGTTGAGAAACTCACATCTCATATAAGAATAAACTAAGTATCATTAAAATTATTTCTTTATAATCCTTGTAATATTTTCATCTATTGAGGCCTCAAAATAAGTTATTCTTACCTTCTATTTCAAATACTCCAAACATTTGTGCAATATAACTTTTAATCAAGGTGGGGATATTTCTTCCTAGTTTTTTTATATTAAGTTAAAGGATAAACTCATCCAAAGGCATTGTGTCTTGCGTTTGATTGTGTCCAAAGAGGGTTTTGGAGGAGATACTAAAATATTTCCACCAACTTATGATAAGAATTTCATTTCAAGACAGTGATTTTTTTTTCTTTTTGATGGAGCCTCACTCTGTCACCAGGATGGAATGCAGTGGTGGGATCTCAGCTCACTGCAACCTCTGCCTCCCGGGTTCAAGTGATTCTCCTGCCTCAGCCTCCCGAGTAGCTGGGACTACAGGTGTGTGTCACCACACCCAGCTAAATTTTGTATTTTTAGTAGAGACGGGTTTCACCATGTTGAACAGGATGGTTTCGATCTCTTGACCTCGTGATCTGCCCGCCTCGGCCTCCAAAAATGCTGGGATTACAGGTGTGAGCCACCACACCCGGCCACGACAGTGATTTTAGCACAAGATTTCAACTCTTTTGCTTTGAAATTTCCGTGAATATAACTCAGTAAATCAAAACGAGAAGATAATTTATTTTAGCACTAGTAATAGGCAAGTTACTATTGCTTGGCTAGACACTTTCAGGTTGATGCAATGTGAATACACTGAGAATGAAGGAAGTATCCACCAGCCAGAGAGTCAACACAGATAAACACGTGGGAAGACAGTAGGAAGGATCACGCTTGCAGAGATCTGCACCAGGTAAGGATTGGCAATAGGAAGCATGGAACAGTTCAATTGCAATTGCATCAGTGCCCTGCATGCTTGAGAAATTCTTACCCTAGGTTTTTGCTTTCATTGTTTTCTTGGCATGAACTACTGTACTAGTCAATGTAATGCTGACTATCTTTTGTAACCAACCCCTAAATCTCAACAATCTCTATATCTTAATACCTCACGGTGGTCTGTGGCAGTTCAGATTTTTTTTTTCTTTTGTTTGTTTCTTTAAGTTACTACAGTAGAGGATGCCCACTTTCCTTCCCCATGGCCCTCCCATCTTCAAAAACAGACACAGAGCAACAAGTCTTCATGTTTCAGATCTCTCTGACTTCCCCTTCTGCCACCATGCTAAGAAAGCTCTCTGCATTTAAGGGATCCGATGATTACATCAGGCCCCACACAGATAATCTTTCTTTCCTAATGTCAAAGATGTCATGAAACATAACAGAGACAATGGAGCAATATTGTGTCGTATTCTTAGTGTCCAGAGATTAGACAGGCAGATCTTTACTGGGCCATTTTGGAAATTCTGCCTCTCACAGCGCCAAATATAAATAAGAATATTTGTTGGTAATGTTTTTATGAAGATTGCATAAAATAATCAATATATGTTCACAACCCAATTATAATGTGTATTCTTAGTCTTATAAATAATGATAATATTGCCATTATCATACTATGCTTCCAAAATTACTATAGCTGTAGAATTTTTATGTGGCTCAGGTTTACTGTTTCAGTTTCTTTTATAGAACTGTTGGATATAAATCCTTTGCTTAACACACTTTCACTGAGATTATTATTAGCAATTTTTTAGCTTTGGGAACATACTCTTAGAATACTGAAATGATGTAAGCATTTCTTCATCAGCTCCCAGCATATAGCACATTGACATGTTCTTGTTGAAAAATGCTTCACTGAAGCCCTGAGTCTGAGTGTCATTAGTATGGATGAACTCAGTTTTATAAAATCAAGTCTTATTTAAGGCACAGGCCTTATATACAATGATAATGGCACAGTCTTTGGCAATTTGGCTCATTGCAAGAAACACTTACTCAACTACTAATATATGTAAAGTGAAGTACAGTTTTCAATGTATTGACTTGTATCAACTCATCTGTGACTTATAAAAATCAAATGACTCAGTAGGATCAGTACTAATGTCTCTTTTTTAAAAAAATAAGAAGTCTGGGCCGGGCACGGTGGCTCATGCCTGTGATCCCAGCACTTTGGGAGGCCGAGGTGAGCAGATCATGAGATCAGGAGATCGAGACCATCCTGGCTAACACGGTGAAACCCCGTCTCTATTAAAAATACAAAAAATTAGCCGGGCATGGTGGCAGGTGCCTGTAGTCCCAGCTACTTTGGGAGGTTGAGGCAGGAGAATGGTGTGAACCCGGGAGGCGGAGCTTGCAGTGAGCCGAAATCCTGCCACTGCACTCCAGCCTGGGAGACAGCGAGACTCTGTCTCAGAAAAAAAAAAAAGAAGTCTGGGGCCCTTGGCCCAAGGTCTCATACGAATATTCTCACGGGTTGATGGAAGCATTTTATTTTTAAAAACTAGGAGAATGTAAGAAACAACTAAAATCAAAGCCAAGGTCTTTCACACAACTGCCTTCAAGTGTTCAATTAGATAGCAATAATAATAGTATTAACACAACAAAAACTCACCTAAATAAGAGTATACACATATATTGTGTTTATTTTAAGGTGTTTATAGGGTTACCAGTTAGATAGGGTCATAATATATAGAGATATGGGAAATTAAGACCTATGAAGTTTTAATTCTTTGCATCATTAAAAAAAAAATAGAAAAACAGAAATATGTTTCAAACTTGTATATAACATATATATATATGTGTATATTATGTTCAACTTGATCATTTAGGTTCTTACTGAAATTATTTATTTATGTATTTATTTTTATTATACTTTAAGTTCTGGGGTACATGTGCAGAATGTGCAGGTTTGTTGCACAGGCATACATGTGCCATGGTGGTTTGCTGCACCCATCAACCCATCATCTACATTATGTATTCCTCCTATCCCTCCCCTAGTCCCCTACTCCTCAACAGGCTCCAATGTGTGATGTTCCCCTCCCCGTGTCCATGTGTTCTCATTGTTCAACTCCCACTTACGAGTGAGAACATGCAGTGTTTGGTTTTCTGTTCCTCTGCTTGTTTGCTGAAGATGATGGTTTCCAGCTTCATCCATGTCCCTGCAAAGGACATGAAGTCATCCCTTTCTATGGCTGCATAGTATTCCACGGTGTATATGTGCCACATTTTCTTTATCCAGTCTATCACTGATGGGTATTTGGGGTTGGTTCCCAGTCTTTGCTATTGTAAACAGTGCTGCAATAAACATACGGGTGCATGTATATTTATAGTAGAAGGATACAGATTTCAAATTTCCTTTAAAGGCACAACAGACAAAACATGGACTCACAATCTAAACTCTGAAAAATGACAGAAAAGGAAAACCAGTGAACTAAGAACAAGTATTTAAAAAGTGAATTATAAAAAGCAAATACTGTGCTGCTGGGTAATCAATTGACTCCCCTTACCCGGAAGTCAATAGGATGTCTTAATTTATATTTTAATAAAAAAATAAGAAAATATTTAATATTTTGAAGTTCAGAGAAAGAAAATTAAGCATTCTCCATGAAATCCTCAGAAATGTAGACAATTCTATAATGAATGCATTTTTGAACTTAACACAGTAGGAAACATGGGATTTGGTTGCTGGCACAAAGGCTGCGTGGTATGGCTTAGCCTTATGCCCAACCATCGCCCTCACTGACATCCCCTGTTGTCTCGCTGTAGGAAATACTATTGAGGATAATTATTGCATGAGTTTCAAAGGCATTTTGTACTACCTCTGAGATAAGGTATATTAAGGCTATAAAATATTATCTCTTAAAGAGTCACAGGATTAAAGAAAGACATAGGGTATTTGGAACTTTAAGGCTCTTCCTGAGGGAGGAGCTTCCACTTCACCGAGGGATTAAAGTCATCTTCAAGATCACCCAGCTCCTGCTCCTTGGCGAGCTCCAGGAAAACCTAAAAGGAAGGAAAGCAGTAAAGAGAGGAGAACAATGCCATACTGCCTCCTGCAGCTCCAAGCGAATGCATTATACATGTATATTCTATGGATGATATAGAATCACTAAAAATGACCCACCTGCTCCAGGGTAGACTGTGAAAGGCTGTACTCCTCCAGGTCGAAGCTCTGTTTAACTGCATAAGAATGAACATACATTAGGAATTCTATTTTTTTTTTTTTCAGTGAGTTTTACCAAGTTATGAACCAAAATACATGCAAGTAGATCTTAAACATAAAAGATAAGGTAATAAGTATTCTTAGACTAAATATGGGAAAGCAAATGCATGATATAGTCATATAACAGGAGGGAAACTCCACCCCATTCGTCTAGAGTATTGGTAGAGGCACTGCAAAACTAGAAAGCAGTATCAGAGGTTCCAGAGCATCTGTGCAGAACAAGCTAAGAGATGGTACCCTATGTGCTAGACGATGACCACATACCCCTCTATACCAGCCCTCATTCTTTTTTTTTTTTTTTTGAGACGGAGTCTCACTGTGTCTCCCAGGCTGGAGTGCAGTGGCGCGATCTCGGCTCACTGCAAGCTCCGCCCCCCGGGTTCACGCCATTCTCCCGCCTCAGCCTCCCAAGTAGCTGGGACTACAGGCGCCCGCTACCGCGCCCGGCTAGTTTTTTGTATTTTTAGTAGAGACGGGGTTTCACCATGTTAGCCAGGATAGTCTCGATCTCCTGACCTTGTGATCCACCCGTCTCGGCCTCCCAAAGTGCTGGGATTACAGGCTTGAGCCACCACGCCCGGCCCCAGCCCTCATTCTTGTCTACTCCAAAGGCTGATGTAACAGATGTCTTCTGGTGGATGTCACCAATGGCAAGCCCATCAGGAAGGACAGGGGATACAGGAGGTCAAGGCATTTATTCTTTCACTTCCTCCCTGACACCAAGTGTGTGCCTTGTTTCTCTCAAGGTAGTAGGTTCTACATGACTCTACCCTCAAGTTCAGGTCACTGCTTTCTCTCTTAGTCCCTTTGGACATAAGAATGGTAACACTTCTACCATTTCTCGTCTCAGGTAATTGCACTGTTTCATGTACCTTTGCAAAGAGTCTCATTGCGGGAAGTCAGGGACCCCAAACGGAGGGACCAGCTGAAGCCACGAGAGAAGAACATAAATTGTGAAGATTTCATGGACATTTATTAGTTCCCCAAATTAATACTTTTATAATTTCTTACACCTGTCTTTACTGCAATCTCTGAACATAAATTGTGAAGATTTCATGGACACTTATAACTTCTCCATCAATACTCTTGTGATTTCCTATGCCTATCTTTAATCTCTTACTCCCATCATATTCATAAACTGAGGAGGATGCATGTAGCCTCAGGACTCTGTGATGATTGTGTTAACTACACAAATTGTTTGTAGAGCATGTTTGTTTGAGCAATATGACATCTGGGCACCTTGAATAAAGAATAGGATAATAGCGATGTTCAGGGAACAAGAGGGATAACCTTGAACTCTGACTGCCAGTGAGCCGGACAGAACGGAGCCATATTTCTCTTCTTTCAAAAGCAAATAGGAGAAATATCACTGAATTCTTTCTCTCAGCAAGGAACATCCCTGAGAAAGAGAATGTGCCCCTGAGGGTAGGCCTATGAACGGCCCTGTGGGGGTGGCCATCTTTTACGGTTGAAGCCGAAGCGATGAAATAAGCCCTAGTCTCCTGTAGTGCTCCCAGGCTTATTAGGACGAGGAAATTCCTGCCTTAATAAATTTTGGTCAGACAGGTTGTCTGCTCTCAAACCCTGTCTCCTGATAAGATGTTATCAATGACAATGTGTGCCCGAGATTTCATTAGCAATTTTAATTTCACCCCATCCTGTGGTCCTGTGATCTCGCCCTGCCTCCATTTGCTTTGTGATATTTTATTACTTTGTGAAGCATGTGATCTCTGTGACCCACACCCTATTCGTGCACTCCCTCCCCTTTTGAAAATAGCTAATAAAAACTTGCTGGTTTTACAACTTGGGGAGCATCACGGAACCTGCCGAAATGTGATGTCTTCCCTGGACACCCAGTTTTTAAATTTCTCTCCTTTGTATTCTTTCCCTTTATTTCTCAGACCAGCTGATACTTAGGGAAATAGAAAGGAATCCACGTTAAATATCGGGGGTGGGGTTTCCCCCAATAGAGTCTTCTGACAAACACAAGTTCCTTGAATTATCCTATTTTGAGTTTACCATCTGATACCAGTTTGAACTACGACTGAGACCCCAACCATGTACATACATAAGAAGAGGAAGATAATGAATGGAAAAATGAGACTGGAAGGCAAATATTTCTTTTGGACAGTGTCAGACTGCTGTGGCATTTTCTTTCTTCTTTCCTTAGACACAGGACTAGTCCCTATCTTATATCTGGAAACATGTGAAGAAGAAATACAGTGGGTGGCTGACTTCCCTGTACTTGTAGAGTTTAGAGAAGCAAAGATGCTTGTGTGTTTCTCATGGATTTCAAAGGGGGCGGTATCTTGAGAAGATCACCTGGAAAAGTAAAGGGGTTTCAAGGAAGGGACTCAGGGGCTGCCAGGTGGTCACAGGAGCCAAAAGCAGGATGCATCACCCACCCCAGGGAGTTATAGTCACAGGTAATAGATGACAGGGGAAAGAAAGTCACCAAGAAACCCATAAAAGCACCCAGTGAAAGAAAGGGCCAGCAATTCTTCATTTCTACACTGGAGACCCCAATGTGATATCATAGCTCTAATGATCAGATCAAGCTCTGATGCCATATTATCTTTTCTTTTTTCTTCTTACACTACACCCTGGAGAGGTCCAAAACATTCATTTATGATTCATGGAGGAAATAGAGAAAGAAAAGACATAAAACTGATCATTTCACCTTCCTAGCTGTAGGTCTCCAAATTTGAGGCAAGTCTGACCTGGAAAGGGCCTGTGAAGCTAGGGTTTTGCTGGAGTTTACATTACCCAGAAGAGATTGGTGGTAGGAAAGAGTGAATCTATGCAACAAGGCAAAGGGATTGCCATGGAGCAGGCATTTTGCTTGGACGACACTGTGCCTAGCCCATTCAATAAGTGTATCGCACCTGAGAACGTAACGGTGTCCAAGAACATTTGGAGGAAAAAATGCTAGCTTACATCTCCACATTTTGTACTTTGTGTCATCTTCACATATTGGAGCAAGAAATTCTGATAAATAGTTGTTTTTTCCCCTGAATGAGGACTTCACTTTTAGCAAATTAAGTACTGCAGAGGGAATCTGAGGTGGGAGGGAACACTTTTGAAACAGAAACATCTACTCATGCAGGCTGTTTTTTAAAAGCCTCTAGGGAGGCAGCCTTCCTGAAACATCAATCTCTGCTCCTAATCCATTATAAAATACTTCCTGTTGGTCTCACTGTGGAATCCTTCCAACTGGAAAGATGCCAACCACCCATTGGGACATAATGGTCAGTGTGGTCAGTGTAAAAAATGGCCACATAGACCACAGGGTGAGATTGACCAACAGGATGAGAAAGTGAAACGAAAACCTATTTGGGTGATCCTAACCCTGTCTCAAGAAGAATCTCATTAAAAGCTAGGATGACCATCCTGGCCAACATGGTAAGACTCTGGCTCTACCAAAAATACAAAAATTAGTTGGGCGTGCTGGCAGGTGCCTGTAGTCCCAGCTACTTGGGAGGCTGAGGCAGGAGAATTGCTTGAACCCAGGAGGCAGAGGTGCAGTGAGCCAAGATTGTGTCACTGCATTACTCCAGCCTGCCAGCCTGGTGACAGAGCAAGACTCTGTCTCAAAAAAAAAAAAAAAAGCTAGGATGCTTGAGGCCTCTGATGAAGGCGGGTGACAAGCCAGAAAGTATACCTCAAGAAGAGGCATGAGGTTTCATACACTAACTCATCAGATTTCATACACTAACACGACAGGGAAAAACCAAGCCCCTGATACATCGATGCAGTATGCAAAGACCAGACTCCAAGGGTCTAAAATGAGTCACAGATTAACACACCTAAACAGAGACAGGAACCTCCTTATCTGCATCTATTAATAGATGGCTATCAAACAATACATAGGGGCAAAAAACAAATTCATATGTTTCTGTTTGTATGAATTTATGGATAATCTATGCCTGAGTGTCAATGGCAATGGTCTCTTTCTCCCAGAGCCTTGTTCAATTACAGTAGGGTTCCTTAGCCCCAGCACTAATGACATTTTGGTTGATCATTCTTTCCTGTGATGGATGACCAATGCGTTGTAGGGTGTTTAGCATCATCCCCGGCCTCCACCCACTAGAGACCAGTTGCATCCAACCTCTCTGTCCCCACTTGTAAGAACCCCAAATCTTCCCAGATATTGCCAAATCACCCCTTATTGAAACACACTGGATTAGCAGTCTTAGTAATGTATTAATGATGTGATAGCATAATTCTATGTTTATGTATTTTTTAAATACTGATTTTATGTCAGATTTAGGTTTATCCATTTCCCGGAGTTTTATCTCTAAACAGTCACTCTTACCTATCTCTAATTTGAAGAAAGCCTGTGATAAAGGTCGCACATCCTCAACAGGCAACTTATAGACCATCAGGGAGGAGAACCTGTGAAGGGAAGAGAGTGAAGAGTGAGGCTGAACTCAGGTGTCAAGGTTGCAACCCCTGATGGGTACAAGTCTAAAAAGGGCAACAAGGCTAGGCACGGTGACTCATGATTCCTGTAACCACTGCAATTTTGGAGGCCGAGAGGGGAAGATTGCTTGAGCCTATGAGTTTGAGACCAGTCTGGGAAACAGATTGAGATCCCATCTCCACAAAAAAACTTAAAAATTAGCCAGGCATGGTGATGTATGCCTGTATTCCAAGCCACCATGGAGGCTAAGGCAGGAGGACCTCTTGAGCCCATGAGATTGAGGCTGCAGTGAGCAGTGATTGCACCACTGCACTCTAGACTGGGTGACAGAGTGAGATACTGTCTCAAAAAATAAAGATATTTTTATTTTAAAATAAAGAAATCTTTTTTTAAAAGGAGCAACAATATCGTCAACAACTTGTTTAAATATTCACATCTGTATGGTGTTAGAGAGACACTCATAATGTAAGTGCTCTTTGATCAACAAGAAGTCAATCTACTAAGAGGAGGAATGAAAGACAAAGGGAAGGAAATTGACAGCCCCTGTGCCTTATGAGGGGAAGAAGCAGAACTACTGACCCTTCTTCTTAGTGGAAGAGAGTAGCATTTCAGTAAAAAGAACTAGATTCTACTCCTGTCTAGGATTCTACACTCTGAGCCTCAGTTGATTTTACTGATAATAATATATAGAAATGTTAAGAGACACCATTCACTGAACCTTGACTGATGCCTGGCACTCTGGCATGGACTTTATGAAAGTGACCTCCTTTAATAAGGGATGGTTTTACCCTCTGGAAGGAACCCCTGAGATGACCTAAGTGCATGCATGCATCAGGAAGTATCCGGCGCATGTTAGAGCCCCCATGCATGCTGATTCTCTTACAAGAGTCAGCTTTCAGATCGGCACTTTGTTCTCTTATTTCCCTCTTGTGGGAGCCCTTGGAATTGAATTTTCTCTAAGTAAAGTACTTGCAATTACCATAGAGTAAAGAATGAGAAGATAAAGCTCTTACTCTGTCATCATAGTGGAAATATAGAAACAGAAACCAAGGACTGTGATAATAAAACAAAACACCTGTGTCTACCTTTCCTGCCGAGCAGCCTGGGGGAAAAGCCTCAGGATCTCTGCGTGGAGGGGCTCCACTTGTGCCAGGTTCTTCACCTTCATCTCCAGCAGGTAATCTTTGCCAAATTTGCTTTTCAGGTGTTGGATGGAACCAATACATCTGGAGGTAAGAGAAGGATAAAGTCAAACAAGAAAAGAGAAAAATGTATGGCTTGTGATGTTCAGCCTCTGGAGGCCAGAGTAAGGCCACATAGAGTTGGGAGTAACCATGTTAGCTCCTCACAATGGGTAGGCTGGTTCAGGGAAACAAACTTTGTTCATAGCTCACAACCTGGGGGTTGAGCGCCGGCTTTGACAGGCACTCACCTCAGCCTTCCCGACACCATGATGGCCACTCGGTCACACACTGCCTCGGCCTCTGCCATGTAGTGGGTGGTTAGGAGGGCGCCCCTCTCCGTGTTTCTAAAGGTGGCCCGAATCACCTGCCTAAAGTTAAGTCAAGGGAAAACACAAACTCATGGGTATACTCAAGGTATCTGGAATTTTTAAAAAGAAGTTTCCATCAATGCACAGATGAAACATGCAGCGAATTCAGACTAGACAAAGAAGGGGTGTGTGTAGGGATGACAGGCGTGGAAATAACCAAACTATTGGTTAGAGTATATAATTCAGAGCATAGAAAATGATATTGGGTAAGATACTGTTTATAAAAATACTAAGTTCAGGAATATTTATGAGAATGCAGTGGGAGCAACGAAAATTAGGAGAATTTACTAAAAAGCTAGATAATCATGACATACTCTCCATAGGTACAAAATGACAGAATTCAGAAATTTCCCAAAAATAATTAAAAAATATATCGAAGATTTGGAATTTTTTTTCCTCCGTAAGAACTGTATATCAGCTGATGTTGCAGAAAGATTTAAAGCTTAATTATAGATTGATTTGACTGTATAAAAATGTTCCATGTAGGAACAGACACAAAAATTATTCGAGCAAACATTAGGGTGAGATAATATAGCTTTTTCTTCTGAATAAAAGCTGGTTGTGATTTGAAATCAGATAATTTTTTTTTCCTAAAATACTGCTTTTCCTGATACTGTGTGTGTCTTTCCCTTTCTATGTAAACAATGATTTTGCAGGCCAGTTTTCACAGGATCAATACACTCATGCAAAGGTTGCTCATGATAGCACCTTACCACATTTGCTGCTGCCCCTCGGGGTCCATCCCGGTTGATGGCTCATCCAGAAGCACCACTGACGGGTTCCCCAGGATGCTCAGCATGAAGCACAGCTGCAACGGGAGGAACAGCCCCTCTGGTTCCCATCTATGGCACTTGCAGAGCAACACCAAGCCCTGCCCATACCTTTCGCTTTATTCCCTCTGACAAGGTCTTCACAGGAGCCTTCAGCTGGTCCTGCAGCTTGAGCGCATCTGCTAATCTGAAGAAAACAGAGTCAATCCACATGATCCCAACACTGACGAATGTACGTGGGAGAATGAGCAAATCAGGAGAAACATGACGGTGGGGAAGGTGTTTACGAGTGGTCAGAGTGGTCATAAAATTTAAACCATCTAGGTACTTTATGAACCTTTCATAGTCATCAAACTCATATTTTCAATGATGTCTTTCCATATTAAGAATAATCAGGCTGGACTGGGCGCAGTGGCTCACGCCTGTAATCCCAGCACTTTGGGAGGCTGAGGAGGGCGGATCACAAGGTCAAGAGATCGAGACCATCCTGGTCAACATGGTGAAACCCTGTCTCTACCAAAATTACAAAAATTAGCTGGGCATGGTGGCATGCACCTGTAGTCCCAGCTACTCAGGAGGCTGAGGCAGGAGAATCGCTTGAACCTGGGAGGCGGAGGTTGCATTGAGCCGAGATTGCGCCACTGTACTCCAGCCTGATGACAGAGCAAGACTCCGTCTCAAAAAACAAAACAAACAAAAAAAATAAAAACCAAGAATAATCAGTCTGGGCGCGGTGGCTCACACCTGTAATCCCAGCACTTTGGGAGGCCAAGGTGGGCAGATCACCTGAGGGTCAAGAGTTCAGGACCAGCCTGGCCAACATGCTGAAACCCCGTCTACAAAAATACAAAAATTAGCCTGGCATGATGGCGGGTGCCTGTAATCCCAGCTACTTGGGAGGCTAAGGCACAAGAATCGCTTGAACCCAAGAAGCCGAGTTTGCAGTGAGCACTCCAGCCTGGGCGGCAGAACCAGACTCCATCTCAAAGAAAAAAAAAAAAGAAGGAAAAGAAAAGAAAAAGAATAATCAATAAACATTTTTCTCTCCAGGCTGAAAGTGAGAGAAAACAACACTGAACGGAGTTCTAAATGACCAAGTCTGTTCCCACAAGCATGGGGTCATCAATTAGAACCTCCCTGTCTTCATTTTGTGTGTATGTCATTAACACAACATGCCCTCAGCAAAGAAGGGGAGTGCCCCCAGCCCCAGGTACCGTGTGATGGCGATCGTCGCATCCCCTTTCCTGAGCCCTTTCACGGCGGCGTACACCTCCAGGTGCTGCCTCACTGTCAGGTTGGGCCACAGCGCGTTCTCCTGAGGGCAGTACCCCAGGAAGCCCAGGGGGTCCCCTCCGCCGCTCCCTTTCAAAATCACCTACACGAAATAAGTTCACTCTCAGATTCTATCCCAAATGTCACGTATATGTGTGTGCATGTAAGTGTGTACTTCAGTGATGCCCTTCTCTCCACACACACAGGTGCTAAGTGCACAAACACAAATCAGCAATCACTTAGTTCTGGGGAAAAGGTGGTAAAAGCCCACTTTAAAAGGCAGACATTCCATGGTTGTCCATTATAGTGTAGACTTTATTACCAATTCCATGACCATGATTGAACTCAAGGTTGCTGATTTGAGTAGCTTTTACTTGGCTTCATTCATTGATCCAAATATTCACAGGAATAGATACTTGTTGAGAAATCAGTTTCGCCAGTGATGGTTAAAATTATAGGATTTATCTTGCAATAAGGCAGTGGTTCTCAGCCAGGGGAATCCTCTTCCTAGGGGATATTTAACAATGTCTGGAGATACATTTGGTTGCCACAATTCATGCATATATGCATTGGGAAAACAATATTACTGGCATCTAGTAAGTAGAGGCAAAGGGTGCTGCCAAACATCCTAGTATGCACAGAACAGCTCTCCACAACAAAATGACATTATCAAGTCCATAATAATCAAGGTTGAGAAATCCTGAACTAACATATGAACAAAAAACTTTTAGCACTGTGTTTAGCCCATAGGAACCAATATATACATGATAGCATCTATTATTTTTATGAGGCAGACTATGCTTTACAATAATAAGAACGTCTAATGTGTCCTCAGTACTTGCTATGTGCCATTATCTAAGCATATGATATATGTTTAATTACATTATCCTATCCTTACAGAACCCCTGTATGTGTTAGGTGTTCATTTTATCATTGATGTTTTACATACAGAAAATTAACACAAGCATGGATTATGAAACTTGTACAAGGTCACAACAAGGTAAATCTGGGACTTGAAGCTGGGATCTACCTTTCTCCATATTGGTCAGGCTGGTCTCAAACTCCCAACCTCAGGTGATCTGCCCACCTAGGTGTCCCAAAGTGCTAGGATTACAGCTGGGAGCCACCATGCCCAGCCCTCATTTGCATTTTTAAAGACTGTTCTTGCTGCAGTGTGAGGCAAGAGTGGAAATGGAAGGACAGGAAACCTCTGTAGCAGTGAACACCACTGTGCGACTTTCGTTCGTAAACACTCCCTCTGACATTGACCTCGTGTTAAAGGTCAACAGCATTTCCTCTTCGAAGTTGTGGTCCTTTGGCTTCTGCCCATCATTTTCCCCAAACTTGGCCTAGACATATCACCAAATGGTACTCATATATTATTCTAGTTTTTGCTTTGCAATTTAGGTAATTATCCATTTTTTTCATTACATCTGATTTCTCTTGTCTTAATAAATCCTGGATCTTTTACCATTAGCCCAGAATCACTATTATCCTTCAAGAATGTCAATGTATCTGCAATAATACCCTCAACTGCTCTGTCACTACATTACATAATCAGGGCCAAGAAATGTTTCAGTAATTGTAAGAAAGTTTCAGTGGTATACACCTTCTTAAAGACCTATGAAGTTTTACTAGCTAATGGACTCTTACTGTTACACGAGTCACACATAATCTTTAATTATATCATATAGGTAGAGGACAGTCATTAAATATGAAGACTCATGACTCTGCAACCACATAAGCAGGAGTTGTCATTATTCTGACAGTGATTTCTAGTGTCATGCTGGGTGAGGCCATTAAATTCAACAAAGTTCATGGGATACATAAATCAATAAAGCAAAGATATCTGACTTTGAGGAAGATATATTTCCTTTTAATATCTTTATTTCTCACTCAATAAAAGGCGTAGTATATATGATATGTAGCCCTTCTCAGAAACAAACTGTTTTTGGAATTAAAGACATAAATTTTTAATCAATCCTCTTTATTCAATGTATAAATCACACTAAGTGATTAAGGATCAACTACATAGTCTATTATTGCCATCAATGTTCGTTGTAAAATGTTTATCTGAGGTAGCACTAATGACCACATTCTTGTGCGTTTTACTGACCTGTCCTGCAGTTGGTTTTGTGTCTCCAGTTATCATCTTAATAGTTGTACTTTTACCAGCTCCATTGTGTCCTAACAGCCCTATAACTTCGCCTGAAAGAAAGTGGTATGCTCAGAAATATACAAATAATTGCAACAAAAGTAAAAGCAAATACAATTTGAGGGCTCACTGTGTGTCAAGTGCTATGTGAAATGTGTTGTATACATTATTTCACTTATTCTTCTCTCTCTCTCTCTCTCTCTCCCTCCCACACACACACACACACACACACACACACACCCCTGAGCATTATAGCTAGCTTCATTTTACAGGTGAGGAAGCTAAGACTTAAAGAGGATAAATAACTTGCCCCACGTCATACAGACAGTAAGAGGCTGAGCTGTAAGTTGTAACATATTTTGATTCCAAAGCCTGTTGCACTGAACACCCCCCCACCACTTTCACAAAATGTGCTGTTTGGGGGGAATGAAGAAAGCACTCTATGCCTCCGTTGGCTCCCTTCCGTGTAGTATTCGCTGCAATAAAATTATCTAAACACTATACCATCCTTCTTAACAGAAAGACCAACTCTTTTCATTGTTGTTGTTCTGTCTGTTTGTGTTACAGAACAGACATAACTGTCTTCCTATGTAAAGAAAAAACGTCGTTATCTTTTCAACTGAGGCTTTCAAGCAGAAGGAGCAGCCTTAGCCTGCTGTGTTTGTCAATAGATGCCCCAGATTCGGACATTCTTATTCCCTGAATAATCCAGTCTTCGGATTCAAGATTGCTCTACTAACAGAATTACTGTTTCCAACCTTTTTTAACACAAAAAGAGACATTTCTTGTGGCAATTTTCTTCTTCCTTTTAGAAAAGCAATTTTTCTTTTTGCCTGCATATTCCTTCCGTAGACAGCTGGCAATGATGACGGGTGTCTGTAAAGACAAGTAAATAGCAACAGGACTTTATTCTCATCTTGAACTGAGAGAATGCTCCACACTCTTGTCACCAAACATTTCCTTATACAGAATCATGAATCAAACCACTTCTTCCCCTAGAAACTGCCATTTTCAAGTGAACTCTCACAGTCTACATTCCTACAAGGAAAGGACATTTGCACCATATTCTGGGATTTGTTCTTTGGAGAGCAGGAATAGACAGTCACTGAACCAACAGATTTGATAAGACACACACTCCCATAAACAATCATGCACACAAACACATATACACCTCAGACAAGCTCTCTGAATGACTTGCATTAAGCTTTACTTTGGTTATAAAACACAAAATCTTACTTAAGTTTTGTAATGTTTAGCTGTACTTATCAAAACCATGACCCTGAAAAATAAATCGATATAAGTCAAAGTCTCTGTGTATGTGTGCACGTGCGTATGTTTCTTGAGACAGGGTCTTGCTCTGTCACCCAAGCTGGGATGTAATGGTGCAATTATAGCTCACTGTAGCCCTGAACTCTCAGGCTCAAGTGATCTTCCAGCCTCAGCCTTCTGAGTAGCTAGGACTACAGGCACATGCCACCATGCTCTTCTAATTTTTTTTTTTTTATATTTCATTTTGTAGAGATGGGATCTTACTTGTTGCCCAGCCTGGTCTCAAACACCTGGCCCTAAGTGATCTTCCCACGTCAGCCTCCCAAAGTGCATTGTGTGTGTTTTCTTTGCTCTCTTAGATTTGTGGGCCTTCCATACCCACTGAAGTCAAGTAATAAGCTGTATGTGTAAGAGTGAAAGAACCCAAGTGTTTTTCGAAAACTAAACTTAGAAGATTGCTCACTTTATCTGTCAGTAAAAAAAAAAATATTTGATGAAGAACATTTCTGAGTTCTACCTCATCAAAGTCTCTGACAGCCATAGCATTTGCTGTTCTCATTCTTTCCATCTGGATATCTTCATCCTCTCCTTCAGGCTCTTCTGGGTTTGGAAAAACAGCGTTGCTTCTTGGAGAAATTCTGAAATCAAAACAGTGTGATAATGATAAACTTCAGGTTAAAAATCTTGTATCAAAATTAATGAATTTTCCTTGCACTTCCAATTTTTGGTGTAGATTCATTCCTCTCTATTCTTCTACTTGCACCATCTGCCTTTCAAACAGCCTAGTTTCCTTCGATGAGTAGAGTAATTATATCCTACTATCATTTTTGCTTTTTACCGAAACTTAATCCTCCTTGTTGATGGTGACAGTTTTCTTTCAAAGAAGAAAGTAGTATACACCCTCTGCCAAAGGATTTTGAAGAAGAGTTGCATGAGGAAAGGAATCTAGGAACTGTAGTTTTGACAACAGTTATTTTGGAATTCTGAGGTCTTTGTGAGACCCATGTGTCCAAAGATTTGGAATCAAGGATGTGTCCCAGAGAACCCAGGGTATCTAATCACCATACCAATGTTTAATTAGTTACTGAGCACAGTCACTTCTTGGAAATGTGTGACAGAATCACTGTTTCCTTTCTGCTAGAGACTCGTTCTTGCCTTCATCATCCCACCACTGATTCCTGCTCATTCTTTTACCTCTCCCTCACACCACACTCTGACATTCCGGTTGCCCGTTGGTTTCCTAAAACATGGCTGTCATCTTGTCACCCTTCTCTGCTACCACAAAAATTAGACTTAAGCTTGGTTTATATTTTGTATGGAAGGCCAAGTGTTCGAGACAAATTGGTGTCTTCGTTTCCCATTATGTAATTTGCAAAACCTTCCCTATGCTTTTCTGTTTCAAGATCCTCCAATATCCAGCCTCACTTTCGTTTTTCATTATCCCCCAGCACAAGCCTACAAAGGAGCTCCTGGTGCCTTCATCTCATCCTTGTTCTTATTGCACAAACTACTCTTCCTTCCTGGATTGGCTTAACTTTCCCAATGCTTATCTGTATTTACCCATTATTTTAGAGATTCTACCTCTTACGTAGAAGTTTCCTCTACAGTAAAATTATAGTCTGCCTTAATTTTCCAGTGCCTCATGTGTGCTAATGTGGTCTCTCTATCTAGATTGTAAGCTCAGTATATATTCCTATACTATCGGTTATAAGAATTTTATATATTACAGTCTTTAAAAATCATCCTCTGAAGTGCCTTTTACTTAATTCAGCATATTAAAAAGTTCTTAAAAATGAATATCAAAATGAAACATGAAATTCTATTTGATTTTCTCAACCTGAACACAGGATCTTTTCTCATTAATTTCTTCCTGCAGTTCGTTTCCAGACATCGCAGAATGAAAAGAAAAATGAGAAAATGAAGGTAAGGCTAGGGAAAAAGGAAGACAATCAAAATTAGTATCACTATAAATACAATGACTTCAATATTAGAATTAATTTAAGGAGTCTGATTATATAAAAATTTGATTTGATAACATTCATTTTTACAGGGCTGAAAGACAACCTATTTAATATTCTTTGAAACTGTCAAAGTTAGCCTCACTGCTATTCAGAGAGAGCCCTAACAGAAATATAATAGTAGCAAGTGAAACCAGTACTACCCATGACAGATGATTATTGTAAAGACAGGGGTCCAGCGCCGGGCGCATTGGCTCATGCCTGTAATCCCAGCACTTTGGGAGGCCAAGGCAAGTGGATCAGGGAGTTCGAGACCATCTTGACCAACATAGGGAAACCCCATCTCTACTAAAAATACAAAATTAGCCACACATGGTGGTGCATGCCTGTAATGCCAGCTACTCGAGAGGCTGAGGAAGTAGAATTGCTTGAACCCAGGAGGCAGAGGTTGAGGTGAACTGAGATTGTGCCATTGCACTCCAGCCTGGGCAACAAGATCGAAACTCCATCTTAATAATAATAATAATAGGGGTCCAGGTTAAAAGCCATCGTGTGTGTGTGTGTGTGTGTGTGCAGGCACGTGTGTGTGTGTGTTGCTTCAAATGCCTAAAATGTCCAAATCTTCTTAATTTGATGAAATTCAGAGAAACTCAAAACATACAAAGGTTGTGTTTCCTCATGCAAGAATGTTGAAAAAAATGTCTTCTTACTATTAGCAGTGCCAGGAATACAATTTCGGATTCTGAAGCTCCTAAGTAATCCATGGAGTCAGGAGAAATCTGTAAAATGAGCAGTAAGTGTATTCAGGTGAACCATCTTTATTTATTCAAGGAATTTATCCCACTTAAGATAAATTGATGCCTATTCAATGGCCTTACAACCATTCTACCTGATGCTCCCTTGGGTATCATGTAAAAGTTAATTTCAGACTGTGCAGTATGTCTTCTTTGCTTCCAGTGTGTCTCTAGGCTGGGATGCCTTTGTATGTAACACTTTGAGTCAGCAGGATTTGCTCTGTTAGAAGAATCCTGGGCTGGTGCTGGCAGGACTCTTTGAAGCAACAGCAAGACTGTCTTAAGACAAACCCTCTCCTCTAACCTTACCTGTATTTCTCTCTTCATTTGTGGTCTTCCCTCGATGATGCACCCAAGAACCCTGAAATCTTTATGTTGCTCTTGCCCTCTTACAGCCACTTTTGAGAATAATCATGGCAATCTTTTTCAAACTGAAGACAAAGTTCTTCCCCTAGAGTTCCACATGTATACATATAAGTGCATTTTTCCAACATCCTCCACTCTTTTGCAAATAAAAGGCAAACGGACAATTTTCTTTCTTGAGCTATATTTACCAACACATTTCCTGAGCAATTTTAAGCCCTTTGCAGTAAATTTCTAACTATCACAGCCAACCACCATCTAGAGAAGATGACTTTCCCACATTGGATGGCATCATTTCAAATGATTTTGTTTTCTTAAGTGCCCCAGTTGCCCACTTTCAATAATTGCGCTTCATTCAAACTGAACCTCAGGCTCCCAGATCTCTACTCTCTCTGTTAATACATTTTTTTTTTTTTTTTTGAGACAGAGTTTTGCTCTGTTGCCCAGGCTGGTGTGCAGTGGTATGATCTCGGCTCATTGTAGCCTCTGCCTGCCGAGTTCAAGCAATTCTCCTGCCTCAGCCTCCTGAATAGTTGGGATTACAGGCAACCACTACCACACCCAGCTAATTTTTGTATTTCTAGTAGAGATGGGGCTTCACCATGTTGGCCAGGCTGGTCTCGAACTCCCTGCCTCAGGTGATCCACCTGTCTCAGACTCCCAAAGTGCTGGGATTACAGGCTTGAGCCACTGCACCCGGCCTCTGCCAATACATTTTAGTTTTCCAGCATCCTTATGCTAATGTTCTTACTCTGTAATTTGGAGTTGGAGAACTTCTAACACACCAACTCCTTTTCCGCTGTCCATAATCACCCTCACGTCCTTAACTTCATTCTCTAGCTTAGAATCCATGATATCTTCAATTCCTTTTTATATAGAACTACTGCTGACTTATTCTTTTCTTTGTCAAATTTGACTGCCAAGCATCCAACTTTTATTGAACCCAACTCTCTGCCTTTCCTAAACTGCATTTGAGAAGCAGACTATAATAAGAAAAACTCTACTTTGCTGACTTCACTGAAAAGTAGGGCAGAGGGTCTTTGGCACTGTCTGTCCATCCTACTGACCTATGCTCTGAAATAGTTTTTCACATGAAATTCTCAAAATCCTAAGCCCTCTTGGCCACTGTTAGTTAATGACTTCCCTTCTTACTTTCTTGAAAAATGTAGAATCAGTCAGAAGAGAATCATCTCATCTTTCTACCAGCAAAGCCACAAAACTATCTGCCTCCGGTGTCTGTATTATCTGATTATAATTTCATGTTCAGTATATGGAATGTCCCTGCTTTTATGGACAGCATCCCTCCACTTGTGGACTTTATACTATTTTTTCTCAGCTATTCATGGACTTGACTCATAAGATAACCTCTATCTCTTTTTTCCAGTGTAAATTTCTCTAACATCAACATGGTATTTTTTTCTTAGCACAAACAGACAAAAATCTATTCTCCCTATTCATTTATTCTTGATTTTTTCTGCTACCATTTTTACCAAATCTCCTAGAAATACTTACCTTTACCCACAGTCACCACATTCTCCCTTCACATTTTCTACTAAGTTCACTCTTACTGTGCTTTTGTATTGACATTTTCATGAAAATCAACCTTGTTAAGATCACCAATGACGTTCGGGTAGTCAAAGCCAATGGTCTCTTTTCAGTTGTCACCTTTCTAGAGCTCACAGTAGCATTTGATGGTTTAATCATTCCCTCCTTCTTGAAATGTTCTTTATTGCCATCTGGCACATACCCTTACGAGCATCTGAGAGAGCTTCCAGCACACAGAAGCCTGCCATTTTTGTTCTCTATCTCCCTGGCTCCATCTCACATGAATTTGCTGGTTCCTCCCCTTCACAACCTCTAAATTTTGGAGTTCAAGGTCATGCATTTGCTTTCCAATCTCTACATTTTGGAGTTTAAGGTCATGTCATTGGCCTTCTTTTTATTTCTATTTCTACTCACTGCGTAGGTCACATTATTGTCACATGGCTTTCATACCATCTGTAAATGGATCAATCTCAAATATCTAGATCTAACCCCAATCGCCACACACCCTGACACATTGAATTCCCAACTCATGTATCTAACTGGCTACTTGACATTTCTCCAACCTAATGTATCCAAAACTTAACAAAAAAAGGGCATCTCTTCAGCCTCCCAGCAGGGCTCCCAACAGTGAGCGTTCTCATGAGAACTAAACTTCTACTCCCCTGGAATTGCCTTTGACTTTCATAAGCCAAAGCATGGCTTCCTACTGAATCAGACTATGCCCCTTACCCAGGCGTGGCAAGAGAACTGACTTTCCAAAGACAGAGACCTTTAAACTGTGTACAGCTGAGGACTCTACCTATAATTTCTGCAATATTCATGGCTGTCTCAAATGGTCACACATTTCATGACCCCTGGACAGAAGTGGAACTACTTACCCCAGAAAAAATGAAGAGAGAGCCAATCAATGCGAAGGGAGGTATTAAAATGGTGCCAAAAAATAGCCCTAGAAATCCATATTCATTTAGATCAGTAGCAACTATCGAGAAGATGACCATCTAAAACAAAAGCACAGTATAGCATCACTAAAGTGTAACAATCTGAATTTTAGGATGTTTTCTAACAGGGTGGGAATTCATCTTATAAACATTGTTATTTTCAATTTCACTCCCCAAACCAGTATTTATGTCATTTCTTTCCTTTGCCACATGGGATTTTATTACAGTTTTGTAGTGGATTTATGATTAATTTTTTTAAAGACACAATAACGCTTCCCAATCTCAATGGGCATACAAATCGGGTGAGACTCTTGCTAAAATTTAGATTTGATAAAGCAATTACTTATTATATATTACTCTGCATTTTTCTTTTCTTCATTTTGCAATAGTTCATAGACATCCTTTTAGGCTTAGGCATACCAACTATTTGTTTTCTTGGCAATTATTTGTTTGAATGGATGTGCAAAATTCAACAACTTTGCCTTCAGAAAACATGTTTTTAATTTTTCTGCTCCAACGAATGATGGTCTACATAAGTCTTTATGTATGGACACTTTTAGTCTTGAAGGAGAGATTCTGAAAAGTGCAACTGCAAGTTAAAATTTATGTGCATTAAAAGTTTAACAGTTACTAACATTTTGTTTAAAGTTTGTGACATTTATTCTACAAACCATGAATTAGAGTACACATTACACCACACATCACTGACATAGGAGGTCATAGTTATTTATTGTAGGTATCACTGATTTTATTGCTGATATTAAGTAACTAACTTTATAATTTTACCATTTGATATGATATTTACCATTGGTTTGGGTAATTTGTCCTTCTTGTGTTACTATTTTCTTTATACTAGGCCTTTTTAAGGAACTATATGATCTTTACTTGACTCATACAGCTTTCTTCCTTTAGCTGCTAATACTGAACCATTATTGTGTTCTGAAATAAATCATACTTGACTATTTTTAAATGATTCTTTTCTTTCTTTTTTTTTTTTTCTTTTTTGAGACAGAGTCTCGCTCTGTCACCCAGGCTGGAGTGCAATGGTGCAATCTCAGCTCACTGCAACCTCCACCTCTTGGGTTCAGGTGATTCTCCTGCCTCAGCCTCCCAAGCAGCTGGGATTACAGGCACGTGCCATCACGCCCAGCTAATTTTTGTATTTTTAGTAGAGACAGGGTTTCACCAAGTTGGCCAGGCTGGTCTCAAACTCCTGACCTCAGGTGATCCACCCGCCTCGGCCTCCCAAAGTGCTGGAATTACAGGCATGAGCCGTTAAACCCGGCCAAATTATTCTTTTTCAAACTTACTTCTGTGTTTGCTTTCTTTCTATTTAGAGAGTTGTCTTTAATTTTTCCAGGTGAATTTATCAACGGGTTTTTAAAGCTTTTTAAAGTTTTATTATTAAAGTTATGCTTGCTTTACAAAAGGAACTCTTCAACTTTATGAATTTTTTCTATTTAAATGTTTAAGTATTCTATAACCATGATTCCCAAAGTTATTTGAACTTCCTAAATGTTTGAGTGAATTAAGCAGTCCTTATCAGTGCTTTTGCAATTTTGCTTTTCTTGAATTCTTTATTTCTTGGTTGGATTAATTTTAACCCTAAGTGGTTCATCTTTCATGTGGCTGTAATTTGGTCCTGGGTATTTTTCTTTTCTTTTTTTTTGTTAGAATGATTTATTATTTATTTATTCATTTTTTTTTGGAGCAGTTTTAGCTTCACAGCAAAATTAAGTGGAAGGTTAAGAGATTTCTCATACACCCCCTGGCCTCACACAGGCACAGCATTCTCCAACAAAGCAGTACATTTGTTAGAACTGATGAGCCTTATTGACACATCTTTAACACCCAGAGTCCATAGTTTACATTAGAGCTTACTCTTGTTGTTGCACATTCTATAGGTTTGGACAAATATTTAATTATATGTATTCACCATTATAGTATCATACAGGCCTAAAAGTCCTCAGTGATCCACCTGTTTATCCCTCACTCCCTATGACCCCTGGCAGTCATTGATCTTTTTACTGTCTCCATAGTTTTGCCTTTTCCAGAATGTCATTTAGTTGTAATCATACAGATTATTAAAAGTGTATAGACTTTTCAGATTGGCTTCTTTCACTTAGTAATACACATTTAAGTTTCCTCCATGTCTTTTCATGACTTAAGAGCACATTTCTGTTTACCCAAAATAATATTCCATTGTCTGGATGTAACACAGTTTGTCTATTCACCATCTTGGACATCTTGGTTGCTTCCAAGTTTTGACAATTATAATTAAAGTTGCTATAAACATCATTGTGCAGGTTTTTGTGTGGACTGACTAATTTTTTTCAGTAGGGCTTTTAAAATGTTTACTTCCTGATTTTATATTTGGTTATGTCTCACCTTTCCTAGAACTGCAACTTGGTAGACATAATTTTGGAAGAGAGAAATTCCATTTCCTTTCCCTCAGATGTTTGAAAACTGACACACAGAATTGCAGGAGATAAATCTGGGGCAGCTGGAAGTTTTCTCTTTTATGATTGGTTTACATTTACTTCTTGGGTGCCTTTATTTGGAAGTTTCATATCGTAATGAATATTGATCATTCCATAACAATTCTTTCTAAATTTAAGAATTTCTTCTATCATATTTTTATACATATATAAGTATAATAGAATTATATTATTTTAAAAGAATTATACATATGTGTAACAATGGATTTGCTACATAAAAATATTAATTATTCTGTTGTTGGATTGGCTTTGTATTTACATCTTTTTTTTTTTTTTTTTTTTTAAATTTATTTATTATTATACTTTGTTGTAAGCATGTGCATAACATGTGCTGAAAGCTACATATGTATACTTGTGCCATGTTAGTCTGCTGCACCCATCAACTCGTCATTTACATCAGGTATAACTCCCAATGCAATCCCTCCCTCCATGATAGGCCCCGTGTGTGATATCTCCCCTTCCTGAGTCCAAGTGATCTCGCTGTTCAGTTCCCACCCAAGTGAGTGAGAACATGCGGTGTTTGGTTTTCTGTTCTTAGATAGTTTACAAGAATGATGGTTTCCAGTTGCATCCATGTCCCTACAAAGGACGCAAACTCATCCTTTTTTATGGCTGCATAGTATTCCATGGTGGTGTATATGTGCCACATTTTCTTAATCCAATCTGTCGATGGACATTTGGGTTGATTCCAAGTCTTTGCTATTAGAATAGTGCTGTAATAAAACACACGCGGTGCATGTGTCTTTATAGGCATAATTTATAATCCTTGGGTATATCCCCAGTAATGGATGATAAATATATGGTACATCTAGTTCTAGATCCTTGAGGAATCGCCATTGCTTTCCATAATGGTTGAACTAGTCAAATCCCACCAACAGTGTAAAAGTGTTCGGCTCTCCCACATCCTCCAGCACCTGTTGTTTCCTTTTGGACTTTTTAATGATCGGCCATTCTAACTGGTGTGAGATGGTATCTCATTGTGGTTTTGATTTGCATTTCTCTGATGGCCAGTGATGATGAGCACTTTTTTCATATGTCTGTTGGCTATATGAATGTCCTTCTTTTGAGAAATGTCTGTTCATATCCTTTGCCCACTTTTGATGGGGTTGTTTGTTTTTTTCCTTTGTAAATTTGTTGGAGTTCCTTGTAGGTTCTGGATATTAGCCCTTGTCAGATGAGTAGATTGCAAAATTTTCTCCCCATTCTGTGGTAGGCTGCCTGGTTCACTCTTGATGGTAGTTTCTTTGCTGTGCAGAAGCTCTTTAGTTTAATTAGATCCCATTTGTCAATTTTAGCTTTTGCTGCCCTTGCTTTTGGTACTACCCACGGTTTTGGCGGCGATCAACATCACCGCCCGTTTTACCGTGGCGTGAGCGTAATCCAGCTGATGGCCATTGTCGGCTAACAGCACTGGCTGGCTTTGCCGGGAGCACTGCCTCGTCTCCACTGGCTGCTCAGTTTACCGCAGCATGCCCGCTTCTGACTGGCTTTTTTGTGAAGAAACCTCACTGGTAGCTTGATGGGGATGGCATTGAATCTATAAATTACCTTGGGCAGCATGGCCATTTTCACTTTATATTGATTCTTCCTATCCATGAGCATGGTATGTTCTTTCCATTTGTTTGTGTCCTCTTTATTTCACTGGAGCAGTGGTTTGTAGTTCTCCTTGAAGAGGTCCTTTACATCCCTTTGTAAGTTGGATTCTAGGTATTTGATTCTCTTTGAAGCAATTTCGTGAAATGCAGTTCATTCATGATTTGGCTCTGTGTTTGTCTTGTTGTATAAGAATGCTTGTGATTTTGCAACATTAATTTTGTATCCTGAGACTTTGCTGAAGTTGCTTATCAGCTTAAGGAGATTTGGCCGAGACAATGGTTTTCAATATACAATCATGTCATCTGGGTAAACAGGGACAATTTGATCTCTTTCTTTTCCTAACTGAATACCCCTGATTTCTCTTTGCCTAATTGCCCTAGCCAGGAACTTCCAACACCATGTTGAATAGGAGTGGTGAGAGAGGGCATCCCTGTCTTGTGCCAGTTTTCAAAGGGAATTTTTCCAGCTTTTTGCCCATTCAGTATGATATTGGCTGTGGGTTTGTCAGCAAATTTCAGCTCTTATTATTTTGAGGTAATGCTCCATCAATACCGGAATTTATTGAGCATTTTAGCATGAAGGGCTGTTGAATTTTGTCAAAAGCCTTTCTTGCATCTATTGAGATAATCATGTGGTTCTTGTCTTTGGTTCTGTTTATATGTTGGATTATGTTTATTGATTTAAGTAATGTTGAACCAGCCTTGCATCCCAGGGATGAAGCCCACTTGATCATGGTGGATAAGCTTTTGATGTGTTGTTGAACTGGGTTTGCCAGTATTTCATTGAGGATTTTGCACTCCATGTTCATCAGGGATATTGGTCTAAAATTTCTTTTGTTGTGTCTCTGCCAGGCTTTTGGTATCAGGATGATGTTGGCCTCATAGAATGAGTTAGGAGGATTCTCTTTTCTATTGATTGAATAGTTTCAGAAGGAAATGGTACCAACTCCTCCTATACCTCTGGTAGAATTCAGCTGTGAATCCATCTGGTCCTGGACTTTTTGGTTGGTAGGCTATTAATTATTTCAATTTCAGAGCCTACTATTGGTCTATTCAGATTCAACTTCTTCCTGGTTTTAGTCTTGAAGAGGTAAGTGTCCGTGGAAATTATCCATTTCTTCTAGGGTTTTCTCCAGTTTATTTGGCGTGAGGTGTTTATAGTATTCTCTGATGGTAGTTTTATTTCTGTGGGGTCGGTGGTGATATCCCTTTATCATTTTTAATTATGCCGATTTGATTCTTCTCTCTCTCTTTTTCTTCTCTTATTAGTCTTGCTAGTGGTCTGTCATTTTGTTGATCTTTTCAAAACCAACCCTGATTCATTGATTTTGAGTGGTTTTGTGTCTCTATCTCCTTCAGTTCTCCTTGCTCTTGATCTTAGTTATTTCTTGCCTTCTTGCTAGCTTTAGTCAGGTTTGCCTTTTGCTTCTCTAGTTCTTTAATTACATGTTAGGAGGTCAATTTTGATCTTTTCCTGCTTCTCTCTTGTGGGCATTTAGTGCTATAAATTTCCCTCTACACACTGCTTTAAATGTGTCCCAGAGATTCTGTATGTTGTATCTTTTGTTCTCATTGGTTTCTTAAAGAACATCTTTTTATTTCTGTCTCATTTCAAGTATGTACCCAGTAGCTGTCATTCAGGAGCAGGTTGTTCAGTTTCCAAGTGCAGTTGAGCGGGTTTCACTGAGTTTCTAGTCCTGAGTTCTAGTTTCTGATTGCACTGTGGTCTGAGAGACAGTTTGTTAAGGTAATTTCTGTTCTTGTACATTTGCTGAGGAGTACTTCCAATTATATGGTCAATTTTGGAGTAAGTAATGATGGTGCTGAGAAGAATGTATATTCTGTTGATTTGGGGTGGAGAGTTCTCAGCAGATGTCTATTAGGTCTGCTTGCTGCAGAGATGAGTTCACCCTGGACATCCTTGTTAACTTTCTGTCTCTGCTGATCTGTCTAATGTTGACAGTGGAGGTTGAAGTCTCCCATTATTATTGTATGGGAGTCTAAGTCTCTTTTGTAAGTCTCTAAGGACTTGCTTATGAATCTGGGTGCTCCGTATTGGGTATATATACTTAGGATAGTTAGCTCTTCCTGTTGAATTGATCCCTGACCATTGGTGTAATGGCCTTCTTTGTCTCTTTGATCTTTGATGGTTTAAAGTCTGTTTTATCAGAGACTAGGATTGCAAACTCCCTTTTTGTTCTCCATTTGCTTGGTGTAAATCTTCCTTTCATCCCTATTTTGAGCCTATGTATGTCTCTGTGAGATGGGTCTCCTTGAATACAGCAGACTGATGGATCTTGACTTTATCCAGTTTGCCAGTCTGTGGCCTTTTAATTGGAGCATTTAGTCCATTTCTACTGGTTAAGATTGTTATGTGTGAACTCTTGATCCTGCCATTATGATATTAACTGGTTATTTTGCTCAATTAGTTGATGCAGTTTCTTCCTAGCCCCCATGGTCTTTGGCATTTTGGTATGTTTTGCAATGGCTGGTACCGTTGTTCCTTTCCCATGTTGAGTGCTTCCTTCAGGGTCTCTTGTAAGGCAGGCCTAGTGGTGACAAAATCTCTAAGCATTTGCTATCTGTGCTGGGATTTTATTTCTCCTTCAATTTTATGAAACTTTAGTTTCATTGGATATGAAATTTGGTTTAAAATTTTTCTTTTAAGAATGTTGAATATTGGCCCCCACTCTTCTTGGCTTGGGAGAGTTTCTGCCGAGAGATCTGCTAGAGTCTGATGGGCTTCCCTTGTGGGTAACCCGACCTTCTCTCTGGCCCTTAAGATTTTTTCCTTCATTTCCCCAACTTTGCGGACCCAATTATGTGTCTTTGAGTTGCTCTTCGAGGAGTATCTTTGTGGCTTCCTCTCTCTTCGTATTTCTCCTGGATTTGAATGTTGCCTGCCCTACTAGGTTGTAGTTCTCCGGATGATATCCTGAAGAGGTTTTCCAACTTCTGGTTCCATTTTCCCTCACTTTCAGCACCCCAATCAGACGGAGATTTGGTCTTTTACATAATCCCATACTCTCTTGCAGGCTTTGTTCATTTTTCTTTCTTTTTTTTCTTTTGTTTCTTTCTCGCTTCATTTCATCTTATTGATCCTCAATCGCTGATACTCTTTCTTCCAGTTGATCGAAGCTCTGTTAATGAAGCTTGTGCATTTGTCAATGATTTCTCGTGGTCATGGTTTTCATCTCTTTTCATTTCGCTAAGGACCTTTCTGCATTAATTATCTAGGCCGCCACCTCTTCCACTTTTTTCAAGATTTTAGTTTCTTTGGCATCACTTCTGAGGAAATTGCTTCTCTTTCATCTGGCCAAAAGTCATTTTCCGCCCAGCTTTGATCCGCCATGGCGAGCTGCGCCCTTTGCCGAGATGTGCCTATTTTTGAATTTCCAGCTTTTTCTGCCCTGTTTTTCCCCATCTTGTGGTTTTATCTGCCTCTGGCTTGATGATGGTGGATGTACTGATGGGGGTTTTTGGGTGGTAACCTTCCCTGTTTGATAGTTTTCCTTCTAACAGTCAGGGACCCCAGCTGTAGGTCTGTTGGATTGCTTGAGGTCCACCAGACCCTGTTTGCTCAAACAGAGGCTGCAGAAGAAGAAATATTTCTGAACAGCGAAAGTGTACCTGTCTTGATTCTTGCTTTGGAAGCTTCCTCTCAGGGGTATACCCACCTGTGGAGGTGGGTGTCAGACTGCCCTAGTGGGGATGTCTCCTAGTTAGGCTACTCAGGGGTCAGGGACTCCACTTGAGCAGGCAGTCTGTCCGCTCTCAGATCTCAGCCTCCGTGTTGGGATCCACTGCTCCCTTCAAAGCGTCAGACAGAGTCAAGCTATGCCTGCATTTTCTGCTGCTTTGTTGTTGTTGTTGTTGTTGTTGTAGCTGTGCCCCTGTCCCAGAGGTGGGAGCTCACAGAGACAGGCAGGTTTCCCTTGAGCTACTGTGAGCTCCACCCAGCTGGGCTTCCCAGCAGCTTTGTTTACCTACTTAAGCCTCAGCAATGCTGGCTTCTCCCCAGCCTCAAGCGTCTTGCCGTAGATCACAGACTGTTGTGTTAGCAATGAGGGAGGCTCCATGGGACCCTCCCGCCAGGTGTGGGATATGATCTCCCAGGTGCCTGTTTGTTTAAAGCGCACATTGGGGTGGAGCAATTCCATTTTCCAGGTGTTGTGTGTCTCAGGTTCCTGGCTAGAAAAAGGATTCCTCCCCCTCATGCTTCCCAGGTGAAGGCCCCTCAGCCTCTGTTTCCAGCTCTCGCTGGTCGGGCTGCAGCAGCTGACCAGCACCGCATCGGCCCCGCACTCCCCAGTGAGATGAACCCCAGTACCCTTGAAGCTGAAAAATGCAGAAATCACCGGTCTTTCTGTGTCACAATGCTGGAGTTGAGACTGGAGCTGTTCCCATTCGCCATCTTGTCTCACTCTACACTTTTATTGTTGTCTTGCTGATTCATGGGGATTATCTTAATCCTTTATTTTATATATGTAATTAGATTTTCAGCCTTTTTCAGAATTCATTATTAATTCTGAAATTATACTGATGGTTAGTGTGTTTATGTGGATCTAAAATTTCTTTGTTTTTACATTCAGGATGTTTTATTATTGTGACTCTGAGCTTTTGTCTTATTAAATGTGTATTCTTTTAAAAAATCTTTAGGAAAAGCTGTAACGGAAGTTTTATTTGTTCTGCATTGTTTTGGAATACTTTATTAATTTCTTTGCTATTGGGATGCCATGGAATACCTTTTTATCTTGGACATATCTAACATATACAAGTCTACTGAGATCTTCTATTTGCTCTGATAAAGCGCTTATCATTTCTGAACACGCTTTCTTTCTTGGCTGATATTGGCTTATCTTTTTCTCTGAGTAAATATTTTGATGTAGGGCATTGCTTTCTATCAGTATCTTTGAAACCTGGAGGCCTAGATGTATGCAGTGTGCTTAGCTTAGGCTGTGTGTGGCCTTATTGCTTTCTCCTGTAGGTCATGTCAGTGTTCTGCACCAGTTTTCACTCTACCTAGTAGGCAGTGAATCTCATTGTCAAGGAGTGCACACACTATTAGACCTCAGGCCACAGTCCAGTTCAGTTCAGAGCCCTGTAAAATAGCAAACCTCAGCATCCCACCTCTCCAGCTGAATCATTCTTCTCTCAAGGCTTTTTACTTACCTGTGCTAGGATGTCAACTCAGTCACTCTTGTATACCTTTTTGGAGCCAATTATCAGTATTTTATCAACTAACTTTTCCTCATCAAAATTGCTTGTTGAGGATGGAAGTGGACTTAGGAAAAGCTCCGCATTAGGGACTTCATTCTTTGGCCACCACATTTCCACTTAGATTTTCTTTGTTTCATTCTACCCTGCTCTATGAACAAAGAGGTTCTCTCTCTACATAACTAATCAAATACAGCTTGTATGATGTGTAAGTTAAATTTCTACATGCTGGCTCATTTTTTTTTCCAATGAATCTTCCAGTTCTGAAACAGGTGATTTAAGTTCCACTTGCATTAAATTCCACTTGGATCTTTAGAGATAATTGTGTATTTTGCTGTTGTATATTATTTGCTAAACAAATTAAGAGACTTCCATTTTCTTCATGAATTTTGCATTTTGTCAACATATTTCTTTCCTTATTTAAGACTTTTGGTCTAGAATTTGACTTCATCTGCTATTTGTGTAGACACTTCTAATTTCCTCATTTTAAAAAATGCCTGTCATTGCCCATGACTTACATGTGTTTATTGTAAATAACATATAGCTAATTTTTAAAATCCAGTCTGGAAGTCATTGTCTTTTCTTCTTATTTTCTAATTTATATTTACTTGTGGCGTTTTATTTTAGTTTCTTCCAAATGTGAGGCATCCCCCATATTATCCTCTGGAATTCTCATACTCTGTGGGTGGTTCCACCTCTTTGAAAAACTGTTTGGCAAGGTCAACTAAAGTTGAACATAAAGTTGAATACACTATGACCTAGTAATTCCATTGCTAGGTTTATGTCTCAAGACACACACACACACACACATGCACCAAAAGACATACAAGAAACAAAAAAGTCATGGCGGTGTTATTTATAACAGTGCAAAACAAGAAGCCACTTGAATGTCCATCAACAACGAATAAATAAATTATAGCACATTCATCAGTAGACTACTACAGCAATGAAAAGAAATAAACTATTCTGGTTGCTATCAAATGCAACAGCATGGATGATTCTAAATAACCTGTTGTCAATTATGTACAGATATATAATTATGCCTTCTACATGATTCCATTTTTATTAGGTTCAGAAACTGGCTACACTAACCTATGTGAATATAATAGGAGTAATGATTTTTACAAGGAGGAGGGAAATTGGAAATGGGATGGAAGGGGGCTTCTAGGGTTCTAGTATCATTTTATTTATTGATGTACCTGGTAGTTTTGGGGAAGTGCTCAAAAAAACTACTAGACACATCAATAAATAGAACATTACTAGGTGTGCTTAAAATGTGCATACTTTTCTATAATGTAGGCTGTACTTTCCAACTAAAATTTATTTTAAAAAGGTCTCATTGGATATTATGTAGAAAACAGTTAACAGGAGGCAAGAGTAGAAGCAGAGAGACCAGTTACAGATATGTTGCACTACTCTAGATGAGAGAGGATAGAAGGTTAGGCAATGGATATAGCGGTGAAGTTGGGACACATCAGGCCAACTGGGAAATGTCTAGAGTTTAAATGACATGCATGTGGATTGAATACTGGAAAAAATGGAGGGTGATTAAGGATGATTCCAAACTTTTGGAATGAGAAACTAGCTGGGTGGATTCTGCTGCAATAATGTAATCTATTCAGAAATGACGAAGGCCGGGCGTGGTGGCTCACGCCTGTAATTCCAGCACTTTGGGAGACCAAGGAGGGCAGATCACCTGAGGTCAGGAGTTTGAGACCAGTCTGGCCAACATGGTGAAACCCTGTCCTTACTAAAAATACAAAAATTATCTAGGTGTGATGGTGCACACCTATAATCCTATCTATTCAGGAGGCTGAGGCAGAAGAATTGCTTGAACATGGGAGATGTAGGTTGCAGTGAGCTGAGATCATGCCACTGCACTCCAGCCTGGGTGACAAAGCAAGACTCTGTCTCAGGAAAAAAAAAAAAAAAAAAAAAAAAAAGAAGAAAGAAAGAAAGAAAAAAAGAAATGAAGAATAAGATTGAGGCGACAATTATATTTCAGGTATGTGATCACTAAGGTCTTCTTTAAATATTCAGGTGAAATTGCAAGTGAATTGCTGGAAGCAGAAGTCTCCACTCAGGGGAGAAGTTAGACCTGGAGACACGTTCGAGGATCATAGTTTATAGATAACATACACTCACTCATAGAGTAGACTTTAAATAGAACCGTGATTATCTTAGAGTAATTAAAATTTTCTAGAGAGCAGTATTACTTTGCCACTCTGCTTAGTACAAAGATTAAAATATGTTCTTGGATTTATGAAAAATGATAAAATAATAGTTACTATATGCATACTTACAATTAAGAAGAAAAATGACCAAATGCCACTATTTTTTCTCCCATTGCGAAAAATGAATGAAATCACATATGTCAAGAAAACAAGAGATGAGACATAGCCAATACTACACAGGATCTGAAAATAGAAACGTTAAAGTCCAATAAGGTAAATACTGTCTAGAAGAGTACTCATACATACTCCTCAATTCTCCAAAACTATACAGCAGCACAGGTAATCTGAAGTTCTTTGGTTTAAGATTAATAATATTACTGCATTTATGAAAAAAATAGTCTAATAAAACCATTTCATAATTGCTGCCACTTACTTGAATTAACAGGTTTTGAATTATAAATATAATCTCCTCTGGGCTAAAAATATAATCCATTATTTGCATTAGCAGGAGGATCAAGAAGTATAGGGAGACATCCACCAGTGCCTGGCCAAACCAGTATGCAGAAGGGTAGAGGCCTGAAATCTGTAGCTGGGAATGAGCTTTTTTCTGATAAAGAAATAGAAGAATCATCAAAAGCTTCTGAAAAGCTGAAGTTTGGGAAATTGCAAATACATAGTCATGAAAACATTCATTTTTGCTTCATCTTTTAGAAATACTATCCTGATTTAGCAAATGATACCACCACTCACCACACCCTTGTTCAGAGGCATTGATAATGCTGCAAGCCACGTCATGATTTCATCGTCTAAAGGGAAAATGCACCAACATAACTAGCTAATGTTATGTCACAGAATGATTGGGCATGGCCTCAATGAGAAGACGTCTTTTCTTTTTGAGACTGTTCTTTCCTTTGACATGAAAACTTGCACATTGCACAAAGGTTCAACAGAAGTGGGATTACCATTTCTTGTAAGATACTTAAAATTTATACTGAATGTAAACGGTGCATTTATCATTGGCATTTTATTTTAGGTCTAAGAAATGGTCCTCTAGTTGATTTCATTTAAAAACTCTTTAGGTTGGAATCGGCAAGACTGCCTTTAAAATGTTGCACTACTCTTATTGTCTTGCCGTAAGTCATATTTTCTATTATCGCACTGTGAAAACTAGTGAGTGGATTTTGCTATTGCGACTACTATAAGTCACATTATTACAGTGATTGTCATAACACGAGGTCTTGAAAATATGACCTGAACTATTTTAAACAGTAAAGCATAAAGGCAATTAAAATTTCATATCTAAAATTGAGTCCATATAAGGAGATTCATTAGCAAAACCTGGAATGCAAATAATTTTGGAAAGGAGAGTACATCTGGAAGGAAGTAGGAAAGAGGATGACAGTGAGGACTGTTAGAGAGTTGATATTTTCTATTCATTAACTTATTTAATATATATTTACAGAATGTATACCATAAGACTGACTTCGTGTTGGTCATGGGGCACTTAAAAGTTTAAGTTGCAGGGGAAGAGGAAATAGAGGCAATAAGCAAATAAATATAGTGATAGCTACCTAAGCAAAATTGTGCATGTGTTAAGAAGAATTCAGGGTTGTATTATAGCCTTTCAAAGAGAAATGAATTGTAACTCGGGGGTCAGGTCAGAGAAGGTTCCCTTGTGAAGTCATGGGCAGTGAATAGGATAGATCCGGGTGACAGGTCAGAAAGCACTGTGGGCAGAGAACAGTGGGAGAGAAGACCCTTTTGTGGAAAGAGGTTGATGTTCTGGGAAACTGGAAAGAAGCCAGTGTGGCTGGAGCATAGTTATCAAGGTGGCAGTGGCATCAGATTAAGGGAGAAAGATACACCTGGGTCCAGATCACCCATGGCTTTCAGACAATGGCAAGGATTTCAATCCTGCTCCTTGGTATATTGAGAAACCATTGAAGGAATTTAGACAGAGAATTAACAAGGTCAGCTTTGTGTTTCTAAGGTATTACTCTGTCACACTGGATGAAAAATAAAGACGGCTAATGTGGACTTATAGGGTGGCTGCTGTGCTCATCCAGAAGAGAGATGATGATGGTTCTGGCTGGTGTATTGTAGCAGAAATGGAGGAAAGCGGAAAGATTCCAGAAATATTTCAGAAGTATACTCTGTGACTTCACCATTAACCAGCTATGAAGACGAGAGCGAAAGAAAGACATTGACATCGTGGGGCTGCCAGTTAAAATTTTAGATAAATAACCTTTTTGAGTATAAGTATGTCCCATGCAATATCTGGAAAATGCTTACACTGAAAAAATTCATTGTTTCTGATATTAAATTTTAACTGGGTGTCTGTAATTTTATTTGCTTAATTCTGGCAATCCTAAAAAAAATAGCTCTTAGGTTTCAGTTAAGATAAAAGAATGAAAGGTGAGCCATTATTTATAGAGATAAGTAACCATGAAGTAGGTAAAATTTAGAAAAAAATATTCCTGCGCTGATGATGTTTATGTTTATTCCTAGTTGACAGAGACAGTTAACAACAACAACAACAAAAAGCAAAGGTTCAGATAATGATAAGCAACATGCATAGATTTTTAAGATAGGTTCATATAGTAGTTATGGGAAATCTATTTCAGACTGGTTAAGCAGAGAAAGGGTCTTGGCTGAAATATTTAAATATTTGTGCTGAGATCTGAATTACTGAAAGCCAGCTGTAGAAAGAATAGAAGAAAGAGCATTCCAGCCAGAAGAAATGGCCAACGCAAAGGTCCAGATGATATTGGCATATTTGAGAACCAGAAGGAAAAGTGGGGTAGCTAGAGGAGGAGAGTACAAGGAGGAAAGGTAGAGAGATAAACAAGAGACAAATGAGGGAGGGAGCGTTCTGCCAGACAACATAAAGAATTAGAATTTAATTCTACCTGCAAAGAGAAACTGCCGGGGTCGTTAAACAAGGTAAAGAGATGATCTAATTTAAACTTCTGAAAGTTCATTCTGGTTGTATGAAAGGAATTAATTGCAAATAAGGAAACCGATGGGTAGCTCTTGCAGTGGTTTAGGCAAGGAATGACGATGGCTTAGACCAGGAAGAAAATAGTGGAGAGAGAGAGAAATGGATGGATTTGAAGTAGAACTTTAAAGAATTTCCAATGGATTAAATAAAGGAGATAAAGACACAATGATAATGCCAGAATTTTATGCTAGAGCAACTGTAGACAATAGTGCCATTTGCTGAAATAAGAAAGTCATGAGGTGAGCATATCTGGTCAGGAAAATAAAAGTTTTATTTTGCCTATGTGTGAAATATCTATTACTCAGCTATATGGTAATATCACAGAAGCAACTGTACATATAGAAGTCAAGAATTCTGGAACTAGTTGAAAAGGGTCCTAGAACTAAAGCCTGGACATTTAGGCATCAAACATTAACATTTATGGGAAAGTTACTATATGGCAAATATGGTTCTAAGTAATTCATTGGTATTATTTCACCACATCCTCACAGAAACCTATTTCAAATAGATGTAACTAATGTCTCATTTTATAGGTGATAAAAATGAGGCATAGAGTGATTAAGTAACTTTTGAGGTTCATGCAGCTTGACAATGGAAATATTGACATTTGAACTCAGAAGAGTTTACCCCCCAAAAAGTGTGAGAAAGAGTGTCAAGAGCAGGAGGAAAAAGACAGTGAATGTGTGGTCTTATAAGAGTAAAGGAAAAATAGTATTTTGTGTTTCCCATGGGAGAAGTCACTAAAGATAGGGACAGTTTAAGAGCAGAATAAATAAAAATTAAGTCAAGTCCTTCAAAAACATGTCCTGAGCATCAGTGGATGATGGCAAGGACATGAAGACATGGGAGAGTGGCAGATAGACTCTGTTACAGGTTCCTTGAATTTTATTTTTTAAAAACTCACAAAAATGGAGCTTTAAAGGGACAATATTTTCCAACAACAAGTCAAAGTTCTGTGGTGAGTTGGTCAGGGCTTTTAAACTGAGTAGCTTTACCACCATTTGGAAGGTAGAAACCACCACTGAGAGATGAGATGTGATTATGTCTGTGGGTAAGTGTCATAAGTAAAATTTTAAGTGATATACAGTTGAAAGTTGTCATTCCCTGTTAGCAGATGACTGTCCTTTCTCAGGTCTCACGTTTGTTTAAGAAAGATAGCATTTTCTTCATATTTGGCAATTATTATTAAAGTGCTTGATTATTCATTGCATCAAGTACAAAAATTAGATTTACCACTTGCATGTAAATTTATAGTTGTAAGGGTGGGTGAAGGGTTCTCTAGATATAAAAAACATATGAAGACTTTAACTCTTCTTACTTTGTAGTCACTGATGCTGCTCATTGCAATGTATGGAGTGAAAGAGGCTGCCACTGGTATCCAGAAGAAGGTGTTACTTCGGTACCCATACTCATAATCCATATGCTCCTGAAATCATATGGAACATGTTGAGCTGATAGCGATCGGGCATCTGTTTCATCTGTACTTTCTTAACGAAATCACTCAAATAAATGAATTGGGCTGATCACTCAAAGCACTTCTCAAGGTCCCATGTGCAACTTCTTACCCACATTCATTTTCAGTCCTGTGTTGCAGCAACTAGGACCTTTTGAACATGTAGCCTGATTTACCTATGAAGAAGCAAATTCAACCAAGTGGTATGAATTGTCTAAGGTCACACAGTTAATAACTTGTAAGGTAGGCATGAAACGTCTGCTCTCTGACTTTACGGTTACAGTCTTACATGCATTGCTTATATACATCAAGGCTGATGTTTTAAGAGACAATAGAGATTGTGGACTGTCAGTGGAGGGGCTAGGAGAAAACTGGTCAGCACGCCCTCCATGTCAGGCATTATATTTTTTAAAAAATCAAAACCCTATACATGTTAAAGAAGATCTTGAGTTTTGCTACAAGCCTTAATTTAAAAAAAAATTAAAATTTTTAATTATTGTGGGTACATAGTAGATGTATATATTTATGGGGTACCTGAGATGTTTTGATACAGGCATGCAATGTGAAGTAATCACATTATGGATAATGGGGTATCCGTACCCTCAAGCATTTATCCTTTGCGTTACAAACAATCCAATTATACTCTTTTAGTTATTTTTAAATATATGATTAAATTATTATTGACTATAGTCACCCTGTTGTGCTGTAAAACACTAGGCCTTATTCATTCTTTCTGTAACTATTTTTTGTGCCTATTAACCACTCCCACTCCCACTCCCCACTCCCTTTCCCAGCCTCTGGTAACCATTGTTTGACTATGTACATGAGTTCAACTGTTTTAATTTTCAGATCCCACAAATAAATGAGAACACGCAATGTGTGTCTTTCTGGGCCTGGCTTATTTTATTTAGCATAGTGATCTCCAGTTCCATCTACGCTGTTGCAAATGACAGGCTCTCATTGCTTTTTATGGCTGAATAGTACTCCACTGTGTATATGTATCTCATTTTCTTTATCCATTCATCTGTCAATGGACTCTTAGGTTTCTTCCAAATCTTGGCTATTGTGAACAGTGCTGTAACAAACACGAGAGTGCGGATATCTCTTTGATATACTTATTTCCTTTTGTGGGGGTAGCAAAGGTGAGATTGATGGATTGTATGGTAGTACAGACCTTAATTTGATCTGTCATCAGTCACCTCACTACATTGCAAGTCATCTGGTATGATGAGTTTTTATTTCTTTACTTCTCTGTTCTCTTACTCCCTCCTAAAACTCAGCAACCCTCTGAGATATTACAGCATATAAAAGTTGCTTGACTAAAGATGTATATGTGTAGATAAGACCCTGGGAGGGGAAGAAAGACTACACGTCCACCAAAGACTACACGTCCCATCTCATATCTTTGTCTGTGGATACCGTGGTTGATTTTTCCTGATTCGGAAGGCCTCTGAGGGAGGAAAAATTACAATTCATCTGGACAGCCAGCTTCCTTACTCATGACTGGGTTCATAAATGACATATTATGTCCATGTTAGATCATATCCACCCACACTCAGAGTTTTATGTGACTCAGCCTGACGGGGTCCTTCCTAAGCTGAAAGATACTTGATGCCTCCTGGGTAGTTCGGCCAGGTGAGGACTTGCAGGAGTGGCTGGATGGGAGCGCTGTAGGACACTCTAATAGATGATAAAAATTATTGAGAAGGAGTCAGCACCAAGGCCTGAGTTATAGTGAGCCTGGTACTTTAAGATCAAGTAGAATAGGCTTACAGAATTGTAAGAGAGAATGCCAGGAGCTGGATGGGGAAACCAGAGGTGGCAATTCAAAGAGAGAATTTGTCTACCTATGAGCTCGAGGTAAGCTGGGCTGGTGGGTAGCAAATACTCTGTAGTGAATACATCTTTTTAAAGGTGGGAATTCAGGTTACTTGCTTATTCTTGGGAACATCTAATTCTTTGTTATCCAGATAATTGGCTAGTCTACTCAAATATAATAGATAATGAAACACAGTGACACCTCAGTGGGCTACAGTTTTCCCAGCTGTCTAATAATAACACAAGTTGAGAATCCCTAATTTGAAAATCTGAAATCTGAAATGTTCCAAAATTCCAAACTCTTTGAGTGCCAACATGACACTACAGGTGGAGGATTCCTTACCCGACCTCCTGTGAAGGATCACAGTCCAAACATAGGCACACAACACAGAGTTTATTAAAAACATCAACTAAAATTATCTTCAGGCTCTGTGTATAAGGTGCACATGAAACATAAATGAATTTCATGTTTAGACTTGGTCCCATCTCCAATATACCTCATTACGTAAATGCAAGTATTCCAAAATCTGAAACAATTGAGAATCTGAAACACTTCTGGTCCCAAACATTTCAGATGAGGGCTGCTCAATCTACAATAGGAATAGTAATAACTATCTCAAATTCTGTTTGGTACATTTAAATATGCTACTACATATAAATCACATGGGAAATATCTGGTTTTGCCCTAGAGATTTTTGAAGGAAGGAGGACTGCTGAAACGTGTCTTGAAAGGACAATGGTATGATGTGCTTTGGAGAAGACAGGGCAACTCCCTTGACATCCCAAACCTCTGTAGCTTTCAGACAGCATGCAAGAAGCACTCAACAGTTCTCATAGCTCTTTCTGAGGAAGCACAGATGTTAAAGCAAGACAGAAGTTGTTGAATTACTTGGAAGATGGACACATCAAACAATGAACAATGTAGACTGGAGAAAGTTTGACGGTGTGGACTTTCCTGCAGCAGCCTACAGAGACTCTGCAACCCTGAGTGTGTCATCACCTACAGAAAGGTCTGGAGCCAAGCTAACCACCACCCCAAGACAATTACATGGGTCACCTGGGCTATGGTGACCACATACATAGAAACTACTAGCAACTAGAGAAAGCATGATATCTCCCCAGCACCAGTTCCATAGGTAAAGCTCCATCTCTCCATTCTTCCATTCTGCCTCCAGCACAGCAGTGCTTTACTCAGAAGGGGAGGGAAAGGGGATAGTTTCAGAGCTAGGACACTCTCCCTTTTCTATTTCAAGATGTTAGACTGCAAAGGGGGATGGAAGAGCAAATCACACCACGACCACCCACCCACTTCCATGCCCCCTTAGGCCTCAATTTGACCCTGCAAAGTTTAAATTGAATAGAAAATTGAAGTTTAGGACTGCACTAGAATGATTCTTCATAACAAAAAGTGACCAAGAAGCTATAGAATATGCCCAGGGTGTCATTTAAACCAGACGAAGGGTGTTTCAACACAACAAGATGAAAGGTGACCTGAAGACACAGCAGTGCACACCCACATCTCTATCCCAGATCTTCTGCCTCTGGGCATCTAAGCAGGCCTGAGAAACTAGATTTTAAAAAAGAACTGCCTTAGTTCCCATTCAGCCAGTCTCCAGATCTAATAAAGCTGAACATTCTTTAATGGAAACTTCTTTTGATGCATCCCAAGAAAATAGTTTTAATAGCAATAATAATGAGAAATATAATTTATTCAGCACCAGGAGTTGTCCTATTTTATGTGCCTCATCACTCATTCCTACAATAACTGGTCCAACTTAGCCAGGTGCTCACATTGCCTCATTTACTTCTTAAGAAAGTTCTGTGATAAAGTCTTTAATCTATTCTTTGTAGATTGATGACTTCTATATCCTATAGAAGTCAAGTTGCTTAAGAAGGTCACATAGTCTGACCTTTAAGTCTGTTTCAACAATGTCCCAGTACCTACGGCCACAGATGGTGACAGATCTAGACCAAAAACCATAATGAGTTTTATTTTCTGTTGCTCCATTGACACCAAGTCATCTAAATAAGGTTAATGTTGTGTGGTCATTTCTAAATAGTGTGTGTGTATATATATTACATATACAGTGATTTATATACATAAAATATTGCACACAGATATATATACACACACACACAAGTTTAAGAATAGGTTCACAAAAAGTAATGTAATATTATTTTAGCATTTCAAGAATTTTCTTGAAAACTTATCATGACACAGTATAAGTGAGATACAATTAAACTTACTTCAAAAAATGTGCTTCTGTCAGTCTGAATGTGTCCCGAAGAATTAAGAATTCCAAGTAGCCCATTGCTAATGACATCCAGGAGGACAGGAAAGCAATTCAGCCGTTTTGTGTTACATGCTACTGAAAATCTGTGATCCTGAAATACAGCAAGCACCAATTGTAAGTCTTCATAAAGCAAATACAAAATTTAATGAGTGAACGTGTTGGAAAATCATTCAAGTTATTGATAATATAATTAGGCCCAAGCACTGAGTGTGATTAATATCACTATCACTCATAATATTTGATTAATTCTTAGTATACTTAAAGAATCCGGTATTGTGGTTTCTACCCACCATAACATCAACCATGTGACTATTTATGCCCAAACATCACAAAACAAAATACTTCAAATGATATTTAGCAGCAACACTATGAAATTCCATAGTGCAACCTCAGTGTAACCTGGCTATAGACTTCGTTTCAAAATGTGACACATTCATTTTATAAGTATATAATGTTTGGATACTTGAGAAATGGGAGGCAGGCAGAAAGTTGTAATGAAAGCATAGGTTTTCATAAATTCTATACTTACTTGTAAAGTCTCCCTTAAAATAACGTGTGTGTGTGTGTGTATAATGTGATTATTTTTCCCTCAGAGAAAAATATAAGTAAATTAATTATCCATATTGCCCAAAATGTGGGAAAGCTTTGAGAACACATTTTTGCAATCATAAACAAATCAAGTGTATTGTATTTAACCTAATTACCTAAAGCAATGTTTATTGATGTTAAAACTACTTTACTGAGCATACTGAAAAATAACGTAAGATATAATGAGAACTATCTTGAAGGTAATTTCTTACTTTATTGTTGACATGGAATTTATTCCTGAAAATTAGCTGTGATAAATTACAAATGGCCACACTTTATGACACCTAACAGCTGTGATTTATGCGTTTAATATAATTATATCATCTTTTCCATTTGCCTGCTGTAGAGATCTCTGACTCAAATTCCTACAGGGTCTAGGCAGGGGATATGAATGAGTGAAGCAGTATGCAGACACAGAAAACAGAAAAGCAAAGGCCAAGTCTACAGTGGGCAGTTGTCCTCAGTTCCAACTGAGAATGAGATTTAATTATTGGAACGGAATCCAATTGATAATAATGATCTAAATAAATTAATTATAGCAGTGTATTCAGCTTAATCAGGAATAAAATCAAATAAATTTCATTACATATTGTCATGCTGGAGGTTATGGGGAAATAATTGTAGTTCAGCTTCTCCTATAAAAATGAGAACTATCCCATTTGTTTGTGTGAAATTGGCCTTTCATTCCGTTGATATGCATTATTCAAATTGTACTCCCATAGTCCATCTTTGGTGAAATACAGCAACTGTAGTCCAGCATACCTTTTCATCACCTGACACAATGATAGCACCATTGTAAGATGGGTCATCTGTGCCATTTCTGGTTCCAAAGGCATCCACTTCTATAGCTATGTTCTGTCGCCTCAGTGAATGTAAAAAGTTATCGATGCTTGACCCTACCATGATGAAAAAGATTAAAGGAAGCAAAAATGAAATAAAACAATAGTCAAGTAATATTAAAAATACATTACATCACACAAAGCACATCATACAAAAGGACTGTCTAAGGATTTTCTTAATAAAGCAGAATTGATGTTCTGGTACTAAAATCCAGTCTAATATCATAGGTATGACAAGGTTACTTTATCTAGAGCCTAGGCATTTCATTGTAATTTCTATTAGTACAGAAATAAGAATTGCCGTTAACATTATAATCCTTGAAGCTATTAATAGTCTATCTTTTTTTAATTTGAAACATTTTTTCCAGAAGCCAGCACAGCACAGATTTACAAAATGATACACAAAGACCTCAGAGGTGAGTCAATGATTTACCTCCCTACATCCTTTTTAGTTGCTTTGTGCAACAAACATTAAGGTTAAGTAAACTTGCAGAATCTATTTCTAAAACAAACTCTCCAATGTTGTATTTTTCATTTTTAAATTTATTTTCTGTTTGGCCTCATATATACTTTCTAAAATATATAGAGTTTATTTTTTTTTCCTAGCAGTTCATGCTTTTTGGGGGGAATCTCTTAACAAGAACAACATTTAGCAGCTGCATTTCAGTCCCATGTTCACCTGTCTTATTGATGACCAGTAAATGGGTCAGAGGATCCTGTGGTTGTTGTCCTGGTGAGAGGAAGTATGTATTTGGAGACAGTTCCCATGGGTAACTTTTCTGATATGACTCATAGAATAGATGCTCCAAAAGTTGAGGGATAAAGCTAATACCAAAAAGCAATAATCTATGCAGAGGAAAATGTAAAAGAAAAAAAATTTTAGAAACTTTTGTGGGTTTTTAAGTTTGAGGGGATAATGAATATAATAATGGAAATAAATTATAATCAGTAACCAAACATTTGAATCATACTTTGCCCCATTTTCTTGTTTCTAAAATGAGATGGGTCATATGTATCTACCTTTAGTCTTTTGCTCTCTCTCAAGTGCCAAGTAGGACAGCTTGGCTTTGGGTTTATGAAGTCTGTGGATTATGACTCTTAAATCTCTCTTTCCAATTCCTACCTCATTGCCTTATTTCAGTCCTGCATTTCTTTCTTTTTCTGCACTATTGAAATTGGCATATCACTAACATGCATACTTACTACACTCTGAACTTTATCCCATCCTGTTACCAATTTCTGTAAATTACAGCATTTTCTCATTCCCCTGGCCACAATGGCTCAATCATTTTCCACCCATTTCTCTCCCTTAAATTTCTTTTCTAATATTTGGAAATTCATATCTATCATAGCATCCTTATTGCTTGCCTCCAAACCTTGTTCTTTTTTCCTCTTCTTAAGTTGGGCTTTTATTAACTCCTTCCTGACTCTTTTCAATATTGTTCTAAATGTTTGTTTTCATTGTCTCCATATTCTACTATCACCAAACAATTTTGCACAATTGCCCAATTAAGCTTCTTAACATTTTGTTGAAATTATGTCAATTACCTATTGAAAACAAAAAATAAAATCTTAATAGTTCCTTAGTATTCATAAAATGCAAACTCTTTAGCTCTATGAATATATTTCAAAAATATTTTTACTTTTTCATACACTATATGTTGCAATTAACTCAGATTAATAGTTCTTTAGATTTCTCATGTATCCCTATACTCAGTACTACTCCCTCAGCCTGAATTTCCATTCTCCTCTCTCTTCTTCAAAATCTCCCTGAGCTTCCTATTTTGACATAATCTCCCTCCTACTAAATGCTATAGTTTACAGGATTGTCTGTTGTTTACTGTATGTCTAATCACCCTCAAGGGTGGACTTTCAAGTCTGATTTCTTTTGATATATGTTATAATCAGTTAATAATAGAGTGTTGCATAGAGGTGCTCACTAATATTTTTGGATGAATGAACGTTCTCAGTGAATGAGTGTTCCTGATGATGAGGCTGAAGCTCTGGGGGTACATGTGAACCTTATAGTGGGTTCCAGATATGATCGTGAAGCCAAGGCAGACTCTTTTACAGAGCCTCAAGACAGTAACATGGAAATTATGCCTAAGTTTCCAGTCTTCCAACTACAACATTAACTCTAACCCAAGTTTCCAGCCTGACGTTCTGCCTTGTGGATTTCAGACTTGCCAGGCCTCACAATTACATAATGAAATTCCTTAAAATAAGCATGCTTATATATGTATATCCTATTGTTTTCATTTCCCTGGGGAATCCTGACAGCTACAGGTTTTGATACCTTGGGGAAAGAGTAAATGGGTCTTTAGGATGGGACCTAAGTACTAATATCCACATGCTTTTAAAGAACTACTTCAACCCATTGGTAAGAACAAAATGTGTGTGAAATTTTAAAAAAGAACAATTCCAACCCTTATCTGTTTTAATTATATATCCACATGATTAACAATGGTTTATTTAATTAAAAAACGATTTCTTTGTTTAAAAGACAATGTGCATCTACTGAAATTTATTTTACCTGAGTTTCTTTTATGTTTTGCTCTCTTAAGTTTATTTTTAGTTCACAGACAAAACAAATCTGAAACACTCAGATACTCACATAGCCAACAGGCTTTTTCTTTCGTTCTTTAACTTTAGGAAGCGAACTTTTGCTATTGCACAGACCTGCTGCCTCCAGAGCGCCATGCCACTGATTGTTTTCCTTGTCTCATGGAAGGAAGAAAAAACTTGTTCCAGCTCAACAAGGCTTCCTATATCTTTTGCCCCATCAGTTTGTAATTGTCCCCAAATTCCAATATCTAAAACATAAGATCAGTATTTTATAAAGTGCCATTTTAATTGTGCATTATTTAGCTTTTCCTGTGATAAATTTTCCTACAAAGGTGTCAAAGTTACCCTCTTGGGCCAAGATACAAGTAGTCTAATGTATGACATTATTAGAGCAACTATTGAAGAAATGGGAAAGAAGCAGAAAGTATGGATATAATAAAAGAAAATCTAGTGTTTTCTGATTTTAAACATCTTCTGTGTGCAGCTTTACAGGACTTTATTTATTCTAAGGAAATCAATGAAAAAAACTCATTAAGAAATCTATTTGTTGTAAAAGATAAACCACTTAGAATTTCTGACCAAGATTGGAGAGTTAGTATATATAGAACCCCTCCACTCCCCTTCAAGAACATAAAAATGGGAAAAACTATATTTTTAAAATATAGCCATGGTTAAAAACAAGATAAAAGTTACCTGTTTTGAGGAGAAGCCTAAAGAAAATGACTAACTCTGGCTTCTTGAAAGCTATAAAACATGTACATACATTAAAAGTTAAGTATAACACTAAAAAATGTAACAAGTATATAACTTCAAAAATGAATAAAAGAGGAAAAGGAGGATTAAAGAAAAATATTTGATCAATCCAAAAAGACCCCCAGAAAATTGCAAAAATGAAAATAAAGATCATGGTAAAGAGTAAACACCATAATATGATAGTGAACCAGTAAAAAAAAATAGTTTAGCAACAATAAGAGAGAAAAGACAGAATGCTTCCCAAGGAATAAAGATGAGGCAGAGAGCAAACTTCCCAAAAGCAACAACTAAATCCCAAATACATTGGAATAATATCATCGAAATGCTACCACAAAAATAATTGTCAATGTGAACTCTAATTTTCTTTTCTCTAATGTATATTCAGGTAATATCATACCATATATTTATTGTTTGCTGCATAAGGAACTAGTGTTATACATGGCTATATTCCACAGAGATATATTTCTTCTCTAAGTTTTCCCAAGACAAGCCTGAATCACAGCACCAACAAGAGTATATAATCTCATAATTTGGGCATATTTTCTCTGTCTTTCTGTCTCTCTCTCTTTATTTCTTTCTCTCTATTTCTTTTTCTTTCTTATTTTTTGTTACCTGATTCATCAATAGTTGATTTTCCTTCTAATTTCAGAAACACCTCATTCAAAGTTGTTACGGAAACACCATAATCCTCAATGCCTTGGTTAGAACATCTATCGAGATCCCTGTAAAGTTCTAAAAGTGGACACAAAAACAGATTATAAGAATATAATTTATAATGAGAACCACATTTCTCAAAAATATAAAATATTGGTGATAGGCCAAATGTACTAACTAGAAACAAAATTGTGACACAGATGTTCTCATTTCTAAAATGATCTATATGGTATGTTACTTTTCATGTCTTTTTGAGATCAAAGTCTAATCTAAACATCTATTTTTTTCATTCTTAGGAAACTACATGTGCTTTTTTGAAAAAATTATGTTTTACTTAATACATTTTTTAAAATGTACTTTTGTTATATTATAAGGAGTGTTTAATTCTAAATTTCAACTAATTAAAACATATTTTCCAGAGAACAGAGATTTGTGCTTTCTTGTTGGGATTAATTATTAGGGAATTATAATAACAAATGTAAAAGAACTAATGTTTATAGAAAGAATTAAGAATAGACTCTTCGCTAGTTTACTTTGCTGTCCAGCCTGGAATGCAGTGGCTCAATTTCAGTTCACTGCAAACTGCACCTCCCAGACTCAAATGATTCTCCTGCTTCAGCCCCCTGCGTAACTGGGATTACAGGTGCGTAACACCATGCCTGGCTAATTTTGTGTGTGTGTGTGTGTGTGAGAGAGAGAGAGTGTGTGTTTAGTAGAGACGGAGTTTCGCCATGTTGGCCAAGCTGGTCTTGAACTCGTGACCTCAAGTGATCTGTCCGCCTCGGCTTCCCAAAGTGCTGGGATTACAGGCATGGGCCACAGCGTCTGGCCCATAAGTATGTAAAGCTCTTGAAAGGACAAAATACGTATGTAACTTTGCACCTCCTCTCTCTCAGTCTCTGTCTCTCTGTCTCTCTCTTGCTCTCTATTTAAGCTTCTGACCATGGTATGAAAATTCAGGAAAACTGAAAGGTGGATAAAAGATAAACTAACTCAATATTGGGATAAATTAAAGACTTCAATCTTAAGTATGTGTTGGATAAAGAAAAATAGAGATGTAGAGTCAAAATTTCTAATGAGTCCTTAAATCTACCTAAGGGTTAATTGTTGTTCAGTCTTTCTCCAAATTTCTCATCCCCTTTGGAATGCCTTTAATGAACAATCAGCTAAAACTTTGCTGTGGGATCTTCACAAAGATTTCTGTTTTTATAAGGATACATATCTCAAAGATGTTGTGTATGCATTGTGAACCATTATTTCACTTATTCTAAGAGATATATTTCATCACCTTTTAATATATCTGATATAACAATGGATCCTAAATGATAGCAGATCATATTTTAAATGGCAGCACTTTTTCTTTGTGTTTCTTTCTTACATCCTGTAGTTGAGGGTTTCTGACACCTGATGAAATACCATAGGTTCTACGTGTCAGGTATCATTCCAGGTGCTTTATTTATATTTAATATTTTAATAAATTTGAAAGTATTAAATCATTTAATCCTCATAACAACATAGAGTACTATTTCAATTTTCTTTTCACAAGTAAGGAAACTGAGATACAGAATAGTATAGAGCTAATAATGGCATAGCTGGTGTTTGAATCTAGACTGTCTAGCTCTAGCACTGAGTTTCGATCTCTGCACTTTAATGTTTGGTTCTGTGTTTCTTTATGGACCAAGATTATGTCATGCTTATTGATTCAAGCACACAGCAATGGCCCTGGTATAATTTCTTGAACTTGATATGGCAAACACATTTTTACAGAGTAAACTTAAAAAACAGTCTACCTCAAAACGCTTAGGAAATGAAACTGCATTGGGAGATACCATGGAAAAGTAATAACAGCAGTGGTTCTCCAAGCTTCTGTGTTTGCAGCAAAGTTGTGAATTAGAGTATTTGGCAGAATGCAGGCCAACCCAAGTTATGTTCAATAACTTGGATTATATCATTATGTGATGGTGTTTCTAAAACAACCTATTTATTGTGTACAGTTCTTTCAGCTCTTCTTCAATAGTCTGCCACTGTATTTACATACCTGTTCCTGTCCTGACCACACTCTCTTGTTCATTCCTGAAACAAATTTTCCAAATATTTCTAATTTTATTTTGCTGCTAGCCTGTGCCTCTTAATTACACATGTTGTGACGTGAAGCATATTTAACATCTACATGTCTTGATTTACTCATAAGTAACATGGAGATAATACTAGGGGGTAATATTATAAGTGACCTTGGAGTTGGGAATATTAAATGAGTAAATGCATTGTGCCATTCATCTAGCAAGCATTAAAACTAGCCATCATTCTTATCACTACTGTTATTGTTAATAACACCATTCCCAAATCATTCTGTGGTTTCTACATTTTGTTACCTGGAAATTTGTTTGTC